>NC_136466.1:88922955-90181705 GCF_902686455.1 Sciurus vulgaris
TCTAAATCAAGCTGGTCAAATTGACCTGGTTCCTGTCTTGTTAAAGAGTCAGCTGAGTTCCCACAGGGGCCACTCATAGAGAACTTAAGAGCAGCTTCTTAGCTCCACCAGTGCCATTGGTTAGGCCGGGTCTCCTTGAGGAGGTGGCTTCCTTTGGAAGCATTAAGGGATGTCTCCCTTTTTCCATGATCCTCCTCTGCAGCAGATGCACTGAGTGATTTTTCATCCTCTAGTCTCAACAATCTCCTTGATCAGGAGGTTGTGTGACCCAGAGTTGCAAAGCTCCTTGGAGAAGTTCTCTTGTTCGTGGATTCAGGCTGACTGAGGGCAAAAGATCCAAATACTGGTCTATCTTGCCTTCTGTATTTAATTCCAATCTCTAAGTTTGATCTTAATCATTCAGCAAGCCAGTCTCACCAGTCATAAAGTAAGAGTACTGGGCTTTAACTTAAGATGTACACTTGTATTAGCCCACTAGAATGAAGACTGGAAGCTACAAATGAAAGAAAGATTCTTAAGCAAATGTGCCTGATAACTATCAAGAGAAACTGCCAGAGTCAGAAGTTTTTAGTCAGTTTAAGGCCTGCAGACCTTCCTAAGCTACACAGGTAGACTTAATCTATGTTTGCTCGTATGATTATCTATCCCTAAGTAACAGAAGTATAGAGATCTCTACTAAACACAGGTTATACCAATAAAGGGATATTTTACAAAAATCAGATGACATTAAGTAGCTTAACTGTATTTCCTGGGGGCATCTATGACATTAAGAGTTAAATGTTGTGTTTATATTCCTGATAACCTGGACAATGTTAAAGTCCCCAAATAAAGACCTTGTCCTCTCCAGCTTTTGTTAGGCCTAGTTATGGGAACAGTTTCTCAGTTCTTCCACCTCCTGGTGAGAGATTGACTTCTGTCATTTTCATGATACTCAGTGGCATGTTCCAGATGCTGCAACATTTACTTTGTACTAATCTCATTTCGGTACTCCTGTCTTTTTGTTCTTCTATCATAGAAGCACCCACCCCCAGATGACTTTACAACCTGCTCTTCCCCAACCAGACTTCTTCCTTGGACCCCTCGATTGACCCGATTTTTAAAAAAAGGAACTCCAAACTGCTTGCCCCTCACTGCCCACTTTCAGCTTCCAAGCAGCCAGAACAATCGGCGCCCCCTTTCATTTCCTTAACAAGCAGTTAGGAGTTCCTAAAGCTAAAGTGGGGAATGAAGCCAGAATTAAGGACAGGTAGTTAGTGTAGAAATAGGGAATCGGTCAATTCGAGGAAATGAAGCCATGAAGCCATCTGCCTCTGGAAGTTGGAGACTGCCTCTGGAAGAATGGAATGTCAAGGATCTCCGGAGCCCATTGATTACCAAATTTACCTGCCTTTATCAAGGACTGCAAGCAAGGAGCTGCTAATTAATGCCCCCTGGGCCCTTACCTGCCTGAATCACCTTGGCCCTCCCCTGCCCATGGCTTTTCACTTAATGCAAAACCAGGCCTAGTCACGCAGGCAGGAAGGAGAGATAAGGGGGGAGAGAACTGAAGAACAAAAGAGAATTTAACCTATAAAAGATGTAGGGTGCGCTCACTTCTTGAGACTTTAGAACATCAGCCACAGCCCCCTTCTTCCTGCCAGAAGAAGTCTGTATTATTACCTTTAAATAAAACCTGCTTAATATGCTTTAAAAAAAAAAAAAAAACTACTGTGTTAGTTAGCTTTGTGTCATTTTGACCAAAATACCTGACAAAGACAACTTAAGAGGAGAAAAAAGTTGTTTTGTCTCAGTTTTAGAGATTGAGTCCATGGGGGACTGACTCCATGGTTTTAGAACCAAGGAGAGGCAGAAAATCAAGGAGGAAGGGCATGGCAGAGGAATCCACAGGCAGCCAGGAAGCAGAGAGAGCAAGGGGCAGTGGATACAGGAAAATCAAACCCTTCAAGGGCATGCCCCAAGGGACTCACCTCCTCCAGTCGTGCTCCATATGCATATAGTTAACACCCAGTCTGTCCATTCAAATGAGGATGGATTGATTAGGTTACATACAACTCTTATAATCGAATCATTTCATCTCTGAACTTTCCTGCATTAACACAGGAACTTTTGGGAGACATCTCACATACAAACTACAAAAGGTCTCATCTCTTAAACTTCAAGAAGAATCCTTCTTGGGTTGTATTGAAAGTAAATAATATGCTGAAATAGATTAAATTATCTACATTGATGACTGGTTAAACAAATATACAATGAATACCACACACCTGTTAGAAAGGATGTTGAACATCCTTGTGTACTGATATGGAGAAATCGCTCCCACAAATGTGGCATGAAAAAGAAAAATGAACAGACTAGAAAACAATATAAACTGTTTCCATTCCTATGAAGTTGATTATCTTCTATGTATAAACTTCAGAATGCAAAATTTAGAGCTGGGATATATCTCAGTGGAAGAGCACTAGTCTAATATATGTGTGTTTGATTCCTCACCCCCCCCCCCAAAAAAAAAACCACTCAGATTATGCAAGTATGTAATTTTTAAGGTATTCTTCCAACTCAATTTTCATTTTTGGTGGTTATATATTCAATTATGTCATAAATCTAAAATCCATTTCTTCCCCCTCCCTCCCAACCCATCATTCCACCTTTACCTTGCCTTCTATTCATGGGTTATCCAAGTTCTTGGGGAGCTTATCAGTTGTCCTGGCATTAGAGGGAGGTACCTGGGTCATGTGGATAAGTATTTGTTCAGTACTTCTGCTGACATGCAGGGTCTTCAGTGCTCCATACATTGCCCTGCTTCGTCACCATTTGCCTTCCAGGTACCTGGTTTGTGTAGGTCACTTTGCTCCCTCCACGTTCTTAGCGTGAAGCTTTTTCAGGACTGTCTGTGTATCCCAGCCATGTCCACATCCCTCTTGAGGATACATGATCCTCTAGGGATTCCCTCCGAAATCAAATGGAAAGAGCAGAGGGCTCTTGAGGTAACTTTCAGGTACAATAACAAGTTACCTCATCCAACAGTTGCTACTAGTTACCAAGTAAGTACAAGACTTGCAGCTTCCTCTAGTTTCCTAAAGGAAAGCTGAACAAGGTTTCTTTATCTAACCTCTCACCACAGTACTAGGCCTAGTGGGTAGGTTGCTGAAGTTTTGGTCAGAGAATCACCATCATTTAAATTCTGTGTCTTTCTACAGTGGATGCCTTCATCTCCTGTAGGCAGGAAATTGTTCTTAGATTATCAGTCTTTCTTCAAAATTCTATTCCTTATGAAATACACAGAGAAGTAGTGTGTTTCTTCCTTGCTATTCAACTTCCAACTTTATCACTAAAAAAACTTTTCCTCTCAAAAATGTCATATTTTGTAAATTAAAAAGCACTGCGTTTTAGAGTCAACAAATCTTTTTGTTTTTTCTAGATGCTTTTGGGTGATACCTTCCCTACAGCAAATAAATCTCTCCTGAGGTAATAAAGACCATTCTTGGTGGAAGAGCTGGAAGGAGGAGATTCCAGACAATACTAGCAAGCCTCTGTTCAAATTGTCAAGTTTGATCTTGGTGGCAAGCACTCTTCCACTGAGTTACATTCCCACCACTTATAGATTCATCTTTTACAAAATATATTTTTCTCAAATTAAACAGAGAGCCTTAGTGTTCAGGGTGAGATTCTTGCCTTTCCATAATAAGCAAAACTCTTCCCTGCAGTCAGCAGGTGAAGATGGGTGATTCCACCACTGAAAGAATTCATGTAAATATTTTTCAAAAATAGCATTTTATTTTTCAATTATTTGCATATATTCCAAAGGAAAATCTAACAAGTTCTTCTCTTGTGTCTTCCTAAAAAATAAATCTCTAGATTCTGAATGCTGTTGAGATTATGTAAACTCTCCCCCAAATAAAACTTATCCACGGAGTCTTCAGAGTCTTTATAGATTGCAATTTTTATTTTTGATTTAATAAGTCAGAGAACATAGTGGTTAGAAGCCAAAAAAAAAAAAAAAAAAAAAAAAAAACCCGTGGCAACAGACAGATGCAGGTGTTAATGCTGCCTACATCAATTATAAAAACTATTTGAGCTTGGCCAGAGTGCTTAACTTTGAAGTCTTATGAAAATCATCTATGGAATGAAATAAATAATAGTGCAATCCTTAAACAGTTATGAAACTCAACATATGAGATAAATGTGAAGCACTAAATACACAAAGAATAGGAGATCCTCAAGAAAAGTTGGTTACCAGAAGAGCACTTAATGTAATACAACTACTTGCTCCAGCTCTCCGCTGAGCATTACTATTCTAGTATGTTCCATGACAAAGTGACCCTTCCCAGCCCTCTCTAATAATTGAAGGGCCCTTTTGTACTCTATTCCTGCAAAAAGCCGCCACAGCAATTAACAACCACTGCATAATCAGGCAGGCCTGGTTCAGTTCCATAATTTGCTAGTTGTACAAATTTGAGCAAATGACTTAACATCTTTAAATTTCATTCATAGAATCAGAATACTGTTCCCTACATTCAAGTGTTGCTTCACAGAAATAATCTATAAGTAGTGCTTTGTGAAATATCAACATAATAGAAAATGTCCTATATTCTACAATTATTCTTACTGAGTGTTATGACTTATTGAACTCTCTTAATTATCTAACTTTAGCATTGTTCTTTTGAATTAATCTAGCTGGCAGGGCATGGTAGCACATGACTGTAATTCTCAGCCGAGTAGGCTAAGACAGAAAAATCCTGAGTTCAAGGACAGCTCAAGCAACGTAGTGATACCCTTTTTCAAAAAGAAAAATAAAAAAAAAGTTGAGGATGTGGCTCAGTAGTTAAGTGCCCTGGGTTCCATTCAAGATGCGAAAAGAAGAAGAAGAAGAAGAAAAGAAGAAGAAGAAGAAGAAGGAGGAGGAGGAGGAGGAGGAGGAGGAGGAGGAAATTGTCTAGCTTTTATAAAAAAGAGAAATCCTTGTATGTTTCCTCAATCATACAAGGAAAGTATATATCACATTCTAATCATATACTGACTGTTAGGTAGTATCTATGAGCAGTGAAATGTGAATTAATTACAGAGCAAGGCTATGGAGTTTTTTTTAAATTTGGCCTTTAATGAACAGTCAAATAATACGTAGAAAAACAGTAGGTGTACTAACCCTGAGAACAAATAGGTGAAAACAATGTTATCAATTAAAAAATACATCAAAAAGTAAAGATCAGTGGAGTTAACTTCTGACAGGTCTACTGAGGTCATTGTAAATTTAGGATTTCTGGCCATGGGTTTTTCAATGTGTTTCAGAAGGGAAATCTCATTAGTAGAACAGGCACAGTAAGGTAAATTCTATCCAGTCACTGACCCAAATACCCACATTAATCTAGGATTGATTGTAAGTGAAACACCCCTAAATAGGACAGCCAGCATGACAATTCCAGAGAAGACCAGGTAAAATGCCCCTCCCAACAGGAAAGAGGAGTTGAACACCTGAAGGGTGAAGACTGCAGCAGGTTCTGGTAAACATCAAACAGCAATAAATTTGGAAGCTACATTGTTTCCTTGGTCAGTCCCTGCTCAGAGATGAACGACTCTCTCCCATGAGTGGTTTTTGCTTGCGCCTTGCTTTACTTTCACTTAAATTCCACTTATAATAAAGTTCTCTTGCTTGGCCTTTCATGTCTGACTTTAAAATTTCTTTCTTGCAAGGTTTGGAGCTTCAGTTCTCCACTGCCATGTGTCACTGACAAGCACTGTGGCATAAGACAGAAAAAAAGAAGTCTAAAAATCAAGGAACTCTGAGGCGCTACATAATTGATATAAATCAATGCTAAACATCAAATTCACTGCTTTTAAAAATATGAAAATAAAAAATATTCTATCTGAACTACTTAGTGGCATTATTCCTGGGTTCTAAAATGGCATTACATAGAAGATGTTTATTATAGTCATCTGAAACAATAATAAACAATGAAGAGGCATTTAATTTTCTTCAACATCTTATCTTAAATTGACAGAGAATGTCAGGAGACTGTTATTCACCTTTTCAACAGGAACATTGTCTTGTAAAGTTATCATAACAATGAAATAATTGTATTCTTAAGATCGCTAAGCAAACCATTATTTCCCTAGCTAAGTGTGTTTTATGAATACATATCAAGTAGACTGGTAGCCTCAAAAGGCAGCTTACAACAGCCAGCCAATTCAATCCTTTAAGACAGCTGTATATTTTCTCTAATATAATGTGATTGGTTCAACCTTTTAATTTAAACAGAATTTTGACTTTAATGAAGGTTTACCCTGGCCAGACACCAAACTGCATTTTTAGGGTGAGTTCTATCTTCAGTCAGAAATGCAGTAGTTATAGTAAAACCCAATGTACTTGCTCCATTATTTTTCTCCCTCTTTTTTGCTACTTATGCTATTGGAAAATCTTAGTTAAGATATTCAGCATCAGAAAGCACTATAATCAAATTTACTTCTAGGAAAGGTAAAACACTAAATGATGCAGACCCTGATATTTATGTTTTAATCAAAAATAAGTATCTAGAGTAGGAGTCAGCAATTGTATGATTCCATAAGTGCCAATTACTGAATACTTTTGACTTGATGGGCCACAGGTCCTCTGACTCAATTCCTCAGCTCTGCCATAGTGGTACAGAAGCAACTATATATGACACATAAATTAATAGGTATGTCGTTGCTATAATCAAATTTATCCAGAAAAGTGGGGAATGACTGGGCTTAGGCTATAGTTTGTGAACACCTGGTGTAGATGATGGATCTTATTCATAGTATAGAAAAATACAATTTGCTATACAGAATACTCTGTGAAAAATTCAAAATGGAATCATACCAAACCACAGGTAACTATTCAGCATATCATAGATCCAAGATTCAGTGTTAGGTGCTATGAAAGTGTGACTGTAATGTAAGACCAAGTTCTTATCCTTAGGAAGCTTGTGATTTTCCAGGGATGCCAAGACTTAGAACAAACTGACAGCAGTACTAGACATTATGTAATGAAGTGTTAGGGGGATAAGCTTAAATTAAGCTCAGGTCTTTCAGGACTCCACTGGGGATAGGTATTTATTTAATACATTTCAACTAAATTAAGAGTGAATAACACTATTATCCCTAGAAAGAAAAAGTTGGTACCTTATTTATCAGTTAACCTAATATGCAGAATTACCTGTTATTCCACATACCCACTTTCTTGACATTTTACAATGATAAAAGTTTTTTAAAAATCTGTTTATTCTAGGGTATACAACATAGAGCCCTATGAAATTGAGTTTAAAATTATATTTTAAAGATGTTAGAAAAAGATGAAAATGTTAGATATTCAGGAAACTCCTGTCAATTTCTCAGAAATTTGTAATCCATCCTTGCAAATTAGCTAGGGCCAGAGACCTCAGCTCAAGAGGAACAACAATAACAAAGTTAGAAAGTATGAATAGTGACCTTCTTTTTTTTTTTAAGGAAGAGATATCCATTTACTCTGCCATCAGATCCACTGCTAATTATCAAGGGAAATTCAGTGAATATTTTGAGTTTTTAAATTGCTCTGAAAAAAAATCTCCAAAATTATGTGTGTGTGTGTGTGTGTGTGTGTGTGTGTGTGTGTTTTTAACTACTGCCATTGATAAGGATCACTACATTTAAGCTGAGCATGGTGGTGTATGCCTGTAATCTCAGTGACTCAGGAGGCTGAGGCAGGAGGATTGCAAGTTCAAAGCCATTCTCAGCAACTTAACGAGGCTCTGAGCAACTCAGAGACACCCTGTCTCTACAAAAAACTAGATCTAGGGATTTGGCTTAGTGGTTAAATGCCCCTGGGTTCAATTCCTGGTACAAGAAAAAAAAAAAATCACTACCTTTATAAAAAGTATTTAAAGTCATATATTAGGAGGAATATTGCTGCCAGGAGAAGTATTTTGACCAGGACCTGCTAAATCCATGCTCTCAGGTACAAAGTTGGGATTATTTGACAAAATGAAACACAAAAGCCTGTTAGTGTTCTGTTCCACATTTTCAGCTTTGAAATTTATGAGTTGTTTATTCATAATCCTGTCTCTTGCAAAAATGCTTTTTGAATTTGCTTTCCTAAAGAGTCAGAATTAAGTAGAAAGATAAATCATAGCTTTACCAAAAACAGAGACGCCTGGAGTAACAGAGCAACTGAGTAGAATGAATCATAATCTGGGGATAAGCAAAGAAGGAGGACTGGGCAGCACATGGCCGTGTGATGGCCTACACTGCTAACACGACTTTGCTCCCTTGCTCCTTAGGCTCCTCACACCTCTGAATGGTCTTGTCAACATACTTTTTTACTTAGTCCTTTAGGACACCCACACAGGGATTTTCTGTTCTTCCCCTTTCTTTAGTGACCTCCCAGAGTAGATTCACTTGTCACTGGTTCCCTTATGCAACACATGCCACAACAATTTTAGCTGCTCTCCTGGTTTATAAAACAGTTCAGAAGAAGATACCAAGTTGATGGAGTTCAGGACATGGCACCTCAACATCAGAGAAGACTGTGGAAACAGGAAGTGACCCTCTTTGACCTTCTGCTACCTGTCATTCCTGAAGCAGGTCACAAAACCCTCATTGGAGAGGTGATCTCCCTATAACCCTGTGTCTCTCTGAAGATAGGAACACAAGAGAAGAATCTGAAGAAACAGGCCTTGCTTGGTCCCCATGGTTTATCCCCATTAGATGGAACTTTCCTGTCAACCTGTCATTTTTGCCCAGCTCTACTGCCCCTTCTTTATCAAACAAGCATGAATATACTCATTAACCCAGTTTTCTTTAGGTTTCTTATTTATGAAGTCTCCATGGCATGTAAAAATTAAATCTGCATTCCTTTCTCTCTTAGTCTTTCTCTCCTCATAACGGGTATTGAACTCAGGGGCACTTTATCATTGAGCTGCATCCACAGTCTTTTCATGTTTTACTTTGAGACAGGATCTCACTAAGTTGCTTAGGGCCTCACTAAGTTGCTGAGGCTGGCTTGTACTTGTGATCCCCCCACCTCAGTCTTCTGAGTTACTGGGATTACAGGCATGTGCCACCATGCCTGTCTGTTTTCTCTTCTTATCTGTCTTTTGTTATAGAGAGTTCAGGCATGAACTTCTGATAGAAGAAAAATATTTCCTTTCCCTTACAAAGCCATAAGTTCTTAGTAACAAAAAAAATTTTTTAAAAAGGGGAAAGGGTAAATCAATCAGTTTCAAGATGTTCCAAATATCTATTCCTGTATATTCTTTCCTCAGCATCATGATCTCCCCCAATGATTTACAAATATTAAAATTCAAATTAAAATAAGATTTTATTATTTTGAAGTTGATATGAGGTTCTCTTCAGTAAGATAACTTGAAATTTATGAGTCCTGATTTTCCCTTGATACTTCCTTTTATTAAAAGCCATTCATGGTAAAGTACTTGCCTATTATGCACAGGCCCCTGGTCTGATCCCTAGCACCACAAAAAATAAATAATTAAAAATCAAAGGGTCTTTATGTCGTCTTATTCTATAATTATATAGTCCTATTCTTTAATTTGCATCCTCCACTCAAACATATGACAAATAAATATCAATTGATAACCTTCTTTTAAGTGGCTCAAATTCCATTCATAATACAAATTAAAATGAATTTTGATTATGATTTGATTGTCATTGGTATTCTGTCTACTCCTTTCAGTGATAAATAATAATCACCAAATAGTGGTTTTATTTTAACTAATGTGAATTCTGAATTGTTCCAGCTTTTTTTGATAGTCTACTCAGTTCATTCACATTGAACTTTTGCTTCTATAACCTTATGTTGTTAGCTCTGCCTATTTTTGGTGCTAATTTGTAAAACACTTGCAAACTGTTTAGAATCATACGTAGTGCAAAACCATTTGGCTAATTTTTGGAGGATATTTTTATTCTAGAACATAAGAAGAAGAGTGATATAAAATAAAATAAAAGGGTTTTTTCTGGTAGCAGTCTCAAAGGTTTCACAGATTTTACTGCTAATCTCTACCTACCTCCTGAGAAGTGAGGGATTCCTTTGGTTTCCTAAGCTAAAATTTGCTTCCTTTCTGAAGTTTATTCTTTGAGTGTGGGAAGGATTTTGAGAATAAATCATCCCCAACTTATGTTGTAATGTCCCTGTGTTCTGAGATCATGAAATAGGCAAGCTAAAGGGGGAGGACATAAGGATTGAAAATGCACTCTTATAGCATAGGAGCATTTTTAAAACCTTCAAAAATTTTAAGGTGCCTATCTGGCCATTAACTTCATTTTGTGGTGACAGACAACAAAAAGTCTATTCTAAATGACTTTAACACAATATTTTTATAGACAACAAACATTTTTAGCCAGAATTTGTCATAATTATCTGAGAAAATCCACCTTTTCATATTTTATTTTTGCACCATTTAGTACTGAATTTTGCTGATTCTAAAACACACATTGCACATTTCATCATTTCTGAAGTTGGGGCATTTGTCACAATCAGGACACCTTATGTTCCCTGACAGTCAGGCGACATCTCAACCTGGCAATGCAAGGCTTTCCTTGTCATGCTGATGATGTCAGGGAAACTGCAACTTTTCCCTGGTTCAGACAAAACTATTGAAGGACAGTTGGAGAAAGGATGCTGAGTTGTGGTTGTTTTCTGAAAACCTTCACTTGAAAGCTTCTAATGACCTCAAGAAAGTGACCACATCAAAACCTGGGGAACAGGCTTCAGCAAATCCCAGAGAAAGAGGTAACATGCTTTTTAATAAACATTGGGTCACGAATACTCATAATGGCAGAGAGGACAAGATTTTGTGGATAAACACATCTATGGCTAGATTGAAAATCGACACCAAAAACAGGTGGCACAGAAGAGGCTGAAATCAATGTAGGAATTCCTTAAATGACACATTATATTTCTCATATGTGTATATATCTATCCTGTTTCTTACATATGAAATATATATTTAGAAGAATGAAATATGATACAAATCTGTATTTAAATATTAAAAGAACATTACAATGAGTATAAAATATGAATCTAAAAAATATGAAGATGCTATTCTGTAATTTGATGTTATTTGCATCCCCATGCTCAGTGGTAAATCTGAGAATATGTTCTAAATCAAAAGAATATGGTAGCTACCTTGGGTTGGTTGTTAGACCATGTTTGTTGTAGCAATATAAATTTTTTATTAAAGTTATCTTTTTCCAAAACTGAAAAGCTTATTTCTCACTGTGGAAAATTATTTTCAATTTTTTTTTTGTTTTGTTTTTCTAAATAATATTGAAGCAACACTTCCTGAATTACAGTTTTTCTTTCATATACCCTTGAACTTATAACTAATTTAAAGGAAATGAAACGTCTTTTCCTTACATATTGTGTTCTACGGAACTCAAGTGTTCATGGAAAGTCATGACCCTTTCCAGGAGTATCGCATTAGTAGAGCTAGCCTTCAAGTGCTTTTGTAATATTGAGGGCATTTTCCAGAATTTTAAATTTCTAGATTTATTTGTTTTCTCTTATGACACCAAGTTTGCCATCTTTGCTCTTTGAGATAAAGTTTCTTAAATACAATAATAGAGAACAACAACAGAATTTGAAAAACAGACATCACTTCTCAAATAAGTTAATGTGATTTTTTGAGGAGAAAAACACGTTCTGAAAGAAATCTTATTTTTCAGGGTCTTACTGCAGGCAGTGCAATAACAGGGAGGAAAGTGGTCTGTGGAAGCACAGACTGAAATTTGAATTATGGGTTTCCTGATTAGTAACTGTAATCACTGGCAAGGTAACAGACCTTTTTTTTTTTTTTTTTTTTTTTTTTGTACAGGGAATTGAACCTAGGAGAGCTTAACCACTGGGAAGTTTAACCACTGAGATGTTAGGGTGGTCTAAGGCGGCTGGATGGGGGTGGGCATTAGGCAGCCTCCACCCCCACCTCCATCCCCACCCCCGCATGCGCAAGGAACAATCAATCAGGAACTGACAGATTAACCTTAATGGCGCCTCACAATCGCCTGATGGTCAGCAGGATCCCCAGCCAATCACAGAGAGACACGGGTCTCAGCAGGGTCTCCAACCAACCCCAGAAGGGCAATAAACCCTCAAGCCTTCCCCCGCCTATCCTGGACTACAAAAGTGCTGCCCAGCCAGAGCCACATGCGACTTCCTCGGCCCTTCACTCTGGCAGACTGGTGAACCTTGCTGGAGAGCCCGTCCCAATAAAGCTTTGTTCAGCTGCTTATGGTCTGACTCCTTTTTAGGCACCTGCATCTGACATCACATTTGGTGCCAAAACTGGGGTGGGTCTTTTGATCTTCCTCATGGGGGGAGATCAGCCCTCTCCGTCAGGTGAACCAGGGAACTCCTGCACCATCCTTTTCTCTTTTGTCTGGATTGGCAGAAGTGGGGTAAGTTCCTTGCATTTCCCTTGGCCTTCCAGTTGCACCTTCTATCATGGGGATCTGCCCATAAGTCATGAATGCATGCCAGATCCCCACTCATTCTATTTGGGCGCCTGTAGATTATGGAGACATCTCAGTCTCTGGCCAGTCCCACCTTCCTTTGTGTGCCCCTGAAGGCTGAGGAGATGTCCTAACCTCCAGCCCGCCCGCCTCCATTTTTCAGATGAGTGTGATCAGAATTTGGGACACCTCTTTCTGTTCCTGTTCACCCTCCAGGATATACTGAAAGGTCATGGGAAACACCAAGTCTTCCTTAGACCCCCAAACTCCTTTAGATTGTCTATACCTTAATTTTGCCAAATTAGGACTCACCCAAGACTTACACCACAAGCGGCTGGTCTTTTACTCAACTGTGGCCTGGTCTCAGTACGTTTTAGATAACGGCTCTAAATGGCCTCCAAAGGGATCTTTTGACTTTCAAATTCTCACTGATTTGTACAACTACTGTCACCGGACAAAGAAATGGAAAGAACTGCCTTATGTTCAGGACTTTTGAGATCTGCACTCTCATCTCTCCCTTTGTTCTACCTGCTCTACTGCCCAAGTTTTCTTCACCAGGGATGATCCCAAACCTCTCCCCCATTGTTCTCCTGCATCTTCTTCCTCGTTTTCAGATCCACAGGAACTGCCTTCAGCTCCCCACCCCTGTACTCTCCTTATTACTAAGCCAATCTTCCTCTTCCTTTTCTTCCTCCTCTCCTCCCACAGCTGCCACTCCTCCACCTCTTCCTCCTGCAGCTGTAGCTCCTCCTCTTTCTCTTCCTTCTTCTCCCCCAGAAAGTCCCTCCACCCTCTTGACTCTCATCTCCTGTAAGTGCCCACACCCAATCCCATCAGGCCCTCCCACAACCCAACCTAGAACTCCTTTGTCCTCTCTGGGAAGTGGCTGGTGCAGAGGGCATTGTGCAAGTCCATGTCCCATTCTCATTCCAGGATCTTTCCCAGATGCAGAAGCACCTAGGGTCTTTCTCTGCTGACTCCTCCACTTATATTAAGGAATTTAGATACCTTTCTCAGACTTATGGCCTCACCTGGCCGGATGTTTATGTTGTTCTTTCTACCACCCTAACCTCAGATGAACAAGCTCGCATCCAGCAGGTGGCACAAGACCATGCTGACCAAGTCCACCTAACAGACATAACTCTACCTACAGGCCCAGTGGCAGTTCCACTAACTGAGCCCAGTTGGAATTACCAGGAAGGCCAACAGGGCCGCCATCACTGTGCTCGCATGGTACGACATTTCATAGCAGGCATGCAGGTAGTCTCCAATAAAGTAGTGAACTTTGATAAACTGAGGGAAATTACCCAGGATGCTGAATAGAATTCAGCCTTATTTCTTAATCACCTTACAGAGACCCTTACCAAATATACTAAACTGGACCCTGAATCTTCCTCTGGGGCTACAGGACTAACAACCTACTTCATTTTTCAATCGGCCAGCCCCTGATATTAGAAGAAAGCTCAAACAGGCTGAGGAGGGCCCTCAGACCCCTATCCAAGATCTGGTAAAAATGACCTTCAAAATATATAATGCCCGAGAGGAGTCAGTCGAACTGATCAGGCAGGCTCGCTCACAGAACAAGGTAACACTGCAGACCTAAAACTTGGTAGGTGTCCTGTGGCCCACGACTCTAGTAAAAGCTTCCAGAGGGAACCAGCAATCCTCGCCACCAGGAGCTTGCTTCAAATGTGGACACGAAGGTCCCTGGGTCAGTAGGTGCCCAAATCCACTGCCCTCCTCTAAGTCATGTCCCACCTGCAAACAAGAAGGGCGCTGGAAGAGCGGCTGCCCTATGGCCGGTCCCGCCCCAGTGCATCCCCGTGGGGGTGTGACCAGCCAGGCAGTCCCTTCCCTCGAGCTGTTGGGATTCACAGTGGACTGAAGGAGCCAGACTCAAGGACCCCTGTCACCCTTGCCAAGCCCAGGGTAACGCTCCAGGTGTAGGTAAGTCCATAACTTTCCTTGTGAACATGGGGGTTACCTATTCTGTTTTGCCTGCCCACTCTGGGTCTTTGTTTCCTTCCCAGATTTTGGTTATGGGAATTGATGGGAAACCCTCCTTTCCAAGCAGAACAGCTAAACTAGCCTGTGCCTTGGAGGGACATCCTTTTACACACTCTTTCCTGGTCATTCCCTCTTATATGATTCCCCTTCTAGGCAGAGATGTTCTCCAACTCCTAGGAGCCACCCTACAACTTCTTCCCAGGGATACTACTACTCACCTTCTCCTACCTCTGATTCTTACACTCTCTGGCACCCTCATACTACCTACTCTACCACTGCCCCCAGACCTTATCAACCCCCAAGTCTGTCATAGCCTCCCACCACAAACCAGTCCTTATCCAACTGAAACCTCAAACTGAATTTCCTTCACATCCCCAGTTTCCTATCTCCCATACTCACAGGGAAGGACTTAAACCCATCATAGACTGGTTACTTACTCAGGGACTCCTCATCCCTACCAATTCCCCCTGGAACACCCCAATATTGCCAATATGCAAACCCTAGGGAATCTCTCAGTCCAGAATCTCTGCCTAATTAACAAGGCAGTTATTCCCATCCACCCAGTGGTTCCTAACCCTTACACTCTTCTTTCCCACATCCTCCCTTCTGCCATGCGCTTCCCAGTCCTGGATCTTTTCTTTACAGTTCCTCTTCACTTCTATTACTTGTTTGCCTTTACATGGGAGGATCCTACATCCTTTAGGGCTCAACAGCTGACGTGGACAGCTTTACCCTAAGGCTTCTGGGATAGCCCCTACCTCTTTTGGCTAGCACTGGCTCAGGATTTGGCTACTTGTGACTTGGGAGATAGCATACTTCTACAATATGTGGATGACCTTCTACTATGTAGCTCATCCCTCAAAACCTCCCAAAATCATACTGCTCAGCTCCTTAACTTCCTGGGATCTCAGGGCTATCAGGTCTCTCCAACCAAAGTCCAGCTTACCACCTCTTCAGTCACATATTTAGGCATACTTCTCATTCCTACCTCTAAGAGCCTCACAACAGACAGAATTCAAGCCCTCTGTGACCTACAGTCACCTGAAATGGCAAATTACTTTCTCTCCTTCCTGGATCTGACTGGTTTCTTCAGGCATTTGGTTCCTAACTTTGTGTTTCATGCCAAACCCCTATATTAGGCAGCAAAGGAGGCCACTCATGGGCCTTTTATCTCCCCCAAGATGATAGCTAACTCTTTTTTACAAGCTCAGGGATGCTCTCATGTCCTCCCCCACTGTCTCTCTCCCTCGCCCTAACCATCCTTTCCACCTCTTTACAGATGAAAAACAGGGTGTTGCCACTGGCCTCCTCACTCAACCAACCAGACCTTCCTACAGACCGGTGGTATATATCTCCAAGCAGCTTGATTCAGCGGTTCATGGGTGGCTACCATGCCTCCAGGCACTGACAATAGCAGGTGAACTAAGTAAGGAAGCCCTAAAACTCACCCTACTCCAACCAATAACTGTGTACTCCACCCATCAACTCTGGGACCTCTTAAGCCATAAATCCCTTCCCCTCTTGAGCCCATAATGGATTGAAGAATTTCATCTCCTCTTTATAGAAAACCCCACCATCACTCCCTATTCTTCTTCTCCTCTCAATGCTGCTACACTCCTCCCACTGTTCCCACCTCCCTCAACTGCCTACCACTCCTGTCCACAGGTACTGGAGGCCCTACGCTCACCCCGTGAGAACCTCTTTGATCACCCACTTCCCTCACCTGACTTAACCATTTTTGGAGATGCAGTTCTGTGCTAGGTCTCGATAGATGCTGTAGAGCCACATACGCAGTGCTCACCACCGCTTTAGATCTGGAAGCCAGCTGACTCCCAGAAGGTACCACCCCCCAAAAAACCAAACTCTTTGATCTCAGTAGGGCCCTCATTCTATCCAAAGGCAAACAGGTTAACATCTACACAGATTCAAAATAGGCCTTCTTGATCACTCACTCACATTCGGCTATTTGGAAGGAGTGTGAGTTTCTGACCACAAAGGGGTCACCAGTGGTCAATGCCTCCCTAGCTTCCAAACTCTTAAAGGCACTTCAGCTGCCATCCTGAGTTGTCATCATACACTGCCGAGGATATCAAAATTCCTCAGACCCTGAGACCATGGGTAATAACAAAGCAGGCTCTGCAGCACAGGGGCTAACAACAAAGTCCTCAACAGCCCCCATCCTATTCCTATCCACTATAATCAAACCTAAATATTCTCCACAGGAGCAGGAAGACCTAATAACCCAGGGCAACCATTTTGGGGATGATGGCTGGATCTTCCTATGCAACCAGATTGCTCTTCCCAAGCAACAAGCTTACAACTTACTGATGGGCGTTCTCTTCATATTGGGCCCAAGCCTCTTCTGCAGTTGCTCCAACCCTTCTTTTATCTTCCAGGAATGAGAACTATTCTCCAGCAGGTCCACTCTGCTTGCCCTGTTTGCTCCACAGTATCCCCACAAGGGGGCATCAAAACCAAGCTCCCAACACACCAGATGAGAGGACATCAGCCAGGTGAAGTCTGGCAGATCGACCTCACCCACCTGCCTAGACACAAAAAGCTCTGTTACTTACTTACTATGGTCGATACTTTTTCAGGCTGGATAGAAGCCTTCCCCATCTCCAGGGAAACTGCAGACATCCTGGCTTCCATCCTCACTGAGCAGATCATTCCTAGATTCAGACTTCCTGCATCCATCCAGTCAGACAACTGCCCTGCCTTCACCTCTCAGGTTATTTAACATCCAGGGCCTCAGCATCACCTGGAGACTCCACACCCTCTACCACCCCAATCCTTGGGTAAGGTCAAGAGTGCTAACGATATCCTCAAGGACCATCTCACTAAACTTACCATTAAACTAAAAATTTCCTGGCCTAATCTTCTTTCATTGGCCCTTACCTGAATTTGGGCAGCCCTTAAAGCCCTCTCAGGTTTCAGCCCCTTTGAATTACTCTATGGGTGCCCCTTCCTAATCAACCAAAACTTTCCTGTCACACCCCCTCCCCTGGTGTCCTGCCTACCCTATCTCATACTCTTGCACAAACTCCTAAGGGAACACACAGACCACTGCCTTCCTGCACCATCCACAACCTCATCTCCAGCCAGACCACAGGCTGAATCCCCCATTATCCCTCTTCACCGGTGACACAGTTTTGCTTCGGGAATTACATCCTCAATAGCTGCAACCTCGCTGGACTGGACCCCATACGGTTGTACTCACCAACAGTGGCCAAACTTCTGGGTCACTCCCCTTGGTACCATGTCTCCCATCTTAAAAAAGCGCGCTTCCCAGATACTCAGTCCTGGACTTCCACCATGCTGGGGCCCACCAAACTCAAAATCTCTCATCAACCCACTACTTCTTCCACTACCCATTAACCTCTCTCGAGTTTCTAGTTCAACCTACAGGTGGTGTTTCTACATCCTGGCAACTTGGCACCAGGATGGCGCCACCCACTCTGTTTGTGGGCCAAGAACCGCTGAGCACCAGATCTCCTGACAGCAGACAAAGGGGGAACATGTCTACCCCTAAAAGAAGATTGCTGCTACTACATCAATGAAACTGGGATGGTCAAAAAAAAAATGTCAAAACTCTCAGACGTCTGAGTGAAAGGCTGAAGTAACAACAATCAAATGACCCCTGGCCAGGATGGCTAAACTCCACTCTTGTCACCTGACTGACCCCTATCTTTACTCCCATACTAATGATAGGACTCCTACTAATGATTGTTCCCTGTCTCCTCAGGTTCTTCCAGAACCCCATGAGTGAGGTCACCAGAGGGACATACAACCTAATGCTTTTGCACCCTTACAGCCGCCTCCCTACCAAACCTACACCCGTGCCTTCTCCCCATGAAGCACCTAATAAGCAGGAAGTAGCCGGATGGACTCCAGCACCCTATGTCTTCAAAAAGGCCGGAAAGTTAGGGTGGTCTAAGGCAGTTGGACGGGGATGGGCATCAGGTAACCCGCACATGCACCAAGGAGCAATCAGGCGCTGACAGATAAACCCTAATGGCGCCTCACAATCACCTGATGGTCAGCAGGATCCCCAGTCAATCACAGAGGGACACGGATCTCAGCAGGGACTTCAGCCAACCCCAGAAGGACACTAAACCCTCAAGCCTTCCCCCGCCTATCCTGGACTACAAAATGCTGCCCAGCCGGAGCCACATGCGACTTCCCTGGCCCTTCTCTCTGGAAGACTGGTGAACCTCACTGGAAAGCCGGTCCCAATAAAGTTGTTCAGCCGCTTATGGTTTGACTCCTTTTTAGCCACCCACATCTGACATCACATGAGACACATCTCCAACCCTTTTCAATATTTTACTTAGATACAGTGTCTCACTGTATTGCTTGGAACCTGCCTAAATTGCTGAGGCTGGATTTGAACTCCCAATCCTCCTGCCTCAGTCTCACAAGCTGCTGGGATTACAGGCATGCACAACTGCACCAGATGATAATAAATGTTTTAACCTAAATTTTCTTATTGGCAAATTTGGAATAGTTGTCATCTGAATGGGTTGTGAGGGCGCATAGTTTTAACTAGTTACTTGGTACATAATACCACCTCCATAATTGCTACTAATACTGTTAGCAACATCTAAAAAGTGAAATTTGTAGCAACTGTGCCCTAGTCCCTGAAGCCTAAGGTAGGTGCAATGTCTCCAAAAATCCTTCTCTGGGTTTCTGAAAATAAAGGGTTAGTGACTCATGAAAGCAAACTAGCCCACTTCTCAAAAACCCTCCAAATCATCCTCCAAAATCTAATTAGACTCTTTTTACTTAATTGAACTATAAATTTCTTTTTGAAATCATGAAAGTTCAACCTGAATGATATACAGCTCCTAGTTCCAGGCAGGAGGCAAGTCAATATAGTAACGTCATAGCCAGCTGTGTATATCTAAACTCCAAAGAAGTGTCAGCTATATACCTTCATATTTACAATTTGAGTCTCCAGATAAATGATTTGTTCTAACTGTTATGAAAAAAGAAAATGATACAATTATACAGAGGGGGCTTTGCTATTAATTTAATTTATATAATATAGTGTCAAATCTCAATTCAAAGATAGTTTCTTTTGTGCACCCAAGTTAAATATTTCTGATGCACATTTTGTATTTTCTATGTGTAAATGCTTGTTCTAACAAGATATATTAATAAGGCTGCATTTTTCATACTTAAAAAAAATCATTCAATGAAATGAGGCTTTCAGCCTTCTTTCACATATCAGAGACTCCAAAAGTCAGTCCTGGAAGGAAGACAGCCAGAGATTGGCAAAAAGATGCTTGCAAGGAGGTTCTGTATAGAAAGTCTGGATCCAGAGTCCATAGCTTAATAAGTAAGAGGTTTCTGCCTCATCTGGAAGGCATTACCTTAACAAGCTGCTCCTTTAATTTATCTCTTTTTTTTTTCTCTCTCTCTCTCTCTTCAAAATTGATTACGCCTGACAATGAGAATATAAATAAGAAGTAAAACTCCATGGAAAGCCAACATCACATTAAAAAATGTAAACAAACTGAATATTGGGAGAGGCGAATGTTAGATATACATAGTAATGTAAGTTGAGGGGTATCTTGCAAGCTAATAAATACAAAATGCAAAATTTAAAATTGGAACCTGTCTTAGTCACCATGGACTACTATAAGAAAACATCGCAGACAGAGCGACTTGAACAAAGAAATTTATTTCTCATAGTTTTGGAGCCTGGGAAGTGGCCTGATCTGGGCAGCAGTTAATTAATTTAGTTCCTTGTGAGGATTCTTCCTGGCTTGCTAAAAGCCTCCTTTTTGCTGTGTTCCCACATAGTAGAGAGAGCAAACAAGAAGAGAGACACCTTCTAATGAAATAATTAATGGAACCATGCTGAATAATTAATGGTCCACCCTCATGACCTCATCTAAGCCTAATTGTCTCCAAGCTCCTTCACATTGGAGTTTAGGGCTTCAACATAAGAATTTGAGGAAGACACAACTCTGTCTATAGCAGAGCCCTAATTTCCTCAGAGAAACTAGAGCAAATATAGATCATATATTGGACTTTAATGTTTTAAGTTGTAAGTTTAATATGTCATCAAAATATGATCATAATATGTGGCACATCTGATTAATAAATTAAAAGTCCTTAAGTGTACTCCCTTATTTTTGTGAAAACAACAAAAATGACAATAGTAATGAATATTTACTTAATGTAAACTTAATGGAACTGTCTCATACAGGCTAGTGAGAGCCAATTATGCACATAGTTTTTGAGTTAAGCATTCAGTGGTGTCCAGTGATGGGCTAGTTACTCTGTGGTGAAATTGTTTATACTGAAGAAATTGGCAAACACTACCATTCAGAGATTCTGTTTGGAGAGCCAGCTGTTAACCTTTTATCAGGATGCCATTACCTTCTATTCCAGATACTATTCTAAGTACTTTACATTAATTCCCAAAATAGTCTGATGAGACAAGAACTATCGATTATCTCTAATTTATAATGAGAAAATGGTGAACAGAAATACTAAAGGACTTTCCCAAGTTGAACCAACATATAAATAAGGGTTATGACCCAAAAGAATATCCATTGATTCCACAGCCTGTGCTCTTACTTCTATCTACCACCCTACTTTTCAACATCAGTTTCAACTGAATGTTTTTACAATTTGAAAAATTTAGGCATTGTCCATGTCTAACTGAATTAGAATGTCCACCAGAATTTAAAATTTTTATAATCAAAATATTGAAAATGAATACTAGGTATTTAACTTCAGGATGTCTTATTTTGTCATATTTCTTTGAGACTTTTCCTATTTAATAGAAAAGTTCTCTTAATTACAAAAGCAAGATAGATGTGGTATGTGTTGATCTCTATTCAGATCCAAAAGAAAAACTATGAATGAATAATTTACATGCTAACAAACTGCCTAAAAATCCAAGTAGCATCCTTTAGGAAAACTTAGAATCTCCACTGAAAGGCAGACGTAGTTGAAGGGCTAGCTTATCTGTGCACACAATGAACAATTTGCTTTGCTATCAAAGGTAATAATGTTGACCTCTGAGTATTGATGACCAGAAATTTTGGTAGTCATTCTAATTAACTCTGGACTCTTCCTTTGGACATCTACATTTATAACCTCTCACAAAGGAATCAAATTCAAGGCTCACGGTGTAGGTAATCAGCCAGCATTACAGTATTTTTTTTCAGAATCTGTAGGAAGATATCCTCATATGTTGCTCCTGTTAATGCTGGATAGCAAATTCCTATCAAACAATCTGCATAAAGGAAATGAGGGGGATAAGGAAATCAGGATATAGATGTTTTGACTTGTCAGACTGGTTTAAAAATCATTACAAAGGTTACCTCATAACTACTGAAGTATGAATTTCTCTACTTAAAAAAAGAATAAAAATATTCCTTTCATTAAAAAACAAAATACTAAAAACTTCTTTGATTCTTTTAAGAAAGCAAAAACCAAATCCTTCAGTAAAGGAATAAAATAACTGCTATTCTTTCCATCAAAATGGCTAAAATTGGTGATTACCCCCCTTTAGAAATAATCACCATATTCCTTCACTTCTTATACTCCTAATGTGTTTAAAACTGCATATGTAGCCACAAACAGTGCTAATGAAATGTGAATATGTGATTTCTACCTGATAGTCTTTCTTCCTGATATGAATCTGTTAATGAATAGACAAGAGAAACCTGCTCACTATATGTTCAGGGCCTACATGCATACAGAGTATTGGGATGTCTCCAAATTGGGATGTCTTTGAAAGAAAAGGACACAGAACTCAACATTTGATGAAGGACATGAAGATGCTAAAAGGAGTGAAAGAGGCATTAAGGACAACTCCAGAAGTGATTTGGAATCTTGTGTGGCCAAGGAGCAATGTTTCATCAGGAGGCACTTGGAGGATTCTGGAGGCGACAGGGAAAGGATGTGGAAGAACAATGAAGACTCTTGGAAAGTAGTTTTTCTTCTTTATCAATTTTACTGGACAATAGCCATTAGGAATCCAAACCAAATAGGTCCCAATAAGGTGGGAGGAAGTAGCTTTGTACAGGCAAGTGTTCCACATCAGCATTTTCCAGTCTGTGGTTTGTGGATCACTGACCTTAGCATTACTTGTCAAACACAGATCCCAGCCAGGTGTAGTGGCACAGGTCTATAATCACAGTGGCTGGAAAGGCTGAGACAGGATGATCACAAGTTTAAGGCCAACCTCAGCAACTAAGTGAGGCCCTAAGCAAGTTAGTGAGACACTGTCTCAAAATAAAAATAAAAATAATTTTTCAAAGATGAGGCTAGGGATATACCTCAATGGCAAAGTGCTCCTAGGTTCAATCTGCAGTACAAAACAGAAAAGCAAATACACAAACCACAACAACACCAACCACCACTTTCTTGGGCTTCTTCCAGTTGTGCCTTATAATTTTAAAAATACTGAAGTTAGGCATTTAGGCTGAGGTAAAGAAGAACATTTGGGAAAAAAAGGGGGGATAATAAGAAAAGATTCCAGAATGAAATTTGACAAGTAACAAGAACTCAGAACAGTCTGAGCTCCTGATGACACTGGTGGTATGTGATATTTGAATCACTTCAATACTGAAAAAATCCTGTCACAATTGTGGTAGTGGTCAAGGGTCTGTGGTGGCCTAAAGCCCACAATTAAGGCAGCCAGATGAGACATGAGTATATACCATAGTCAAGTCCAGGTAAAGGTTTTGGGAAGAGAGGTACAAATGTGGAAGTAGAAATAAAATAATTTGTAATGTTTAATATAAGTAAAGGCAAAGAAAAAGAAAAATAAGATTGAAATCATATGCTTATTGAAGGCAATAGGAAAACTAATATATTTGTTTTATGACTTTTTTGCAAAGATATGAAATGTGTGTACCATCTTTCTAACGTTAGTTCTACTTTTGGTTCTATTTTTGGAATGTGATTTCTGTTAAAACAATTAAGAATTCAAGTAGCTAAGATGCATTAGCCAGTGTGTCATACCCCACAATTTTTCTGACAAGAAACCATTTGAAGTTTTTCAAGATGCTTGATAATCATTGTTTTGATGTTAAGTTAGGTAAACTGAGGTAGGTCACCTGTGATTCTTTTTTATGAGAGGTGGGTGGGGGTATTGGGAATTGAACCCATGAGCACTCCTCAACCACTGAGCCACATGCCCAGCCCTATTTTGTATTTTATTTAGAAACAGGGTCTCACTGAGTTGCTTAGCTCCTGCTTTTGCTGAGGCTGGTTTCGAACTCCAGATCCTCCTACCTCAGGCTCCCGAACTGCAGGGATTACACGTGTGCTCCACTCCGCAGCACCTGTGATTCTTAATGGTATTATTTTTAATTTTAAACAGAACAGATAACTTAATTTAGAACTTTGGTGAAAAATATATATAGAACCCAGAATGGTTCACATTATCCATTCTTTTATGACTTTTTAATAATTTCTAATTCTCAGTATGGATGAACAATTCTGATTTCATTTAATAAATTCCATATGAAAACCTGATGGCACATGAATGAGAATTAATATTTCCTAATTGCATTTATTGGGATTTTAATTATAACTCCAGTATATTATTTCTATGATTCTTTTCAAATTATGGAGTTTTGAAGGATAAAGGAGCTTAGAGGTGATCTAGTCAGATCCCCTAATGTTAAAGTGGAAAAAATCGTGGCCTAGTCCATACACTGAAATAGAAGGGGATTTAGTGCTGCCTAAGATTTCCTCTTGATATCGGGCCAATTCTCTGCACAGGCAGTTTGATGGGAATAGGATAACAGCAGACTTAGATCTGGTTCATCAGTTAGTTTAATTTTTTTTTTTTTTTTTTAAATCAACTCAATCACCAAAGTTCTACAGGGCTAAGTTTTTCCATTTGTAAAATAGGGGCTGAGCTAGATGATACCACAGGGTCACTGCAAATTTCATAATCTATGGTGTAACATTTTGCCTGTGTGAACATCACCAGGATGAGAATGACAATCTGTGCTTTGGGACATGATATCTATTAAGACATTCTCATTACCATTGAGGAAACCCAGGCTAGTTTCACTGACAAAGAACACAGGAAAAGAGATACCAGCCATTCCAGGCATCCCAGCTAACCCCAGCCTCCAGTCAAATAACCAGCCACTTGAGTGAGACCAGATTCAGCAAGCAAGAAGGACCACCCAGACTCAGAACTGACAAAAAAAAAAAAAAAAAAAAAAAAAGTGGTTGCTATTGTTTTAAACAATTAGGTTTTATGTTAGTATATTAGACAAGAAGAGAGAATCTTGAAATGAGTCTCTCCAGTATGTAAACGTATGGTCTCATTGCCAATAATCCTGCAAGAATCTCAATTCTGGTAGAGTTAGAAAAAGTTCAGCAATAATCCTTAAATTGGGCAAGAGTTAAAAAAAAAAAAAAAAATGATCACTCTTCTTAAGAGTCCTGGGGTCAATTTTTCTTGAGCTACAGTATAGAAATATCTAAGAGCGTTTAGAAGCACTTGGAGAGGAGCGGGGTGTCATTTGTTTTCTGTCATGGAGAAAAACCAGTAGCACAGAAAGAAGGCAACTCAGTCAAGTGGCTCTGATGGTCTTGGTACTGTGCATACCTCCCATGGATTCACTTTCATTATGCAAAGGCATAACATTCCTTCAACAATTTTCTTTTTCACTCTTGTGTAACTGTCTAATCAATAAGAACCATCCTCATTTTGTTGATGAAGATTATGATGGTTGAAACTGGAATGCAAAGAGAAAAGAAAAAAATATTTAGTACTAACTTTTAAAGGGGTCTAACTCCACTGAATTGATAGGTAAGCAATAGAGTTGATCATTTATGCTTAATGTAACTGTCAATGGATAGTTGTAAATCTCAGCTTTTGCTGTTTATTTTCTTTTTGTCTAGTATGCACTGTTTTTTTTTCTTTCCATTTCCTTGCCTTCATTTAAATTAATTGAACCCCGTCTTGTTTATTAGCTATATCTCTTAGTTTTATGTTTTTTTTTTTTTTTTTTGGTGATTGCTCTAGGATTCATAAGATACAGTTTTAACTTATCACAGTATTTTAATAATGATATATACACTTAATTTAGAGAAAGAACGTTACAACACCTATTTCCATTTGCTCCAAATATTTATTATTGCCATATATTTTATTTCCATCTTTATTATCTTTGCTTTAAATGATTATTTTTTATACATTTGTGTATTTGCCCACTATGTTACCATTCTAACCTTATTCACTCCTTTGCTTAGAATCAAATCTTTTATCATTTTCCTTTTGATTGAAAAGGCTCATTTTTGTTTTTCTTTTGGAAAGCAGTCTGCTGGTGATAAATTTTTAAGCTTTTGTCTTTTTGAGAAAGTTTTCATTTTGCCTGCACTTACTAAAGATATTTTTTCTGGGTAAAATACTCTCTCTTAAATTCTTTTTAGCTTTCATTACCTCTAAAATGGCTTGCTACTACACATGGTGGTACATACCTATAATCCTAGTGACTCTGAAGGCTGAGGCAGGAGAATTGCAAATTCAAGGCCAGCTTCAGAAACTTGGTGAGACCCTCAGCAGCTTATCAAGACCCTGTCTCAAAATAAAAAAAAAAAAAAAAAAAAAAAAAAACAAATAAAAAGGATAGGGACTGTAGTTCAGTGATAAAGTGTCCCTGGGTTCAGTCTCCAGTACCAAATAAATAATGACTTGCCAATGTTTTCTGGTGTATCTACTCTCTGATGACAAATTTCCCATAAATCTTATTTTTAGTCTTCTGTATGTAATTGATGTTTTTATGACTACTTATAAGATTTTGCCTTTAACACTGGCTTTCAATAAATTGAATGATGGGATTTTGATTTTATTTAGTTGTATTTTGCTTGAGACTTTGAGACTTTTGGATCTGTAAGGTATAGATTCCACGAAGGTTATAAGAGTTTAGCAGTTATATCTTTTATTTTTATGCTCCTTCCAATTTCTTCTGTCCTTCAATCTCCAATTACACATTTACTAATATTTGATATTGCAGTGAAATCTAGCAACCAGCAACATATAATACTCTCATTCAATTGTAAAAAAACCATCAAAGAAACAGGAATATGTGACTTATAACCAGGGAAAATCTCAAGTTAAAAACAAAGCTGAAAAACAGCCTGAAGTACATGGATGCTCTTTGATTGTTTTTTAATTTTCCAGTTCTATATCTTTCAGTTTGGATAGATTCTATTGCTTTGTCTTGAAGTTTGCTGTTATTTTCTTCCAGAGGGTCAAGTCTATTATTCTGTTCCAATAATTTATTTTCACATTTTATAATCTTTACCTTTGGAAGTTTTCTTCAAAAATGTCTTGTAATTCTTTCCTCATCAATTTTATCTTTTCTTCTAACTTCTAAAATATATTGAAATTGCTTCTAATAATCACTTCCCTGTCTACTAGCTCCATCATTCTGTCATTTCTGGGCCTGTCTGTATTAAATTTGAGAGTTTTTTCCTGGTTGTCAATCATATTTTTCTGCTTCTACGAATGTCTAATATTTTTTTATTTGATGTCAATATTTTTATGTTGTTAGTAGCTAGTTTTAATTGCATTCCTTTGACTCTTTGTAGAGTTAAACTCTGTAATTTATTTGAAACTAGCTGAATCCTTTTAAATCTCACTTTCAAAATTTTTAAGGTAAGCTGAAAACATTCTTAAGGTACAGGTTTTTTTAGTCCCACTACCATCGATATGGAAATTTCTATAATACTGTGTATATTATACACTATTTCCCCTCTGGTTGGTGCAATACAAACTACTTGAGTCCCTGGAAATCTCTGGAAATTATTTCATAACTTTGTTTCTGTTTATACTTTTCATAGCCTCTGATAGTTTTCTCTCATGCAGTTTTGGATCAGATTTTGCCAAAAATCCCACTAGATTGTAGTCACTATGGCCTCTCCAAACTTTCATCTCTCTCTCCTCAATATAGTAAGATTTCTGGATTGTGTATGGGTTCACCCTAACTGCACTGAAAGATGAAAGCCAAGCCCCACTAGTAAAACAGGAAAACTGTAGATCTCAATGGCAGGGAGAATCACAGCCTCTGGGACAGTAGTTCACCGTGTTTCTCCTTTGCTAGCAAAGCAATAATTTTTTTTTTTCTTTTTACTTAAAACCTTGTCCTGATTATTGGATTGGTAATAGAGAAAAGGATCACGTTTTCAGCACATCCTCTGAATGAAAGGCAAACCCAGAATCTGTTACTTCAGTTTGTTCAGAAGTGGACATGAGGCAATTCTTTTGTTTGTTTGTTTGTTTGTTTGTTTATAACGGAGGATTTGTACCTTATACTAGTAAAACAGAAGACAGCCTGGAAGTAAACTTATACATGTACAAACAACTGGTCTTCCACAAAGGTGCTGAGAAAATACATTGAAGAAGGAACAGTCTTTTCAATAAATAATATAGGGAAAATAGGATATCCATAGTCAGAATAATGATATTAGACCTCTATTTCTCTTCAGTTACAAAAATAAACTCATAATTAATTAAAGAAGCCAATGTAAAACCTGAAACTCTGAAACTACTAGAAGGAAACAGAGGAGAAACACTTTAGGATATTAGCACAGCAAGAATTTTTTGGAAACCACCCCAAATGGTTTACAGGAAACAAGTAAAAATACACCAATGGGATTACATTACACTGAATAGCTTCTACACTGCAAGCTTCACAACAAAGTGAAGAGACAATCTCAAATGAGAGAAAACATTTGAAAAGTATTTATCTGATAAGGGACCTACATACAAAATATATAATGAACCCAAAAAACTCAATAGAAAAAAATTAAAGATGACAATAGACTCATATATTTTATGAAAGAAGACATTTTATAAAAGAAGACATACAAATGGTCAATAGGTATATGAGAAAATGTTCAATATCACTAAGTATCTGGGAAATGCAAATCTAAACCACTAAACTATCATTTTACCCCAGTAAGAAAGACCATTATCAAAAGAACAAATGGTAACAAGCTCTGGCAAGGATATGGAGAAAAGGGAATCTATATGCACTGTTGGTGGGAACATAAATTGATAAAACCATTGTGGAAAACAGCAAGGAATTCCTTTAAAAATTTTTTAAAAATAGAACTACCATATGCTCCGGCAATCCCACTACTTCCCCATGTTTATTACAACACTATTCACAGTAGCCAAAAAATGGAAATTAAGTGTCCATCAACTGATGGACAGATAAAGAAAATGTGGTACTTATACAAAGTGGAAGACTACCAGTCACAAAAAAGGAGTAAAATTCAGTCACTTTTGACAACACCCATGGATTTGGAAACCCATACAGTAAGTGAAATAAGCAGGACACAGACAACTACTGCATGATCTCACTCGTGTGGAAATTAAAAGAGTTGATATCATAGCAATTGAAAGTAGAAAGGTGGTTTCCAGAGTCTGGGGAGGGTGTGAGGAAGGGAAGAATAAGGAAAATTTGTGTAACAGATATTAAGTGATAGGAAAAAGAAGTTCTGGTGTGTTACTATATGGTAGAATGACTATAGATAACATTGTACTATGTATTGTTTTAAAAACCAAAATAAAATGTCAATGTTATTACCATAAAATGATTCATATGTAAGAAGGTAGACATTTTAACATGATTTTAACATTGTACAATGTCTACATGTATCAAAATATGTACTTCATAAATATATACAATTTTTATGTATACTTTTTTCTCACTCTCTTCCTCTCTCTTTCCAACAGAACTGCCCCAATAAAATAATCTGTACTAGGAAATTAAATAATTTTGCAATTATAATAGATGGTAATAGGGTGGCAATATTGTTATGTTTAATTTTTCATATTTCTCTGTATTTTACAAATTTCCTATAAAAATACATAAAGCAGTAATTACAAAACTGTTTTATAAAGAAACATGTAAAAATGTTATCTCCCAACCTAGTTTAATTCCCTAATGATTAGATGTCTGTTTAATAAAAGAGGAAAATTCGTAATGTTTAGAGACTAAAAAGAAACAGCAGTGTTCTCTATTGGTTGCTGAATTGCTACAATTCCTTTATTTTTGATCCCTTCAGAACTTGTAACTCTCTTAAAACCTCTCTGAGGCTTTTAGCTTTCTGTTTTGAGAATCCCAAGTACAAAATTTAATATATAATATGAAATTGTTAATCTTGATGAAGTTATTTAACCTCTACAAATTAGCCCAGCATCCCAGAGTATAAAAATAGCCAGTGCTCAATCCAGTTTGCAAAAATAACTCTAGAAAATGTCTTGCCAAGAGCAGACTGCTTTGTGCTGGGTTATTACTCCAAAGATTGTCATTGCTCAGCAAACACCTCAGACCTTGCTTGGAGCTGGATTGCCCCCAATGTTATCTTCAGCTTCCCTATATGAGACATTTAAATCAATCAAAGTCAAAGGAAAATCTAAATAAAAATGCAGAAGGAATGCAAGTTTCTTCTTTCTTTGATTGGAAATAAACACCAGTGTGTGTCTCACAAAAGCCTTTACTCTCACTAAAAGTTAAATACACAGTGAAGAACAGGCACATAAGAGTTATCAACAACTAGTTGGGAAAAATATTCCACCTATGCTAGCTGAAAGCATAGAGTACACTGACCTAACACCTGGCCTGTGCCATACTTGAGACACTTCTGAACACACTTGCAGATGTGAACGCTCCTGTCTAGGAGAGGACAAGCTGTTATACATGTTCTCATCATTCTCACACTGCCCATCCCTCACCCACCCAGAGCCATATTTCATGTCACTGTGGATGGCCTGCACACAGTAGGAGTTCAAAAAGCATTTGTTAAATTGAATTAGATTTCAGTCTTAGACTTGGGAAATAACTTGACTTAAAATTAATTTTAACAATTGGTGCTTGCTTTGTTTCAGAGTGTTCACTCTTGTACTTGACACACTGTAGGGAGCTTACTTTTCATTTATTTGCATCTCCTAAGGGTGAGAGCATTTCAATCACTGTGTGCTCCTTCTATATGGTCCTATGTGCTCCTGTGTGGTCCTATGAGCACTATGTACTCCTTCTATGCTCCTTCCACTTAGTGCCAAATTCATTCATCCATTTTTCAGTCATTTACCCCTTCAACATGCACTATTTGAGGACACTTTTCACATTCCTTCTGTCTTTTATCATAAACTAAATATCATCATTACTTTCTTCATTCTTCTTCTGTGATATGTATTTTAATATGAAGAGAGATGTTGGGAGGTCAGAGCCAGAAATTATCCCCTCTCTTCTGAGATCATGCTCCTACTTTAACAACATAGATGCTTGTTCTAAATGAATAACAGATTTCTTGGACACAGTCATAAGGAACAGTATATCTAATAGCTATCACACTAGTAGACCAGAATTATGATAAAAACATCAATATGTTACTGAAAAGTACTTTGGAAGAAGGATATATACAATACCATATGAGGATTTTTTTTTTTAGCCTATAAGTAATATTTACACTTTTTCAATTTTTAAAATTTATCAACATTAAGACTCTAGAGGTAACTGTTCTGGAGATTAAAGTAATACAAGCAAATATAAGATTATAGCTTCCTAAATTCTACTTGGTTTTTCAGTATTATATCATCATTACAGAATGTACAATAGAATACTAATTTGATAATCCCCACTGATTTTTTTTTAACTTCTCTGCACATAATGACTTCAGTTGGAAGACTTTCAACAACAACAATGGTAATAATAGTATTAAGTTCAGGGCAAACCTTGCAGCTCGTCCTTAAGATTATTGCATGATTCACATCACAGGGAAGAAGCAGAAGGGAGTCCATCACCTGTACCTCTGGGAACAATAGTTCTCAGAATGCCCATGCCCACCCCACCTTGTGAGGACTGGTGACACCATCTCCATGTCAGGTTGAGGTTTCACCTTTGGATACTGACAGCAACCTTCACTGTTATGCAGCTTTTCCTCTCATTAGTCAGACAATTAGTATTCACATCATTTACCGGGGATTTGTAGAAATAATCCCTCAAACATTTAGGCAGGCTTCCAACTGAATATCTAATGTGAATGCTTTGGCTTAGAGTCAATGAAAGGTGATTTTATATTACACAACTAGCTCATGTCAAGACATCTCAGTGGCACTTTGCTAAAACGTACAGAACCCATGATTCATTTTTAAAAGCTTTGTGGCTGACATGCTCTCACTTGAACAAAGTTCCTTTCCAGATCCTAGGATCTTTCCACTAATGTCCGAAGTTGCATCTCTCTACTCTGGTCTACGTTACCTGGGGATCAATTGCAAGCAAAAAGGAATTCATTTTAGCAAACCTTGTGACTTCCCTGAATCCACAGAGCCTTCCAGAAACAGGGGCTTTGTGCCAGCTGATTATTATCCTAGCCATGTGGATCCTCCATTGAGCAATTAGGAAATAAAGAGTTTTATTATCCTAGGGAAAAAAATGTGGTGAAATGTTCCATGGAATGAAAAAACATGAAATTCAGAACTTCAAGGCATTTTTAGGCTAGGCAATGAGAAATCCTTTATACACTGCAAATCCATAAAAAAATAGTCATGGAATTGAACCAGAATTAAGTATGGAAACCTCTTTTGCATTCAATTCTTTTTCTTCTGCATTCAATTGGCATAATTCAGACATTACTATACCTTTTCAGATATGGGGTCACACTTTCTGCTTAGGAGCTATGACTTAAGGCATAATTTAATAGAAGTCACTAAAATTTTTTTTGTAATATCATTTAACACTGGACTGAACTCTGGACGGAGCATTTTGAAGTCAGGGAGTACACTGAGGCAAAAATAAATAAAAATTTTAAAAACAGGTCATTTGAGTCAAAATATAGCTAGCAGTTCAAAAAATCTTGGAATCAAAATCTAAGGTGGTATCATTGTTAATTTTACATTAATTATAAGCATATATTCTTAATAAAATCCTCCTAGCTATCATTATTTTACATTTAATTATCCACAGATTTTACTTTTCAGTTTCTGAACAAATCAACATTTAGGCAAATTTTTATTATTTTTAAAAATTACTTCATATGCATTTGCTTTGCTATCCAATATAAATTTTTAAAATGTTTGAGGGAAGGGACAATGTCAAACTAGCTTCTCACTTTTCTGCATCACATATGCACACCCAAACACAAACATGCACATGGATACACACACACATGCGTGGGCGCGCGCACACACACACACACACACACACACACACACACACACACATCCACCTACATAACCTTACAACCACAACATCAGAAATATTTTTTTATAGATGATCAGGTCAAATGAAATCTCTCTGCATTCTCAGAGTGTCCTAAAATTGGAGAACCTCTAAGAGAACAAAAATGTTACTCATTTCATGAAAAACAGGTGGTTAAACTAGGACTTCTATTTGTACAGTGGTAATAAGGTAGCCAAGTTACTTTATCATTGCTGTGATTTATTTTCTGGAAACAGCAGCAAAATTACTACAAGATTTAGAAAAGGGAAGAATTCAAAAGCAGAGGAAAACTGATAAATGCAAACTAAAGAGTACAGGGCCTCCTTGGGCTACCACTGCTCTCTACTTGGCCAGTCTCAACACCCCAGATGTAAATTTACCTCCAGAGACAGGTTATTTATTGCCAGGTTTCTGGAGAGATAGTTGCTGTATCTGTATGTTTTCCACATCTCACCCCTTGAGCTTCTCTAGCTGCTCCTGAAAATTTTCCTTCTTATGAGAACTATCCTACTCCTTTTCTTTCTCCATCCCAAATATCTTCTTTCAGCCTTTCTAGTTTCTTCCTTCTCCAGAATTCAGTCAAATGTTATAAACTCACATACCACACTAGAAAACAAAAGTTATCCACTACAAAGTATTTAAAAACCCAGTCAATGACCAAGACCTATCCACCAAATTCCTTGAGCAGATCTGGATTTGATGGCAGCTGATATCAGTCCAACCCTAAGAAAACTGCCTTCTCTGGTCCACACCCTTATCAGGACTTGTTAGCTCCTCTCATCCTTCTTAAACCTCAGCACAATGACCACTTATTGAGAAAAGTTTATCTGAATTCTTCATCAGTGTCAAATCTCTACTTTATATTCTCTGGAGTCCCATGTACTTCTCCTTTATAACATAATTCAGTTCTAATTCACAGTGATTTGGGTAACTATATTTAATGTCCACTGCACACACTATACAACAAAAAGCACGAAGGCATAGAAACTGCCTCTTGTTTTCTTATCACACTGCCTCCACAATAGAAGTGCACAATTGATATATCTTGAATGAATGAATAATTAAATGAAGAAGTGGTTATTTCCATGTGTACAGGAATATGTAGTCTAGGTTTACAAATATTTCCAAAGACATTATTAAGAAAATATTTCTAAAAATTACCTGAATGAAAATTGAAACTAAAAAGAAGTATTTTTAATAAGTGTGATATCACAGTCATGGAATCAGAAGTGGCTAAAGATCTGAATTTATTCACTTTTAGAATGACTATGTAGCTAAATATGTCCAAAGCAGTACCAGGTTTTTTTTCCAGCATAATTTTAAAGAAGATTATCCTTTTCTTTACTGTCAAAATTATTCCAATTTGATCAATAAATCACATAATCACCTTTCTAGTCATGAAGGAACCTAGTGGGTTTTGGCCCTGAGTCACTGTCTTAGTTTGTTTGGGCTGCTATAACAAAATACCATAAGCTGGGTAGCTTATAAACAACAGGTCTATTTCTCACAGTTCTAGAGTCCAGGAAATTCAAGATCAAGGACACAGCAGATTTGTTATCTGGTAAGGGACATTCAACAGTCATTGATGGTGCCTTCTTTCTCTATCCTTACCAGGTAGACAAGGCAAACAAGCTCCCCTGAGCCTCTTTTATAAGGCACTAATCCCATTCATAAAGGCCACACTCTCATGATTTAATCACTGCGCCCAAATTCCCACCTCCTAACACCATCACCTTGGGAGTTAGGACTTCAACATATAAATTGGGGGAGGGGGCACAAACATTCAGACCTTAAAAGTTCCTAGGTAAAATATACGCTGCACTGTGAGAGGGGATTCAAAAGTTTGAATTGTTTGCATTTGTTTTCTTTCCCCATAAATGCAGGGTCTGTAGGTATAATAATGAGCTTAAGATATAAAAGTACTAGAATTTTGAACATATAGCTTAGCTCAGAGAATAAGTATCAGGTAGGACAAATATCAAATGTGATGTATTCCATCTTGAAATATTTAAATTCCAAAACAGACCATTACATTATGTGTACCTTCCTTCATTGCAATTTGACAGGCTGAGCTTTATCTTTTTATTCCACTAATATCTTCAGTTATTCTCTGCATTTTAGCAGCTGGAGTGTTTTCTAACAAAACTGGCCCCAATTCAATATTAAGTTAAATTGCTCAGGGCAAAGATGTAAATGACCTACTGAGACATTTAGTCCAAATCTCACAAGATTTTTTCTCAGAATAATGAGCACTTCCCTAAGAACTTTCATGATATATTCCTTTTACAGTTTTGGATGCAACCTGAAAACATGTTCAATTGTTTAAGATATTAATGGATTTGATGTATAGTAAATAATTCTTTAAAAATACTAATCAGTTAATAAACGTACAGTCAATTCCATTTTAATTCCATTTTATAACCCACCTCTAATTATTTCAAGGCACTAAGGTCCACCTTCCTTATTCGAAATAAATAAATAAATAAATACATGGAGGGAAAGAAAAGAAAATGTAATGTAGAGCTGAAGTTATTATCCAGCTCAACTTTTCTACTTTGAAACTTATCTCTACAACAGGAAAATCATTTTGAGGATATAATTGAAAAACACAGGTGCAGATATATTTTTGGTTCCTTTTCTGACTCATAATGAAAGTCACTCATTTACAAATCTTGTCTTTGGATTCGTTTAAACTTGTTGCTAATAAAAACACAAACTAACAGAACAAATTATTCATAGTTAATTGGGATGTATTAAGAGAGTATATAACACCTGTCTTATTTTTAAGGTGTTTTACTGAAATATCAATATAAATATTCAGACTCCTAAATGGAATGGTTTTAGTAACTATTGTCAAAGACAGACACTGTAAAACTTGGAGGAAGCTTGTGATACTCCAAATGCATTCCACACAAGACTCTTATGGGGACAGCATATGGTGGTGGTGTGTGTGGGGTCCTGATTCCCCAAACGTGTCTCATTTGAACTTTAAAGTAACCATTGATAAAAGGTAGGGAGTAGAGAGTCTCCAGAGCAGCTCTGAGCATGGTTGGCAAAGCTGGATCAGACCAGAAGTTTCCAAATTGGGAGCAAGACATTGCTGGATGGACACAGACTCTGGAGATAAAGTCAACTGCAGAGTACCAGAAACCTCTGAGTGGGGGAGGGAAGTCCTTTAGCAAGCTGCAGTGAGGAACCTAGAATGGATAATAACATTCTTCACATCATTTTCATCTGTTGACCAATATCTATTGAAAATTCACAATATGTCAGGCAATGTGTTAGGTGTAATAGTGAATGAAACAAACAGTCCCTGCCCTGAAGGGATTTATTTTCCAGGAGAAACAATAGACATTGATTAAATAACTCCATCAATGTATCCTGAATGTGAAATGAGATCATAGTTTGCAAGGAGAAATTCATTGCCAGATAAGACTCTGTGACAAACTTTGGTCTACACAAGGGAGATGAAAATGGAATAAGTGAAGCCCAAATAATTTGCTCAGCAGAGAGTTAAATTTCAATTAGACTAGCAAAATAATTACAGCTTCGTTATTTCTATGAAGAAATGAGAAACAAATCACAAAAGATTTGGTACCATTTGTCCATATTTGAAGCAAAAAAATCATGTAGTAGAGAGCCAGGGTAGCAGTCTACAAAGTCAGATTGAGTGGGTCCAAATCAAGGCTTTGTCACTTCTCTACAGTGTGACCTTGATCAGTTCACTCATCTGTGCTTCAGTTTTCTTATATTTCAGCATTATTACCTGCCTCTCAGAATTAATACATCTTACATATGAAAATGTTTGTTAAGAGTGTTGGACTCTGGGGAGGAATGCAAGAAACATCAGTCGTTGTTATACCAGGACAGTGCACCTATCCACTCCCCTATGTTTATTCAGTTTTTTCACTGCTGTAGAACAACTATAGAGGAGGAAAATTTTATTTAGGGGCTCACAGTTTCAGAAGTCTCCATCCATAAGTGACTGGCTCCATTCCTCAGGGCTCAAGGGGAGGCAGGACATCATGGTGGAAGAGTGTGGCAGAGGGAAGCAGCTCACATGATGGTCAGACAGAAGAGAGAGAGAGAGACTCCACTCTACAAAATATATACCCCATAGCCACGCCCCCAGTGAACCACTTTCTCCAGTCACACCCCACCTACCTCCAGTTACCACTCAGTTAATCCCATCGGGAATTATTCAATGATTAGGTTAAGGCTATAACCCAATCATTTCTCCTCCAAACCTTCTTGCTTTGCCTCATACATGAGTTTTTGGGGAACACCACATCTAAACCATAACACCCCAGTTGCTGGGAAAGTGAGCAGCAAATAGTTGAGAGCTGCACCTCTCTAAAAATTGCCTCAAGGGATGGGAATCCAGCTCAACTAAAAATGAGTCAGTTTGCACTGATGTGAGGTACAAAAGTCTACCTCAGCCTGTAGTCTGACAATTCTGTAGTGCCAGTCACGCCTCAGAGCTCCCTGCAGGAGCAAGCTAAGGCCACTTCTTTCCCTGGCTTCTTCTTCATCCTATCCTGCTCCCTCACAGATTCTTTGCAGAGGACTCTCAATTAGTCCCCAATTCAAAAATCCCTTTCAGGTTCCACTTCTTAGGAATCCAACCCAAGAGAATGTCAGTAATTATTGTTGATTTTCTCTTTCTCTGAGGTTTCACATTCCTTTGTGCCAAACTAAAAACTCACCTCAGTTGACCTCCACAGAAATAGGTCTCAGCTATCTGAGAGTTTCACACCCAGTGTACAGCCAGTGCTTTTTCCAAGTTCCTTATGATGGCCTGTTTGTTTATTAGTTCACTCCTGTGACAGCAAGCCACACCAGACTACAATCCTCACAAAAGTAAATGTGTTATCATTTTGCTGTTATGTGCCACCAGGTCTTTCATGTAATGACTCAGCAACTCAACACTTTTTTTTTTTTTTTTAATTAAAAAAAATTGATATATTTTATATTAACATTCTTTTTTTTGTTTGTTTTAATTAAAAATCATAAATTTACATAGGGCAATGTTGTTTGATTCATTCTGTTATTTTTTTCCCTTCCCCGCCTCCCCTCCCACCCCTCTTTACCCTCTATACAGTCCTTCCTTCCTCCATTCTTACCACCCTCCTTATCCCTAACCTTTCCAGAATCCATAAAGAACTCAAAAAACTCTACACCAAGAATACAAATAATCCAATCAACAAATGAGCTAAGGAAATGAATAGACACTTCACAGAAGAAGATGTACAAGCAATCAACAGATATATGAAAAAATGTTCAACATCTCTAGTAATAAGAGAAATGCAAATCAAAACTACCCTAAGATTTCATCTCACCCCAATTAGAATGGTGATTATCAAGAACACAAACAACAATAGGTGTTGGCGAGGATGTGGGGAAAAAGGTACACTCATACATTGCTGGTGGGGCTGCAAATTAGTGCAGCCACTCTGGAAAGCAGTATGGAGATTCCTCAGAAAGCTTGGAATGGAACCACCATTTGACCCAGCTATCCCACTCCTTGGCCTATACCCAAAGGACTTAAAATCAGCATACTACAGAGATACAGCCACATCAATGTTCATAGCAACTCAACACTTTAACTTTCAAATTTAACCTAGAGACTTTTCCTAATCATGCTGACTCATCTGTTCCTTTAGAGTTTACTAATGCTGTCTTTGGGTTGTGGCTCCCTCATTCCTATGCACCTTTACAACAGGTCGAGAAACGAATTAAGTAAGAAACAACAAAAATCCTTTTGACAGAAAAAAAAAAATTACTCAGCATGATATTCTCCATAGAACCCATCTCCAAGAACTCCCATTCAACACAGTGATAATTTAATGCTGAGGCCCAACCAAGACAAAAATATTCAGGGAGTAATTCTGGAACAAGTGAATGACACTGAATTATTTCATAATATAGGCTGAATAAACATTAGTGAGAGATTTTAATTAAGGAGATATTTGCAAATGAAGTAGTTGCCTGGTGGAATTCTATCTCTGAGGAAATGACTGCAGAAGAAGCCTGAACTCAGAAAAATTCACAAACTACACAGTTAGCTCCTTAGTGATTGGGAATGTCCTGCATATGCATGGCATTATTTCCATAAAGCATCTCCCAGCAGCAATTTTAAAAAGTGAATCTGCAATGCTCATCTACCATATCCACTTGGATATGCAAATGGAATATCTGATGTAATAAAATAGAAATGTCTGATTACCTTACTGTCAAATTCAGCACATTGATATTCATGCTCAGCAGTACTAAGACTTTAATATCGTAGTCTTGTTTTTCTCTGTAAAATGGGGAGAAACCCAAGTTAGTCACTAAGTCTAAACATCCTGTTGCTAAAAGAAGTGAAAAACTTGTCAAATTAAGCATTTTTATTTTGTAATATCAAAATTCAGATAAAAATGAATAGCATCTTTAATAACAAGAGAACAGTTTAGCAGTGCTGTATGTTGAATATCAATTTGCCAAAATAATTTAAATTGGAATGTCTAATCTGCAAAATGTGAATATTTTAAAAAGCAAACATGGTCACATTTTTCTCTGAGCAATAGAAAATAGCACATGAAAAATGACTATATTTTTAACAAATAATGGAACAGTGTATGCATGTATATGTACATGTGTGTAAGTAGCGGTACACAAATTGACAGCAAACTAAAATATATAGGATTTTTTTCCTGTGGAAGTTTACAGGACAAATTTTAGTGGATAATTGTAAGCACAATATGAATAGCTCCATTTTTCTCTCTGCTAAAAATGTCATAACAAAACAGTGAAAAACACTTTTTCCTCCAAATTAAAGGCCACATGCTGCCTTTACAGTAATCACAGATCTCATTAGTGCCAAATGAGGGTTTTGGTATCAATCACATTAAGTGGAGAATTTGTGTAGTCCCATGTGTTCTATATGTTTGCATCTTTTTGTTGCAAATAAATTATTTGACTGTAATTTGGATTTGTAGGAATTGGAGTTAGCCCTTGGTATGTGAAATAGTGTTTTTTCACCTGAGAAGTACAGAGGTGGGGTAGTTAGATACTGGTAAGTCCAGGTAAGACGGTAAGATATGTCTTATCCTTGATATGTAATTTGTTATATTTTACATAAACAATCCACTATGAGAAACTTGGTGTGGTGTTAAAGCATTTGCAAATAACTCTTGCTAGATCTGCATCATCCTTTCTCCACTGATAATCTTCCTGTTCCATAAAAGATAAGATAAGTAAACATTTAAAACACGTATTGACTACCTGTTCTGTGTCTGGCAGTGACTGCCTTACCTTGTTAATTTTATATCAGATGTACACCAGCAGAGTTAAGTGTAGTACGGAAGCCATTACCCACAATAGTGATAAGTTAAATAATTTGTTGAAAATTTTACTTCACTGTCTTAAGTAAATATAGTCTAGTGCACACATTTTAATCACAGATTATGAGAGGACCACTTTGAACATATTTTAAATGCTATTTGAGAGTAAATGGGATTATAAATTTATATATTTGAGTTTTGTATTAGACTGAAAGTTTCTAGAAGGTAGGGACTATCTAATTCAACTTTGTTTTTTTAAAAAATACTTATCACTGTTTTTCCTTGAGTAAATGAAAGCTATGAGCCCTAAGTGCTGCATAAATGTTTATTGAAGGAAGTAAAGAATATTTTACTGTATATGATGGGCTCCAGAATGACCTCCAGTGATTCTTACCTCTTGCTGTTCATACCTTCACCCCATCTCCTTCCTGGAGTGCAAAGGTGATTGGCACTACACTCCAGCGAAAAGTTATGTTTTATGTGAGTGTCTTAGCAAGTGGACTGAGACTCTCTCTCTCCTGGCTTGATGAGATAAGCAGCTATATTAGAAAATTCCATGCAACAAGAGAACTGTGGGCAGCCTCAGGGATATGGGTGGACTCCAGATGATAGCCAGTATAGTACCACTCATCCATATACCCAAAGTCACCAAACGTGTTTTTCAATATTTGTGAAAAAGTTTAGTACTTACTTAATCAAATATATTGTTTTATAGCTAAATTAATTTTGACCCCTCTTGAGAAATGAAGTCATGAATCATAGACATTTTAGAGTGTGGGGTTCCTGAGTTTGCAAACACATGCTCACAAAAACCAGTCAAAGAACATAAACGAGCCAAGTAGGTCAGGTAGAGGAAGGCAGAATTGCACCATGGGTGCATACATGTGACCAACTTTCAGCCTTAGCAAGGAACTCAGGAGCTGCAAGACTGAGGCAGACTGGAGAGCATACCCCCCAGCTAAATGGTGCAGCAACTAACTTCTTGCTTTCAAATGATTGTTGTTCCCAGTGTCATTAGATCTTTTGCTGATTTAAAAAAAATAAATAAAAAACATAAATCACTTGGGGGAAAATAACCTGTTCTCTAATCATGGAAAAACTAGTATTTATGAAGAATTAAACTCTACCTTGATCATGAAGTGCTGCTCAGGTAAAATGAAATCTGCTTGGACCCAAGTCCTCACTTTAAAGCTGAGGAAGTAAGGATCTAGTGCAGGTAAATTACCTATGAAAAGCCCCACAGTTAGGAAAATAGAAGTATTGATATTTATAACCCTGGCTTATGCAATAATCCATTATAATCTCATTCATTTGCAATCCTTCTTTAGTATAGATTTTTCATTTTTTTTGCAGTTGATAAAAACAAGGTACAGATAGTTGTCATAGAAATGGCAGGTTTCTGAGGTTAAAGGAGTCTTTGTTTAGATACTCAGAGTAGAATGACACATTAAATGCAAATACAATTTACCAGTCCTGGGCAAAGGCAACATTGTTTAAATATTCATCCACTTCAGAATGAGGTTGCTTGCTTTCCCCCTCCACTAATAGAGTGAATGTCAGCTGCAACTGGGCCTCTTGGGATACAGACAATTTAAGGGATTCACAGTAAAGGTGTGAAAAGTCTTCCCCAGGACTCATGGGAGATGGGACAAAAGACATGCAGTGCCCCAACTCTGTGTGCAGAGCCACATAACCTTTCATTCAATTTCCAGCTTAATTTCAAGTTGGTGGCATATTACTTGGATTTCAGAAGGTCTGATAATTTCAGTGATAATTGCCTAGTTGTTACAGTGTGGGTATCAATAACATTGTGTCCTTGGTAGTCAATGATATATACATTCATATGACAAGAATTACACAAACTTACTAGCAGAATGCCTAACAGAGTAGAAGATTTAAAAAGGTAAGAAATACGTCAGCAACTGCTTTTTTTCCTTAGCAAAGAAAATCAGTGGACTTTTAGATGTGCATGATATGGCTGTGCTTATTTAATATAATATTGAAAAGTTTGAAAATATAGCTGAGTCATTATTTATGCCAATTGAAGGAGTGGCAATATAGTCATTTTAAAATAGTGATGAAAAACATTTGAATATGTCCTTGGAGCACATTGTGGAACTTTTCACTTATCACCTTTACCCTGATAAACCCATATTACAGGGTTGAGTCACTAGGTAGCTTTAGAGAGAAAGGGGCGGCATTGGGAGAGTAACCAGAAGTATAATAATACAATAGATTAAACACCTCCCATTCACTTTGGGACTAACAACATTTGCTTTGAAGAAACCTCTGTTTCATCCAAGTTTCTGGCTCATAGCAGAGCATTCTTCTTGTCTTATTCCCCACCCCCAACACACACAAACACGCACATACACAAAAATACCCCAGTTTGGAAAAATTATTTCACTTTTGACATTAAAAAAAAAAAAGCAATCTAGTACAAAAAAGCTTTTTGAAAAGGAATTAGCAACAATTTGCATACTTTTTCTTCTTCCTATTGCTGCTGACTAATGGAAAAACTGTTTAATTCTGCTAAACTGTTCATTCCAATTTAATATTGATCATCTCCAAAACTTAAAGGAAAATCTTACACTATTATTTCCAGGTTTGCTAACGTTCATGTACCATTTGTGAACCTTTTTGCTATGATGAATGAGGATAAAACTGATTCCTTAGCAGGGCTACTCTGGTTCAAAATTGAATAGGGGTGTCCTCATTCTACTTCTCTCTTGGAATAGCATTCCAAAATTAAGAGGAAAAAAGTTCAAGCAGTGCCTGCTTTCTTCCTGGTGTATTTTTCATCTCATTGCCAAGAAAGCTGCTACTCTAGGCGTCAGTGAACTGCAATGGTATAACAGTCTTAGAATAGTACAATTGAAGATACTGACTGATGAGTCGAATACATTTATTATCTTCTCTGTCTCTCTGTTTCCCTTATTCTAAATTCAAAGTAACCCATTTTAGGAAATGTTTTAAGTATTCTCTTATCTAAATTTTAAGTCATGCAGTTTAGTTATAGGTTTTCATTATCTCTACAATTTCATGACTTCCTACTTTATCATGTGGGTGTCAACTTCACACTTGTCTCTGTCTATGGTTTAGGTTATACTTTAGTCATTCTCCCTATAGAACTAACTTGCCTCTGCCTTATTATTCTACCATTTTGCTACCAAGAACCAAATTATAATCTCACTGTATTCCTATCCACATATTTAGACATAGTGTAGTGGAAAGCATGGGCCACCAAGATCCAACAGCCAATTTCCACTTCTGAATTTCATTGTGGGTCCTGTGACACACCTAGCAAAGGAGAGGGATGAATTAAATGAACCCCAAGCACTGAGCTTCTGCCTACTTGATGCAGGCACAGTGGTTAGCCTCGTGGGTTTCAGGGTTCATATTTAATTAATATGGCCACACAAGTCATTTAGACCAATTTCTGTTCTGGTTTATCAGTGCCTGGGTAGAATAATCTATTTACCTGAACAATATTTACTGAGTTCCTACCAGGAGCAAGTTTTCTGCTAGATCCTAATATCTTTATATGTATTCTAAGTTGGAATGTGTTTCTGCTAGTAAAGTAGTATGTGACTTTGGTCCAATTATTTACCATATCTTGGTTTTAGTTTTTTCATTGGCAGAATGGGAGATGCTTAGCCATGAAGGGTGGCTGTAGGCCTAGAATCCCAGCACCTTGGTTGACTGAGGCAAAAGGATTGCAAGTTTGTGGCCAGCATAGGCAACTTAGCAAGACCCTATCTCAAAACTAAAAAATTAATTAATTAATTAAAAAAGGACTGGAGGTGCAAGGTGCAGCTCAGTGGTAGAATGCCCCTGAATTTAATCCCCAGTACTGAGAGAAGAGAGAGAGAGAGAGAGAGAGAGAGAGAGAGAGAGAGAGAGAGAGAGAGAGAGAGAGAGAGAGAGAGAGAGAGAGAGAGAAATGCTTAAAGTCCTTTTTGTGCAACTGACTTATGAGTCAGTGGTAATTACACTGAAATCAGTAGAATGCACTTTTTAGAGTTACAAGAAAGTAATATTTTTGTAAGAACAATATACGTTTATAATTAAAAAGATGAATAAGCTCAGTTTCATGAGGGAAAATCAGTGCATCCACTTGCTCTGAATAAATGTCTAACTATATACATCAACTCATTTTTCTAGTTTCCACTCATGTTTATACATTCAGTTGCTATTGGAATTTTTGCCTTGAGAAGAAATCTTGATTTGATGAAGCAAAACATAAAACACAGTCTTTGAGATAAATACTTCAGTAGAACTCTGCTAAGCACAATCTCACCTTTTGTTTCAAAGCTGCAGTCTGGTTCTAACTTCTCAGGAAACAGATGAGTGCACCCCTGCATCAGGTCTGTGTGAGCTACCTTACAACCAAAATGTGAAAGAAATTATCCCTACCTTCAATTAGTTTAAAATGCAGTCATGTGACAAGCATAAAACTAATGTGACTGTAAATAGTCGTGGCCTAGAAGTTCCTAACACCTCAGAGGCAACTGACTGGAGTTTCACAGAAACATCTACAAAGGGAGTTGTGATGTAAATCTCTTGGATTAAAAAAAAAAAAAAAAAAAAAAACAACTAAAGTATACATATGGATTTGTGCAAAATACATATGGATATGCGTGCTTCTGTGTGTGTGTGTATAGTGAGTGAAAGTGAAAGAAATAAGGACCCCTTTTCATAATTAGGTTTAGAGTTAATATATGTGAAGTTCTTAGAACCATGTCTATTATAGAGTAAGGCCCATAAAAGGAGGAGCTGTTAAATTGTAAGAACACTAATACTTGAGAAGGGACAGCATATCCCTGAGATTTATAATCACTAAGAAGACTTCAGAAGCTCAAGACCTGAATTCTTGACCCTCTTTACTGCCACAGATGGCTAGCAGAACCCAACAGGATGAGCTGACTCCTCCAGCACTTGGGGTGGACATACAGCACACACAGGCCATCACAGTGCCTCACCTTCTTGGCTATTTGGTTGGTCTGATAAGAGTCCAGTAACACTGGCTGGGCCCAAATCTATTGATCAATTTTCTGATTTTTCTGAATTTATTTTTTCAATACTGGGGATTGAACCCAGGGGTGTTCTACCATTGAACTAAACCCCTAATACTTTTTATTTTTATTTGGAGACCAGGTCACACTTGGTTTTTGAGGCTGGCCTCAAACTTGCAATTCTTCTGACTCAACCTCCCAAGTTACTGGGATTACCATGGACCACCATGTCTGGTTTTGTTTTGGACATTTGTCAGTGCCCTATTTCTGCTAATAATGCAAAGGTGCCAATTTCTTTCATTCAAACAGAATAAAGATTGACTGCAGAGAGAGATGTCATGGCCTGACAGGAGATAATATATTTGAACACTTAAGATAAGCACCTGAAACTAGAGTCACAAGGGATAGGAAGCCCTTTAAATATTTCAACCTTGAGAGATACCTATGATCATGCTTTTAATATGAGGTCTATGAAATAAATTTTTAAATTTATGGATAGTATTGATTTTTCCTGTAAAAACTTTCTTGGAATTGCAATAATGTACAGTTTTTGACTTGTCTTTGATAAGTTAGCCACAGGTGCACTTAATTTATGTGTTTGTCAAATATCTTCCTAATGAATTCCTTTATAGTACGTGTTTATTGATAAATTGCAGTATTGCTTTATTAGAAAATAAAACCTCTATTTTATTTTTTAAAAATCATCAATGTATGGAGTTAACAACCTTGATTTAAAAAAAAAAAAAATCCTTCTGAAAGAGATTCAAGTATTTAACAAAGGAAGTAGTCTTTCTTAATATAAATGAAAGAGGGAGAAAAATTTAATTGTTTTGTTTTATTTTGTTTTTATGGAGAACGAAGACCACAAAAACATTGCCTTCCATGGGACAAATCTCAAAGCCTTTCAAGAAACAATTAAGCAAGGTAAGCAAGGTATACCCGAAAAGGCTGTGTTATCAAGATACCCAGTAAAAAATCTGTGGTTTTAGCCTCAGCTCATGGCAGGAAAAGGCTGCTACTTCGTTTTCTAATGAAATATCCTCTATCAGAAAGCTTTCAGCCAAAAGTAATAGTCCTTTCTGTAACTGCAGATGTTCAAATGGAGGCATTATCTGAGTCGACAGGGAAGCTGCTCACCAGATTTTACAGGGAGATGAATATTATAATAAAAACCTGTCAGTCCTACAGTCACAATTTCAATTCATCCCTGACCCATAAGCAGGAAATCCACCTGCAGTGTCTTAGTTCCCCTCTGGCTTAGCTCTGAGCCTTGGCCTGTTTTTGCATACTATCTCCACTGCTTTTTAACCCACTTAGGTTGTGGGCAAGAAGCAACCTTAACACAGACAGTCCCTTCACGTTGTCCCTGGTCTCTCTTTTTGATTCCTTTATAGAAAAGTCACATTGCCATTCTGTAGTTAATCAATTTTTATTAAGTTTGATAAGCCTACTTAATGGATTCTGCAGCCATGTGACTAACTCATACAGGCTTTGCAATGGAAGAAATAAAAACACTGGAAGACAAAGAATACTAAAAGAATAAAATGTAGATGCACAATTACACTCTTGAATTAGGAAATCGTTGACAAGACTAGAGCAAAACAATCAGTAGATGGGAAGATCAGGGGAAGAGTGCTGTTGTACTGAGAGAATTTACTGTTGGAGGTGAGAGGGGGAAGACACTTGCTATTGTAGGATGAGACTTGACTCTTGTAGGGGGAGGGACTTACTGTTATCAGGTACTGCTATAGGGATTACTGAAGAGATTGAATCAGAAATAAGAATTTCAAAAGTGAGCTGCATAAACCAGTAGTAACCAATACTAGCTCAGCAAACAAGACAAAACAGAACAGTCTAGTCCTACTACAGATATTTCTCAGCCCTTACCAGCTAAAACCATGGGCCCCAGACCTCAGGGGAAAGCAATGATCCCAATGTTTATAACATTTTAAGTACTCATCAAAACACAGTCTGTGCTTTTCACTGAATGCCATTCAGACTGTGAAAGTCTGGGTAGCTGGCCTGAGGCTTTATCACCAAATCTGAGAAGGTGCTGTTTTTCCATATTCCCCTCCCAGCTTTTCTGAATTTGCAAAAGACACTTGCCCTCTGTTTCTCCATCTGCACATCAGGGGAATCACAGCAGCCACCAGCCTAATTCATGGGGATATATGAGTTTTTAATGAGACAATATTTATATAGTGCTTTTAACTTCCAGGGAAACTCTGCTGTATAAATACTAACTATTCTCAGGGCAATATTAGCACAGTCTATTGAATAAATGAGAGCTTTTACTAAAGATAGCTAACAAGAAAAATGGTCCTTCAGCAAAAGAGAAAGATTATTGGGTGATTACTCCTAAAAACATTCATCTGTTCTCTTTCTCACATTTCTGTTTAGTATGAAAGAGGAGAGTGGGGACTGGGTAGACACAGATGCAGCTCAGAGACAGGTCTCTGAACCAGAGAGCACATTTCCATCTAGGTGTTTATTTTGGATTTGACCTCTTAACAAGGAAAGGGCACTTGAAGCTGCTTGTTTAGATTTTAAAATATAAATAAATAAACATAGAAGGAAACAATACCAATACTGTAGCTCTTTCTCTTTTGAATTTAAACAATCTTTTCTTTAGGAGTCCTGCTCTAAGTTAAAGGTAGAAACAAAGAGTGGGAAGATAAAAGAAGAGAAAGAAACTCAGTGACCATCATGGTAATTGACATGGGCACTACATCTTATAGTTAACCAACATGCCTGTTCCATTTATGCCACAAAGCAATCTTTGACATCAGTGTTTTTATTTTGCCTACTGTGTCATCCTGCTAGGACAGCCGTAACAAAGGGCCACAGACTGGGTGGCTTGAACAAAGAGATTTATTTCCTCTTGTGGAGTCCAAGATCAAGATGTCAACTGGGCTGATTTCTTCTGAGGCCTTTCTCCTTAGCATGTAGATGGACATCTCCCCTATGCATATTGCATGGTGTTTCCTCTGTGTGCCTATGTTCTAATGTTATCTTCTTATAAGGACACCAGTCACATTGGATTAGGGTCACCCTCATGACCTCCTTTAATCTTATTTACATCTGGAAAGGCCCTATCTCCAAATACAGTGACATTCTGAGGTATTGGAGGTTAGGATTTCAACACATGAATTTGGGGTTGCGGGGGGACATTATTCAGTCCATAACATCCCCATTTTACAGACAGAAAATGGAAGTAAAGAAGGATTATTTCTTTAAATGGCCACCAGGTCCCTTAGGTTGAGGCCTTAGATCTTAAATTCTGACCCCCATGCCCTCACTCTGGTAGTATGGAAGAGGTACAAAAGTATGGGGATTGGAGAGAAACCCAAGTCAGAGATGGTTGACTAACTCAGCTGAGCTATTTATAACAAAATAGACCATTTTAAGAAGTGTTAGTTACATGTTACCATTTACCATTCCTAAATATTCCTAAATATTTGGAGTTACTTCCTGTCTTTGCCATACTTTTAACTTTTAATTTGCCTACATTTTTAGAGTATTTATTGTTCACAAAACAGTTTTTCAGGTTCTGTGAGGTAGGGAGGGCATGTATTCAGGAAGACCACACAATTTATGAGAGGAAAAGAGAAACTTTATAGCTATTAGAATTGAAGAGATCAGTCCCACAGAAATAAATATCTTATAATGAAGTTCATCAATTACAATCTCTCTTTTGCATTTGAAGTCAATTCTAAACTTATCAGGAGGTACAGAGAGAAACAGACTAATGGCCGATCATTGGGGTAGGTTTTCATTATTCTTACTGTGTCACACACACCTAGAATTAGAGTTAACTTCTTACAATAATGCTTCTAACTCCATGCCCACTTTATAATTCTGTCATTTTCATGTGGTATCAGAAGATTTGACCCCAAGAAGTAGAGTATATAATTCTGTTTTTTTTTCTACCACTCCCAACACTAGGCTTGTGAAAGTATCTATTAGAAGAGTCCCAATATCTAGATGGAGTTTATCAGCCAAGTGTCTCAGAAAATAGAGCAGAGGTGTCCAGAATAAGTGTGAAAACAAGGAGCCAGCTTCAACAACAGTCAGATGAATCTCATTTTCTCAAAATGCTTTCTTTACTCCTTTGCCAAATGATTCCTCTTTTCTTTTTATTTCAATTTTTTTCCCTCTGTAAGCTTTTTGCATTTAGTCTACCTTATTCTTATTCATTTTATCTTTGAAAATTCTGAAGAAGAGGGACATGACCCTTCTCTGTGCCAGGAGGTGAAGCAGGTATTAGGAGATTCGTCTCAACTGAACATGACCACTTACCAAGTCATCAGTTCTTACTTTTTCTTCCGTAACTTGCCTATAATAACACCTTCAGGGCCAGTTTCATGAGTGTTCAACATGTGCAAACGAAGTCCTCCTCTCAAGGACCCCTTGCTTTGTCAGATACTCCATCGTCATGGTTTCAGAATTCTTAATCATTTTTGAATAAGGAGTCTCACATTTTCATTTTGCACTGGATCTCATAAATTGTGTGCTCTTCCTGAATACATGCCCTCCCTACCTCACAGAACCTGAAAAACTGCTTTGTGAACAATAAATACTCTAAAAATGTAGGCAAATTAAAAGTTAAAAGTGGGGCAGAGGGAGGAAGTAACTCCAAATGAGACTGATGGTGAAGAGAAAACCAGGTACAAGAAGGAATGAGGAGACTTGGCATCTAGCTCCAGCCCTTCACTGTCCTTGGGGTTTTGCCAAGCATTTCTTCTCTTCATACCTCAGTTACCGTGTTTGTTTCTTTTCACTGATGTAACATCAGTGCCATCTGGGGAGGTTTGTTTGCAGAACTAGTCTTGGACTTTGACCCTCAAATTTTGATTTAATTATCTGGGGTTGTAGCCTGGATGAAACTTGCATCTGGGCATTCCATAAAGTCCCTGTATGGGTAAGAATATTGAGCAATTACAACTTGAGGGTAGACTAGTGTGACCACTTTGGAAATGAGTGGTTTTACATTAAATTGAGCATACACCTATACCGTGGCTTGAAGATTCCATTCTTTAGTATATGCCCAGCAAAATATTTACATAGGTTCACCAAAATATTTGTGAAGTAATATTGATGGTAGCACTGTTTGCAATAGCCCAAAACTTCAGTTAACCCAAATATCTATCAATAGTACAATAAATAAATGATAGTATATTCATAAATAGGTTATCAAACAACAATGAGAATGAATATTGATACAGAATCTCACAGCGTTGGCAGAAAAAATAAGTCTGACACAGAAAGGTATAATATTCTCACACATTTTTAAATAAGAAAAATTGTTTACAGTATTCAGAGTCAGGACAGGGGTTACTTTTATGGAAAGGGAATGACCACAGAGAAATGAGGGCTTATGGTGGCTGGGAATGCTCTATTTCTTAATCTGGTGGTGGTTACCAGAATGTATTTTCCTTGTGAAAATTGTATACTCATGGTTTATGTAGCTCTGTTCAAATAAACAGCTAATATAAGAATTTCTTACATAATTTTAAAATGCAGCCAGGGTTGAGAGTCATGAGACTAGCAATTTGTACTATCCCTTAACAACACCAAATATTTCTGTTAGGGTTCTTGCAGACCTTCATCCCTGTTAAGATAGAATAACGCTAAAGCACTCTGTGCATGGAAAGTTCTCTACATTTGCTTTACTATATGTTGTTTAATCTAGTGATGAAAAGGTCACTGACTCAATCGTACACAAACCATTTAATCAGGAAAGCAAACATATCTTCTATATCCAGGTGTTTATCCTTTCATTCTTACATTATGTTTCATAGATAATCAATGAAGAAAGGAAAGGAGGCCTTGGGGCAATACCAGGTGCAACTGGACACACTGGACTTGTGCAGGCACACACCGAAATGGGAGCAGAGTGAGCCCACTATACTCTTTTGACTTTCCTGGAGACTGGCAGTCTTTCTGCACCTCATGGAAGTCAATAGCAGTCTATTTACTCCCTGATGGAAAGGATCATTTGGAGAAATCTAGTTTCCAAACCAGAAAAAGCATGTCACAGAATGTGAGGCTGAGTTGATCAACAACATCCAATTTGCTTCCTCCATGTTCTGAGGCTCTGAGCTCCAAGTCTTAATGCATCAGTCAGGGAAACATTGCATTGCCAGCATCAGATCCTTTCAGCCTTTTGCACCACAGATAACAAGTGTCCAAGAGATGAGGATGAATAAGATCACAAACACAAAGCTTCCAGCCATCCAGGAACACTTGAGAATGCAACTGTCAACTGAAAGTCTCCTCATACCTTCGGAATGTCCAATTCCATGGCCCAATCCCACAGCCTCAGTGAGATCCACAAACTAAGGAAGAGTTTGGAGCAAGCATACTCAAGACCACAATGAAAGTTTTCCATACTTTATTCAGAGGAAAGGGTGCTATAAACAGCACATCTACTGTGTCACACATGAAGCAGGTGTGAGATAATTCTGTTATATAGCTTCACAGATGTGAGAATAAGAATTGAGGTCTGCGGATAATTACTTTTTTATACTTCACTTTGTGTGGTGGCAGAGGTGGTGTTCAAACTTGTAAAGAAAAGCGAATTGGGGCTGGGGTTATGGCTCAGTGGTAGAACATTTGCCTAGCACATGTGAGGCACAGGGTTTGAGCCTCAGCAACACATAAAAAATAAATAAAATGAAGGTATTGTGTCCATCTACAACTAAAGAAAATATTTTAAAAAAGAAAATGGGAATTACCTGGAAGGCAGTTGCATGAAGAGTCTCAACCTCTCCAAGAGGAAAGGAAATTATATTTATAGCCCCAGCTTTCTAAGATTGAACTTAAAGCACTAAGAAATGAAATAAGAAACTTTAAAAATGCACTCCTTCAAATCAATCAGGTTGAAATGCCAAAAAGGAATAAGATGTCTTGAATTAGAAATTGTCAGGAAACCTTGTAAATTTTGTATATCTTCACAATCTAACATTTTAGCCAATGAAATAAATTTTTTGTATTTACAATAAAATGCATCTAGATTAAATAAAGGTAAATATGTCTTTCTCTCTCTGAAAATATTTCTGTTAAAGTAAATACAATAAACTTCAATGTGGCTTAGTGTTTTAAAATTTATAATCATGAAATCATGAATTTGTAATTACAATTGACCAAATGTTTTATACAAAGTATTAATTTACAATGAAGGTCAGTAGTGGGGAGGTTTATTCCACTGATTAAAATAATTTTTATATCCAAATTTAATGAGCATCAACTACATTGCTCTTCTTTGTGGGTGAACACCTATTATTCATTATTTATTGAACACCTATTATTCATTAAAACCTGTTGTAGGGGACAGAAAGAAGTATAGGTGAGGCTCTTGCCTTCAAAGCACTTACAAAGTCTAAAGGGTAAGATGTCAAGGAATGAGATGAAAACTGGTGTGAGCTTAAACAGTTGGGGACAGAATTGTCAGTGAGGCTTTCAAAGGTCACTGACTCAGGTGACTGGAGGATCCCCCAGAAAGGAAGAAGAGTATGAACAAAGCCATAAAACAATGTGCCCAAATGTGTCATAAATGTGACATATATCAGAATCACCATGATAAAATAAAATTGTTGCTACCTGTTCTACTCTCTTCCCCAATGTCAGAGTTCAGATTCGATTCAGTGAGACTGTTTTAAGTCTCAATATTGTGTGTGTGTGTGGGGGGGGGGGGGTCTTACGACCACATCTACCTGACTGGAGTGTGGTTCAGTGGTAGAGCATTTGCCTAGCATGTGTGAGGCATTGGGTTTGATTTATATAAATAAATAATATAAAGGTCCATTGACAACTAAAAAAAAATTAACAAAAAGAGCACATCTATCTTCTGCTGGCATTAAAAAAATAGAAAGCAAACATTACATTAAAAAATAAAGGCTAATGCAGAGAAAAGTAAGGAGGCCAGAGAAAGAGGCTTGAAATGGTAGATGGAAAGACAATGTGATCTTCCTTGAATATCAGACTAAAGCTTGTGTACTCTTCTGAACAAGAGGAGCTCACTGAAGTCTTTTCAGGGGACATGTACAAAGGTAAAAGTCAGGTCATTGCTCCTGCAATATTGCGAAGATCAGGGTGGAACGGGAGAGAGGTAAGGGGATGGGCTGCTCCAACTGTCCACACACATGAGGCAGTAAGTTCAGGTGTGGGCGGAAGAGCTGGGAAGAGAGGGAAATGAATCAGTACTGAGAAAAAGAAAAACAGACTGCGATGTTCACAACAGGAAATAAAAAATTCTCAGTCCATGTCATCCTTATGTTCAGATCAAGATAAATGTTAGGTCACTCTCTGACCAGAAAATGTTAAATTGACCCTTCTTTGACAAACATCACCTTTCTCTGAGTGGTTAATGTGTTTTCACTGTTGTTTTTGTTTTACCAATGATAACTCAGACATTATTTAATTTCTCCTGCCTTTTAAGTTAAAAATGTCAAGTCTCCCAATCATTGAATGCCTGATTCTTGTTAGCATCCATTTAGGAACTGTCCTCCATTTCCTTATTCCCTCTCAGGATTATCCATTGCAAAGGAAAACCCAGGAAGAATCCCCCCCCATCAATTCTCCTCTTTGAAATGCTGCTGGATTCTCCTCAGATTATGTTCTTCCTCCCTGCAGCAAGATAAACAAAAGTACACTTGACTACAAGTGTACTTCTAGTGGTCTTTGATAAGTAGGCCTCAATATATAAAAAACATCAATGAGGACAAATTAAATACGAAAGCATTGGTTGACTGAAACCAGAAGATTAAAAATGACTTTAAAGCTTGAGGCTTAAGTGAAAATAATATTATCACAGATAAAAAAAAAGAGAGACAGCAGAAGTCTGAACGGGGTTCATACTTGTTCAACATGAAGAGACAGCATGACACTCAAGTGAAAAATTAATGGAAGCAATAATTATGGAACTCCAGCAATGAAGGAGAAGTCAGGAGGGGCAGAAATAAAAACTCTTGCATAAAGGTGATTACAGAAATCTTGAAAGCAAGGATACCCGTGGAGAAAAGTCAATAGAGTTTAGACTAGCCCTACTGCAGTGGTGGTACACACCTCTAATTCCAGCTACTTGGGAAGCTGAAGGAGCGTGAACACAAATCCAAGGCCAGACAGGGCAACTTAATAATACTGTCTCAAAATAAAATAAAATATGTCTTGGTATGTAACTCAGTAGTAGAGTGTTTCCTTAATTTGTGAAAGACCCTGAGTTCAATCTCCAGTACCAAAAACCAAAAAAAAAAAAAAAAAAAAAAAAAAGAAAGAAAAGAAAAAGAAAGGAAAAAAAGGAAAGGAAAGGGAAAGCTGGTAAAGTGTGTAGGAGTAGGAAAACATAGTAGAATGGAATCCATTACTCTGATGAGCTCCAGACACCTTTAACCTGTATGGTGACCCCATTTTTGTCCAGCCCTGTATGGCATTAAAAAATCTCCGTTAAAACTTCCCCAGTGGTTTCTAACCAAGCAACTTCTTTGTACAGCATTACTAGGGAGATTGACAAGTCATTATCAAGATTAGAAATAAACACAAGCCATGATCTAGTCTATCTTTTCTGCTGCATTCTCAGCAGCAGATCTGGCAGATCACATGGGCATTCAATACATGTGTTCCATGGGTAAAGAGGAATGACAGAATCCACAGGGGTCTGTCCACAAAATGTTGGGCATTTCATCTCCTTCTCATCATAGTCCTGGCTCTGAAGGCAATGGACAGAGTGCTCAGACAGGAAGAAAAAAAGTAAAGATGATTTCAATCATTTTACATGAATACATCAGAAACCTGGAACACACCAGGCATACTGGATCTGAAGGAGTGTATCATTTCAAACTATGAAACTCAGATAAACCGACCTCCATTCAAATCCTAGTTCTGCTACCCAATATCCCAGGAAACTCACTTAAATTCTCTCAGTCTCCATTTTATCAACAGCAAGTTAGGAAAAATAATGCCTATCCCGTAGGCTTGTCATCAGGATTAAATAAGTTAGTTTATGGAAAAAATCATTCATTAATTATCAATAAACAATGGTAAAACAGTAATAAAAAACTATAGTGAGGAACTACTTCATTCTTATTGAGATGGCTACTTTCAAAAAGTAGGGAAAAAGAAAAAGGGAAACAAGTGTTGTCAAAGATATGAAGAATTTGAAATTTGTGCACTGCTGATGTGAATGTAAAAGTGTGTCACTGCTGTGTAAATCAATGTGCTTATTCCTCAAAAATTAAAAAATACAGTGACCATACAATTCAGTTATTCTATTTCCAGGTATATATTCAAAAGAATTGAAATCAGGGAGTCAAATAGCTTGAAAACTACTTTATACCCATTCTCACAGGACACTATAACTAAAAGTTGGAAGCAGCCCAAATGTTCATTAACAGATGAATACAGTAGTTAAATGGCCAAAGCAATCCTTAACAGGAAGAGCAAAGCAGGTGTTATCACAATACCAGACTTTCAACTATACTACAGAGCAATAGTAACAAAAACAGCATGGTATTGGCATCAAAATAGACAGGAAGACCAATGGCATGGAATAGAGGACACAGAGATGAGCCCACATAAATACAGTTACCTCATACTAGACAAAGATGGCAAAAACATACAATGGAGAAAAAATATCCTCTTGAACAAATGGTGCTGGGAAACCTGGAAATCCATATGCAGCAAAATGAAACCAAACCCCTATCCCTCACCCTGAACAAAACTCAACTCAAAATGGATCAAGGACTTAGAAATTAGACCAGAGATTCTTCACCTAATAGGAGAAAAAGTAGATCCAAATCTTCATCATGTTGACTTAGGACCAACTTCCTTAACATGAGTCTGAGAGCACAAGAAATAAAAGTAGGAATTAATAAATGGGATAGATTCAAACTCAAAAACTTTTTCTCAGTAAAGGAAACAATCAATAATGTGAAGAGAGAGCCTACAGAGTGGAAGAAAATCTTTGCCACATGCTTCTCAAACACAGCACTAATCTGCAGAATTTATAAAGAACTCAAAAACTTTACACCAAGATTACAAATAACCCAGTCAATAAATGGACTCAGGATATGAGCAGACACTTCATGGAAGAAGATCTGCAAACAAATGTTCAAAATTTCTAGTAATAAGAGATATGCAAATCAAAACTACCCTAAGATTTCATCTCATCCCAATTAGAATGTCTATTATCAAGAATACAAGCGACAACAGGTGTTGGCAAGGATGAGGGGGAAAAGGTACACTCATATATTGCTGGTGGGTTGCAAATTGGTGCAACCACTCTGGAAAGCAGTATGGAGATTCCTTAGAAAACTTGGAATGGAACCACCATTTGACTGAAATATCCCACTCCTTGGCCTATACCCTAAGGACTTAAAATCAGCATACTACAGAGATACAGCCACATCAATGTTCATAGCTGCTCAATTCACAATAGCCAGATCGTGGAACCAACCTTGATGCCCTTCAATAGATGAATGGATAAACTGTGATATATATACACAATGGAATAATATTCAGCAATAAAAAAGAATAAAATTATGGAATTTGCAGGTAAATGGATGGAATTGGAGAATATCATGGTAAGTGAAATAAGCCAATCCCAAAAAACCAAAGGCTGAATGATTTCTCTGATAAGTAGATGATGATACATAACAGGTGGGGGTGAGAGTGAGGCAAGAATGGAGGAAAGATGGATTGTATAGAGGAAAATTAGTGGTGGGGAGGGGGCGGGAGGGAAGGAAAGATAATAGAATGAGACAGGCATCATTACCCTATGAACATGTATGATTACACGAATGGTGTGACTCTACTTAGTGTACAATCAGAGAAATGAAAGTTGTGCCCCATTTTTGTATAGTGAGTCTAAATTTTAAAAATGGACATTATTCATTGTAGAAAAGGAAGAAAATTCTGGCACATGCTACAACATGGATGAAGCTTGAGGACATTATAATAAGTGGAATAAGCCATTCACAGAACAAACACTCTATGATCCATTTACATGCAGTACCAGGAGTAGTCAGATTCTTAAAGACAGAAAGTAGGATGGTGGTCACCAAGGAGTAAGGCATGGGAGAGTTGTTGTTAATGAGTTAGATGCTTATTTTAGCAAAATGTAAAGAGTTATGAAAACTGTTTGCACAACAATGTGACTATATGTTACCAAAATGTATAGTTAAAATGGTTAAAATGTTCAAATTATGTACATCTTCCTGATTCAGTTTGGTAGGATCATATGTCTCTAAAACTTTGTCAATGTCTTTGATATTTTCTATTTTGTTGGAGGATAGATTTTCAAAGTAGCTTCTAATTATGTTAATATCGTTGAATTTCAATGGTATCTGTCATGATGTTTCCTTTTTCATCACAAATTTTAGTAATTTGAGTTTTCTCTCTCCTTTTCTTCATTAGTGTGGCTAAGGGATTATCAATTTGTTTACTTTACCAAAGAACCAACTTTTTGTCTTGTCAGTTTTTTAAATTGTTTTTTTTTTATTCGATTTCACTGATTTCAGCTCTGATTTTAATTATTTCCTGTCTTCTACTACTTTTGGTCTTGATCTGTTCTTTTTCTAAAGCTTTGAAATATAATATTAGGTCATTTAGTTGTTGACTTTTTATTTTTTTAGTGTATGAGCTCAATGCAATGAACTTTCCTCTTAGTACTGCTTTCAGGGTGTCCCAGAGATTTTGATATGTTGTGTCGTTGTTCTTGTTTTCCCCTAAGAACTTTTTATTTCCTCCCTGATGTCTTCTGCTATTGTTACATCATTTAATAGCATATTATTAACTCTCCAGGTGTAGGAGTACTTTTTGATTTTTATTTTATCATTGATTTCTAATTGCATTCCTTCATAGTATGATAGAATACAAGGTAGTATCTCTACTTCTTTTGTATTTACTAATGGCTTCTTTGTGGCATAGCATATGGTCTATTTTGGAGAAGGATCCATGAGCTGCTGAGAAGAAAGTATATTCACTCAATGATGAATGAATTTTGTATATGTCTGTTAAGTCTATAACATTGATAGTATTATTTACTTCCATAGTTTCTTTGTTCAGTTTTTGTTTAAAGGATCTATCCAGTGGTGAGAGAAGTGTGTTAAAGTTCCCTACTCTTACTGTGTTTTAGTATGTCTATGTCTTTTGAGTTTAGACCATTAAAATTCAACTTTATTATTGTGATATGATTTGTATTCCTGGTCATTTTGGTTTATTTTTTATTTTTAACTTGACTTTTTTCTCCTTTGGAGTAGTTCCTCCCTTTGCTAACTTGTATTGTTGTTTTCTACTTCTTCCTCATGGAATATTTTGCTGAGAATGTTCTGTAATGCAGGCTTTATATTTGCAAATTCTTTTAACTTTAGTTTATCATGGAAAGATCTTATTTCATCATCAAATCTGAAGGTTAGTTTTGCTGGTTATAGGATTATTAGTTGGCATTCATGTTCTTTCAGGGCTTGAAATATATTGTTCCAGACCATTCTTCCTTTTAGGGTCTGGGCTGAAAAATCTGCTGATATTTGTATTGGTTTGCTCTTATAAGTAATCTGACACTATTCTCTCATGGCATTTAAAGTTCTATCTTTATTTTGTATGTTAAGTATTTTCATTATATTGTGCCTTGGTGTGCATCTGTTGTAATTTTGTGCATTTGGTGTTCTGCAAGCCTCTTGTATTGGATTTTCCATTACATTTTTCAGGTTTGGGAAATTTTTTGATATTATTTCATCAAACAGGTTTGTATCTTTGGTTTGTATCTCTGTGCCTTCCTCAATTCCAATAATTCTTAAATTTGGTCTTTTCATGATATCCCATAATCTTATGGGTTCCATTCATGATTTCTTACCATCTTCTCAGTTTGGTCAACTTTATTTTCAAGATTAAATATTTTGGTCTGAGGTTCTGTATTCCAGGTGTTATATCCTATTGGTTATGCTTTCTATTGAGTTTTTAATTTTGTTTATTGTTTCTTTCATTTCGAGTATAGAAGTAGCCATCAAAAGGCTACCAACAAAGAAAAGCCCAGGATCAGATGGTTTCTCAACTGAATGCTACAAGATCTTAAAGAAGAACTAATACCAATACTCCTCAAAGTATTCCAAGAAGTAGAAAAGGAGGGAACCCTTCCAAACTCATTCTATGAAGCACACTCTGATACCAAAACCAGACAAAAATGCATCAAGGAAAGAAAACTTGAGATCAATATCTCTGATAAACATAGATGCAAAAAATCCTTAATGAAATTCTGGCAAATTGCATACCAAAACATATTAAAAAGATAGTGCACCATGATCAAGTGGGGTTTTTCCCAAGGATGCAAGGTTGGTTCAACATCTGGAAATCAATATCATAACATCAAAGACTTAAGAATCACATGATTATTTCAATAGATGCTGAAAAAGCATTTGATAAAATAGAGCACTCCTTCATGCTCAAAACACTAGAAAAACTAGGGATATTAGGAATATACCTCAACATTGTAAAGACTATCTGTGCTAAACCCATGGCCAACATCATTATAAACAGAGAAGCATTCCCTCTAAAAACTGTAACAAGACAGGGATGCCCTCTTTCACCACTTCTATTCAACATTGTCCTTGAAACACTAGCCAGAAAAATCAGACAGACCAAAAAATTAAAGGGATATGAACAGGAAAGGAAGAACTCAAGCTGTCACCATTTGCCAATGACATGATTCTATATTTAGAGGATCCAAAAAAACCTCCACTAGAAAACTTCTGGAACTAATAAATGAATTCAGCAAAGTAGCAGGCTATAAATTCAGTATGCATAAATCTACTGCATTTCTATTTATAAGTGATGAATCCTCTGAAAGAGAAATTAGGAAAACCACTCCATTCTCAATAGCCTCCAAAAAATAAAATAAAATAAAATAAAATAAAATATCATGGGAATCAACCAAATAAAAGAGGTGAAAAACCTCTACAATGAAAACTATAGAACACTAAAGAAAGCAATTGAAGAAAAACTTAGAAGATGGAAAGATCTCCCATGTTCTTGAATAGGCAGAATTAATATTGTCAAAATGGCCATACTACCAAAAGTGCTATACAGATTCAATGCAATTCCAATTAAAATCCCAAGGAGATTCCTCATAGAAATAGAGAGAGCAATCATGAACTTCATCTGGAAGAATAAGAGACCTTGAATAGCCAAAACAATCCTGAACAGAAAAAGTGAAGCAGGAGGTATCACAATACCAGACTTTCAACTATACTACCAAGCAATAGTAACAAAAATGGCATGGTATTGACACCAAAATAGACAGGAAGACCAATGGTACAGAATAGAAGACACAGAAGATAAACCCACATAAATATAGTTACCTCATACTAGACAAAGGAGCCAAAAACATACAATGGAGAAAAGATAGTCTGTTCAACAAGTGGTGCTGGGAAAACTGGAAATCCATATGCAGTAAAATGAAATTAAACCTTTATCTCTCACCCTGCACAAAACTCAACTCAAAATGGATCAAGGACTTAAGAATTAGACCAGAGACCCTGCACCAAATAGAAGACAAAGTAGATCCAAATCTTCATCACATTGGTTTAGGATCAGACTTCCTTAACAAGACTCCCAAAGCACAAGAAATCAAGGCAAGAATCAATAAGTGGAATGGATTCAAACTAAAAAAGCTTTTTCTCAGCAGTGGATAAAATCAATAATATGAAAAGAGAGCCTACAGAGTGGGAGAAAATCTTTTCCACACATACTTCAGATAAAACACTAATCTCCAAAATTTATAAAGAACTTACAAAACTTTGTAGCAAAAATACAAAGAACCTAGTCAATAAATGGGCCAAGGAACTGGACAGACACTTTGCAGAAGAAGATATACAGACAATTAATAAATATATGAAATAGTGTTCAACATCTCTAGTAATTAGAGAAATGCAAATTAAAACAACTCTAAGATTTCATCTTACTTCAATTAGAATGTCTATTATCAAGAATACAAACCATAATAGATGTTGGCGTGAATGTGGGGAAAGACACACTTTTACATTGTTGATAGAGTTATAAATTAGTGCAGGCACTCTGGAAAGCTGTGTGGAGAATCCTCAGAAAACTTGGAAAGAACCCACCTTTTGACCTTGTTATCCCACTCCTCGGTTTATACCCAAAGGACTTAAAATCAGCATACTATAGTAATGCAGCAACATCAATGTTTGTAGCAGCTCAATTCACAATAGCTAGATTGTGGAAGTAACCTAGATGCCCATCGACAGATGAATGGATAAAGAAACTGTGGTATTTATACACAATGGAATATTATCCAGCTATGAAGAACAATAATATTATGGTATTTGCAGATAAATGGATGGAATTGGAGAATATCATGCTAAGTGAAATAAGCCAATCCCAAAAAAACAAAATGCCGAATGTTTTCCCTGATAAGTGAATGAAGATATATAATGTGGGTGGGGGAGTGAGAGAAGAATGGAGGAACTTTAGATTTCATAGAGGGAAATGAGAGGGAGGTGAGGTATGAAAAATGGTGGAATGAGACAGGCATCATCACCATATATACATGTTTGATTACACGAATGATATGAATCTACATCATGCACAACCTTAGAATGTGTACAATGAATCAAAATGCAGTCCGTAAAAAACAAAAATAAATAAATATATAAAGACCCATAAAAATGGTTAAGATGATATTTTTTAAGTTATGCATATAGTAACACAAATTTAAAAGCAAACATGGCAACAGCAACAATATCACATAAAGAGAGAAAAGAATCAATTGTGTCCACCAGAGGTCACCATCTTTCAATGCCAAGGCAGCATCCTTACCTGCCCAACAGCGAGTCTCTTCAAAGCAGGGCTCAAACAACTATCATTTTGTTCAGGGCCTCAGTTAGTGCTGGACTGAAGAAAGATGGTGTTCAGGTAACAAGGGAGGCACCTAAGTAACTTTATAAAAACACTTTAGAAAAAGAAAATTTATTCCTCACAAAAATGGCCATCTGGTTTAGAATCCCTAAACCTTGTTAGAAAACAAGACCAAAAGGCTGAGATTTTTTTTCATTAAAACAGGAAGAAGGGTAGTAGAGATAGTACAGAAAGAACATTGTGCAGAAAAACTGACTTTTAGGAGGAAGAACCTTGAGCTAGAGAATTCTAAATACAAGGAAGAGACATGATCACACTGGATCACACTTTCATACCTGTGAAGAGTAGGTCATTAAGGGAGAAGAAGGAAGTTATATGTGGTAAGAAGTGGCATCTAGACCTGCATGCTGTCCTAGGCCAGTGGGCTCCATCCTTCCTGGTTACTATAAGAACTGTGTAACTACCTACTAGTTTCATAGGCACATTCTGACACCCGAGGTGGAATGATCAACAAGTTTGGTGATTAGGAGGTTAATGTCAGGCTCAAAGAGAACATTTTCAGTATGTTGTTGGGAATTGAAATTATATTAATTGCAGGAGATCAAAGAAAACATGAGATGAAAAGTAAAGAGAATAGATAGTGATCATTATTAATTTTAGGAAAGTTGTTTTGAAAGGAAAGAAAGATCAGGTCTTAGAGGTCAGCAGGGACAAGCATGAAAGACAGCAATGTTTGCTTTCCTTCTGTTGTAGGCCAAATAAGGCATCCAAGATATCTGTATCTCATATGGCAAAGAAGACTTTACAGATATAATCAAAGTTTAGGAACTTGAGATGGAGAGGTTATCCAAGTGGACCTGATCTAATCACATGAAATCCTTAAAAGTGGAGAACTTTCCCTGGCTGGGTCAGAGATGCTACATTGCTGGATTTGAATATGGAGGAATGGACCATGAACCCAGGAAGGCAGAAGGTCACTAGAAGTTGGAAGGGTAAGGAGCTAGGGACTTCCAGAAGGAATTAGCCCTGCCAGTACTGTGATTGATTTTTAGCACTGTGAGACCGCTAAACTATAAAATAAAACCTTTCAACTGTTTTAAGTCAGTACATTTATAGTCATTTATTATAGAAATGATAGAAAAAGAAGACATTTCCTTACAAGAAAACTTTATCAGATTGCAAAAGCACATTGCAGCAGAGTACGAAGTCATATTAAATGCTACTAACTAAAGCATTAAATCCAGGTTAATAAGTACATTCTCATATGTCACAGAATAAAATATATATCAATTTTCTAGCTATAGGAAGGCTGAATACCTATGTACCAGAAATAATTTTTGAGAACAGAAAATTTGTTAGTCTTTAATGATTAAAAGATAACACAACAAAGAAGAGGAAAAAAGCACCTTTGAACTGGAAAATATTGCTTCTGAAATGGAATTCATTCATCATTTATTCCACATGTATTTATTAAATGCCTTCTCTGTGTCCATGGTAGGCTATGATGTTAACATTGAAATGAAGACAGTCAAATTCCCTTTTCTTCAAAAGCCCTCATTCTAGTGACAGACTATAACGAAAAAGAAATAAGCACATAAAATTATGTCACAAAATGATAAGTGCCTAATAGAAAAATAAAATGGATTTCATAGATATGGGCGACTTGGAGAGGGGTTAATATTTAGTGAGCCAGGATAGATTAGGAACCCTTGTTCAAGGCCCCATCTCACCTCAATCAGCTGATTTGATTGAGCCTCAGGACCTCCTTTCATCCGGCCCCAATTGCTGTTATCAAAGGAGCTAACTTCCCCAAAGCATAAACAACAAGATTCTATTTTTAAAAGGATTGTCCAACCATCCCAAGGAGCATGATCAGGACTCCCAAGTTTGACCTAAAGTAATCTAAGAAGGAAAAGTTCCTGTTCCAGGCCCCATATACATTAGTTGCATCTCATGCATCTGATTTAAAACATGGGAATGAGAATTTGGCACATGTTTTAATAAGCATTATGGGCAAAGCACAGTAATCAGTCAATCTCCCCTTGCTCAACAAAACCCACTCCTGGCATAAAGCTCGTCAAAGAACTCATAAGCATGCATATAAACCCAGATCTCCTGAGTCTGTGGGCAGATGTCTTTGTCATTGTACCCACTGATACTTACTGCACCCTTGCAAGCTATCTTCCTCTAATAAATTCACTTAGTTGCTTCTCTTTGTCTTGATGAATTCTTCTAACTGCCTTGCGTTTGCAATTGCCTAGGTCCATGATATCCAGGAGAGCTAGCAAAAGTCTTTCTGAAAAAAAGTGACCTAAGAAATTCCACCTGAATAAAAGCAGTAAGTACATGCATATTTGGCAAGTAGTAAGTGCGAAGGTCCTAGTGTCTGCACATTTGGCCAGGTAAAATTTGCAGTGTCCATGTGTCATGATAAGCAAAGAAAAATCGGTAGGAAATAAGCACAGAAAGGAAGAAAGGTATTAATAGGGAGGCAGATGACATTGAACCTTATAGGCCATTTTTGCTGTGTCTAATTCTCTATTAAAATCATGGTGGTATTTATCCCAATTATTTTGAGCTTTGAGGCTTTAATTAAAATTTTCCAAATGCTAAAAATAAATGATGTGATCAGTAAAATAACAATTACAAATTAATGAAAAAGAATTTATTTGCCAATATGAAAATAGGAGCATAAAAATATAAGCCATCAACAAAAGGAATATAAAAATATAAATATGTAGAATCTATATCAAGAATATCAAAATTATCAAATACCAATATTAGTAATGTAAGGAGTACATAATAAAACAATAAGATGCTTTCTGCTTATTAAGTTGGATGTGATTAAAGATATCATTCCATTACTATTGTGTGCAATGAAATATAAGCAGTGCATCTGTTAATTGGAACAAAATTAGTGATTCAAAAAATATTCTTTAAATAACTAAGTTATGGCAAAATAGTCATAAAAATTTTATTGCAACATTATATGTGAAAGTAACATTTGGAGCAAAATGAAAGTCTATTATGAGAGGACTAATTAAATCAATTATAGAATATCCACATAATAGAATACTAAATATTTATTAAAATGTGTGTTGTGTGTGTGGAAAAAGAGAACAAGAAAGAGACACCAAGAGAAATATATTCACAATATATTATTAAGTAGCAGAAATCATATTGCAAAATAATAATTATAATTTTACCATATATTTATTGTACATAAATAATAGAATTAGTGTGAATGTATACACACACTACCAATAACATCAATACCTTCTATTTCCTTTATTTTCTAAATTGTTCTGCAAGTGCAAATTTTGTAAATTTTGTTCTGCAAGTGTAAACAGCAATAAAAGTTATAAGATTATTTTTAGAAGATTTATATTAAGAAAAATTTTGAGACATGTTGAATAAAGAAGAGAAAAAATATACACTCAAAATTACTTCAAGCAAGTAGGTAAAAAAAGTTTCAGTAGAAAAAGGTTACAAGAAAATACATTGAAATATACATAACAGTGTTCTCTAGGCAATTGTTTTTATATTTTGTAAATTTCCTGCAATGAACACATATTTATCATCAAAATAGTCATTCTAAGACATTATACAGTTTGCATTGCTTTACTTGTCTCCATGGTTATGTTGCTCTGTAAATTTAAGACTGGGAAGATAATTGTTTTTGTTCTTTTAAAGACCCACACCACTTTATTTTGAAAAAGCTTTCATTTAATTGATTTCCACTTCATCTGTTCTTTGCACCAAGCCTACATTCTTATCTTCAATCCAGTCATTTTTGCTACTTTGTTTCTGTCTCCTCTATTTCACCCTGGAGTGACTGTTCTGAAATCATTCATTATTCTATAATATTACCACAAATCGCAGCAAACAAAAAGTCGTACAAGTAGCAAGAGAAAAATCTGAACTTTCATAATGCAGTGTCCAGCAATAATTGCTAAAAGAAGGATTTCTATGGAAAGGATATCATCTAATAAAGGAAACAAAGATGAGGTAGGTCCCTGACATCCTGAGGGAAAAAAACCAGGAGTCATGACTATTAAGTCCTTGCAGGAGGGAGATGTAGCTCTGAGTCATCAAACTAGATTAGGTCCTCAAGGAAATCTGTAAAATTAAGTCTATAAAAGCTGGCCCAGCTGGTTAATTAGCACACTGTACAGCAGATTATGTTTTACAGCTTGATTTTTATTTTCTAAACTACAGCCTAATAAGTCAAGCCAATTACATTACCAAGGACTTGATGACTTATCTTTCTCAGATGAGCTCACCACAAGTCGCTAAACCTGCATTTATATACAGTCAGAATGATTTTTGTTATAAGCCTGACTTCTCAGACCTCCATGTTAAAGCGTCAGCAAACTACGAACTGCTTCCAGGCTGCTAAAGCACAGAATGCTATGCTCAAACCCACCAGCGCCAGCCAAAGGAAATGATTCATTTATTAAGGTTGTAATTGCAGGCTATGAAACAGCTGGTTATGGGCTCTTTCACCCAGCCTGAGCTACTTTATAACATCTGTTAGGAGGAGCAGAATAGGACACTCACATTCTCTTAAGTATCCTCTCCCAGACAGGAAAAATGTTGTACTTCAGAAAGCTTAGGGTGTTCAGTCAAAATAATAAACAACAGATCAAATGTTGTGGGGCAAAGATGACCAACAGAAGAACTTGAACAGGGCCATATCCTGAAGATTTTATGACAGTTCTTTTTAATTAGCTAAAAACCCCCATCATGCATGCCAGCCCAGAAAAGGCTGTGTTGTCCAACAGTTCCAACCTTATGATGACAAAGATGCTCTTTAATTGCTCTGGCTCTCCTGGCTCTCCACCACACACACACACACACACACACACACACACACACACACAAAGATAAACTTTTCATTTTTTCTGATTATACTGTGTATTTGTTAGAGTGTGGATCTGGAATGTCCCCCAAAGTCTCATGTGTTCAGAGGTGAAGCATTTGGAAAGTGACTATACCACGGGGGCTCTGACTGTATTAATCCACTGATGTCTGAGTGGACTAGTGGGAGGTAGGACTTAGTTGTGGCAAGTATGTCAACTGGGGACATACCCTGGAAGGTCTTATCTTCTCTTCTCTCCAGACCTTTCCTAACCCATTCTCTCCCTCTCCCCACCCCGCACCACCACACTTCCAGGCTCTGCAATGAGCTAAACAGACTTCTTCCACCTGGTCCTTCCATCATGATTTTCTGCATCATTGTAGGCCCAGAGCAATGAAGTCCATGGGCCATGGATGAAACCTCTGAAATTATGAGACAAAATAAATCTTTCCTCCTCAGACCTGTTTTTCTCAGGTGTTTATCACAGTGACAAAAAGTTCACTAATATGCTGTTGTTGTTGTTTTTTACGATCATTTTCTTGTATTTTTCCATGCTATTTCATTGACTAGAAATGCCTTCTTCCTTTACCCTACTACCTCCTCTTGTCAGAATCTTATCATCCTTTACTTACAACTCAGATAAGCCCTTTTCATGAATAGTGCTTGTTTCCAATTGGATGTTGCTGTACTTGAGTCAGTGTAGAATAGTTGTCAAGAAAGATTGGATGCTGTCTGCCTGGGTTCAGATCTGTTATTCCAGCTACTTAGTATATGACCTTAAACTAAGTTTTAATCATTCTCTGCTTCACTTTTCCTTCCATGGATTCAAGGGGATGATAATAATATCTACCTCACAGGACTAATTTTCCCCATAGTATTGGGGAAGATGCTTATTTCTTGCACTTGATATTTTCTTCCATGTGAATAAAAGAATCTCTTTACCTCTCCCAAATACTTCTATCACTTTTCATCAGAGAAGAGGAGTTTAATTTCATCAATGAATTTAGGAAGAATAAATAGGGCATCTCACATACTCAGTTTTCCCACCTGAAAATGAGGTTTTAGATGGAGGAGAATAAACGGCCACTTTCCATATTATAACTTCCAATTTAGTGTTTACTATTTTAAAAAGTGATCTTTTGGCACCCATCTGCTATTCTCTCCTTATTTCTGAACCTGGTTGGAGTTCAAGGTAGGATCAGGGGGTGTGCCATTCAGTGGGCCTTCTTGAAGACCCAAATTCATAGTCAGCACTTAATACATTTTAGCTAATATCGTAATTGCTTCCTGTCAAAGCAACAAGAATTGATTTTGGTGTTTTATTCTTATACCATGGAACCACTCTCCTGCCATTTTGTCATGTCTAGTTCCCCATTAGATTATAACAGGGGGAAGGCTAAATTGCACATTTTATTTTCTATTGTTATGTATGACTCTTCGAATGTAATAGTATTGCATGAATAAAAAATAGTATATGGTAGTATTATATAAGAACCATAAACTGTTGCCACAGTGAATTCAATTAGTCTAAAAAATTCCAACAATACAATGAAAATTCATCTATGTTATAAGGATTTTATACATTAACATTTTCTTTGATGTATTTTTAGATGTATGTGGTCCTTTCTTACCATGTAGTCCTTACCTAAATGTTGATATAAGAAATTTCCAAACCAGTTGCTGTTGTGACCTTATTTTTCTTTGTCCCATATAACCCAATCTACATGATACTGGGCAACGTACCCTCCTTTTATCAGTTTCCTTATCAATAAAATGGGGATAATAACTTGTATCTACTATAAAGATAATATTTGTAAATTTCCTAAAACAGCTACTAGCAGGTAGTACTGCTCTAAGAGCTATTTTATTAGCTTCTACAAAGCTATCTCTACCGAAATGACTATTTGTGGGGAAAAAATGTCATTATTTGTGGAAGGATGTGATCAAATGCAGAAAAATTAATCACATCTTATTTGATGATCTCCTCCAAATAGAGTTAATAAAGAGAATCAATATTCCATTCAAGAACTATTATAAATATTCATCCTCATGTTCCTGAAACAAAATTATCATTTGGTTCACTCTGGGTGATTTAGAATATGTATGAGTTCTTTCACTGTTTGGTCACTCTCTCTTAAATCCTGTAGTTAGATGACATCCCATTGCTTTCTCTCACAATCACAGAACATAACCTTTAAGATGTTTAATATGTAAAACAATCCTTACTCCTGACATTAATCACATGGTGGGAGGTTCAAGGAGAGGAATGAACCAGATTGAGATAACATTATCAAGACAATTAGCAATAATTACCAGTGTTCTCCAAATGGAAGACTTTTACTGCTGCTTAAAGTGATGTGTGACGAGAAATTCAAAATAAATTTTAAGGACTGAGTTTTGATCTGAATAAATTGTTGCAAAGATGTTAAGCAGAATTTTAAGACTACTACTTCAGATTATTTCATATGAAAAGCATAGTTGAGAGTTTTACTCTTTGAAACCTTAAATTATGTCAGACAGTGAATTACCTCATCTTTTAGGATCAATAAACCACTTCAAGCTTTAGAACTAGGTTCCTCTTTCAAGCCAGGAATATAATGAGATGACACAGCAAATTGCCTAAGAAAGAAGATAACACTAAGAAGAGGAAAGTCATATCAACTGAATGTCAATACTCTTAGCATTTGTTAGAGACTAAAGGAGGTACCTTGCAACTTTATAGGTGCACTACTAAATGAATTCTTATGTATTCTAACCTTCCAAATCTTCTATTCTGGGGAACAAAGGAGTTAAAGACCAAGTATAAAGGGTAGAAATTCGGGAGACTGTTACTATTTTCACACACTTCGGAAGACATTCTCCTTCAAGGTCTGATAAATATTTGCTATGCTGCTAGATTTCCAGAAGATGTGAAATGTGTGTGTGTGTGTGTGTGTGTGTGTGTGTGTGTGTGTGTGTGTTTAAATTGCGTGCTTTATTTTGCCACTATAACAGTAGGAATAAAAACTAAAGTGTTTTTTTTATTGTTTAGTTGAAGTTACGGTCAGCACAAAAATACAGAATTCATAAATTGGTTTTCCTTAATAGAAAACTGTCTCTTTGAGAATGTATTACATCCCCAGTAACATGGTGAAGTTTTCTAATATCTTGTAATAATTTTTTCTTAAGATAGAATAGAGCACTGAACTAACTGAAAATCAGACCGTTTGATTCTGACTTTAAATTCTTAAGATGACCTTGATTAGTGATTCCAAATGAGTAGAAGTGAAATAGTTCATCGGCCAAACTCCTTGAAGTATATGACCAACTTTTACATTTGGGACTACCACACCCCAGCAAAACAGCTTGATAGGCAAAATTGGTCTGCAAAAGATGCTCTGCCCTTGGTTATATATGCTGCATGTCTCAGTGAGGACAGAGGAGATTTGGGTAGGGCAGGTGGAAGTCTAGGAATGTACTCTAAAATTTCATCATACTTTGAAGTCATTAGCTTCAACCCACACGTAAATCTGTATTAGCTCAATTATTAGTCTATCCCTGTCGGCTACTTTTGCAGGTTGAAGCAGTCAGGGCAAATTGGTTCCCTACTAGGTTTCAGATTAGAGATTTAATATTTGCTAATAACTACATATGTTTAAATACTTCCTTATATAACTACAACTTGATAGGGTCCTTTGAGACTTATCATAAAAAAAATGGAGTCACTTAATATCTAAAATGTGAGCAGACATTGTGGTAGACATCTGTAATCCCAGCTTCTTGGGAAGCTGAGAAAAGAGGATCAAGAGCAATCTCAGCAACCTAGCAAGATCCTGTCTCAAAATTAAAAAAAAAAAATATCTGGGCATGTAACTCAGTGGTAAAGCACCTCTGGGTTAAATCACCACACACACACACACACACAAAAAAATTAAATAGATAATATAGGTGCGTATATATACATAAATATTAATATTATAACAAAATTTCTTAAGGAGATAAATATATACATCTTATTGCACACAGAAAGTTCTCCTGATACTGGTGTAAGGCCCCCAAAAAGGAAACCCCAACTCTGTCCCATGGATGGACGGCAACCCCAATCAACCGCAGGAGGCGTCACTTGATGCAAACCGCAAGAGGTGTTTATTCCAGCGCGCTGGGACCCAACTCGAGGAGTCGAGTCCCTAGCAGAAAATCTTGTAGGTTTATAAAGGCAGAAACCACACATCGGGAGGGGTCACACATGAAAGGGGGAAAAGGGGGAACAAAGCTGCCAGGAAATTTCAAAGGGGGTCTGGGTTTGCTGACAACATGTTTCACAATGTTTTACAACAGGCTGTAGATTCTGGTCAATAGTTTCTGGTAATCCTACTGTTTGAGCACTATCTGGCTATCAGGCTCAATTTACTCTTATACTCTCTGTTTGGGGCTGTTTCCTGGAACAGCTTTAAGGGCTTTGTTCCCATTACTGGGAGGGAAACCTTAGGGAGTTGAGATAAAACAGACAGCTTAAAAAAATGTCCATTCTTTCATTTCCCCATTTTCTTTTCTGGAAGTTCTAATCATGGAACTTCTGTCTCTATATACTCTTCTCCAAAGCTATTTCCTTGGCGGAGGGACTGGTATTGTTGCCTAAGCATTAGTACCTATACACCACTTACTCTTTCCCTGATGAAGGTGACTAGGTGATTTCAGGCAGGCAAGAGCCCAGGGGGCAGGCCACCAATTAGCAGCCCCTTGTTTGCAGTCCTTGGTAAACAGTCCTTGATAAAGGCAGGTAAATTTGGTAATCAATGGGCTCCGGAGATCCTTGACATTCCATTCTTCCAGGGGCAGTTTCCAACTTCCAGAGGCAGATGATTTTATGGCCATTTCCTCAATTTGACCTGATCCCCTATTTCTACACTAACTACTTGTTCCCAATTCTGGCTTCATTCCCCCCTCTAATCTCAGGAACTCCATGCTGCTGGGGAAGGAGGTCGATGACCGCTCTAGCTTCTTCGAGCTGGAAGTGGGTGGCGTGGGGCAAGCAGCTTGGAGTTCCTTTTCTAAAAATCGGGTCAATAAGGGGTCCCAGGAAGAAGCCTGGTTGGGGAAGAGCAGGTTGTAAAGTCATCTGGGGGCGGCTGCTTCTATGATAGAAGAACAAAAAGACATGAGTCCTGAAATGAGATTAGCACAAAGTAAATGTTGCAGCATCTGAAACATGCCACTGAGTATCATGAAAATGGCAGAAGTTAATCTCTCACCAGGATGTGGAAGAACTGAGAAATTGTTCCCATAACTAGGCCTAGCAAAGGCTGGAGAGAACAAGGCCTTTATTTGGGGACTTTAACATTGTCATAGATGTCCCCAGAAAATATAGTTAAGCTACTTAATGTCATCTGATTTTGTAAAATATCCCTTTATTGGTATAACCTGTGTTTACTAGAGATCTCTATACTTCTGTTACTTAGGAATAGATAATCATAATAGCAAACATAGATTAAGTCTACCTGTGTAGCTTAGGAAGGTCTTAAACTGACTAAAAACTTCTGACTCTGGCAGTTTCTCTTGATAGTTATCAGGCACATTTGCTGAAGAATCTTTCTTTCATTTGTAGCTTCCAGTCTTTATTCTAGTGGGCTAATATAAGTGTACATCTTAAGTTACATTTAATTATTATTTCCTTTAAATGCCCAAGAATGGCTATATTTTGGTTTTAACTGTTTTGCTGGGTATCTAAGATCAAGCTGGTCAAATTGACCTGGTTTCTGTCTTGTTAAAGAGTCAGCTGAGTTCCCACAGGGGTCACTCATACAGAACTTAAGAGCGGCTCCTTAGCTCCACCAGTGACTTTGATTAGGCAGGGTCTCTTGATGAGGTGACTTCCTTTAGAAACATCAAGGGATGTTTCCCCTTTTCCATGACCCTCCTCTGCAGCAGATGCACTGGATAATTTTTCATCCTCTAGTCTCAACAATCTCCTTGATCAGGAGGTTGTGTGACCCAGAGTTGCAACGCTCCTTAGAGAAGTTCTCTTATTCCCTGGGTTCAGGCTAACGTTGAGGGCAAGACCCAAATATGGACGTTTCTTGACCTCTGTATTTAACTCCAATTTCTAAGTTGGATCTTAATTATCCAGCAAGCCAGTCTCACCAGTCATAAATTAAGAGTAATGGGCTTTAACTTTAATGTCCATAACTTTACAGTTATTTACCCTTTTATCTAACTGGAGTCTGCATTAGTACTAGAAGTTACCACTATCTATTCTATAGGTGATGGCTTATTATCACAAGTTACCTAGGTTGTTTGTTCTTGGAGCAGCTACTTCTGCAAAACATTAACAGGTAACAGTTTTACAAAATGAAATTAGCAAGAGTAAAAATATATTCAGCTTGTATAATAGCTATCTTGAATTTTGATTGAGAACTACATTCTATCCCCTATTTGAGATCATAGTACTTTTACAACAAGAACCAATCTTTTGACTATAACTTTAAATAAGCTGAAGTCTGGCTTATTTTGGAGCTATTCTACACACAGTGAGGTGGGAGGCAGAGCCTTATCTCAGGTAAGGCGTGGCTCTTTACAGATCTTAAGTGTTCTAATTCTGATGTTGATCTTTGCTTCTTTTCCTTAAATACCATTAAGTAGTTTACATATACTGTTTCCTGAGTCTATATAAACTTTATAATTAACACAATTTAACATAGTATCTAAAACATGAATCAAAGAAAGGCTGAGAGAGCTTTTAACTTTCCTTTTGTGTGATTAAGTGGCAAAATGTTTTCATGTTTCTTTCATATTTCACAATATTAACCTTTAAACAAATCAGACTCTAATGTTTAGAAATACATTTACACTTGAAATTCTTTATCCCAGTGTAAAAAGTAACAAATTTTACACATACCCTATTGATAGCAGGTCCTATAATAGAACATTAAATGATAGAAATAAATCCCCAATAAAATTTACTCTTTATAAGTTTAAGATTACCATTACAGACAAGTTTAATCTGGAGGATAGCAGAGCTTAATAAATTCCTTGCTTTAAAAACTTGTGGTCCTGAAAAATATGAACACATTTAATATACAACTAGTGACCATTTCACAAATACCTTGACACTTTTATCTTACCAAATTGAGTTTTTAAAGAGAAACGTATACTCTGTAACAAAGTACAATACTCTATAATAGTTGTTTAACCATAATTGTATACACCCCAATTTTTAAGACTAATTGTTCTAAAGAATAAAACTTAATAGACACAAAGAGTAAATTAGTGTTTCAAATCCTTGTCATTTTACCATGTCATTCTACCATATAGATTAAACTTTGGTTTATATCAGAACGTTAGTATTTCACCTTAGGAAAAACCTTCAATAGTTTTAGCTGTCTCACATACATATAACCAACTTAGTTACACACAAACTTGTTGAAACTTGCCCTTTACTTACACAGACTTTCTTAGCACTTACTTAGACCCTCATGTATTTCATCACACAAGCACTTTCTTACCCAGAAACATTTCCTTTTTCCTTTTACTAAATATCTTTCCATACCCAGAACCTTTTATTTTCTCTTTCCTATTCGTTGTCCCCTTTTTGTTCACATTCTGAAACAACTCTTATGAAATTTCTGAATTTAGATAAATTACTCTATTTTAATAAGATTAAATATTCTGTTGTTTATAGTACTCTAATTGAAACACAGTTGAAACTTTTTGGGACCCTTTGTATATAGAATTGCACTTGTTAGGACATAACTCTTAGTAACCTTGTTTTTAGTTTAGTGATGACACAAAGCAAGTTTAAACCCTTTTATTTACCAACCTATGAAAACACCAATAATGTTTAAGTATGATACCCCATGGAATTTAAGGAGTTAAAAGTACTCAATGTTATTTAACAATTAGCATTTTAACTTTGTAAATTAATCAGATGTCTCTACAAACACATTAGAGTAATCCCATACATGTTAACTCTAATTCACTTATTCTGTAAAAACCAAGATATCAGACAAGTGTCCTGAACAGTATTTGCTGTCTCTTCCCTGTTGAAGAAAAGTCCTAGAAACAATTGATATTAGACATTTTATTAACATCAATATTTTATTAGCTTGACCACCTAGAGACTTGCAAGTTATTTTCAAAGACATTTTACTCTTATTAGTTTACCCAATTTGAACCTTTTTAAATCACGTGAATTAAAAGTATCTGGATCCATTTTTAAATTTTAATTTTAGGAGCGCTCAGTTTTGATACAGACAAAACATGACATCAGACAGCACAACATACAAATAACACAAAATCAAGCCCTTGTAACTTTATAGGTGAATCTCCATTGCAGTGTAACAGATGTTCAAAAACTCTAGTTGAATAAAAAATAGAACTGATCAAAAAATCATGAGCTCAAAAAAACATATAATTAAAAATATAGCATTTACTTTGCTGGAGTTTTAAAGACTCTTTTTACCTTTTCTTTCCCTGGGTTTGAGACCGGTCTCCTACTGAGCCTTTAGGCTTCTTTTATTTATATTTCAATGTAAGCCTTGACTGAGATCTGGAAGGATCTAACAGGTTTTAACAGAAACTCTGTGTCTAAGGCATTTTAGCCATCTCATCCGGACAGGTTGGATGTTAAAATTATGAGACCTTATTTTTCATTGCTTTTGAGACTGAAGCTACTTTGCTAAGTTACCCTTCAGGGCTGTCGGGAGGGGGAGTCCAGAGAAGGAACCTTTGGGGTCCACCCGAGAGTAGCCCGGGCCGAGAACCCCCCAGTTGTTCCAACCCTTCCTCCACCTCCGCCACAAACACACAACAGAACCAGAACCAGATACAGACGGGCGCCAATCTCTGATCCACCAATTGAACCCCATCAGCGCCCTTACCGACGGAGACTACCAGGCGTCCCTGGCTCTCCTTCCACCCTTAGGGCGTCCCCCAGGGCTGCAACCTGTGGCCCCCCAGGCACGTCTGCCGGCCACTGTTCGGCCACTCTCACGAGTCACCGAACGGCTGCCACCGAAACCAAAAGCGCGCTCACAGAACCAGACCAACTAACAAAACACAAGACAAAGACAGACAACTTCGGGGTACCCCTTCTTACCTCCAAGGTCGACTCTGCGGATGAGGGGGGGCCATCTTATCCCGGACGAGCCCCCAAATGTAAGGCCCCCAAAAAGGAAACCCCAACTCTGTCCCATGGATGGACGGCAACCCCAATCAACCGCAGGAGGCGTCACTTGATGCAAACCGCAAGAGGTGTTTATTCCAGCGCGCTGGGACCCAACTCGAGGAGTCGAGTCCCTAGCAGAAAATCTTGTAGGTTTATAAAGGCAGAAACCACACATCGGGAGGGGTCACACATGAAAGGGGGAAAAGGGGGAACAAAGCTGCCAGGAAATTTCAAAGGGGGTCTGGGTTTGCTGACAACATGTTTCACAATGTTTTACAACAGGCTGTAGATTCTGGTCAATAGTTTCTGGTAATCCTACTGTTTGAGCACTATCTGGCTATCAGGCTCAATTTACTCTTATACTCTCTGTTTGGGGCTGTTTCCTGGAACAGCTTTAAGGGCTTTGTTCCCATTACTGGGAGGGAAACCTTAGGGAGTTGAGATAAAACAGACAGCTTAAAAAAATGTCCATTCTTTCACTGGTAATTCTAATTTTTTGGACCTTGAATCTAAACTTTACTTCTAAGCTCCAAATCATGTGTACGATTGCCTGCTACTTACCACAAAAAAATTCTTATCATATCTAAGTCTGAATTTAAATAACTCAAGCAAAATCCTATTTTTGGCTCTGTGTCCTATTGTAGTGAATTATACTGATATCTACCTAGTTGCACCATCTTGAAACTTGTATGTTAGCCTCAATATTCATTCTCCCTCCCATTCAGTTGCTGCTTATTACACAATTGCATACTCAAATAGGTCATGAATCCACCCCTCCTTTCCTACTGCCACTGCAGCAATCTCAATTTATTTCCATCTAGGTAAAGGAGAGGAACACTTTAGAGGATAGGTGATTATATTGGCAGTTTGTGAAAGAGGATACAAATCATCAGTCATAGGCATACATTATGTAACATTCAATGCCTTTGATCAACAAAGGGCATTAAATTCTAAGAGCCCTTTTTGAAAAACTTTAGATGCCAGCCCTCTGCTGAACTGGCTAAATAGGTTAGTCCCAAAAGCTCAAGGGATTAAAGATTGGGGCAAAGATAAGGATAAGGTCCAGGGCCCGGGTGGAAAGTTCACACTTCATCGTGTACTCCTAAAAAGTGATAATGGTTTTATAAAAGATACAACTTTAAAGTGAACATCAGATAAAGACTTTAGAAACCAAACACCTGGAAAGAAGTATCATTTTGCATTTCAAGGGTATATTTTGTAGAGGGGAGAACCTGGATTTTACTGCTACCTTCATGACTGCAAACCAGCCATGTACATGGGCATTAAGGGCCTCCTCCTCACCCACTGCAGCATTCTGAGCATCTTTCTGCAGCTGGTATTTTCAAAAAAATTTTTAAAGACAGGGCCTTACTGTGTTTCCCAGGCTGTTCTTGAACTCCCACAACATTCTATGTCTCAGGTCCAAGGAGATGACACCACGTCACAAACCTAAGGCTGATGTTCTCAGCTTTTGGTTTATAAGAATATCTAGAATTAAAATATAAATGCCTAATCACCCCCCTCCAGGAGATTCTGAATTACTCTTATTTTTATTTTTATTAATGTGTATTTATTATATTAAGTATGAATTTCATTGTGGCTTATTTGTACACATACATAACATACTCTGATCATATCCATTCTCCCATTACCTCCCTTATTCTTCCCTTTCTGTTTTTCCTTTCATGACTTGGAGGGTTTTTTGTTTGTTTGTTTGTTTGTTTTAATTTTTCTAGAGTCCACATATGAGGAAAAAAAAAAAAAAAACATGTGATTTGTCTTTGATTTTTCCCTGGGAGTTTAACCCAGGGAAGCTGTACCACAGAGTTATATTTCCAGATTTTTTTTAAGTCAGGGTCTCACTGAGTTGCCCATGCTGGTCTTGAATCTGTGACTGTTCTGCCAAATGCTTGTCTTTCTAAGTCTGGCTTATCTCACTTAACATGATGATCCCCAATTGGTTTTATTCTTATTTATAACTGAATAATATTTCCTTGTGTATATATAACACATTCTTCACTCATCCATTAATAGGTACCTAGGCTGATTCCATATCTTGGCTATTATGAAATGTGCTGAGATAAACATGGATTTGTAGAAGCTCTGTAGTATGCTAACTTTAATCCTTTGGATGTATACTAAGGGGCAATAGAACTGGATCATATGATAATTCTCTTTTGTTTTTTGAGGAAACTCCAGACTTATTTCCATAAAGCCTGTACTAATTTACATTCCCATCCACGGTATATTAGGTTACTTTTTTTCTGCATCTTCACCAGCATTTAGTGTTTTTGTGCTCTTGTTGATAACCATTGTAATGGGCAAGATGGAATTTCAGAGTAATTTTGATTTGCATTTCCCCAATGACTAAAGATGTACAATATTTTTTATATAAATATTAACTATTTGTACTCCTTTTGAGAACTTTATGTTCAGTTCATTTGCCCATTTAGTGATTGGGGTTTTTGTTCCTTATGTATTCTAGATACATTTATGTATTCTAGATATTCATTCTCTTTTGGAAGAGTAGCTGGCAAAGGTTTTTTTCCCATTCCATAGAATGTCTCTTTATAGTAGATTGTTTCCTTTGCTTTACAGAAGCTTTATAAATTGATGCAGTTCCACTTGTCAATCCTTGGTATTATTTTGTGAGCTATTGGGGTAACTTGAAGAGTTTCATTACGTTTTCTTCTTCAAGGTTCAGGTTTCAGTCTTACATTTAGGTGTTTTTTTGTTTCTTCTTTTTTTTTTTTTTTTTAGTAGATTTTTATATAAGGTGAGAGATAAGATATAGTTTCAATTATCTACATATCTACAGTTTCCCCAAAACTATTTGTTAAAGAGGCTGTATTTTCTCCAATGTATGTTTTTGGGAACTTTTTCAAGAATCAGATGGTTGTAGCTGTGAGGGTTTATACTCTCTTCTATTCCATTGGACTACATTTCTGTTTTCATGAAAGTTCCAGGCAGGTTTTGTTACTATGATTCTGTAGTACATTCTGGAATCAGGTATTTTGATGCCTCCAGCCTTGTGCTTTATGCTCACTATTTTTTTGGCGAGTCATGCTTCCATAAACATTTTAGGAGGTTTTTTGTTTGTTTGTTTGTTTTCTTTGTGAAGCCATTCATTGGCATTTGATGGGGATTGAATTGAATTTGTAAATAATTTTCAGTAATATGGTCATTTTAATGATATTAATCCTGCCTAAACATAGGAAGTATTTTTATCTTCTAATGTCTTCTTCAATTTCTCTCTTCAGTGTTGTGGAATTTTAATTATAGAGGTCTTTCACTTCCTTGGTTAGGTTTACTCCTAGATTTTCCTTTTATGTACTTGTTAATAGAATTCTCACAAATTACATTTCAGATTGCTGACTACAGATATGTGAGAATCTGTGTTCCGGTAATGAAGTAACATATGTTAAATAATCATAACAATAATAATAATATTGTGATCTCTAATTTTCTTTGCTTTATTATATATTTTACATTTAAAGTTTAATATCCATTATAGTGTGAGGTAGGTGAAGTTATTCCCAGGTTAACTGTAAGGTGTATGAAGATCAAAGAGCAACTCGTGAAAGAACCTGAATGCAAACCTGACTCCAGTTTACTCCAAATCCAAACACTTACGCTTGCAACAGAGAGTAAGGAAGAGGGCAGATGAATATAACTTGCCCCATTAACTTCTAATTGGGAAACCAATGCTTGCATTTTCAAACTCTCTTCAAGAAAGAGCAGAATGAGTGAGGTATAATGAGTTGATGCCAATATAATAAGTCCTCCCATGTGCAAATTGTTATTAGAAATTTATTTTAGATAATACAAAACTTTAAATGGCTTTCACATCCTTCCCTGTGGTTGGTAAGCAAACAAGTTTCTTGCATTCGTCATGTACCCTGAGACTGGCTTAGGGACATGTTTGCTAAGATAGCAGAAGTTCAGTAGGAGTCATACTTGATGAATCCCAAATCTACCCAGGTTCTCAGTGCAGGAAATTCACACAAAGCAGTTTATAGTTGAATATGGAAAGTCATTTATTACATCGTGGCCGATTTCTTTCTAAATTATTTCCTAACAGTGATTTAATAGAGGTTTGTATTATAACTTGCATAATAAGGGAGATCCCTGATTATTTTATAATCTGAAATTACAGTTAAATTTTTTATTAAAGTCACCTGTGGATAACATAACAGTGAGATGATAGATTCATGGATATGTAGATACTTAGATAAAGAATGGATGGATAGAGAGAGAATAGATGATAGATAAATGGATAGATGGATATAGAGGTAGCAGAGAAAGAGAGGCTCTGTGTCATTTTGTCACAAACAACTATGATATGCCTATCACTAATATTCCCTTGATAAAATATACAGATTAAAAAGAGAGAGAAAGTGGGAATGCTCTCTAAATATGAAAGGAAGGAAAATGCTCTTTTCTTAGTATGAAATAAAGATTAAAATGAGGATTTTTAAATTCTGTTGATAAATGAAATTGAGCTGCACTGCCCGATGCCTTCTAGACATAACCATGGAAGATGGGCCTTTGCCAAATTTAAATACAGGTAAATTTGTAATTATCTTGTATGTAAAGGTAAATGCATGAATTCCCCAAAATATATGAACAGTGTAACAACACATCTTCCCTAAAGGTCAGTTCCTTCCCTTATTTAGAATACTTGAAGGGAAATAGTAAGAAAAAATACCTTCCTTTGTGACTATGTAAGTTTCTAGTTAACATTATTTGACATAAAGAAGAACTACACATTGTAACCTGTACTTAAAAACTGAAAGCTGCTGCACTCCTGTAATCCAAATACTGAGGAAGGAGGATTGTAAATTCAAGGTCAGCCTGGGCAATTTAGTGAGAACCTGTCTCAAAATAAAAACATAAATAAATAAAAAGGGCTGAGGATGTAGTTCAATGGTACAGTGTCCATGTATTCAACCTCTAGTTACCACATGCAAACACACACACCAGATCTTTTTCTCATAGTACATAGTTAAAAAAAAACAACAAAACTTCAGACAGCAATTTTTGATTTTATCATTATACATGGTAACTCTTACAATACTAATATATCACCACTCAATTTATGAAAAGTAATACTATCATGATTTATGGCATTTAATTATAAGTACTTTTGACTTGCAGATCTTAGACAAATATGCCTTTAATATTCATTTGTATCCTGTGTATGATCATATTTTGATTTGTCATTTTATTAAGTTTTAGAGCATTTTGCACAACCTGTTTTCTTTCTTGAAGAAAATTGAGAAAAATGAAACATTAGCTGACTTTTTAAAGGATTCTTGCATATTCATGACATTTCTTTTATTTTTATTCTTAACTCTTTTACCTGGTTTTGCTATTGAGACTATATTATCCTGATAAAGTGATGCTAGATAGTTGCTTGTTTTTCTTTGGAGGTTTTTGTTTAAGGTTAGAATTGTCTATTCTTTGAATGATTATGAAAACTCTTCTTTAAGGTAGTCCAGTTACTAGAGATAGTTAAATTTATATTTAACTATTAATTAAATGTGTATAATGATTTTAAAATGGCTTCAACTTTTATTTCTTCTTTAATTGGCTTGATATGTATTATTTTCCTAAATGTTTGATTCATAAAAATTCTCCAATACACTATCTAAAATGTTTCATGGAAGCTACATTGAGTTCGTTTTCATAACATTCTATAAATTTGCTTTGTTGTTTAGATACTAATATAAATTAACATCCTGACATCCCATCTCTAAACATATAAGTATGGTTCTCTAAAATACAATCATTTCTTAATGCCAAAAAAGGCATTATCACAAGTAACAAATTAACGATTTTAACAATTATTTGTAAATTGTTTAACATTGTTAACACACAATAATTTTGGTAATCATTTTGTTCTATAAGATGCAGATAGAAATGTGTATGAGTTAGGGGTTTAGCTCAACGAGCCTCACAAATTAAATACACACATATAGCAGCAATGTCTAGGTCAAGATAAAGTATATTACCAGTAGCCCAGAAGATTCCCTACTTACTCCGTTTAGTCCTTAAACTCTTCGCTCATTAGGATGGTGGTGCTTGAGACTAAAATCCTAACTACTTCTGGGTTACAAGTTTCTGTGAATACACATACACATACATGAAAAGAATATCTTTTCTTTTGAGACTCTACTTTTTGTCAGTTTAATTTGTAGGGCTCTGCCTACTTATCATAAGAGGGTAGAGGAATTTTTTTCTCCCTGACAATACTATAGCAGAATTTATTTTGTTTTGTTGGATTTTAATGAATAAAGCTATGTTTAACATTCTTTTGAGTGTGTTCTCATGCATATAGGTATGTTTCTACTGAGTATATGCTAGAATTCCTGGACCACAGGAAAATAAAAAGGCTTTAATCTACCCTTCTAGGTTCTATAGTTGGCCTAAGAACCAAATTGACATAAGACAGCTTAGCAGAAGAAAAAAGAAATTTTCATTACATAAATATGCATGAAAGTTTCCCACGAGAGAGAAAGATGGGGCAGGGAGGGGGAGGACTGAGCCTGCAGGAGGTGGCCAGGTGATTGAGACTTATCTTGGGCTACACAAAGAAATAGAGATTCTAGGTATGGAGTGGCAAATAATTAGGAGAGGGTGAGGAGAGGATGTTTATGGTAAATAAAGATCACCTTGAGAGATTCTTAAGTGATAAATGTTGTCTCTGAGAGTATCTTCCTTTACTAATGGGAATTTCCTTTATAGAAGAAGAAATTTATACACAAACAAGGCAGTCAAGGGGAAGATAAAGGGTGTTTCCTGTGCCTGCTGATTCTCAATGCCTTTGTCTCAAAGTGGCATATTTTGAGAAGATATATTCTGAACCCCTTCATCAGTAAGTACTACCATACAGTTTTCCATAGTAGTTGCTCTAAATTATACTACCAGCAAATCATGAGGATTCCAACTATTTAATACTGTATGGGGGAAAATGTATTTTTTACCTTTATCCTTCTACGGTCTCTCCTGAGATCCCTGTAACAAAAAGATAGATTCACAAAGAGAAGATCATGTGTCATGGAATATTCATAATAATAGAAGACCCAAAGAAATGGTTAAACCTGAGTGTTTTTATGCTACATTTGATGAAGAACTGAGAATCATGGGAAAATGTGATAGACAAAAATGGATAGGAGCTAAGGGTAATAAGCTGAAAAAAAATTGAGCCAGCAGTCAGCATCACTTTGTATTTGGAGGTAAGGATGTTCCTTTCTTATGGGTGTGTAGGAAGGACATCTCTCACATGAAGGTCTTATGACATTCTTCAAGGGAAGATCAAAGAGTGCATCCTATACTAATAGCTTCTCAATTCCTTCTGCTTAAAACATTCAACATGCCATGGCTCCATATTTGGGACAGTGTTTCCTGAACCCTGACAATATCCTTGCCTTTGTCAATCTTTTGCATGTTAGGTATTCTGGTGAGGATATGCTACCACCTTATTCTAGTCTTTACTTTCATGTACCTGAAGCAGAGTACATTTTTATATGCTCGTTGATATTTGAGCATTATCTTTGAGGAGGAAAATATAAAGGTTTTTGTTCATTTTTTTATTAGTTTATTTATTCTTTTAAATAATTTGTCTTGCCAGGTGCAGAGGCACATGCCTGCAATCCTAGAAGTTTGGGAAGCGGAGGTAGGAGAATTGCAAGTTCAAAGCCAGTCTCAGCAACTTAATGAGGCCCTACGTAACTTAGCAAGACTGTCTCAAAATAAAAAAATAAAAGGAACTGGGAATGTGTCTTAGTGGTTAAATGCCCCTGGGTTCAATCCCTGGAAAAACAACAACAACAAAAAAACAAAACAAAACAAAACAAAACATTGTTTTGTTTTGTGGGAACCTTTTATATATTCTGACTATAAACATATTTCAGCTATTGATGTTATAAATGTTTTCTTACCTTTTCTATTTTGCCCTTTCAATTTTTAAATAATGTCTTGATATGCAGAAATTCCCATCTTAATATAGTTCAATATCCTTAATTTCTCACTTGTTTAGCTTCATATTTAAAAATATGCTCGCTATCTTTCATCTGACATTTTCTATCAGGATAATTTTTCAATAATCTGATTTACCAAATTGTCAGAAACATGCAACTTGCTTCCCTTTTTAAGAATTTAAAATAAATTTTATTTTGAGGGAAAAAATACACTGGTCATCTGCTTTCCTTTTCTTATTCATGCTGGTTAAAAATTATGATGGGGGGGGGGCCTGGAGTTGTGGCTCAGTGGTAGAACACCTGCCTGGCATGTGCGAGGCTCTTCGCACCATATATAAATAAATAAAACAAGAGATCCATTGACAACTAAAAAAAATTTTTTTTTTAAATAATGTTCAGATTTTTCAAAGATACATCTCATATGAGTATGTCCACAACTTGGTTTTGCCATAGCTAGAAGGAAAGTCATTGGATCAAAATTCTCTGTGCCTAACATCCTAACTTACCTCTAAGATCCTTGACCACATTTTTACCCTAAGCATTGCCAAGGCAACAAACTGTATTCTTTGTATCCAGTTCCACTCAGCTTCCAACCACAAAGGAGCACAAATTCACTGGTATCTTGTTTATATGCAGAGTTCTGGCTTTCAGCCTCAGGAATTCTCTGTTGCACTGATGAAGTATGTAGGCCTTGAAATTCAAGAGACAGAACTTCCTCGGGGCAGTACTACGACCGGTAGGAGGTGGAACAGTAGAAGGTGGTACACTTCTTATCCTACTTCTGGGCCAGTTGATCGGAGACACGTTCATTTATATGGTCCTGCAAGATGAAGTAATAGGTTGAATTTTTGTATCAAGGAACACATAGATAGCAACACATTCCTTCTTCTCTGCCCTTCATCATTGTTCTGCTTCCCCTGAATTGTACTCTCTAATATATTAGGATCGAATAACATTTGTTCATGGCTCTGAGCTTTTGGGGAAAGTCAGTCACTTCAGCACACTATAAATCAGATTCTCATGTATAACACCACCCTTAAACTAAATTCTCTCAGTTTCCTTTTAGTTCTGAGGTTCAGTGTTTTTTTTCTCTTGCAAAATGACTTGTTATTCTACAGACAGGTCATGACATAATGAGCAGGCATTGAGAAACCACTGAAAGGAAAACAGTGCAAAAGGAAAAGTGACCTTTGAGGATTCTGGAGAATAATTGCATGATGAAGTGGTGCAAATTGGAAAATGGTTGTAACCTATTAATTTCTTTAATTACCTATAATTCTCAAACATAATCCCTGTAATGTCAAATTTTTTGATATCTCAACAACAGCAACAAAGTAGGTTACCTGATTTATAAGTTCAAGGGAACTTTCAATTATTAGACTTCTTCAATTAAATGAATAAATAAGCAGATAAACATTTTAATTTTAAGATGATCTCATTTATGTTCCCTCTCTTCCTTATCTTTTAACCTCAATATTTTACTCTGCTAGCAGTATATGGGAAAAGTTGGAGCCAAGTGCAACATACCCCAATTTTTTTCTTAAAGTAGATGTTGGGGCTCAGAAAACAATACCCCAAAACGTGTGCCTCAGAAGAAGCCTCAGGAGCAGCCTCTCTCTGACCTTCTCCTGTCCTCCTATCTCCCACATCCCCTCTTTCCCCAAGGTGTGTCATAGACACTAGAACACATTTTCTCCAAAGCAAGCCCAAAGCCTACAAATATTACTCTAATCTTTCCCCATCTTTCTGTGTAGGAGCCGGCCATAAAGAAATTATCTGACAGTCTTATTGCAGATTGTAAGACCTTTGTTTTTCCCCTACCCATGGAGGGTGGAATGATATACAGAAAGGCCAAGAAGAATCTGAACAGACAGTCCTTGCTGGGTTTTCCCACTCAGTCTATGATCACTAGGTCATTCACTTGTTGTCCAACCACAACTGTTCATGCTTCAACAAGCCTAGGCATAAAAATGCAAAATCACCCTGAGTCTTCAGGTCTGTATGCTAAAGGTTCTTATGTACATTAACTATTTTTTAAATGAGTTTGTTATACTTTTCTCTTTTTGACCTCTCTTTTTTAAAAGGGATATGGACAGGAAAAGGATCGTCCCTTTTCTACTGTACATAGACATGACTTTAACTAGATTTTAACACCACCTTGAAATGAATAATTGCACTAGTAATTTTATAAGCATTTTTTGCATTCTCATTATGGCTTTGGGACAATCAGCATGATAGTCACATGGCCTACTCATAACTTATTCTGAAACACTAGTCCATATCTACTGGACCACCATCTTTGAACTTGCTTAAAAATCAACACTGAAAAACACTCCCAGGTAGATTATTTCATGCATTGAGGTTTTTAAGGACAAATAATTTATTTAAAACTCTCTTCCAGTCATACAGGATTTTATAATCATCTGACAGTCATAAGACATAAATTTGGTTCTCTTTATCAGAGAACCATCTTCATGAGCTGTATCTTGGGTATGGTATAAAGAGATACTTGTTAGACTGGCAACATTTATAGTAGATCCCCAAAAGGCTTGGAAATTTGCATCAAAAGAAACTGAGAACAAGGCATTTTGGATCAGCTTCAGAGAATATTTTTAAACCCAAAGCAAGCCAGAATGTATTTCATTGTGTAGTAGATAAACCATGTTGGAAAAAGTAGTACTTTCAGAGAAATCAGGTCTTCTCTTAGTCATATTAATTTATTAACTTTTCCTTAAGATTTTTCTCTCAAAACAAATTTTTACTGTCCAGTCACATGTTTTCTATATAAAATGTAATTAAATCATAAATATCTCTAATTACATAAAAGAGAAGAGCATGCACACACACAAATAGAAAATGAGGTAGAAGAAAATTTCAAAGGTCATTTTTCCTTGATTAAATTCATAATAAAATTACAACAGCTATGTTTTTCATCAAGGAAGTATTTAAGCAGTTAATTTTTACATAAACATCTTCCATGCTAGTTCAATAAATTAGTAAAAGGATCATAATCTTGTTAAGATGCAATTCAGAGGGAACAGTGGGTGAATAGCTATTAACATGTGAAAGCAATGAATGAATGCACTGAATAAATAAACCCTATAAATTACTCACAATTAACCCATAGAATCTAGATTTTTAAAATAAATTAGCTAAGATTTATCTGTGGAATAACTAATTTCACAATATTTTCTAAGATGCCAGGCAAATTTTTCCTTTCCACATTTCAATGAAAGTTGAGTTCCTTAACAACTTGGGAGTAAGAACCAGCATCATACACTTACTGGGGACATGTGACAAGGCCCTATCTTGATTCCTGGACTCTAATAAACTTGCTAGAGGCTCATTCAGAAATACTACACAAAAGACTAGTATTCAAGGAGAAATAATGTGGTAATAGTCCTCCCTCCCTGATTTTTTTTAACTGTTCTGTTTTTCTCCTCAAACTCTATTCAGTACAATTTTTTGAATTACAAAATGCCTTATTTCTATCATTGACTTAAAAAAATATCTTGCAAACTATACATTGCTGCCCCTTCAGCTTTGTCTCCAACTTGCCATCAGCATTAGGACAAAGGGAGCATACAACTCCCATGTCTCAACTGGGGTCTTATTTTGAGCAAAGGAACCTAAATAATTCACCTCTCCCATGTGCCATCAAGGCCTCATTAGGTTTAGCCTCAATGGATAGAATTACAACTTAGGAGACAAAGCAGTATCCCTGTCAGATATGTCTTCAGAAATATGCTGGGTTTCTCCCTTTTCCATGCTCATTTCTTTTTTTTGTAAATCATTTTGATTGTAAACAAATGGGATACATCTTGTTTCTCTGTACACGAAGTAGAGGCATACCATTTGTGTAATCATACATTTACATAGGATAATAGTTTTTGACTCATTCTGTTATTTTTTTACTTCCACCTCACCCCTCCCACCTCTCTTTTCCCTCTATACAGTCCCTCCTTCCTCCATTCTTGCCCCCCTCTCACCCCCCATTATATGTCCTCATCCGCTTATCAGCGAGATCATTCGTCCTTTGGTTTTTTGAGATTGGCTTATCTCACTTAGCATGATATTCTCCAATTTCATCCATTTGCCTTCAAATGCCATAATTTTATTATTCTTTATGGCTGAGTAATATTCTATTGTGTATGTGTGTGTGTGTGTGTGTGTGTGTGATATATATATATATATATATATATATATATATATTACAGTTTGTTTATCCATTCATCAATTAAAGGACATCTAGGTTGGTTCCACAATCTGGCTATTGTGAATTGAGCAGCTATGAACATTGACGTGGCTATATCTCTGTAGTATGCTGATTTTAAGTCCTTTGGGTATAGGCCGAGGAGTGGGATAGCTGGGTCAAATGGTGGTTCCATTCCAAGTTTTCTGAGGAATCTCCACACTGCTTTCCAGAGTGGCTGCACTAGTTTGCAGCCCCACCAGCAATGTATGAGTGTACCTTTTTCCCCACATCCTCGCCAACACCTATTGTTGCTTGTGTTCTTGATAATCGCCATTCTAATTGGGGTGAGATGGAATCTTAGTGTAGTTTTGATTTGCATTTCTCTTATTACTAAAGATGGTGAACATTTTTTCATATGTTTGTTGATTGCTTGTAGATCTTCTTCTGTGAAGTGTCTGTTCATATCGTTAGCCCATTTGTTGATTGGGTTATTTGTATTCTTCGTATAGAGTTTTTTGAGTTCTTTATCTATTCTGGAAATTAGTGCTCTATCTGAAGTATGAGTGGCAAAGACTTTCTCCCACTCTGTAGGTTCTCTCTTCACATTGCTGATAGTTTCCTTTGCTGAGAGAAAGCTTTTTAGTTTGAATCTACTTGAGCTATTGATTCTTGCTTTTATTTCTTGTGCTATGGGAGTCCTGTTAAGGAAGTCTGATCCTAAGCTGACATGTTGAAAATTTGGACCTACTTTTTCTTCTATAAGGTGTAAGGTCTCTGGTCTGATTCCAAGGTCCTTAATCCACTTTGAATTGAGTTTTGTGCTGGGTGAGAGATAGGAGTTTAGTTTAATTCTGCTGCATATGGATTTCCGTTTTTCCCAGCACCATTTGTTGAAGAGGCTATCTTATCTCCATTGTATGTTTTTGGCACCTTTGTCTAGTATGAGAAAATTGTATTTATTTGGATTTGTATCCATGTCCTCTATTCTGTACCATTGGTCTACATGTCTATTTTGGTACGCCTACCATGTCGTTTTTGTTACTCTTCCTTTGTGGTATAGTTGAAGTTCTGGTATTGCGATAACCCTGCTTCACTCTTCCTGCTAAGGATTGCTTTAGTTACTCTGTGTTTCTTATTTTTCCAGATGAATTTCATGATTTCTTGCTCTATTTCTGTAAGGTACATAACTGGGATTTTAATTGGAATTGCATTGACTCTGTATAGCACTTTTGTTAGTATGGCCATTTTGACAATATTAATTCTGTCTATCCAAGAACATGGGAGATCTTTCCATCTTCTAAAGTTTTCTTTAATTTCTTTCTTTAGTGTTCTGTAGTTCTCATTGTAGAGGTCTTTCACCTCTTTTGTTAGATTGATTCCCAAGTATTTTATTTTTTTCAAGGCTATTGTAAATGGGGTAGTTTTCCTATTTTCTCTTTCTGAAGGTTCATCACTTATGTATAAAAATGCATTAGATAATGGGCATTGATCTTATATCCTTCTACTTTACTGAATTCACTTATGAGTTCTAAAAGTTTTCTGGTGGAATTTCCCGGTTCCTCTAAATATATAATTATATCATCAGTAAATAGGGATAGTTTGAGTTCTTCTTTTCCTATTCATATCCCTTTAATTTCTTTGGTCTACCTAATTGCTCTGGCTACAGTTTCAAGGACAATGTTAAACAGAATTGGTGAAAGAGGGCATCCCTGCCTTATTCCAGTTTTAGGGGGAATGCTTTCAGTTTTTCACCATTTAGAATGATATTGGCCATGGGCTTAGCATAAATGGCCTTTACAAAGTTAAGGAATGTTCCCACTATCCCTATTTTTTCTAGTGTTTTGATCATGAAGGGGTGCTGTATTATATCAAATGCTTTTTCTGCATGTATCGAAATAATCCTGTGATTCTTGACTTTAAGACTGTTGATATGGTGAATTAAATTTATTGATTTCCTGATGTTTAACCAACCTTGCATCCCTGGGATAAAACCCACTTGATCATGGTGCTCTATCATTTTAATATACTTTTGTATGTGATTTACTAAAATTTTGTTGAGAATTTTTGCATCAATGTTCATTAAGGATATTGCTCTGAAATTTTCTTTCCTTGATATGTCTCTGTCTGGTTTAGGTATCAGGTTTATAATGGCTTCGTAGAATGAGTTTGGGAGGGTTCCCTCTTCTTCTCTTTCATGGAATACTTTGAAGAGTATTGGAATGAGCTCTTCTTTAAACGTTTTGTAGAACTAAGCTGAGAACCCATCTGGTCTCGGACTTTTCTTTGTTGGTAGGCTTTTGATGACTTCTTCTATTTCAATACTTGAAATTGGTCTATTTAAATTGTGTATGTCCTCCTGGTTCAGTTCAGGGAATTCATATGTCTCTACAAACCTGGTGATGTGTTCGAGATTTTCTATTTTGTTGGAGTAGAGATTTTCAAAATAGCTTCTAATTATATTTTGTATTTCACTCGTGTCTGTTGTGATATTTTCTTATTCATTCTGAATTTTAGTAATTTGAGTTTTCTCTCTCCTTCTCTTTGTAAGTGTGGTAAGGGATTATCAATTTTGTTTATCTTTTCAAAGAACCAACTATTTATTTTGTTAATTTTTCCGATTATTTCTTTTGTTTCAATTTCATTGATTTCAGCTCTGATTTTAACTATTTCCTGTCTTCTACTACTTTTGGTGTTGCTCTGTTCTTTTTCTAGGGCTTTGAGCTGTAGTGTTAGGTTGTTTATTTGTTGATTTTTTTCTTCTTTTATTGAATGTGCTCCATGAAATAAATTTTCCTCTAAGAACTTCTTTCATAGTGTCCCAGAGATTTTGATATGATGTATCTTTGTTCTTGGTTACCTCTAAGAATTTTTTTTATTTCCCTCCTGATGTCTTCTGTTATCCATTCATCATATAATAGCATATTATTTAATTTCCAGGTGTTGGAGTAGTTTCTGTTTTTTATTCTGTCATTTATTTCTAATCTCAATCCATTATGAACTGATAGAATACAAGGCACAATCTCTATCTTCTTGTATTTGCTAACAGTAGCTTTGTGGCATAAAATATGGTCTATTTTAGAGAAGGATCCATGTGCTGCTGAGAAGAAAGTGTATTTGCTCTTTGTTGGATGGTATATTCTATAAATATCCATTAAGTTTAAATTATTGATTGTGTTATTGAACTCTATGATTTCTTTGTTCAATTTTTGTTTGGAAGATCTGTCCAGTGGTGAGAGAGGTGTGTTAAAATCACCTAGAATTATTGTGTTGTGGTCTATTTGATTTCTGGAATTGAGATGGATTTTTTTGATGTACATGTATGAGCCACTGTTTGGGGCATAGATATTTATGATTGTTATGTCTTGCTAACTCATACTTCCCTTAAGCAGTATGAAATGTCCTTCTTTATCCCTTCTGACTAAACTTTGGTTTGAAGTCCACATTATCTGATGTGAGGATGGATACTCTGGATTTTTTGCTGAGTCCATGTGCATGGTATGTTTTTTCCCCATCCTTTCACCTTTAGTCTGTAGGTATCCCTTCCTATGAGATGAGTCTCTTGCAGGAGCATATTGTTGGATCTTTCTTTTTAATCCAATATGCCAGTGTATGTCTTTTGATTGATGAGTTCAGGCCATTAACATTCAGGGTTATTATTAAGATATGATTTGTATTCCTGGTCATTTGGCTCTTTTATTTATTTATTTATTTATTTTTTGACAGGACTTGGTTTCTCCTCTATTTGGCTATTTCTTTAGGGTAGTTCCTCCCTTTGCTGATTTACATCATTGTTCTTCATCTCTTCCTTATGGAATATTTTGCTGAGAATGTTCTGTATTGCCAGCTTTCTTTTTGTAAATTCTTTTAGCTTTTGTTTATCATGGAATGATTTTATTTTATCGTCTAATCTGAAGGTAAGTTTTGCTGGATATAAATTCTTGGTTGGCATCCGTTTTCTTTCAGAGCTTGAAAAATGTTGTTCCAGGCCCTTCTAGCTTTTAGGGTGTGGATTGAAATATCTGCTGATATCCGTATTGGTTTCCCACTGAATGTAATTTGATTTTTTGTCTTGCAGTCTTTAAAATTCTGTCTTTATTTTGTATGTTAGGTATTTTCATTATAATGTGACTAGTGTGAGTCTATTGTAATTTTGTGTGTTTGGAGTCCTATAAGCCTCTTGTACTTGATTTTCCATTTCATTCTTCAGATTTGGGAAATTTTCTAATATTATTTCATTGAATAGATTGTTCATTCCTTTGGTTTGTTTCTCTAAGCCTTCCTCAATTCTGATAATTCTTAAATTTGGCCTTTTCATGATATCCCATAGTTCTTGGAGATTCTCTTCACGATTTCTTACTGTCTTCTCTGTTTGGTTATCTTTGTTTTCAAGATTAAATATTTTGTCTTCAATATCTGAGGTTCTGTGTTCCAGGTGTTCTATCCTATTGATTATGCTTTCTGTGGAGTTTTTAATTTGGTTTATTGTTTCCTTCATTTCAAGGATTTCTGTTTGTTTTTTTTCAATATCTCTAACTCTTTATTGAAATGATCTTTTGTTTCCTCAATTTGCTCTTTTAACTGTCGATTGGTGCGATCATTCAATGCCTGCATTTGTCCTTTCATCTCATCCTTCAATGCCTCCATTTGCTCTTTCATCTCCTTGTTTGCTTCCCTGATCATTTTAATTAGGTACATTCTGAACTCCCTTTCTGACATTTCTTCTGCCATGCTGTCATTGGATTTTATTGCTGTAGCATCTAGGTTTGTTTGGGACATTTTCTTCCCTTTTTTTCTCATATTGGTAAGGTATCTATCCCTCTAGTAATGAAACTCTGAGATATTGCAGATTTCCTCTGTTGACTTATAGTGTCCCTGTAGATTTCCAATAACTCACCTCCTAGCCTTCAGTAGCCTGAAGTCTTGGAGGTACTTAATAATGCAGTGCTCCACAAGGAAGCTGCCCCTCTAGGGGTTGTGGCCCTCAGATGGGGTATATTTCCTGTCAGTGGGCAGAGGTGCCTCCACTTTTTGAATGATGTTCAGCCAAAGGGGGACTAGACTGCAGACTGGGGCATTTCTGGTGTGGGCCTGTGTCTCTGGTTCTACTGCCCTGGTGGGAAAGCCTCGCCCAACGGGGAAGAGTCATCAGGTGGGGAAGACCCACTGGGCAGCTGTACTCCAAGAATTCCCTTCAGTCCAGAACTACCACCTGGACTGGGCAGCCCTCCTCTGCAATGTTCCCAGGGGTTTGGGCCTACCACCAGGCTGGGAGCCTGATCCTGGGAGGGACTCCCTCTCCGAGCGGCCCTCCTCTGCTATATTTCCTGGGGACCAGAGCTACTGCCTGGGCCAGGAGCCTCACTCTGCGTGGAAATCTCTTGCTATGTGGCCCTCCTCCGAGAAGCTGTCTATGGTCCAGTGCTGCCGCTCGGGCCTGGGACCCTCACTCTGTGTCGAAGCCTCTCACTGGGTGGCCCTCCTCTGCAATGCTCCCAGTTGACTGGGTTCACGGCTCCAGTGGGGGAGTCTCACTAGGCCACTCTACTCCAGAAAGTTCACTGCATTCTGGAACTATTGACCCATCCAGGGAGCCTCGCCCAATGGTAGAGACTCACCCAGCGGCTCTGAGTTGTTCCCAAGTCTCTCAATACCTCCTCTTCCTGAATCCTGAGTCCTGTCAAAGGGCCTCTAGTCCCCTGTAGGTGTCTCAGGAAGGGAACCACCCTTCCAGTGATGATGGCCACACCCTCAGGAATAATTCAAAATGCCTGTACCAGCCTCCAAAGAAGCTAGGAAGCCCCAGCGAGGGTGCGCTGAGTCAGCACAGAGGCAAGCGCAGTGTCCCTCAGCAGTAGTGGGGGGCAGGCAGGCAGGCTCAGTGATGGCGTCTGACCTCACTATGGGGGTTGGGGGGTTGCCCCCCCCCAGCTCCACGTTGGCACCTGACCAGGTGTTGGGTTCAGGCGGCTGGCTCACCTGTGGGCTCTCTCCATGATCCCATGCTCTTTTCTTTAGTGATTACTTGCCACTCCAAAGGAGGAAGTATCTGTCTTGCTCTGATCCCAATATTCCAATACCAATTTTATTTGATAACAGTAAAGAAGGAAACTACTATGAAGTACAACTACTGTTTTTAAAGTTATATTTAGAAGTCTCCCTATGTCTACTTCTAAGATGCAAATGACAGAAAAGGGTAAAGGGGGGAATTTTCTCATTTTTGGAAGATAAACTAAGCATATTAATTGCTAAAAGAGAGGAACTTTTAAATATGTGATCTTGATATCATAGGCAAAAATACTTCTTAATCAAACAAGCAGTGAGAGGGAAAAAATAGAGATTGTTTAGCAAAGGGAGTTTGAAAATCAAAGAGATGATGTTCCAGACATACCTGCTGTTTTTAGTTGGTCACAGTAGTTTTGGGAGTCTTTCAGATGAATTGCCAATAAAGGCAAATTTGGCTTTTCTTTTATTTTGTTTTTGATAAGATTAGGACACATTACTCCAAAATATGTCACCTTGGCTTTCAGAAAAGGGCAAAAGCAGAAAGGTTACTCTCACCAACTCTTTTCCCTTGTCCCTGGAAGAAGGTCGTACAACCTCACTCAAGAGTCAGCTTCCCTGTGGCCAGAGGAAAGGAACATGCTTTCTCTGAAGACTGAAGACAGGGCCAGAGAAAATCTGAGCATACAGCCCCACTAAGTTTCCCCAACTTATTGCCATTGTATCATGGTCCCTTGGCTCAACCAAATTTCTCCATAACCGTTCACTTTTTAACCTTTTCCTTCCTCAAGTTTCTTTACCAGTTTGAAAAGTCAAGGACAGCTAAGGTATAAAGTATCCACGGCTTCATGATAACATTTAGAGTGATACTTTTTATGAAGCCCAAAGACAAAAATAATGGACTTAATCAGCAATAGATGTAAGCAAGGTTCTTGATTATTTAAAGAATGTCTTATAGTTATATATCTAGCCAGATGTTTGAGTTAAATGACAATTCTTAACAATGAAATTTAAAAGAACTTCATTCATGTCTAGTATATATTAAGTTTCTAAATATTAGTAGTGTAATTTAGTTGATCATTTTCTATCCGAGAAAAGAAATTTAATTTTTTACATACACTGAATTGGAAAAAGTATTTTTCTTTTTTTTCCTTGAGATGAGGTCTCAGTATGTTGCCCAAGCTGATCTCATTTCTAGGCTCAAGAAGTGATCCTCCTGCCTCAGCCTTCCAAATGACTGGTGTGACTGGTGTTATTGGTATGTGCCAGGCATCACACCCAGCTGGAAAAATAATTTTATGCCAAAATAAAAATGTCTACAGTCTATGGTTGTCATTTATTTCCAATTCCTGTCTGAAACTGCATTAGAAATGGCTATTGTATAGAGTCCAAGCTCCCACAGTTTTCTATTAAAATCATTCATTCATTCATTCAAAAAATTAATTCAGCTCCTACTATGTGCCAGGATAGTGCTAGTAGACATTAGGTCTAACAATGTGATAAGGTAGGCATCAATTAAATAAACACACTGAGGGCTGGGTATATAATTCAGTTGGTACAGTGCTTGCCTTGCAAGCATAAGGCCCTGGGTTCAATTCCCAGGACCGAAAAAAAAAAAAAAAAAAAAAAAAGAGAGATAAATAAACACACTGTTAGGAAATTCTCCTAGATGGTGTGACTCACTGGAAGCGGAACAGATGGGTCTCTAACTTTGGGTGTTTCTGACACTTCCTAATGCTTTCTTATTCCACGTGTGGATAGGGTTTTTTTATTTTTTATTTTTTTTTTACTGGGGCTTGAACCCAGGGCCTCGTACATGCTAGGCAGGTGCAAGTGGTCTAGTACTGAGCTACATTTCCAGCCCATATACCATTGCTTGATGAAAGTTGCCAGATAAGACTGAGATACTTGAGTTCTGAAAATTATATTCAGGTTTAGATCTCTGGAGAAAGTAGAGGGACATAATAATTATCCTCTTCATCTGAAAAATAGAGGAAGTTTGTGAAATCTATTCCCATGATACATTCAGTATCATTGCAATTCCAAACAAAGCCAGGTTTAGGTGATAGCACTGATGTATCTCAGGTAGTGTCAAAGTGAGAAGGAAGAAAAGTAAAAAGAACAATGATCTCTTCCCTCCTCAGCTTGCTATCAACAAAGGATCTGAAGAAAATAGGGTTGCATAATCCTTAATGGGACACTTAAAAGCAATTTAATCTGTTAAGTCATGTAGCAGTAGAATTTTGGAAGAATCACTGGTCTCATCCCACTCCTTTCAATCCTTCATACAAGAAGCCAGGGCTGAAGATGGGGCAGACCAGCAGGAAGGTGAATCTAAATTTCTATTCTTTGTGACAGCAACTTTGTATTCCCATTGAACAATTTCTCATTCTTCTGTAAGTTTTCATCCTGTCTGGCAACCATGCTACAGCTACAAAAAATACTCATGTTTCATATACCACCTGAAAATTTAATTTGTCCTAAAAGATCTAGCAAAGACCAGTAAGAATTGGAAAGCTGTGACACATAATCCATACCTGCTCAAGTCATTCTCAATTCTTTGGGGGATCCAGGTACATAACCAGAAAGTTACAAGCCTATGCCTCGCCAAGGTAGTATCTCCATAGAAATTCTTTCTTTGAATAATGATTTTAATGTCTTGTTCTCAGTTTTTATTAATGGATTATAATTGGACCTAATAGTGGGATTTATCCTACATATGTATACATGCACATAACATAATTTGACAGATCTTATTCCCCAGTACTTTCTCTTTTCCTCCCTCCTACCTCCTCCTGATCTACTTGGTCTTGTCTACTCATGTCCTTTATTATTATTATTATTATTATTTTAATTAGTCCATATAATTATATATAAGTTGCAGAAAGCTGTCTATGAGCTGTGTGTGAAATGAGTGATGTTCAAGCCATTAGACAGGAAACCCTACTTTGGGAACTCTGAGGCAAAAACCCCTGGTGGGAGAATGCCCAACTGACATCGGCATCCTGCTCTAACTCACAGCTCAAGTTCAAACACAGGTTGGAGGCGGGTGTAATTGTAAGATATAAAGCCACCTTTCTCTCCCGTGACAGGAATTTCCCACCGCCCAACGACCTGTCAATCTGCATTTGCCCGCCTCTCATGTTCCAGGAATTTCCGGCTTACCTTGCTTCCTGCCTCCAGCATTATTTCCTAATATGTCATTGGTCCCTCAGTCAGTCTGTAAGAATTCTCCTCCGCGATTGGTTCCTCTCAGCCCCGGAAATTCCTATGTCTGAGACAAACCTTTCACCATCTTTCTCCTTGCCTTTTCCCCCTTCCCCTGTGCAGACGTGAATTGTCTGCGCAAATAAAGGGTTCCTTATATGAGACCTGTATCTGTGGAGCGTTTCTGGGAGCTAGCGACAAACCATAACTGCGGGCCTCTTTTTCCCAACCTAACAGTAATCCACCAAAAACCAAAGACAGAATAACCTGTTTACTTCAAGACCCTGACCACACCTAGAAGCAAGCAAGAAAACAAGACTCCTTCTACACTAAAACCTTGCACCTACCAACCGCCTTTGAGCTGAACTGCTATAATTAGAGCAAGTGTGGGTTCTTTGTTAGAGCCAGACCCTTCTGGTCGGCTGAATGGTCATAGTCCTGCTTTAAAAATACTCTAGCCTTTTTGTCTTCTTTTCTGATATTTTACTGCAATAGCTTTTATTTCACAGCTAGCCCATCCCTCCCATGGGTACCCATTCCTTTACCCAGGAAGACACATGAGTGAGATATTGGTACCTCAAACAGAGAACACCAATAGTAAGAAATTCAGAATAAGAATATTACAGGTGGGTGCTTGGTCTTCTCTCATGGAAAAAAAAGTCCATGCATGTGGAGTACCTTATTGAGAGAAAGAGAGAGAAAGAGAGAGAGAGAGAGAGAGAGAGAGAGAGAGAGAGAGGAGAGAGGAATCTTTCAAATAGCATGACCACAAACACAGGGAATTTGAACTTTAAAAAGAGAAGAAATCTATCCAACTTTACTCAAGATCATGAGTGGGAATTCAGTAAAGAGAGCACAATTTCTACAATTCTTAAAAGTGGTAACGGACTTGATTTAAATCGAGCAGACCAGATCATCAAGCCTGCCTGCCTGTGCAGGCTTCTTTGTCTGCCTGGAACTCCATGGGAAAATGGCAGTGCAACCTAGTCTGAAAATAAAGCCTAACCTAGCTGAGTTAGATGCGGGAGTTTAGGACACTGCAAAAGCAACTGGGTTTCTAACCCTGCGCAAGGCAGATAGGAAATCGCAACCTAGGCTGGCAGCCCAGAAGAACCTAAAAGAGTATCACTGGCTCCAAGGGGACAGGGGCTCCCTGATGGGCGATTCCCTGCCCAGGCAGAGTCCCTCAGGGCCAGTCCAGCAAGATGAGAGGGAGAGATAATGCTCAGATTGGAGGTGCCAATGGCACGGTGATAGAAACGACCACGGAGTTTGCGATGGCCCACAGAGCGCACAAATAAAGGGCAAAATGAACCCAATCTCAGGCCCCATGTGATTTATTTATTTATTATTTATTATTTACTTATTTTTATTGTGAACAAATGGGATACATGTTGTTTCTCTGTACATGGAGAAAAGGCGTACCTTTGTGTAATCATACATTTACATAGGGTAATGTTGTTTGATTCATTCTGTTATATTTTCCCTCCCCCCCACCCCTCCCACCCCTCTTTTCCCTCTATACAGTCCTTCTTCCCCCACGTGGATTTTGAGGCTTTCTTTCCAGCCCCTCCTCTCTACTTTGTGGTGCCTGCATTTCTGAGAGCGAACAAAGGAAGGAGGAGAGAAGAGCAGACCCTTTTTAATCCTATAGCACTAGGAGAGAGGAAAATTTAAATCTCAGCAGTAGTTTTGTCCTCTTTGGATAAAAAAGAAAAGAAAACATATCTTTACAGGTGATCTTGAGCCAACAACCTTCAGTGTGTGAGCGGAACATGATCGCCATTATGCTATGGCAGCTGTTTCCACTTAAGACCGCAATCTCCTTACTCTAGATTAATAAACAATTGCCTGAGTTAACAGGCTTAATCACTGGAACCTGCTCACTTTCTTTCATTCTCTCAATAACTAAACTATTAGCCAAAGTTAAATGAGAAAAAATCTAAAGTTAATGAAGGACATTCTAATTATGCCTTTCTAATGGATTATTTTTTTTTGTTTTTTAGGGATGATGCTAAGGGTGAGTCTGACAACTAATTAGGACACGAAACTGTGAATCTGAAATATTTTAGTATTCTTATCATTGACAGATTTTAAAACGGGTTTATCCATCGAAGAAGGCCTGAATTATTTAAGTATTTAATTAACTGTATCTTAAATTAATTAGCTGCATCTTAAATTTCTAAACAGTTTAAATCAAGATAAAAGCTTTGGTAAGTATGTACACCACTACTTACAACCTTTGGAGTTCCACTTACAAAATTAGAACTTTTTTAGTTTGTCTGATTTATAAATATGTATGCACAATGCTTATATTTGTCTACATTGCATGCTATCAAAATTGACATGCTTCAATGAGCATGCTCATAATTTAAAATTAAAATAAAAATTGATCCAAATACCTTTAATTCATATTATTTAATCAAGTTCAATTTAAATTGGTAAACATAAAAATAAGGATGCTTTTAAAATTATTAATTCAAATTTTTCCAACTGGCTAATTAATAAATTTGCAAATTCCTATAGTATTTATAATTTATGTCCACTTGATTTTAACAATTTTCTTCAACAGAAAAGAGATAATTAATACTGTTTTCTACATTTCTTTGATGTCTTGGCTTTTACAGCTAAGTAAGTTAAATTTAAGGTAAATAGAATTAATTATTTAAGTCTTTATTAAAGAAGAGACATTAATTTTCAAAGTCAAAGTGCTAAAATATGATCTACTAAATTAAAAAAAAGACGCTTAAATATATTTAAACATTAGATGTGTTTGTAATTTGGTTAATATAAAGAAGGTCTAAAATTCCTTTATTTTCTGTGTTCTCGCTGGGAGATTCTGGGAGTTAAATTTTTACTAGGTGTGATTTATATATAACAGTCTAAGAAATTTTTTACCTAGTAAACTACTGTACATTCATAAGTAAATTAAAATAAAATTTGTACAAAATAATTTTCAAAAGATTTACATGTAATTAAATTGGTTATATACAATTAACACAATCAACTAAAGTTATTTAAAGCTTTTGCTCTTTAAATTCTAAGTTTCTGACAGGAGGCCTATTTACAAATAGGCCTATTTACAAATATAGATAAGATCTTTTCTCAGATCCCTATTAATTGGGCCTTTCAAAAAAAGAAATACTCAAAATATGAATCTACTCTCATTTCAATAAAATAATTTCTTACATCTGTTGAGTTTTTATATTCAGAAAAGCTAATTTTAAAGAATTAAGATTTATACAATTTTGGTTAAATAATAACTTATTTTACATTACAGATTTCAAATTTTTCTTTAAAAGCTAAACTTGGTTAGTATAAAAAATCAATGTAATTTTGATAATTATTACTAAATATGTTAATTGTATCTTTATTTTCCAAATATATGTCTTTAAAGTATATGATTTAAAACAACATTTAACTAAGCTGATGCTCTTCAAACTAAAGTTTTCTACAATGGTCTCTTACAAACATACAATAATGACAAATTAATTAAAAATTTACATCATTTAATATTTTATAATCAAATAAATGTTATAAAATTTTACATTACTCTCTACACTGAGAAGTAAAATTAATCATATTTCTGAAAGACAATTAAGAGATACTAGCTTATCTGAAGGTTAGCAATATGAGATATAAAAATATTTTAATACCTTCCCTCAAGGGGGGGTTAAAAGTTCTTTAATTTGTGTGTTCATGTTATAGATATAATGTTAAATTATGTTAATTAATTTGTATTGATCCAAAAAATTATATATAAAAAGTTTATGAAATAATATTCTAGGAAGAAACTAAGATTAGTTTCAAAATTAAAACACCTACCTGTTTTATAAAGAAGCCTATTTTAGAAAAATTAAGTGTAAATAAGCATCTCTTAAAATTCTACTATCCACAATAACTACTATTAACATTTAGTACATAAGTTTCTAACTGTTTTTCTGTACATATACATACTTTATACTACAGAATTATATTATTTTTTTGAAGTTGTAAAATTATTTTAAATTACACATGAGTATTCTTTTACAATATCATTTTCATGCCAGATTTTTATATTATAGTTCATTTATCCAAAACACTACGTCACACATTTAAATTAATTTTGCTACTTTAGAAACAGCTATTAGGACTATTCATATAGATGTATCTTTATGCATAAAAGTCATTTTAACATAAATCCCTTAAAATGTGACTGCTAGATCAATCACATTTTGCATAACTTACTAAATCATTGTTTCTGAAAGATTCTACCAATTCACATTCTACCCAACAATATTTGAAAGTACTAATTCCCCAGTACTTTGATCAACATTAAATTTAATTATACTGAAATTTTTCCTAGTTTGGTAGGTGAAAAGCTACTCATTCTTTTACTTTATTTTTATTATTAATAGTGGAAGAATTTTTTCTATGTACACTGAACATATGCATTTCTTATTTTTAAAACTGTTTATATTTTCTGTATCCTCTGTAGAGCCACCTCTCTTAAGTTAAACTCTGCCTCTCATCTCATTCCAGGTTAAGATGATCATTCAAGTTCATTTAAAGTTAAGTTCAACAATAAAGTTTTCTTATATAAATTGCTATATTCCTAAAAATAAACAAAAATTACTATATATAACTAAATAAAGATTGAAAATTATAAAAAATTTTATTACTTAATTCATCTTTTAAAAAAATTAAATGTTTTTACTCTTTCTAATTTTATATTTTATTTTTCCTACAAACTTTACAATTATTGTTTGTTAATGTCTTAGGCAAGTACCTAATATGCAAGTGTCTAATGTAACAATTGAATATAATAAGGCTATTACCTATAGGACAAGTAAGTTGTGAAACTGATTTCAGTATCTATACTGATCCCATTTTATAATTTTGTTGCTCAGCCCAATAATACACACAAAAACAAATATACCTTTGGTAAAAACTAAGGTTTCTTTTACAGTAATGCCCTCTTTAGCTCAATAACCTTGACTGTAATAATCCTCCACATGCCTAACAAGTAACTTTTGCTAATTTTCTCACCAAATAAAATTATTTATTAAGTCACTTCTTACTGATTAAATACTTGTACAATGCCAGGTCATTGTGTACAATTTAAGGTTTATGATGCTCTGGCTTATGTCAACATTTTTCTACATTTTTAATTTTTTAGAAATTTCATTTGTTCTGATTAGTTGTACATGACAGTAGGATGCATTTATATGTTTTGATAAATCATACATAAAAAGAGTGTAATCTCTCATTTTTCTGATTATACATATTGCAGGATCAGATCAGTCATGCAGTCACACAGTACATAAAGTAATAACGTCTGTTTCACTCTCCTGTCATTCCTTCCCCATACCCCTTCCCCTCCTCTTCACTCTCCTCTACCTACATAAAGTAACTCCATTCTTCCCTTTTCCCCTGTTATTTTGCATTAGCTTCCACATATCAGAGGAAACATTCAGCCTTTGGATTTTTGGGTTTGGCTTATTTCACCTAGCATGATACTCTCTAACTTCATCCATTTACCAGCAAATGCTCAATTCACAATAGCTAAACTATGTAACCAACCTAGATGCCCTTCAAAAGATGAATGGGTAAAGAAAGTGTGGTATGTATATATAATGGAATATTACTCAGCTTTTTTTCTACAATTTTAAACAATAAAAATGGGGGAAACAGAACCCTACATAAACCCACACTAAATCTCAAAAGTTATTTTAAAAATATTTGTAAGTGTGATATTAAAAGTCTCACTGCTACTGAGCAACACATTGAGCAAGAGAATAAACCAGATTCAATAATACTATAGGGTAGAGGCTAAACTTGTATATTTCCAGAAAAACCAACCTGTAATTGTGGAGACAACTAAAGGACCTGAAACTTCAGGCTGAACAAATAGTTCAACAACTAAGAGGTAATAAGATTCCACCCACAATGTTTGGGGTTATGCTGGTTTTTTTGAGCTGTCAGATAAGTAGAGTACATAGAGAAACTCATTGGATCCATTTCCGAGATCCACCTGTAATGCACCCAAGGATGTGGACTAGGGAATCCATCTCAGTATTTACTAATGATACTTACATGATGGGAGATTTTGAAGATAAGCATATTACATTTATTCAGCTACTGGATTTAAATTATGCTGGTTACAGTGGGAACCTAACTATATGTTGGGCCCATGATAAATATGTTGGCTATATAAGGTAAACTGTTGAGGAGAAGACAGCATAGGGAGGACCTAGACCAGCCAGTCATACAGACTCTTGTAACAAAAGATTATATGTCTGAACGGTTATTGAAATGGACCTTTCCATAATAAGCCAGTCATTCCCATGGAATATCCACCAATATCTTACTGCCCTGATTGTTCTGCAATAGAATTTGTCACCTTTCATTGACAGATGGAATGTACAAATGTCTTGCCAATGCAACATAAAATTTCTAAAAGTGGTGGATATGTTTTGGATTGATCTTCAAAAATTGATAAAAACAATTACACCAAGATGGCCACTTTCTCTAGAAGGTCCAATGTCAGGAGGGCTTAACATGGCAGCACTACCACTAAATGGGTTTCACTTTTACTTCTTAAAATGAATTTTCAGGCAACCATGTTTATTTTGAATTTTTACTATAGTGGAAGATCTAAGAAACTAGAAAAATAATTGAGTTATCTAAAACTATTTTCAGAATACAAAAGTAAGATTCGATGTACAAATATTCTGGTTTTTTGAAACTGCATGTGATCCAGACCACTCCCTATTGTTTGGGTATTACTTTGCACTACTAGTAACTATGTGATGAAGACCTGATCGGCGAACTGATTGGTGTTACACTAGAAAGACCAGTAATTCACATTTGGATTTCTAGCAGTTGTTTCTAATTTGATGATAATTCACGTCCTATATATTTTAATGTATTCTTTCAGGCTTCTATTTCTTCCCACATTCACTTATCTAGGGGCATAGTCCATACTGTCAGGATGCTATGACCCCTGGAGGTTTCATGGTAATATTCTAACTTTCAGAGAGGATAATATTCAAAAGATCTCTGGCATTTAATGCTTGCATTGGATTTTCTCCATCTTACAAATGGTCCCATACTTAACTTTATAGGCAGGAACTACAAGGACGGTTCCTATAATGGCCTCCAAGTCTATATTCAATCTTCTTATCCTTTTTTTACTGGAAATGTAAGAGTAAAGAGGAAAGATGATAAATATCATGCAACTTGTAAGGAATGTATAAGCTCATTTTCTTAATAATTTTGCTCAAAGTACTCCCAAAGCCCTGTGCAATTAGGTAAATATTGATGAAAAAAATTGAGACTAAATTAAATGCTTTGAAAGCTACTATCATAAATATTGGTAATGAATTTTCCACCCTCAAATTTGAACAAAGGCTTAAATGCCATGCTGACTATAAGTATGTCTATGTTACTGCAGCTAAATACAATACTTCCCAATGGGATTGGGTTAAAGTTAAAAATCATCTAATGGGCATTTGGCATAACAATATATATAGCTTGGGACCTTATTGAGTTACATCATCACATTCAGGATATTCAGAAAGCAGGATCAATCTCATGGACCCTGCATTTCTAGCTGAAAAAACACTTCATGAATTAATTGCTTTAATCCTGGAAATATGTTGAAAACATTCTGCATGATATATTATTGGAATGATATGTTTGCTACTAATTCTTTTTTGTATCATGATAATAGACTATTGTACGCTAGAACAAAGATCCAGGAACTCAAGGTAACTGCCCCACAACTCACAGTTAAAAAATGGAGAAGGAAGATATGAGGGTAACCATCTACAAGCCATGTGTGTAATGAGCTGATGTTTGAGCTATTAGGGAAGCCATTTCTTGGTAACTCCTGGGGCAGCTCAAGTTCAAACACAGCCCAGAGATTCGGAGTAACCCACCAAGAACCAAATACAAAATAACCTTATTACTGCCAAGATCCCTGCCACACTAGAAGTAAGTACCAATATAAGACTCCTCCCACTCTAAGACCTTATACCTACCAATTCCCTTTGCTCTGTACTGCTATAAATAGAGCAAGTGTGGGCTTCTCTTTGTTAGAGCCAGACCCGTCTGGTCAAGCTCCACTGGTCATAGCCCTGCTTAAAAATACTCTAGCCTTTAGCCTTTTTGTCTTATTTTCTGGTATATTACTGCAATGGCTTTTATTTTCAGTCAGCCCATCCCTTCAAAGGGTATCCATTCCCTTGCCCACATGGGACATGAGTGAGAATAAGTGGCATTCATTGTGGCATACTAGCACACGAACATAGCATTTTTTAAATCAGATGTTGGTGTCAGTTGTAATTACCCAATGAAGAAAATGTTGTGATTTCTAGAGTCACCAATAAAAACACTTTCATTGAAATGCCAATCTTTTCCATGGAAGTTCACACGCAGGACACATGACGTTGATATCTTTTCCATCAGAAGTACTAGTCCTGCCATTCTTCTGGGCTTTCCATAAAATCTCCAATGAGATACTAGAAGTGATCTGAGCACACAGTCCAACACATGAGCCGTTCCTAGGCCTTGCAACTGCAGGATGAGAGATCGGTCCATGCCCGGGGTTGATGAACTATTCTTTGAGTATTCAGAAGCACATATAGCAGAGATCCTTCAGCAAGGTCCATCACAGGATAGCTAAACAAACAAAAAAAGCATCTGCGTAAACAAAATAAGTATACCCACAAAGGAGCAACCCATGAGGTTCTCAGCACTTGATCCCTCAAAATAAAGAGTGAGGGGGTAACCGCCACCATTTACCTACACACAGAATGCTTTGCATTCTGTGGCCAGGATCTCTACCACTGCTGAATAGGGGTATATGAGAGTACAGAACTGGGAGTCTGAGGCACTGTCTTATAAACTGGTTTAAATTATTTTTTTTAAAAATACATTCCTTTAAAGTGATTTTAAAATTTCTCTTGACATGAAGGAAGAGGAGAAAGCAGAGGAAGAAGAAAGACAGACAGCAGCAGTGAAGAGAGGGAGGTAGACAAGAGGGAAAGAAAAGGGGGAGGGAAAAATTTGTAGGTAAACTGGAAATGAAGTAGAATTTAGAAGCTCAAATGAGTTGTAGAACAAGAACATGATAGCCTTTTAGTTATGAAGTGAGAATAAAATTTTCTAGAAACTTAAATTTAAGTAATATACATACCCGAGCAGAGCAATAATGGCGCTATTAAAAAAGAAAGGAGACATCAGGATGCCAGACTCTGGGAATTTTAAGCCTCATAAGATACAGATGGTAATATACATGATTTGTTCCTCCATTTAGCATCAGTCAAACCTTCAGCAAATTAGCAGTATAGAGTATATTTCTTAGAATTAGATCTGACTCACTGTGACAGAAAACTCAAAATATCAATGGCTGCAACCAGACAGAAATTTATGTTTTTATGTGCATATTACAGAATCTTAAGAGTCCAGGGCTATGTTAGTGGTTCCAAAATCATCAGGTACCCCAAACACTTCCGTCTTATTGCTTTTATTTTCTAGTCCAGAATGGCTGATCCAGTTCCGATCATCATGTCCAATCACTAATAAAGAGAAAAAGGAGATAGAATGGCCCAGGAGAGAGAAGACCACCTTATCCTATTAAAGTTACTTTCTCCAAGTTTAACAGATCTTTATTTTCCATTGGTCAGAATTTAGTCACATGGTCCCACCAAGGAGGCCAGACATCTGTATGCAGGGTGGCCATGTGTCCAGCTAACATTGAGGCTGGAGTAGCTTTAGTTCATGTGAGAGAAGGGAGGAAAAGATAAAAGCACAACTCTTGGTCTGCGACAGAGAAATTGCTTACATCTTTTGAAAAACAGCTTAATGTACATCAAAGCAAAAAGTATCTATGAGGGAACGTAGGCCTGGAAAAGTAAAAATAAAAATATTTCCAGAAGATGCATTAATAATTGATTTTACTTCTCTAGATGCTAGAGGCAAAGAAGAGCTGCCTAAAATAAGTATATTTAATCACAATAAAGTACTTTAAAATATTTTTTAAAAACTTAAAGTACTGATTAAAAGAGATACTTTAGACCTTGGTAACTAGGAGAGGATTGGAGAGGAAGAAGCATAAGTTGGACCCGAGCAGAGTTCTGCTGCCCAGAACTCCATGGGGAAAGCACGTGTGGCAACAACCCCAGCAGCAGAAGCTGGACAAGGACAGCTGGTGCAGTACAGTAGTAGGTCTAAAGGACATAGCGAGATCATGCATGATTCAGCCATGTATTGCTATGATGATGTCTAATTTAGCAGCAGGCACACTCAGTTCTCTTCTGTAATTGGTACAATGCAGTGGTAGAAGACACTTTGGAGTCAAAATGGTAGCTGAAATCCAAGACACTGTTGACAGGCAAAACCCTGGAATCCTGTCCACAGAAGAGTAATGCATAGATCAAGCACCAATATAACTTTAATCCAGAAATAAACATAAAGTACAATCTAGTCAGAGGAGTCAAACACACTATAGAAAATGCTGGTTAATGGTACATAATTAGCCATTAGTTATCAGGAAAAAGGTCACCTGGAGTAAATCCACTATCTTACAATTGTCCTTGTTGATTGCTTCTTTCTTCCATTGTGGTCCGATTCTGCATGATTATCATTTGAGAAATTTCCAAATATCACTTTCAACAGTTTAATAGATCTTTGTCTTTTTCAAGATTTGAAATTTTACTGGGTAATGATTTGCCTGCATTTGTATAATACTGTTAAACAATAGGAAATGGACTAGTGCTAGCTAGTATTAGATGCCAGCTAGTGCATGGAGAGGGATCACTAAGCATTCAAATGTTCAGTTATTATGAAATATTTTTATGAAGTGCATCAGTTGGTGCTGTGACTTTAACAACTTGGATAACAAATATTTAGACAACATAGATATGAGTAAAAGATCCTATCAAGTAAGGATCAAGACAGAGGCCTCTGCCTATTGCAGGCTAAACCAGAAAATAGCTTTCAAACCTGATTGGCACTGAAAGAGACTTTACCACAACCCAGCAGCTTAAAACAACATCCACTTATTGTCCTAGTTTCCTAAGTCAGAAGTCTGGACCCAGTGTGCCCAAACTGGGTTCTCTATATAGGATCCAAAAAGACTGAAGTCAAGGTGTCAGGTAGCCTGTGCTCACATCTGTAGGCTGTGGGCACAATAAGCTTCAATGCTCATGTTGGCAGAGTTCAGTGCCATGCAAGTTTAGGACAGAAGTCTGTATTTTCTTGCAGTCAGTTAGGGGTTCTTCAAATTCATTGCATTTCTTCTTGTATGAATTTATCTCGGCCATCTAATAAAAATTTATCTATGCCTTCCCCTTACCATTTTACCTTCACAAGAAGAGAGACTTTATTTGTCATACCCTTGGGCCAAAATAGTGCTGGCATGATTATAAATGTATAACTACTTTTTTATTAAGTGAATAAATTTTTTGATATGTATTTAAAAATACTTTTAATCATAATTAACAAAATTATTTCAATGACATTTCTTTACTTAATCATATAATCATCTCCAGAAGAATATTTCTAAGATTTTGCCTTGTTTCCCTGAATTATTTCTTATAATGACTACTAGAATAGTTCTGTTCTGGAGAACTTCACCAAAAGGTGAAATGGAGATGGGGAGAATATTCAATGAGTTAAAAACCAAAACACTTATAATACATCATTTTAAGACTTTGAACTGGCTTATAACCACTAAGTAGCTCATCATTTGACTACATATTTTGGTATTTCTAAAGGCAATTACTGAAGATAAAAATTCATTTAATTTGAACAAAAAGCAGTATGCAGGACTTGCATACAGTTTAATTTTAAGTTAGTCATGCATTATAATTCTCCAAGGATTAAAAATGTTTGTGCAATTTTTTTATGACTGTTTCATGTAGTCATTTGACCTGTGCTTGTTTTTTCTTTTTTCTTTTTTTTTTTTTTTTTTGTTCGTTTTTTGATTTTGTTTTACAATCTACTTATTCAGGCCTAAAGCATGGAACATTTATTTGTATAAAACAAATGGAATGCTTCACACCTATGAATCCATCTCAGATTTCTACCTGGTGGAAAAACATTATTTATGGTCAATTTTTTATAGTGAATTTTTTATTCTTAAAAAAATGCTTTGAAACCATACTTATAATGACTTCGATATACCCTGATATTTTTCAGAGTTATGAAATGGGACCATGTGACATCCCAAATATATATTTCCATGTCATGGTTACAAATAATAAATTACAGGATGCCAATGATTTACCTCTTCTTCCATCAGTTCTTTCAGTGTGTACTTATGTGTGCTCACACACACAATTGCACATTTGCCAGTATCCAGATATTCCTGGATTTTGAAGGATAACTTGCTGGCTCTTCTAGTAAAATTGAAGCCAATATCATATAGGAGCACCTATAATTTGTAGTTGAGTTTGTTGTCTGTGCAGATAGCCTATTTCAAAGACAAAGATTTGGACTTGATTTCATTCAGATTGCAAATATATTTCTTCTATATAATGGCAGAAGTGGGCTCCATTCAGGAAGGAATCCTTCCAGGATACTCCAAAGTAGAGGGAAATTAAGGTGAATTATAAAAATAATATCTAATTTGATATATGTTATCTTTTTGTTTTTAGACTTTGAGTGGGTTCCTATTTAAATACCCTAATTGCCTTTTCTATATGAAGATTCTCCCACTGCAGAAAGCAACAGATGCCTTCCCAATACCTGTTCTTCTGACTCAGACATGAGTAGTACCAAGCCAATTGGGATTAATGACATATATGATGGTATTGCAGGCTTTCTGGGAAGAAGCAGCTTCTTTCTCTGCTGATGGACATTAACCGGGAAGCATCTAGACTCAGTGACCACTGGTGGCCATCTTCAACTATGAGGAGTGGACTTCAACCTCATATGAATTGACCCAAAGGGTAACAGAGTAGAGAAAGATTTACCTGAATGCTTGAAATAGCAAATACAGTCACCCCACACCTGAAACCAGCTAAATTTAAAAAATGTTCTTATTTTTATGCATTTCAAGTTGCAGCTTTTACTTACTCCAACCTCAAATACTATAAATTATATAAAAATCTTAAAAGACATAAGGAACACTAATTGTTTCTTATATGTTAAGTAAAGAAACAGTGTTGTTGCCTGTAGCTCATCTAGCTATAAAGCAAGCAATGATACAGGGACACCAAGGTAGAAAATATCTTGAAATAACAAAGGCAAATCAATACTGTGTAGAGTGCAATTTTACAGGATTCTCATTTTTCAACCTGTAAGTTCAACAATTAAATTTTAAATGAGGGTATATGTGGTACTAATTAAAAGTAATGCTTGATATTCAAAGCAAATATTTAACTCCAGTGGTGACAGTGAATTGGAGACCTTACTGGGAAAATAAGCCACCTTTATGCACCAGCATAAGGCTGCTGATGGATTCATTTGCTCTTAGCTAAAATATCAAAGGGTAAGCAACAGGGAAGATCTTTAATCATATGCATATTTTTTTAATGTCAATCAAGCAAAATTCACATTGCACAGATGGGGAAGAAGGATAAGAAACAAGAAGCAAAACTATCTTTGAAGTTCAAATATTGTTGTTCTTTCTCTTAAGGAAGTGTCAGCTTTGGGTAGGAAATATTGAACTCGGAAACAGAATGACCCTGTCTGAGAAACTGGAATTAATGAGCACAGGAAAGAAGATTCAGAAATACTTTTTTTGGCATCAAGGGAAAAAAAATGTTTAAAGTTCAAATTTGTAATCTGACTCAATCTTTCCCTTTTTACTTCTTTAAAAGGAAATACGTTCAATGAGTTCAAGTGATCATCCTACCTCACCCTCTGGAATAGGTGGAACTAAAGGTGTGTATGATCATAACTAGTTTAGAAAATTTGGTAAACATGACAAAAAGCCTTCCTTGGGAGATGCACAGTCTTTTATTATCACGGCAATGGATGACAATGCTTGTTTCCTCATATGTTCTTGACAACATAGTGTGTTATCAAACTGTTGTTGACATTGCCTGACTTCTGAGTATAAAGATGTTTGATCTTATTAGATTACCATTGACTTATTAGGAGTGAGGTTGAATATTTCTTTTTCTTGCTCTCTCTCTCTCTCTCTCTCTCTCTCTCTCAGGTCTGTTATAGGGATTCAACCCAGGGCCTCATGCATGCTAGGTAGGCATTAACCACTGAGCCACATACCCAGTTCTTTATTCATATGTTTAAAAGATCTTGTTTTTCTTTTTCCTTGTGAACTATCACTGCATACCTTTCACATTTTACTATAGGATAATTGGTTGTTCTCTTATCTATGTTTTTTCCAGAGGTGCTAGTATTAGGAAAATTATTCTTTTTGAAGGTATGACTTAGAAATAATTTCTTATTAATATTTTCTATATTTTGAATTTGCTTATATCAACTTGCCATATGAACTTCTGTGTATGATAGATTTTATTAATGTTTTCTGTATTTTAAGCTTTATATTGTTAGAGAATACTTTTACCAAATAAAACATATTTTCTCCATTGTTTATTCTAGTATTTTCATAATATTGCTTTTTATGTACAGTACTAAAGATTGAATCCAGAGTCTTGCTTGTGCCAGAGTTATCACATTTTTGTGTTATATAAAATGTAATATTCTGTCCATTTATAATTTATTCTCTACCTGTGTGTGTGTGTGTGTGTGTGTGTGTACACGTGTACATGTGAGTATATTTATCTGAGAAAGGATAGAAAATAGAATGTTATTTTTACTTATTTTGACCAATCTGTGGGATTTATATTAATTGAAAGAATTTGTCTTTTTGATTTGCTTCATGCTAGGAAATCATTAACTGTTGAGAGTGGCAAATGAATTATGGGCTTTGGAACTGCCCAGAGACAGAGTCTGACACCTCCCTTGTTAATTTCTTGATGCAAAGGCACCAAGAAGTCTGCCCATTGTCTGGTGAAGCCCTATTCAAAGGGAAAGTCCATGGTTGCCATGGAGTTTATCGGCTCATAACCTAAAGTTCGGAATGGGGACCCCCGAATGCTCACAGGAACTTTAATTTGTTAAGGTGAGTGAGACACTCCTCAAAAAGAGATGCACACTGATTTAAGGGAAGGAGAGGAGTGAGTTGATACATAGCTCAGTGTGAAGCATGGGACATTCGAATTCTAAAGAAAGAGAGCATAAAGAAAGACAGCTCTGTGTTACAAAGCGTAAATCAGGACAGTCCCATAAAGAAGGCACAACTGGTGCAGTTTTGGGGATTTGTTATTAAAACTTCTCTCTGCTTTCTTGAGGAGGGAGCAGTCGATGTGGAGACTTTGGTTTAAAAGCCTGCATGTCAGGTAGGCAGCGAAGGAATCAGGCAAGATTTCTGTGGAAGCTTTTACTTTGTGGTTCTTAACTTGAGATGATCTTGATCCATCTCATAGAAGTGTAGAATGGTGTTGGTAGCAGCCATGGTCACTAGGGGAGCTGAGCACCAGGTAATGGCGAATGAAAGAGCAGGAACTGGTGGCCACCCTGGCGTGGGTGGCTGACTGAGGCTGAAGCAGAGGTGCAGGGAGGAGATTTTCATGGAGCCATTCAGGATGAAGGGAAAAGGGATTTCAAATAGGATTTTAGAGAGAATTCTGAGGAGAAACTTGAGGAAAATGAGTTAGTTTGTAATCTTTCCAATTTAAATATGACTGCTTGTGCACCTGTACCTCAACCCATGCTTTGGGCTAAATTAAAATTTAGTGTGTTCAAATTTGCAAAGTTATTGCTGCTTCAGTAGGTTCTGTAGGCTGCAAGAGGAGCTGGAGAGGACATTGGAGGCTTTTTGGTTATATGTGATTAGGAGATCCCCATGCTGGGAATTGTTTCACAATTAACTTTTGAAAATGCTAATATGGCCTGCCAGGAAGCATTCTGCCCTCATAGAAAGAAACGGTTGGTGAATTTCATCCACCTCTGTGCTGACATAGGTACTGCCTATTTTCAAGGTGTCACAGTGGCCCCTGTAAACATTGGGTTAATGAGTATAAATCTCAGACAAATGTAGATGAAGTCCTGCAAGATTTAAGACCACAGGGAAAAAGTGTCCTTTTAAAATTCAAGCCTCTTCTGCTCTGGCTTAACTAGCTGTCTTTACCACACTGTTTTGTTAACAAGCCCCTCTTTAATACTACAACATCAGAAGAGAAAAATGGAAAGATTCTAAATGTACAAGTTTTTCTTTTCTCAGAAACCTTTTCTGAGGATTTTATAGGCTCCTACATTCTTTAAATATCTGAACTATTACCTAAGTCCAAAGTGCATTCTGATTTAGTGAAGATGTTTTGCATGCTCTTTTAAAAATTGTGGTTGTGTGATATTTTTGAAGAACTCCTATTTTAAGATTCTATATTTTTGAGCTCATGATTTTATGATGTGATCTTACATATTTAAGTTAGTGTATTTTTCTAGTCAGTTATTTTTATTTAACTATTGAGGTCTTTGCACTCTTGAGAGGCCAATTTTTTAAGGGTTGACTCATTTAAAAATCTCTTACAAAATCATGAAAAAGGAGATGGATATGGTGGTGTTGGGGGTGGATCTGATTGTCATCAGGACAAGTGGCCAACTGAAATCTTTTATTTCAGTGTTCTCATGGCTGTTAGGTTTTATACATTACCAAGTTTATAGGCTTGTCTTAGAATTAAGTCACAATGTAAAAGTTTGGCTTTATTTTAATTTCTAACTAGTTAAATCTCACAAAGCCTTTAATAAACATCTGTAACATTGCCTAGGTGGAGCTCCACTTGCAAAAAGTTATAAAATCTTATCTGTTTCATATATGTGTCCACATTACTATCTTGTATGTTTTTTCTAATTGTGTTGTAAGTGGTATTAAAATTGACATATAGATAAATGAGAACTCATAAATTAAAATTAAAATAAAAAATCAATCTAAACATTTTCTTTTAAGTTATGTAATTTAAAAAGTTCAGTTTAAAATAGGTAAATAAATGAGAATAAGATGAATTTAAAATTTCTCAGTCAAGTTTTTCTAGGTGGTCAGACAATAGAGCTTTGGTTTCTATGAAATGTCTACAATGAAATATCCATTGTTTCTAGGATTTTTCTTCAACAAGGAAGTGATCGTTAATGCTGTTCCCTACACTTGACTGATATCTTTGTTTGTACAGTTATGAATAAGTAAATTAGATTTAACATAAATGAGATTCATCATAAATGTGTTTGTTAAGGAGACATCTGATTAATTTATAAAGTTAAAGTGCTAAATATAAAATATTGTATTCTTGACTTCTTAAATTCCACAAGGTAATATATTTAAACATTGTGTGTTTTTTTAATAAATGGGTAAATGGAAGAAGGTTTAAGACTGCTTTGTTGTGCACCTTCACTAAAGCAATATTACTAAGAGATAAAGTTCTAACAGATAAAATTCTGTATGCAAAAATTTCAAAAGTTTCAGCTGTGTTTCAATTAGAGTACTGTAAAAACATAAAAGTATTTCATTTTATTAAAATGTAGTAAGTTGCAAAGAGTTTGTGAAGGGTAAATTTCAAATAGTTTGTGTGTAATTAATTTGTTGTATACATAATTACCATAATCAGTTGAACGTATTCAAGGGATTCTTTCCTAAGGCAAAAATGTTAATGTACTGATATAAACCAAAAATTTAACCCTCTATGTGTTAAAGTAATAAGGGTTTCTTAAAACATTAATCTGCTCTCATTCCTATAAAACAATTTCTTGTGTCTGTTAAGTTGATTATTTACAAACTAGTCAAAAAAATTAAGAATTATACAATTCTGGTTAAACAACAACTGTTATTTTAAAGTATTAGATTATAATCCAGATTCAAAATTTTTCTTTAAAAGTTAATCTTAGTTAATATAAAAACATCAGTGTAATTATGCTGCTATTACTGACTGCTTTATATACTAAATGTATTAATATCCCCCAAGTATACAAGTATTTAGAGTATAATATCTAAAAGACCATTTTACCAATCTGGTGTTCTCCAAACTAATGTTCCCTGCAACAATCACCTCTTACAAACTTGTAAAAAAGTTAACAAATTTAGTTAAAAATTTATGTCATTTATTATTTTACAATCAGATAAAAATAATCTGCCATAAATTATAAAAAGGTCTTTGTTTTTCCCTACACTAAGATGTAAATTTAAATGCATTTTGAAAAGAAAGATAATAAGGAGAGCCTGGTTTATTTAGAGATTAACAATATGGGGTGTAAAGACATTTTGCCACTTTCCCACAAAGGAAGTTAAAAGCTCTCTTCACTTGTTTGATTTATGTTTCAGATGTGCTGTTAAATTGTGTTAACTGATTCATATAGACTCAAGAAATATGTAAAAACTTTATAAAATAATATTTTATAAAGAGACTAAAATCAGTTTCAAAAATAAAACATTCATCAACAGGCTACCTCACCTAAGTTAAGATTCTCTCTCATCTTATTCCTTGTTAAGATAACCATTCAAGTTCATTTAAAATTAAATTCAAAAAATAGATTTTTGTTATAAGAATTACTGTGCTCTTGAAAAACAAAAATTTGATGTATAGGTAAGTAAAAATTTGAGATTACAAAAACTTGTTTTTGCTTTTATTAATTTCATTTTGTATTTTCCTTGTAGACTTCAACTGTTGTTAGTGCTTTGCAACTTTCAATATAACAATCTGAGTTAATTTGAGATAAGCGGCCATCATCTATAAACAGACTGTAAGGCTAACTTTCAGTACTGATACTGACCCCAATTGAATAGAAGGGGTAAATGAGTGTAAAGTTATAGACATTAAAGATAAAATCCAGTACTCTTATTTTAAGACTAGAGAAACTGGCTTGCTAGACATTTAAGACCAAAGCTTAGAGATTAAAATTAAAGAGTAAAAGGGCCAAGAAATAAAATATCCAGTATTTGGCCCTTGCCTCTTGAGTCAGCCTAAACCCAGGAAAAAAAAAGGATCTTGTCTAAGGGCTTAGCAGCTCTGGGCTACATGACCTCCCAATCAGAGAGATCCAGGAGACCCTGGAGAACAGAAAGCCAATCAGAGAACATGCTGCAAAAAAGAAGGGTCATTGGAGAAGTGAGACATCCCTGATGCTTCCAAGGGAAACCACATTGTCAAGAAGACACTGACCCATCCTGGAAGATGGCACTAAATGAGCTAAGAGGCTTCTCACAGTCCCCAAGAGCAACCCCTGAGGGAAAACTGACTCCTAACAATAGATAGGAACAAGGTCAATTTTACCAGCTTGATCTTGAGCACCTAGCAAAAACAATTATAACGAAAGTATGGCCACTCTTGGGCATTTAAAATAAAAGACAACAGTTCTTTCAATATAATTTAAGATGGGATGATGCCCCCCAAATTCTCAGGCATTTTTTCCTTTGTGAGGTTCATATTTACCTCTGCCTCTTCCTCAAGGAAGAATGTTGCTTCTATGTCAATCAATTAGGACTGGTAAGGGATAAAGTTAAATAGCTACAGGACAGATTGAGGCCAGATTATTGTAAAGTGGAATCACTTGTGCCTTAAATTACAATGTCAAAAACAAAGAGGGAGAGTAGAACCCCTAAAAGTGTTTGAATCATACTATTTTTGTTTTAAATTTTTTAAATTGTGAGCTGAATATCACACTGCTGCTGAGCACACACAATTCCCACTACAGTAGGCCTGTCAGGTGTGGTATTGTGAGGAGACTTACAAACAGGACAATAATATGGACCAGATCCAGTGATAATGAGGTAGAGGCTAAGCTTGTATCATTCTAGATGTGGCTCATCCCATCTTGGTACCCGAATGCATCGTTCATTGTCATCATGGACGTCCAAATGACTTAAGCTCAAACTGGAGGTGTTGGTCCCAACCCCCACTGGAAACAAGAAACTGAGAAGGAAGAAGGGGAAGCACAGAAGTCTTTGCAGATCCAGAATGCCAACCTATTGAAGTGAGGATAACTGAAGAACGTGATGGATCAGACTGAACAGAGAGTCAAACAGCAGAGAGGCCCTAAATCTCTAGCTACCATATTTGTGAATCCTGTGTGACTTGCTAAACAAATACTTAATGATTTAGTTGACTTTAATCTCTGGAATATGTTAAAACAGTCTACATCGTACATTTTTGGAAACGTGTTTTTGCTACTAATTCTATTTTATATTATAACAATAAGATGCCATATCTTCCAGAAAGAAATCTGAGGACTTCAAATAGCCATCACTTGTGCTTAAATAAAAAATAAAAATGGGGAGATGTCAGGAGTGGTGAATGAATTATGGGTCTTTAAACTTCCCAGAGACAGAAGCTACACCTCCCTTTTTACTTTCTCAGTGTAAATGCACCACAAGAAGTCTGTCCAGTTGTCTGGTGAAGCCCTATTCAAAGGGAAAGTCCATGGTTGCCATGCAACTTATCAATTCATGACTTAAGTTTCAGGCACCTGTAACTCAGGAGGTAGAGAATTGTGGGTGCAAGCTGATGACTGTAATTCGGCTGTTCAAAAATTTTGACACCAGTTCTGCTTTAAAGTAACTTTCTCACAATGAATCCATTTGATGTAAAAACCTATGTAATAAATTTGCAGAGTCTGCTCTTGGTCATTCCTCCATCAGCGGTTGACTGAACAACCAGGTCCCTTTTTCTATAATTCTGTGTTTGTTCATCTTTTTTCCAATTTCTTCATCAGCCTGGTTTGGGGAAACTGAGTAAATGGTCCTGCTCGAAGTGCCAATTAACTACAGACTGTTGATTTAAAGTGCAGAAAAATAGTGATGCTGTGCATGAGAGTACATTGTGCATTAGATCTAAATGTCAGTGTACAGGACTGTGTCCTATGTTCAAAGTACCATTGAAATTTATAGCTTAAGATACAAGAAAATCAATTAAAAGTAAACCAAAACATCCCAGAACCAACCAAGCTTTGTACCAGTACTGTCCCTTCAGGTTTCCTATATTCACAATGGCATGTTCTAACTATTTACATAAACACAAACTTTTTTAAAAGCACAGTAAATTGAATTCAGGTTTGATTCTTTTTGACTGTGTAGAGACATTAATCATCAAAACCTCCACAGTAGTGAATTGCCAAATAATCTTGAAGCAAAAAACCTTCTAGAAAGTACATGAAATTTATATTGCTGATATTTTTAAATGAATTTTTTGCAAGCAACAAGCAACTAAAATTTGAATAATTTTTGAAGTGTTAATGGAATAACAATGAAAGGTGCTTCCTCATTTGGAGAAGATATTTTTATTCCCTGCAATAAATAACAGTAAAAATACAGCAACTAAGCTATGCAAGCTAATTATTTTGATAGCATCTGAGAGAATGTTAAGTGTTTTCCATTTTATGAATCTTTCAATATAGGATAGACACAATGGAGCTGAAAGGGCATTTATAGACTTCTCAGCCTATGCATTCTTTTATAATTCAAGCAACATGAACTGACAAGCAGATGTAAAAATGTTCAATAAATGAATACTAGCTGACTGTCAGAATTGACAACCATCAGGATTCTTAGCAAAAGAAAGGCTAAAGGTAAAACTTTACAGATTGAGTAGGTTACCACTAGGTAAGATAAAGATTGACTAAAGAAAATGTAAATTATAGTCACATTCCTCATTGTATCCTGCTCTGCAGCCATTTGAAGTCATTAAATATTTGTTCTCACTAAAAAGAAAAGATAATAAAGAAGAATTTCTGTGACTCATTTTCTCCCAAAGAGATACTTTGAAAATTGGTTTTTGGCCAAAAAACAAATTTATGTAATCGTGATAAATCAGTTCATTAAATGAAGACAACTCATGCCCCTTTTCTGCTGGTCTTTTCCACTACAGGCTCAGAGTTGTTGAGAACACTGTTTTTTGGGGTTTTCATTTTTTCATTCACATTTTTAGTTTCTCAGATAAAACAAGTAAAATTGGGAACTTAGTGCTGTTTGATACTTTGATAGAGTCAAAGTGTTATTCCATCTTGAATCTGTAAAACACTTTTTTTTTTTAAAGTACTAAGAATATTCTTTAAAGTACCTTCTGAAGCTTACATCTTAAGATTTACACAAGAGAAAAGAACATCTGCAAATTATGGCGGAAAGCACATATATTCTCTGGAGAGTAGATTTGTGACTGACAGCAGAAATTCAACAAAACCCAGAAAATTTTGACTTTTTGGTAAGGTTTCCTTAACAAAGTATTATGGTGTGGATGTGAGGTGTCCCCAGAAGCTCACATGTGAGACAATGTAAGAAGGTTCAGATCAGGAATGACTGGGTCATAAGAGTCTTAACCCAATCAGTGAATTAATCCCTGGAGAGTGGAGTCTCTCTCTCTCTCTCTCTACTTCCTGATCTCTGTGATGTGAGCTGCTTCCTTCCACCATCCTCTCCTGCCATGATGTTCAGCATAAGCAATGAAGCATAGGTTCACCATGTTTGTTATTTTTGCTAAGAAGAAAATCAAGGAAGAAAAGATCCACTAGTTATAAAAACTCAGATACTGTTTTTTTTTTTAAATAACAACTTGCTATTAATATTTTGTGTGACATTTGAATACCTTAATTTGGCAAATCTGAGTGAAACATCTGGCACAAAATGGGCACTCAAGTTTTCAAAGTCCATATTATTAGCAAAGATTTTAATTCTACGGGTATATTTTCTCCTAATTTAAATAGAAAGAAAGAAAATCTGTCTTTTTTCAAGATATTCTTAATGGCTCAAATATGACAGCACTGTGTACTTGCAATCATCGAGGGGAGATAAAGAGAATTAAAATCTTTTTCAGAACCCTGGTAGTTAGATCCTTTTATAGAAAATGGTGAAAGAAACCAGTGCTGACACTTTTAAAGGTGTACACCCTACATAAAATAGCCATCATGTAATAAGGTGACTAAAATAAACATACATGTAAACAATCAGGTATATTGTAGACATGAACCAAGTATAATGTATATACTTGCCACCTACTTGCTTTGGGTGTTGGTCATTCAGATAAAGTTCAGAGAAAATGAGGGAAATCAGTCTGGCAAAGGAGAGGCTGAACCCCACTGATTTCCAAATGAAGAAGCAAACCCAGTATTAAACGTATATCAACAGAGTATTTGTCAAACACCAAGTAAGGTACTACGGGGTATAAACATAAGGTAAAGTAGGAACAGTTCAGGAAAGACATGTGGCCCCCCCTCTTGGTCTCATGCCAGCTCCTACGGAAGTGCCATGGCCAGCTTGCTTTCAGGTGAACTGAAAAGCTTTGACCAAGAGAAGTTCTTCTAAGTGAAGTATCAAGAATTGTACAAGAAAAAAAAAAAAAAAAAATAGAGACACATCTAAGAACCAGATGACACAAAAGTTCCTTAGGGACCCTTCAGTATCACCAGGTAACCCTCTGGGAAGCAGATGGAATTGCCAGTCAGCAACTGTTTTCCATTGTCCTTATACTGCACAAACATATGTTGCTTTCTCAAAAAGATGAAATAGACTAAGGTAAGAGAAAATGAAACCCCCAAAGAATCCCCTAATAGGAGATATGGTGGAAATTCTAAAACTTTTCTTTCTAAATTTTCATGAAATAATAAAAATTAAGCCATCACCTGTTCCAATTGACGTAAGATCTTCTGCCAATGCGACCAGACTCATTGAGCATAATAAAGCCACCACAGCCTCACCAAATCTTTTAAAGTATCTAAAAGAGCAGTCCTAACATGGTACCCAGGAAAGCAGCCTCCTCAAAGCACAGCAATGTGTTGTGGGCAGCCCCTTTCTGCAGCGATAAAATAAAATGAAAAAGCAAGGACCTCTCAAGGACCTCTACCTTGGCAGAGAGTTGGAAGAAGCATGGATACTATTAAATGGTACTCAGTATTGTCTTGGATTGGGAATAGATCAAAATTAGGCCTGTCCTAGAAAAGAAAGGAAGTTTCCCAATTTTGCGAATTTCTAAATCAATAGCTCTCTACCATGGAAGCCACTGGAAATCTATTTGAAAGGGTACATGCTGATGATCTCCTTCTCCTGCTTGCCTTCCTTCCTGTGCTCATCTTGCAGGTCACTGTACAAAGCATCCTTCTTCAGAAAGAAAAAAGCACTCAGCAAATAAAACTATTTTTAAAACTCCTGGGCAATAAGGAAGTGAATATTTACATGGATTTATCGCAAGGGATAATACTGATGTTCATGTTTGAACATGAGTTCAAACTACTTCCCAAATTTGAAGGTTTATGATATTTTCACTTTGCAAGCATCATTGGAGAAGAGTCTGACAAGTTCATGCTTTCCACGTAATGGATGTGACTGTGCCTCTGTGCCATCTTCATTTCCTTCCCCTAGTCCTGCAAGAACAGGCTGGATCCCAGTTCAAGACGAAAGCTTCCTCTGCTGATCCAGAGTTCAGACCCTTTTCCTCCTCCTAATTTTCTTTTTTAAATAATTGATGCTTGTTTAAACTATACCTCAGAATTATTTTCAAATCTCTTAAACCTTTAAAAAGAGAGATAAAACCAACAAATCCATAATCATTTGTGTCCCTCTATAACTATTTAACTTTCTATTTCTTCTCCTTTGCATCTACACTTCCTGAAAGAAGCCTACCATCCACCTGCTCTGTTTCTTAATTCTTGTTTATTCTAAACTATTCTAATTAGGCTTCCATCTCTGAAACTGGCCTGGGGAATATTACCACAGCTTTCCCTCCTTCCAGGACCAATGAACCCTTTCAGTCCCTTTCTCATTTTACCAATTTCTTTTTTTGCTTTTAGACATTGCCTACTTATTTTTCTTAAGTTCTTTCTCTTGTTTTATCCTCTTGTTACTCCAACAAGTGTCTCCCTACAGGTTAGTTTTATAAAATAATTGTTACAAAATGCAAGAGTGAAGTTAAAAACACAAGTTCCATCTCAGTCTGATCCTCAACCAATATTGAGCTATAAAGTAATGGATGGATAACCAGCATGGCATCCAAATATACCAAACTATCTCACTCTTCTGCCTGGAAATGCTTCCTCAACTGACAGCCGTTGGGATTTGAGAAATCAGATACCTAGTAGACCTCATTCCCTTCTGACCTGGGAGACCACTTGAGTGATACATGCTTTAGTTAGGCAGATGGATAAATACATTTTCCTGATGATATGGATTCCAGACACATGACTTAGATCAACAGAACAGCAGACTTGATTCCACTAAATAGTTATGATGCCAATACACTGAAGGCAGATAATTTCAGACCACACCCTGAAAGGAAGCACCTGACCTACTACTAAATCTCCCTCATGGTGGGAAGGAAATGAAATTGCAAACTTTCTCCTAGTAGGCAGAAAAGGGAGGAGAGATGGATGACCTAGGCAAACTCAAGTTCTTCTGTCAAACTCACCAATCAGTCGCAGAGGATAAGGTGGATAAAAATGTACAGAAACAAGTAGATATGACTAATAACCCTACAAGCTTGGGCTGTGGAGCATATTGCCTGGATTTGAATTTTAACTATATTAATTGGCAATTATATTATTTTGGGTAAGATTTTTATGCCTCATTTTCCACAAGTGCAAAATATGCAATTAATAGTATTAAATTCATAAGCTCCAGGAAGGTAAAACTAGTTAAGAAAGGAGGAATAAATGGACCAGTATTGGTAGAGTACATCAATGTGTGGCATACATTTAGTATTATGTAAAAATTACAAATCTGAGAAAACTTCCATAATAGTTATATAACAGTTCACAGACGGCAACCATTCATATCATTACTGTATATTAAGTATGTTTCTTGATGATAATACAAATTTTTTCTAGCTTTCATTCATTTATATATTAGTCTCCCACATTAAATTATGAGTACTTTGAAGTTAGATGTGGGTTTTCTCATTTTTTCTATCCTGACACAGATTTTGACAAATTAATGAACACCTTCTCATTTTTTAAATGGCCTATCATTTATTTTTCAATGGAATTAAGTATATGGATTAGGACATGGATTAGGAACATGATTTCCTCAAAAAAATGATATGATAGCTTTATCTTGGAAAGTACTTCAAATGATTATGTATCATATATATATTTATCTATCATAATTAAAAATGCATTTATACGCCTAACAATAAACCTTCCCTATTTTAAAACACATATATTTATGTGTTTGTACATATTTCCATGCAAAACTTCTTATGAATATTTATGTTTTATGTTATACATATATATTACCTAACTCTAACCCTACCTCAAATTTAATACTAACACTAACCTTACCTATATAACTAAACCTAATTTTATATAAAACCATATACAATTACATGAATGTTTATGAGTATTTTGACTTACATATTTGTATTTTAACTGTATAATCATTAATGTATTCACATATGTGCATTATATATAATTTACATATAAATCCCTCATATTTAAAAAAGTATTGGTAAGACAAAAAAAAAGGCTAACATTAAACCATTCTGCATTACAAAATGTGTACATTTATGTTTTCATTCATATTTTCATGCATTTATTCTTAAGAATAGTCATGTTTCCTGATATACATATTCATTCCCTAAACCTAACCCTAACCCTACCAAAATTTAATAATAACCCTACCATTACCATAATACCCAAACCTAATTTATATAAATCCATTTATAATTATATGAATGTTTATGAGTATTTTGATTTACATACTTGAGTTTTAACTGTATAATCATAAATATATTCATATATATGCATATATATCATTTATATATGCCAGTCTCATATTTTTAAAAATGTATTGATACTACTAACATTAAAAAATTACCATACAATTAAATTGGTTTGCTTTATTATTCGCCTATTCTCAAATCCTTTACATCCTAGTTTTAAAAAGCTGATAGACTACATCCCAATTTGCGATCTAGAGAGTCTTTCCACTTAGCACTGTTATCAGGTAGAATCCTTTTTCAGTCATACTACCAACTTACTTTGGAAACTACCTCATACCCAAAAGACTTTATATGCTTTTTGAGTTGGACACTGAAATGGACCAACCAAAGCAATGTTTTGATTTGTTATAATTTGCATTTTTGAAATCATTTAAAACAAACATCTTCAAGAAGAGTTTGTATGTCAAAAGTTTCTTAAGTTTCAAAGTCTTGATCCTTTATTACTACAATAATCAGAATAAGAGTACAGGCTGCTTTTTTTTATTGCCTCTGTATATATGTATAAGTTGTTTTAATAATCATTATACATCTCAATTAATATTGTTTTCTGCTAAGTATAAGTATTAAAAGAGTTGAGCCAGGAAAAAAAATTCCCCATTACAAAAAAAAAATCCTTATATATGTTTATGTACATATTTCATAAATATTTGAATTATAATTGTGTTATAAATATATTCATACATATAGATATTTATAATTTAATTATGCATCCCTTATATTTTAAAAATGTATTGATATAGCTAACATTAAATAATTACCTATTTTTAAACATATACCTTTAGGTTTTTGCTCATGTATTCATGCATAGATTCTTATGAATATTCATATTTCCTGATATACAGATTCATTCCCTAACCCTAACCCTAACCCTATCCAAATATTAATATGAACACAAACCTTACTCTATAACTAAACCTGATTGTATATAAAACCATACATAATTATATGAATGTTTATGAGTATTTATACTTACATATTTGAATTTTAACTGTATAATCACATTTATATTCATATGTATGCAAATATATCATTTTTATAAGGATCCCTCATATTGAAAAAAATGTATTTCTATGACTAACATTAAACAATCCCCCATTTAAAAAAGTGTACATATATATATATGTTTTCATACACATCTTTGTGCATACAGTTTGAAATTTCATATTTCCTGACATACATATTGATTCCCTAAGCCTAATCATAGTCCTACCCCAAATTTAATACTAACATGAACATTATCCCTGTACCTAAACCTAATTTAAAATAAAACCATAAAAAATTATATGAATGTTTATGGGTATTTTGGCTTATATGTTTGAATTAAAATTGTGTAATCTTTAAGTATAGATGGATGTACATATTTTCACATGTATGTTCTTATGAATATTCATGTTTCCTTCTATATATGTTCATTCCCTAATCCTAATGCTAGCCCAACCTGAAATTGAAACTCACAGGAACTTACCTCCTATACCTATTATCATGCAGTATAAAACTATATGTAATGTATTTATTTTTATGGATATTTGACTTACATATTTCAGTCTTATCTGCACAATCACTAATTCGTACATATATAAGTTGGTCATTTATCAACACCCATCTCTCTCTTTAAACATATATAATTATATGACCAACACCACACCCTTCCTCATTTGTAAAAATAAACTTTCTTGCATGTTTTTATACATATTTTCACACATGTGTTTTCATAAATATTCATGATTTCTGCTATATATGTCACTCCCTAATCCTAATGCTAGCCCTGAGTATAAGTGAATACTCCCAGGAACCTATATTCTATACCTAAGCTTTATATAATATAAAAATCTAAGTACTTTTATGTATTTTCATCAGGCTTTTGACTTACATATTTGAGTTTTATCTGGGTAATCATTAATAATTCATATGTATGCATTGATTACTTATTTTACCCACCCCTGCTCTTTAAAAATATATGCACTTAAGCAATCAACTCCACACCCTTCCATATTTCTTAAAATAAAATTTTCTGTAGGTTTTGGAAAATATTTTCACATGTGCATTCTCCTGGATATATATATATATTTATATATATATATATATATATATTTATATATATATATATATATATTTCCTGCTATATATGTTCAATCTCTAAACTTCACCCTAGCACAACAAAAAACTGAATACTTCTTGGAACCTAATTCCTATACTTAAACTTTGTGTAGTATAAAACTGTAGGTAATTGTGTGTGTATTTAATGATATTTTGACTTATATGCTTCAGTTTTATCTGGACAATTACTAATATATTCATAAATATACATCAATCACTTATCAGGACATATCCATGCACTTTGAATATATGTAATTATACTACCAACACAACACCCTACCCCATTTATAAAAATGAAATTTCCTATATGTTTTTGTAAACATTTTACATATGTGTTCTCATGAATATTTATGATTTCTGCAATATATGTCCCCTGCCCTAAACTTAGCCTGATCTGAAATTGAATACTCCCAGGAATATAACTCTTATACCAAAATATCATGTGATATAAAACCCTACATAATGATATGTATTTTCATGAGAATTTTGACTTAAATATTTCAGTTTTATCTGGGTAATCATTAATACATTTGTATATATGAATTGATAAATTAACAATACACATCCTGCTCTTTCAATATGTGTACTTGTAAGACCAACTCCACACCCTTCCCCATATTAAAGATGATCTTCATGTACATTTTTGTACATATTTTCACACGTGTTCTCATAAATATTCATGATTTCTGCTATACATGTTCCTTCCCTATCCCTAACCCTAGCACTAACTGTAATTGAACACTCAAGGGAACATAACTCCTATACCTAAACTTCATATAGTATTAATCTCTATGTAATTGGTTGTATTTTCATGAGTATTTTGAATTAATTATTTCAGTTATATCTGGATAATCATTAATACATTCATATATATGCATTGGTAACATGGCCCTACACATTCCCATTCTTTAAATATATGTAATTATATGACCAACTCCACCGTCTTTCCAAATTTTTTAAATTTTATTTTTACGTACTACATTTTGATTCATTGTACACAAATGGGGTATAAATTTTCATTTCTATTATTGCACACAATGTAAATTCACACCATTTATGTAATCATACATGTACCTAGTGTAATGACATCTGTCTCATTCCACTATCTTTTTGTTCCCCAGCCCCCTCCCCCACACTTTCCTCTACACAATCCAAAGTTCCTTAATTCTTCCCTTACTCCCACCTTCATCCCCATTATGTATCAGCATCCACTTATCAGAGAAAATATTCAGCCTTTGGCTTTTTGGGATTGGTTTATTTAAATTGGCATGTTATTCTTCAAATCCATTCATTTACCTGCAAATGCCATAATTTTTTAAATTCATTTTTATTGTAAAGAAATGGGATAAATCTTGTTTCTCTGTTTGTACATGAAGTAGAGGTATACCATTTGTGTAATCATACATTTACCTAGGATAATAGTTTTTGATTCATTCTGTTATTTTTTTCTCCCCCCTCCCACACTGCATATCCCTCTAGAGAGTCCCTTCTTCCTCCATTTCTGCCCCCTTCCCACCCCCTATATGTGTCATCATCCACTTATCAGTGAGATCATTTGTCCGTGTGGTTTTTTGAGACTGGCTTATCTCACTTAGCATGATATTCTCCAACTGCATCCATTTGCCTGCAAATTCCATAATTTTATTATTCTTTATGGCTGAGTAATATTACATGGTAGATATATATATATATATAAATATATATATATATTTCTTTATCCATTCATCAATTGAAGGGCACCTACATTGGTTCCACAATCATCTGGCTATTGTGAATTGAGCAGCTATGAACATTGATGTGGCTGTATCTCTGTAGTATGCTGATTTTAAGTCCTTTAGGTATAGGCAGAGGAGTGGGATAGCTGGGTCAAATGATGGTTCCATTCCAAGATTTCCGAGGAATCTCCACACTGCTTTCCAGAGTGACTGAACTAATTTGCAGCCCCACCAGCAATAAATGAGTGTACCTTTTTCCACACATCCTCGCCAACACCTATTGTTGTTTATGTTCTTGATAATCATTCTAATTGGGGTGAGATGGAATCGTAGGGTAGTTTTGATTTGCATTTCTCTTATTACTAGAGATGTTGAACATTTTTTCATTTATCTGTTGAATGCTTGTGGATCTTCTTCTGTGAAGTATCTATTCATTTCCTTAGCCCATTTGTTGATTGGGTTATTTGTATTCTTGGTGTAGAGTTTTTTGAGTTCTTTATATATTCTGGAAATTAGTGCTCTATCTGAAGTATGAGTGCCAAAGATTTTCTCCCACTCTGTAGGCTCTCTCAATGCATTGCTGATAGTTTCCTTTGCTGACACGAAGGTAATTAGTTTGAATCTATCCCAGTTATTGATTCTTGCTTTTATTTCTTGAGCTAATGGAGTCCTGTTAAGGAAGTCTGATCCTAAGCCAACGAGTTGAAGATTTGAACCTACTTTTTCTTCTATAAGATGCAGGGTCTCTGGTCTGATTTCATGGTCCTTGATCCATTGTAAGTTGATTTTTGTGCATGGTGAGAGATAGGGGTTTAGTTTCATTCTGCTGCATATGGATTTTCAGTTTTCCCAGCACCATTTGTTGAAGAGGCTATCTTTTCTCCATTGCATATTTTTGGCCCCTTTGTCTAGTATGAGAAAGTTGCATTTATTTGGGTTTGTGTTCGTGTCCTCTACTCTGTACCATTGATCTACCTGTCTATTTTGGTGCCAATAGCATGCCATTTTTGTTACTATTGCTTTGTAGTATGGTTTAAGGTCTGGTATTGTGATACCCCCTGCTTCACACTTCCTGCTAAGGATTGCTTTAGCTATTCTGGGTTTCTTATTCTTCCACATGAATTTCATGATTGCTTGCTATGTATCTTTAAAATACATCATTGGGATTTTAATTGGAATTGCATTCAATCTGTATAGCACTTTTGGTAGTATGGCCATTTTGAAAATATTAGTTCTGCCTATCCAAGAACATGGGAGATCTTTCCATCTTCTAAGGTTTTCTATAATTTCTTTCTTTAGTGTTCTGTAGTTCTCATTGTAGACGTCTTTCACCTCTTTGGTTAGATTGATTCCCAAGTATTTTATTTTTTATGAGGCTATTGTGAATGGGGTAGTTTTCCTAACTTCTCTTTCTGAAGATTCATCACCTATGTATAAAAATGCATTGGACTTATGAGCATTGATCTTATATCCTGCTACTTTACTGAATTCAGTTATGAGTTCTAAAAGTTTTCTGATGGAATTTCCTGTTTCCTCTAAATATATCATCATGTCATCAGCAAATAGGGATAGTTTGAGTTCTTCTTTTCCTATTCATATCAGTTTAATTTCCTTGGTTTGACTAATTGCTCTGGCTAGAGTTTTGAGGACAATGTTGAATAGAAGTGGTGAAAGAGGGCATCCCTGCCTTGTTACAGTTATTACGGAGAATGCTTTCAGTTTTTCTCCATTTAGAATGATATTGGCCATGGGCTTAGCATAGATGGCCTTTACAATGTTAAGGAATGTTCCCACTATCCCTATTTTTTCTAGTGTTTTGAGCATGAAGGGGTGCTGTATTTTATCAAATGCTTTTTCTGCATCTATTGAAATAATCATGTGACTTTTGACTTTAAGTCTGTTGATATGGGGAATTACATTTATTGATTTCCAGATGTTGAACCAACCTTGCATCTTTGGGATAAAACCCACTTGATTGTGATGCTCTATCTTTTTAATATACTTTTGTATGTGATTTGCTAAGATTTTGTTGAGAATTTTTGCATCAATGTTCATTATGTATATTGCTCTGAAATTTTCTTTCCTCGATGTGTCTCTGTCTGCTTTAGGTATCAGGGTGATATTGGCTTCATAGAATGAGTTTGGGAGGATTCCCTCTTCTTTTATTTCATGCAATACTTTGAGAAGTATTGGAATGAGCTCTTCCTTAAATGTTTTGTTGAACTTGGTTGAGAAGCCATCTGGTCCTGGATTTTTTTTGCTGGTAGGCTTTTGATGACTTCTTCTATTTCACTACTTGAAATTGGTCTATTTAAATTGTGTATGTCCTCCTCGTTCAGTTTAAGAAATTCATATGTCTAGAAACCTATTGAAGCCTTTGAAATTTTCTATTTTCTTGGAGTATAGATTTTCAAAATAGCTTGTAATTATGTTTTGTATTTCACCCGTGTCTGTTGTGATATTTCCTTGTTCATTCTGAATTTTAGTAATTTGGGTTTTCTCTCTCCTTTTCTTTGTTAGTGTGGCTAAGGGTTAATCAATTTTGTTTATTTTTTTCAAAGAGCCAACTATTTATTTTGTTAATTTTTTCTATTGTTTCTTTTGTTTCAATTTCATTGATTTCAGCTCTGACTTTAAATATTTCCTGTCTTTTACTTCTTTTGGTGTTGCTCTGTTCTTCTTTTTCTATGGCTTTGAGCCATAGTGTTAGGTCATTTATTTGTTGATTTTTTTCTTCTTTTATTGAATGTGCTCCATTAAATAAATTCATTATACAATAGCATATTATTTAATCTCTAGGTGTTGGAGTAGTTTCTGTTTTTTACTCTGTCATTTATTTCTACTTTCAATCCATTATGATCTGATGGAATACACGGTACAATCTGTATCTTCTTGTATTTGCTAACAGTAGCTTTATGGCATAATATATGGTCTATTTTCGAGAAGGATCCATGTGCTGCTGAGAAGAAAGTGTATTCACTCTTGTTGGATGGTATATTCTATAAATGTCTTAAATTTGTCTAAATTATTGATTGTGTTCTTGAGATCTATGGTTTCTTTGTTCAATTTTTGTTTCGAAGATCTGTCCAGTGGTGAGTGAGGTGTGCTAAAATCACCTAGTATTATTGTGTTGTGGTCTATTTGATTTCTGGCATTGAGATGGATTTGTTTGACATATATGGATGAGCCACTGTTTGGGGCATAGATATTTATGATTGTTATGCCTTGCTGATTTATGCTTCCCTTAAGCAGTATGAAATGCTCTTCTTTATCCCCTTCTGACTAACTTTGGCTTGAAGTCCACATTATCTGATATGAGGATAGATACTCCAGCTTTTTTGCTGTGTCCATGTGCATGGTATGTTTTTCCCCATCCTTTCACCTTTAGTCTGTGGGTATCTCTTTCTATGTGATAAGTCTCTTGCAGGCAGCATATTGTTGGATCTTTCTTTCTAATCCAATCTGCCAGTATATGACTTTTGATTGATGAGTTCAGGCCATTCACGTTCAGGGTTATTATTGAGATATGATTTGTATCTCCAGTCATTTGGCTCATTTTTTTTTTTTTTTTTTTTTGGAAACTACTTCATTTCTCCTTTATTTGGTTGTTCCTTTAGGGTAGTTCCTCCCTTTGCTGTTTTACATCGTTGTTTTTCAATCTCTTCCTCATGGAATGTTTTGCTGAGAATGTTCTGTATTGCCAGCTTTCTTTTTGTAAATTCTTTTAGCTTTTGTTTATCATGGAAGGATTTTATTTCATCATCAAATCTGAAGGTAAGTTTTGCTGGGTATAAAATTCTTGGTTGGCATCCATTTTCTTTCAGAGCTTGAAAAATGTTGTTCCAGGCCCTTCTAGCTTTTAGGGTCTGGTATGAAATATCTGCTGATATCCATATTGGTTTCCCACTAAATGTAATTTGATTTTTTTCTCTCACAGCCTTTAAAATTCTGTCTTTATTTTGTATGTTAGGTATTTTCATTATAATGTGACTTGGTGTGGGTCTATTGTATATTTGTGTATTTGGAGTCCTATAAGCCTCTTGTACTTGATTTTCCATTTCATTCTTCAGATTTGGAAAATTTTCTGATATTATTTCATTGAATAGATTGTTCATTCCTTTGGTTTGTTTCTCTAAGCCTTCCTCAATCCTGATAATTCTTAAATTTGGCCTTTTCATGATATCCCATAGTTCTTGTAGATTCTCTTCATGATTTCTTACTGTCTTCTCTGGTCAACTTTGTTTTCAAGATTAAATATTTTGTCTTCAATATCTGAGGTTCTGTCTCCCAGGTGTTCTATCCTATTGATTATGCTTTCTATGGAGTTTTTAATTTCATTTATTGTTTCCTTCATTTCAAGGATTTGTTTTTTTTTCAATCTCTATCTCTTTATTGAAATGATCTTTTGCTTCCTGTATTTGCTCTTTTAACTGTCAATTGGTGCGATCATTCAATGCCTGCATTGCCCTTTCATCTCATCCTTCAATGCCTCCATTTTCTCTTTCATCCTCATTTGCTTCCCTTATTGTTTTGATTATGTACATTCTGACTCCCTTTCTGACATTTCTTCTGCCATGCTGTCTTTGGATATTATTGCTATACCATCTAGGTTTGTTTGGGACATTTTCTTCCCTTGTTTTCTCATATCGTTCAAGTATCTACCTCTCTAGTATGAAACTCTGGGATATTGCAGATTTCCTCGATTGACTAATATTGTCTCTGTAAATTTCCTCTTAGCCTTCTATAGCCTGAAGTCTTGGAGGAACTTAATAATGCGGTCCTCCACTCGGAAGCTGGCCTTTACTGGTGGTGGCCTTCAGGTGGTTTATATTCCCCGATGGCTCTGAGTTGGTCCCGAGGCTCTCAATACCTCCTCTTCTTGGCTCCTGGGTCTTGTCGAAGGTCCTCTAGTCTCCAGTAGGTGTCTCAGGAAGGGAGTTGCCTTTCCAATGATGATGGCACCCCCTCAGGAGTAATTCAAAATGCCGGCACCAGCCTATAAAGAAGACTCTGGCTAACTCCATGATGGCGACAAACCTCGGTGTGGTGGTCAGGCGGGTTTGTTCAGTGGTGGCATCTTTATTTGGCCTGGCGGTTGGACAGATTGGCTACCTGCTGCCCCGAGCTGCAAGGCAGGCAAGTTGGGTGCCTGCCTGCTACCTCTGCAATGCAAGTGACCTGACTCGCCCATCAGCTAGCTCCACGACTGCGACCAACCAGTGATGGCACTGACCTAGGTGCAGGGGTCAGGCAGGGTCACTCAGTTATGACATCTGTCCTTGGCCTGCTGGCTGAGTGGGTTATCTGCCTGCCGCTTACCTCCACGATGTAGGCGGCCTGACTCAGCCGCCAGCTCGCTCCACTACTGCCACAACCAGTAATCAAATGGCATAATTTTATTCTTCTTTATGGCTGAATATTATTCCATTGTGTATATATACCAGAGTTTCTTTATTCATTCTTCTACTGAAGGGCATCTAGATTTATGCTACAATCTAGCTATTGTGAATTAAACTGCTATAACATTGATGTCACTTCTTTACTGTAGTATGATGATTTTAAGTTCTTTGGGTCTAAACCAAGGAGTGTAATAACTGGGTCAAATGGTGGTTCCATTCCAAATTTTCTGAGGAATCTCCATACTGCTTTCCAGAGTGGCTGCACCAATTTGCAACTCACCAGCAATGTATGAGTGTGCCTTTTTTCCCACATCCACGCCAACATCTATTGTTGCTTGTATTCTTGATAATAGCCATTCTAACTGGGGTGAGATGAAATCTTAGGGTATTTTGATTTGCATTTCTCTAATTACTAGAGGTGTCGAACACTTTCATATATTTGTTGAACACCTGTATATCTTCTGTGAAGTGTCTGCCTCTTTAGCCCATTTATTGATTGGGTTCTTTGTATTTTTGGTGTAAAGTTTTTAAAAGTGGTTTTTTTTTTTTTTTTAATTTTGGAGATTAGTGCTCTAACTGAATGCATGTAAAAAAGATTTTCTCTCACTCTATAGGCTCTCTTTTCACAATAAATCAATCTATTGTTTCCTTTGCTGGGAAGAAGTTTTGCAGTTTGAATCTATTGCATTTATTAATTCTTACTTTCTTTTCTTGTGCTCTGGGATTCTTGTTAAGCAAGTCTTGTCTTAAGTCAACATGATGAAGATTCAGTCCTACTTTTTCTTCTATTTGGTTCAAGGTCTCTGATCTAATTCCTAAGTCCTTGATCCATTTTGAGTTGAGTTTTGTGCAGGGTGAGAGATAGGGTTTTTATTTCATTTTGTTGCATATGAATTTCCAGTTTTCCCAGCACCATTTGTTGAATAGGTTATATTTTCTCCACTGTATGTTTTGGCACCTTTGTTTAGTATGAAATAACTGTAGAATTCATATTGTCAAAATGACCATACTACCAAAGGCACTCTACAGATTCAATAAAATTCCAATTAAAATCCCAATGATGTTCCTCATTGAAATAGAGAAAGCAATCATGAAATCTATCTGGAAGAATAAGAGACTCAGAACATCCAAAGCAATCCTGAGTAGGAATAGTTAAGCAGGAGGTATTACAATACTAGACCTTAAACTCTACTACAGAGCAATAGTAACAAAAACAGCATAGTATTGCCACCAAAATAGACAAGTACACCAATGGTACAGAAAAGAAGACACAGAGACAAACCTTCCTTATTTCTAAAGATGAACTTTCCTGTGTGTTTTTGTACATATTTTCACATATGTGTTCTCATGAATATTCAAGATTCCTGCTTTGTATGTTCCTTCCCTAACACTAACACTTCCCCATCCTGTAATCTAATACTCTGAGGAACCTAACTCTTATGCCTAAACTTCATGTAATATAAAACTCTATGTAATTGTCTGCATTTTTAAGCATATGTTGAATTACATACTTGAGTTTTATCAGGATAGTTATTAATACATACATATATATATATGTGTGTGTGTGTGTGTGTGTGTGTGTGTGTGTGTAACTTGTCCCTGCACTTTAAACATATGTCCTTATAAGACCAACATCACACCACTCCCAATTTCTAAAAATGAGCTTTCCTGTATGTTTTCATACATATTTTCACTTTTATGTTCTCATAATTGTCATGATTCCTGCTAAATATGTTCATTCCCAAACCCTAAGCCTAGCCTGACCTTAAATTTAACACTCCCAGGAACCTTACTACTATATCTAAACTTCATGTAATATCAAACTGTCTGTAATTGTATTATTTCATGGATATTTAGTCTTACATATTTCAGTTTTATCTAGATAGTCATTAATACATTCATATATATCCACTGATAACCTATTTGTACACATCCCTGCTCCTTAAATATATATTCTTATATGACAATATCTACAAAGTAATATGTGTCTTTGTCAATATTTTCAATTGTGCATTCTCACAATCATTCATGATTCCCACTAAATATGTTCCTTCCCTAACCCTAACCCTACCCTAACCTGAAATCAAACACTCCCAGGAATCTATCCCCTATACCTAAAATCCATGCATTATAAATGGTATGTAATTGTATTTTTTTCAATGGTGTTTTGACTTACATATTTGAGTTTTATCTGTATATTTATTAGTACATTCAGATATATGCATTGGTTACTCATCAGAACACACTGCTGTGTTTTAAATATATGTACTCATGTGACAAAATCCACAACTATTCTGTCCTAAAAATTAACTTTCCTATATGTTTGTGTACATATTTTCATTTGTACATTCTCATGAATATTCATGATTTCTGTAATATATGCTCATTTTCTAACCTTAACCCTAACTTTACCTGAAATTGGATATTCCTAGGAACCTAACTCTATACCTAAACATCATGGAGTATAAAATTATATGTAGTTGTATTTTCATGAGAATTTTTACTTACATATTTAAAGTTTATCTGGATAATCATTAATACATTCATATATATGCATTGGTAACCCATCAGTACCAATTCAAGATCTATAAATCTACACACTTTTGGAAAAACTCCACATCCTCCTTTATTTCTAAAAATAAACTTTCCTGTATGTTTTTCACATGTAGGTTGTCATAAATATTCACAATTCCCGCTATGTATATTCATCCCACAACCCTAACAATAGCCTGACTTAAAATTGAATATTCCCAGGAACCTAACTCCTATACCTAAATTTTATATAACATAAAACTGTATGTAATTATAAGTATTATCAAGGTATTTTGACTTACATTTCCGTTTTATCTAAATAATCATTAATATATTCATATACGTACATTGGTAACTTTTCAGAACCCATCCCTGCTCTTTAAATGTATGTAATTATATGACTAATACTACAACCTTGTCTATTGTAAAAGAATGAACTTCCCTGTATGTTTTTGTACAAATGATCATATGTATGCTCACATGAATTTTCATGATTCCTGTTTTTTATGTTCCTGCCCTAACTCTAACCTTCACTAGTCCTGTATGTATATTCCCAGAAAACATACTCCTATAGCTAAAAGTAATATAATATAAAATTCTATGTAATTGTATATATTTTCATGGGTATTTTTCTTACATATTTCAGTTTTATCTGGAAAATTATTAATACATTCTTATAAATACATTGATAATTTATTAATACACATCCCATCTGCTTATATATGTTCTTTTGTGATGAACTCCACACCCTCGCCCATTTCTACAATAAATATTCATATATACATTTTGTTCATTAATACACATGTGCATTCTCATAAATATTTCTGATTACTACTATGTATGTTCCTTCCCTAACACTATCCCTAGCCCAAACTTTAATACTCCAGTAATTTAATTCTTATGATCAACTTTATGTGGTATAAAAAAGTATGTAATTCTACATATTTTCAAGGGTATTTTGACTTATTTGAATTTTATTTGCATAATAATTAATGCATTCATATATAGGCATTTGTAACTTTTTGGAACTTTTACCTGCACTTTAAACAAATATACATATACAAAATGTACACACCCTTTCTCATTTCTGAAAATAAACTTTCATATATGTTTTCTTACATATTTTTACATGTGTGCTCTCATGAAACTTTATGATTGCTGCTATATATGTTCATTCCCTAACCCTAACCCTAGCTTGACCTGCAATTTAATACATTCAGGACCTCACTCCTACACATAAATTTTATGTGCTATAAAACTGTATGTAACTGTATATATTTTAAAGGATATTTTGACTTACATATTTTATTTTTATCAGAATAATCATTAATACAATTATACATATGCAATGGTAACTTATGAGAACATATCCCTGCACTTTATATGTACTTATACAAACAAAACCACACACTTCCCCATTTATAAAAATAAACACTTGTGTATGTTTTGTACATATTTTTACATGTTCTCTTTAAAAAATTACAATTCCTTCAGTATATGTTCTTTCCCTAAACCTAACCTAGCTCTCCCTATAATTGAATACTCCCAGGAACCTAACTTCTATACCTAAATTTCATGTAATATAAAACAGTATGTGATTGTATGTGTTTTCATGGGTATTTTGACTTACATATTTTGGTTGTATCTGGATACCATTAGTACATTCAAATATGTGCATTGGTAAATTATCAGTACGCATCCCTGCTCTTTGAATATATGTACTTATGTAATAAAGTATACTCCTTTCCCCATTTCTAAAAATAAAATTTCCTCTGTTTTATACATATTTTACATGTCCATTCTCATGATTATACATGATCTCTGCTAAATATTTTCATGTCCTAACCCTAACCATATTCTGACACAAAATTGAATACTCCCAGAATCTATATCTAATACCTAAAATTCATGTATTATAAAAGGGTACTAAATTGCATTATTTTCACAAGTGTTTTGACTTACATATTTGATTTTTATCTGGATAATCATTAATATATTCATACATATGCATTGGTGACTTATCAGAATATCCCTGCATTTTAAATGTATGTACTTAAAAGACCAATTCCATACCCTTCCCCATTTCTAAAAATGAACTTTCCTTTTTTGTAAATATTTTCACATGTGAACTCTTGTGAATATTCATGGTTCCTGCTATAGTTATTCATACCCTAACCCTAAACCTAGCCAGACCTGAGATTGAATACTCTCAGGAAACTAACTTCTATACCAAAGCATCATACAGTATAAAACTATTTGTAATTGCATGTATTTTCATCGGAATTTTCACTTATATATTTAAGGTTTATCTGAATAGTCATTAAACCATTCATGCATATGCATTAGTAACTCATCCTTACCAATACATGCTCTTTATATTTATTCACTTTTACAACCAATGCCACACCCTCTTTATGTCTAAAAATAAACTTGTATGTTTTGTACATATTTTCACTCATGTGTTCTAATGAATATTCACAATTCTTGCTATACATATTCATTTCATAGCCATAACCATAACCCAACTTGAAATTATATTCTCCCAGGAACCTCCTTTATATTAACCTCATATAATGTAAAACTCTATGTAATTGTATGTATTTTCATGGTATTTTGACTTAAATTTTTAGTTTTATCTAGATAATTATTAATAAATTCATATAAAAGCATTGGTAACTTATCAGCATGCATCCCTGTTCCTTAAATATATGTACCTATATGACAAACTCCAAACTCTTCCTCATTCCTAAAAATAAACTTTTCCATATGTTTTTTACATATTTTCACGTACATGTTCCCATGAATATACATGACTCCTGCAGTATATGTTCATTCCTTAACCCTAACCCTAGCTTGACCTGAAATTGAAGACTCCCGGGAACCTAATTCCTGTACCTAAATTTGATGTTATATAAACTGTTTGTAATTGTATGTATGTTAATGGGTATATTGACATATATTTCAGTTATATCTGGATATTTATTAGCCCATTCAGATACATGCATTGGTAAATTATCAGTACCCATCATTTCTCTTGAAATATATGTATGAAGTCCACACACTTTCCCCTATCTAAAAATGAATTTTGTATATGGTTTTGTACATATTTTCACATGTGTGTTCTTATAAATATTCACCATTCCTGCTACATATATTCCTTCCCTAACTGTAACCCTAACCCACATGTAATTGAATACTCCCATAAACTTAACTCCTATACCTAAAATTCATGTGGTATAAAACTCTAAGTAATTATATACTTTTTATGGGTTGTTTAACTTATATGAGATTTATCTAGATAGTCGTATATTTATATATATTCATATATATTCATTGGTAAATTACCAGTACGCATCCCCACTCCTTAATCATTTGTACACATGCAACTGTCTTCACATGCTTTCTTCCCCTTCCTAAAAATGAGCCTTCATTTTTGAACATGTTTTTGCACATATTTTCATAGGTGCATTCTCATGAATATTCTTGATTCATGCTATATATGTTCACTTTCTTAACCCTAACCCTAGCCCAACCTGTAATTGATACTCCCAGGAAACTCTTATATATAAACCTCTTATATAAAACTCTTATATATAAACCTCATGTACAAAACAAACACATGTAATTGCATGTATTTTCATTTTGACTTACATATTTCACTGTTATCTGATGATGATGAACATTCATGTTTCCTTCTATATATGTTCATTTCCTAATTCTGTAGCCCAACCTGAAATTGAAAACTCCCATTTATTTACCTCCTATACTTAAACATCATGAAGTATAAAACTGTATGTAACGCATTCATTTTCCTGTGTATTTTGACCTACATATTTCAGTCTATATATATAACTTATATATTTCTATATATATATCTTACATATTATATAATATATGTATAATATTATATATTATACATATATTATATATTATATTATAATATAATATATTAATATAATATAATGCATAATAATATATAATATAATATATTATAACATATATTATATTATAATATATATATTTATAATATATATATAAATTTATATATAATATAATATATATAAATATATATATAAATATAATTATATGTTATATATATAATATTATATAAATGTATATATATTTATATATTATATATATTTTTATATATAAATATGTTATATATATTTATATGTATATTCATACATATTATTTATATATTTATATATTTATATATAGATATATAAATATATATTATACATAAATATAATATTTATATATTTTTATATATTTGTATATAAATATATTATGTATTGATAATATATATTTAATATTATATATAATATATATGTATATATATTATATATTAATAATATATATTTAATATTATATATAATATATATGTATATTCATATATAAATATATATTTATATTTATATTTTATATTATATATATATTTATATTATATATATTTCTATATATATATCTTACATATTTCTGCTATATATATCATTCCATAACCCTAATCCTAGCCCTATGTGTAATTGAATACTACCAGAATCCTATATCCTATACCTAACTTTATATAATATAAACTCTAGGTAATTGTATGAATTTCCATCAGGATTTTGACTTACATAATTGAGTTTTATCTGGATAATCATTAAACTCTTACATATGCATTGTTACTTATCAGTACACTTTCCCACTCCTAAATATATGTTCATATCCATCAAACTCCCCACACTTCCCAATTTCTAAAAGTAAACTTTCACATGTTTTGTATATATTTTCACATGTGAATTCCATGAATATTCATGATTCATGTTATATATATTTCTTCCCAGCCCTAACCCTAGAGCTAACTGTAAATGAATACTCAAAGGAATATAGCTCCTGTACCTAAACTTCATATAATATAAATCTCAGTGTAATTGTTTGTATTTTCATGGGTATTTTGACTTAGTATTTCAGTTTTATATGGATAATCATTAATACATTCATATATATGCTTTGGTTACTTATAAATACACATCCCTGATGCTTAAGTATATGTACTATTTGATGAACACCACACCATTCCCCATTTCTAAAAAATGAATTTTTTGTATGCTTTGTACATATTTTCATGTTTCTTCTCATGAATATTTACAATTCCTTGTATATGTTCTTTCCTTAACCCTAATCCTAGTTCTATCTGTAATTGAATACTCCCAGGGACATAACTCCTATACCTAAACCTAATATAATACAAAACTCTATATAATTGTATCTATTTATAAAGGTATTCTGACTTTTTCTAGTTTTATTTGGACATTTATTAATACATTTATATATATGCATTTGTTACTTACCTGTATGTGTCTCTGTCCCTCAAATATGTTCTTTGTATTATGCAAAGAACATCCCATCAATCCCCACTTCTAAAAATAAGCCTTCCTATGTTTTTTTACATGTTTTCACACATGACTTCTCTTGAATATTCTCAATTCATGCTATATATGTTCATTCCCTAATCCTAAACCTAGCAGACTTAAAATTGATACTCCCAGGAACTTAACCCCCCTAGCTAAGCTTAATGTAGTATACTGCTGTATGTAATTGTATGTATTTTCAAAAATATTTTTAATTCCATATTTGAGTTTTATCTAGATAATCTTTAACACATTCATTTATAAGTGTTGTTAACTTGTCAGGTCATTTCCTCGTTCTTTAAATATGTGTACTTATACGACCAACAACACTCTCTTCCCCTTTTTTGAAGATGAACTTTTGTGTATCTTTTTGTAAGTATTTCACACATGTGTTCTCATAAATATTCATGATTCATGCTACATATGTTCATTCACTTACCCTAATACTAGCCCAAACTGAAATTGAATATTGTGAGGGGCCCATCTTATATAACTATAAAGAATGCAGTATAAATCTGTATAAAACTGCTTGTATTTTGGTGGGCATTTTGTCTTACATATTTCAGTTTTATCTGGATAATCATTAAAGAATTTCTATATATGTATTGGTAATATATCAGGACATATCCTGCAGTTTAAATACATGGAATTATATGATGAATTCTGCACATATCTCCAATACTACAAATGGAGTTTTTTATATTTTTTATGTATATTTACATATGCCTTTTCAGGAATATTCATAATTGCTGCTATATGTGTTCTTTTCACATCCTAACCATAATCTGACCTGAAAATGAGTACTCCCAGGAAACTGACTGCTATATCTAAATTTTATGTACTTTAATACACTATGTTATTGAAAGTATTTTCACAGGTGTTTTGAATTATATATCAGTTTTATATGGATAATAATTAATACATTTATATAAATGCAATGATAGTATATCTTGGCATCATAAGCACTTAAAATGTGTGTAACTGAACAAGAAACTCCCCAACCTTCCCCAATTATAAAAATGAACTTTTCTATATAATTTTGTTCAGGTTTTCCCATGTGTGTTCTCAAAAGTGTTCATGATTCCTGCTATATATGTTCATTTTCTAACCCTAAACCTAGTCTAACTTGAAATTGAATATTCTCAGGAACTACACTTCTATAATTGAAATTTATGTACTATAGCACTGTATGTAATTGCATGTATTTTCATGTGTATTTTGACTTACATATTTCTGTTTTGTCCAGATAATCATGAAAATAATAATATACATGTATGCACTGGAAGTTTACCTGGACATAACCTGCATTTTAAATATATATAATTATACAATGAACACCACATTCTTCCACAATTCTAAAAGTGAAGTTTCCTATATGCTTTTGTACATAATTTCAAATGTTGGTTTTTATTAAATTTTAGGATTCCTGCAACATAGTTCATTCCCTAACCCTAACCCTAAAATGATCTAAAATTGAATACTCCCAGGAATCTAACTTCTATAACTAAATATCATGCAATGTAAAAATGAAGGTAATTATATGTATTTTCATGATTATTTTAACTTACTTTTTTCAGGGTTTTCTGGATAATCATTAATACATTCATATATATGTATTGGTAATATATATGAACACTTCCTGCACATTAAATATAAGTAATATACAACAAATTTCACACCTTTCCTCTATCTAAAAACAAGGTTTCCAATATGTTTTTGCACATATTTTAACATGTGTATTCTCATGAATATTCAATATTCTGGCTAAATATGTTCATTCCCTAAGACTGAACATAACCCAACCTGAAACTGAAAACTCCCAGAAAACTAATATCATGCAATATAAAAATTAAGGTATTTGTTTGTATTTTCTTGATTATTTTGACTTACATATGTGTATTAATGATTTGCACATATATTAATGATTAGTTTGACTTATATATTTTAGTTTTATCTGGATAATAAATTTAGACATTCATACATTTTTTTTTTAACATTTTTGGACATAACCTGCTCTCAATAGATATATAATTTTAGGATAAACTACACATCCTTCCACTATTCTACAAATAAAATTTCCCATATATATTTTACATATTTTTGCAAGTGTGTTCTCATGAATATTTATGATTCCTTCTTTATATGTTCATTTCCTGCACTAACCCTAGTCCAATCTGAAATTTAATACTCCATGGAATCTAATTGTACATCTACTCAACATGCAATATAAAAATGAAGGTAATTATGTGTATTTTCTTGATTACTTTGACTTACATATTTCAGGATATTCTGGATAATCTTTAATACATTCATATATATGCATTGGTAACATATATGGACATACCCTGCACTTTAAATATATGTAATTATACGACGAACTTCACACCCTTCACCAACCTAAAAACGAAGTTTCCTGTATGTTTTTAACATATTTTCCTGTTGCCCATTCTCATAAAAATTCAGGATTCTGGCCATATGTGTTCATTCTTTGACAATAATTCTAATTCCACTTGAAATTACATACTCCCAGTAATCTATCTTTAAAAACTAAACATCATGCAGTATTAAACTATATGTTATTATATGTATTTTCATGGACCTTTTGACATATATTTTTGTTTTACCTGTATAATCATTAATATATTCACATATAGGCATTGACAACATATCTGCATATACCTTGCTCTTTAAATAATTGTATGAAGAACTCCATATCCTTAGCCAGTACTAAAAATGATGTTTCCTGATTTTCTAAATATTTTCACATGTGCATTTTCATGAATATTCATGATTCCTGCTATACAAGTTTATTTCCTAACCCTACTCCTAGCCTGAATAGTATAAAACTGTGTTATTTTATGTGTTTTTTTGGGTAATTTGACTTACACTTTTCATTTTTATCTGTATAATCTATAATATGTTTATACATAGACATTTGTAACATATTTGGATATCCTTGCTCTTTAAATATATGTAATTATTCAACAAGTTCCACATTATTCCCCAATACTCAAAATGAAGTTTCCTATATATTTTCTAAATATTTTTATATATGCATTCTCATGAATATTCATAATTCCTGTTAAATATGTTCATGTCCATAATCAATCTACAATAACCTGAAATTGAATACTCACTGGAATCTAAATTTTATACATAAACATGCAGTATAAAACAGCATGTAATTGTATGTATTTTCTTCAGTATTTTGACTTACATATTTGTTTTATTTTGGTAATTATCAATATATACTTATTGATAACATATCTGAACACATCTTGCACATAAAATATATGTAATTATATGACAAATTCCATACTCTTCCACAATTTTAAAAATGAAGTGCTATATGTTTTTATGTATATGTTCACATGTGTATTCTCATGATATTCATGATTTCTACCCTGTATGTATATTCTCTAACCCTAACACTAACTGGACCTGAAAACGAATACATCCAGAAATCTAACTTGTATGCCTAAACATCGTGCAGTATAAAACTGGTTGTTATTGTATGTATTTTCATGGGTACTTTGTCTTACATATTTCAGTATCAGTTGGATAATCTTTAATACATTCATATATAAGCATTGGCAAAATATCTGGAACTACCTTTCTCTTTAAATATATTTAATTATATGAAAAACCCCACCCCCTCCCCCAACATTAATATTGAAGTTTCCTATATGTTTTTCTAAATATTTTCACATGTGCATTCCATGAATACTCAAGTATCCTTCTATATATGTTCATTCCCTAATGCTAAGCCTAGCCAGACCTGAAATTGAATACTCCAAAGAATCTAAATTCTATACCAAAATATCATGCAGTGTGATACTGTATTTAATTGCATGACTATCCATGATTATTTTCACTTACAGATAAAATTTCTGTTTTATCTGGGTAATGAATTAATACATTAAAATACATGCACTGGTAACATAAATGGACATATACTGCACCTTAAAATATATTTAAAAATAAGATGAAAATCACCCCCTTCCCCAATCTAAAAGTGAAGTTTCCTATATGTTTTTGCACATATTTTCTTATTTTTTTTTATTTATTCTAATTAATTGTACATGACAGAATGCATTTATAAATTTTGATAAATCATATAAATAAATTGTAATTTCTCATTTTTCTGAATGCACTTATTGTAGGATCAAATAAGTCATGCAGGCACATATGGATGCATGGTAATAACATCTGTTTCACTCTACTATCCTTTCTACCCCCATACCAATTGCCCTCCATTCACTCACCTCTACCTAATATAAAGTAACTCTATTCTTTCCTGGCACACCCTCATTAGTGTGAATTAGCATCCACATATCAGAAAAACTTTTGGCCCTTGTTTTCTTGGGTTTGGTTAATTTCACTTACCATGATATTCTCCAACTCCATCCATTTACCAGCAAATGCCAGAATTTCATTCTTCTTTAAATTCCAGTAATATTCCATCATATATGTATATGTATATATGTACATATGTATATATATCATCATATAATCCATCATATATGTATATACATGCATATATATACATATATGTATATATCTCACATTTTCTTTATCCATTCATCTGTTGAAGGGCACCTAGGTTGGTTCCATAGTTTATTGTCAATTGAGCTACTATAAACAATGATGTGGATGCATCAATGTAGTATGCTGATTTTAAGTCCTTTGGGTATAAACTGAGGAATGGAAAAGCTGGGTTAAATGGTGGTTCCATTTCAAGTTTTCTGAGGAATTTCCATACTGCTTTCCATAATGGTTGCACCATTTTGCATTCTCACCAGTAATGTGTGAGTGTACCTTTTTACTCACTTCCTTTCCAACTTTCCAACACCTAATGTTGTTGCTTGTATTCTTTTTTTTTTTTTTTTTTTTTTTTTTTTTTTGCAGTGCTGAGGATTGAATGCAGGGCCTTGTGCTTGCAGGGCAGGCACTCTACCAACTGAGTCACATCCCCAGCCCTGCTTGTATTCTTGATAATTGCCATTCTGATTGGAGAGGGGTGACATTTTAGAGTAGTTCTGATTTGCATTTTTCTAATTACTAGAGATGTTGAAAATGTTTTCATATATTTGTTGACAGATTGTACATCTTCTTGTGTGAACTTTCTGTTCAGTTCTTGAGCCCATTTATTGATTGGGTTATTTGTTTGTTTGTTGTTTCTTTGTGGTGTTAAGTTTTTTGAGTTTTTATATATCCTAGAGATTAATGCTATATCTGAGGTGCATGTAGTAAAGATTTTCTTCCAGTCTGTAAGCTTTCTCTTCACATTATTAATTATTATTATTATTTTTTTCTGAGAAGAAGATTTTAGTTTGAATTCATTCCATTTATTGATACTTGATTTAACTTCTTGCACTTTAGGGGTCTTGTTAAGGAAGTCGTATCCTATCCAACATGGTGAAGATTTGGGCCTACTTTTTCTTCTAGTAGTTGCGGAGTCTCTGTTTTCACGCCTAGGTCTTTGAGTTGATTTTTGTGCAGTGAGAGATACAGGTTTAATTTCATTGTGTTATATTTTGCTTTCCATTTTTTCCAGCACCATTTGTTGAAGAGACCATCTTTTCTCCATTGTCAGTTTTTGGCTCCTTTGTCTAGTATGAGAAAACTATATTTATGTGGGTTTGTCTCTGTGTCTTCTATTCCACACCATTGGCCTACTGGTCTGTTTTGGGGCCAATACCATGCTGTTTTTGTTGCTATAGCTCTGCAGTGTAGTTTGAGGTCTGGTGTTGTGATGCCTCTTGCTTCACTTTTCTTGGTAAGGATTGCTTTGGCTATTCTCAGTCTCTTATTTTTCCAAATGAATTTTATGATTGCTTTTTCTAGTTCTATGAAAAATGTCATTGGGATTTTAATAGGAATTGCCTTAAATTTGTACATTTTTGGCAGTGTGGCCATTTTGACAGTATTAATTCTGCCTATCTAGGAACATTTCCATCTTCTAAGGTCTTCTTCAATTTCTTTCTTCAGTGTTCTGTAGTTTTCAATTTAGAGGTCTTTCATACTTTTCGTTAGATTCATTCCCAAGTGTTTTTTTTTTTTTTTTTTGAGGCTACTGTGGATGCAGTAGTTTTCTTTATTCCTCTTTCAGTGGATCATTACTGATATAAAGGAATATGTTTGATTGATGGGTATTGATTTTATATCCTGCTACTTTTCTTTTTTTTTTTTTAATTGTAAACAAATGGGATACATGTTGTTTCTCTGTTTGTACATGGCGTAAAGGCATACCATTTGTGTAATCATAACATTACATAGAGTAATGTTGTTTGATTCATTCTGTTATTTTTTCCTGCTACTTTTCTGAATTCATTTTTTAGTTCTAGAAGTTTTTGTGGGGTTTTTGGATCTTCTAAATATAGAATCATGTCATTGGCAAATAGTAATGGTTTGAATTCTTCTTTACTTGTTCATATATCTTTAATTTATTTCTCCTGTCTAATTGCTCTGGCTAGAATTTCAAGGATAATATTGAATAAAAGTGGTGAAAGAGGGCATCTCTGCCTTCTTACAATTTTTAGAAGGAATTCTTTCAATTTTTTTCTATTTAGAATTATGTTGGCCTTGGTTTTAGCATATATGGTTCTACAATGTTGAGGTATGTTCCTACTATCCCTATTTTTTCTAGTATTTGAATATGAAGAAGGTGATGTATTTTGTCAAATGATTTTTCTGCATCTATTGCAATGATCAGATGATTCTTGTTTTAAAAACTATTGATATGATGAATTACATTTATTGATTTTAAGAGGTTGAAACACCTTGTATCCCTGGGATGAACCCCACTTGATTGTGCACTATCTTTTTAATATGTTTTTGTACAGAATTTGCCAGAATTTTATTGAGAATTCATGAGGCATATTAGTCTAAAGTTTTCTTTCTTGATGTGTCTTTATCTGATTTGGTATCAGGATGATATTTGACTATTAGGATCAGTTTGGAATGTTTTCCTCCTTTTCTGTTTCATGGAACACTTTGGGGAGTATTGGTGTTAATTCTTCTTTGAAGGTCATATAGAACTCAACTGAAAATACATCTAAACCTGTGTATTTTTTTAATTGGTAGGTTTTGATGATGTTTTCTATTTCATTACTTGAAATTGTTCTGTTTAAATCATGTATGACATCCTGATTCAGTTTAGGTAGGTAATATATCTCTAGAAATTTGTTGATGTCTTCAATATTTTCTATTTTATTGGAGTATAAATTTTCAAAATAGTTTCTAATTATCCTCTATATTTCAGTTGTGTGCATTGTGATATTTGCTTTTTCTTCATGTATTTTAGTAATTTGGGTTTTCTTTTTCTATTTGTTAATGTGGCTAAGGTTTATGAATTTCATTTATTTTTCAAAGAACCAACTTTTTGTCTTGTCAATTTTTTTCAATTGTTTGTTTCAATTCCATTGTTTTCAGCTATGATTTTAATTATTTCCTGTCTTTTATTTTTGGTGTTAATTTTTTCTCCAATTTCTAGAGCTTTGAGATGTAATGTTAGGTCATTATTGTTGACTTTTTATGGTTTTAATAAATGAGCTCAATGTGATAATCTTTTCTATTAGTACTGCCTTCAAAGTGTCCCAGATATTTTGATATGTTGTATCAGTGTTCTTGTTTACATCTAAGAATTTTTTTTTGTCTCCTCCCTGATGTTGAAGCCAAAATTATAGGTGATTGGGTTGAATCAAGAAAATGGAGGCCATCTGAGTCTGAGAAGTTGGAAACCACCCCTAGGAGGATGAAATGCCAAAGGTCTCCAGAGCCCTTGGATCACCAAGTTTACCTGCCTATACTGCCCCTCCCAAAAGTCTGCAGGCAGGGAATTATTAATTAATGACCCCTGGGCTGTTACCTACCCGAATTACTCCATTTGACCCTTCACCCTATCCATCTGCCCACCTTTTACTATGTCACCAGCATCTCCTGAGCCTAATCCCATAGGCAGGAAGGAGAGAGATAAGGGGGAAGAGAGCAGGAGAACAAAGGAAACTTTAGCCTATAAAAAGGACAGGCAACTCTCACTTCTTGGGATATCAGAATACCAGCCATGGCCCCCTTCTCCCTCCTGGGAGAAGTCTGTGTTACTACCTTTAAATGAAACCTGCTTCATATGCTTGCCTCAGCATGTTTCTGGTGTTATACTACAACATTTGAGGAATCAGAACTCATCACCAGTAACCAGCAGTATCATATTTGGAGGTACCACTGAGAGCTACATCCCAGCAAGCTACTCTCCATGCACCCCACATCTGTTTATGGTGCATCTTTCTGTTATCTTTCTTCCTAGAGGGCAAAAATGGGTAACTGTCAGATATTTAAATGCAGTTAGTTCATCCACCATTCTTCAAGACATGGGTGAAAATTTTCCCAGCCTAGCACTATGCAGACCAGGCATGTTGGACACTGCAAAGCCATTTCCTACTTTTTCTGTCCAGGCTCAGAGAGCAATTGATGTAAGTACAGTGTCCCTAGTCCCTAGTCCCAATCTACTTCATATGTGTGGAGTTGGATGAAGAATTGGAACAACTGCAGGGTTCTCTGCCCCAGGCTACTCTTGGATGAGCCCCAAAGGTTCCTTCTCTGAACCCCCCTCCCAAATGCTCTAATGGGTATGTAGGGAGATCAGTTGACAAATGGCATTGAGGGAAAGCCCCAATTTCATTTATCTCTGTATGGGCCATTCAACACTCCCCCACATCCAATTCCTCCTGAATGTTCCCTTTCCCTCACTGATCAGACATGAGCAATTCAGACTGTAGGATTAAGACAAAGACATAGGATAATTAGTAAGAAAATGCCCAGGTTCCCTTTGTTTGCATAGTTAGCCTTCACTAGTCTGTTTAGAATCTCCCCATTACTGTACCTGTGCTTAAATATGCTCACTGTGTTCTCTTTCAGCTGCAAGATGGAGGCATTCAAAATTAACACTTTTTGTGAGATTCTCCAAGAAAAGGTCATTATATGCCTAATGACCAATAGTTGTCCTCTCACACTCCACAGATTCCTTTAGTCTACACAGCAAAAAATAAGGCAAAAGTGTGCAATTTTTACTTTTGTTGTGTGTGTGTGTGTGTGTTTCTAATTAGGAGTTTATAGTGTTAGAGAGGAAAGCAGTAATGTCCTTCAGTCTGTGTCCTCCAAGGGTCTCTAGCATAGGACAAATTGGGACCCTAACACTTTGCCAAAGAAGGTCAGAAATAACTTTGGCAAATCCAGATGATTAGAGATGGGTTTTTCTGGACTATATTGAAGCTCAAACTTAGAGAGGCATCCCTAATACTCACTCAGATGGGAGCTTCTCTCTCAACAGTATTGCCAGGTTCATCACTAGCCTGCATACTGCAAAATTACAAATGATCAAGAAAAGTCCCTCATTTTCATATGTTGCCAGTCTTGACCTTAATAATCTCTGCCATGAAGAGGAGAAAGCCTTAAGTAATCACCTAGTAGTGGAGAGAAATCAAGGGGATTCCTCAACTTATAATAGATAAGAATAAATTTAGGGAGGTTTTTGGAGGACCCAAGTAAATATATTGAGATGTTTCAGAACTTATGCCACATATTCGACTTCACCAGGAAAAATTATGCTATTACTTAGCCATCTAGAGTAGAGCAGTTCCCAGAAACAATCATAACTGGGATCCAAATAATAAGCAGGCTGCCTGGAAAACTATTATATAAGACCCTCAGGAAAGTCCTGCTATTGATACCACCATTTACCAGTGACAAGTTCTGCTGCCTCTAATATTGAAGTTTGAACACTAGAGAAGCACACATATTAAGCATATTAAGCAGGTTTTATTTAAAAGTAGTAATAATACAGACTTCTCCCAGGAGGGAGAAGGGGGCCGTGGCTGACGTTCTAAAGTCCCCAGAAGTGAGCACACCCTCCCTCTTTTATAGGTTGAAGTCTATTATATTCCATTTCTCCCCCTTATCTCTCCTTCCTGCCTACTTGACTAGGCCTGGTTTTTCAGGTGAGATGTAAAAAGTGAGAAGCAGATGGGGCATGGGAGGGCCAAAGTGATTCAGCCAGGCAAGGGCTCAGGGGGCATTAATTAGCAGCTCCTTGCTTGCAGTCCTTGATAAAGGCAGGCAAATTTGGTAGTCAATGGGCTCTGGAGATTCTTGACATTCCATTCTCCCAGGGGAAGTCTCCAACTTCCAGAGGTAGATGGCTTTCATAGCCTTCATTTCCTCTATTTGACCAGATTCCCTATTTCAACACTAACTGCCTGTCCCCAATTCTGACTTCACTATTTTCATGGAGAAACTCAGGAAGGTAATCTAGAACACACCACCCTGTATCCTGAATCTATAGAGGGTCACCTACTTTTAAATGATAATTTTACCATTCAGTTGGCCCCAAATATTTTGAGGAAATTACAAAAATTAACATATGACCCTGACCGATCCTTAGATAATATCCTCAGTTTGCATCTTCCTTTTTTTATAATAGAGATCAAAATGAAAAGAAAGAAATGGAACATAAAGACAAAGAAAAGGGCTTATTAAAGATCATTCAATACCTCAAATGGCAGAAACTTTTAGTGCTCTACAACAACCCATGCAAAACACCCATTTTAGGAGTTCAAAAGCCAAATGTGGAATGGTGCCTAGTCCAAAACCTTAGAATAATTAATGAAGCATTCATTTCCCTCCACCTCGTAGTTCCTGATTACTCTGATATCTGAGATTCTAGTTGCTGCTCGGTTCACTGTGTTAGATTTAAAAGATGCCCTTTTCTGTATACCCCTACACTCTCAATCAAAAGATCTGTTTACCATTAAGGAACCAGATAGTGGATCTCAATTAACCTGGACAATGTTGCCTCAAGGATTTAGGGATGGCCCTCACCTATTCAGCAAACCTACCAAAGGACTTAGCAAAATTCAGAAATAAAACATCTTTAATTTTCTCCAATATATAAATGACATCCTTTTATGTACCTCCACCCAAAAGGAATATCAAAAGGCCACTACAGACTCCTAAATTTCTTAGCTGATATGGGTTATAAGATCTCAAAGAAGAAAGCTCATCTATGCCATCAACAAGTTCAATACTTAGGATTACAATTGTCTTAAGGGACCCACAAAGAAGGACAGGAAAGAGTAACCCCCATAAGACAATATCCTCTACCCTAAACTGTAAGGCAACCAGAGGCTTCCTAGGGACAACTAGATACTGAAGGCTTTGGATTCCTGGGTAAGGAGAATTAGCTAAGCCTTTTAACACTCTCCTTAAGGAAACTATACACCAATGAACAATGGTCCTGATATGGAAAACAGAACCCTCTAAATGTTTTCAAGATATCAAAAATGGACCTTGGAGATCCAAGATGGCAGACTAGAGGGAGACTTCATTCTTTGTTGCTCTGCAACTTAGGTTTCAAGCAGAGGAAAATCTGTTTCTCTTTGAGGCAGTCTTTGGTGCTCATTGATCCCCTGCTGTTTACTCCATTTGTCCACTTGTATCACCCACAGTCTACCAGCATATCAACTACTTTATTGAGTGCAGATTGCTCACTGACTGCCGCCTATCACCTGCCATTTGCCCATTTGCCTGCCTCTTGCCTTCCCATCACCTGAATTTCACTTACCCATCACCCACCACCTAAGGTCCACCTGCTGATCATCTGATAGTAGCCTACAAACAGCCCACAGAGAGCCAGTGGATCACCAGCTGCCTGCTGTTGCCTGGAAGCTGCTGTTCTACTACTGCTGTTGCACTGTCACAGTACCTCCAAGGTTGGTTACATGTGGCCACCATTATTTTGGGACAATAGCCAGAACCTGCAGGATCCCCCAGCCCAACTGATCAAGCCACACCTCCAGGACCACCAACCTGACTGATTGCGCCCCACATGGACTCGGCACCCATTTCCCATGCTGCAGCTCCCCACTTACCAACACTTTTGGAAGTCAGTGCAGCCATCTTGGATTATCCTGGAAACAGAAGCTGCCATCTTTGGTTGGGGTCAATTCCATCCTGAGATGCCTGCTGGAGACTGGAATCTCATTGTCAGATACCTCTCATGCATCAGGCTACTGAAGACTGGGAGGTTTTAATAATATATGACTGTTATAGTGATAGATTTTCTTCTCCTTTTTGAAAAGCATTGTTTTTATTTCTTTATTTTTCTCACTCTATTTTCCTTTTGTTTACCTATTTCTTCAGAGTCTATCCCTTTTTTCTTGCTAACAACCAACTTCTTTTTATTCTGCTTTTATTCTTCCTACAATCTAGTACTGTTATATACTCTTTTCTTATCCCATTAACAGTTACATCCCACAGTCCTCCCCATCCTCTTTGTCCACCATTAGAAATTGTAGACCTCATTGCAAATCTATTTGTTATACTGTAGATAATAATTGAACTCATCCTCTCAGTTTATTATGACAATATTGTTAATGTCTTCTTAGGGGTTATTTGGTTTACAGCTACTGTCTATACTGGATGCTGCTAATGTTGATCTCCCCCTTAAAGAAAAGGTTTTGGAAACTTATGGGGGGAAAACTGCAATACCCCAGATCTGCACTGCTGGAGGGGAAGATATGTGAACAACATGGAAAAAAAAAAAAAAAAAGGGAAGAAAGTGTTCCAAACAAACCAAAATTCTATATTGATAGAATCCAATGACAGTATAGTAGAAGAAATGTCAGAAAAGGAGTTTAGGACATACTTAATTAAAATGATTCATGAATCAAAGGATGAGATAAGAGAGCAAAGGCAGGCAATGAACAATCACTTCAATGAACAGTTAATAGAGCAAATGCAGGAAGCAGAAGATTATTTCAACAAAGAGATAGAGTTAAAAAAAAAAAACAAAAAAAAAACAAACAGAAATCCTTGAAATGAAGAAAACAATAAGCCAAATAAGAAACTCAATGGAAAGAATCACCAAAAGACTAGATCACTTGGAAGACAGAACCTCAGACAGTGAAGAAAAAATAATTAATCTTGATAATAAAGTTGACCAAACTGAGAAGATGGTAAGAAATCATGAACAGAAACTCCAAGAACTACAGGATATCATGAAAAGAACAAATTTAAGAATTATCAGGATTGAGGAAGGCACAGAGATACAAACCAAAGGATTAAATAACCTATTCAATAAAATAATATCAGAAAATTTCCCAAACCTGAAGAACGAAATGGAAAATCAACTACAAGAGGCTTACAGAACACCAAATGCACAAAATTTTAACAGATCCACACTAAGGCACATTATAATAAAAATGCCTAACATACAAAATAAAGATAGAATTTTAAAGGCTATGAGAGAAAAGCATCAGTTTACATATAGGGAAAAACCCAATAATATGCTGCCTTCAAGAGACTCATCTCATAGAAAAAGACATCCACAGACCAAGGCTAAGGATGAGAAAAAACATACCACATACATGGACTCAGTAAAAAAATAAGGGTTTCCATCCTTATAACAGATAAAATGGACTTCTAGCCAAAGTTGGTCAGAAGGGATAAAGAAGAACATTTCATACTGCTTAAGGGAAACATAAATCAGGAAGGCATAAGGATCATACATATTTATGTCCAAACAATGGCACATTCTCAATTTCAGGAATCAAATAGAACACAGCACAATAATTCTTGGTGACTTTAGCAGAGCACTGTCAGAGTGCATTCTTTCCCTTCCAGAGTCCTGTCAACAGAGTATGTTAGCTTACTTTGGATTTTTGCCAATGGAGAGAGAGAAAACAGTCTTTTATCAACAATTTTAATTCACATTTCTTTTTTTTTAATAAGTGAATCCAACTACCTTTTTGTACATTAATAGCAAATTTTATTTCCTTTTCTGTTTTGAAACCATTATGATTTTGTCAATTTACATGTTAGGAAGGATAGCTCTTTGTAATATGAGCTGTAAATATCTCCCTTAGTTGTCTTTTTTAAAAAGTTCATTTATGATGCTTCTTTCCAAAAAAAAAAAAAAAAAAAAAAAATTGATTTTTATGTAACAAAAAACTACCAGTGAAATTATTTATGACTTGGGAATTTTAGGTCATAAAAGATTAGATACTTCTTGCTAACTCCAGATTTGTAAAGAAAATTTTTTCAAGTTTTCTTCTTATTATTTAATGGTCATGTTATTTTAAAAATATCTTTGGTACAAATGGAATTTAACATGGTATATGAGGTAAGGCTGAGATATTACTTTACTTATCCCTATAACATTTATTGACTACTTCTTATTCCCAGTGATTTGAGATGATGTCCTCGTTATACATTCAATTACTATATGTATCTAAGTGTACTTTCATTTGGGCATTCTGTTTCACTAATAGACCAGCATAATACTTTTAAATTATTTAGGCTTTTATAAAAGCCTTAATGTGTTTTAGTGCTGGTCCCACGTCTATGTTTATTTTTTTCACTATATTTAGCATCAAGTGATATCGCTTAAAACTGTTTTCATTGAGATTTTGTTAAATTTACAAATTAATTTACCAATAATATGGTCCTTCTGTTTGTAGAAAGGCTACTTCTTTTGGCTTTGGTGATATTTTAATTTTACTTTTCAATAATTCTCACATTTTTATTGACAAACATATTAATATATTTTTTTGTTATTGTTATATATGAAATTTTTTCTTCCACTAAATCTTCTGAAAGATTTTTAAAAATCCAAAATAACTTTTGGTATTGTTTTGAATTTATTATTACTACCACTTTGCAGTGATACTAGAGGTTATTTACTACAGAAAAGTTAAGAAAGGAAATTGAAAGTAATTTTCTCAATTCACTACTGTTATACAATTTGCTAAATGTTGTAATGAGGATGCAACTTAAAAGGGCAAAAGACTTTACACAATGTATACATACATCAAAACATGGTGTAAATTAATATGTTCAATTTTTATATCATTTAAAATAAATTTAATTTAAAAATAAAGTGAAAAAAGAGCAAAAATAATAATAATAATAATAATAATGTGCCTTGCTTCAAGCTCCTGTCTCAGCTTACCTATGGAGCAAGATTTAACTTGTTTATCACTGAGAGGAAAATTAACCCTAAAAATAGTCACCCAGAAAATACTGAATAGACAGCCATGAACAAACCAGTTCAATAGCCAATGGCATATTTCAGTAAGGAACTTAGCATAGTGACTTCATTCTCAAACTCAATGAAAAATAAGGTCTCATCATTTTCTTTCACATTCAAACCTGTCCACCAACTGGAAAAGAAATGGTTAAAATGCCCTAGGCATAAAGTTTCTTCTCAAAGCAGCAAGTTCCCTCACTCCTTCCAGGTGTCAGTGAAGGCTTATATTGAAATGTAAATTGAAGAAGACTGCAATCTCAGTAGGAGACCAGTCACAGACCCAAAGGAAAAAAAATGGAAAAAAAAATCTTTTACCTGAACTCTGGGTCATCTAAACCAAAAAGTAAATCATATGGTGTATTACTAAAATGATTAACAGCCAGGCCATTTTTTTTTTTCTAGGAATCTTGTTTTTTCCCTAAATTCATAGTTTCTGAACTCATGATTTCAAAGTTGGTTTTTTTTTTAATCTGTCCTATTTTTATTCAACTGAAGTTTTAAACATCTGTAACATTCCAATGGAGATTCACCTACAACAATTTACAAGGCCTTTGAATTGTGTTGTGTATGTATTTTGTTGTCTGTCTATATATGTGTGTCCATATATCATGTACATGATATCAAAATTGGCATATAGATAACAAGCACTCATGAATTAAAATTTAAAAATGGATCTATATACCTTTAAACCTTATTTAAAAAGGTTCATTTAAATTGGGTAAAAAAAATGAAGGCAAAATGTGTTTAAATTACTTAACTCACAAGTCTCTCTAATAAAATGTTGATGTCTATATCTAATATCTATTGTTTTTAGGACTTTTTCTTCAATAAGAAAGAGATGGAGTAGCTTCTATTTTATATTTTATCATTGATTTCTCATTTAAGTATATTATGATCCAATAGAATGCAGGGTATTATTGCCTTTTTTTTTTTTTTTTTGTACTTATGTAGAGCTTCTTTGTGGCACAAGATATGGTCTATTTTAGAGAAGGATTCATGTGCTACTGAGAAAAAAGAGTATTTGCTCATGGATGAATGAACTATTCCATATATGTCTGCTAATACTAAATTATTGATTGCATTATTTAGTTATATAGTTTTTTATATAGTTTTTGTTTAGAAGGTCTGTCCCATAGTGAGAGAGGAATGTTAAAGTGCCCAGTATTATTGTGTTGTGGTCCATCTGATTCTTGAAATGGAGAAGAGTTTGTATGACATACATAAATGATCCATTTTGGAGAACATAAATATTTATAATTGTTATGTCTTGTTAATTCCCTTTAGTAGAATGAAATATCCTACTTTGTCCCTTCTGACTGTGTTACTATAGGATGCTAATTTTAAGTCCCTTGGGTATATACTGGGGAGTGGTAAATCTGGGTCCAAAGATGGGTCTATTCCACGTTTTCTGAGGAATCTCCATATTGCTTTCCAGAGTGGCTGTACCAATTTGCGTCTCCACCAGCAATGTTTAATATGACTTTTCCCCACATCCATGCCAACACCTACTATTGCTTGTATTCTTAGTAATAGCCATTCTAATTGAAGTAAGATAAAATCTTAGATTTGTTTTAATTTGCATTTCTCTAATTTCTAGAGATGTTGAATACTTTTCCACATATTTTTTAATTGTCTGTATATCTTCTTCTGTAAAGTGTCCAGTTTCTTGGTAAATTTATTGATTGGGTTCTTTGTATTTTTGGTGTAAAGTTTTTTAAGTTCTTTATAAATTTTGGAGGTTTGTTCTCTATCTGAACTGTGTGTGAAGATTTTCTCCCACTCTGTAGGTTCTCTTTTCACATTATTGAATGTTTCCTTTGCTGAGAATAAGTTTTTTAGTTTGAATACATTTCATTTATTGATTCACACTTTCATTTCTTGTGATTTAAGAGTCTCATTAACAAACTCTGGTCCTAAAACTACATGAATAAGATTTGGACCTGCTTTTTCTTCTGTTTGGTGTAGGGTGTCTGGTCTAATTCCTAGGTCCTTGATTCATTTTCAGTTGAGTTTTGTACAGGGTGAGAGATAGAGGTTTAATATCATTTTACTACGTATAGATTTCCAGTTTTCTCAACACCAATATATTCAAGTTGAGTTTTCAAATCAAAATATATTCAAGAGAATATATTTTCTCCATTGTATGCTTTTGACTCCTTTGTCTAGTATGAGATAACTGTATTTATGGGTTTGTCTCCATGTCTTCTATTCGGTACCATTAGTCTCCCTGTGTATTTTGGTGCCAATATCATGCCATTTTGGTACTATTGCTCTGTAGTATAGTTTAAGGTCTAGTATGGTGATACTTCCTGCTTCACTCTTCATGTTAAGGATTGTTTTGGCTATTTGAGGTCTCTTATTCTTCCAGATAAAGTTCATGATTGCTTTCTCTATTTCTATGAGGAATGTCATTGGGATTGTAATTGGAATTTCATTCAATCTATATAAGGCTTTTGGTAGAATGATGATTTTGACAATATTAATTCTGCCTTTCAAAGAGCATGGGAGATTTTTCCATCTTCTAAGGTTTTCTTTAATTTCTTTCTTTAGTGCTTTGTAGTTTTCATTGTAGAGGTCTTTGACCTCTTTTGTTTGATTAATTCCCAAGCATTTTTTTTTTTTTTTTTGAGGCTATTGTGAATGGAGTGGTTTTCCTAATATCTCTTTCAGAGGATTCAACACTTAAGAATACAAATGAATTAGATTCATGTGTATTGATTTTATATCTTGCTACTGTGCTGAATTCATTTATTAGATCTAGAAATTTTCTGGTGGGGTTTTTTGGATTCTTTAAATATGAAATCATGTCATTGGCAAATAGTGATAGCTAGAGTTTTTCTTTTCCTATTCAGATCCCTTTAATTTCTTTGGTCTCTCTGATTGCTCTTGTTAGTGTTTCAAGGATGATGTTGAATAGAAGTGGTAAAAGAAGGCATCCCTGTCTTGTTCCAGTTTTTAGAGTGAATGCTTTCAGTTTTTTCCATTTAGAATGATGTTGGCCTTGGGCTTTGATAGATAGCATTTGCAATGTTGAGGTATGTTCCTACTATCCCTATTTTTTCTAATGTTTTGAGCACAAGGTTGTTCAATATTTTATCAAATACTTTTTCTGCACCTATTGAAATAATCATGATTCTTAACTTTAAGTCTATTGATGTGATGAATTATATTTATTGATTCCTGGATTTTGAAACAACATTGCATCCCTGGGATGAACCCCACTCGATCATGGTGCACTATCTTTTTAATGTGTTTTGTATGTGATTTGCCTGGATTTTGTCAAGAATTTTTGTGTCTATGTTCATCACGGATATTGGTCTAAAGTTTTCTTTCCTTGATGCATCTTTGTCTGGTTTTGGTATCAGAGTGTAACTAGTTTCATAGAATGAGTTTGGAAGACTTCCCTCCTTTTCTATTTCATGGAATACTTTGAGGAGTCTTGGTATTAGTTCTTCTTTCAAGAAGAACTCAGCTGAGAATCCATCTGGTCCTGTACTTTCCTTGATTGGTAGACTTTTGATGGCTTCTTCTATTTTAGTGCTTGAAATTTACCTGTTTAAATTGTGTATATCTTTCTGTTTTGGTTTGGGGGGATCATATGACTCTAGAACCTTGTCAATGTCTTTGAGATTTTCTATTTTGTTGGAGGATAGATTTTCAAAGTAGATTCTTATTATGTTATGTATTTTAATGGTGTCCATCATGGTCTTTTCTTTTTCATCATGAATTCTAGTAATTTGAGTTTTCTCTCTCCTTCTCTTTGTTAATGTGACTAAGGGTTTATCAATTTTGTTATTTTTCAAAGTACCAACTTTTAGTTTTGTCAAGTTTTTGAATTGTTTTTCTTGTTTCAATTTCATTGATTTCAGGTCTGATTTTATTTATTTTCTGTCTTCTACTACTTTTGGTGTTGATCTGTTCTTTTTCTAGGGCTTTCAGTTGCAATGTTAGGTCATTTGGTTTTTGAGTTTTTATTCTTTTAATGTATGAGCTCAAAGCAATGAACTTTTCTCTTATTACTGCTTTCATAGTGTCCCAGAGATTTTGATACGTTGTGTCATTGTTCTCTTTTACCTCTTCAAAGTTTTTATTTCCTCCCTGATATCTTCTGTTATCACTGCCTCACTCAATAGCATATTATTTAGTCTCCAGGCATAGGAGTAGTTTTTGTTTTTTATTTTATTATTGATTTCTAATTGCATTCCATTATGATCTGATCGAATACAAGGTAGTATATTTATTTTTTTTGTATTTACTAATGGTTTCTTTGTGGCATAGCATATGTTCTATTTTGGAGAAGGATCCATGAGCTGTTGAAAAGAAAGTGTATTCACTTGATGATGAATGGAATACTCTATATATGTCCCCTAAGTCTAGATCATTGATTGTATTATTTAATTCTGTAGCTTCTTTGTTCAGGTTTTGTTTGGAGGATCTATCCAGTGGTGAGAGTAGTGTGTTAAATTCACCCACTATTACTATGTTTTGATTCTTAAAATTGAGTAGGATTTGTTTGATGTACACAGATGCTCCATTGTTTGAGGCATAAACATTTACAATCATTATGTCTTGGTGGTTTATGGTTCCCTTAAGCAGTATGAAAGACCCCCTTTATCCCTTCTGATTAACTTAGGTTTGAAGTCCACTTAATCTGATATGAGAATGGAGACCCCTGCTTTCTTACTGAGTCCATGTGCATGATATGTTTTTCCCCATCTTTTCACCTTTAGTCTGTGGATGTCTTTTTTCTATGAGATGAGTCTCTTCAAGACAGCATATTGTTAGGTCTTTCTTTTTAGTACAATCTCCCACTGAATGTTTTTTGATGGATTAGTTTAGATCATAAATATTAAGGGTTATTATTGAGATATAATTTCTATTCCTGGTCATTTTGTCTTATTTTTGGTTTTTAACTTGACTTGGTTTCTCCTTGGTTTGGCTTTTCATTTAGTGTATTTCCTCCCTTTTCTGTCTTGCATTGTTGTTTCTTACTCCCTCCTAAAATATTTTTGCTGAGAATGTTCTGTTGTGCAGGCTTTCTATTTGTAAATTCTTTAAACTTTTATCATGAAAAGATTTTATCTCATCATCAAATCTGAAGGTTAGATGGTCTGGGTATAAGGTTCTTGGTTGGCAAACATGTTCTTTCAGAACTTGAAATATATTGTTCCTGGAGCTTCTAGTTTTTAGGGTATGGGCTAAGAAATCTGCTGATATATGTATTGTTTTCTCTTATATGTAATCTGATGCTTTTCTCTCACAGCCTTTAAAATCCTATTTTTATTTTTGTAGGTTAGGCATTTTCATTGTAATGAGCCATGGTGTGGATCTGTTAAAATTTTGTTCATTTGGTGTTCTATGAGCCTCTTGTGTTTGATTTTTCATTTAATTCTTCATGTTTGGGAAATTTTATGATATTATTTAATTGAATAAGTTGTTTAATCCTTTGGTTTGTATCTCTGTACCTTCCTCAGTCCCAATATTTCTTAAATTTGTTCTTTTCATGATATCCCATAGTTCTTGAAGTTTCCATTCATGATTTCTTACCATCTACTCACTTTGGTCATCTTTATTTTCAATATTAAATATTTTGTCTTCATTGTCTGAGATTGTGTTCCATGAGATCTATTCTGTTGGTGATGCTTTTTGTTTAGTTTTTAACTTGGCTTATTGTTTCCTTCACTTCAAGTATTTCTGTTTTTTGTTTTTTTTGTTTTTTTTTTTTTTCCAGAATCTCTATTAATATGCTCTTTTGGTTTCTGCATTTGCTTTTTAACACTTTATTGGAGTGATCATATATTGCCTGCATTTGCCCTCTTATCTCATCCTTTGCTTCATGAATCATTTTAATTATGTACATTCTAAACTCTTTTTCTGTCATTTCTCCTGCCATGCTGTCATTGGATTCTCCTTTTTTTCATATTGTTCCTGTATCTTTCCTTCTAGAAGTGAAGATCTGAGGTATTACAGCTTCTTCCCTGTAGACTTATTGTGACCCTGCAGGTTTCCACTACATTTCCTTTGAGGGGTAGATGAATATTAGCAGCATCCATTCCAATACAAAATGTAACTGTAAACCAGATAGCCTTTATAAAGTCATTAACCATATCTTAATTAATAAAGAAGATGAGTTTCATTATTATTTACAGTATAGCCAATAGGCTTGCAATGAGCTCTACAATTTCTAATGATGGACAAAGAGAATGGGGAAGGGTATAGAATATAACCATTAGTGGGATAAGAAGTGAGTATATAGAGATACTAGATCACTAGATCAAGGGAAGAGTGAGAAAGGGGTCAGAAGAAGTTGGTCTTTAGCATGAGAAAAGGGAGAGACTCTGAGCAAACAGATAAAGGAAAATAGAGTGAGGAAAAAAAGATACAAAAGATTAAATTAAAAAAAAAAATTCTATGGTACATAGTTGTCCAGCACCCAAACCTTCCACTCATCTGTATCCCAATGCAAGCAAGGTTCCTGTCAAAGAGCATGTGTGCACCAGCCTCCAAACATTCTGGGGAGCTGCAGTGCAGGCACTGAGACCACATGGATAGCAAACAGTCTGAGATTCTTAAGCAACAGGTGGTCGCAGATTGACATCTATTTTTTCCCATTCTTTCACCTTCAGTCTGTGAATGTATTTGCCTATAAGGCTCTTTGAGATAGCATATTGTTGGGCCTTGTTTTTTAATCCAATCTTCAAGTTTATGTCTTTTCATTGATGAGTTTAGGCCATTAACATTCAAGGTTATTATTGAATATGATTTGTATTCATGGTCATTTTGGCTTATTTCTGGTTTTTAATTTGATTTAGATTCTCCTTTGATTGACCTTTCCTTTAGTGTAGTTCCTCCCTTTACTGATATTTTTCTTTTTTTTTTTTTCCACTTCATACTCATGAAATATTTAATTGAGAGTGCTCTCTAGTGCAGTCTTTCTAATTGTGAATTCTTTTAACTTTTGTTTATCTTGTAAGGTTTTTATTTTATTTCCAAATCTGAAACTTAATTTTGCTGGATATAAAATTCTTGGTTGGCACCCATTTATTTCAGAACTTGAAATATCTTTTTCTATCAGCTCCTAGCTTTGAGGGTCCATGTTTAGAAATCAGTTGAGATTCTAATTGGTTTCCCATATATGTAATTTCTGTTTTTTCTCTTGTGACCTTTAATGTTTTATCCTTATTTTGTATTTTAGTCATTCTCATTATAATTTGTCTTAGTGTGGATCTGCTGTAATTTTGTAAATTTGGGGTACTCTAAGTCTCCTGTATTTAATTTTCCATTCCATTCTTTATGTTTGGAAAATTTTCTGCTATTATATCATTGAAAAATTGTGCATTCCTTTGGTTTCTATCTTTGCTCCTCATCTGTACCAATAACTCTTAAATTTGGTCTTTTCATGTTATCCCATAATTCTTGAAAGTTCTGTTCATGGATTCTTACCATCTTTTCTGCATGATCAACTTTATTTTCAATATTACATATTTTGGCTTTATTTTTTGAGGTTCTATGTTTCAAATGGTGTAGGCTCTAGGTGATGATTTTCACTGAATTCATAATTTGGTGTTTTGATTCCTTCATTTTGAGGATTTCTACTGTTTTTCACAATCTATAGTTTTTTATTGAAGTGATATTTCACTTCCTAAATTTTCTCTGTGATTTTACTCTTTACATCATTCTTTACTTCACTGATCAGTTTAACTAAGTACATCCTAAACTCGTTCTGAGACATTTCTTCTACTGCATTGTCAGTGGATTCTCTTATTGGGGCATTTTGGTTTGTTTGAGGCACTCTGTTCCCTTGTTTTTCCATGTTGCTTGTGTGCTTTCCAATCTATTTGTATGGATCTGAGGCAGTAGAGATTCTACCCTTAAACATATATTTTCCCTGAAAATTTCCAGTACCCCACATATAAGAGGGAGACCAATGTCCACAGAACCCAGTGTAAACAATATATAGCCTTAAATCTAATAATAGCTCCCACCAAGGCATCTGCTACTTTCTTTCTATAAACAGAAAGGATGAATTCACTCTCTACAATATAAACAGAAAATTTGCTAGAAGGGTTTAGAATTTCAAATGGTGGACAAAAAGAGAACAGAGATAGTGTAAAATGTGATGTTCATGATAGAGAAAGAGAGAAGCTAGAAGTAAAAATCCACAGGAAGAGTTAAAGAAGAATCAACAGAGATTGGCTGTTAGGAGGAGAGAAGGTAGAAAGGGAAACCAGGAGAACAGACAAGTGAGAGGAAGAATACACACAAAGAGATTTTTTAAAAATTGAAAATATAAGAATATAAAACAGAAATCCAAAACACCTTGCAAATATCACCATTCTCAACCAAAATGCATGAAAAATACCTTGCTCCAAATATGGTGAAAAGAGATGTTAGAGAAGAAAAAAATAAAAATAAAATTAATCTCCCAGAAAAATTAAACAACTGTCTGTGTTTGGGTTCAAAACTTTCTCAGTCCTGTCTCTGCCTTCTCACAAGATTGCCTGGCCCAGACCAGCCCTGACAAACCCAACCACTATCTCACCAATTGGGGCTTCAGATGTTCTGAGTTTGGCCATGTTGTAGTCCCAAGATCTCAATGCCACTGGAATTTGGAGAGTACACAAGGGATGAGCAATGAGCACTCCAAGGAGAAAGACCCCAGGTGCACCAAATCTGCAGTGAACTTCCAGGTCCTGGCTCGTGTCCCCAGACTGTGGTAGCCGCACCCCAAGATAGTGGTACCAGCAAACCCACTGACACCCCAAACCCCCAGACCCTGTCCAGTGTATCAAGAAGATGAGACCACTTGCAACCAAACCTGGAGTCTCCCTGACAGCGAAACTCTGGGTGGTGTTGGAGGCAGTAGTGGCAGGGATCAGTGGCAGCAGGCAGGGGGTCAGCAGTAGCTGTAGGCAGTGTTGGCTGCAGGTGGGGGATAAGCAAAGCAGTGGTGTTGGCTGCAGCTGGGACATACAGAGAAAATCTCTAGGTGACTTCCAAGGGTGTTGCTGTGGCTTTGGCAGCAGTAGTGTTGGCAACAGCAACGCCCAGAGAAAAGACCTCTGGGTGCCTGCAGCAGTGTGTCAGGAACACCTGTGCCCCTAAAGAAAGGCTCCAGGTGACTGCTGTGGCACCTGGAGAAAAGACCTCCGAGCATTCATGGTAGCAGTGTTGCTAATGGGGCCACTGGGAGAGAATCTGGTTTTGCTTTTATTATTTTTGTACATATTTTCACATGTGCATTCTCATGAATATTCATAATTGCTGCTATATATGTTCATTCCCTAACCCTATCCCTAGCCCAACACGAAATTGAATACTTCCAGGAATCTGATACACCTAAACATCTTGCAGTATAAAACTTTATGTTATTGTATGTATTTTCTTGTGTATTTTGACTTACATATTTCAGTTTTATCTGAATAATCATTAATAAATTCATTTATAATCATTTATAACATATCTGGACATACCCATTACATAAAACATAGGTAATTATAATACAAAATCCACATCCATTGCCAATTCTAAAAATAAGGATTTCTATTTGTTTTTGTATACATTTTTACATATGCATTTTCATTAATATTCATGATTCCTGGTATATATGTTCATTCCCTAACACTAACCCAAGCCACACCTGACATTGACTACTTTAAGAAATTAACTCCTATGCTTATACATCATGCAGTATTATACTGTACATAATTGTATGTATTTTCATCATTGTTTTGATTTACATATTTTAATTTTATCTGGATAATAAATATACAGGTTAATATATATGCATTGGTAACATATCTGGACATAGCCTGCCCTTAAAAGATATGTAATTATACAAGAAAATCCACACCATTCCCCAATTTTAAAATTAAGGTTTCAATATGTTTATGTACATAATTTCAACAGTGCATTCTCATGAATATTCAAGATTCCTTATGTGTATGCTCATGTCCTGAAATTAACCCTAGCTTGACCTGAAATTGAATACTCCTAGAAATCTAACATTTATATCAAAAACCATGCACTATAAAACTGTATGTAATTGTGTGTATTTTCTTTGGGTTTTGACATATACATTTCAGTTTTATCTGGATGATAATTAACATATTCGTATATACACATTGACAATATATCTGTACATACCCTGCACTTAAAATATGTGCAATATCATTCAACCTTTGGTTTTAGGGGTGGGAGGGGTGGGGGGAAGGGAAAAAATAACAGAATGAATCAAACAACAGTACCCTATGTAAATTTATGATTGCACAAATGGTATGCCTTTACGCCATGTACAAACAGAGAAACAACATGTATCCCATTTGTTTACAATTAAAAAAAAAAACGTGCAATAATTCTCTAACTCAGCACCCTTCCCTAATTCTAAAACTGAAGTTTTCTGTGTATTTTTGTACACAGCTTCACGTGTGTGTTCTTGTGAATATTCGTGATTCCTCCTCTCTATGAGTACATTCCCTCACCCTAAAACTAGCCTAATTTGAAAATGAATACTCCCAGGAATCTAACTTCTATACCTTAACATCATGCAGTATAAAAATGCATGTAATTGTAAGTATTTTCTTGGTATTTTTGCTCACATATTTGTTTTGTCTGGAATATCATTAATACATTTATATATAGGCATTGGTAACATATCTGGACATAAGCTGCACATAAAATATGTTATTACATGATGAACTCCCTTAAATGAGGTTTTCTACATTTTGTACATATTCCCTCATGTGTTCTCAAGAATATACATAATTTCTGTTATATTTATTTATGCCAAAATCCTAACCCTAATCTAAGCTGATATTGAATAATTCCAGGAATCTAATTGCTACGTGTTAAAACATGCAGTATTAAAAATGTATGTAATTGTATGTATTTGGGGGAAATTTTGACCTACATACTTGTTTTATTTGAATAATCTTTAATACATTCATATATAGCCATTGCTAATATATCTGTACATACCATGCACATGAAATATATATAACTATACAATGAAGTCCACACACATCCCCAATAAAAAACGAAGTATCTTATGTTTCTGTACAGATTTTCCAATGTGTGTTTTCATGAATATTCCTGATTACAGGTTTATATGTTCATTCCCTAAGGCTAACTGTAAGTCAACCTGAAATTGAATATATCCATTAACCTAACTTCTATACATAATAGTATGCAGTATAAAACATTTGTAATTGGATGTATTTTTTGGTATTTTTTACTTCCATATTTCAGGTTTATCTGAATAATTAATAGATTTTTTATATATGCATTGGTAACATAACTGGACATATCAGCACATAAAATATATGTAATTATGCAATGAAAACCACATCCTTCCCCAATTCAAAAACTGAGGTTTCCTATATTTTATGCATATTTCCATGTGTGTTCTCATGAATATTCATGATTCCTTCTATAATTGTTCATTCCCAAACTCTAGCCCTAACTTAACCTGAAATTGAATAGTCAGGAATCTAACTTCTACACCTTAACATCATGCCATATAAAAATGTATGTAATAGTATGTATTTTAACAATGATTTTGACTTATATATTTCAGCTTTATCTGTATAATCCTTGATACATTTACACATAAGTATTGGTAACATCTGGATATATGCTGCACTTAAAATATATGTAATTATAAGACAGCTACAAATCCTTCAACAATTGAAAACACCACAGTTCCTAATTTTTATACATATGTCCAAATGTGTTTTCTCATAAATATCCATGATTCCTGCTATGTATGTTCATTCCAAACCCTAATCTAACCCGACCTGAAATTGAATACTCCCAGGAATCTAACTTCTATATCTTAATGTCATGCAGTATAAAAATATTTGTAATTTCATGTATTTTCTTGGTATTTTTTTACTTGCATATTTCAGTTTTATCTGCATAATCATTCATACATTCATATGTATGTATTTGTAACATATCTGTACATACCCTACACAGTAAATATATATTATATGAAAAAATTTACACCCTTTCCCTGTTAAAAAAGTGAGGTTTCCTACCTTTTTATACATATTCTCACATGTGTGTTGCCATAAATATTCATAATTCCTGCTATATATATTTGTGCTGAAACCCAAACTCTAACACAAGCTTTAATTGATTAATCCCAGGAATCTAACTTCTGTACCTTAATATGTGCAGTATAAAAATGTATGTAATTGAATGTATTTTGGGGGTACTTTGACTTACATATATCAGGTTTACATGGATAATCTTTAATACATTCATATGTAGGCATTGGTAATATATCTGTACATACCTAGCACATGAAATATATGTAATTATACAATGAACTCCACACATTTTTCCCAATGCTAAAAATGAAATTTTATATATGTTTCTGTACATATTTTCCCATGTGCATTCTTATAAATATTCCTGATTCCTCTTATATATGTTTGTGCACTAACCCTAAACTTAAACTGACCTGAAATTGAATGTATCCTGGAACCTAATGTCTATTTAAAAAATTATACAACATAAAAATGTATATAATTATATGTATTTTCTTGGTATTCTTTTACTTCCATATTTCAGTTTTATCTCAAAAATCATTAATAGATTCATATATATGCATTGGTAAAAATGTCTGTACATACCCAGCAAATAAAATTTATGTAATTATATGACAAAAACCATACCCTTCCCCAATTCAAAAAATGAGGTTTCCTATATTTTTCATACATATTCCCACATGTGTGTTCTCATGAATTTTCATGATTCCTGCTATGTATGTTCATTCCCTAAACCTAACCCTAAACTGACCTGAAATTGAATATAGCCAGGAACCTGAATTCTATACATAAACAACATATATAAAAATGTTTTAATGAAATGTATGTTCTTGAGTATTTTGATTTACTTATTTCATTTTATGTAAATAATCCTTAAGACATTCATACATATGCATTGGAAATGTATCTGTATATACACTGCACATAAAATTGTGTAATTATAAGACAAAATTGAAACCCTTTCCAATTCTATAACTAGCTTTTTTGAATGATTCTGTACATGTTTACATATATGTTCCCATGAATATTCAGGATTCCCGCAATAGGTGCATTTCCTAACACTAACCCTAGTCCAACCTGAAATCAAATACTCCCAGGAATCTTCTTTTTATACCTTAACATCATGCAGTGTAAAAAGTTATGTTATTGTAAATATTTTAATGATAATTTTGACTTAAAATTTTTGTTTAATCTGGGTAATAATTAATACATTCATATCTAGGAATTGGTAACATATCTGGACATGCACTGCACATAAAATATATGTAATTATACAACAAATGCCACACCCTTCCACAATTCATGAAATTAGGGTTCCTATAATTTTATATAAATGTTCAAGTGTGTGTTCTCATAAATTTTCATGATTTCTTCTATATATGTTCATTGCCAAATCTGAAACTTAATCCAACTGGAAATTTTAAAATCCCAGGAATCTAACTTCTATACTTTAACCCATTCAGTAGAAAAATGTATGACATATGTATTGGGGGGTATTTTGACTTACACATTTCAGTTTTATCTGGATAATGTTTAATAAATGTATATATAGACAATGGTAATATATCTGTACATAATTAGCACATAAAATATAAGTATACAACAAGGTCCACACACTTCTTCAATACTAAAAATGAACTTTCATGTACGTTTCTGAACATATTTTACCATGTGTGTTCTCATGGGTATTATTCCTGCATATATGTTCTTTCCCAAACACTAACCCTAAAACGACCTGAAATTGAATACTCCCAGGAATCTATCTTCTAATTTAAAGATAATGCAGTATAAAAGTATTTATAATAGTATGTATTTTAATGATTATTTTTACTTATATATTTCAGTTTTATCTGGATAATCATTAATGCATTCACATACAAACCTTGGTAACGTATGTGGACACACCCTGCATTTAAAATATATGTAATTATACTATGGACAAAATATCCCTGCCCAATTGTTTTTCATATAATTATTTTGTTTAGCTATTTTTTATGTGGTGCTGGGGATTGAATCCAGTCCTAACATGCCTTAAGCAAGAACTGTACCACAAAGCCACAACCCCAGCTCATTCTTCCCCAATACTAGAAATGAAGTTTTCTATATGTTTTTGTGTATATTTTCACATGTGTATTCTCATAAATATTCATGATTCCTTCTTTATGTGTTCATTCCCTAACCATAACCCTTGTCCAACTGGAAATTGAAGACACCCAGGAATATCTTCTATATGATAACACCACACATGAAAAAAATGTATATAATTGTCTATATTTTCTTGGGTATTTTGACTTACATATTTCAGTTTTATCTGGAAAATCATTAATACATTCTTATATATGCATTGGTTAGATATCTGGACATACCCTGCACATAAATTATATGTAATTATACAACAATTCATCACCCTTCTCCAATTCAAAAAATAAGGTTTCCTATATTTTTATACATATTTTCACACGTGCATTTTCATGGATATTCATTAGTCTTGCTACATATGTTCATTCAATAACTTTAACCATAACACAAAATAAAATTCAATATTCCCAGGGAAATAACTTATATACCTAAATATAATTCAGTACAAAATTTATGTAATTGTATGTATTTTCTTGGTTTTCTTAATGTTCATATTTCAGTTTTATCTGGCTAATCATTTATACATTCATATGTAACCATTTGGAACCTATTTGGACACATCCTTCTCTTAAAATATATGTAATTATATGATGAACTACACATCCTTTCCCAATTCTAAAAATAAAGTTTCCTATATATTTTTATAAATATTTTCCCATGTGCATTCTCATGAATATTTATGATTCCTACTGTATATGTTCATTCCCTAACCCTAACTCAAGCTAATTCTGTATATCTAAATTCTGTATCTAAAGTCATGCAGTATAAAAAGTAGTAATTTTATGTATTCTCATGGGTATTTTGACTTACAAAGGCTTCTTGGTTTTATCAAGATAATCTATAAAAATTCATAAATATGCTTTGGCAATATATCTTTATATACACTGCATGTAAAATATGCATAATTATATGACAACCTTCACACACTTTCTCAATTCCAAAAGTGAAGTTTCTGGTGTTTTTCTACATAATTTCACAGGTATGCTCTTCTGTTTTATATGTTAATTCCCTAGCACTAACCCTAAGCCTGAAATTGAATATAACAAGGAACCTAATTTCTATTGACTAAACAACATGCAGCATGTATGATATATAATGTATGTAACTGTATTATTTTCTTGGGTTCTTTTACTTGTATATTTGTTTATCTCTATAATCTTTAATATATTCATATATATGCATTGGTAATGTATCTGGGCATACCTGGGACATATATTATATATGTAATAATATGAAGAATTTCACATCTTCCCTCAATTTTAAAAATAAATTTTTATATGTTTTTATACATATTTTCTCATGTGCATTCTCAAGGTAACTTATGATTCATGCTATATATGTTCATTCCCTAACCCTAAATTTAGTGTGACCTGAAGTTGAATAACCTAGAAATCTGATTTCTACAACTCAACATCATGCAGTGTAAAAATGTATGTAATAGTATGTACTTTCTTGGATATATTTACTTATATATTTCAGTTTTTATCTGGATAATCTTTAATGCATTTATATATAGGCTTTGGTAGTATATCTGTACATACTCTACACATAAAATATATGTATTTATATGATGAACTCCATACCCTTTCCCAATTCAACTAATGAGGTTTTGTTTATTTTTATACATATTTTTTATATTTGTATTCTCCTGAATATTTATGAATCCTGCTATATATATTTATTTCCAAACCCTGACCTAAAACAACCTGAAATTGAATGCTCCAGGGAATCTATCTTCTAAACTAAACATGATGCAGTATAAAACTCTATGTAATTGTAAGTATTTTAATGATTATTTTGAAATATGTATTTCAGTTTTAGCTGGATAATCATGAATACTTTCATATAAATGTGTTGTTAACATATCTGGACATACCCTGCACATAAACTACATGTAATTACACAATGAACTACCCACCCTCCCCCAATTCTAAAAATGAAGATTCCTATATGTTTTTCTCTTTCACTTGTGAGTTCTCCTACATATGTTCATTCCCTAGCACTAATGCTAACAGGACATGAAATTGAATGTATTCAGGAACCTAACTTCTATAACTAAACATCATGTAGTTTTTTAAAAAGTATGTAATTTTGTGTATTTCTTTCTTTTTTTTTTTTTTTACTTACATTTCTGTTCTATTTATACAACCATTAATATATTCATATATATGCCTTGGCAACATATCTTTGTATCCTGCACATGTAATATATGTTATTTTATGAATATTTTCACACGCTTTTCAAATTTTAAAAGGAATTTTCCAATAAGTTTTCATACAGTTTGCTACATGCCTTCTCAAGAATATTCATGATTTCTGTTGTATGTGTTCATTGCCTAACCCTAAACCTAAATCAACCTGAAATTGAATATCTAGGAACCTAACTTCTAAAACACCATGCAGTATAATGTATTGAATTGCACATATTTTCTTGTTTGTTTGTTTTTTCTAACTAACATGTTTCAGTTTTATCTGGGTTATCATTAATACATTCATATATATGCATTAGTAACATATCTGGAAATACTCTGCACATAAAATATATGTAATTAAATGACAAACCTTATACCCTTCCCTGATTAAAAAAATTATACATATTCCCGCACTTGTTTTCTCATAAATATTCATGATTCCTGCTATATATTAACCCTAACTCGACCTGAAATTGAATTATCCCAGGAATCTATCTCCTAAAGTAAACATGATGATGTATAAAACTGTATACAATTGTATGCATTTTAATAAAGATATTGACTTACGTATTTCAGTTTTATCTGGATAATCATGACTACATTTATATATATATGAATGTTGGTAACATATCTGGCACACCCTGAACATAATATATGTTATTGTATGGCAAACTACACACCCTTCCTCAATATTAATAATGAAGTCTCCAATATGTTTTACAAATATTTTCACTTGTGTATTCTTATGAATATTTATGATTCCTGTTATATATGTTCATTCCTTAACCATAACCACTGCCTGAACTGAAGTTGAATAATCCCTGTAATCTAACTTCTATACCTTAAGCTCATTCAGTATAAAATTTAAGTAATTGTATGTATTTTCTTGGGTATTTTGACTCACATGTTTTAGTTTTATCTGGAAAATCATTAATGCATTAATATTTGGGCATTGGTAAAATGTCTGTACATACCCTGCACATAAAATATATGTAACAATACATGTGAACTCCACACATGTCCCCATTTCTAAAAATGAAAATTCCTCTATGTTTTTGAACATATTTTCTGATGTGTATTCTCATGAATATTCATGATCCCTGGTATATGTGTTCATTTCCTAACTCTTACCCTAATCCAACCTGAAATTAAATATATCCAAGAAATTAACTACTATTGATAAATATCATGCAGTATAAAATGTATGTAATTATATATGTTTTCTAGGGGTTTTTTACTTACATATTTCAGTTTATATGACTAATCATTAATAAATTTATATATGAGCATTGGAAACATTTCTGGACATACCCTGACATAAAATATGTGTAATTATACTACAAACTCAACACCTTACTCCAATTCAAAAAATGAGGATTCCTTCTATTTTTGTACATATTTTCCTATATGCTTTCTCACGAATATTGATGATTCCTGATATATGTGTTCCTTCTCTAACCCTTAACTTAACCCAATTGAATATATCCAGAAACATAACTACTCCCTAAACATCAGGAAGTATAAAACTAAAAATGTATGCAATTGTACTTTTTCTTATTTTTTTTTTGCTTACATATTTGTTTTATCTTGCTAATCATTAGTCCATATATATATATGTATATATATATATAAATAACCTATATATAAATAACCTATATATAAATAACATATATATATATATAAATAACCTATCTGGTCATACTTTGCACACATAATATATGTAATTTTACCAAGAATTTTACACCTTTCCCCAATTTTAAAAATAGTTTCCTATACAATTTTATACATATTTTTCTACTTGCATTCTAAAGAATACTCTTGTATCCTATTATATATGTTTATTCCTTAACCCTAGTCCTAGCCCAACATGAAATTGAATAATCTCAGGAACCTACCTTGAATACCTTAATAGAATGCAGTATAAAAATGTATGTAATTGTATGTATTTTGGGGGTATTTTGACTTACATATTTCAGTTTTATCTGGATAATCTTTAATACATTCATATATATGCATTGGTAACATATATGGAAATTACACACACACAAAATATAACTATATGACAAACTCCATGTCCTTACCTGTGGGGAGCTGTCTATAATTAGCAAAATAAGGCTTGGTTGAGCCATCGGAGATGGAAATCTGGCTTTCAGGAACTGGCAATCATTGAGAGATTGTTCCAGATTGCCTTAGGCATGTAGTATCCATGCACAGTGACTCACCACCAGAATTTTCAGGTCCTGGATGTGTCACGTGACCTGCTAGAGCAAATGGCTTCCTTAACTCCACCCTACTATATTTCTCACAGAAGAAATTCCTCCTGGTCCCCCTTTCACCTGTATGACTATAAATAAAAGACAGGTGGGCTCTTTGTTTTATTAGAGTCAGATTGGTATGGCCCAATCAGTCATGCTCCTGCTTCAAAGGATAATTGTCTCTGGTGGTTCTTCTTCTAAATAAGTTTTTTTTTTTTTTTTTTTTTTTTTTTTTCCAGTACTGGGGATCGAACTCAGGGCCTTGTGCTTACTGAGGCAAGCACTCTACCAGCTGAGCTATCTCCCCAGCCCTCTAAATAAGTTTCTTATCAATTAATTTAAACCCAGCTCATCCCTCTGACAGAAATCCTTTCCCTCGCCCACACTGAACATAAAAAAAAAAAAAAAAAAAAAAAAAAAACTCAATAGTTACCCAATTCAAAAATGAGGTTTTGCATGTTTTAATACAAATTTTCATATATGTGTCTTCATGAATATTCATGATTCTTTCTCTATATATTCATTCTCAAATCCTAACCCTAAACCAACCTGAAATTGAATACTCCCAGGAATCTACCTTCTAACCTAAACATGATGCTTTATAAAATTCTATGTAATTGTATGTATTTTAATGAATTTTTACTTACATATTTCAGTTTTATCTGGATAATAATGAATACATTTATACATATATATGCATTGGAAACATATCTAGACATATCCTACACATAATTTATGTCATTATACAACAAACTCCACATCCTTCCTCAATACTAAAAATGAAGTTTCCAATATGTTTTTGTATATATTTTCACAAGTGCATTTTCATGGATATTCATGTCTCATCCCACTTCCCACATGGGCAAGGGGAAAGATTCTTGTAGGAGGAATGGGCTGACTATGAAATAAAAGCTATAAAGTTTATTTATCAGAAATAATTACAGAAGACAAAATTGTCTTAAGAGCAGGGGTGTGGCTGATTGAGTTGTTCAGAAGGGTCTGGCTCTAAAGGAGCTTGCTTTATTTATAGCAGTACAGATTAAAAAGGACCGGTAGCAACTTCTGTGTAAAACAGGATGGGGGATGGAGGTAAGCAAGTCATTTAGCTCTAGCAGGTCACACTCACATCCGATGCTTGTATTTGAACTTGAGTGGTGAGCTAGCACAGGATAACCACATGACTCAGGCATTCTTGAAAAGTTATCAATAACTGTGTGTTCCTGAGGCCAGATCCTCCTGCTTAATGGCTCAACTACATTTGGTTCTCATGCAAGCCATGGAAGGTTCCCACATATCCCCCTTTTCTATTTTTTAAATGCAAATTATGAGCAGCTACTTTGAGTTTCCAGATCCTGGTTCTGAGTGTATGACAACATATTATCATGATACAAATAAAGAATTAGTAGCAAACATAACATTCCAATAATATACCATGCAGAATGTTTTAGCATGATTCTAGGATTAAAGACAATTTATTCACGAAGTATTTATTCAGCTAGAGATGTAGGGTCCATGAGATTGATCCTGCTTTTCTGAATATCCTGGATGTGATGATGTAACTTCATAAGATCCAGGTGATTATTATTGCTATGTCAAATGCCCATTAGATGATTCTTTATTATTTCCCAATCCTATTGGAAAGTATGGTATTTGTCTTCAATAACACAGACATACTTAGAATCATCATGACATTTAAGCCTTTGTTTAAATTTGAGAGCGGAAATCTCATGACCAATGTTTATAATAGTAGCTGTTAAAGCATTTAATTTAGTCTCAATCTTTTCATTGATACTTGCAGTGGTCATTTTTGTACATATTTTTCCATGGACATTCTAATAAATATTCATGATTCCTGGTAGATATGTTCCTTTTCAACACTTAAACTAATCAACCAGAAATTGAATATATCTAGGAACCTAATTTCTATATCTAAACAGCATGCAGTATAAAAATGAATGGAATTGTACATATTTTCTTGGATTTTTTTTTACTTACATATTTCAGTTTTATCTGGGTAATTGGTCATGCATTCATATCTATGCATTGGTATCATATATCAACATACCTAAAATACATGTAATTATACAACAAACTCCACATAATTACCCAATTCAAAAAATGTGGTGTTCTATAGTTTTATAAATATTTTTACATGTGTGTTCTCATGAATATTCATGATTCCTGCTATATATATTCATTCCCTAACCGTACCCCTTCCTGAAATTGAATATTCCCAGGAAATTAACCTCTATACCTGAACATTATGCAGTATAAAAAGCTATGAAATCATACATATTTTCTTGCTTTTTACTTACATATTTTAATTTTATCTGGGTAATCATTAAGAAACTCTTGTATATTCCTCGATAACGTATCTAGACATACCTTGCACATATGTTAATTATACAAAGAATTTTACACCCTTCTCCAATTTTGAAATTGAAATTTCTTATGTGTTTTTGTACATATTTTTCCGTTTGTTCTCATGATTCATGCTTTATGTGTTCATTTCCTAACCCTGACCCTAATCTGACCTGAAAATTGAATATTCCCAGGAATCTAACTTCTTCTTTTTATTTATTTATTTAGCTTTTAATTTTTTACAGACCACATTTTGATTCATTGTACACAAATTGGATACAACTTCTTTACCTTAATTCATGCAGTATAAAAATGTATGTAATTGTATGTATTTTCTTGATTTTGTTATCTTAAATATTTCAGTTTTATCTAGGTAATCATTAATGCAATGCATTCATATATAGGCATTGGTAACATATTTGGAAATACCCTGCACATGTAGTACATGTAATTTTACAAAGAATTTTGCACCCTTCCCCAATTTTAAAATTGAAGTTCCCTATGTTTTATACATATTTTCACATCTGTGTTCTTGTGAATATTCCTGTTATATATATTTATTCCCAAACCCTAACACTGGCCCAACCTGAAATTGAATACTCCCAGGATTCAGATATCTATATCTCAAAATCATGCAGTGTAACAAAGCATGTAATTGTTTGTATTTTCTTGGGTTTTTTTATGTACTTCTTTTAGTTTTATCTGATATATATGATATATATTTGATATATATGCATTCATAACATAACTGGAAAAACCCTACACATAAAATATATGTAATTATATGCTGAACACCACACTCTTCCCCATTTCCAAAAAATGAGAATTCCTATATTGTTTACAAATGTTTTCACTTGTGTGTTCTCATGAATATTCATGAGTCTTGCTGTAAAACCCTAAACCTAAACCAACCTGAAATTAAATACTCCCAAGAATCTATCTTCTAACTTAAAAATGATGCAGTATAAAACTGTATGTAATTGTGTGTATTTTAATGTTGATTTGACTTACATATTTTACTTTATCTTGATAATCATTTATACATTCCTATATAAGCATTGGTAACCTATCTGGACATACACTGCACATAAAATGCAAGTAATTATATGAAGAACTACACCTCCTTACCTAATTCTAAAAATGAAGTTTCCTATATGTTTTTATACATATCTTCCAATGCACATTCTCAAGAATATTCATGATTCCTACAGTATATGTTCATTCCCTGATCCTAACCCTAGCCCATCCTGAAATTGTTTAATTCCAGGAATCTAACTTTTATAACTTAACATCATGGAGTATAAATATGTATGTATTTTCACTTACATATTTCAGTTTTATCTTGAAAATCTTTAATATATTCATTTATATGCATTGGTAATATATCTATACTAATCTTGCACATAAAATATATGTAACTGTGAAGAATTAGACACACTTCCTTAATTTTAGAAATATTCCTATATGTTTTCATATATATTTTTCCATGAAGTTTTCATGAATATTCATGATTCCTCTTATATATGTTCATTCCCTGACCTAACCCTAACCTGACCTGAAATTTAATATATCCAAGAACCTAATTTCTGTTCCCAAATATCATTCAATATAAAAATGTATGTTATTGTATGTTTTCTTGGATTTTTTGCTTATATTTAGTTATATCTAGGTAATCATTAATATATTCATACTTATGCATTGGTAACATACGTGGTCATACCCTGCACACTTAATATATGTAATGTTATGAAGAATTACACATCCTTCCCTAACTTTAAAAATGAAGTTGCCTCTATAATTTTGTACATATTTTCACTGTGGATTCTCATTATTCTTCATGATTCCTGATATATATGTTCATTCCCTTTTCCTACCTGAAATTAAATACTTCAGGATTCTAATTTCTATACTTTAACATCATGCAGTATAAAAATGTATAAAATTGTATGTGTTGTCTTCATTTTTTACTTATATGTTTCAGTTTTATCTAGATAATTATTAATGCATTCATATATAAGCATTGGTAACACATCAGGACATACCCTGCACATAAAATATATCTAATTATATCACAAATTCCACACCATTACCAATTAACAATGTGGTTTCCTACGTTTTATACATATTCTCACATGAGTGCTCATAAAATTTCATAATCCCTGCTATATATGTTCATTCCCTAACCTAAACCCTTCCTTGACCTGAAATAAAATACTCCCAGGAATATAACATCTATACCTAAATATCATGCAGTGTAAAAATGTATGTAATTATATGTGTTTTCTTGTTTGTTTTTACTAACATTTTTTAGTTTGTCTGGGTAATTATTAATACATTCATATATATGCTTTGGTAACATATCTGGACATACATTGCACATATATGTAAATTGCAAAAAAATTCGCACTTCCCCACTTTCAAAAATGAGGTTTCCTATATTTTATACATATGTTCAGATGTGTGTTCTCATGAATACTCATGATTTCTGCTATATATGTTCATTCAAAATCCCTACTATAGCCCAACCCAAAATTGACTACTCCCAGCAATCTATCTTCCCACCTAAATATGATGGAGTATAACACTGTATGTAATTATATATGTTTTAATGATCAAGTTTTCTTACATACTTCAGTTTTGTCTGGTGTGTTCTCATGAATATTTATGATTTCTTCTATATATGTTCATTCCCTACCCCTAACCCTTACCCCAACCTGAAATTGAACATTCCCAGGAACCTAATTTCTATACCTAAAAATGTATGTAATTGTAATTTTTTTTTACTTACATATTTCAGTTTTATCTGAGTAATCATTAATAAATTCATATATATGCATTAGTAACATTTATGTACATACCCTTCACATATATGTAATTATACAAAGAATTTTACACCCTTTCTCCAATTTCAAAATTGAAATTTCTGGTATGTTCTTGTACATATTCTCTCTGGTGCATTCTCATGACTAATCATGACTCCTGCCGTATGTTTTTATTTCCTAACCCTAACTCTAGCCCAACCTAAAATTGAAGCTCCCAGGACTCTAACTTCCATATCTTAAGGTCATGCAGTATAAAAATGTGTTATTGTACATATTTTCTTGGGTTTTTTTCTTACATATTTCAGCTTTATCTGGGTAATCATTAATGCATTCATATATAGGCATTGATAACATATCTGGAAATACCTTGCATGTGTAATATATGTAATTTTATGAAGAATTTCACCCTTCCCCAATTTTAATATTGTAGTTCCCTATATGTTTTCATATATATTTTCAAATACATGTTTTTGTGACTTTTTATTATTCCTGCTATATATCTTTGTTCCCTAATCCTAACCATGATCTGACCTGAAATGGAATACTCCCAGGATTCAAACTTTTATACCTTAACATCATACAGTATAAAATGTATGTAACTGTATGTATTTTCTTGGGTTTTTTTACTTACATATTTTACTTTCATTTGGATAGTCATTAATACATGTATATATTCACACACACACACAAACATTGGAAACATATCTGAATATATCTTGCCCAAAATATATTTAATTATATGATGATCTCAAACCCTTTCCCAATTCTAAAAATGAAGTTTTCTAGATGTATTTGTACAAATTTATTACTGTGAATTCTCATGAATATTCATGATTCTTGCTATATATGTTAATTCCCTAACCCTAGCCCTAAACTGAACTGAAATTGAATGCTCCCAGGAATCTATTCTATACCTTAAAATCATGCAGTAAAAAATATATGTAATTCTATTTATTTTCTTATTTCTTCTTACATATTTCAGTTTTATGTGGGTAATCATTCGTATGTTCATACATATGCATTTGTGACATATCTGAACATACAATGCACATAAAATTTCCATAATTTTATAGAGAATTTCACCAATTTTAAGCGTTTTCTATATATGCTTCTGTACATATGTTTCCATTTGAATTCTCATGAATGTTCATGATTCCTGCTATACATGTTCATTCCCTAACCCTAACCCTAACCCTAAAAAAATCTGAAATTGAATATTCCCAGGAACATGACTTCTATACCAAAACATCATACAGTATTAAAATATGTGTAATTCTATATATTTTAATGATCATTTTTTCTTACATATTTCAGTTTTATCTGGATAACAATTAAAACATTCATATGTATGCATTGGTAATACATTTGGAGATAACCTGCATATATATTATATATAATTTTACATAGAATTTCACACCCTTCCAAAATTTTTAAAAGTGTTTTATGTTTTCATACATATTTTCACAGGCATTCTCATGAATATTCATAATTCCTTTTATATATATTTATTCCCCTACCCTAAACCTAGCCAGACCTCAGATTAAATACTCATAGGAACATGAATCCTTTGTTCAGTGTTCATGTAGTATAAAACTCTATGTAATTGTATGTATTTTCATGGATATTTTGACTCAGATCTTTCCGTTTCAGTTGGATAATCATTAATGCATTCATATATATGCTTGGTTTACATATCTGGACATAATATGTCCTTAATATGTGTAATTGTATGAAGAACTCCACACCCTTCTTGTATTCTCAAAATGAAGTTTCCTGTATGTTTTTGTACATAATTTCACATGGGCATTCTCACGAATATTCATGATTTCTACTATATATGTTCATTCCCTAAATTTAACCCTGGTCCAGCCTCAAATGGAATACTCCCAGGATCCTAATTTCTGTATCTAAACACCATGCAGTATAAAATTATATTTCATTGTATTTTCATGGGTATTTTGACTTACATATTTCAGTTTTATCTGGATATTCATGAACATATTCATATATATGCTTTGGTAACATATTTGGATTACTATCCACTTGAAATATATTTTACTATAAAATGAACTTCACACCCTTCCTCGTTTTTTTTAAACTTTCTTGTATGATTTTTTGATATTTTCCTGTGTGGGTTGCCATGAATATTCACAATTCCTACTATATATGTTCATTCCCTAACCCTAAACCAAGCCCAACATGAAATTAAATCCTCCCAGAGAAACAACTCCAATACCTAAGCTTCATATAATATAAAACTCTATGCAATTATATGTATTTTCACAGGTATTTTTACTGAAATCTCTGTTTTATCTGCAAAATCATTAATATATATGCATTGGTAACTTATCAGCACACATCCTTGTGACTTAAATATGTATACTTATGTGACAAATTCCACACCCTTCAGCATGTCTAAAAATAAACTTCTGTTTATGTTTTTGTACATATTTTCACATGTGCATCTCATGAATATTCCTTAGTGATGTTATACATGTTCATTCCCTAACCATGACCCTAGGCTGATCTGACATTGCATATTTTCAGGAACCTAACTCCTATAATTAAACTTCATGTAGCATAAAAGTGTATGTAATTGTATCTTCATAGGTATTTTCACTCACATAATTGTTTTATCTGGGTAATCACTAATACTTTAGTATATATGCATTTGTAACTTATCAGCACACTTTCTTCTAAGTTAAATATAAGTAACTGTATCTGAAACCCTTCCCCATTTCTAAAATTGAACTTTTTTATACGTTTTTGTGCATATTTTGACAGGTGAATGCTCATGAATATTCATGATAGCTGTGACATATGTTCATTTCCTAACTATAATCCTACCCAAACTTAAATTGAATTCTCCCAGGAACCTAAAGTCTATACCTAAACATCATGCAGTATAAAACATGTAATTGTATAGATTTTCAAGGGTATTTAGACTTACACATTTAAATTTTATTTGCATGATAATTAATACATTTATGTATATTCTTTGGTAAAAATATCTGGACATACCCTGCACTTAAAATGCATGTATTTACAGAAACAACTCCATATCCTTCCTCATTTCTAAAAATAAACATTCCTGTATGATTTTGTAGATATCATCCCACATATGTTATCATATTCATGATTCCTGCTATATATGTTCACTCCCTAACCCTAAACCTAGCCCAACTTGAAATTGTATGCTCCCAGAAACATAACTTCTATACTTAAACATCATTGAGTTAAAAACTGTGTGTAATTGTGTGTATTTTCATGGGTATTTTGACTTACATATTTCAGTTGTATCTAGGTCATCATTAATATATATTATATATAACACTTATATATGATATATATGTTATCTGGACAAACCCTGCAATTAAAACATATTTAATTATATGATGAACACCAACCCTTCCCCAATTAAAAAAATGTTTTCTATATGTTTGTGTATATATTTTCACTTGTACATTCTCATGGATGTACATTATTCCTGCTATATATGTTCGTTCCCTAAACTTATAGCCCCACCTCAAATTGAATAATCCCTGAAACCTAACCACTATACCTAATATATTGCAGTAGAAAACTCTATGTAATTGTATTTTCATGGGTATTTTGATTTACATATTTCAGTTTTAACTGGATTATCATTAATACATTAATATATATGCTTTGATAAAATATCTGAACATAGCCTGCACCTTAAATAAAGGTAATTATATGACAAATCCACACTCTTACCCAATTTTAAGAATGAAGTTTACTATGTTTTTGTACATATTCTCACATGTGTTCTCATGAATACTTATGATTCCTGCTATATATATTCATTCCCTAACCCTAACCCTAGCCCAACCAAAATTGAATACTCCCAGTAACCTAACTTCTATATTGAAACAATATGCAGTATAAAACTATATGCAATTGCATGTATTTTTAAGGGTATTTTGACTTACATATTTCAATTTTATCTGGATAAACATTATTATATATATTATATATAATATAAACATTATTATAATATATATATATATATATACACCATATCTGGACATACACTGCACTTGAAATATATGTACTTATACGACCAATCCCTCATCTTTCCCCATTTATAATAATAAATTTTCCTTTATGATTTGATTTTGTAGATATTTCCCACATGTGTTGTCATGAATATTCATGATTCCTACTATCTATGTTCAAGTCCTAACCCTAAACCTAGCCCAACCTGCAATTTAATACTCCCAGGAACTTATCTCCTATTCCTAAACCTCATGTAATATAAAAACTCTATGCAATTGTATGTATTTTCATGGACATTTTGACATATATTTGCATTTTATCTGCATAATCATTAAAAATTCATATATATGAATTAGTTACTTATCCTTGTGCCTTACATATATGTAATTCTGTGACAAACTTCACACCCTTTGCCACATCTAAAAATGAGTTTACCTATATATGCTGTACATATGTTCACATGTGAAATCTCATGAATATTCATGATTGCTGCCATATATGTTCATTCCCTAACCCTAACCCTAGCCTGACCTGAAATTGAATACTCCCAGATACCTAACTCCTTTAATTAACTTCATGTAGTATAAAACTGTATGTAACTGTCTGTATTTTATAAGTATTTTGACATATATTTTTGTTTTATTGGGTAATCATTAATACATTAGTATATACATTCATTGGCAACTTATCAGCACATTTTCTTCCTAATTATATCTGTGTTTATGGGATGAACTCTCCATCCTTTCCCATGTCTAAAAATGTACTCTTGTATATGTACATATTTTCACAGGTGAAGTCTTATGAATATTCAGGATGCTCTCTATATAGTTATTCCCTAATCCTAATCCTACTCTAACCTGAACTGAATACTCCCAGGAACATAATATCTATAACTAAACATCATGCAGTATAAATCTGTTATTGTATGTATTTTGATGGATATTTTGACTTACATATTTGGGTTTTATTGAGAAAATCATTAATATCTTCTTATATATGCAATCATAACCTATCAGCAGGCATCACTGATATTTATATACACATACTTATGACAACAACTACACATGATTCCCCATTTCTAAAAATAGAATTTTGTGTATTTTTCTGTACATCTTTTCACAAGTGTATTCTCATAAGTATTAATGATTCCTGATATATGTGTTCTTTGCCTAACACTAAACCTAGTCAGACTTGAAATTGAATACTTGCAGGAATATAACTCCTACACCTAAACTACATGTAGTATGAATCTGTAAATAATTTTTTGTATTTTCATGGGTATTTTGACTTACAAATTTGAGTTTTATCAGAATAATAACTAATATATTCATGTATATGTATTGGTAACTTAAACTCATAAAGTCCTTCTATTTAAATATATGTACTTATGCCACCATCTACACAAACCTCCCCACTTCAAAAAATGAAATTTTCTATAGATTTTTTTAAATTTTATTTTTTACAGACTGCAGTTTGATTCACTGTACATAAATGGGGTACAACTTTTTTATTTCTATCATGACATAGATTCACACCATTTGTGTAATCATACATGTACATAAGGTAATGATATTTGTCTCTTTCCACTCTTTCCATCCCCTGCCTGCCTCATTTCCCTCTACACAATCCAAATTCCAAATTCCTCCATTCTTCTCTTACCCCAACCATGTTATATATCAGCATGCACTTATCAGAGAAAACATATGGCCATTGGTTTTTTTGGAATTAGCTTATTTCACTTAGCAGGATCTTCTTCAACTCCATCCATTTACCTGCAAATGCCATAATTTTATTCTTCTTTATGGCTGTGATATTCCAAATATCACAGTTTATCCATTCATCTATCGAAAGGCATCTATGTTGGTTCTACAATCTAGATATTGTGAATTGAGCTGCTATAACATTGATGTTACTACTTTACTGTAGTATGCTGATTTTAAGTCCTTTAAGTATAGACTGAGGAGTGGGAAAACTGCATCAAATGGTGGGTCCATTCCAAGTTTTCTGAGGAATCTCCATATTGCTCTCCAGGGTGGCTGTACCAATTTGTAACTCCACCAGAAATGTATGAGTGTACATTTTTCCCACATCCATGCCAATACTTATTATTGTTTGTGTTCCTGATAATAGCCATTTAAATTGGAGTGAGATGAAATCTTAGGGTGGTTTTGATTTGCATTTTTCTAATTACTAGAGATGTTGAACACTTTTTCATATATTTGTTGATCACTTTTATATCTTCTGTAAAATGTCTGCCCAGTTTCTTAGCCCATTTATTAATAGGGTTCTTTGTATTTTTGGTGTAAAAATTTTTAAGCTCTTTATAAATTTTGGAGATTAGTACACTATCTGAAGTGCATGTGGAAAAGATTTTCTCCCACTCCATAGGCTCTCTTTTCACGTCATTGTTTCCTTTGCTGAGAAGAAGCTTTTTAGTTTGAATTTATCCCATTTATTGATTCACACTTTCTTACGCTTTAGGAGTCTTGTTAAGGAAGTCTGGTCCTAAGCCTATATGATGAAGATTCAGGCCTACGTTTTCTTCTGTTTGGTGCAGGGTCTCTGGTTTAATTTCTAGGTTCTTGGTTCATTTTCTTAAATTTATTTTTATTGTAAACAAATGGGGTACATCTTGTTTCTCTGTACATGCAGTAGAGGGATATCATTTGTGTGATCATACATTTACATAGGGTAATGGTGTTTGATTCATTCTGTTGTTTTTTCCTTCCCCCCATCCCTCCCACCCCTCTTTTCCCTCTATACAGTCCCTCCTTCCTCCATTCTTGCCCCGCTCCAACCCCCCCTTATGTGTCATCATCCGCTTAACAGGGAGATCATTCATCCTTTGGTTTTTTGAGATTGGCTTATCTCACGTAGCATGATATTCTCCAATTTCATCCATTTGCCAGCAAATACCATAATATTATTATTCTTTATGGCTCAGTATATATCATAGTTTCTTTATCCATTCATCAATTGAAGGAATCTAGGTTCGTTCCACAATCTGGCTATTGTGAATTGAGCAGCTGTGAACATTGATGTGGCTGCATCACTGTACTATGCTGATTTTAAGTCCTTTGGGTATAGGCCAAGGAATGGGATAGCTGGGTCAAATGGTGGTTCCATTCCAAGCTTTCTAAGGAATCTCCACACTGCTTTCCAGAGTGTCTACACTAATTTTCAACCCCACCAGCAATGTATGAGTGTACCATTTTCTCCACATCCTCGCCAACACCTGTTGTTGCTTGTATCCTTGATAATCGCCATTCTAATTGAGGTAAGATGGAATCTTAGGGTAGTTTTGATTTGCATTTCTCTTATTACTAGAGATGTTGAACATTTTTTCATATATCTGTTGATTGCTTGTACATCTTCTTTGGTGAAGTGTCTATTCATTTCCTTAGCCCATTTGTTGATTGGGTTATTTGTATTCTTGGTGTAGAGTTTTTTGAGTTTTTTATATATTCTGGAAATTAGTGCTCTATCTGAAGTATGATTGGCAAAGATTTTCTCCCACTCTGTAGGCTCTCTCTTCGCATTACTGATAGTTTCCTTTGCTGAGAGAAAGCTTTTCAGTTTGAATCTATCCCAGTTATTGATTCTTGCTTTTATTTCTTGTGCTGTGGGAGTCCTGTTAAGGAATTCTAATCCTAAACTGACATGTTGAAGTTTTGGACCTATTTTTTCTTCTATAAGATGCAGGGTCTCTGGTCTGATTCCAAGGTCCTTGATCCATTTTGAGTTGAGTTTTGTGCTGGGTGAGAGATAGGGGTTTAATTTCATTCTGTTGTATATGGATTTCCAGTTTTCCCAGCACTATTTGTTGAAGAGGCTATCTTTTCTCCATTGAATGTAATTCACCATATCAACAGACTTAAAGTCAAGCATTACATGGTTATTTTGATAGATGCAGAAAAAGCATTTGATAAAATACCGCACACCTTCATGCTCAAAACACTAGAAAAAATAGGGATAGTGGGAACATTCCTTAACATTGTAAAGGCCATCTATGCTAAGCCCATGGCCAATATCATTCTAAATGGTGAAAAACTGAAAACACTCCCCCTAAAAACAGGGATGCCCTCTCTCACCACTTCTGTTCAACATTGTCCTTGAAACTCTAGCCAGACCAAAGAAATTAAAGGGATACAAATAGGAAAAGAAGAACTCAAACTATCCCTATTTACTGATGACATGATTACATATTTAGAGGAACCAGGAAATTCCACCAGAAAACTTTTAGAACTCATAAATTAATTCAGCAAAGTAGCAGGAAAAAATCTAATTGCTTTGACTGTTCTGGGTCTTTTATTCTTCCAGATGAATTTCATGATTGCTTTGTCTATTTCTATGAGAAGCATCATCGGGATTTTAATTGGAATTGCATTTAATCTGTATAGTGCCTTTGGTAATGTGGCCATTTTGACAATGTTAATTCTGCCTATCCAAGAACATGGTAGATTTTTGCATCTTCTAAGATTTTCTTCAATTTCTTTCTTTAGTGTTCTGTAGTTTTCATTGTAGAGGTTTTCCACTTCTTTTATTAGATTGATTCCCAAATATTTTATTTTCTTTAAGGCTATTGTGAATGGAGTAGTTTTCTTAATTTCTCTTTCAGAGGATTATCAGTTAAGAATAGAAATGCTTTACATTTTTGTGAGTTGATTTTATGTTCTGCTACTTTTCTGAATTAATTTATTAGTTCTACAAGCTTTCTGGTGGAGATTTTTGGATCCTCTAAATATAGAATCATGTCATAGGCAAACAGTGATAGCTTGAGTTCTTTTTTTTGTATTCATATTCCTTTATTTGATCTATTTTTTCTGGCTAGTGTTTCAAGGATGATGTTGAATAAAAGTGGTGAAAGAGGGCATCCCTGTCTTGTTCCAGTTTTTAGAGGAAATGCTTTTAGTTTTTCTCCATTTAGAATGATGTTGGCCTTGGAGTTAGCATAGATAGTCTTTACAATGTTAATATATGTTCCTACTATCCCTATTTTTTCTAGTGTTTTGAACATGAAGGAGTGCAGTATTTTATCAAATGCTTTTTACGCATCTATTGAAATAATTATATGATTCTAAACTTTAAGTCTATTGATGTGATTAATTACTTTTATTGATTTCCAGATGTTGTAACAACCTTGCATAACTGCGATGAACCCCACTTGATCATGGTGCACTATCATTTTAATATATTTTTGTATGTGATTTGTCAGAATTTTCTTAAGAATTTTTTACATCTATGTTCATCAGAGATATTGTTTTAAAGCTCTCCTTCCTTGATGCATCTTCATCTGGTTTTGGTATCAGGGTGATACTAGCTTCATAGAATGAGTTTGGAAGACTTCCCTCCTTTTCTATTTCATGAAATACTTTGAGTATTGTATTAGTTCTTTCAAAGTCTTATAGAACTTGGGTGAGATTCTACCTGGTCCTTGACTTTTCTTGGTTCATAGGCATTGGTGGCTTTTTCTATTTCATTGCTTGGAATTTATTTGTTTAAATTATGTACATCCTCCTGATTCAGTTTGGGAAAATCATATGTCTCGAGAAATTTATTGAAGTCTTCAAGATTTTCTATTTTGTTGGAGTATTGATTTTCAAATTAGCTTCTAATTATGTTTTGTATTTCAATTGTGTCTGTCATGATATTTCCTTTTTCATCACAAATTTTAGTAATTTGAGTTTTCTCTCTTCATTTGTGTGGCTAAGTGCTTATGAATTTGTTTACTTTTTCAAGGAATCAGCTTAATTTTTGAATTATTTCTTTCATTTCAATTTCATTGATTTCAGCTTTGATTTTATTTCCAGTCTTCTACTACTTTTGGTGTTGATCTGTTCTTATTTATCTAGGGCTTTGAGGTATATTGTTATGTCATTAATTTGTTGTCTTTTAATTCTTTTAATGTATGAACTAATGCAGTAAACTTTCCTCTTAGTATTGCTTTCAGAGTGTCCCAGAGATTATGATATGTTTCATCGTTGTTCTTGTTTACCTCTAAGAATTTTTTTTAATCTCCTCTCTGATGTCTTCTGTTACCCATGCATCTTTCAGTAGTGACTATTTAATCTGCAGGTGTTGGAGTAGTTTGTTTTTTATCACTGATTTCTAACTATATTCTATAATGATCTGATAGAATACAAGGTAGTATCTATTTTTTTGTAATTACTAATGGCTGCTTCCTGGCATAAGATACGGCCCATTTTAGAGGATACATGTGTTGCTGAGAAATAAGTGTATTCACTCATTGATAGATGGAATATTCTATATATGTCTGTTAATTCTAAGTTATTGTGTTATTAAATTCTTTGGTTTCTTTATTCAGTTTTTGTTTGGAAGATCTGTCCAGTAGTGAGAGGGGTGTGTAAGAGCCACCCAGTATTATTGTGTTGTGATCTATTTGGTTCCTGTAATTAATAAGGATATGTTTGACATACATGGATGTGCCATTATTTGGAGCATAAATATTTATGATTGCTACATCTTGCTGATTTATGGTTCCCTTAAGCCGTATGAAATATCCTTCTTTATCCCTTCTGATTAACTTTGACTTGAATTTCACCTTATCAGATGTAAGGATGGAAACCCCTGCATTTATACTGAGTCCCTTTTCATGGTATATTTTTCCCATCCTTTCACCCTTAGACTATGGGTGTCTTTTTCTGTGAGATAAGTTTCTTGAAGGCAGTATATTGTTAGGTCTTTTTTTAAATTAAATCTGCCAGTATATGTCTTTTGATTAATGAGTTTAGACCATTAACATTCAGGATTATTATTGAGATATTGTTTGTATTCCTGGTCATTTTGACTTATTTTTGGTTTTTAACTTGACTTGGTTTCTCCTTTTATTGGCTTTTCCTTTGGTGTATTTCCTCCCTTTGCTGACTTACATTGTTTTTAGTTTTCTTCTCATGGAATGTTTTGCTGAGAATGTTCTGTAGTGCAGACTTTCTATTTGTAAATTTGTAAAATTTTTTAACTTTTGTTTATCATAGAAGGATTTTATGTCATCATCAAATCTGAAGATAAGTTTTGCTGGGTATAAGATTCTTGGTTGGCATCCATGTTCTTTCAGAGCTTGAAATATTTTGTTCCAGGTCCATCTAGCTCTTAGAGTGTGTGCTGAGAAATCTGATAATATCCCTATTGGTTTCCCCATTTACATAATCTCTCTCACAGCCTTTAAAATTCTATCTTAATTTTATATATTAGACATTTTCATGATAATGTGCCTTGGTGTGGATCTGTTGTAATTTTTTACATTTGGCATTCTTTAAGTCTCTTGTATTTGATTTCTATTTCATTCTTCAGGTTTGGGAAATTTTCTGATATTTCATAGAATAGGTTATTCTTTCCTTTGATTTGTATATCTGCTCCTCAATCCCAATAATTCTTTAATTTTATCTTTTCATGATATCCCATAATTCTTGGAAGTTTCATCCATTATTTCTTACCATGTTCTTTGTTTGACTTACACAATATGAGTTTTATCTGGAAATTAATTAATTAATTTATATATATATATATATATATATAAAAAGCATTGGTACTTTTTCTGTATCTTTTCCTACTATTCAAATATATGTACTTATGTAACCAACTCCACACCCTTCCCCATTTCTAAAATGAATTTTCCTATATGTTTCTGTACATATTATCACATGTGTGCTCCTAATAATATACTTACATATTTGATTTTTATCTGAATAAAAATTAATACATTCACATATATGCAACTTCTCAAAATGCAAATTTCCTATTTAAATATATGTAATTTTACATACAAATTCACACCTTTTCCAGTTCAAAAAAATCTTCTCATTATGGCTTTGTGCATATTTTCATTCTTACATTCTCATGACTGTTCATGGTGCCTGATAATTTTGTTTATCCCCTTACCCTAACTGGAGTCTGGTCTTCAATAAGTTGAGTACTCATAGAAACTTATCCCTTTATGTAACCCTCATGTATCATAAAGCCATATGTAATTACTTGTGTTTTCATGGGTATTTTGACTTACCTTTTTGAGTTTTATCTGGATAGTTAATACATTGATATATATAGATAGATGATAGATAGATAGATAGATATAGATATCAATAAGTATTCCTCATATTTAAATATAAGTTCTGTGCAACCAGCAACCAACAGCATTCCGCATTTCTAACAATAAACTTTTTATATGTTTTTGGATATATTTTAATGAAGACAATCTCATGAATATCCATGATTCCTGATATATATGTTCATTACCAAACCTAGCCCAACCTGGTATTGAATAATCAAATGAACTTTACACCTATACCTAAATATCATGCAATATTCAACTCTATATATTTTTGTATGTATTTTCATGGGCATTTTGACTTATGTATTTAAATTTTATCTGCATAATAATACATTCATATATATTCATAGATAACTTATCAGTACGCATCTTTCATATTTAAATGTAGGTACTTATGCAACCAACACCACACCCTTCCCCATTTCAAAAAGTAAAATTTCCTGTATATTTTGTATATATAGTTTCATGCATACTTTCTCATGAATAGCTGTGATTCCTGATATATATGTTCATTCCCCATCTCTAAAACTATCCCAACCTGAAATTGAACATTGAAATAGAGTTTACCCCTATTACTAAACCTTGTGTAACATATAACTGTATGTAATTGTAGTAATCATATGTATTTTCATGGATATTTTAACTTCTATATTTCAATTTCATCTTAATAACAATTAATATATTCATATATATGCATAGTTAACTTGTCAATATGCATCACTAATTTAAATAAATATACTTGTGCACAAAAAACCACAACATTCTCCATTTCAAAAAATAAACTTTCTGTTTCATACAAATTTCATGCATACATTGTCATAAATATTCATATTTCCTGATATACATTTTCATTCCTTAACCCTAACCCTACCTAGCTCAAACTGAAATTGAATATGGACATGAAACTCAGGCCATATGTAAACCTCATAATATAAAACCATATGTAATTGTAGGTATTTTCATGGGTATTATGACTGACTTATTTGAATTTTATCTCAATAATAATTAATACATATATACATATGCAAAGAAAACATCCATTTGCATCCCTAAAATTGCAATGAATCTAAGTATACAGCCAATTCCACACCCTACTCCATTTCAAAAAAAACTTAAGAATTCTGTCTTTGTACATATTTTCATGTGTGTGTTTCATAAATATTCATGATTCCTTATATTTAAGTTCATTCCCTTACTCTAACCCTAGTCCAACCCAAAATTCTATGCTTACACAGAACTGAGACCCATACCAAAACCTCACATAAAATAAAACCATTTGTAATTGCATGTATTTTCCTGGGTATTTTGACTTTCCTATTTGAGTTTTATCAGGATGATAATTAATAAATTTATATATATGCTTAGATAACTTACCAGTATGTATTCCTCATATTTAAATAAATGTACTTTTTTAACCAAAACCACACCCTTCTACATTTCAAAAAATGGTACCTGTCCTCACTTTTTTAAATAAACTTTTCTGTTTTTGTTCATATTTTCATGCATACATTCTCATCAATAGTCATGTTTTTTGACATTCTTGTTCATTCCCTCATCCATCTCTAGCACCCCCTGAAATTGAATACTGACACAAACTCAGCCCCTACCTAAACCTCATATAATATAAAGCATATCTAATTGTATGTATTTTTATGGGTATTTTGACTTTCATATTTGAGTTTTATCTGAGTAATCATTAAAACATTCATATATATGTACAGATAACTTTTCCATATGCATCCCTCATTTTGACATAAATGTACTTTAGTAACCAACACAGAACCATTCTCCATTTCAAGAAAATGGACTTTTCTATATGTTTTTGTACAATATTTTCACACTTACATTCTCATTAATATTCATGTTTCTTGATATACATGTTCATTCTCTAACCTTAATCCTAGAGAGAGACCCAAAATGAATACTAACACAAACCTTACCCCTATACCCAAACCACAAATTATATAAAACCATACATAATTGTACACATTTTCATCATATTTTCACTTACATATATGAGGTTTATTGGATAACAATATTCATACATAAGTACACATTTTTTCTACATCCGTCATGCATAAATCCTTCATATATAAGGATTCACATGACCAACATCACACCCTTCAAAATTGCAAACAATGAACATTCAAGTATGTTTTCATACATATTTTCACAAGTATATTCTCATGAATGTTCATGTTTTCTGATATAAAGGTTCATTCCCTAACCCTAACCCTAACCCTACCCAAAATTGAAAACTGACACGAACCTAACCTCTATTCCTAAACCTCATATTACAAAACCTCTGTGCAATTGTGTGTATTTTGACATACATATATGAATTTTATTGAGATAATCATTAATACATTCATATATATGTGTGCATATATGCCTTTTCTATACGCATCCCTCATATTTACAGAAATGTTTGAGCAAAATCACACCATTCCCATTTCAAAATGAACATATCTACACATTTTCTTACGTTTTCACATGTATATTCCCATGAATATTTATTTTTCCAGACATACATATTCACTTTCTACCCAAATCCTAGAACTACTCCAAGTAGAATATGACAGGAACATAAGCTCTCTACCTAAACACCTTTTAAAATAATACCATATGTAATTGTATGTATTTTCATAGGTATTTTGTCTTAGCTATTTCAGGGGTAGTAGTATGCTCATTAATACATTCATATATATTTATAAATATCTTTTCTGTACTCATCACTCATTTAAATTAATGTATGAAAAACATTACACCCTTCACCATTTCAGAAAATGAACATTCATATGTTTTTGCACATATTTTCACATATACACTTCTCATGAATATTCATGTTTCCTGATATACATGTTCATTCCCTAACCCTAACCCTAGACACACCACAAATTGAATACTGACACAAAACTTACCCCTACACCTACACCACATATTATATAAAACCATATGTAATTGTTTGATTTTTGTGGGTAATTTCACTTACATACTTGAGGTTTATTGGGTAATAATTAATAAATTTATATATATGTATGAATATTTTTTCTACATGCATCCCTTATATTTAAATACATGTACTTATATGACTAACATCATTCTTTTCCTCATTTCAAACAATGAACATTCATGCTTTCATTCATATTTTTACAAATATATTTTCATGAATATTCATGTTTTCTGATGTACCTGTTCATTCCCTAACTCTAACCCTAACACTACCCAAAAGTGAACACTGACATAAAATTAACCCTTATACCAAAACCTCATATTACATAAAACCTTACATAATTGAATATATTTTCCTGGGTGCTTAGTCTTAAATAATTAAGATTTATTTGTATAATCATTAACATATTCATATGTATTCATAAATAGGTTTTCTATAGGCATAAATCATACTTATATAAAGGTACAACCAACATCACATTACATCACATCTTTTCCCATTTTAAAACAAAAACAAAATGTATACGTGCTTTTTGGTATTTTCACTTATATTCTCATGAATATTCATGTTTCCTGATATACATGTAGATTCCCAAATTCTAACCCAGTGCACTCCAAATTAAATACTGACACACATTTATCTCTATACCTAAAACACACTTTATATGAAACCATATGTAATTTTATGTATTCCCCTGAGTATTTTGAATTACATATTAGAGGTTTGTCTGGGTAATCATTCATATATTGTTATATAGGCATGGATATATTTTCTGTACACATCCCTCTTATTTAAATATATGTACTTACATGACAAACAGCACATCCTATCTTAATTCAAAAAAGGAACATTTAACTATGTTTCTGTACATATTTTCATGTGTACATTCTCATGAATATTTGTTAAATGATATACATGTTAAATATATACATGATATACATGTTAACTGATATACATGTTAAATGCCTAACTATAACCCTAGCCCAAATTCAAATAGAATACTGACATGAATCTAACCCCTAAACCTGATCATCATATTATATAAAACCATATGTAATTGTGTGTATTTTCATAGCTATTTTGACTCACATATTTGACGTGAATCAGAATATGCATTAATACATTCATATATATTCTTGAATATCTTTTCTATATGCATCCCTCTTATTTAAATAAATATACAAACAATAACACAGAATTCCAAATTTCAAAAAATGAACATATATACATGTTTTTGTATACATTCTCAAATGTACACTCATGAATATTCATGATCTCATATACGTGTTCATTTCTGAAACCTGAGCTAGGCATACTTCAAGTTAAATACTAATATGAACTTAATTCCTATGCCTAAACATCATGCGTTATAAAACCATATGTAATTGTATGAATTTTCATGGGTATTTTGACTTACATATTTTGGTATATCTTGATAATCATTAATAAAATAATTATATTCATAGATATGTTTTCTATAATCATACGTGTATGTTTTCATACATTCTCATGAATATTCATGTTTCCTGTTACACATATTTATTCCTTTACCTTAGCAGTACTCCAAATTAAATACTGACATAAACCTAACCCCTACACCTAAACCTCATATTATATAAATCATAAATAATTGTAGTATTTGGGTATTTAGACATATATTTGAGGTTTATCTGGATAACGATTAGAAAAATTATGTATATGCATATATATCTTTTCTATACATGTCCCTCATATTTAAATAAATACATTTGTAAACCAACATCACACCCTTCTCCATTTCAAAAAATGAACATTTATGTATGCTTTTGGACATAATTTTAGCCACACATGCTCATGAGTATTAATGTTTTCTAATATACATATTCATTCCCTATTTCTAACACTAACTCTTCCCCAAGTTGAATACTGTCATTAACCTCATCTCTATACCTAAACATCTTTTTATATAAAACCATATGTAATTGTATGTAGTTTCATGTGTTTTTGTCTTAAACATGAGGTGTATCATAATAATCATTAATAGATTCATATATATGCATAAATAGCTTTTCTGTACACATCACTCACATTTAAATTAATGTATGAATATCACACTCTTCACCATCTCAAAAACTGAACTACATGTATGCTTTCAAACATATTTTAAAATATATATTCTCATGAATATTCATGTTTCCTGATATACATGTTCATTTCCTAACATTAACTCTAGTCAGACCCAAATTGAATACTGAGAACTTAACCCCTATACGTAAAATATTTATTATACAAAACCCTAAGTAAATGTATTTATTTTCATGAGTATTTTGACTTAATCATTTGAGGTTTAACTAGATAATCATTAATGTATTTATACATGATTTTATATTTATTTTTATGTGTATATTCTCATGAATATTCATGTTTCTTTATATACATTTCATTACCTAACCCTAACCCTAGCCCTGCCCAAAATAGAATACTCACATGAAACTTACCCCTATAACTAATCCTCATATTATATAAACCATAAGTTATTATAAATATTTTCATGGATATTTTGACTTACATATTTGAGATTCATCTTGATAATCATCAACACATTCATGTGTGCATACATACCTTATCTTTCTTCACATTTAAATAAATTTATTTATATGACCAATATCACAGCCTTCCCAATTTCAAAGAATGGACATTTATACATGTTTTCATACATATTTTCACATATGGATTCTTATGAATGAAACTAACCCTACCCAGACTCCAAATTGAATACTGACATGAATCAAACCCTATACCTAAACCCCATATAAAATGAAACTATATGTAATTTTATGCATTTTATGGAAATTTTGACTTATATATGAGAGTTGTATCAGGATAATCATTAATATCTTCACATATATGCATGGATATCTTTTCTATATGCATCCTCCATATTTAAATAAATATATTTGTAATATCAACATCACATTATTCCTACTTTAAAAATGAACATTCGGAGAGATCCAAGATGGCAGACTAGAGGGAGGCTGCGTTCCTTGGTGCTCTGTAACTCCAGTTTCAAGCAGAGGATATCTGTTTCTTGGTGAGGCAGTTTTTGCTGCTTATCGATCCCCTGCTGTTTACCCCATATGTCTACTATGATCACCTGCAGTCTGCCAGCATATCAATACTTTTTTTGAGTGAGGATTGCTCACTGTCAGGCACCTATCATCCGCCATTTGCCTGTCTCTCGCCTGTCCTTCGCCTGCCTTACACCTATCCATCACCCACCGCACGAGGTTCACCTCCTGATCAGTCAGCAAACTGATCGCCAATCGCCAGTGGAGCGCCAGCTGCCTGCTGATGCCTGGAAGTTCACTGTGAGAGTACCTGCAGGTTTGATTACACGTGGCTGCCGCCATTCTGAGACAGCAGCCAGGCCCCGTATGACCCCTGGCAGGACTGACTGAGCCCCATCTCCAGGATCCCTCAGCGCGACCGATCACTCCCTGCCTCCTGGGCCCTAACATCAACTGACTGCTCACTGCCACCAGGACCCCCAGACCAACTGACTGCGCCCTATCATTGGGACCCCAGACTGACTGCACCCAGCCTCCAGGATCCCACAACCACACCAAACACACCTGACCTCCAGGACCCCTGCCCAACCAACCACACCCAGCCTCCAGAACCTCCAGCCGACCACGTCCACACACCAAGATGCAGCTCCCCATTTGCTAACACACTTGGAAGCCAGAGCAGCCATTATGGATAATCCTAGAAGCTGTAACTCCAATCTTTAGGTGTGGTAAATCCCATCCTGAGATGCCTGCTGGAGACCTGAAGCTCATTGTCAGGTACCTCTCATGCATCAGGCTACTGAAAACTGGGAGTTTTGAATACTATGTGACTGTTATAGCATAGATTTTCTTTTTTCTCCTTATTGAACAATTGTAAGTTTTTATTTCTTTACTTTTCTTCCTCTCTTTTCCTTTTGTATACCTGTTTCCTCAGTGTTGGAACTAATAACACATTAACTAACCCAGGCTGACTCCTTACTTCCTGGCGGATGAGCAAGATCAAGGCCTCAAAGGCAGTTTCAAAAGTTAATGATGATAAATCGGACCACCGTCAGGGATTGGTTAACAGCAGTTCCACTAACGTGATCAGCTCATGCTTGCCATATAGTCCTATGAGACTCTCATCTGCATGAATCCCCCGTGCCTTGCTTACCTTTAAGCTGGTTGGTTCCTGCCTACCCTTCATCCTACATAAAAGCTGTGTGACTTCCTCACTAAATGAGTTCCTGCTGTGACTGGTCTCCCTGATGCATCTGATTGTCCTCCACCTGGAGGGCTGGGTGCAGGCGGTCAGTTGGCCCTACGTTTCCTGGTCTGGCCTTGTTGTAGAGTGCTCCCTTTTCTTGTCGCTGGTCAAGAAGAGCAAGGGGGCTAAAGACCCCAACATTTGGCACCCAACATGGGGCACCTCAAGGCTGATTCAAAGAAGCTGCAGCCAGAGCGAAGGAGCAGCTACAAAACTGAAAGTACCAGCAGATCGGGCTAAGCAAGTTTCGAGGTAAGGCATCCCTGAAAGGATGGGGCAAATGCACACCATATGATGACCCTGCATTCAAGGCTCTTAAACTTATGCTAAAAAGTAGGGGCCTTGAGTTGTCTGATACATAGGCAGAAAAAGTCTGGGACTCCTTTACTCGGGTGGCCCCTTGGCTTCCTGCCACTAATCTTTTTTACTGGTCCACATGGGATCATGTAGAACAACCTGTTAGGAAGAGGAAAATCAATTTAGGGGAGGGTCCCCCATTGGGAGTCTACCCTACATTATCCACCCTTAAGGCCTGCTTCTCTCCAGGACCTCCCAAAGGGGGCTTCACGTTTTCTCCCAAAGAGCCGCCACCTTAAGAACCACCGGCTCCTCCCATTGCATCTCCTTCCGGAAACTTGCCACATAGTAAACAACGTTGGGAGATCTTTAATGAGGAGCCCAATCCATCTTTGTCTGCTCCTCCCAAGGTTGAGGATCTTAAAGGAGAGCCCTTCGATCCCTTTGATATCATTTTTGGTGCTTCTAACATGCCCATGGCCGCATCTGATTCTGGAGCCACATCAGACTCCAATGAAAGCCTTCGCCCTCCTCCTTATTGCCCATCCTCACCTAGGGAATGGTTACTACTGGCCCATCCAAAGGAACCACAAGGGCAGCCAATCTCTACACATAGCGAGGGCCCACTTCCACCCCAGGGAGGCTCATTGCCACCATCTTGTCCGGATGGCAGGAAATCTTCCCAGCAGCCATTTTATGATATTAGGGGAGAACTCACTGGCTCTAACCTTCCCCCTCCCTGTATGGCCTTCCCAGTAAATGCTAACCCAGGATGTAACTGGCCTGCTACATGGTACCCATGGAGGCACAAGATTTAAAGGAACTAAAGAAAGCTGTTTCAGAGGATGGGCCCAATTCCCCTTGGGCTGAAACCATCCTCCAGGGCCTCGCCCACCAGCAGTGCACCACTCAGGATTGGAAGAACCTAACTAAAGTTGTCCTTCCTGGTCCTTTATATCTAAAGTGGTGTGCATTTTTAATGAAGAATGTCATGCTCAGGCTGAACGGAACCAGGCCGTTAACCCTCCTATCCCGGTTACTCACAGGATGCTCTCAGGGTCCAGTGACCCATTCTCTACTGGCCTCTTACAGGCTGCCATCCAGGCCCCATATCAAGAACAAGTAAGAGCCCTAGGGTTAGCAGCATGGAAAAAGCTAGAGGAGGGCCCCTCAGAACCCCCCATCTCAGGGATTACCTAGAAGGCAACTGAGGACCTAGCAACCTTCATTAAAAAGATAGAAAGAAACCTTCAGAGAAAATTTCCTCCCAGGCTCCTAAGAGATCAATTTGTTAAAATATCAGTTTGGGAAGAAATGACTACTGATTACAAAATTGGCCTGTGCAGGGATGAATGATCGCTCCATGGGAAGGTGGATTGTGGCTACCAAAGATACTGGCACACAAGCACATCTGTCTCAATCCTTGGTCGCAACCCTACAGGCCCAAACTGCCTCACTTTCTGAGGTTCTCATAGCAACCTTGTCACCAGTTGCAACTAAGGGCAAAGGAGTGGCTGCCGGAAACCAGGCCACTTCAAGAGGGATTGCCTCACTGTTTGGGTGCTTTCTGGGCTCCGCCTGGACACTCTACTGGTTCAGCTCAAAAGCTGGCCACCTGCAAGATGCCTTGCCCAAGATGCATAAAGGGATTTCTTATCTTCAAGTCTCTTCTTTCTTGCACTTTTATGCTCTTCCTGCAAACTCGAACACCTCCTTCTTCTCCCCCTCTTAATCCCTCCTCCTTCTCCAACTTCATCTCAGATGTTTCTGCTTCCATTCCCCTGCCCAGCCCACCTAGTTCTCCTGCCATGAGGTCCCACATATGCCAGTGTGGAGGGAGTAACCAGCCCAACCATCAGTGGCATATCCCAGTAAGGAGTATGATATAGCAGCCCCATTCCCCACAAGTAGTGGGAGATAATGTTTCACAATTTTCTGTGTCCAAACCTGAATTGATTCCTAACCAGGAAAAAGGGTTAAAATTCCCTAGGCATTAAGTTTCTGCTAGAACTTGTTAGCTCCTTTCAGATCCAGATCTCAGTCAAGGCTTACATGGAAATGTAAATGGAGGAAGCCGGAATGTTCAGTGGCAGACCAATCTCAAACCCAAGGGAAAAAAGTGTCCATTTTAAATTTCTCCTGGGTTGCAACTCAGAATACTTTTTCTCTCCCTTTCACCTCTTCTCTCTTTCTCATTTTCTCATGCTATAATTAATGGCCATTATTATTTTTCTTCTAGGACTTTTGTTTTTCTTAAATGCTATATTTTTGAGCTCACAATTTTGATCCTACATACCTAGGTTAATGATTTTTGATTAGTTCTTTTTATCCAACTCTAGAGTTATTTTTGAACATCTGTTACATTGCAATGGAGATAAACATTACAAGGCCTTTGCTTTTGTGTTAAATATAAGCACACATAAAAATTAAAATTTAAAAAATGGATCCAAACACTTTTAATTCACATGATTTAAAAGGTTCGATTTAAATTGGGTAAAGTAATAGAAGTAAAATGTCTTTAAAATTAACTCACAAGTCTCTAGATGGTCAAACTAATAAAATGTTGATGTTATAAATGTCTAACATCAATTTTTCTAGGACTTTTCTTCAACAAGAAAGAGATGGCAAATACTGTTGGTACACTTGTCTGATATCTTGGTTTTTTTACAATAAGATGAGTGAATTAGAGTTGACATGTATGGGATTACTCAAACATGTTTGTCAGAGACATCTGATTAATTTACAAAGTTATTCCATGGAGTACCACAGGGATCCCATATAATCCAAAGGGCAAGCCATAATTGAAAGACATAATAAAACTTTAAAAGATCAACTAATAAAACAAAAAAGGGGCAATAACCCCCATGATCAATTAAGAATAGCAATGCTTACATTAAATATTTAAATTTTTTCAAAAAATCAACCCTTAACTGCCTTCTGATGACACTGGGCTAATCAAGTGCCTTACCTTAAGATTGAAGTCCAATGGAAAGATCCATTAACTGGATGCTGGACCTGACCCTCTCATAAGTGCTGGCAGTGGTTTTGGATGTGTGTTCCCAATTGGAGAACTGAACCCTATCTGGGTGCCCACCAGGAACCTCAAATACCATCAACCAGAACAATATAATTCACCCAAGAGCACACCCTCTTGAGGTATAATATTCCTTCTTTTGGACTCTCTGCCTCATTGTTCCTCAATGTGACCTGTTTTCTTCCTAGCTCAACCTCTAATCAACCTGAGGACATGAGGTCTTTGAACCCTAATATATGTGGGAAAAATTTCACTATTCCCACTGCAAAGACACTCCTATGCACCCCAAATGGTATGGTCTTTTATTGTGGAGGACCAGCATCCAATGTGCTCCCTGGTAAGTAGACAGGAATATGTGCTCTTGCCCTCTTATTCCCAGAGGTCACAATTCTCCCAAATAATCAGTCCCATACCATCTGTGGAGCACTCCAACCCACAAGCAACTAGGGATAGGAGTGGCCACAGGAGTCGAGACAGGAATTTCAGGCATAAGCACATCTCTCACTTTCCATAATAAGCTTTCTCAACAGATAATTGATGATGTGCAAAATGTTGCCAGTACCATCTTAGATCTACAGACTCAACTTGATTCCTTGGCCACTGTCGTCCTGCAAAAATTGTCATGGTTTGGATCTGCTAATGGTGAAGGAAGGAGGGCTTTGCCTCTTCCTTGGTTAAGAGTGCTGTTTCTAAGCCAACTGCTCTGGCATTGTACAAGATAAAATCAAAAACCTACAAGAAGATCTGGAACATCGTAGGAGCAAGCTCCACTCTAATTTCCTCTGGACTGGGTTACACGGGTGATTCCCCTACCTCCTCCTGCTTATGGGACTGCAATCACCATTATCCTTGTGTTCACCTTTGGGTCGTGCATAGTCAATAAACTTATCCATTTCCTGAAAAGTCAGGCTAACTCTGCAGCTCATGGTGGTCCGACAGCATTATACCACCCTTCATGATGATGGTTGGGAGCCCTATAGGATCACGGATCACTCATATCAGGACACTTGGGTCTAAGTGTCTCTCCCTTAAGCCCTGCTCCTCCTGAGGAGCCCGCCTGAAGTGATAAAGTGGTAGTCAATGACGGATAAGATCCTCAGAGGAGGACAACCTAAGACAGGCACAACTTCGAGTATGGCGGACCCCCAAACTGCTAGAGTGATGTTCCATGACAGGTAAGACCCTCTGAGGGGCAACCTAAGACAGACACACCCTTAATATAAAACAAAATAGGGGGAAATGTTGGGACTAATGACACATTAACTAACCCAGGCTGACTCCTTACTTCCTGGCGGGTGAGCAAGATCAAGACCTCGAAAACAGTTTCAAAAGTTAATGATGATAAATCAGACCACCATCAGGGATTGGTTAACAACAGTTCCACAAACATGATCAGCTCGTACTTGCCATATAGTCCTATGGGACTCTCACCTGCATGAATTCCCTGTGCCTTGCTTACCTTTAAGCTGGTTGGTTCCCGCCAACCTTCAACATACATAAAAGCTGCGTGACTTCTTCAATAAATGAGTTCCTGCTGTGATTGGTCTCCCTGACACATCTGATTGTCCTCCACCTGGAGGGTTGGGTGAGGGCGGTCAGTTGGCCCTACGTTTCCTGGTCTGGCCTTGTTGGAGAGTGCTCCCTTCCCTTGTCACTGGTTGAGAAGAGCAAGGGGGTTAAAGACCCCAACACCTCAGAGTCTCTTTCTCCCTTTTGCATGCTAATATCCAATTTCTTTTGATCATATTATCTCTATTATCTAGAACTTCTGTCTATTCTTTTCTTATCCCATTAACTTCTACATCCTGCGTCCCTCTGCATCCTATTTGTCCTCCATTAGAAACTGCAGACCTTACTGCAAATCTGCTTGTTATACTGAAGATAATATTTGAACTCATTCTCTTTATTATGACAATATTGTTAAGGTCCTCATAGGGGCTATTGGTCTAGAAATGCATAGTGTCTAAATTGGGCACTGCTAATATTGATCTCCCCTTAAAGAAAAGGTTTTGGAAACCTATGGGACCACTATAAGCCTATAGGGGAGAATCTGTAATACCCCAGTTCTGCACTGCTAGAAGGAAAGATACATGAACAACATGAAAAAACAAGGGAAGAAAATGATACAAACAAATCTAGATTCTATATTAATAGAATTCAATGACAGTATGGTAGAAGAAATGTCAGAAAAGGACTTTAGATTATACATGACTAAGATGATTCACAAAGCAAAGGATGAGATAAGAGAACAAATGCAGGCAACGAATGATAATACCAATAAGAAGTTGAAAGAGCACATGTAGGAAGCAAAAGATCATTTCAACAAAGAGATAGAGATTCTTAAAAAAATCCAAACAGAAATCCTTGAAATTAAGGAAACAAATAACCAAATAAAAAACTCAATGGAAAGCATCACCAAAAGACTAGACCACTTGGAAGACAGAACTTCAGACAATGAAGACAAGATATTTAATCTTGAAAATAGAGTTGCCTAAACAGAGAAGATGGTAAGAAATCATGAACAGAATATCCAAGAACTAAGGGACATCATGAAAGACCAAATTTAAGAATTATTGGGATTAAGGAAGACACAGTGATACAAACCAAAGGAATGAACAACATATTCAATGAAATAATAGCAGAAAATTTCCCAAACCTGAAGAATGAAATGGAAAATCAAATACAAGAGGCTTGCAGAACACCAAATACACAAAATCACAACAGATTCACACCAAGGCACATTATAATGAAAATGCATAACATTCAAAATAAAAATAGGATTTTGAAGGCCGCGAGAGAAAAGCATCAGATTACATATAGGGGGAAACCAATATGGATAGCAGCAGACTTCTCAACCCAGACTCTAAAAGCTAAAAGGGCCTGAAGCAACATATTTCAAACTCTGAAAGAACATGGTTGCCAACCAAGAATCCTATACCCAGCAAAACTAACCTTCAGATTTGAAAACTAAATCCTTCCATGATAAAAGTAAAAAGAATTTACAAATAGAAAGCCTGCACTACAGAATGTTCTCAACAAAATATTCCATGAGGAGGAAATAAAAAACAACAATGGAGGTCAGCAAAGGGAGGAACTACCTTAGAGAAAAACCCACTCAAAGGAGAAACCAAGCCAAGTTAAAAACCAAAAATTAGTCCAATTGACTGGGAATACAAATCATATCTCAATAATAACCCTGAATGTTAAAGGCCTAAACTTATCAATCAAAAGACAAAGACTAACAGAATGGATTAAAAAAAAAAAGACTCAACAATATGCTGCCTGCAAGAGACTCATCTCATAGAAAAAGACATCCACAGACTAAAGGTGAAAGGATGGGAAAAAAACTATCATGCACATGGACTCAGTAAAAAAGCAGGGGTTTCCATCTTTATATCAGATAAAGTGGACTTCAAGCAAAAGTTAGTCAGAAGGGATAAAGAAGGACATTTCATACTACTTAAGGGAACCATAAATCAGGAAGACATAATGATAGCAAATATTTATACCTCAAACAATGGTGCATCCCTGTACATCAAACAAATCCTTCTCAATTTCAGGAATCAAATAGACCAAAACAAAATAATTCTGAGTGACTTTAACACACCACTCTCAGCAACAGATAGATCTTCCAATCAAAAACCAAACAGAGAAACCATAGAACTCAATAATACAATCAATAACCTAAACTTAATAGACATATACAGAATATTCCATCCATCAACAAGTGAATTCACTTTCTTCTCAGCAGCACATGGAACCTTCTCAAAAATAGACATATGTTATGCCACAAAGCAGCCCTTAGGAAATGCAAAAAAAATTACAGATACTGCCTTGTGTTCTATCAGATCATAATGGACTGAGAATAGAAATCAATGACAAAATAAAAAACAGAAATTAAACACCTGGAGACTAAATAATATGCTATTGAATGAAACATGGATAACAGAAAACATCAGGGAGAAGATAAAAAAAATTCTTAGAGGTCAATGAGAATAATGATACAACATATCAAAATCTCTGGGACACTATGAAAGCAGTACTAAGAGAAAAATTCATTACATGGAGCGGATTGAAGAAAACAATGAAAGTCAACAACTAAATGACCTATCATTACAGCTCAAAGCTCTAGAAGAAGAACAGAATAACAACAAAAGTAGCAGAAGACAGGAAATAATTAGAATCAGAGCTGAAATCAATGAAATTGAAACAAAAGAAACAATTCAAAAAATTGACAAAACAAAAAGTTGGTTCTTTGAAAAAGTAAACAAAATAGACAAACCCTTAGCCACACTAACAAAGAGGAGAGAGAAAACTCAAATTACTAAAATTTGTGATGAGAAAGAAAATATCACAACAGACACGGCTGAGATACAGAACATAATGAGAAGCTACTTTGAAAATCTGTATTCCAACAAAATAGAAACTACCGCAGACATTGACAAATTTCTAGAGACATAAGCTCTTCCCAAGCTGAACCAGGAAGACATACACAATTTAAACAGATCCTTATCAAGCAATGAAATAGAAGAAGCCATTAAAAACCTACCATCCAAGAAAAGCCCAGGACCAGACGGATTCTCAGCTGAGTTCTACAAGACCTTCAAAGAAGAACTCATTCCAATACTTCTCAAAGTATTCCAGGAAAGAGAAAAGGAGGGTACCCTACCAAACTCATTCTATGAAGCTAATATCACCCTCATACCCAAACCAGGCAAAGACACATCAAGGAAAGAAAATTTTAGACTAATATCCTTGATGAATATAGAGGCAAAGATCCTTAACAAAATATTGTCAAACTATATCCAAAAATATATTAAGAACATTGTACACCATGATCAAGTGGGGTTCATCCCTGGAATGCAAGGATGTGTTAACATTAGTAAATCAATAAACGTAATCCATCATGTCGAAAGACTTAAGGAAAAGAATAATATGGTTATTTCAATCGATGCAGAAAAAGCGTTCGACAAAATACAACACCCCATCATGTTCAAAACACTAGAAAAAATAGGGATGGTAGAAACATACCTGAATATTGTAAAGGCTATTTATGCTAAGTCCATGGCCAACATCATTCTAAATGGAGAAAAACTGAAACCATTTCCTTTAAAAATAGGAACCAGACAGGGATGTCCTCTTTCACCACTTCTATTCAACATTGTCCTCGAAACTCTGGCCAGAGCAATTAGGCAGACTAAAGAAATTCAAGGGATACGAATAGGAAAAGATGAACTCAAGCTGTCACTATTTGTGGATGACATGATTATATATTTAGAGGATTCAAAAAACTCCTCCAGAAAACTTCTAGACCTCATCAATGAATTCAGCAAAATAGCAGGCTATAAAATCAACACGCATAAATCTACAGCATTTTTATACATAAGCGATGAAACATCTGAAAGGGAAATGAGGAAACAACTCCATTTGCAATAGCCTCAAAAAACAAAATACTTGGGAATCAATCTAACCAAAGAGGTAAAAGATCTCTACAATGAAAACTACAAAACATTGAAGAATGAAATTGAGGAAGACCTTAGAAGATGGAAAGATCTCCCATGTTCTTGGATAGGCAGAATTAATATTGTCAAAATGGCCATACTACCAAAAATGCTATACAGATTCAATGCAATTCCAATTAAAATCCCAATGACGTACCTTACAGAAATAGAACAGCAATCATGAAATTCATCTGGAAGAATAAGCAACCCAGTATAGCTAAACCAATCGTTAGCAGGAAGAGTGAAACGGAGTATCACAATACCAGAACTATACTTCAACTATACTACAAAGCAATAGTAACAAAAATGGTATGGTTTTGGTACCAAAATAGAAAGGTAGATCAATGGTACAGAACAGAGGACATAAACACAAACCCAAATAAATACAATTTTCTCATAGTAGACAAATGTGCCAAAAACATACAATGGAGATAAGACAGCCTCTTCAACAAATGGTGCCGGGAAAACTGGAAATCCATATGCAGCAGAATGAAACAAAACCCCTCTCTCACCCTGCACAAAACTCAACTCAAAATGGATAAAGGACCTCGGAATCAGACCAGAGACCTACATCTTATAGAAGAAAAAGTAATTCCAAATCTCCAGCATGTTGGCTTACGATCAGAATTCCCTAACAGGACTCCCATAGCACAAGAAATAAAAGCAAGAATCAATAACTCAAATAGATTCGAACTAAAAAGATTTCTCTCAGCAAAGGAAACTATCAGCAATGTGAGAGAGAACCTACAGAGTGGGAGAAAATTTTTGCCACTCATACTTCATATAAAGCTCTAATTTCCAGAATATAGAAAAAACTCAAAAAACTCTACACCAAGAATACAAATAATCCAATCAACAAATGGGCTAAGGAACTAAACAGACACTTCACAGAAGAAGATCTACAAACAACAACAGATATATGAAAAAATGTTCAACATCTCTAGTAATAAGAGAAATGCAAATCAAAACTACCTAAGATTCCATCTCACCCCAATTAGAATGGCATTTATCAATAACACAAGCAACAATAGGTGTTGGCGAGGATGTGGGGAAAAAGGTACACTCATACGTTGCTGGTGGGGTCGAAAATTAGTGCAGCCACTCTGGAAAGCAGTATGGAGATTCCTCAGAAAGCTTGGAATGGAACCACCATTTGACCCAGCTATCCCACTCCTTGGCCTATACCCAAAGAACTTAAAATCAGTGTACTACAGAGATACAGCCATATCAATGTTCATAGCTGCTCAATTAATAATAGCCAGATTGTGAAACCAACCTAGATGTCCTTCAACTAATGAATGGATAAAGAAACTGTCATATATATATATATATATATATATATATATATGTGTGTGTGTGTGTGTGTGTGTGTGTGTGTGTGTGTGTATACATATATAAAATGGAATATTACTCAGCCATAAAGAATAATAAAATCATGACATTTGCAGGCAAATAGATGAAAATTGGAGAATATCATGCTAAGTGAGATAAGCCAATCTCAAAAAACCAAAGGACAAATGATCTCACCAATAAGCGGATGATACACATAATGGGGAGTGGGAGGGGGGCAAGAATGGAGGAAGGAGGGACTGTATGAGGGAAAAGAGGGGTGGGAGGAAGGAAAAAATAACAGAATGAATTAAACACCCTTACCCTGTGTGGATGTATGATTACACAAATGGTATGACTTTACTTCATGTACAAACAGAAACAATATGTATCCCTTTTGTTTACAATAAAAATAAATTTTAAAAAAAGAACATTCATGTATGTTTTCATACATTTTCATTCTCATGAATATTCATATTACACATATTCATACTCTTACCCTTATCCTAACCCTGCACCAAATTGAATACTGATAAGAACTTAAACTCCATATCTAAATCTCATATTAAATAAAACTATATGTAATTGTATAGATTTTCACAGATATTTTGATTTACATATTTGAGGTTTATCTGGATAACCTTAATACATTCATGTATATGCATAGATATCTTTTCTATATGCGTCCCTCATATTTAAATAAATGCACTTATACGACCAACATCACACCCTTCACCATTTCAAACAATGAATATTCATGTATGTTTTTGTAGATATTTTTACAAGTATATGCTCATGAATTTGATGTTTTCTGAAATACATGTTCATTCACTAACCCTAACCCTAATTCTACCCAAAATTTAATATTGACGAAAACCTAACTCCTATATCTAAACCTCATATTACATGAAATTATATGTAAATTATGTATTTTCATGGATATTTTGATTTACATATTTGAAGTTTATCTAGATAATTATTAATATATTCATATATATGCATAGATATATTTTCTATAGGCACCACTAATTTAAATAAATGTTCTACCAACACTGTACCCTTCTCCATTTTGAGAGTTGAACTTTTCTATATATTTTCATACATATTTTAAGGTGTACATTCTCATGAATATTCATGATTCCTGATATCATTTTCACTATCTAATCCTACCCCACCCCTACCACAAATTGAATTCTGACACGAACTTAACTCCTATACCTAAACCTCATATAAATAAAACCATATGTAATTGTATGTATTTCCATGAATATTTCAACTTATTTATTTGAGGTGTATCTGAATAATCATTAATACACTCATACATGTTCATTGATATATTATCTATGTGTATAATTTATATTTAAATAAAGGTAGGAGTAACATCACACCGTTCTGCATTTCTAAAAATGAACATTTATTTTTTCAATGTATTCTCATGCATTCATTTTCATAGGTATTCATGTTTTCTGATATACATGTTCATTCCCTAAGCATAACCTTAGCCCTACTCCAAATAAATTTCTGAGATGAACCAGACCCCTCTGCCTAAACAACATATTATATAAAACATATGTAATTGTATGTATTTTCATGGATATTTTGACTTACATATTTAAGGTTTATCTGAATAATAATTAACACATTCATATGTATGCATAGATATCTTTTCTACACACATCCTTCTTATTTAAATAAATGTACTTAAACGACCAACATCACATCCTTCCACATTTTCAAAAATGAACATTTATATGTTTTTATACATGTTTTCATGAATTCTCATGAATATTCATGAGAATAAACATGTATATCAGGAAACATGCATATTCATGAGAATATATGGGTGAAAATATGTACAAAAACATGTATAAGTGTTCATTTTTTGAAGTGGGGAAAGGGAATGATAGTGATTGCATAAATACATTTATTTATGCAACATATTATATAAAAACACATAATTGTATGTATTTTCATGAGAATATACATTCTCATGAATATTCACATTTCCTAATATAAATCTCCATTTCTTAACCCTAACCCTATCCAGAACCCAAATTGAATACTGACACAAAACTTGCCACTATACCTTAACCTTATATTCTATTAAACCATAGGGAATGGTATATATATTCATGGGCATTTTGAATTATATATTTGAGGTATATCTAGATAATCACTAATATATTCATGTATATGCATAGTTATCTTTTATATATGCATCACACATATTTAAATAAATGTATTTATGCAACCACTATCATTCCCTTTCCCCATTTCAAAAAATGAACACTTATACATGTTTTTGTACATATTTTCACCCATATATTCTCATGAATATGCATGTTTCCTGATATACATGTTTATTCCATAACCCTAACCCTAGTCTACCCCATATTGAATACTGGCAGGAACGTAATTCTTCCCCATTTCAATACGTGAATATTTATATATGTATTCATATTTTTAAAACATGCATTCTCAGAAATATTAATATATGCTGATGTACATGTTTATTCCCTAATCCAAACCCTAGGCCTACTCCAAATTAAACACTGAAAGGAACATAACCAATATACCTAAATCTCATATGATGTAAAACCATAATGTAATTGTTAGTTATTCCATGTGTTTTTGTCCTTATATATTTGAGTTGTATCAGGATAATCATTAATAATTCATATATATGAATATATCTTTTCTATACACAATTCTCATATTTAAATAAAAGTACAACTGACATTACACCATTCCCCATTTCAAAAAATAAACATGCGTTCGTGTTCATATATATTCTCAAATGCATATTCTCATGAATATTCATATTTTCTGATATACATGTTCATTTCTGAAACTTGATCTTAACCCTACTTCAAATTGAGTACTGATATGAACATAACCCCTATACCTAAACCTCATATGATATAAAACTATACATAATATTATGTATTTTCATGGATAGTTTGAGTTGCATGCTTGATGTTTATCTTTATAATCATTAATACATTCAAGATATGCACATATCTCTTTTATATATGGATCCTTCATATTTAAATAAATGTATTTATACAACCAACATCACATTCCTCCTTATTTCAAAAACTAAATATTTATACATGTTTTCATACATATTTTCACCCATACATTCTCATGAATATTCATGTTTCCTGATATGCATGTTTATTCCCTAGCCCTAACTCTAGCCTGTCCCATATTGAATACTGGCAGGAACCTAATCCTTCCCTATTTCAATAAGTGAACATTTATATATGTATTTATACATTTTTAAGCATGCATTCTGATGTTCATATTAATTTTTCCTAATGTACATATTAATTCCATAACCCTAATCCTAGACCTGCCCCAAATTTAATCCTAACATGAACCTTAACCCTATACCTTAACCTCTTATTGTATTAAACCATCTGTAATTATATGTATTTTCATGGATATTTTGACTTCATATTTGAGGTTTATCTGTATAATAACACATTCTTATCTATACAAAGATATCTTTTCTAGATCCTTTATACATCCTTCATATTAAAATAAATGTACTTAAATGAACATCATACCCTTCTGCATTTCAAAAAATGAACATTTTTATGTTTGTACCTAGTTTCCTGCATACATTCTTATAAATATTCACGGTTCCTGATATACATATTAATTCCCTAACTCTGTCCCTAACCCTACCACAAATTTAATTTTAATATAAATTTTACCCCTATAGCTAAAATTAATATTATATAAAACCATATGTAATTGTATGTGTTTGCATGGGTATTTTGAGTTACGTGCTTAATGTTTATCTGTATAATCACTATTACATTTTTATATATGCATATATATCTTTTATATATGCATCCAACATATTAAAATAAATGTACTTATATGACCAAGAGTACACCCCCTTTGCATTTCAAAAAATGTACATTTTCACGTTTTCACACATTTTTTTCATTCATACTTTCTCAGGATTTTTCAAGGATGTACTGGGGATTGAATTTAGGGAATCTCAATCACTGAGTCACATCTCCAGTTCTTTTTTTGTATTTTATTTAGAGACAAAGTCTCACTGAGTTGCTTAATACCTCACTTTTGCTGAGACTGGCTTTGAACTTGTGATCCTTCTGCCTCAGTCTCCCAAACTGCTGGGATTATAGGCATGCTGCTGCTGTGCCTCACCCATTTCTCATGATTATTTGTTTCCTGATATACATACTTATTCCCTAATCCTAACCCTAACACTTCCACAAATTAAATGCTGACAAAACCTTACCACATTTCTAAACTATATATTAATAAAAACAATATAGGATTATGTATAATTTCATGAATATTTTACTTATATGTTTGAAGTTTATCTGTATAGTGATTAATATATTCATGTATGTGCATATATATCATTTTATATGCATCGATCATAATTATATAAATTTTTTTATATTACTAACATAAAAAAGTTCCCCATTTCAAAAAAGTTCATTTGTATATGTTTTTTTACATATTTTATGCATAGGGTTTTATGCATATTCATTTTCCTGATGTACATATTTGTTATCTAAAACTAATCATAGTCTTACCCTAAGTTTAATACAAACACGGACCTTGCACCATAACTAAACCTAATCATATATAACACCATATTTAATTTTGTGTTTTTATGAGTATTTTGTCTTACATAATTGTTTACCTGTATAATCATTACATATTCATATATATATGCTATTTATCATTTGGTATGCATCTCTCATATTTAAATAAATGTATTTATAAAATTAACATACAAACCTACCTCATTTCAAAAAGTGTATATTTATATGTTTTTGAACATAATCTCATGTACCCATTCTCATGAATATTCATGTTTGCTTATGTACACATTCATTCCCAAACTATAAACCTAGCTTTACCTCAAATTTAATACTAACTTGTACCTATCCCTAAACCTAAACTTAATATTATATAAAACCATATGTACCATATGTAATTATATGTATTTTCATGGTTATGACTTCTATATTTGAGGTGTATCTATATAATTATTGATACTTTCATATATATGCATATGTCAATTATATTCACACCCCTTGTATTTAAATAAGTGTACTTATATGACCAAAATCACAACTTTCCCCATTTTAATAAATGAGTGTTCATATATGTATTTGTACATTTTTATACATATATTCTCAGAAATATAGAAATATTCATGTTTCTTCATATACATATTTATTCCTTAACCCTAAACCTACACCTTCCCAAATTTAATACTAACACAAACCTCACCTCATATCTAAACCTAATCTTATATAAAACAATATTTAATTATATGGATTTTTATTTTAGGACTAACAAAAAATTTCTCCATTTCAAAAAGTCTACATTTATATATCTTCACACAAACTTTTATATATATATATATATATATTCCTTTCATAGTCCTATTCCCAGTCCTATTCCAAATGTAACACTAACATGAAATTTATCCCTATACCTAAGCCTAATATTATATAAAAACATATGTAATTACGTGTATTTTCATGGGTATTTTGACTTACATATTTGGGATTTATCTGGACAATCATTAATATATTCATACATATGTACATATATCATTTGTATACACATTCCTTATATGTAAATAAATGTACTTTTACAACCAACATCCCACCTTTTCTTGTTTCATAAATGAACATTTATGCATGTATTCATACATTTTTTTCTACATGTACATTCTCAAGATTATTCATGTTTCCTAATAAATATATTTATTCCCTAATCCTAACCCTAGCCTACTTCTAATTTAATCCTAATATGAACCTTACCCTTATACCTAATCATTATATTATTATAAAATTATAAAATTATTGTACTTATATGTATTTTGATGGGTATTTTGACTTAAATATTTGAGGTTTATTTATATAATCATCAATCTGCTGGAGTCCAGCCCTAGCAGCAGTTGGGGGTCCCAGGTGGATGGGAGGCATCAGGGTATTGGAAAAACAGCACACAGAGACACCAAGTGTTCCGAGGCTGAGTCTGGATCTTTATTCTTCACAGACTTTTGTATGTTTTTTCTTTGGTATTGATTACATCATTTCATGGTTAATACAAGGAATGTTAAGTAAAAAATCTTCAAGAGTATAATTAATGATCTTATTCAAGAAACACGTTTTTACTGTATGAGAGCTTAAATAAAAAGAAAAACAGTTCCCAGCAAGGTAGAGGGCACCGTGCTCTGTTTAGTTTTAAATTCCCTGAAAGAATACGTCATTAAGTTTCTATAGAAGTTATCCCTTTCAAGAATGCTAATGTTAGTTATTAACAGTGGAATGTTTTTGTTATTACTAACAGAGGATAGAGGAATCAGGTTATAGTTAATATTTATTCTATTTCATGTACTCAATGATGGACTAAAATTCTAACTAGACATAGGAAGAAAACGAATTGTACCTATGATCAACCTATTTATTTATTAAGTGGGAAAAATCTCCTTAAACTTAATCATAAACACTAAGAAAGCAATGAAGACCAAACACCATCTCCAAGTTCAGAGGAATACACTCTCATGTATAACTTTTAGAGAATTTGTATACTAAAAGAAATCACAGGCTCCTTACAAATTTGAGCAAATCATAATTGCTTATTTATGATTTCATCTAAGTATTAATATTAAACTTTATTGTATGTTATTTTGTGTCCCAACACCATGAAATCTCCCCAGTATTCTCTATAATCTGAATCTAATGATATATTGATTATTAGTATTAAAGGCAACTGCACATGGAGACATGCCACTCTTACGGCCCCCAGGATGGAAGACGATCTTTCAACAGAACCATGTCAAGTGTTGGAGTGGTAGGACATAGATGTGGCAGTGCATATATATCTTTTATATATGCATCAGTCATATTTAAATAAAATGTACTTATACAATGAATATCAAACCCTTCTCCATTTTGAAAATGTATATTTTTATGTCTTTGTACTTTTTAATAAGTATTCATATTTCCTGATACATATTAATTCCCTAACCCGACCCCTTGAACCTTATCACATACTTAATACTATGAGTAACCATATATGATTATATGTAATTTCTTGGGTATTTTACTTACACATTTGTGGTTTATCTGTGTAGTCATTAATATATTCATGTATGTACATATATATGTCTTTTATATACACAGCCCTCATATTTATATGAATGTATTCATATGACTAAGATAAAAACTTCCCCATTTCAAAAAATGTATATTTATATGTTTTTGTACCTATTTTCATGCATATATCCTTATGAATATTCATGATTCCTGAAATACATATTCCTCACCCTAACTCTAACACCACCCAAAATTTAATACTAACACAAACCTTACCTCATACCTATACTTAATTTTATATAAAACCATATATAATTACATGAATGTTTATGGATATTTGGTTCACATATTTAAATTTTTATTTTATAATCATATCATAAATATGAAAATACATCATTTTATATACATCCCTCATATTAAAATATGTATTGATACAACTAATGTGCAACCATTCCCCATTTCAAAAACTGGAGATCACGGAAAAGACCCACCGTGAGAGCCTTTCTGCACAGAACCAAGCTTCAATTCCCTGAACCAGGGTGGCAAGTTCCTGCCCTCAGGTTGCTTCAGGGACCAGGACAGGGCAGCCAGGGACTTCCCCAAGCAGCCTGCAGCCCAGCCCCCTCCGGCGGGAAGCGCCTTTCCAGGCTAGCTTCTCAGAGCAGGCCCCCCAGTGAGAGCCTTTCCACACAGAGCCAGCTCCAAGTCCTGCAAACAGTAAGAGACTGGGGACAGCTTTCCATGGGAGCACTGCATTACCAAGTTACTCCAAGACTTCAGGTTACTGAAGGCAGGAAGGTGATACACTGGAAATCTACAGGGACAATATAAGCCAATTGAAGAATTCTTCGATATCACAAAGTCCCACTGACATCTGACCAATATGAGAAAACAAGGGAAGAAAATGTCCCAAACAAACCTAGATACTATATCAATAAAACCCAATGACAGCACAGCAGAAGAAATGTCAGAAAGGGAGTTCAGAATGTACATAAATAAAACAATCAGAGAAGCAAACGAGGAGATGAAAGAGGAAATGGAGGCACTAAATGATCGCACCAATCAACAGTTAAAGGAGCAAATACGGGAAGCAAGAGATTATTTCAATAAAGAGTGAGAGATATTGAAAAAAAAACAAACAGAAATCCTTGAAATGAAGGACACAATAAACCAAGTTAACTCCATAGAAAGCATAACCAATAGAATAGAACACCTGGAAGACAGAACCTCAGACATTGAAGACAAACTATTTAACGTTGAAAACAAAGTTGAACAAACAGAGAAGATGGTAAGAAATCATGAACAGAATCTACAAGAATTATGGGATATCATGAAAAGGCCAAATTTAAGAATTATTGGGATTGAGGAAGGCTTAGAGAAACAAACCAAAGGAATGAACAATCTATTCAATGAAATAATATCAGAAAATTTTCCAAATCTGAAGAATGAAATGGAAAACCAAGTACAAGAGGTTTATAGGACTCCAAATATACAAAATTACAACAGACCCAAACCAAGTCACATTATTATGAAAATAACAAACATACAAAATAAAGACAGAATTTAAAAGGCCACAAGAGAAAAGAATCAGATCACATTCAGGGGGAAACCAATAAGAATATCAGCAGATTTTTCAATCCAGACCCTAAAAGCTAGAAGGGCCTGGAACAACATTTACCAAGCCCTGAAAGAAAATGGATGCCAACCAAGAATCTTATACCCAGCAAAACTTACTTTCAGATTGACGATGAAATAAGATCCTTCCATGATAAACAAAAGCTAAAAAATTTACAAAAAGAAAGCCAGCATTGCACAACATTGTCAGCAAAATATTCCATGAGGAAGAGATGAAAAACAATGATGCAAATCAGCAATGGGAGGAACTAGCCTAAAGGAATAGCCAAATAAAGGGGAAACCAAATTGTGTCAAAAAACAAAAATGAGTCAAATGACTGGGAATACAAATCATATCACAATAATAACCCTGAATGTTAATGGCCTGAACTCATCAATCAAAAGACATAGACTGGCAGAATGGATTAAAAAGAAAAATCCAACAATATGCTGCCTGCAAGAGACTCATCTCATAGAAAGAGATACCTATAGACTAAAGGTGAAAGGATGGGAAAAAGCATACCATGCACACGGACACAGCAAAAAAGCTGGAGTATCCATCCTCATTTCAGATAATGTGGACTTCAAGTCAAAACTAGTCAGAAGGGATAAAGAAGGACATTACGTACTGCTTAAGGGAAGCATAAATCAGAAAGACATAACAATCATAAACATCTATGCCCCAAACAGTGGCTCATCCATGCACATCAAACAAATCCTTCTCAATTCCAGAAATCAAATAGACCACAACACAATAATACTAGGAGATTTTAACACACCTCTCTCACCCCTGGATAGATTGTCCAAACAAGAATTGAATAAAGAAACCATAGATCTCAATAACACAATCATCAATTTAGACTTAACCGACTTATATAGAATATACCATCCAACAAAGAATGAATACACTTTCTTCTCAGCAGCACATGGATCCTTCTCTAAAATAGACCATGTTTTATGCCACAAAGCTACTGTTAGCAAATACAAGAAGATAGAGATACTACCTTTTATTCTATCAGATTATAGTGGATTGAAATTAGAAATAAATGACAGAATAAACAACAGAAACTTCTCCAATACCTGGAGATTAAATAATACACTATTACATGATGAATGGATAACAGAAGACATCAGGAGGGAAATAAAAAAATTCTTAGAAGTAAACGAGAACAAAGACACATCAGATCAAAATCTCTGGGACACTATGAAAGCAGTACTTAGAGGAAGATTTATTTCATGGGGTGCATTCAACAAAAGAAGGAGAAATTAACAAATAAACGACTTAACACTACAGCTCAGAGCCCTACAAAAAGAAGAGCAGACCAACACCAAAAGTAGTAGAAGACAGGAAATAGTTAAAATCAGAGCCGAAATCAACGAAATTGAAACAAAAGAAACAATTGGAAAAATTAACAAAATAAATAGTGGGTTCTTTGAAAAAATAAACAAAATTGATAGACCCTTAACCACACTAACAAAGAGAAAGAGGGAGAAAACTCAAATGACTAAAATTCAGAATGAACAAGGAAATATCACAACAGACACAAGTGAAATACAAAACATAATTAGAAGCTGTTTTGAAAATCTATACTCCAACAAAACAGAAAACCTCGAAGACATCAACAAGTTTCTAGAGACATATGAATTACCTAAACTGAGCGAGGAGGACATACACAACTTAAATAAATCAATTTCAAGCAACGAAATAGAAGAAGTCATCAAAAGCCTACCAACAAAGAAAAGTCCAGGACCAGATTGGTTTTCAGCCGAGTTCTACAAAAATTAAAGAAGAGCTCATTCCAATACTTCTCAAAGTATTCCATAAAATAGAAGAGGAAGGAACCCTTCCAAACTCATTCTATGAAGCCAATATCACCCTGATACCGAAACCAGACAGAGACACATAGAGGAAAGAAAATTTCAGACCAATATCCTTAATGAACATCGATGCAAAAATTCTCGACAAAATTTTAGCAAATCACATACAAAAATATATTAAAAAGATAGTGCACCATGATCAAGTGGGTTTTATCCCAGGGATGCAAGGTTGGTTCAACATCAGGAAATCAATAAATGTCATTCACCATATCAACAGACTAAAAGTTAAGAATCACATGATTATTTCAATACATGCAGAAAAAGCATTTGATAAAATACAGCATCCCTTCATGCTCAAAACACTAGAAAAAATTGGGGTAGTGGGAACATTCCTTAACATTGTAAAGGCCATCTACGCTAAGCCCATGGCCAATATCATTCTAAATGGTGAAAAACTGAAAGCATTCCCCCTAAAAACTGGAACAAGGCAGGGATGCCCTCTTTCACCACTTCTATTCAATATCGTTCTTGAGACTCTAGCCAGAGCAATTAGACAAACCAAAGAAATTAAAGGGATACGAATTGGAAAAGAGGAACTCAAAGTATCCCTGTTCGCTGATGACATGATTATATATTTAGAGGAACCTGGAAATTCCACCAGAAAACTCTTAGAACTCATAAGTGAATTCAGTAAAGTAGCAGGTTACAAGATTAATGCTCATAAATCCAATGCATTTTTATACATAAGTGATGAATCTTCAGAAAGAGAAATTAGGAAAACTACCCCACTCACAATAGCCTCGAAAAAAATAAAATACTTGGGAATCAATCTCACAAAAGAGGTGAAAGACCTCTACAATGAGAACTACAGAACACAAAAGAAAGAAATTAAAGAAAACCTTAGGAGATGGAAAGATCTCCCATATTCTTGGATAGGAAGAATTAATACTGTCAAAATGGCCATACTAACAAAAGTGCTATACAGATTCAATGCAATTCCAATTAAAATCCCAATGGTGCGCCTTACAGAAATAGTGCAAGCAATTATGAAATTCATCTGGAAGAATAAGAAACACAGAATAGCTAAAGCAATCCTTAGGAAGAGTGAAACAGGGGGTATTGCAATACCAGATCTTCAACTCTACTACAAAGCAATAGTAACAAAAACGGCATGGTATTGGTACCAAAATAGACAGGTAGATTAATGGTACAGAATAGAGGACATGGACAAAAACCCAAATAAATACAATTTTCTCATGCTAGATAAAGGTGCCAAAAATATGCAATGGAGAAAAGATAGCCTCTTCAACAAATGGTGCTGGGAAAACTGGAAATCCATACGCAACAGAATGAAACTAAATCCTTATCTCTCACCCTGCACAAAACTCAACTCAAAATGGATCAAGGACCTCTGAATCAGACCAGAGACCCTGCATCTTATAGAAGAAAAAGTAGGTCCAAACCTTCAACTTGTTGGCTTAGGATCAGACTTCCTTAACAGGACTCCCATAGCACAAAAATCAACAAAGCTAGAATCAACCACTTGGATAGATTCAAACTAAAAAAGCTTTCTCTCAGCAAAGGAAACTATCAGTAATGTGAAGAGAGAGCCTACAGAGTGGGAGAATATCTTTGCACTCATACTTCAGATAGAGCACTAATTTTCAGAATCTATAAAGAACTCAAAAAACTCTACACCAAGAATACAAATAATCCAATCAACAAATGGGCTAAGGAAATGAACAGACACTTCACAGAAGAAGATGTACAAGCAACAACAGATATATGAAAAAATGTTCAACATCTCTAGTAATAAGAGAAATACAAATTAAAACTACCCTTAGATTTCCTCTCACCCCAATTAGAATGGCGATTATCAAGAACACAAGGAACAATAGGTGTTGGCGAGGATGTGGGGGGAAAAGGTACACTCATACATTGCTGGTGGGGTTGCAAATTAGTGCAGCCACTCTGGAAAGCAGTATGGAGATTCCTCAGAAATCTTGGAATGGAACCACCATTTGACCCAGCTATCCCACTCCTTGGCCTATACCCAAACAATTTAAAATCAGCATACTACAGAGATACAGCCACATCAATGTTCATAGCTGCTCAATTCACAATAGCCAGATTGTGGAAACAACCTAGATGCCCTTCAGTTGATGAAAGGATAAAGAAACTGTGGCATATATATACAATGGAATATTACTCCACCATGAAGAATGATAAAATTATGGCATTTGCAGGCAAATGGATGAAATTGTAGGATATCATCTAAGTGAGATAAGCCAATCTCAAAAAACTAAAGGACGAATGTTCTCGCTGATAAGCGGATGAGGACATATAAGGGGGGGTAGGAGGGGTTAGCGTTAGGGTTAGGGTTAGGTTTAGGGTTAGGGATAAGAAGGGTGGTAAGAATGGAGGAAGGAAGGAATGTATAGAGGGAAAAGAGGGGTGGGGGGGAAGGGGAAAAAAATAACAGAATGAATCAAACAACATTGCCCCATGTAAATTTATAATTTTTAATTAAAATAAATAAATAAATAAAATGGAGTTTTATATTCATTTTCAAACACAGTTTCATGCATACATTCTTATGAATATTCATGTTTTCTAATATGCACATTCATTTCCTAACCCTAACCCTAAGCCTACCCAAAATTTAATACTAATACTTACCTTACCCATATAACTAAAACAATTTTATATAAACCATATATAATTCTATGAATGTTTATGAGTATGTTGACTTACACATTCAAATTTTAACTGAATAATAATTAATGTACTCATATATTTGCATATATGTAATTTATCTATGAATCCTTCATATTTAAAAATGTATTCATACTATAACATGAACCCATTCCTGGAGTTGAGGATATAGCTCAGTTGGTAGAGAGCTTGCATCACAAGCACAAGGCTCTGGGTTCAATCTCCAGCACCTCAAAAAAAAAAGCTATTCCGCATTTCAAAAAGTGTACTCTTATTATATTTTCCACATATATTTTCACATACATTCTTATGAATATTCATGTTTCCTGATATACATATTCATTCCCTCACCCTAACTCTAAATCTACCTAAAAGTATATACTAACACAAACTTTACCCCTACACCTATACTTAATTTTTTGTAAAACTGTATATAATCACATGAATTTTTATGGGTATTTTTACTTACATATTTGAATTTTAACTGCATAATCATAAATATATTCATATATATGCATAAAAATCAGTTGTATATGCATCCTTTACAATACAGCATTTTACAGAAAAATAAGATTTTACAACAGAATCACAATAAGACACACAGGTATCAGTCAAGTTTACAATGACAACCAGATGGCATATTTAATTAATACAGTCCAAGTAGTGTTTGTTTACAAAAGAACAATTCACTAGGGGACTGAGGAAGAATTTAGTGATACCAGAAGCTGAACTGTTACTATTGAAGGGACAACCAGAAGAGAGAAGTTTCCAAAACCAGTTAGGAGGGTCAGATAGGATGGTCTACTTGGAGAATAACAAGTTTCACACGCAAGATGCAGCAAGCCCTGCGAAACCTCCAGGTAGAAGCCAAGGGAATGAAGACCCTAAGCTCACTCTCTGTCCTCGCTTTCATCTCCTGCCAGAGCTCTCCATGGGCCAAACACAACCAGAAGCAGGAAAGCCAGAAACCCTGCTGAGGTATCCACTCATTTCAACTTTAGAGGGCAGAGAGCAAGATAGAGAGGCATCTAGGTATGGTGTCCAGTACAGTGCAGTGCACTAAGCTCTCAAGAGAAATTAGAAAACCAACACCCTTAGTTTTGTTCTTCCATAACAGTACATGGAAAAGAATAAGTAATGTATAATTTATTCAAATTAATCGTATTCATGTGTCAAGGATTTCTTGAGCATTTAATGTGAACAAGAAAATATATTAAGTGTTCGTGAAATAGAAATGAATGACATGGAGGTACTTCGTCCTGAAAAATATAAGAACTCAGAGCAATATAGCAAATGTTATAACAAATACATAAAGCATTTATTTCATGCTTAAGTTTTCTAAAATCCACTAGAGTTTACTGTGATTTATGCCTAAACAAATTAGTATATTTTCAGTATTTAGGACCTGTTTCTTTTTTCAAGAATTTTATTAACATGTTAATTGTACATATTAGTGGGGTTAGGGGCAATGTTTACATACATGCAGATTGCATATTCTGATCAAATTCAACCACTTTTTGTCCATAAATATGCTCTGTACATACCGTTCCGAGTCCCTCCATAGTCTCTATCCTATCTTCATGTCAACATTTTGAGCTTCCACATATGAGAGTGATCATGGAGTACTTGCTTTTCCAAATACAGTAATTGTTGCTATAAAAATAAAATAATAATATTTTGGCTCAATCCTTAAGAGTCAGTGATATTTAAATAATATGGTATATTTCATAAGTAATAAATCCAATTATCTGTCAGCAACTGGAAAAAAACTAGAGGGGAAAAAGGTCAGAACAATGGCTACCCTAATACAGAAGGAACTTGCTATAGTGACCCTCCAATTGTGTGAGCCTCACACCCACAGATTCAACCAACCACAGAGAGAAAATATCCAGTCCCCAAAATAATTGTGTCTGTACTGAATGTGCATAGACATTTTTGTCATTTTTTCCTAAACAAAACAGTTTAACTATTTACATGCCATTAGTATTGTATTAGGTATCGTTAATAATCTAGAGATCATTTAAAGTATTTGAGAGGATATACATTAGTTATACACTAATACTTCATTGTTTTATATGACACTTTAGCATCTGAAGATTTTAATATCTGCAGGCATCCTGGAACCCATCCCTCATGAATACTTAGGGAAAAGGAAAAGAAAACAACATTGGTTTTATATTTCATCAAATATCACATCTACTGAAAGATACAAATAAAAGGAATAAAATTTATACAAACATTTCAATGGTGTTTGTTAAGCTTATAAATAAAAAGCAGCAATAAAACCAGAAATTAATCATCTAAAACTATTTACTGATATTCATATGTGATTCTACATATAGTAATAAAATATTGAAAATAAAACTCAATATGTTTGGAGTAAATAAGACAGGATACTAAACAAACCTCTTCTTAGAAGCACAAAACATTCTATTAGTAGGTTATATGTTAAAGCAACCTAATTGATAACCTATTCCATTTTTCAAAAGTAAAATTAATATAAAAGGGGACACTATTTGATTCTCAGAAACAATCTTTAAAATAAATTCAGTCTTGCTACCATCAAGGAGAATGCCTTAAGCAAGTATTTCAGTCTTAACTTCATTTTCAGAAAGAGGTAAGCGGACAAACAGAATAGAATTCTGGTGGCTAAAGTCTAACAGCACATTTATTCAACAGAGGATTAAGAAAGTGAAAGGCAAATTCTCCTCAGAAAATCATCCATCTCTGCTTTCCCTTCACTAATCCCTCCACACATCTAGGCAGCATAAAGACATGAATGCAGTAAGACTCGATGTCTCCCAGTTTTCCTTCTTGTCATTGATCACCAAAGTTATCTGGACAGAGAAGTATGAACAAAATATTCCAAATAATATTCCAAGTAATACTCTCAATCAATCTACAGTGTTTATCAGCTCTTATTGGCAGATCCTACAAGTTCATAGAGTCACAGAGTGTCAGAGTTCTTCACAGTATGTAGAAGTCTTTACAAGCTCTTAGGCTATGTGCTTTTGAGATTCCAAGATCCAAATAATGGAGAACATTCAGAGAACCTTGAGTTTTATGTTAATTTTATAAGTCTAGATCATTGTAGATCCATAAAAGGGGGAAAGAAGTACCTGTGATATTTAACAATGGCTTTCACAGAAATCCATCTCAGATCTTTGTTGTGCCAATAGATAAAACTGTAACCTGGGGATTAAATGCACTTGACAGGAAATCTTGAGTGAACATATCATTTTTAGAATAATCTAGATTTGTTTCTCCCAGAATTAAATCACCAAATTCCTTTCACATCTGAACATTAACATTCTTACATTGAGACAATAATTAATCTTCATAGTTAAAAATAATCCCATCAATGACTTGACAAACAACATTTATGAGGAATTACAGTGTTAAAGTATAGATGGAGATTAACTGAGTGGTAATTGAAGTGGTAGGGTGTGGCTGGAGGAGGTGGAAATTAGGGCATGGTTTGGGTATATATTTGTATATGGAAAATGGAGGCTGCTCTGTCTCTCTGCTTTCTGATCATCATGTGAGCTGTTTTCCTCTGCCACACTCTTCTACCATGACATTCAGCCTCACCTTGAGCCCCGAGGAATAGACCTGGCTATCTATGGACTGAGACCTCCGAAACAGTAAGCCTCCAAATAACCTTTCCTACTCTACAATTGCTCTAGTCAGAACTTTTAGTCACAGCAGAGAAAAAGCTAAAACAGTATTAAAGTATATGGATGGGCATGACAATGGAAAGTGGTATGATTCCTGGGTGGTATTCTGGATGAGACAGGAAAAATTGCTCTTGATTCAGTTGGCAGAGTTTGAACAGAGCGTTCAATGGCACTATTGTATTGATGCTGAATTTCAGTTGGTAGAGTTCTATTGGTGCAATGCAGGAATCTTTGGACAGTTACATTGAAGTTGTTAGGATGAATGGGGCACCAAGTCAGAAAAAATGTACATAAAGGAAGAGAGAAATGGAGCACAAAGCAATGTTTTAGAGTTGAGGAACTTGGGCTGAGAAGATAAGGATTTTCTTTTTACTCTTTTTATAACTTTCCCTTGGGTTTGAACTGTTTCAAAATGTAATTTTGAAAAAAGCCCCACTTTTGAACACTGCTGCACTGGGGACAAAACCTTCAACACATGAACCTTTGGGGAACAGTCCAAATCCGAACAATAACAGTGGAATTGTAAATTAGTCATGTGCTCACTTTGGAAAACTGTCTGGTGGCCTTTATTACAGCTGAACATCAACATCTCTGTGACCTACTAATTTCTACCCCTTGATATTTCCTCAGCAGGAATGCTCACACTTGTGTTCCGAAAGACATGTATAAGAATATTAAAAGCAAAATTAATCATAATATCCCTAAATTGGAAATAAGAACATCCATAAACAATAGAATGGAAAAGCAAATTGTGGAATATTTACACAAATGACTACTATATAGCAATGAACATGAACAAAATCCTGCATGGGCAATAATATGATCTCACAATTTTGAATGAAGTAATTCAGACATGGACATTTACACACTGCATAAATCAATTTATATAAAATTTTAAAATATATTTAAAATGATCTATGAGCAAGAATCAACATAGGGAGACATTTGGTAGAACAGGCTGATAAGGAATATGAATGGGAGTTTTTTACCTGACATATTCACAATGTGTTCAGTTATGATTTAGACCCTTTGGTATATACAAAGAACAATGAAATAATTTATTTTTAAAAATTTGGCAAACCTAGCAAATTAAGTTTCCTCAAGAATAACAAACTCACATCCCTCCTCTCCTCTCCTTATTTCAGTGGTTTATAATTTGTCTAGGTATTTCCCTGTTTCAGCTAAAGCTATTGACTTTTTTCTGTTATTAGAAACAAGTTAGAAGTGTTGTTATTTTTTAACACTAGTTTTTGTATTGCTGTTCACTTAAAACTGTGCTCTTCTATTTTCTTGAACTTCCTGTATGAAATGACTTTTGAACTTTTCTCCTAATTCTAGACTTAGTCATGGTGGTAGTCAGGCAGCAGCCTGACTACCAAATGGCCATCCAAAATTGGTAGGTCTGAACATTTGTGTGCTGAAATACACAGTATTTTATTAGAGATGAGTTTTTCTCCTTTATATTACATTTATGGCACCACACTTAGTTGTTTACGAAATTATGTGTGGTAAATTACATTAATTATGAATTCAAATTTAGGATAATAAAGGGAGTATTATACAATATTCTTTTACTCAAAATAGGTCTTGGATCTGAATAAGGCTGAGAACACCTGATCCAGGGAATAAAATTCCTGGATAGGTGTGTCTGGACAAGGGAGATGGGGAGAAAAAGACTTGCTAAATCCTACCTTCTAGACCTTCTTACATACTAGATGCTCCCATCTGAGAGCATAGAGTGAACTTTGAATCACCTTGAACTGAGTTTTAATAAGTTCATCTGTTATCTACTAGTTGTATGATATTTTGAAAGTACTTAAACTACCTAAGCCTTAATTTGTTTACAAAATAGCACTAATCATTTTTTTCTTATGGCTTGCTTTGAGAATTTAGGGATTAACACAGGGTCAAATCTTGCACAACAAATGAATAACCTATAATTGTCATTTAACCAATGTTAATGCACTTCCCATCTTCCACCTCTATGCCAGGCCTGCAACTAGCTCTAAGGGTGGCTTTACGCAACTAATTTAAAAAATGCTTCCTGATATCCCTGCCCTGGACCAGGCTCCATGGGTAATCCTGTGCATATGCCACCTCTTTCCAATTAGACTCCAATACTGAAGGAATAAATTTTCATAAATGTACTAGACTAAAAAGGGATTACCATGACCAAAGTTCCAAGTGAATGATAGACTGATCTGTTCCAGGGTTTTGAATCTCAAACTCCCAGGTAGCTCATCTAACTTAGAATTTGTTGATTTCTGAGGTCTGGATAAAAATAGTTCATCTGGGAGATTTTCAAGAAGCATGACTCTCTCATACACTATCTCCATGAGTTATCACTCTCTTATGTGGACTTTAACCAAGAAAATGTGTGCATGTAAGACTAGCTGCTCAGCATCAGCCCCTCCCTGGAAGTTCCCTTTTAAGTTATTGTGACATTGCTTTCTACGTGATAGAACTGTGGAACAAAGGAGCTGGAAAGGCAAGTTATTTATCTTGGAAAAATCTTGTTTCCTCACTCTGCGGCATAGGGACAATATTCACCATGTAGGAGACAGCCTATACTAAGTAACTTTTCCACTGCTTGGATACCCAGCTGGCTAATTCCTGACTTCCTTCAAATCCTCATTCCTGTATCCATTCAATAAGTACTTGTTAAACTCTTAACAATGTGCCAGGCACTACTGTTGGCAATGGGAATCCACCAGTGAACAGCGATTCTTGTCCTTGTGGAGCTTAATTCTGGTAGGAGATATAGACACACACACACACACACACACACACACACACAGGAAAAATACATTATGCCATGTCAGGTAGTGATGTGTTCAGGAGAAACAAAGTAAATGCAGCAGGGAGAAAAGGATAAAGTTGATTTTATTCTTAAGTTGAGGAGCCAGCAAAGTCCTCACTGAGAAGGCGACTTTGAGGGAAAGTTTGAAAGAAGTTTGAGAGAGTCAAATAAAAACCTGGAGAAAGAGTGTTCTAGCTTGTGCAAAGACCCTGAGGTGATAGGATACTGGAATACTTGAGAAACAGCAAGGAAATGACTCAACTGAAATAGAGTGAGAGAAAGTTGTAGGAGATTATGCCAGATTGGTCATGGTGGCTGGATCATATTCACCCTCTTCTTGCATAGAATAGATACACAGCAATTTGTTTAAACACAAATTATATGTAAAACGGGAGGAAAAATAAGGGAGCTTAGTTTTTAGTCCTCATTCTATAATTTGTGGGGAAATGGTGGCACTAGAAAAGGTGGTTCATTTGGAAACACATGACTACTATGTTGTTCAAAGATGCTGCTCCTCCAAGTCAACAGCTGCTTTCACGTCCTTTCTTTACCAAGGCCAGAGCCCCCACTCCTATGAACCCTCTCAGTGACAATTGGCTTACTAATGACCTAAACAGGAAATTCCTTCTAAAATGGTTGGCACAAATTCCTATGTTCTGACAAATTGACTTTTTGAAGAGGAATGTCATTTTAATTACAATACCCTGTTTCACCCATTTTCCTTCACCTGCTCTGTGTCTTTGATTTCTAAGGCATGTCATATAAGCCTCAGGTTTAATCCATCCACTAGTCACCATGAGTGCTATTTTCCACATTCTTAATCCCTATTCCAGCCCCAGCTCATCAATGATGAATGAAGATCGTGTTCACCATCCCTACTGTCATCTTCTAGTGGCTTCCTAGCTCACTTAAAATGAAACCAAATTCCTAGCTGTGTTCCAAGACCTTGCATGATTTGATCCCTGTGTATTTCTTCCCTGTGCACACTATCTCATGGCAACACAGTCTTATTTTATCTGAAATGCCATGTTTGTTTCCACTCCAAGGATCTTGCACTTGCTGTTCCTCTGCCTAAAAAAACACTTTTCCCAAATCTCAAAATGGCGGGCTCACCTCGCTGGTCAAGTTCATCTCATACAGGTCCTCTCCAGAGGGTCCATCTGTGACTGCCCGAACTTAAGTAGTGTCTCACCTGGGCACTTTCCAGCAATTTTATCTAGCTCATTTCCCTGTTTATTTTTTTTTTTGTCTAGCACTGCCACTAGCAAAATAGACTTCCCATGAAAGAGGAATTTTTGTCCTTTTTTTCCACAATGGCTTCAGTGGAAGGACACCTGGCACATAATAAAAAGTACTGTGAACTAATGAAGAGTGGACATTCCCAGAGAGCCGGTGTGCCTCATCAGTGCTGTCATCTCCCAAGAGAACACTATGGTCTGTCGTCAAAGGAGGCATAACACTCAGCAGAGAGGGCTGAGCTCAGGAGCAGCCTGCTGGATTTGGATCTAGCTTTACAACTAAGTTTTGTGATGCTGGGCGGCTTACTTAATTCCCTGTGCCTCGGTTTCCTATAATTCATGTTATCTACCTCATAAGGCTGCTGATAGAACTAAATAAGAAAATACATCTAAAACACTTACAATAAGAGCTTCAACTGGGTGCAGTGGTACATAGCTATGGTCCCAAAACTACTCTGGAAACTGAGAGAGAAGGATCACATGAGCCCAGGAGTTTGAGGCCAATCTGCGCAACACTAGTGAGATCCAGTGTCAAAACAAAACAAAACAAAACACAAAAACAACAGAACTTCACACAAGGTAAGCATAGCAGGAAAAAAAGAGCCATAACTTTTTTTTTTCTTTTTGTACTGGGGATTATACCCAGGGCATGCTATCACTGAGCTACAGCCCAACTCTACATTTTTTATTTTGAGACAGGGTTTCACTAAGTTGCTGAGGCGGTCTTAAACTCCCTTGAACTCCTCCTACCTCAGTCTCCAAGTTCAGTTACTGGGATTACAGGCACGTACCACTGAGCCATATATTCTTGTTACAGAAGTTAGAATTCTTTCATTTGCAAATAAAAGAAGCAAACTAGAGCCATCTTAAACAGTAAATAGGAATTTATTATCTACTCAGAGAGGTTTTATGGAATCCAAAAACAGAAAGACATCTGGGCCTCAGGAAGGACCTAGAATCAAGAGTCAAAAGCCATCAGGAGGCATTTGAGCTCCATCTTGCATCTTGGCTTTTCTCTGTGGCTGTGCTTTAGTCTTCTTGCTCAGATCAACTTTGGGTCTTCTGCAGAAGTGAAGAGAATGGTCTGGCCTCCTGGTCCTGGGGAGCCAAGCAGCTCTGCCTAGGCCCTGCCTATGCCAGATTCTTCTGCCTATGCCCAAGAATCACTCTGGCTCCTTCCTGGGAATGGCCACCAAGCTATGGACCTAGCTTCTTCAAACCCTCGCCCACCCCTGCACCAAACACTCAAATTACCTTCCTGCAGTCTCTGGCAGATGGACACAGGCGGACGGAAGACTGTGGTGCTGTTGATTCTACCACCACTTGCTCACACACTCTCCTCAACCAATTCACCCCACGCACAGCTGACATTTTCACACTTAGAAAAGTTTTCCACCCAAATCATTTTAAACCAAGGACACTCATTTTGACTGCTGGTTTTATTACAGAACTTTAGGGAGAAGCAAGCTATCCTTTGAGAAGCAAAGGAGATTGCCAGAACCCTGGGGAATGGAGACATAGATCAGGTTCATGCCCAATTACAGCACGTACAGCTGGTGTCAAAGACAAGCCCTGCCTGGCAGTTATTCTGGTAGGTGACTCCATTCACGCAGTGCCAGAAGGCATTTCTGTTATCGGCCACTGGGTAAAGGCCATCGGCTTTGCTTGCACAGAATCCGCTGCTCCCGGAGCCACCGGAGCTGCCACCGGAGCTGCCACCAGAGCTCCCGCCTGCACTGCCGCCACCAGGAGGAGTGTCTGGCTCACTGGGTGCAGAGGCTGTGCAACCTAAAACAGACAGCATACAGATCAGACCAATAAGCCTGAGAGAGGCTCCGGGCCTTGTCCAGAGGTGAAAACCATGGGCACGTGTTCTGGAGATGGGCTCCAATTCGCTTTGCAGCTCCCCACTTAAAGATCTGAAGGGAACCCCCTACTTAGGAATTAAGAAAAGCTGTCATGTCAAGTCAGCCTGAATTGCCATAGAAACAAGTGTCTCATCCCTTACCACATCAAAGGCATTAAAAAAGTACCTATTGTGCACTTAGTCTATATAAGGATGTAGGCACAAGTGGTGAATAAATAAGCTCTAAGAGAAAACCTGATAACAACTTAGAAAGCTGATATGTCCCCTGAATGACAGATTAGAGACATGAGAGCAGTAGTGAGGATTTCTTCCTGGATCTCTCCAGGTGGGCTGACAGACTTTGAATAAAGGATTCTAGACAGGTAGATTTTTACACTGAAGATCAGTATAAATTCCGTGGGCTCTCACGAACCTTTAAGTCTTCGTGGTGCAAAAAAACAACCCAGGTAGGCCTGGTTTTCCATATGAGAATGAAATTCCTGATGTGGAAGTTCAGGGCTAGGGGAAGGACTATACCTGTCTCTTACTGTGCCAAGAACAGTATAATGAAATGGAAGTCTCCCTGGGCACTCAGGGTGGGCAGATGTCAGATCTGCCCTTTGAGTTAGGGAGGACAATTCATATACCCCAGACACACCCCGCTGTCACTTACTGTCACTCTGCAGGCCCAGGACTTTCTTCAGGGTAGAGATCAGGGGGAACTTGCCCTGGTTGCAGAAAGTGCCAGTGAAGTCATCCAGGTCAATGGCCCAGACCATGGCACCTCCAAAGTTGTTCTGCTTAAGCCACTGAGCCTGTGTGAGGATAGAGGACAATAGGAGTCCTTCAGTTTCCTGGGGCTCCATGCTGTGTCTTAGCACATCTGAGGGCTGACCTTACCTTGACATCGAAGCTCTTGATGTTGTCATAGCCAACCCAGTTATTGCCCTGATAGGCATAGGGTACCTCTTGAGGGTCATCCCATGCCTGAGTGGCTCCATTGTTCAGGAAGGTGCAGATCTTAAATAATTAAAGAGATTCAAACACTGTAAATATTATTCCATGGGGGAAAACTGTACACTTATGTCTTTGATTTTTGTTTCCTTTCTTGTCTCTAATTGGGTTTTCCTCAATTACCTATTTATGATAAGGAAAATCAAGTTATTTTTCAGATATTCATGTGTTATACCTATCAAGCACAAATTCAATGTGCTTGATTTGAGGAATAGAAAGTAAAATGAAAGGTGCATTTATTTTATTCCTTTGTATGCTAGTGTAAATGACATTTAGTTTATTGCTTGAAGAGATATTTATTATTAAGTGGATTAAGTTAATAAGTATTCTATTAAAATGCTTTAAGAATTTGGAGTAAGACTGCTCAGAGCAGGTGAGTAGTAACAGAAAGAACATTCACAATTTCCACAGATTATAGCACTACGGCTACTACAGTTCAGCACAGTGACTCAAATTCACAGAGAACTGTGTAGACCAAACTACCCACCTCATAATAGGCCCAGAACCCAGCCTCCCTGGTGTAGGGCCCAGCAGGGCCAGCACCAGAGGTAGGGGCACCGATTCCATTGTTGGAAGGATTGCTCAGAAGGAAGTTGTGTCCATAAGTTGGGAATCCAACGATGAGCTTTTCAGGTGAGGCCCCATTGTCCTTCCAGTACTTCATGATGTAATCCTGCAATGGCACTGGGTTAGCTACAGGCCCCAATCAGCTGATGATCCAAGTCTGAGTTATGTTAGTGTATAAAATTACATGATGTTAATGACTGATGGATTATTGTTTTTTTCCAAAACATTTTAATGAAATGTAGTTGAGATATGATCTGTATCATGAGGACTTTGTCTAAGTGAGACATTTACAGAATTCATGCTTATTTTGTGCCTGAATCTCCATGTGATTTCTATTCACCTCTGATCTGCATTTGCATCTGTTCAGGGACTTACCACATTGAGAAAGGCATTGCTGCCAGTGTCAGTTGGGTATTTGTAGAGGGGGCTGTTCTCTCCAGTGTAGGCCTCCCAGGAGCCATGGAGGTCATAGGTCATGACATGGATGTAATCCAGGTACCTGAGGAGGGGTAAATAACTTAAATACTCTCCAACGGCCATTTCCCACACCTGTACACACAACAGACACCTCTCTGAAGCCTCCTAAACAAAGTTCCTCAATAACAAGATAGACAAAGGACAAGTGTACTCTGCCTCAGGGAAACCTATAGGAGTTTGAGATGAGGTGCATCACTTACTGAGACAGTTGAGGAATCTCATAGCCAGATTCAATTGTGGAGATGCCACCTGCTACTGCAGCAGTGATCAACAGCCTGGGCTTATTGGTCTGCTTGGCCTCTTTCTCAAATGCTTCACGAATTTCCTACAGAATAATAAGGTATAGGAGGTCACATATGAGGTGATTTTCACTGCGTAAATAACAATCAATGTATATTTGCGAACGCTTTTTTCTTTTTCTAAACTATTTCACATATTTTGTCTTATTCTATCAGCATCCCTGATCAAGGTTGATAGATTTGATGGTATTAATCAACTTTATAGCTATCTAATATGCATAGCATTAGACAATTTATCCAAGTCCCACAGCAAGTTAGTAGCCAGTTCACGACCAGAATCTGGGTTTTAGGCCACCAGTTGGAGCTCCAGTTGTATCACGACACTGTAGTAACCTGCATCCAGCTTCTAGCAGAGTAGAGATTTGCTTCCGTTTGTTCTGTAGGTGAACTAATAAAACTGACACCCCATCAAATGAAGTGCTGAATTGGGGAAGGTGGTAACTGCCACTTGAGTGACCTCATTTAGTGCTAGAGGCTTATTCACCTGTTTTGTGTCTGACTCTAATTTGGAGTTCTGTGGTCAGTTCAAGTAGTTGCAGTGTGCCAAAACGTGTTCCAAAGGAGTTTCTCAGAAAATTGTCACATGGGTATTGGCTGAAGGAACCAGGACATTTAAATGGAAGAAGAGGAACTGGAGGCAGGACTTCATTGCTGTCTTCAAATATTGGACCCATGTGCAGCAAAATGTGATGTTTTATCCTCTATTGCTTCAGTGGTTTTGAACTAAAGACTCAACACTGGAAGTTATACTGTATCACTGGAGGCACATTTCAGCTAAGAAAAGAGATGCTAGCTCTGATCATCAGACCTGTTCAATAAATAAGTAAACTGACTTTTATGTAATGAGCTACTTAACATTGAAACTCTTCAAAGGATGGCTGACAATCAGGTGTATGGAGTTAAAAGTCTGTCTCTGAGAGTAAATCTCCAAAGCATCCTTAGTCCCTGACTTTTAATCATTCCATTCATTTTCTGTGGTGATCATCCACCCTTGCTGATGGCTTTGGCACAGCATATCATGTCTTTGCCCTGCACTCCAGATAGGTATTTATCCAATGCCTACTGGGCATTCCAGATACCTTGCACTCCTGTTCAAAGCTAAATTAATCAGTCACTGTCCTTACTCCAGACCTAAGCTTCTCCCTGTATTTGCCATTTTAGATAATAGATAGCACCACAATCAAAACAGTTCTCAAAGTCAGAAAACTGGGAGTTCTCTCTGTTATACTTGTCATTGATCCCTAATTATTGTTCATTTCCTCATCTTTATACCCCCAGAATACAGCCTTCTTCCCTTGATGTTCTAGCCACTGTTGGGCATTCCTCATCTCCTGCTTGGTTTACCTTAATAGGTGCCTAAGCCTGTCCCTGTCTCCTCACCTCCTTCCAATATATCCTCCAGGATTAAGCCAAAGCAGTCTTTTCTAAACTCATTTTATCATATTTCTCTACTACTTAAAATCCTTCAAAGTTACCTCATTTCCTTGAAGGTAAACTATGAATTCCTTATTTTAACATAAAGTGCCCATATGATCGGACTCTGGGCAACTGTGCAACCTCTCAATTCAGCACTTACCATTCACTCACATGAGTCTGTATGTCTTCACTTCTGTCCTGTCCTGTCCTCACTTAGTTGGCTAATACCAGTTTTGTTTGTTTAAATTAAGCATCACTTCATCTAGGAAGCACTTCCTGATTTTTGCTCCAGAGCAGACTTAGGCAGCTTCCCTCAATATTATTTTTTGTACTCTGTGGACCTTTATCATGGCATTTTCAAAATTACTGTAATTGTTGGTTAGATTTAAGTCTTCCACCTCAGATTCTGTGTTCTTTAAAACCAAGGATTGTTTCTCATTTTTATCTTGAAGTCTAAACCAGTATCTGGTCAAAAGCATGTTTGTGCTCAGTAATAAAAGGCAGTCTAGTCTGCTGTAACAGTTAAAACTGGCACTGTGTAGTAACAGTTCTAACAGTTGCAGACTGACACTGTGGGTGCTTATGACAGTAGTTGTGTGATCCTGAGCAATTTACTTACAACCTATCTATACCTTACTTGCTCATCAGTAAAATAAATATTATCATGGTTATAGTACCTATATTGTAGAGTACAGATGATGATGAAATGAATTATGATTCTTAAAACATGATTAGAGTAATGTCTGGCACATAGCACACACACAGTTATTGTTATTAAATGTTTGTTGACATATGCAAGTATGGTATCTCAGAATCTTTGCAAGGCCAAGATCCTATAATTCTAATTTAAGTTTTAGCTTTTTATGAAGCTATTCAATTCTCCTTGGAAAGAAAAGATTTAAATGATCTAGGGCTAAAGACTGTTTCTTCCATCCTCACCTGCACCAGGACGGTGAAGAGATGCTTGTCTTGAGGGGGGCTTCCACGAGACCCGGGATACTCCCAGTCCAAGTCCAACCCATCAAACCCATGCTGCCGCAGGAACGTGATGACCGAGTCAATGAAAGTCTGGCGGTTCTCAGAAGTGGAAACCATGGTAGTGAAACTGAGGGAGACCCCAAAAGAGAAGGATATGGCCTCATGGTCTCAACAAATTGGAATATAAACAGTGGATCCCTCCATTTCTGCCTCAGCCCTTCACCAGGACCTCTATCTCAGGTGAAAACATACTCCTCGTTTTCTCCTGGCCGTCTTCTGTCACCACTGCTCTTCCAAGCTGTGGTGTCTCAGTATCCCCTTTATTCTGCTATACTCCCATTCTGATCCTTCTCTCAAATTGCCCTTGTTGCTTTAAATACCTGGGTCACTCAAGTCACTGTGTTCTGTCTCTAAATAGTTCCCCAAATTCATGTGTCCTTAAAGGAGTCTTCTTGCTTATGTGCATGACATCTCTAAATAGTTCCCCAAATTCATGTGTCCTTAAAGGAGTCTTCTTGCTTATGTGCATGACATTTCTCTTTTCTTCTCCCAAAAGATAAATAGAAGGGATACAAGATTTTCCTCAGGACTACTCTTGAAATACTCTTGAAACACTTTAAGGAGTGATGGTTATGGATGCAGGTAACTAAACCTATGGTTGGGATCCTAGAATATCCTGTCAAAGTTAAATGTATGGAATTAAGTATGTTCTACTTAATATTGAAGTTTGGTGTAGCAAGTTATTGAGTTAGCATGCTATTTGTTCAGTTTACACCCTTCATACCCTGCCTTAGATTCTGAAGTCTAAAGGGACAGAGATCACAGTGGGTTAACTTGTTTCAATAACAAATGAACAATAGGGTCTCCATAGAGGACTTACAGGGAACTTCCAAAGTTCCAACCTCCAACGGCCAAGAGAGTTTTCAACTGGCTGTTCCTTTAAAGCAAAAGATAAAAAACATTAAAAGAAAGAGAAAATTCAAAATCCACAAGTGCCTCCCTTTAAAATAACATTGTTGTTTTTAGCATTGGTCCTGCTCATATTCTTTAGTTCTGCCTTGATATGATATGATTACTGTATAGAACAATTTTCCAACAAAATTCTTCATGTTGTTATCATAAATGTGCTCAGAGTCTCTAAAGGAACTCTAAATTATGGAAGTTATGTGTGTGTGTGTGTGTGTGTGTGTGTGTGTGTGTGTGTGTGTGTGTACCTGGTACTGAGAAGTGAACCTAGGGCCTTACACATGCTAGGCAAGTGCTCTGTCAATGAGCTAGATCCCAACCCATTTTTCATTTTATTTTGACATGGTCTGCCTTGCTGAGTTGCCCAGGCTGGCTTTGAATTAATGATACTCCCTGCCTCATCCTCCTGAGAAGCTGAGATTATAGTTATGTGCCACTGTGCCTAATTGAACATTTTTGTTTTTAAGAATGTATCAGCAATATGTGTCAGGTATGTACCTCAAAGCTCATATTCTATTTCATCAGATAAAATGATAAATGCCACTCGAGCATAATTATTTCCTCAGCCTCTATGACAATTAATACAAATTCATAGGCTGTAATGACACACATTTTCTGGAATAGTGGTTCTCAAACATAAGTTTACATGAAAAACAAGTGCAAGAGTTGAGGAGGACAACATTAAAATTCCAGATTTATTATTCCTTTCCCAGGGATTTTACTTCAGTTGCAATGAGGTAGGGACTGGCATTTTTATCAAGTGATGCATGTAATACTGATGGAAGTAATCAATGGGCCACACTGCAGAAACAACATTCTAAAGGAGTTTATTTCTATTATGGATCATAACTTAATGAAATTATGGTATTTGCATTCGTGGTAGTGCTATCGCTGATGGCAGCAATCTTCTAAAGTCTTCCTCATCTCAGATATGACTAAATTGAATGGAACTGTTAATTACAAGATAATAGGACTTTACACAAATTCTGAAAATATAGGATGTCCTTCTCATTCTTGTGCTTAATGATGTCTAAATTTCAGTAATTCTCCTTACCTGGCTGGCTCCCTGCTCCCTGATGCAAGAAGACAAGATGATTTTCAATTTGCTGGGACACACACACACATACACAGTAGGGGTAAGAAATAGAACTGATATTTTTTGAATAGATACTAGAACAGGCAAGGAATTATTTTTATCTAAATTCTTGCTACTTAATGTGTGTCTCTTCAACCAGAAGCATCAGCATCATCTAGGAAGGGTTTGCTGGAAGTAGAGTCCTATTCACAAACAGAAGAGTAAAATTGGATTCCAATCTCACACGATATACAAACATCTACACAAAGTGGCTTAAAGATTTAAGACCTGAAACTACAAAAATGCTAAAAGAAAACATGGGGGAAAGCTTTGTGACCGTGGTTTGGACAATTTTTTTTTTTTCAATATAACTTCAAAAGCACAGGCAGAAAATGCAAATATTAACAAATGAATTTGAATGAAGCTAAAGTTTCTGCATAACAAAGGAAATAACCAATAGAGTGAAAAGTAATAGAATGGAGAGACAACCTATGGAATGGGAGGAAATATTTGCAAACCAAACCTCTTATAAGGGGTTAATACTTCAAATGTAGAAGGAACTCAAACATTTCAGTAAGAAGAAAATGAATAACTTGATTAAAAAACCAGAACAGACATTTCTCAAAAGAAGACAATGGTTAATGGATATGTATGTAGAAAAACACTTGACATTGCTACTTATCAGAAAAAAGCAAATGAAAACTTCAAGGAGCCATCACCTCACTCCTCCTATAATGGCCATTATCAAAAAATGAAAGATAACCAGTGTATCCCATTTGTTTAAATAAAAAAACAAAAACAAAACAAAACAAGTTCTTTAAAAAGTTACATATAGAACTACCATATGATCCAGCAATCCCATTGCTGGGTTTGTATCCAAAGGACATGAAATCAATATCTTGAAGAGATATTGGCACTACCATATTTATTGTGGCATTATTCACAATAGCCAAGATGTGGGATCAACCTAATTGTCCATCAATGGATTAGTGGATAAACAAAAATTCATAATATATACACAATGAAATGCTATTCAGACATAAAAAAGGATGAATCTATCATCTGCAACAACATGAAATAGAGGATGTTAAATTAAGTATATGAGCCAGGCATGGAGAGACAAATAGCACAAAATTTCACTTATAAGTAGAATAGAAAAAAACCTTCAACTTGAAAAAGTAGAAAGTAGAATGGTGGTTACCAGGGGCCAGGTGAGGGTGGGGAGTTTGTGGAGATGTTGGTCAAAGCATAGAAAATCTCAGACAGACAGGAGAAGTCATTCAAGAAAACACCATTGTACAGCATGGGGACTATGGTTAATATGGTTAATAACAGCATGCAGTGTTTTGAAAATCACCAAGACAGTAGATTTTAAATGTTCTTAACACAAGGTAAGTATGTGAGATAATGCATATGTTAATTAGCTCAGTTGAGCCTTTCTGCAGTGTACACATATTTCAAAGCATTGTGTTATGCACAATAAAAGCACACAATTTTGTCAATTAAAAAGGAAAACAATATGTATTGTCTTGATCTACCTCAAGCTCACTGATTCTGAATTACATTTAAGGAACACTGATATCTGTTAACTATTGGCTCACTGAAGTAGACAAACCTCCTTCTCTTACTTATTTTTCAGGCCATTGAAAGCTTGGTAGAGAGTGACATCATTCCATTCGATGGTGGTGATCCTGTTGTTCTGTATCCCAGCAAAGGCATAGATAAGGTGAGTACACAGGCAGGGGTCGATATTATCAGGCTTGAAGCTCCCCAGACCTGGGCGGTACTGGGCCCAGTTGGAGAAATAGCATGTCAGCTGGTAACTGGAACCTGTGGGTTGCAGAGAGGAAGGGCAATGGCCTGGTTTAGGTGTTGCTGAAGTGTGGTGTGAGTTTTGGCCCCTGTGTTTCCCTCCCTGTGCTGTGACTGCCTAATCTCTGAATGGCCATGATTGGGTTGAATGACATTTGCAGATGAATCCAAAGATGCCAACTCAGGAATGAGTTACTGACTGCCGTTGGCTATTTTTAACTATGACAGACTCATTTTGAGATTTTGGATTAGCTTAGAAACCTTCTACAAAAAAAACACATAGTAGTCCTATGAAGCCCAGTGAATGCCAGTTTAGAGCTCTCAGGTGGTCATGCTGACCAGCACAGCAGTGACAGCCAACCCAGAACAGTACAATCTGCATAAAGCAAACCCATCTGTTTCCTTAGTATGATTTATCTTGACATTTTTTTTTCAAAAACATAATATTTAAACAGACAATTGTATTACGAATGATTCATGGGGATTTGAGATTTTTGGTAGGAAAAGATTTTATCAATAATATAACAGAGTCAATGACTTACCCAGCTGAACATTGAGCAGAAGGGCCAGTCCTACAGAAAAAGGAAAAAAATAAAAATAAAAACATTTATTCTGAACCTGTTATCTGTATCCTGTGGAATCTAATCCCGAGGCCTCGGATCTATTTTGCCATGGTAGTGTAACTAGATGGTTATACCAGAGGATAGTCTTTTCGAAGACTATCCTCAGACCTACTCTTTCATAACTTTTTTTTATTATTTTTTATTTTTACAGACTGCATTTTGATTCATTGTACACAAATGGGGTACATCTTTTCATTTCTATGATTGTGCATGATGTAGATTCATACTATTCGTGTAATCATACATGTACATAGGGTAATGATGTCTGTCTCATTCCACCATTTTTCATAACCCCCTCCCTCTCATTTCCCTCTACGTAAAGTTTCTCCATTCTTCTCTCACCCCCCAACCCCTACTCCCATTATGTATCATCATTCACTTATCAGGGAAAACATTTGAACTTTGACTTTTTGGGATTGGCTTATTTCACTTAGCATGATATCTCCAATTCCATCCATTTATCAGCAAATGCCATAATATTATTCTTCTGATGACTGAGTAATATTCCATTGTGTATACATACCATAGTTTCTTTATCCATTCATCTGTTGAAGGGCATCCAGGTTGGTTCCACAATCTAGCTATTGTGAATTGAGTTGCTATAAACATTGATGTGGCTGCATTGCTGTCATATACTAATTTTAAGTCCTTTGGGTAGAAACTGAGGAGTGGGATAACTGGTCAAAAATTGGGTCCATTCCAAATTTTCTAAGGACTCTCCACACTGCTTTCCAGAGTGGCTGTACCAATTTGCAACTCCACCAGCAACATAAAAGTGTGCCTTTTTCCTCACATCCATATCAACATCTATTATTGTTTGTATTCTTGATAATAGCCATTCTAATTGGAGTAAGATGAAATTTTTAAGTTGTTTTAATTTACATTTCTTTAACTTAATCAAAGTGGCCATGGTTCCTTTTTTCCACCCTCTGTGTCAGAAATTAGTATTATTGAAGAGATATTAGCATTATCATATTCTTTGTGGCATTATTCACAATAGCGAAGTATGGCTACTATGAAAGGTGCACTGTTTGACATTGACCCTACACTCACTCTCCTTAATGACTGCACATCCATACCTCATCTTCCTGAGATGGGATCTGGGTAGCCCTGCCCATAAGGCATCCTTTAAAGTAGGGAATTGAGTGTCTATAGGGTCTTAGGATTTTTTTTTTTTTTAACAACTCAGCAAGAATGAGAGAAGAACTTGAGGTTTCATTTGGAAAAGGCCCTGCGCCTTTGTAAAGTTTGTAAATCACAGCATTAGAGAACTAATAAATTCTGCCTGGCCAGGTGCAGTGGAGCATGCCTATAATTCCAGCTGCTAGGGAGGCTGAGGCAGGAGGATCTTGAGTTCAAAGTCAACTTCAGCAACTTGGTGAGACACTAAATAACTTACCAAGACCCTGTCTCTAAATGAAAAAAAAAAAAAAAAGGCTGGGGTTATGGCTCAGTGGTTAAGTGCCCCTAAGTTCAATCCCTGGTACAAAAAAAAAAAAAAAAAAAATGGATATGACTTGGCTCTGAACAACTATTAATCAACTTCTTATAATGATTGAAATTCTAAGAGCAACATTTTAATGTACATCATCAACTCAGTAGGAGTTGTGTTACTTAGCTAATCTGTAGAGTAAAAAATAGAAATAACTGAAAACAATAGAACAAAGATGACTTACATAGCTATATTCTCATTTCCTACTGATTTTCTCCCCTGAAAAAGCCAGTTTCCAGATGTGAGCATATCAATTAACATACTGCCAATTAAAATTAGATGGTACATGAAGATGAGAGGAGAAACAGAATTCAGCCAAAGATGAAAATTATGGATAATCCCTGGAAGAAAGTGAGACTTTCTTTTAGGACCGTGCCTGTTCCATTACCCATGACAGTAAGGTAGGAGAACAAGAAGCAGACATGTCTATACATCAGAATTCTCTTGAAAATTTGAAATGATCAAAAATGGAAAAGCATAGATGTGCCACATAAAGACTGCCTCATGGTTGTCAGCTCCTAAGAGAAAAAGAAATCATGTAAGATTAAGGCTCCACTTCTCATTGCAACTCACCTGTGAGGAGAATAAGGTTTGCCATGCTGTTGGTACTGAACCAGAAGAGCCTGAATTTGCTTTTTTATACTACCTGGGTCTCTGAATAGTAAATGGAAAGCTTTAAACCAGGATGTGTTATTTAGCTAATCTTTATGTCAACAAGTCTACTCCGCTAGGACACCACTGGACCTCCTGCCAGCAGCACCATCTTCTCTGTCCAAGAAGGAAAAAAAAGTGCCACATCTCCTATCAGGGAGGTAGAGACCATAACTATAGAAATCACTGACCTAATAGCTTTTTTGGCAGTTCTCACAGCTGACAAGCATCTATTTTGATTCTTTGATTAGGTTTTATTTTGAGTACATTTTGTGACTAATATCAAAGCACATCCTTATTGGAAAGTAAATAATAAAACCCTTAGAAGTTATTAGTTCATTCTCAACCTTTCTTCTTCAAGGAATTAGTCATTGGGAATTTGTATAATCAGTGCCTAAGATACTTGCCCTTTGCAGGTGCTACTTTCTGAACATTTTATTTTGGAATGACTTCAAATTATGATTATATGATAATTTTGTCAAAAAATGTTTCATTCCTGAAATGTTCCCTCTCAGTCCACCAAGAACCCTCTAGTGTTCCATACATTCAAATTACATCCAGGACATGCTAAAAGAATTCCATTTTATGCTGCTGATGGATAGAGATGGTGATGTTACTGAAATGAGTTTCTTTTTGCAGAGGTGTTTGAAAATTGACAATTTTTAGAATTAACTTGTTAAAATTAATGCCAATGTGCCCTTTCCTAACATCATCCATTATCATTATTCTACAGTTAATTTCCATTTCAGCTTCAGTGGTCTGTTTATTGTCCTCAAAACTTGCATTCCGGGGTTTTCAAGATGGCGGACTAGAGGGTGGCTGCATTTCATGTTGCTCCAGGACTCAGGATTCAAAAGAGGAGATATTGAGAGACTTGGGACCAACTCAAAGCCACTGGGTGAGTCTCTCCTGTTGGGGAGGCGTCCTGGATGGGGCAGTAGTCCTGGATCGCAGGGAACTTTGTGAAGTAGAGATGCCCAACGAGACACCCCTCCCCCCACTGAAGCAGTGAACTCGGACATCTGGGAGCATCGTAGAGGAGGCCACTTGGCACAGTGCTTGGACTCGGAGCAATCACTGGGGCTCTGGGCAGCTGCCCAGACGAGGAGCGACGAGGACAGCTGTTTGAACTCAGAGCGACCACTCCTGAACACCGGGGCCTGCCCGGAGGAGGAGGAGGAGGAGCGCGGCTGCTTGGACTCGGAGCAACTGCACCAGAGCTACAGGCAGTTGCCAGAGGAGGAGCTGTGCAGCGAGCTGTTTGGAATGCTTCTGAACACCGGGGACCAACCCAGAGGAGGAGGAGGAGGAGGAGGAGCGCAGTGGGTCACTTGGACTCGGAGTGACTGCATCAGAGCTCCAGGCGGCTGCTCAGAGGAGGAGGCGAGTGGTGAGTTGTTTGGACTCAAAGCGACCCCTCCTGAACAGTGGGGGGCTGCCTGGAGGAGGAGCGTGGGTCGCTTGGTCTCGAGCAGCCGCACCAGAGCTCCAGGCGGCTGCCTGGAGGAGGCGTGTAGCGGGTTGCTTGGACTCACAGCAACTCAGAGCGACCGCTCCTGAATACCTGGGGGGCTGCCCAGAGGAGAAGGAGGAACAGGGCAGGTCACTTGGACTCGGAGTGACTGCCCAGGGCTACAGACATTGGCAGGAGGAGGAGGCATGCAGTGAGTTGCTTGGACTCCTAGTGACAGCACCGAAACACCGGGCGGCTGTCCGGAGGAAGAGGCATGCGGCGGGTCACTGGCTCTTGGAGGGACGGTAGGGGGCTCCAGGTGGCTGCTGAGAGGAGGAGACACATAGCCAGGCGATTAGGTGCAGAGCAGGGTCCCAGGATCTAGGAGGCTTCTGGGTGGAAGAGCCGCACAGAGACACACTTAGGGGTGGAGTGAAGGTTCCAGGACTGCGGGCAGATTCTCTGAGGAGAGGCAGCCTAAGGAGACTCGTCTGTGAAGGGTGAGGCTCCCAGGCCCTGGAGGTAGGTCTGGGCCCCTGGGAACTTTGCAGAGGAAGGCAGCCCAGCCCAGGCGGTAGTTGTAGATTGAGGGGAACCTCTAGGAAGGGAACTGACTAGCGAGAACTCCCCATTGGGTGAGTCTTCCCTGCACGGTGAGGTTTTCCCACAAGGACAGTAAAACCAGAGACACAGGCCCAAACAGGCCTTGCCTCAGCCCGCAGCCAAGTTCCCCTTTGGATGACCATTGGTCAACAAGTGGAGGCACCTCTGCCTACTAGCAGGGAATATACCCTACCTGAAGGCCACCACACATAGAGAGCAGCTTCCTTGTGGAGCACCACACTATCAACTTCCTCCAAGACTTCAGCCTACTGAAGACTAAGAGGGGATATACTAGAAATCTTCAAGGTCATTATAAGTCAGTAGAGGAAATCTGCAATATCTCAGCGGTCCACTGATACCTGAACAATATGAGAAAACAAGGGAAGAAAATGCTGCAAACTAATCTAGATGTTACATCAATAAAACCCAATGACAGCATGGCAGAAGAAATGACAGAAAAGGAGTTCAGAATGTACATAATTAAAATGATCAGAGAAGCAAACGATGAGATGAAAGAGCAAATGCAGGCACTGAATGATGAGATGAAAGAGCAAATGCAGGCATTGAATGATTGCACCAATCGACAGTTAAAAGAGCAAATACAGGAAGCAAAAGACCATTTCCATAAACAATTAGAGATATTGAAAAAAAAACAAACAGAAATCCTTGACATGAAGGAAACAATAAACCAAATTAAGAACTCCATAGAAAGCATATCCAGTAGGATAGAACACCTGGAAGACAGAACCTCAGACATTGAAGACAAACAATTTAACCTTGAAAACAAAGTTGAACAAACAGAGAACATGGTAAGAAATCATGAACAGAATCTACAAGAACTATGGGATATCATGAAAAGGCCAAATTTAAGAATTATTGGGATTGAGGAAGGCTTAGAGAAATAAACCAAAGGAATGAACAATCTATTCAATGAAATAATATCAGAAAATTTCCCAAATCTGAAGAATGAAATGAAAAATCAAGTTCAAGAGGCTTATAGGACTCCAAATACACAAAATTACAACAGATCCACACCAAGGCACATTATAATGAAAATACCTAACATACAAAATAAATACAGAATTTTAAAGGCTGTGAGAGAAACAAACCAAATTACATTCCGGGGAAACCAATACGGATATCAGCAGATTTTTCAATCCAGACCCTAAAAGCTAGAAGGGCCTGGAACAACATTTTTCAAGCCCTGAAAGAAAATGGATGCCAACCAAGAATCTTATATCCAGCAAAACTCACCGTCAAATTTGACGATGAAATAAAATCCTCCCATGATAAACAAAAGCTAAAAGAATTTACAAAAAGAAAGCCAGCATTACAGAACATTCTCAGCAAAATATTTCATGAGGAAGAGATGAAAAGCAAAGAAACAAATCAGCAAGGGAGGAATTATCCTAAAGGAATTGTCAAATAAAGGAGGAACCAAGTCGTGTCAAATAAATAAATAAATAAAATAAAATAAAATAAAATAAATGAATCAAATGACCGGGAATACAAATCATATCTCAATAATAACCCTGAAAGTTAATGGCCTGAATTCATCAATCAAAAGACATAGACTGGCAGATTGGATTAAAAAGAAAGATCCAACAATGTGTTGCCTGCAAGAGACTCACCTCATAGAAAAAGATACCCATAGACTAAAGGTGAAAGGTTGGAGAAAAACATACCATGCACATGGACTCAGCAAAAAAGCTGGAGTATCCATCCTCATTTCCGATAATGTGGACTTCAAGCCAAAGTTAGTCAGAAGGGATAAAAAAGGACCTTTCATACTGCTTAAGGGAAGCATAAAGCAGCAAAATATAACAATCATAAATATCTATGCCCCAAACGGTGGCTCATCCATGTATGTCAAACAAATCCTTCTCAATTTCAGAAACCAAATAGACCATAACACAATAATACTAGGTGATTTTAACACACCTCTCTCACCACTGGACATATCTTCCAAACAAAAATTGAACAAAGAAACCATAGATCTCAATAACACAATCAATAATTTAGACTTAACAGACATTTATAGAGTATACCATCCAACCAAGAGTGAATACACTTTCTTCTCAACAGCACATGGATCCTTCTCTAAAATAGACATTATATTATGCAACAAAGCTAATGTTAGCAAGTACAAGAAGATAGAGACACTACCTTGTATTCTATCAGATCATAATGGATTGAAGTTAGAAATAAATGAAAGAGTAAAAAACAGAAACTACTCTAACACCTGGAGATTAAACAATATGCTTTTATGTGATGAATGGATAACAGAAGATATTAGGAAGGATATTAAAAAATTCTTAGAGGTAAATGAGAACAAAGAAACATCATATCAAAATCTGGGACACTATGAAATCAGTACTTAGAGGGAAATTTATTTCATGGAGCACATTTAATAAAAGAAGTAAAACTCAACAAATAAACGACCTAACACTGTGGCTCAAAGTCCTAGAAAAAGAAGAACAGACCAGCACCAAAAGTAGTAGAAGACAGGAAATAGTTAAACTCAGAGCTGAAATCAACGAAATTGAAACAAAAGAAACAATACAAAAAATTGACAAAATAAATAGTTGGTTCCTTGAAAAAATAAACAAAATTGATAAACCTTTAGCCACACTAACAAAGAGAAGACGAGAGAAAACCAAATCACTAAAATTCGTACTGAACAAGTAAATATCACAGCAGACACGATTGAAATACAAAACATAATTAGAAGCTATTTTGAAAATCTATACTCCAACAAAATAGAAAATTTCGAAGACATTGACAGGTTTCTAGAGACATATGAATTGCCTAAACTGAACGAGGAGGACAAACACAATTTAAATAGATCAATTTCAAGTAATGAAATAGAAGAAGTCATCAAAAGCCTACCAACAAAGAAAAGTCCAGGACCAGATGGGTTCTCAGCCGAGTTCTACAAAACCTTTAAAGAAGAGCTCATTCCAATACTTCTCAAAGTATTCCATAAAATGGAAGAGGAGGGAACCCTCCCAAACTCATTCTATGAAGCCAATATCACCCTGATACCTAAACAAGACAGAGACACATCGAGGAAAGAAAATTTCAGACCAATATCCTTAATGAACATCAATGCAAAAATTCTCAACAAAATTTTAGCAAATTGCATACAAAAACATGTTAAAAAGATAGTGCACCATGATCAAGTGGGTTTCATCCCAGGGATGCAAGGTTGGTTCAACATCAGGAAATGAATACATGTAATTCACCATATCAATAGACTTAAAGTCAAAAATCACATGATAATTTCAATAGATGCAGAAAAAGCATTTGATAAAATACAACACCCCTTCATGCTCAAAACACTAGAAAAAATAGGGATAGTGGGAACATTCCTTAACATTGTAAAGGCCATCTGTGCTAAGCCCATGGCTAATATCATTCTACATGGTGAAAAACTGAAAGCATTCCCCCTAAAAACTGGAACAAGGCAGGGATGCCCTCTTTCACCACTTCTATTCAATATCGTCCTTGAAACTCTAGCCAGAGCAATTAGACAGACCAAAGAAATTAAAGGGATACAAATAGGAAAAGAAGAACTCAAACTATCCCTATTTGCTGATGATATGATTATATACTTAGAGGAACCAGGAAATTCCACCAGAAAACTTTTGGAACTCATAAGTGAATTCAGTAAAGTAGCAGGATATAGGATCAATGCACATAAATCTAATACATTTTTATACATAAGTGATGAATCTTTGGAAAGAATAATTAGGAAAACTACCCCATTCACAATAGCCTTGAAAAAAATAAAATACTTGGGAATCAATCTCACAAAAGAGGTGAAAGCCCTCTACAATGAGAACTACAGAACACTAAAGAAAGAAATTAAAGAAAACCTTAGAAGATGGAAAGATCTTCCATGTTCTTGGATAGGAAGAATTAATATTGTCAAAATGGCCATACTACCTAAAGTGCTATATAGATTCAATGCAATTCCAATTAAAATCCCAATAACGTACCTCACAGAAATAGAGCAAGCAATTATGAAATTCATCTGGAAGAATAAGAAACCCAGAACAGCTAAAGCAAAACTTAGCAGGAAGAGTGAAACAGGGGGTATTGCAATACCAGATCTTCAACTCCACTACAAAGCAATAGTAACAAAAACGGCATGGTATTGGTACCAAAACAGACAGGTAGATCAATGGTACAGAATAGAGGACACGGACACAAACCCAAATAAATACAATTTTCTCATACTAGATAATGGGGCCAAAAATATTCAACGGAGAAAAGATAGCCTCTTCAACAAATGGTGCTGGGAGAATTGGAAATCCATATGCAATAGAATGAAACTAAACCCATATCTCTCACCATGCAGGAAACTAAACTCAAAATGGATTAAGGACCTCGGAATCATACCAGACACCCTGCAGATTATAGAAGAAAAAGTAGGTCCAGATGTTCAACATGTCTGCTTAGGATCAGACTTCCTCAACAGGACTCCCATAGCACAAGAAATAAAAGAAGAATCAATAACTGGGATAGATTCAAACTAAAAATCTTTCTCTCAGCAAAGGAAACTATCAGCAATGCGAAGAAAGAGCCTACAGAGTGGGAGAAAATCTTTGCCAATCATACTTCAGATAGAGCACTAATCTCCAGAATCTATAAAGAACTCAAAAAACTCTACACCAAGAATACAAATAATCCAATTGACAAATGGGCTAAGGAAATGAATAGACACTTCACAGAGGAAGATCTACAAGCAATCAACAAACATATGGAAAAATGTTCAACATCTCTAGTAATAAGAGAAATGCAAATCAAAACCACCCTAAGATTCCATCTCACCCCATTTAGAATGGCAATTATCAAGAATACAAGCAACAACAGGTGTTGGCGAGGATGTGGGGAGAAAGGTACACTCATACATTGCTGGTGGGGTTGCAAATTAGTGCAGCCACTCTGGAAAGCAGTGTGGAGATTCCTTGGAAAACATGGAATGGAACCACCATTTGACCCAGCTATCCCTCTCCTTGGCCTATACCCAAAGGACTTAAAATCAGCATACTACAGAGATACAGCCACATCAATGTTCATAGCTGCTCAATTCACAATAGCCAGATTGTGGAACCAACCTAGATGTCCTTCAATTGATGAATGGATAAAGAAACTGTGGTATATATATATATATATATATAATAGAATATTATTCAGCTATAAAGAATGATAAAATTATGGCATTTGCAGGCAAATGCATGAAACTGGAGAATATCATGCTAAGTGAGATAAGCCAATCTCACAAAACCAAAGGACGAATGATATCTCTAATAAGTGGATGATGATGACACATAATGGGGGAGGGATGGGTTAGTGTTAGGGTTAGAGTTAGGGTTAGGGAGGGCGGCAAGAATGAAGGAAGGAAGGACTGTATAGAGGGAAAAGAGGGGTGGGGGGGTTGGGGGGAGAGGAAAATAACAGAATGAATCAAACAACATTACCCTATGTAAATTTATGATTACACAAATGGTATGCCTTTGCGCCATGTACAAACAGAGAAACAACATGTATCCCATTTGTTTACAATAAAAAAAAATAAATTTAAAAAAAAACTTGCATGCCTCTTCTCAAGCTGTTTTTCCACCTCTTGCCTGAACTGTCTCCCTTTCCTCCCTGCCTATTGCAATCTTAGCAATTCTTTCAAATGCAGATCAGATCCTCTCTTTGTATTTGAATGATCTCTACTTCTTTTTAATTTCTGTACGTGCTCCAGCACACATTGCCCATTATAGCTCATGTGGTACTATCTTGTGACAACTCCTAAAGTTTAGTTGGCGGGCATATGGATGTCCATCACAGGATGTTGGTACCTTCACAGAGGTTTTTGTTTTTGTTTTTGTTTTTTGTTTCTGGACTGGTTTATCCATTATTATATTCAAAAACTAACTTGTTTCCATTTCTTTGATGATAGTTAGGTCTGGAGTGTTTTGTTTCTGTGCTCATTAGCAGTTAGCTTTTCATTGCTGTGACCAAAATGCCTGACAAGAACAACTTAGAGGAGGAAAGATTTGGGGGCTCAAGGTTTCAGGGGTTCATTCCATGTCCACCAGTTTCACTTCTGTGGGCCTAAGGCGAGACAGAGCATCATGTTCGAAGGCAGTGGGGGAAAGCTACTCATCTCATGGTGTCACAGAAGCAAAGAGAGAAAGGAGAGGGTCTGCAGGAAGTTGAACCCTTCCAGGGAACATCCCCAGTGTCTCAACTCCTCCAGCCATGTCCTACCTACCTAGAGTTACCACAGGTTAGTCCACTTAAACAAGAATGGACTCTTTAGGCTTCAGCTCTCATAATCTACTCATTTTACCTTCTGCATTAATACAGAAGCTTTGCAGGGATACCAAACCATAACAGTTCCCATTCTCGGGAAGAGAGAAAGTCTAGTAAAAATGTTGTCAGGAAAGTCGTCTATTGTACAAATAATATCAACCAATACTATAAACACTTATTATGTGACAGAAGTTGTACCTGGTGCTTCTAGCACTTTGTAAGTGCCACCAACCAACTCTAACAATATTAAAATAATCGACATGAAGGAAGTTCATTGAATCAAAGATGAGAATACAGAACCTCCCTTGATTTTGAAAGAAATCAAATCCTTCCCAGGCGAGGGAGTGGGACAGGGCCTAGGTTAAATGAATCAGAAATGGTGATGATACTGAAATGAGTTTCTTTTTGCAGAAGTATTTGGAAATTGACCATTTTTAGAGTGACTTCAAGTTATGAAGACCCTGTCAGAAATAGTCTGGTTGTGCAGCACCAGACCCTCAGTGAGGGAAAGGCAGGACACTTAGATTCACATTTTCAACAGGACTGATCACAAAATGAATGTTTCAAAGAATTAAGAGTAAATTAAAAAAACAAAAAGTTTTCATCAGAAAGCTCTACTCCATTATTTCATCTAGCCTATAAAGAGAAATATTCCTATCACACCAATTTTGCAGCTAAGAAAATTGATCAAATAGCTATTAAGCATCAGAGCAAGAATTCAGTGCCAAGACTAGCTGCCTCCAATGTGGAAACCAAATATTTGTGCTGCATTGTCTCTTGGTGTGGAGAAGGTCAGTATGTGATCCAGGTCGACCTGGGTGAGGCGTTTTCCTGAGGAAGCTAGGAGATTATGATGGATCAAAAAGTCAGAATTATGTCAAATCGAAGTCAAGCATGTGCAAAAGTAAACAAGGTCAGTAGCCCTGGCTTTATCCTAAAGGCACTATTAGTTCTAGCTATGGCTTCTGTTCAGCGAAGTATTTTCTGTTGAATTTGGCACCTCAGATCCTTCAAAGTAAATAACAAGACCAATAGATATCATTTCTTCTTAGTAGCTCTTTAGGCGTTCCCTTCAAACTTGAGCCAGGAGAGTCCCTGGCACCCTCGCCTTCCATCTGAGCACTTGGACTTGGGAAAGAATTTCCACCAGAAGATTTATAGAGCTAACAAAGGTTTAAACTTGTCAGCACTGTGTATCCTTTCATATTATTTTTTCAATAAGCTAGTATTAATTTTAATCTCTTTAAACTTTATTTTAAAAGCTACTAGTCTCTTTAAGCGTTTTTAAAAAAAATATATACCCATGAGTTTAGATGCACCCTTAATGAAAAACATTTAAATGAAAATACCATTTCATCATCTAGTGTAGAAAAGATATTATCTTGACTATTAGTCTGCATGCACTTTCCTAGTTAGATGATCAATTCCCCTGAAGTAAGCACTATCCTGAATTTTGTATTATTTGTTTGGTTTATAATTTTATTGTTTATGTCCCTAAATAATATATTCATTCATTTTTATGCTTTTGTGAGTACATTATAGATATCTATTTTATACTACTTTATTATAATCAATTTACTAGTTTTAATATATTCATTATTTTTTAAATTATGTAAGTAAAATGAAAAATTTTTTTTGTTTCTTACATTTTAAGCTCAGCATTAAGGTTTTTTTAAAAGCACAAAGATAATTTTTTCTTAGTTCATTATAGATACACATAATACTGGGGATTCATTTTGACATAATTATAAAAAATTTGGAACATAATTGGCTCTAATTCAGTTCCCAGTACTTCTCTTTCCTTCCCCTCTTCCCTCCTCTTGTTTCCTCCCCACTACTCATCTTTCTTCTATTTATTTACAGTTTTTAAAAAATTATACATATGGATATATATAAAGGTAAAATTCACTATGGTATATTCATATAGGGAAAGTTTGGTCAGATTCATTCCACCTTTCCTCCCCTTTCCCATCTTTACTCCTTCCCTCTCAGTCCCCTTCCTATACTATACTAACCTTTTTTCTATTTTCATGGAATTCCACCCCTTCTTTCTCTCCTTTTTTCCTTATTTTGGTCTAGCTTCTGCATGTGAGAGAAACTTCAACCTTTGACTTTCTGTGTCTGGGTTATTTCACTTAGCATGATGTTCTCCAGTTCCGTCCCTTTACCAGCAAATTCTATCATTTCATTCTTGGTGGCTGAGTAAAATTCCATTGTGTTAATAGTCCAACGTTTTCTTTTCCATTTGTCTGCTGATAGGCACCTAGGCTAGTTCCATAGCTTGGCTATTGTGAATTGTGCTGCTATAAACATTGGTGTGGCTGCATCCTCATAGTATAGTGGTTTTAGATCTTTTGGATATATGGCAAGGAGTGGGATAACTGGGTCATATGATGGTCTCATTCCTAGTTTTTTGAGGAATCTTTATACTGCTTTTCAAAGTTGTTGTATAACTTGCAGTCCCACCAGCAATGTATAAGTGTGCCTTTTCCCCCACATCATCACCAACATTTATATTATTTGTATTTTCAATAATCGCCATTCTGACTGGAGTGAGATAAAAAATGAATTTAGTTTTGATTTGCATTTCCTCATGTTATAGTTTAGATATTAGGTGTTCCTCCAAATCTCTAATGTGAAACAATGTGTAAAAGTTTACAATTGTTTTATTCTTATTGTATCTTTTTCCTTTCTTTCTTTCTTTTTTTCTTTTTTTTTTTTTTTTTTTTTGTACTGGGGATTTAACCCAGGAGCACTCAATCACTGAGCCACATCCCCAGTCCTTTTTATATTTTATTTAGAGACGGAGTTTTGCTAAGTTGCTTAGAGCCTTGCTAAATTGCTCAGCCTGGCTTTGAATTTGGGATCCTCCTGCCTCAGCCTCCTGAGCCACTGGGATTACAGGCATGCGCCACAATGCCCAGTGTCAAATCTATTAATAATGTTCTTGTCTCTTACAATCTTTTAAAATTTAAAGCCTCTTTTTTCTGAAATTAGTATAACCACCCCAGCTCTCTTTTAGCAACTACTTACATGAAATATCTTTTACCAATTCTTTCACTTTCAATCTATTTGTATTTTTAATTTAGGATGAGTCTCTTGTAGACAGCATATAATTGGATCATGCTTTACTCATTCTGTTAACTTCTGTCTTTTGATTGGAGATTTTAATGCTTATACATGCAAAGAAGTTGTGAAGAGGTGCTCACTGCTATCAGTTTATTATTTGTTTTCTATATTCATGTTAGCAATTTTGTACCTCATTTCCTGTCACTGTCTTCTTTTTTATTGTTTATTTTTTGCAGTGAAATGTGGGTTGATTCCTTTATAATTTCATTTGATGTGGGTCTTCAGCTGTTTTCTTTAAGATTATCACAGGAATTATATTTATTATCCTAAAACTATAACCCTCTAATTTGAATTTATACCAGCTTAACTTCAATAACATACAAAAACTCTGCTCTTTACAGCTGTTTTCCATACCTTTCACTTGTTGATGCAGTGAAGTCTTTATTCAGGAACACGGGCGACAAACCCCCTCACTTTTTATTCATGTGGGAATGTCTTAATTTATCTCTCACTTTTGAAGGACAATTTTTCCAGATATATGACTCTTGGTTGATAGTATTTTATTTTGTTTTTTCTTTTAGCACTTTTAATATGGTGCCCATTGTCTCTGGCCTCCAAAGTTTCTGATGGAAACTCTACTTGTGCATTTATTAATGATTCTTTGTATGTCATGAGTCACTTCTCGCTCGGTGCTTTCAGGATTCTATTTGTCTTTGACTTTTGAATTTTTGATTATATGTTTCAGTATCAATTAGAGTTCATCTTACTTGGAGTTTCAGTAAGCTATGTATGTTGGGGGACGGATTCTGACCTACCAAGTACCATTACATAGGATGAATCTAAGTTATGACAAATGGTATTTCATGTCAGCATGGGAAAGATGTTTTTTTTTTTCACAAGTGATACTAGGACAACTAGAAGAAAAATGAAGTTAAAATAAACCCAAGCACTAAACACAGAAATAAATTGTGTGGACTAAAGACTTAAAATTAAAAGTAACATTCTATGGAACAACCACTTGACCCAGCTATCCACTCCTCAGTATATATCCAAAGGATTTTAAATAAGCATACTACTATGGCACGACCACATCAATTTATAGCAGCTGAATTCATGATAGCTAAGTTATGGAACCAACCTAGGAGCCCTTTGAAAAATGAATGGATAAAGAAAATGTGGCATATGCATACAATTGAATATTACTCAGCCATAAAGAAGAATTAAATTTTGGCATTTGTCAGTAAATGAATAGAACTAATACTATCATGCTAAGTGAAACAAGCCAATCCCAAAAAACCAAAGGCTGAATGTTCTTTCTGATATGTGGATACTGACTCAACATAAGCTGGGGTTAGGAGGGAGAATAGAAATTCACATTGTCACAGCAATAAATCAATTAACATAATGCTCTGCCACATTAGTAATCTAAGAAATATAAATTAAAACTACCAGCCGTGATGAGATTTATTTTGAAGTCTGATGATACTAAGTTTTGTCAAGATTTAAAATAGTAGGATTTCTTGGATATTGTTGCTTATAGTATAAATTGATAAAGCTACTTTGGGAAAAAAAATTAAATAATATACTTTAATATTCATATGCTTTTATTCAGCAATTTTACTCTTAGATATAAACATTGGAGAAACTCTTGCAAATGTGTGCCTGGATGCATTTACAGAAATATTTTTTTTTAATGAAATATAGGGGAGAAGTTGGAAACTAACCACATGCTATTTATGTAAAAAGGATAAGTGGATTTATCTAATGGAGCTGTTTTAGTGAGCTTTTTCACTGCTGGGACTAAAAACCCTGACAAGAACAATTGTAGAGGAAAAAAAGTTTAGTTGGGGGCTCACAGTTTCAGAGGTCTTAGAAAGCTGGCTCCATTCCTCAGGGCTCCAGGTGAGGCAGAACACCATGGAGGAGGAGTGTGGCAAAGTAAAGTAGTTCACAAGATGATCAGGCAACAGAGAGAGATTCCACTCACCAGATACAAAATATATATCACAATGCCATGCCCCCAATGCCCACCTCCTCCAGTGACCCCCTACCTACCTTCAATTACCACTCAGTTAATCCCTATCAGGGGATTAATTCACTGATTGGGTTAAGGCTTTCATAGCCCAAACATTTCTCCTCTAAACCTTTGAAAACTTCTGACAGCAAAGAAAACAATTAAGAGCATGAAGAGAAGGCCTACAGAATGGGAAATCTTTGCCACCTGCTTCTCGGAGAGGAGATTAATAACCAGGATATATAAAGAACTCAAAAAACTTAACACCAAAAACCCCCATTAATAAATGAGCAAAACAACTTAAGAAACACTTCTCAAAAGAATAATACAAATGGTCAATAAATATATGAAAAAACATTCAATATCTCCAGCAATGAGTTTTTGTTTGGTTTTTGTTTTTGTTTTTGTTTTTTCCTGCTGTAATCAAAAGACCTGAGAAGAAAAATTTTAGGGGAGGAAAGTTTTAGATCTCACAGTTTTAGAGCTCTCAGTCTATAGATGGCCACTCCACTGCTTCTTGCCCAAGGTGTGGCAGAACATCATGATGGAAAAATGTGGTAGAAGAAAGTGGCTCAGAACATGGCCACCAGGAAGCAGAGAGAGACTTCTGCTCAACATGGACAAAATATGTACTCCAATGGCAACCCCCAGGGACCACTTCTCTAGCAAGACACAACGTACCTAAAGTTACCACCCAGTTAATCCATCCAAGTGGATTAATCCACCTATTAAGTTAAAACTCTCATAACCCAATCATTTCACCTCTAAACTTTCACTAATTCATGGAAATTAACAACACACTTTGAAAATCCCCAATGAATCAAAGAAGAAGTCAGAAGAGGAATTAGATTATACTTAAAGATGAATGAAAATAAAAATGCAACACACAGAAACATAAGACAACATGAAGCAGAATTAAGGAGAAATTTTTATGACTGTAAACACAATGAAAAATAAGAAAGATCTCAAGTCAACAACCTACATTTACAACTTAAGGAAATAGGGAAAAAAATTAAACCCCAAGCCAGCAGAGGGAAAGAAATAATAAAAATTGAAGCAGGAATAAATGAAATAAAGATTAGAAAAAAAATAGAGAAAAATCGATGAAACCAAATTTTATTCTTTCCAAAGATTAAAAACAATGCATAAATATCCACCTAGGTGAGAGGGGTGAAGGAGGGAGGGAAGAAGGAGAAAAGAGACTCAAATAACTAAATAAAAAATAATAAAAATAATAATGGGGATATTACTGTCATTAGTAAAATATTTATTACCAGAAAATATTACTACCAGAAATAAAAAGGGTTATAAGAGGGTACAAGAAACAATTGTATACCAACAAATTAGATAATTTATATAAAATGAAAAAAAATCCTAAAGACACATAACCTACTGAGGCAAAATCATGAAGAAATATGAAATTGAAATAAACCTAATAGACGGAATTAGTAACCAAAAATCTTCCAGTAAAGAGAGACCTTGGACCTGAGACTTCATGGATGAATTCCAACAAACATTATAGAATAACTAACACCAATCTTTCTCAAGCTTTTCTAAAATAATTGAAGAGTCAGAAACCCTTCCTAACTCTTTTGTAAGATCAGTGTTGCTGTGATATCAAAGCCTACTAAACTAATTTATCTTCTGAACATTGACTCAAAAATCTTTGACAAAATACTAGTAAACTGAACTCAGCTGCATGTTAAAAGAATCATACACCATGATCAAATGGAATTTATTCCCAGAATGCAAGGATGGTTCACTATATGAAAGCCAATTATGTAATAAACTACATTAAATATTAAAAAAAAAAATGATCGTCTCAATTGATGTGGACAAAGTATTTGACAAAAATCAACATTCTTTTATGATAAAAACACTCAGTCAACTTGGAATAAAAGCAAAGTACCTCAGCATATTAAAGTCAAGTTATGACAAACCCACAAGTACACCATACACAATGGTGCAAAATTGAAAACATTCCCCCCAAGATCAGGAAGGAGGAAAGGATGCCTGCTTTCGCCATCTCTACTCAACATAGTACTGGACGTTCTAGTCAGAGCAATTAGGCAATGAAGAGACACACAAGGCACTTGAATGGGAAGTGAAATATTAAAATTATCTGTTTGCAGATGTGACCTTAGTACGTAGAAAACCCTACGAATTTTACGTACAAAAAAAAAGTGTTAGAGATAGGTAGTGGATTTAAGAAAATAGCAGTTTATAAAGGCAGCACACAAAATCAATTGAATTTCTATACACTAACAATGACCAAGCCGAAAAAGCAATTATGAAAACAAGTCCATTTATGATAATATCACAGAGAATAAAATACTTAGGAATTAATCAATGAGATGAAAGACTTTTGCAATGAAAGCTACGACTATTGAAAGAAATTTAAAAAGAACCCATGAACAAATCCCTGTTCATGGGTTGAAAATTTTAATATTAATTTTAATATTTTTTAAATATTTAGGGAGTGAAGATGGCAAATCAGAGGTAGAATACTCTTCCAGGAGTTTCTCAGCATCACTTACAAAGCAGGAAGACTGCTCCTCAGGGAGGTAGGTTACTAAGTGAACTCACTGGAACTTAATACTAGACTGTAAAAGAAACTACAGAGACACAGAGTCGAAACCTTGAACAGAATGTAAGAAATGACACATTAGGAATGCACGACTTCAGCTGGTGGCGGCCACTGACCGAATGGGGGAGGCTACACAGCATGAGAGCAAACAGTGTGCTGAATAACAATTTTTTTTTTATATTACTTCAGAGAATCTGTGGATTTGAGAGGGAGACTAATCTTAACAATCACAGAATTAATGAGGAAAGTGGTTCAGAAAAATCAACCAAAAGTTACTTGGGTCCCTGGGCCAGACAGTTTGGAGGGAACCGAGGTCACTGACCCAGAAAATGACTGTAAATATGACCTGGGAATTCTGTATAAATGCTATTTGGAAGTGAGGAGAGACAGATCAGGAATATTGAAAGGAAGTAGCCAATAGTCTCATTATGACTGGAAAAGTGTGCCTGAACCAGAGTGGCTGAAATAGGCACTAAAAGAATTATACCTGGCTCATATAGGCTCTGGATACCAAGAGGAGGAAGCTCCCTTTGTTGCTGGTGCCCCCTGAGAGCCATTGAAAAGACATGCAGCAACCATACAGGAGCGTCTGCCCTCCAGGGTGGCTATTCAATTATTCACATTCATAGCATCTATGCTATGTCACATCGAAGGTGACATCTATGAAGGGTTAGTCTCTATGTGGTAAAACAAATTTTAACAGAGGACCCAGAGATCCAGACATCCAACAGAGACCACTGGCATCTTCTCAGCAAGAGGGACATGGATCAAACCTCAAATACCCACCGAAACAGTTCCAAGGTTCACCCAAGACTAAACTCCAACTCCTGAAACATCCAATTCAGAATTCTGCATCACCCTCCTACAGGATTACACAATTCATCAACACTTCCCAGTCTATTCTACCCTATACTGAGAGACTAGAAGCTGAGAGTTACTGCACTCAGCCTGTAGCTAGGAAAGGAACAAAAAGGCATTGAACTTAATAATCCCCAGCTCTTGACCCAAAGGTTTCAGAGCCAAAAATGAACATAAAGAATGAAAATCCATTCTTGCCAACAGTTTAGACCACCACATCAGAAACAAGTCCTTTATTTTTATTAAGATTTTTTCTCCTCTTTTTTCTTTATCTTTATTGCATTTCCCCCACATTCCCATTTTAATTTACTTTTTCTTCTTGTTTTTAAAATCTTAACTTTTAAAATATTTTTTCAAACATCATTTCATCATACTGAATTATTTTTTATTTTTTCCATTATGCATGATTTTGTGTGAGTGCTTGTAGATATGTGTGAGCAGGTGTGTGTGCTCTCACTGTGCAAATTGGTTTGAAAAAAAGCATATATTCATACAATTTTTTGCACTTGTTTACTATTTCACCTTGATTGGGCAGGTGGAGTATAATTATACAAGACTTTAAGTTGTTTTAATCTTACATTTGCTAGTGTGTTCATACCATGGTTCTTAATACTCTTATATCCCCTTCTTCTCTCCATTTCCCCATTAACAGAAAACAATTTTCCCAAACAAGATTGCTATATCCAAAAAGATCTCTTTCAAATTTGATGGGGAAATAAAAACTTTCCATCACAAAGATAAACTGAAAGTATTCATGACTACCAAGTCAGCACTACAAAGAACACTGATAAACTGCACACAGAAAAAGCCCCAAACCAATCCCAGAGCTCCCAAATAGATGAAGGTCAATAGAAGAGTAGTCAACTGGATGAGAACCAAGACAATTAAAAATAGCAAAAAATCAAAATGGCAGGAAACCACAGACACATATCCATAATAACACTGAGTATAAATGTTCTCAGCACCTCAACTAAAAGAAACAGATTAGTAGAATGGATCAAAAAACATTATTAACCTATATACTATTTACAGGAGAGTCATCTCTTTGGTGAATATACTCACAGATTGAAGGCAAAAAGGATGATAAAAATTTATTCTTGTCTCATGAGGTTATTAAATGAGATAATCTGTGTAAATATATAGCACTGTGTGCAGCATACAATGGTTATTTAATAAATTTTAGCTAATGTTATTTTCCCAAACTGAGGACCTCAAATTCTTAGAGAGCTGAAAAGTAATTATGGGAGAAGGGGGAGTTTACACGCTAAACATTGTATAAGGATTAAATGAAGGGCATGACTCAATTATGAATTTATTACATTATTTTTTAAAAAATACATATGTTTAAATAAAATATCAATTCATTTGAAAATTCTAGTTGCTTTTTGCTATATATTTCCTGAATCACAGAGAAAAAAAATTACACTGTTCTCTGTGTGCTTGCAATGCGGAGTCTATAAATTATTAGTGGTTTTTGTTTTAGAAAAACTTCCTTATACTTAAAGAGGTCTTCAGCTAGAATCTGGTAAGGAGGAAGTGGACTCTTCAAAAAATGGTGAATCTCCCATTCCGGAGGTGTTCAAGCACAGGCTGAAAGAACCTGAGTCACACTGGAAAGGCTTCAGTGGTCCATGAACAATGGATTTGCTGCCTTTCAAGAATCTGCTAATTCATTTGGTTCTTTCTACTCTGAAAGAGGGAAAGTAAGTTAGACTTTATTTTTCCTTTGTTGTTTCTATTTACAGATGAGAAAACAGGATGAGAATTTGGTGAAGTTACACAGTCAGATATGCAGTAGAGTTCAGAGAGTTGACTCCAAATCCAGTTTTTATTTTGTTTTTGTTTTTTTTTTTTTTTTCCCTTTGCTTAATAATCTCTTTCTCTTATGCAGTGTAAGTCTGTATTATCACTCACAGCAGGTTTATCACATGGTTGCTTCACATGAAACCTCTCACATGGAACAAGGTCAAGTGGAAGCTCATTCTGTTTGGGAAATGGTTTTTATAACCTCATGTAAACATTTTCATTGGACTAGTTACACAGTGCTGTGCTTTGTGATCCATTTGTTTACTGTGTACCTCTCCTAGTAATAGTAAACTCCTTGGAGGCAGGCACTGTTCTATCCATCTCCTGATCAGTAGGGGCAGTTAAGAATTGATCAACAAATGTGCAATGACTTTAGCTTTATTGAAATGAAAATACAGAATCTGATGATTGTCTTTTTAATTTTGTCTTCTCTCTTGGACCACTGTTCTATATCCTTAGCATATTTTGGAATTATTAATTTTATTCATCAGATTGAGTAAACGCCCAAGCCATCTGTAGTCCAAAAATGACACTGCAAGTAAAGTTGAAGAACACCGTGACTCCTGACACACAGAAAGGTGACTTCTTTGAACTCAAGACAAATAATGGCCATAGGGAGCCAAAAGCTAAGAACTGGTTTATGAACCTTCTTCAGGGGACAGGACTTATTCACCTGAGGCATGAGAAGATGCTTGTTTACAGGGGAAAGATCCCCTGAGCAGAACATTACACAGACCAGAAAGTGTTATGTATATCTAAGGTCCTCCAGTCAGCTGTCCTCCTTACCAATGATCGTATTATACAGACTTCAACAAGGCCATTATTGGAAGCTTCAGTACTAAGTGTAGGAAACAACTGGGACATGACTGCAATGTTGGTCCTATGTCTGCTCCAATAGCCAGGGAGCCTGTGCAAACTGGAAGGAAAAATGTTCCTGTGTGGCCTGTTAAACTTTGGTACATAGTATCCTTCACTGACAATCAGTTAACATTGACAGATACTAAGTGGTATAACTCAATGGAATGTTGTAGGAGAATAGAGGCATTAGAATACATCGGAGTGATCACTGGCTGTTACCGAGAGGACACATTCTAAATGGCAGGTGGAGCTCCTGAAGACTAACAGAGGAGTCCACCACCTGTGAGAGTTGCATCTAAGAAACTAGAACAACCTGAGTGATGATTCTCTCCAGGGAGATGTAAGTGCAAGACAGGGAGAATGTATCACCATCCTTGGTTTCAGATGTCTCCTTCCTACTTGTCAAGGAGCCCTTTCTTCTTCCATAAGTACCCATGACATTGTTCGAATCTGGGGCCATCATCTAGGTGGGAATCCTATGCCCACATTCTTTCATGCTCAAGATCATGGGATAGTTGTAATACTTCATTTGCATTAGCTCCAGGGTAAGAACAATTGCCTAATGCTCATGAATGACAGAGCTTTGGGTTCAGAGTAGAGAAAAAGTAATAGACACAGTCACAGAATTGGATCCCCAAATCATAAATATTCAGTACCAGAAAGCTCCCTTTGTTCAAACTCATAGGTTTCTAACCAATGACTGAGAGCAGATGGACTGTTCTTGAAAATAGCTCTACTCAGGGCATTTATAGCATTGGGCAAGCAATCTAGTTGTCCCACTAGTTGGAAGGAAATACCAGGCTTAAGCAATTTATATTTGGTTCAACCACTCCAGTGTTCTCTTGCCCTCATCCTCTGTGGTTAATAGAAGGCATGAAATAGCCATCAGATTAAATTTTAGAGTAATAACAATAATAGAAGAATCTGATCCTTCACTCTCTACTGGAGTTTATTGATCGTCTGTGACCCAGGAGCCATCTTGGGACTGCAGGGTGGTGGAGCCTACAGAAACTGAAACCCAGATTTGTGAATTACTGAAAACCTTCAGAGACACTGTAAGTCTACAGGATAGAAACTGTACTACCTCAGATCCACACAGCTAGATGGGAAGACATACAAACAAAGTGAAAAAAAGAGGGGGTGGGGAATAAAGCACTTCAAACACACCAGAATGCTTCAATTATAGAATCCATTAACAACACAGTAGAAGAAATGTCAGAGAAGGACTTCAGAATTTACTTAGCAAAACTGCTCCATGACTTAAAGGAGGATCTAAAGAGTGAAATCAGAACTGATTCAGGAGATAAAAGATAATTTAAATAAAGAGATGAAGATCCTGAAAAGAAATCTAGAAGAAATCTTTGAAATTGAAAGGAATTCAAGGAATCAATAAACCAAAATAAAAATTGAATAAAAAGTACCATCAACAGAGGAGACCACTTGGAAGATAGAACCTCAGGCAATGAAGACAAATTACATAATCTTGAAAATAAATTTGACCACACAGAGAAGATGATAAAGTGCATGACCTTCCCTCACCCAGACACAATGCCTGAACAGTAGCTGCTGAAGCCAATGGAGTGGAACTACTGTGACTACTTCTGGGATTCTTTTCCCTGTAAATAAGACCCACAAGGCAATGGCACCATGGCAGGGTTCAAACTGCTGCTCCAAAAGCAACTGATAGGTAAGCAAATGTAGCAAAAATAGACATCTTTATGAAAAGAGGAAAATGTTAAGGAAGTCAGCACCTACATCGAGAAGATTATCCACAACCCTGACACCATGGCGTTTGTGCCAGTTTCTAGTTGGAATGGAAACAACCGGCTGGAATCTAAGGTGTCTTGGTTCAGGAACACAAAGTCACCAGTAAAGATGGCAATGCTCATGGAACCACACTGCTTAGAGCTTTGTATTGCATCCTACCACCAGTAAGCCCTTTAGGGAGTAAACAAAATTGGTGGCTATTATACCGACTCTGTGGACTAAATAGAGGATGGTATTCTCAAATCTAGAATGGTGAACACCTTTGTTCCACTCAACTCATAAATGAAGTATTCTATTGAAATGCACCATAAAACTTATAGTGAAACTCTTCCTGGATACAGTGTGGGCTTCAGTGTCCAGTGTGTGTCTGTCAAAGATGGTCATTGTGGCAATGTTGCTGGTGGCAATAAAAGTAATCCACCAATGGAAGCATCTGGCTTCCCTTGAATCAACCAGGCCAAATTAGTGATGGCTATTCCCCTGTACTGAATTATTACACAGCTCACATTACTTACAAGTTGGTAAGCAGAAAGAAAATATTGATTATTGTTATGATAAGAAGCTAGATGACTCTAAATTCCTGAAATTTGGTGATACTGCTGAGACAGATACCACCATAGGGACAAAGGGCATTTGCACTTCTTACCCTTGGATTATATATAGCCTGACAGCAGACTACAGGAGGTTTAGAGTGTGCCACCTTCTACCAGTATCAGTTCTGTCTCACTAAGGTTAGAGTGCCCTATCTTCTTTTGAATATCTGCAATAACTTATCTGTAGCACCAGGGAAAATACTTGAACTGAGTACACTTAATGCTAACTGACAACCCCACCCCTGTAAGTAACCAAAAGAATAAGCTCCCTTCTTTTGTTCAGGGAGTTAGACTAATATCTTCTTCTCGGAGTTGTGTCTTCCTTCCAAAATAGAAGCCCCAATAAAAGCTTTGCCTGAATGTTTGCCCCACTAATTAAATTTCACTTCCATCATCATCGATTCAAAAGATCCCAGTGTCTGGCATCACTGCTATAGTTGATATGGTTTGAGACCTTTCTAACCATCCTGCTCAGAGCAGTTTTGCTATTCATGATGTAAGACAGACAGTTGATCTGTATCATCAAATAAGTGAATAAGAAATCTCATGGAGCTGGCAAAGTAACCAAGTCTACACAGAGAGTTAAAAAGGCTAAATTAATATTATCCCTAATACCTACCACTGGAGTCTTAATCAGTGGCAGAGGAGCAGTCTTAGAATTATGTGTCTCATATAAGTTTTGTAGTAGGAGACTGGTATGATGCCAATGAAGCATTCTAAAACTTCCATAAGGAAAGGAGATTCATAGCAATCATTGGTTTTAACCCAGGCAGAATCCTCCTCTTAACCAAATCAACCAAGAACAGAAACCCAAGGGAAGAACTTTCAGCTTAGTGCAAGTTACAGTATGCCCCAAAACACACAAACTCATACAAGTAATTCTGCCTTAAACAGTGAAGACAGGAAGTGAGAGTTTAGAAGACTACATTTTTATTATTGTTTGCGGAATACTACTCTATAAATCATCTTCCAGAATTAAACTGAATTTCAAAAATAGCTTGGAGAATGACTTTTAAGTGGAAAATAAGGTAATGAGAAGTGAAATTATATTGGCAAATGTAATCTCTTTGCTGTTATATGGTTTTGGTATTTACTAAACATATGGAGTATATGGATGAGATTTTTTTTATGACAAATGCATTCAGATATCATGTTGAAAACATGTTTCTGTTATAATGGAAGAGGTCCCCAGCTCCATGTAAATTAACCGCTAGTTAGAGAGTCAGGAAACTGATTCTAGTTATATTTCTGCTATGCCAGATGTGTAATTTTGAACAACTCACTTTGTCCCCAAGGGTTAGTTTCTCCAACTGTAAGAGAATGAAAATATGAATAGTTTTGGCATCAACTTCTTCACAACTCAGTGATGAGGTTCCCCTACAAGCACAAATGCTAAGACAGTATGGAAACCTAAAGTGTTTTACAAATTCAAGAGATTATTATAGACACTGTACACTTACATCTGATAAAAGCTGCATGAGGTGTTTTCATTTTTGATTGAACCACACAACATAAAAGTAGCATATGCTATCACGGGGAACATAAAGTAAGAAAGCACCAAAACTCAATGTGGTCAGCAAACTTCTTGGACTACTCAAGGGAAGAGTGTTCCCCTTCTACACATGTGAGCGTGTTCCACACACCCAATTCCAAATACAACTCTGAGAGGCCGAAAAGTCCCAAGAAAATGCTCCAACAATCCTATTTTCTGTTGGAGCCCTGAGTATGCTGGCCTAGAGAAATCAATACCTAGAAGCCTTGAAAAATTAAAAGATATGTAAAGGTAAGATATCACCACATGCAACTGAAAAAAAAAAATATATCATTCCAAGCCTCATAAAAGTAAAAATATTTTAATTTAAAGCTATGGGGACAGCAGCAGCATAATTTATAGGTTTCTGAATAATCTCTGAAAAATACCATTAAAATAGATCAATAAGAAAGCAAAGCCAAATCCATGAACAAATTAATACTTGGTAATAAAATATCTCAACCCTCCCCACCCCAAAGCAAGCAAGTAGAAATAAACCACTAACAGACACAGATTCTACATGATATCAGTAATTATTAAGGAAGAAATGGAGTGAGACAGAAGGTCTTAGGGATGATCTGAGTCAGAAGAACACTGAAATGTCTGCCAGGCACTTGCTGGTAGTCACAGTGGCTGATGTAGGAACAGTAGATGACAGTGAGTGAGTGTGTTCAATCTAATAATAGGGGCAAACAAGATCCAAAGAGCAGCTCAGAAGTGGCAAGAGCAGTAAGAGTCTCAGAACTCTTATGTTGCCAGTCAGGGTCTCCTAGGGAACAGTCAGCACCGAGGAATGAACTGAGTAAAAGGCTAGGTAGAAAACAGACAAATGAAAGAAAAGTTCTAGGTAAGCAGGGAAGGAGAAAAGAACCAGGAAATCGTTGGCGTTCAGTGGGCTATAAAAGGTGTCCTGAACCATACCTCTTTCTAAACGTTATGGAAGTCAATTTGCATAAATATGAGCAATAGAAAGGATCAAGGTTGAATCCTATAAAAAGTTATTTTGAAAAAGTGAATAAAGGACAGAATAACATCCTCGGAGGAAAATATGCCAGAAACAAATGTCCACAAATCAAAGTCCTAACTGACCTGATATTTCCAAAGAAGCTAAAAGATACCAAATAAAGAATGCAATATATGAAAAAGCAACATAAACTAGAGTTGACAAAACTCAGGGCAGATTTATATATCAAAGAGCAATCATTTCAGAAAAGAAGATTTAACTAGAAGGAATATAAAAACAAATAATGTGGCATATGATGTCTTAAGTTCAATGAAAGGTAAAAAAGGCAGAAAAAGTTTAAACAAGTAGTAAAGAAGGATATAAAGGACAATGAGCAACTGTGACTAATACTGGAGACATTCAATAGCTGTCTGTCTTCTTATGTAAATAATAGGAATCTTTAAAGGGGAAAACTAAAGCAACAAAACAGAATACACTCTTACAAATATAATAAAGAACTTTACTGGAATAAAAGTACAGTATAAAAAGTTTTAAAATTAAATATGAATATGATGGTTATGATTGTCCTAACAGGACAATCAATATCAAAGTAAAAGAAAAAAGTCTATTGTAAATATAGGTAAAAAAGCAAAGTCACTTCTAACAGAAAGAAAATTAGATAGCCATTAGACTCAACATCAATGTTTTATGCCTTAAGAGAATGGAGTAACAAATATAAGATAGACGTGGAAAGAGTATGTATATAAATACGTTTCATTAAAAAAATGACTTTCAATTACAAAGGGCACAAAGTTGTATCAACATGCAAAGACTCAAGGAATATTGGTCCCACAAACTTTTCCTGAAGAATTTATTGCAGACTGAAATTCAGTCAATCAAAATAACTAGAGAATTTTCAAAGAGAGTCATGATTAGCTATAGAACTAACACTAAATGGGGATTAAGAGGAAGGGATCATAATAAGTTTGACTATATGCTCTGACAGTGTGGATATAATACAACTATCTTAATAGTTGTATTTTAGGCCTTAACATACCTAAAAACTATTACCAATTCAGTAGTAATGAGCATTCCTAGTATATAGAATATGACCTTGAACTATGATTTTTCCAGGTCTGGGGCAGGAAATGTTCAAGCTAAACCTGGAACATTTTGTCATACTAGATAGCAAGGAAAGCACCAAAAATGATTTCAAAGAACTCAACAGTCAAATTGAAAAGACTCCCACAGTCCAAAATTTAAGTTTCAGTAAGTTAAAAATTATAATTGATTGAATTTTTTAAAATATGCTTAAATTGATAATTTTACTTTTTAAAAAAATTTTCAATCACATTCAGAGAATGATAAGAAACTAGTTAATAATCATCTTAGAAGCTAATAATCCAAACCATGGAAAATAAAGGAAAAGAAATAAGCATTTATCCTGCCTTTTCTTTATGAACTGTACTGTGGATAAAGAGAAACAGCTTTTCATTAAGATATTCAAATATTAAATTTAAAGAAAGTGATAAAATTGCACTATGACCATTTTGCAACAACAATAAAGTATTGAATGTGGGCTTTAAGCATTAATAACTACTGCAGTCACACATAAAAGGACAAAACATGTGCCTCCTGATGAACAAATATCTCACCACCTGCAATCTTGCCTAAAGGTTTGGACCTGAGATTGATCAAACTTATGAATCCAATTGCCATTTGTAAACAGGACAAAGAAACAAAATGAACAGAAAAACAAGTTGAATTGTACCACAAATATGCAATCAACAAAACACAGGCTGTATGAGACTCCACAAGTCAAATAGCCTAGGATTTTAAAAGATAAGTTAAAATAAAAAGAATGCGTTCGGAGGAAGACCCTTTTGATTATGAGACTTAAAGTATATAATGAGATTTTTAAAAATAAGACTGACATAGAGCATCTAGGAAATACCCATTGGTGATAAAACTATAAACAAACACAAGGCATTATATAGCATAAGAGTCAGAATAAGGGTTAATTTTGATGGGAAAAATGCAGGTGTTAATGTGACGAGGGCTGAGATGGGCTTATGAACTGACTGCCAAAGATTCAATTTCTCAACATGGCTGTCTTTACTAAAGATGTTATTAAAGATGTTTAATAGTTCACTAAGCTACTCATTATATTTACATGGTTTTCTATATTTATGTTTCATTTTATAATTTAAAAAGAATTTTAACATCTAACCCAATAATTTATAATTTAATGATTACACATTGTTAAGTTCATTATGGAGAAAAAACAATATTGCTAGGTATTTTAATTACTAAGTAAATGCCAAATCATTCACCATTCAACAAAAGCACTTGTGTGTTAATGTGTAACTAGAGACCTACTTTTATTAAAAATTAAAAGCTCACTAATTTGTTTACCTTCATAGAGAGAGAATAATCTTTCTCAAATATTAAGAAGGTATGATTTTTAGCAAAGTACAAAATGTAATTAAAGCAACTTTGTACTTGTAGATTTCAAGCTTCTAGTCCTTTTAGTTGTGAAACCCTTCAGCAGTCTGCTTCATTTTCTATGTAACTGCTGTCTCTTATAGTCAGTAAACTCAATGAGGGACAAAGTATCCATTAATTCAATCACTAGATAGCTATTTAATTCACTAAGGAACAGCACTATTTTATGATCAAAACACTTTTTGATACATAATCATAATAACAATGTACCACCACAAATATTTATTATCAGAATAAAAGAAACCTAACTACTATAATTTTCACTAGTGTAATAAGTTTGAAACTTTGTTTTTACTTTTTAGAATACTTCCAGGAAAAACAATAATGCACCTAAATATTCTGAAGTTAATCATCATTCTTTGTGTGTGGTATATCAAAATTCAGTAATGTGTCTCACAATAGTTGAGAATAAGATTTTAGCCAAGAGAATATCAGCTGAATTCTGAGAATCTTTTGTATTTACCAATACATTCACCTTCTTTTTGTGCTTTAAAGATGATGTCATGTTTGTTCTGGCCTCCATTTTTCCGGAGGAGAAGTCACCTGTCATTCTTTCCATTATAATCATGCCTACAATAATATGTCTTTCCCTCTGGATGCATTTAAATTTTTTTGTAATATTTGATGTTCAGCAGCTTGTTAGGATGAAGTTGGGTAAGATTTTTCTTGCTGATCCTGTTTTATATAGTTTATGAGTTCTTTCTTGGTAGTATAGAGAATCTACATTCAAAGTCCTCCCCAGAAAGCATAATCTGTAGCTAGATCTCAATCAACTATTTAGCGCTCACCAAAGTCATCAAAATAAATGACAAAAAATTAATTGACTAAACTTAAATGTTAGGGTTTGGATATGTGAAGACCCCCAAAGCACATATGTGAGATGATGTTCAGAGGTAAAATGTAACCTAATCCTTTATTGATATGGATTAACTGAGCAGAAACTGTAGGCAGGTAGGGTATGACTGAAGGAAGCAGGTCATTGGGAACATGGCCTTGGAATTTATATTTTTTCCCTAATGAGCACAGCTCCTTCTCTGCTTCATGGTGGCCATTTCCTGTGCTTGTTTCCTCCTCCATACCCTTCTGCTATGATGTTCTGCCTCACAGAGGGTCCAAAGTTGTGGAGTTGGCTGTCTATGGATTGAGACCTCCTCTAATTGTTCTTGTCAGGTCTTTTGGTCACAGTGACCAAATTAGCATTTCACAGGAACATCTGCATTCAGTTGCCTTTCATTCATATACTCTCAAGTTTAAGATAGCATCACTGCCATAAGTAAGCTATATACTTTTATTTTTTAAATTTGCATTTTTTTCATGCCTCTGGGGAAAAACACCCCAGATGGAAAATTGGTTTTTAGTTTACTATCAGGATAAAACTTTGTCTCCCTTGGATAATTGCTCCATTTTCCATTTGATAGGACAGCCCAAAAGTTAACCCTCATAGCTATACTATGTGTCTTTATTTAACATATGAAGTGCTATGTGTTTATTAAGTTTGTCCTATTCAGAGGACTAGAAAATTAACACAGAAAATAAAACCCATACAAACACATGCAAAGAAAGGAAAGCACAAAAAGGAAAAAGAAGATAAATTTCATAAAACAGCATCCATGTCAATGCATGATATATTTAAGTTAGTAGATCAATCAGGAGTGATTTTGATCCATAGAAGATACTTGGTGATGTCTATAGACATTTTTTGTTGTCACAAATGGAAGGGTGCTGCTGGAATCTACTGAGTAGGGGCCAAGGTTATAGACAAACATCCTACAATTCACAATCAGAGCCCACCCACAATAAATAATTATTCATCCCAAAGCATCTGGAGTGCTGCTGCTGAGACACCTTTTTTTAGCCTATTTTCACTATAAACCTTCAAGTTATTTTGTTTTCACAAATACAGGCATAAAAAGAATATCACCAATCAGTATACAAATGAATAGTCAAAAAGCAATTAAAAAATAGGCTAATATGTCTCCACTATGCAGGCTCTGACTACAAATAAAGCAGTCAAATAAATACAATTGCTACTTACTGCCTGTCTTCTGAAAGTATGGCACATTAATTAGTTTTTATTATTGTTGTTTTATTTCTGGTTTTTTTTTTTTTCTTTTTCAGTAGCCAAGAATCTCACTATGTGTTGATGATATTACTACTCTGAATTACATAGCTCCACCCCAAAATATAACAGATAATTCATTAAAGAAAAACTTAAAAGCTACAAATTATAGCTAAATAGTTAAGTACATTGGGCTTCCATATTTACACATGTAAAATCTGAGCAGGGTATTATGTAATCTGAGCAGGGTATTATGTAATCTGAGCAGGGTAGCATGTACACATCTTACAGAGGTAGAGGTCTTAAGTAAATCTCCCTGAGTAGTAAATAATTTGTAGAAAGTAGTGACTAGTTTAAAACTGAATCCCATTTTCTACTTTATAAAAAGTAAATTTAAAACATTTAGGAATATTTTTAACCATTTGTCCTATTTTGAGTTATTATTTTAAAAAAATACTATATTGTTTCTCTTATCCTTTAATTATCACATTCTTAAAATGACACAAGGAGGTTTGGGGTTCTCCAGTACATGCAAGTCCAGATGGGTAACTAAAGAATATGTTTTCTACATATTAAACAGATGCTGATCAAGTGGGGTTCATCCCAGGGATGCAAGGTTGTTTCAATATGCAGAAATCAATAAGTGTAATATATCACACCAAAAGACTTAAAGACAAGAATCAGATGATTATCTCAATAGATGCAGAAAAGGTATTAGACAAAATACAGCACCACTTCATGTTCAAAACACTAGAAAAATAGGAATAGTAGGAACATACCTCAAGCTATCTATGCTAAGTCCAATGCCAACATCTTTCTAAATGGAGAAAAATTGAAAGCATTCCCTCTAAAACTAGAACAAGACAGGAATGTCCTCTTTCCCCATTTCTGTTCCCATAGTCCTGGAAACTCTAGCCAGAGCAATTAGGTGAAAGAAATTAAAGGGATAAAAATAGGTATATAAGAACTCAAACTATCACTATTTACCCATGACATGATTCTATATTTAGTAGATCCAAAAATTCCACCAGAAAACTTCAAGAAAACTTTGGCAAAGTAGCAGGATATAAAATCAACACCCGTGAATCAAATGCATTCCCATACATCAGCAATTAATCTACTGAAAGCAAAGTATAAAAATGACCCCATTTGCAATAGCCTCAAAAAAAAAAAAAAAAAAAGACTTGAGAATCAATCTAACAAAAGAGGTGAAAGACCCTTACAATGAAAACTACAAAACACTAAAGAAAGATCTTAGAAGATGGAAAGATCTCACATGCTCTTGGATAGGCAGAATTAATATTGTCAAAATGGCCATGCTACCAAAAGTGTTATACAGATTTAATACAATTCCTATTAAAATCCCAGTGACATTCTTCATAGAATTAGAAAAAGCAATCATGAAATTCACTTGGAAAAATAAGAGACCGAGAATAGGCAAAGCAATCCTTACCAAGAAGAATGTAGTAGGAGGCATCACAATACCAGATCTTAAACTATACTACAGAGTCACAGTAACAAAAGCAGTATGGTATTGACAGGCACCAAAACAGACATGTAGACCAATGATACAAAATAGAAGACAAAGTCATCAAAAACAATCATTGGAGAAAAGATAGCCTCTTTTACAAATGGTGCTGAGAATATTTTAAATCCCTATGTAGCAAAATGAAATTAAACTCTTATCTCTCTCCCTGCACAAAACTCAACTTGAAGTGGATTAAAGACTTAGGCACTAGAACATAGAACCTGCACCTAATAGAAGAAAAAGGAGACTCAAATCTTCACCATGTCAGTTTAGGACTGACTTCCTTCACAAGACTCCTAAAGTTCAAGAAGTAAAATTGAAAGTCAATAAATGGGATGGATGCAAACTAAACAGCTTCTTCTCAGTAAAGGAAACGATCAATAATGTGAAGAGAGAGCTAACAGAATGGGCAAAAATCTTTACCATACACACTTTAGATAGAGCACTAATCTCCAGGATATATAAAAACTCAAAAAAGTTCACACCAAGAAAACAAATAACCAATCAATAAATGGGTTAAGGAATTGAACAGACACTTCACAGAATAAATACAATTGATCAACAAATATATGAAAAAATGTTAAACATCTCTAGCAACTAGAGAAATACAAATCAAAACTACTCTTGAGATTCATCTCACCCAGAATGACAATATCAAGAATACAAACAATAATAAGCACTGGCAAAATTATGGAGGAAAATCATACATTGCTGATGGAGCTGAAATAGGTGCAACCACTCTGGAAAGCAGTATGGAGATTCCCCAGAAAACTAGGAAACGGGTTCACCATTTGACCCAGCTTTCCCATTCTTTGGTTCATACTTAAAATCAGCATACTACAGTGATGCAGCTACATCAATGTTTATAGCATCTCAACTCACAAGAGCTAAACTGTGGAACCAAACTAAATGCCCTTCAACAGATGAATGGATAAAGAAAATATGGTACATACACACAATGGAATATTACTCAGCCTTAAATAAAAATAAAATTATGGCATTTGCAGGTAAGTGTATGGAACTGGAGAATATATTAAGCAAAATTAGCCAATCTCAAAAAACCAAATGCCGAATGTTTTCTCTAATATACAGATACTAATAAAAGGGGGTGGCTAGGGAAGAGCAGAGGTACTTTGGATTAGGCCAAGTGGAGTGAAGGAAGGGGAGTGGTTAGGGGGATAGGAAGGATCATAGAGTGAATTAAACATTATTAACCTATGTACATAAATGATTACATGACCTGTGTGATGTTACATCATGTGCAACCAGAAGAATGAGAAGTTATACTCCATATATGTATAATGTGTCAAATGTGTTCTACTGTCATGTATAAATAATTAGAACAAATTAAAAAGTATATAAAAATAAAAGGAATATATTTTCTTATGGTATGCTTGGTCTTCTGTATAAATACACCTTATGAAAAACATGTTTAATTTCATCTGTTACTGTCAAAAGACTTATCTAAAGTCCTCATGTTATTTTGGAAATCAGGTCCTAATGAGAAATCATAATCAAAGGCAAAATGTGCTACTTCCAAGTACTGGCTTGAAGAATACAGATTTTCAATTAAGTTCTTAGGACAACATTTTATATAAATGGTTTATCACTTTTCTCAGTAAAATAAACTATCATTCTAATCATACTGGTGGTAATAAGTCATAAGTTAAATGAAATAACATGGTCTTCATGGTTGTCATGGAACAACCATGAAGACTGACTAATTAGGTAGTCTCAAACTTGAGCAGTCCATGGATTGACTGGATAAATAACAAAGTTTTAATTAATGCCACACTCAGGCATTGGTTGAAAAGAATTGGCAACAAGAAAATGTTGACATTCTGATAGGCTTCAAATCTGAAAAGGTGCTAATTTTTAACATTAACTAAACTTTTCAAAGCCCTTTCTCTTTCAACATAAGCTTAAATTGCACATCTAACACTTTGAGTGTCAATTCTGAGGTCAATCAGACTATGCCTCATATTTCCATAAAAATTAGGTCGCCTTTCAATTATTGTACATGTAGCTCAAGTAAATTTCAAATTTCACATTAAAAGGTATGTTTTAAGTTAAGATGTTTAACAATTCTGTAAAGCTCCTTGTTAGAGCTGCTGGATTTAGAAAGATACCATGGTTTTAATGCATCCAAATTACACTCATGAATACACCAAAGTCCATAACTAATTTCCTTTTGCATTTGGCAGTTCACAAAATCATGAATATAAGCCTTTGCCAGTCATCTGTTCATTAACATTATGTGGGACAAAATAGTTCGTCTTTACTTGTAATATTGTTAATGCTAAAATATTCAAATGCAAGCACTGAATAACTTGAAATAAGAACACATTCTATGTTGCCAACTATAAAAAATGTATAATGTAAGTCTTAAGTGGTATTAATGCTCCTAATTTCAGACTTTACTTCTATTATCCTTATAAAATTTTTCAACTTTGCTGGGCAGGATATCACACACTTGCAATCCTGGTGACTCTAAAGGCTGAGGCAGGAGGATCACAAGTTTGAGGCAAGCCTGAGCAACTTAGTGAGACTCAAAGCAACTTAGCAAGATCCTGTCTCAAACTAAAATATAAAATAGAAAGACCTTGGAGTATAGTCCAGTAGTAAAGTGCCCTGAGTTCAGGACTAGTGACCAAAAAATAAATAAATAATTAAAATTTCCACTTTAAAAACATTAAAATATATATCCTATGAAAATTTTTATTAAGATCATGGTAGTTTGAAACATTCTATCCTTCAACATGTTTCTGGCCTTATTAAAATGTTAAAGTAATAAACATGACAAAAGCATACTGTATTTGTGGTTCCATTGTAGTTTGGGGTGTGTGGGAAAGTGGAGGTATATTTATGTACATGTGCATGTGTTTGTAGAAATTTATTCTTACCGAATAAAATAAAATTCACAGACTGTATAACAACCAGAATGTAACTGCTGTCCCATTCACCATGGCCTGAGGTGAACTTTACAGTTTCTTAATAGCTATACCACTTAATGACCAATAATTTTGCAGTTTTATGTCAACTACACTTATCTTCAGATTGCTACTGAAATCTAGTGCAGTCTTGTTGCTTAATTTAATTTAATGTGTTTATCCTATTATTGGCATCAGATCTCCTATTTTGCTGCTGCCAGTATTCTGCCCCCCACCACACACACCATTTTACAACTCAGAGTCAGTCATTGGTGCAGATTGTTAGCCTGCAAACCTCCTTGCCAGCCATTGGTCCATTGGTATTAGTCTGCGAAATTCCACTACTTAAGAATGGCTCCACCACCATTCTCCCTCCTCCTCCTCCTTCTCCTCCTCCTCCTCCTCCTCCTCCTCCTCCTCCTCCTTCTCCTTCTTTTTCTTCTCTCTCTCTCTCTCTCTCTCACCCTTGGGGCAGACACTCTGCCTGTCAGTTTAATAAAATCTCTTGCGTGAGTTCCCACATCTGGAGTAGTTTCTGGGTACTTTTCATTGGTGCCATGACTCAGATGGGCTCTTCTACCACCACTTACGTGAGTGGAATCCCATCTGTTGCCCCAGACTCCAAGTCACTGGTCTCACTTTCCATTTGCCCAGACACTCTCCTCCACATCCAGACACTGGCTTCAGATTGGTGAGTGTCCCCTAGGTCCACTTAAACACTCCTCTGCTGACCTGAGATGCAACTGTTGATCATCCAGCACCCTCAAGGTGGTTGAGGAGTGGGGGTTCCCCAAGTCACAACTTTTACAGTTATGGCTGGCCCCCTTAGTTGACCTTATCTGGTGGGTGGGTCCCCAATATTTATACTGGAACTTCTCTCTCAGGGTTGAGGCTCCTCTTTGCTCTCTCTCTTGAAAATCCTGACATCAGGTCCTCAACTCTCTCGGCTTTTGCCCAGCACACACTGATGGTCAGGTGATGACCCCAAAACTGTGCTGCCTTCTCGTCTCCAGCCAACTAGTCTGTGACCTCGGGACACCTTGGACACTGACTTGGCTGAATCAGTCTCCACCATAGGATCTCCATTCTGGCAGATTCACCCCTGAGGTGTCTACTAGACAATCTAAAACCCCTTTACCTGACCCCCAGACTAAAGCCACCAAAATTTATCCTTTAGATAATCAATCCAAAATGGCCATGTAATGGCTTACAACTTCTGTGAGCAAGTAGTCATATGGAAAGGGACTCTTTATCCTCAAGCCTTCTCTTTCTCACACACTAAACCTGATTTTTGCTCTTCCTGTAAACCTGAACACATTCTTTTGGATTCTTGTCCCCCTCTTAATACCTCCTCCTCCTCCAACTTTGACTTGGCTAACAAGCCACCCCTATACTAGTCCCCTGTGGCAGAGGCCCCTAAAGCCCTTGCTCCTCCATCTCCTTTGCCCCTTCTACTTCTCCGTCTGTTCCCTTGCCCAGCCCACCAAGTCCTCCTCCCATGAGGTCCTGCACATATTCTACCCCCACTATGGGAGGTGGCTGGTGTGGAGGAACTAACCCTAACCAGTCCAACAGCCACTGGCATATCGCAGTAAGGAATATGATATAGCAGTCCCATTCTTCAAAATAATGGGAGATAATGTTTCATAATTTTCTGCATCCAAACCTGACCTGATTACCAACTAGGAAAAATGGTTAAAAAGTCCTAGGCAATTTCTCTTGCCTAGACTTGCTGAAGCCTATATTGGGATGTAGACTGCAGCAAGCTCAGTGAGTGACCAACCCAAGACTAAAAAAAAAGTGTCCATTGTAAACTTCTCCTGGGCTGCAACACAGAATTCTCTCTCTCTCTCTCTCTCTCTCTCTCTCTCTCTTTCTCGCTCTCTTCTTTCTTGCCCCTCTCTTCCTTTCTGTTTCTTGCTCTCTCATGCTATAATTAGTGGCCTTTATCATTTTTTCTTCTAGGACTCTCATTTTGTTTTTCTTACATACCTCGGTTAATGGTTTTTTGACCAGTTCTATTTTTATTCAACTCTAGATTTATTTTTGAACATGTTACATTGCAATGGAGATTCAACTACAAAAAACTACAAGGCCTTGGCTTTTGTGTTATGTGTATATCCTGTTGTCTGATATCGTGTTGTCTGTCAATATATGTGTGTCCAAATATAGTGCTCATGAATTAAAATTAAAAAATGGATCCAGATACCTTTAATTCACATGATTTATAAAGGGTCAATTTAAAATTGGGTAAACAAATGAAGGTAAAATAGCTTTAAATTTACTTAATGTCCACGTCTCTCTAGGTAGTCAAACTAATAAAATGTTCATATCTATAAAATGTCTAATATCAATTGTTTATAGGACTTTTCTTCCACAGGAAAGAGACAGCAGATGCTATTCAATACATTTGTCTGATATCTTGCAGTAAGGTGGCAGGCAGAATCTTATCTCAGGTGACGTGGGGCTCTTTACAAACCTTAGGTAAAGTGTTCTAGTTCTGAAGCTGATCTTTGCCTCTTTCTTAAATGTCATTTTAAGTTTACATATATTGTTTACTGAATCTATATGAACATTAGTTAACACAATGTAACATTATGTCTAAAACATGAATCAAAGAAAGGCTGAGAGAACTTTTAACTTTCCTTTTGTTAAAACTTTCCTTTTGTTTTTACAGTAAAATCAGTAGATTTGATATGTATGGGATTACTCAAGTGTGTTTGTTAGAGACATCTGATTAGTTTACAAAGCTAAAATGCTAACTCCTTAAATTCCATGGGGCAACATACTTAAACATTATTGGTGTTTTCATAGATTGATAAATAAAAGGGGTTTAAAATTGTTTTGTGTCATCACTAAAAACGAGGTTACTAAGACTTAAGTTCTAACAGGTATAATTCTATATAAAAAGGGATCCAAAAATTTCAATCATGTTTCAATTAGAGTTCTGTATATAATAAAATATTTCATCTTATTAAAATGGAGTAATTTATCTAAATTCAGAAATTTCATAAGAGTTGTTTCAGAATGTGAACAAGAAGGGGTCAACATATAGGAAAGAAAAATAAAATATTCTATGTACAAAAATATATTTAGTAGAAGGGAGAAGAAAATGTTTCTGGGTAGGAAAGTCTTTCCGTGATGAAACCTGGGATGGGACACATGGTCATTGCCTGATGACTCTCCCCTCATGGGGATCTGAGTGGCCTTGACAGTGCCCCCTCCTCCCTGGTCGATATCCACCATAGGGTATTTCTGCCTCTTGCCATTGCTGACCTCCTCACCCACCATAGAATTTGACTATGGACAGCCTTCCTTCTACTGGTGGTGAGTCCTCAGAGCTCTTCTATGGTGGCCCTGATATCTATCTATCTATCTATCTATCTATCTATCTATCTATCTATCTATCTATCTCTATCTCCAACTCTATCTCTCCCTGAAAACCTCAGCACTGGGTCAGGGTCTCCCTCAGCTTTGGTCTCAGATCTGTCAGGGATGGTGATGACTCTCACTGATGTTCTGCTCCTATGTAGGAAATCAGAGAGGTTGCGGATATACCCCTTCCTCTCCTGTTTCCTTTCTCTGCACTCCTGAGAACTCTTAGCCAGGGCTCTGCCCAATCTAAAATTCTCTGTGACCCCCATCCCCTTGGCTATCTTCTCAAAAACTTTCAGCCTCTCCATTTGGTTCCAGATCTCAAAACTTGCAGACTCATTTTCTATTGCAACAAATCCTGACCTCAATATAAGTTAGATACATCATTAAATGTTCTATAACAGAACCTGTTAGAGTCTGATTTGTTTAATGGTTAATATCCTGAAATGTGGAAGCATTTTGCCACTTTGCCACACAAAAGGAAAGTTAAAAGTTCTCTCAGCCTTTCTTTGATTCATGTTTTAGACATAATGTTACATTGTGTTAACTAATGTTCATATAGATTCAGTAAACAATATATGTAAACTTAAAATGACATTTATGAAAAAGGCAAAGATCAGCTTCAGAACTAGAACACTTTACCTAAGGTTTATAAAGAGCCCCACATCACCTGAGATAAGATTCTGCCTCCCACCTTACTGCAAGTCAAAATGGCTCCAAAATAAACCAGACTTTAGATTATTTAAAGTTATATTCAAAAGATTATATTTTATTGTAAAATTACTGTGTTCTCTATAATATAAAAGATTATATTTTATTGTAAAATTACTGCATAGCTCAGCCAAAATTCAAGACAGTTATTACACAAGCTAAATGTTCTACTATTGTTAATTCCATTTTGTAGTTTCCTTGTAAGTTCTATAACTGTTGCCTGATTAGTGTTTTGCAAAAGTACTGCTTTAAGAACAAATGACCTAAATTAATTTGAGATAATAAGCCATCACCTATAGAACAGGTAAGATAATATAGACACCAATTAAACAAAAGGGAGTATATGACTGTAAAGTCATAAACATTAGAGTTAAAGTCCAGTACTCTTACTTTATAACTGGTGAGACTGGCTTGCTGGATGTCTAAGATCAAGATTAACAATCAAGATTAACACAAAGAGGTCAAGAAAACCAGTATTTGACTCTTGCCCTCTGAGTTAGCCTGAACCCAGGGAATGAGAGACCTTCTCTAAGGAGTTTTGCATCTCTTGGCCACATGACCTCCCAATCAAGGAGATTGATGAGACCACTGGAGGATGAAAAGCCAATCAGTGCACCTACTGCAAAGAGGAGGGTCATTGAAAAAGGGAGACATCCCTGATGCTTCCAAAGGAAGCCACCTCATCAAGGAGACCCTACCTTGCAAATGACACTAAAGGAGCTAAGAAGTTGCTCTCACTTTCTCCATGAGTAACCCCTGTGGAAACTCAGCTGACCTTTAACAGCAAATAGGAACAAGATCAATTTGACCAGCTTGATCTTGAACACCTAGCAAAAAGTTAAAACCAAAACATAGCCATTCCTGGGCATTTAAAAAAAAGAAACAATAGTTAAATGTAACTTAAGATGTACACTTATGCTAGCCCCAAGAATAAGTAAGACTGAAGGCTACTAAAGAGATTCTTAGGCAGGAATATCTGATAACCATCAAGAGAAACTGCCAGAGTCAGAAATTTTGGGTCATTTTAAGGTCTACAGATCTTCCTGAACAGGACCATGCCTGCTAAATTGCCTACAGAAGTTCCTACAAGATCAGCTACACAAGTTCACCAACCAGTCAGTCAATCAACCACTTCTCTTTCAAGACTACCAAGCCCTGACACCAAAACCTAGACCTTTGATTCACTATCGACACCTCTGGATCCAAAACATCTACTCCCACCCTAATCCCCCCTCCTCTTTTTTTTTTTTTTTTTTTTTTTTTTCCAGAAATGAGACTCTTCACCCCTAACCAGCAGGAAGAAGCTACAGAAGAAAGACCATCGCCCCCCCATTATCTATAAAAACAAAAAGAAAGGAATATTGGCATCATATTTGCCATTTTGTTACTGCCAGCGTTCTGCTCTCCCGCCACACACCATTTTACAACACAGAGTCCGTCATTGGTCCAGATTCTTAGCCTGCAAACCTCTGCATCAGCCATTGGTCCATTGCTATTAGCCAGCAAAATTCCATTACTTAAGAATGACTCCACCATCATATTCTCTCTTTCTTTCTTTCTTTCTCTCTCTCTCTCTCTCTCTCTCTCTCTCTGTCTCCTCCTCCTCCTCCTCTTCCCGCTCACTTGCTTTCTCTCTTTCTCTCTCTCCTCCTCACTCTCACTCACTCTCTCTCCTCCTCTCTCTTTCTCTCTCCCTCTTCCCCCCCCCCCCCCAGACAGACTCTTGCATGAGTTCCACATGCAGAGTGGTTTCTGGGTGCTTTCACCTATCACATTGTATGTTCTTTGAAGTGAAGTTCTATTTCTCTACTATAATCTCTAAAATAGTGCTATTGTAAGAATGTACTCAGAATGGTTCAGTAAAGTAGAGAAATATGGTTTTCAGAAAGAGAGCCATATCTTTCAGAGAGTTTTAAGAAAAATGTGCACATCATCTAAATAAAATCCTGCCACATGATTTTTCACCTTCAGGTAGCTGTTGCACAGCCCTCTGTAAAGAAGCAGACTTTCCTAATATTTGTCTGCATCTGTGCAGATAGCTCTTTGCTGAACCTCTGGTGTGTTCCCTTTGCTGAATCGCCTCACTTTGCACCACTAGATCACTCAGGGTAGTCTCCTCATTTCAATAATGATGTTAATTGTTGATTTTGAAGAAGAGCATGAGAGTTTTCAATAAAGTTTATTAATTTGAGATTGGTGTGAGACTTCCATAAATCTTCATAAACCTTTGAAATCTATGAAGAGATTTTGATTAATTAGAAATGATCTCTGAATCTCCTTTGTTCATAGACTGGGCATTCTTAAACTGTCTACTTCATGCCAGATATTCTTCTTAAAGCTATTTGCTAAGACATATTAGTTTGTTTAGCAGTTAATCTTGATCATAAGCCTTTGGGGAAGGCATTATTATTACTACTAAGCCTTTATTAAGATGACATAACATAGGCATAAGGAGGTAGTCGAGGTCAAGCTGTTAAAAAGGAGTTAAATTTACTTATTTAAAGTGTCTATTATTTGATATTTGGTTTCATTCAAGTCTTCCTGAGATTTGGGTGCACCTTTCCTGAAAAATAAATTATACATATTACAGGCAGAGCTATGTAAGGACTACAAAATACCTGTGAAGAATGTCTCCTTGCTTTTGATTTTGACTAGGCAGAGTCTGTCTGAAGAAGCAACAGATGATGAATCTTCACCCCTCACCAACCCTGAAGATTAATGAATCAAAGTGGGGGGATAATGAGATAGGGATTTAGGATAAAGAAAGAAATAACACCACAAGCCACTGAGATGTAGAAAGAACAGTTGTAAATTTGGGATTTTGACCCATTGCCCTTGTATAATGAGGGAAAGGAAAAACTGATGTGAAATTATGTAGCTCCACCCTGCCTCCTCCTCTCATCCAGACCCTCTGTAAATATTCACACCTCACACCAAGGGTTTGCTGTCTCTCTTTCTCTCTCTGGAGACAGCCTGTGTTATCTCTTGAGTGCATATTCCTTGTTTTACCTCAAGATGTCTCTCTTTCAAGATTACTCCTTCAACATTCTCTCTTGAATGTGCATCTACTTTCCTAAATAAATCTCTTTCTATGCCTTTGAGGAAGAAGATGTCTCCCTTTCTCAAAGGCTTGTTAGTTTGTTATTTAATGTATCTACTTGAAAAAATCTGGCTACTCACAATTAGGAAAGGAAATCACCAGAGTTGAGCATTTCTGCTGCAAGGCAATGAAAGGGTTCTGAGCATCTTTCCTCCTTCTCATAGTCTTCCGATTGTGTCTTCAGAACTTGTCTACAGAGAGATCCAAGATGGCAAACTAGAAGGAGGCTGCATTCCTTGTCACTTCATGACTCTGGATTCAAGCAGAGGAAAAACTGTTTCTCTTTGAGACAGCTGACGCTGCCCAGCAATCCCCTGCTGTTTATCCCCCATTCGTACACCACAATTGCCTGCTGTGTGCCAGCATATCACCTGCCTTTTGTGCACAGATCACTTGCTGACCACCATGCATTGTCGACTGTTTGCCCATTTACTCTCCTCTTGCCTGCCCATTGCCAGCCTTCACCTATCCATTGCCTGCCACCCAATGTCCACCCACTGATTGCCCACTATTAGCCTGCAGACCACCTACAGACGGCCAGCAGATCACCCACTGCCCACTGCCTGCTGCTGCCTGGAAGTTCATTGTCACAGTACCCACAGGTTTAGGTACACACAGCCAATGCCATTTTGGGACGCTTGCCAGGGCCTGGAGATATATTGGGGTACCTGCAGGCCTGGTTGCACCTGAGGTCTTTTTGCTCAGTATGGTAGTGACTGCCATCTGGCTGCCTCTTTGCAGGGTCACTCCTTTGTGTCATTGTATCCCTGGTGGTCTCTCTGTATGTTGAAAAGGCACTGAAATTTTGAGACTGCAGAAAGGCGGAGCCTGGGGAAACTGAAGCCCAATCCATCAGATTGTAGCTGGGTTTGCATGGGCCAGTCTGGGTCTGGCAAGCCTGTGGAAAGCCAGAGACTAGGGGCAGTTCCCCAGGGGGAACACAGGTTGGAGAAACTGGACAAAACCAGTTCAGTGAGTTCTGAAGGGCTTGGGTCTGAAGGGGCTGGCTATAATGGGTGGGAAAACTGGAAGAGGGTGTGAGGGCATCTTGCTATTGATTTGCCCACCCACCTGGTCCTGCACCCACCGGAGTGGAGCTAATATCAAACTTCAGACAACCCCACCTATTGACAGAGAAGGGAAGCTAAGAAATTTTCAAAAGCCAATGGAAGCAATTGTTCAATTTCCATTGAGACTTTCCTTTTTTTTTTTTTTCTTTTTTTCCATTTTAATTTTCTTTTTTTTTTTTCTGCCTTTCTCTCACACCTCTAACATCTTTGAATCCAAATATTTTTCATGCATCAATTTATTGAAGAATGGGATGTCTGAATAGTATATTACAGTTTTGTTGTACATTCTTATATTTTGCTTTTTAAAAAAAAATCTATATATATTCTCTCTCACCTACCTGTCTCACCTACCTGTCTCTCATACTAATAGTCAACCTCTATTAATTCCTCCCTTGTTCTTACTATAAATTTTTACCTCTATATTCTCTCCTTCTCCCTCATAAACATCACATCTTACACTACTTCTATCCCTTCATTGTCCATCATTGAAAACAGTAAACCCTTTTAGCAAAGTTACCATTTATATTGTAGACAATAATCAAACACATCATTTTTTACTATTGCAACAAAACTATAGATGCCATAATAGAAGTGATTTGGTTTAAGGTTGCATATTATTTGCATTGGGTGCTGATAATACTGGTCTCTCCCTTAAAGGTGAAGTACTGGAAGCCTTCAAGGACATATAAGTCTATTGGTGGGACTGCACATGCAACTACTCTGGAAAGCAGTATGGAGATTCCTCAGAAAACTTGGAATGGATCCACCACTTGACCCAGCTATCCCACTCCTCAGTTTATACCCAAAGGACTTAAAATGAGCATACTACAGTAATGCAGCCACATCAATGTTTACAACAGTTCAACTCACAATACCTAAACTATGAAACAAACCTAGGTGCCCTTCAACAGATGAGTGGATAAAGAAAATGTGGCACATATATACAGTAGACTATTACCCAGCCATAAAGAAGAATGAATTTATGGCATTTGCAGATAAATGGATAGAACTAGAGAATATCATGATAAGTGAAATAAGTCAATCCCCCCCCCGCCCCAAAAAAGGCATAACATTTTCTCTGATAAGTGAATGCTGATCCATAGTGGGGCTGGGGGCAGGTAGGGAAGAATGAAGAAACTTTGGATTATGCAGAGGGGTGAGGTGGTGGGAATGGGAAGGACAGTAGAATGAGACACGCATTATTACCCTATATACATGGGGTATGATTATATTACCAGTGTGTCTCCACACCACGTACACCCAGAGGAATGAGAAGTTACACTTCATTTGTGTACAATGTGTCAAAATGCATTCTACTGTCATATATAACTAATTAGAACAAATTAGAAAAATAAAACTAACATCTAAAAAATTTAAAAACCCACTTGTCTACAGAAAGCCAAAAAAACTTTTTAGATCTGTCCCTTAAACAAGGTGAGCCCTACCATATTTGGAATCCTGGGACAGTTTCAGTAATATATATTTTATATATATATGCCAACCACTCTTCAAATTTTGTGCATACCAGTGCTACTCAAAGGATGGTGGTTTGAAGTTCCCTATGAAATGTAAAATTGATTTAGATGCTTTATTTTTTTTTTATTGTAAACAAATAGGATACATGTTGTTTCTCTGCTTGTATATGGCATAAAGGCATACCATTTGTGTAATCATAAATTTACATAGAGTAATGTTGTTTGATTCATTCTGTTATTTTTTCCCTTCCCAAGATGCTTTAATAGTAAATTAACTAAGCAATGTTTTTGATTCTGTGCATTTTGAAAACCAAGACTAGCATTCTGTCTTCCATTGTTCCATTTTTCTAGTACTCTTTGTATTATGTTTCACAAAAATATCAGGAACAGATTAAATTTTTTAAACAATAGATCACCATAGATGATATGAAAAGCAGCTATGTATATTGAGTCCTTTAATTCTTCCAACTGCATACAGTAGCTTTCATTAGTCACATTTTCACATGAAAATACTAGGACTAGGAGAGATCAAGCAAATTTAAACAGTTAGTAGAGGTGACAGAGCAGAAAATTATTTTTTAAAATTCTGGTATAAAGGCATGCCTTTAACCACTATGCTATACTGGCTCTACCAAGTCCATCTTTGTTGGATGACAAAAAATAGTACTGGAAAATTTAATTCATGATCTTGGGTAGAAAAAAGGTACCCATATAATGATCGTGTGACTCCCCTGCTGTCCAGAGACTCCCATCTCATCTCAGTTGTAAAGCAGTGTTGAGGTTTATCCATCCTGGAGGAGGGTTTCAGCCTTGACATTCTCTTCACCTCTTCACTGGGGTTCCAATGTCCTTCTATCTGCTGGTCTCTTCCCATTGGCAGAGTTCTTCCAATCTTGACTCTTCCCCTCTGGCTATGGTATATAGAGTCTCAAGTTCTACAACCAAGTTAAGCAACAGGTCACTCATTACAGATAAAAATTTTTGATGGTATATAAACCAATTACAATCACAAAAAAAAACATAAGTTTACAGACTGCCCAGTCTACTGTGACCTGCATTCCTTTCTTACATATGTATGTTGTAAATGGACAGAAAAATCGTAATTTGTATATATCTATATAAATGTGTAAATATTCATATACTGAATTTTTAGCCTCTTACATTTTAAATTCATTTAATGTGGATTTTGGAAACTCATGTTTATACTGAAATATGTGGATATTGGTATGGATAGTTTTTGATCAATAAAAAGAAATAATTAGTATCTCTGGGAACTTTTGCTACTCTTTCTGCTGAGGTTACCATTCCCCTTCTTGCCAATCAGAAAAGTACAATAAAAAGTAAATGGGACTGTGAGCCTAAGTATGGGAGTTTGAGATCCAATGCTTCCACTCAGCCATGCGTTCAACAAATTGCATCTATCACAAACAAAAGCACTGTTCAAATTGATGGAGATGTAGCACTAACTTGTTATGACCGTCTTTTTGTTCTGATGGAAATAAACTAAATGAGAGAAGATGGACATTTAGAAAAGTATATTAATGAATAAGAAAGTAGTAATAAGTGGCTTTAAAGAAAATAAAAGTAGAGAAATAGAGAGTTACTAATACAGAGGGGAGTTTTAGATTGGAAATCAGAAGGCATCTCTGATGAGGCAATAGTTGAAAAGAGTTTTTGTTTGTTTGTTTGTTTGGTACTGGACATTGACCCTATGGGTGTTCCACCGCTGAGCTACACCCCCAGTCCTTTTTATTTTTTTATTTTGAGATAGGCTCTCACTAAGTTGCTGAAGCTCGTCTTGAACATGTGATCATCCTTCCTCAGGATGGAGTTGCTGGGATTTCAGGTATGCACCACTGTACCTGACTTTGAGATCTTAATGTCAAGCAGGAAATAGACATTTAACCAGTAAGGGAAGCAGAATCTGAGGAAAGGAAACTTGTATTATAATTGTATCAGATAAAACAAAACAAAACAAAAATGAGTTCAAACAAAAGAAGGCTGATATGAGTAGAAGGCCAAAGGAAAGCATAGGTAAGGACTGTTTCAGTAGCCTGGATCTTCTCACCCTGGCCTGCATGGGCCTCAATCCTGAGCTAGTGGCACATGGGTTGCCAAAGTCCCAGCTTTGCAAGGCAGTCTGCAGAAAGAGACCCATTGCTCTGTGGTGCTCTATTTTACAAGCAATATATAAATATATTTCCCTCCAACAAGATTTCCCTGTATATCAGTGACCTGAATATGGTCATCTGACTATTGCTAACTCCATCATTGTGACCAGTGAAGGTCCTGTTTTATTGGCATAAGCCTGAAGTCCTGGTTCAATGGAACAAAGAAAGGGAGCCATCATAATTGGCTTCAATTACTCTGCGCTACCCCTAGAGCAGGAATCCGTCTCACAAACTATTGAAATGGGGACACCTGAACAACAACAAAAAAAGGGGAGGGAGCTGGTATCAGAAGGGATGGAAGTGAGTGAAAGTCACTCTCAAATCAGCTCATTCAGAATTCTGAATCTATTAGAGGAGTAAAAAGAGGTCAAGGGTGGCGAGGGTGTCATTAGGGAGAGGAGAGTAACATGAAGTGGGATCGTAAGGTAGGAAAAGGTCAAATGCTATAGGTACTATAGGGATTTAGATTTTATTTGAAGTATGATGGAAAGCCATTGGAGTATTTTAAACAGAAAAGTAACAGAATCTACCTGACACAGGAGATAAATGATGCTCTGAGGTAGGAACAGAGGATAGGAGCAAATCACTAGGTCATTTGGGGAACATTTACTTCATCTATTTCATTTGCCATGTTTTGAAGGATAGTGGTTCAACTTAGTACAAATGGTTGTCATAAATTTAAGTGGAAAATGTATAAAAGTGTTCTTGAACTCTGTGCTAAACAAAGAGTCATAAATGCAGTATCACCTGTTTGGCCAGCTGTATTCTCAGTCTTTACTGTCTAGAACAGCGCCACTCCAGTTGCTCTGACCTATGAGCTCTTATGATGTTGAAACCTATAAAAATCATTTCACTCTTGTGTGTTATCATTATAACAGTGTAGCCTAGGGTACACATGTACCACGTAGAACATTATAATTTTAAGAGTTTTTCAATATACTGATTTTGTGGTATTCATGCATTTTCAACCAGATTTTAAGTGCAAAACATACATCCAAGTTTTTAGTACACTGTTTGCTATAAAGTATCATCTAATAATTATGAGTTTTCTTTCTGCCTTTGAGGTCCAGCCTCATCCTTATTCTTTTATTATTCCCCTCCTCTGTTCCATAAGAAGCTAAATCAGTCATGTTAAAAAGGGTGTAAAAGCAAACGATAAAGGAATTTAAATTATAATTATAAAATTTTATGCAGAACAATCATTACCTTGGAACTCTTAGTAGAGTTTAATAAATTCTTAACTTCCACTTTGGCTTTTTCCTGGAAGTTTCTATGAAACAGAATTAGCACATGTAGCACATGGTCTACAGTAAGTTTTGAGTTTGAGTATGACAGAATAATCCACAGAAAAGATCCAATGTTTTAAGCAATCATTTAGAAATGCAATACATTTTCAAAAACAAGTGGGTAAAGCAAGTTCATGTGCCAAGGAATGAATCATTCAAATGCACACACTGCACCTACTGTACATGTGCAAGGAGTTTTAACATCTGACTTTCTCACATACACTGGCCAAGCCATCAATAATCTAAACATCCCAGATTAAACAGTTCAGACCCTGAATCACTTTAAGCCATGGAAAGCAATAAACCTTCAAGATAAAAGACAAATAAAATGACAGAGTTCACCAAAAGCCATGTGCAGACCATATTCATGTTTGATTTATTGAACAAAGGGTGAAAGTTAAAAGCCCCTTTTGTTACCCTTCTTTGGTGATATTAATACAGAATTAGTTAAATCATATATTGCAGGGTGTTAAGAAATAAACATTGTCAATTTTCCTGGCACTGCAGAATGTAACTTAAACTCAATTTAGGGTAAGTTTCTATAGAAATCTAATATTCACAAAAGAAAAAAAATAAGATCAAAATGTAATATAAATATGCTTTATTCCTTTACAAGTATAGGCAAGACTGAAGGCTCATAATTACATTATATTTAATGCTAGATTTTATTTTCTGTAGTAACTTTACAAGCCATCAGTCATGAAAATATTAAGAGAACACATTTTAATATCATGTAATTAAAACAAATGTTGGTAGCTATCTGTTGCTTACTTTAAACTTATGATTTATACTTTTTCTTGAATACGTAGTTAATGCAATATGTGCTCAGTAGGAGAAACAGCATCACCCCTGTATGCCCCACAAATCTTCTACAAAATTGTTGCATGCACCACCATTTACTGAAACCAAATGATTATTTTTCTATGAACACGTTATTTATGAGAGCATCACATGCAATCTGCATACTAATATAGTCAGTTGCTCACATGGCTTAAGTGGTTTTTTTCTCTATCCACAATCACCACTTTCCTCTACCTCCAATTAGTTCTAGTAGTTCTGCAATTAGTTTAGTTCTCTTAGATCTACACCATGCAAATATCTGTCTACTGACGGCGAGAATATTGAAAACAGCCATGCGCAAATCACTCAAATCATAAAAACATTCTAAGCCCTGAGAATTCCAGATTATCTTTTATTCAATCACCTTATCCCCATAAACAAAAAAGTAAGCAGACCTGTTGCTCTCCAAACAATTGTAAAGACTTCAAGAATAGATCAATACAAACTAAACTATAAACTGACTTAGACACAGTATAGGTTGTCAAATTCATGAGAAGAAAATTCAAAATACTGATAGTCACATACTTAAGAATAATTAAAGTACAGAAGCAAGGATTCAAAGTATGTTATCTCAGAGAAGCAAGATATTCTATTGCTTTTATTTGTTAATATTTATATGCATAGTATCCATCAAATAATGTTTTAGTGCATAACTTCACCCTAACACATACAATACACTGTGTGCAAAAGCATTTTATCTACCTTAGACTCATATTTGGGAAGTACAGATAGAGAGTACAGAGGTTGACATTGTCATAATTTAGTGAGTTAGTGCCAAATTTTGTGACACTACCTAATATCTTTCCCCACATCACAAAACACAACAATTCAATGGATGTTTGAGGAGAACAAGGCAATAAAAATTTACATAAAATAAGTGACTTTAAAAAGACCAAAGATATTCATCTGCTTAATATACTATGCTGGAGTTCATTAAGGATTTTATAAGCAAAAAAAATTCAATATAACTTGCATTCTGATGATTTGAAAGTCCTTCATTGTCTCTTGGCTTTATACTTTTTATATACAGTCATCTTAATGTGTTTCATCCCATGAAAACTGTGTTCTCCACTATGCTATACAATGTCATATTAAAATATACTGCAGTAAATTGAATACCTTTTAGTGATTAATCAGACTTGAGACCCTTCAGCAGTTTATTAACCAAGCTGGATTAACTTCAAGAAATCACTATTTTCTCATGGTCTGTGTGCTATTATAAGACCTCTTATGGACTGAATTGTGCCCCCTTCATATATTGAAGTTCTAATTCCCAACATTTTGGTATTTGGTGATGGGGTCTACAGAATGTACTTCAGTTTACAGGGAGCCCTCCTGATGGAATTAGGGCAGAGAGCTTGTTTATTCCATATGTCTTACCCCCCAGTGTAAAAATACAGCAAGAAGGCAGTTATCAATAAGGCAGGAAGGGAGACTTCTCCAGAACCTAACAATGCTAAAACCCTGATTTTGGACTTTGAGCATCCAGAACTGTGAGGAAATAAATTTCTGTTGTTTAAGTGACCCAGTCTATGACATTTTATTATAACAGCCCAAGAAAACTAATATAAGACCTCTACGGAAACATAATTTCTGCATAATATATAGGAATATCTTCAAAAACAATGAACTATCTGTATCTCCTTGTGTATGTTTTTACTAGTCATCTTAATATATTCATGATTTTAAAACTGATATTCTCATCACATTATCTTTATTTTTGTGTTTGATATGTGAGAAACCTTTTCTTTATGTACATAAGATTTTAAACAATATAAATCAAATTTAGGATACAGTTAAATTATCTTTAACATTTAAACTTACTTAACTGAACAAAAATCTTTGCAAGATTTACAAGACAGAGAGTAATCTGTAAGGTAAATGTAAAAATCACAACAGAAACTTCAGTGAGTTTATATGTAAGAACATGGACATTTAAAAAGTAGTTTTTTTTTAACCTTTAAGTACTTTTAAAGAAATTCACGAGGGCTGGGGATGTAGTTCAGTAGTAGAGCACTTGCCTAGCATGTGTAAAGTCTAAGGTTTGAGCCCCAGCACTGTGAAAACAAAACAAAAAAACAAACAACAACAAACCCACCAGAACAAATATAGCAACTATCCAAGCATACTCTTTTGCCTGAGACCACCCTGGTTTTAGCAATTCAATTCCTTGTTCCAGGAAATCCCTCAGTCCAGGGAAAACCAGAATGATTTGTGATCCTACCAGCACATTGTCATTTTTATAGCAGGGCATGAAGTAGCTAAAGTTCTCATTTTCTAAGTCCCAAGAGCAAAGAGATTTTCATACTTACATTTATAATCTTTTTCCTATATAAATTTTGGAGTTTTAAAAGTAAAAGGGACCATAGAAATCATATTGCCCAAAATTTAGGTTAAAATAAATGAATTGCAATTTGAAGAGATGAGACTTTATGAACTGACTGTAACAAGAATTCCCTTTTAATTTTAGGTTAGTCTGTCCTCACAAAACTTTTCAAGAGTATTCAATTAAAAATAATCCTGAAGAAATTGCTATGACTCCAAGGTGGTGGGTAAATTAAAAGGTAATCTACTTTAACAAATAAATTCAAAAGTAGAATCTTATCAGGAAGTCTTTTAGATAAATCTCATCATTCATATGGAGGAAATGCTCAATAATTGTTCAGATAATCATGAAAAAGAAGAAAAGTGAAAGAAATTTTTTGGTGAGATATTCACAAGTCAATCTCTGTGGTATTGCATTGCTGTGTGATTAAACTTTCCAATGGAAAATCAATAAATAAGCACAGAGAAAACAGGATAGCCAAGATTGTTGAAACAACAATTGTGGGACACAGTGTGCTGATGGTGTAGCAGTTGGGAGTAGGAATAGAGGGGCAAGAATCTGTTTATAAAATCTGGGCATATGATATGATTCCATCTATGAGCAATGACAGATGCATGCATGTGTATATGTGTACATACGGAGATGCCTGAAAGGTGGTGAAGATGCTATTTCAAGGTAAAGAGCCTCGTGTGAACTTTATTTTCGCCCATACAGTATTTTTTATCTAGATACCCACCCTATTGTATTGTGGTGCGGTCCCACCCAGCCACGGGAGGGGTCACAGGTCAGCGCTGGAGCTACCCGCGAGCCAAGGAGCACCGAGTGGGTGAACAGAGCAACGGACCAACGCACCGCCCTCCCGCCCTGCAGGGTGGTTTTTCGTGGGGTCACCCAGGATTCCCCAAGAGGACAATGGCTTCTGGAACTCGCCCAGTTAGTTGCTACTCTAACAACCCTGCAGGGCTCACACGAGAGTACAAATTAGTGATGCTGGGTGCTGGGGGTGTGGGGAAGAGTGCCATGACCATGCAGTTCGTCAGCCGCCAATTCCCAGAAGATCATGACCCCACCATTGAAGATGGTTATAAAATACGGGTCCGTGTGGATGACGAACCTGCCAATCTGGACATTGTGGATACGACTGGACAGGCAGAGTTTACAGCCCTGCGGAATCGCTATCTGAGTGCGGGAGAAGGATTTATCATCTGTTATTCTATCACAGATCGCCAAAGTTTCGATGCAGTTCGGGAGTTTAAACAGCTTATCGAGGAAGTTGGACATACTAACGATACACCTGTGGTTCTTGTCGGAAACAAGTCTGACCTAAAACAGCTAAGACAGGTCACTAAGGAAGAAGGATTGGCTCTGGCCCAGGAATTCAGCTGTCCATTTTTGAGACCTCCTGCTGCTTACCGCTGCTATATTGATAATGCTTTCCATACACTTGTACAGGAGATACGAAGGAAAGAAAAGGAGGCAGTGCGACCATAAAGAAAAAATCTAAACCCAAAAGTGGCATATGGAAGAGGCTAAATCCCCATTCCAGAAGAAGAAAGATTCATTAGTTTGAAAGGAACATGTGCAGTGTTCCTGCATTAGTGAGTTCCAGTATCCTGCATTAGTGAGCTTGGTGCTTGCTCTTTTTCTGGCTATGACCATTATTTTAAAAATAACTATGAGGGGGGCATGCCTACATGGAGTTTTCAATTATATGGCATTTAAAGTATTGTCTCTTAGTTGATTGATTTATTAACCCAGTGATGCACTAATTTAAAATTGTTGCATTAGAATTTGATCTACCTTTGTTTTGGGGTTATGTTGCTGATATTAATTAATTAATGTAATTGTTTATACCCCAGGAGAATATGTATACCATGTGTGCTTGACGAATTTTGCAGGAGGAATTTTGTGAAGTATACTCCCCATCATTCTTCAACTTCAGTTTCCTGGGAATGGCCCAAGAAGGACCTCAGTCCATCTATTCATATTGTGCTTCCTTGTCACAGAACAAAAATCATACAGGAAAATCAGTGCTAAAGAGTTCAATGCTAAGGTCAGCAAATAGCTATGGAGCTGACACCTGTTGCAGATTATGGAGTGATGAGATTTGGGTAAATTGGGTCAGATGCTTGCAGAAATCGACTAGAAAAAGGTAGGGTCAAAACATTGTTTTCATTATAAACCTGACTTTTCTAAGAAGTGCACCTTTGGTCCAGACACTGGGATGGGTAAGAAGAGACAGATGCATATAAATGTAAATGGAGATTTCTTCTGAGAGGTTCTTATTATTTTCAGTGTTTCTTCCTTTCTTTACTTTAAAGGTAAGCACTGGATTGCTAAAATTCTTGTTTGTCCTTAGTTGGGACAGTCATTGCCTTGTGAAAGGTTGTTTTCTCCCCGCAGATGCACACAGCTATACATTATTTGTTTCCTAGTGCTTTCCCTTATCTTCCCTGTACTCTCTGGAAGAGCAATGTCTGGGCAAAATGATTTTTAAAACCCTTCACTAGATTGCATTTTTAAGAGTTGGAGTCAAATCATGCATGTGCCTCCTTGACATCCACAGTCCCTAGACTTTGTGCTCAAAGGAAGTCTATGGTATTTCTGCTGAATGGGTCAGTCATAACACTTTAATGTTCAAGTATGTAATTGAAAGATTTCCTTATAAGAATCTTAGTAAGTTCACCCCAGAGTTGTTCTAAGCCTTGACAGAGTTTAGCCTAACCTAACTTATGAGACCTTGACTCAATTTAGACTAATCACTTTTCCCCATATACATAATTGAGAAACTATAGTCATAGAAAGGAACAGCTTTAAATATTGCTGGTGAATTCTCTTATTTTAGGATCAGAATAATTTAGCTATCCAAACATATGTGTGGAGAATAATGCAAAAGTTCTAAGAGTAACACATTAGATATTGAGCATTAAATGCCACTGAAGCACCACGTGTGTCCACTCTCAGAGGATGACTTTGCGGAGCACCTCCTTTGAGAGATCAACCTTTCATTTTCTATTGTTGTTAGAGGCAAGAGGACAGTTATTGTGTTTTTCTTTACAAACTAACATGCATATGGTGTAGACTTAAAGAAAAAGAAACTGTTAGGACATTTTTTTAGCTCTGACTAATGTTCCCTTTTAAACTCCTGAAACCAGTCTTTGCTACCAATAAATCATGCTTCATGGTGCCCTACCCATCTGAAAGTGAAAGACACAAAAATTTGAGTCTGTGCAGGACAAAAAATGTCACAGGAACTATATGATTTTGGAGAAGCATGAAAGTAGAAAAGAAATACAGTGGAATTCTATTACAACCATAACTTACCACATTTAAACTAGTTTAGAGGCTTTTAAGCTTATTGCCTTAGTTTCTCATTACTATTGAACTAGGGAATTGCCATTAGTATCAAGCAGAAATATAATTGTTCAAGACAGTCAAGGCAGTGAAAAACATTACCAGAAAGATCTATAAGACAGAAGGAAATTTGTATTGCATATAAGAAAAATAATGTATTTGTGTTTTTAAGTAATATTTGTGTCAAATATTCCTGACATATTTGATTCTTGCAAGAACCAGTCCCTTATTTGGTTCTAAGAATTCTTTTCATGGCCCTCGATAGTCTGAGGGGTTTGATATGTGTAAGTCATAACTCAGTTCTTGGTAGTCATATAGCATAGATCGTTAATAAGCTCTAAATATTCAGCTTTATCCAATTTGAGAGCATTAAGATTAATTACTGCCTGGAAGTTTAAAGAGAAAAAAAACTCAGGAACAAATTGAAAGGCACCTGAATAGTTCCTGTCCATGCCAAATCCACAAATTAATAGATTCAGAAGCTAGTGTCTAAAATTAGTTGTTTAGAATTCAGAAAGGTATATGTTTTAACTTTGTGATACATTAGCAAAACTTGGTCTACTGTGATGTTTTGGGCAGAAAGAAGTTTTTCATGTTTGCATTAGTATATGAATACAGTTTACATAAAACAATACAAAACCCTTTTTAAAATTATTTAATTGAAGCTTTTTAATTATACTTGACAGTGGAATCCATTTTGACACAATTATAAGAGCATGAAATATATCTTATTCTAATTCAGTCCCTAGGATCTCTCCAAAACTCTTTTTTAAAAAAGAAAAAAGAAAGAAATTTAAAAGTTAAGGAATAAATTTGATTTGTCTTACATGATACAAAGAAAAATGTAAATAGCCCTGAAAGTCCTGCTATGTTTGATTAAAATTGTTCTACTTGACAGTTGTTCTGTAAACCAAACATATTCAAAATAGATTTAGAATCTACGGTGTCATTCAATCCTGGACTTCCTCAAATATAGAAAAAAATTAAATAACACTTTCTCAATTTGAAAGAAATATAAACATTTAAATTAAAAAATAAAAATTATAATTAGCACTTTAGTTTGTACCATACCAGTATGTGTGTATAAATATTATGTATAGGCACACATATGTATACAAAAATATTTGTGTATATGTGCCTGTGTAACCTGTATTTTTCACTCAATAGTGTATAAAAACTCCATGTCACTTAGCGATTCTTACTCAACATTGTACATCAAGATTACATGATACTACATGGTCTGAATAAGGTAATTTATTTTACTGTCTTTTAGTTTGGGTATATATCATATAGTTTCACCAATTTCTTACCATTATTAATAATAGCACTAAATATCCTTATAATAATTATTGAGTTGCAATCTCTGGTTATTTTATGTGACTAAACATTTATTTACTTTGATTTTATCTAAAAATTATGAATGCTCTTAAAACTTGAGCATGTTATGCCAAACTATTTTAGAATGGTGTGCATTCAAAAATACTGAGTGTTGTCACTTTTTAAAAAGATCTCGGACACCTCATAACTCTGCCAAATGGTTCTAATATGTAAAAATATTTTAATTAAGAAAGTAGCTTTGCAGTATACTATTTACAGAAGATCACACTTAGCTATTTTTTACCATAAAAAGACTATGAAAAACTCACCATCATCACATCTTGATAATGATCATTTCTAGGTGATAGAGATTTGAAGTGATTTTTAAAACTTTGAGAGTTTTCTTATTATCTTTCTAAATTATTTATTTTAAAAAGGTATCAGTTTTTTAAAATATTTTAACAAAAATAACCCCACCATATAAAATCAGAGATTGAAACATATTGACAGGAATTATGACAATCATACTAGTAATAGGAATAAGCACTCTGGAATTCTGGAATACCATTTACCCAAAAGCTTCAACTCATTTAATTGTTACTTATGACCAACTATGCATTTCCTCTAAGTACAGTTTTTATCTACATATAAAAACCTGGTCCACTGCAACAAAATAAAATCATAATAGAATAATTAATTAAATCAACCATTTATTGAGGAAAGAAATGTTTATGTAAGTGAAATAAATATCTCTTAGCCTTTTATTTTTGAATAACCTAGCCAATTTCAACAGGTGATCTAGCCAGTTGGCACTTATATTGAGATTACAATTAAACTATGCATTTGGAAATGGTGCTGTAAATTTGCATTTTCTGTCAAGTAGTTGAACTATATCAAATTATTTTGTTTCCATCCTCTCCTTTACTCACTTGACAATATGAAGACAGTCTAGTGGTTAGATGATACCAACCTAATCAACAGTTCTTTCTAAACTGTTGGGTCAATTCAGACTCTTACAGATCTTAACTATACAAATTAAAGGAAATATTAAACTGAATATCTCTACATTATTCCAAAAAATCCCTCAAATGGTCCAAAGATCAATAGGACCCTCACTGGGGTCCAAGTCTAAAAGACCAGACATGGTTGGCCAGAACCTAGTCACAAGAATAGGGAAACAGAGGATGCTGAAACAGTCTAGCTAGCATCTCACCCACATGACCAGTGAGATCAAGTCTCTGACCATTTCTTCAGTCACTGGTCTTAAGACTTAAAGTTCTGAAAGAGAGTGCGAGGGGCCAAGCTTAGATTATGTAATTGCCCCTTGTCTACAAGTGAAAGTTACCAGGGTAAGAGGAAATAACTGCCCCACCATGAATAACCAAAATGGAAGAGGGGCAATGTCCAAAATAAAATTAGGGCACAAGTGAAAATGGACTAGCTACCTACCAATAATGGCAAATGTTCACTGCAACTGACTAAAGTTAATCTCTCAACGCCTTTCTTCCTTCCTCATACCCTAACTCTTAGAATGGTCTTTTTTTAAAGCTGACAATCAACATGCATCAGTGAGTCATGAAATCAGTTTCGTAGGTTGCAACCACAACCTATGAAAGAAAAGTTGAATGGTGCAGAAAATATCAGAGCACGTTGCACACAGGATGTTTGTAAAACTTCTATTATTTTCTTTTATATATGTCTACAGTATATTTGCATGGTTGCATTATTTGTTTGCGAGAATTTGGCAGTGGCCCACAAAGTTTTAAAAATCTTTTACCACTAGTTTTTCAACTTTGTCTGAGCCTTTACCAGCATTTTGCAAGAACTAACAATTACATGTACTCCCTAACCTGGACTAGTGCAGTCTGGAAAGGGTATATCTGATTTCACTTAACTACTATTCCAAGGCCTTCATGATGAATCACTGTCAGTAGCTTATATTACAGTGATTTCATTCATTTTGTCACCACACATGGTCATTAAATTTTATTTAACTGGGACAAATCATTTGTGTAACCATCTCTATCATCTTTTCTGAAACCTTACCAGCACCACAAATGAGAAAATACCCAGTGTGGCAATTTTTCATCTTGAAGTGTTTTCACATCATGGTAATTTCATTAACTCATGCTGAATCAGTCAACTCTTAGTTCTTTCACAAAGCTTTGCCAATTCCTGTAACCCACACTGATTACTTTCTTTTCTCTGAATTCCTTTGATATTTGACATTAACTCTCAATATTTCCTCACACAGCTGTATTATCTCACCCAAATGAACTACACCTCAAAACTAGGTAGGATAAACGACATCTGACAATCCCAGAAAAATCACAAATCCCATGCACCAAAACCACTGCCTTTTATTCACAGGAAAATTCTCCAGGAATGCATCTAAAATTCACTTTCACTATTTATACTTTCTCTACTTCATACACAATTCTAATAAGCATACCTAGCAGATGGGAGTTAATCAATAAATGAAGCCAACAAACAGGAATCTAAGCCTGAAGAAGCTTAATTATAAGCAATATGCAAAAATGCTATTGATTTCTGTGCTGAACACAGTTGCATTCTCCTGAAACTCATATGCTAAGGCCCTCACTCCTAATATGACTATTGGAAGGAAGAAGGTAGGGAGGGAGGGAGGAAGGAAGGAAGGAAGGAAAGAAGGAAGGAAGGAAGGTTGGTTAAATGAGGTCATGAGAGTGAGAGTGGAGCCCTAATTCTATAAGATTGGTGTCCCATATTAAGCAACCCCAGAGCTCACTCCCTTCCCTCTGCACATCTGTACACAGCGAGAACAAAGTCATCTGCAAGTCAGAGAGAGGATAGTCACCAGAAAATGAACACTACCAGATATTTGAACTTTTGTTTTACACCAATCTGTAACTGTGAGAAATTTCTGTTGTGTAGGCCCCTTCATGCGATAGTATTTTGTATGGCAGCCCAAGCTAACTAGGAACGGGGAAACTAGAGTGACGCAAGATAGGACAGTTTTGTGGAAGGGCTATCAATGAAAAGTACTCACACGCCTACATACACACACACAAATGCATGCATGAACACAAAACTTCAAATAAATGCTTATTACAGAGCTATTGATTCATTTAAAGAGGTTGATATGTTCAGTATATTTCTATAGCAAGAAATGGTGATATTTTATAATTTTTAATATTTAAGTGGTCAGAAGTTAAATATTTTGTTTCTTTTTTTTTGTTTGTTTGTTTGGTGGTGCTGGGGATTGAAAACCCAGTATTTCTTCTTTTTAAATTGATTAAACATAGTTTCCCAAAAAGCTTTTTTCCTCAAATATTCTTTGTAGTTGAATCTTATTAACAATTCATGAAATATAATTTCACCTCTGTGGTGTGACCATAAGCAGTTTAAGGGTAGCAATCACCTCTTATTACTAAATACTTTAGAAATTATTAGTTGAAATCAGTGTCAGAAAACTATGAGATCCATACATTATAAATAGATTAATGGATGAATTTATCATACAATGCTTGAATAAATTTTAAGTATCACCTTTATTTAAACAACATTATCAAAAGCAGATACAATTTTGTGAGTCAAATACAAAATTTATGACATTTGGCTTTATTTTTTCTCTTTCAGGTTTAAAACATTTCAGACCTCGAGCATTTAACAAGAAAGAACAAGTCTATTTTACTGAAGCAAGGTGTCTGCAGAAAACAAGCACCTAGAAATGTGTAGACTTGCTTATGACTAAATCCTGAGACAGAGAGATCCAGGTGCAAATGCTCATCCCTCCTTTCAAGGACCATATGCCTTTTGAACTATATTTTAATGAAGAATAGAATTCTATTCCACAGTTTTTTTTGAACAGCGCCAAATGCTCATTTTCAGGAAGAATTCAGGAAAGTGTTTCACTCAAACAGCATGTATCCATTTAGATTATGGTCTTATAAAGATCACTCACCATAGGCTTCAAAATTCACAAATAATAATATATATGTGAACACAGAAATGATAGAACATTTTCCTGTATATTTGTATAAAACTGAATTTCACAGCTTCAACCTTGGAAGTTTTCTTTTCTTATTCTCCTTCTTTTTTTTTTTTTTTTTTTTTTTTTGAACCAGGGTTCTCAGGGGCACTCAACCACTGAGCCACATCCTCACAACTCTATTGTATTTTATTTAGAGACAGGGTCTCACTGAGTTGCTTAGCCCCTCTCCATTGCTGAGGTTGGCTTTGAACTCGCCTACAGGCCAATGGTAGATATCCAGCACCCAGCAATTATCATTTTAAGGTGATTATTTGGTTTTATATTAAGATTTTTCATGAGATTTCAAACATTATTATGGAGTATTTGTGGGCACTTTAGTTCATCAGTGAATGAATAGTTCGGGTCTTCTTCAAATTGTATGGGAAACTATATTCTAACCCAATACATATCAAGTTATATATAATTAGAAGCATGATTAAAAATACTCCTTAGTTTGGGGTTTGATTGATTTTTTTCAACAAATGTGTGTGCACATCTCTAAGATGAATCTATGTCAACACACATTTTTAAACTGTAGAAAGCACTTTAAAGAACAGTAGACCTGTAAAAATCAAAGAATCTCTTTCCTTTTATATCACCATCTGTTTAAATTTGCTGACAGTAATAATTTCCATGGCTTACCACAAGTATAGATTCTGACAATTCTTTTTGCATACTGTCAAATTCTCTTAGAAACAGCATTGGTGTTGAAATAGTAATTCATAGAGAAATGATTTAAATTAAGAGATATTTTAAAATGATTCTGTATATAAACAAACCAACAGGTTCTTTCAAATTACAGAGGGTGTGCTTTCCACTCAGATGTCTAAAATAATATCAAATGGGTACATGGAACTGCTAAAATTTCCCACAATATAAGATATATTTTTATAGAATATAGTTTCTGATACTAATTTGCTTATAAAAGCCATAGGCATTTTTTCCACAAAATTCTCTCGCTAACCATGAAATCATGCAAAATGTTTTGCAAGGAAAAGGAGAAAACATGATTCTAGTGACAGTACCAGGAACCACAGGGACAAGAAGGGTGACATAATTATGCCTCTAGAGGGCAATGAAAAGGACCAGATTTGGCATATTTTCCAGCAGGTGACAACCTCTATTAAACAAATTCTGTTCTGCTTTTAGCTCAACAATCAAATTAACAATTGAATTATTATAAACTGAGCACATCAGAGAATTTGCTGCCCCATGCTCTCAATTTTTGTCACAGCATGGCAGATGAAATGATGCTGTTTGTACAGCACAGGGGAATAAACAGAGGATATAATTGACTCTACAACTTCAACCACCTTAGGCTGCCCTAAGGCTAAGGAACAAATATTTCAGTCTCTCCATAAAGAATTCTGGGACACATAGATTAGAAACCTCTGTTCTGACCAACTGTCAATGGAAATGTGATCTATAACAACATCCCAAATTGACACACATTAGCTTCCACAGGCCAAGCAAAATTAATAAATATTCATTGAATATCTTCTATCCACAAAGTCTGTTTCAGTTTAGTTTAGTTGTAGTTGTAGTCAATGAATGATATTATATATTTTATGGTGTACAATGTGTTGTTTTTATACATGTACACATGGTGGAATGAAAGAACTACTTTTAATGATTGCACAAGCAGATGGGTCTGAAACCCAAACTAAATTCTAACATCATCCTGTGGGCAAAAAAGTACAATGGAGGATTTAAGCAAAGGATAATAATTTTTAAAAATCACACACAAATTTAGAAAATTTCAACACACATTTGGAAGATGAACCTAGAAAGATAGTTCAGTCCAATATTTGTTTTTTATTCTCTTTGGAAGTGAGTTGAACTAAATAGTTTACTGAGAGGATCCCATAATTATTTATTAAAAGTGAGAGGAGGAGCAAGAAATCACATGGCTTATGGGGTACTTTAGGGAGTTCCATTTGGTATAAAAATGTCCAGATATCTGGAAAGGATATAAAATGAAGTCAAGAGTTTCAGGGTGTGACAGGTGTGAGAAATTAAGGTCTTCCAGGATAAGAATGAAAAATAAATGAAGATGTAAAAGATATAATAAATACATCACAGCACAACTTTATGACTAATTATTAGTTTTGGGTCCACATAAGAAACAAAACAAAAGCAAGATGTGTACAGGTTTCTGATCTGGAACATATGAAATATGTGACATCGTTATTAAAGTGAGTTTGGGAAAGTAATAACAAATTAGATTTTAGGTATTTAAAAAGCTTGAATAGAGACAATATTTGAAACTATAAATATGAGCACGAGAGGAAAAGATGGTAAATAATGGCTAGAGGAAAATTATATATTCCTAATGGCAAGATGATTAAAATGGAAAAGTATATATAAGTTCAACAACATGCCATATAAATGTGTTTATTCCACAAATCTCTTCCAACTGTTCACTAATTATTCATTGAAATAACGCACAGTAAATATTTAAGTGCCTAAAGTTTTTGGATGGAAACATACTGTGAGGACAAAATCAGCATAGCTGTTGACCTCAAGGAGACTGCAGTACAGTGAGGAAGACTGGCATTAAGCAAAAGCACATATAAACCAATATATAATTTGCCAACTGGGAATAAATGCTATGAATTCAAATTTTAAATTCCATGAGAAATTATTATTGTCAATTCATAAATCTCTTTAATATATTTAAGGAGTGATAGTTCATTTTAAATAATCAGCATTGTCCCTAATTGGAGAGTTATTTGACATTCAAAATTTTAATTGCAAAAGAGCACCAGAACAATCTGCCTCTTTGTTCTCCCATAATGCTTTCTAGCTTTCTGCTCATAGATCTGTCTTCCTTCTTTGACCTTTAACTCTTTGAGAACACTCAAGTGGCACTTATATTGCATGATGCCTAGCACAATGCCTGGCCCATGGGAGGCACCATAAAACGTATGAGTTAATGAAAAGGTGCTCATTAGCAGCAGAAAATTATTACAGAAACTTTCATATTTTAATTTTCACCCTTCAACCCAGTATCAAAAATGACTGAATATCCACCATACATTGGATGCTGTGCTAGTCATTGGATCACAAGGAAATGCAAAATTAGTGCTTATGCTGAAATAATTTATAATCTAGGGACATGGATATACAAATCACGTAGCATTTCATGGTTCATAAACTGTGTTCCCATTGAGCATCTTTTCTTATTCTCATAATAATCTTCTGATGATTCTGCTAAGCAAAGCAGACCCACAGAGATTAACTTCCTTACCCACAGCCATGGACAGAAGCCTGGCAGAGTGAGTTCTATAACTGAAGAAGGGCAGTGTCTAATTCAGTGTGGGGTACAGGGATAGTAGAAGATTGAATTTCAGGAAAAGGTAAAGTAGAGCTTAAATACCAGTAGGGTATTCAGGCTTACAACTTAAAATCAATTCAATCTCAAATTGTTTATTTTATCTTAGATGCCAAGAAATAATTATGTACAAAATAAAAATTGAATCAGTACTAGTAATATAATACATTTAACCTGAGATTTAAAAATGTTATTTCAATAACCTTCATAAAACTAAAGGGTTCATACATCCTAAGAATCAATGTAAGGATTTATACATGCATTATTTTGTATAATTAGTGAAATTACCTTCTATTTAGTGTTATTTTTAAAATAAGTAGTAGTGAGAGCTCATGACTCTTAGTAATGTAATTAAAAATTATATTTCAGTTCCATTCATCAAGCAAACATGAGGAATGAGGGATGAGGTCTCAAAGTTGCTTGAATGTCTTGTAGTAGGTGCCTTTTGTTACCTCCAGTTTGCCTATGGCCTTCTGTCTAGCCTGCACTCAGACAGGGCTGATTGAACCAGGGTGGCTGGATTGCTGATCCAAGCAGGTCAATCATATTTTCCCTGGAGAACTTGAAATAAGAGATGAAGAAACTGAGCCCAGGGAGCATAGTGTCAATGAAAGCACCAAAGGAAAGCCCCCAGAGCTCCTTTGCTGAGGACCCAGAAGCTACCTAGGCCTTTCATTTCTGAAGTTTGTTTGTTCCATCATGTACCCCAATATTTTTTACTATATTTCCTAAAAGAAAAAAAAAAAAAAAAAAAACACCACGGTTGGGGATATAATTCAGTGGTATTTATCCAAAAGAACTAAAATCGGTATACAATAGTAATACAGGTACATCAATGTTTACAACAGTACAATTCACAATAGTCAAGCGATGGAACCAGCCCAGGTGCCCATCAACAGATGAATGAATAAAGAAAATGTGGTATGCGTACACAATGGAGTTTACTCATCCATAAAGAAGAATAAAATTATGCCTTTTGCTAGTAAATGGATGGATCTGGAGAAGATGCTGAGTGAAATAAGCCAGAAAGTCACGGGTCAGACATTTTCTCCCATATGTGGAAGCTAGAGCAAAAGAAGGGCAGAAAGGGGGAGGAAATTCCATGAAAATAGAAGGGTGATGGGTGGAGTAAAAGAAGGAAGTTGAGGGGGAAGGAGGGGAAGGAGGAGGGGCAGAAAAAGAGAGGAACTGCAGAAATTAATTGACCAAATTATGCTATGTATACATATGAATATTATACATATATATGTGAAGTATGGTCATGCGAGCCTGTAATCCTAGTTACTTAGGCTGCTGAGGCAGGAGGATCTCAAGTTTTAGGTCAACCTCAAAAGCAAAAACAAAAACAAAGACTGGGAATATAGTTCAGTGATAAATCACCTGCAAATCACCTGTGGTCACAAGGAACATAAATTCCATAAGTAAAATATATAAATTGTATTAAGTATATAAAATCCTTTTACTTCATTTTTACCAAGACTAGGTAAAAAGGAATCATTTGCTTTTCAAAATATATTTATTTATTATGGAATGGGGTGGGGCATGGAGATCTCACTAGTCTTACAGAGGTCATAAATATGGGAAGGATCTTGGAGCTTAAGCCAAATTTTTAAATTTACTGAATTCTTATTCCAACAATTTGGAAAATTATATAATTAAAACAAAATTTTCTTTGATAAATAAGAAAACATCAATCCCAGTTAGCAATGGATACATAATGCAGTAATGCTAAGTTTGACTTTTGTATTAGGTGTGTAAGTCCCATGACATGTTAATTACATGGTCCCAAAACAACCATTGCTGCTCATCCAAGAAGTTAAATCTGGGAACCAAGAGGATAATTCTACTTCTCAAGTTGCTTTTCTAAAGCCTTAGATGTACTACTTTTGACCGATGTTACTTATGTTGAAGAGCAATAAACACAGGATGAGGCAGAGGTGGAACTCACTGAAAGATAAGCAAGTCCACTAAAATCATCCTTTGGAGACTGTTCTAATTAAGAAAACCATTCATTGTTTCAATTTAGAAGCCTGTGAGCTTTTCCCTTCAGGATGCCAATAAATTTTATTTATTAGGAACTACAGAGACCTCTGCATTATTAAGTATTTCCTATGTCGTTGATTTTAAGAATTATTTTTGGTTTCAAAACATTTTAAGTGCTGTTTTTTAGAATGTGCTAATGTTTTCAGGTTTCTGTGTCTGAGGAATAAATTTTATTTTTCCCTTCTAGTTCTATTCTGCTTGTCTAACAATCACTGACAATGGTTTTCAACACATGTGCTTGTGAGGCTACTATGGTTTGAATATTGTTTGTCCCCCATAATTCATGCAGGAGTTTAACCCCCCAGTCATATGTTCATGGTCTTAAGAAGACAGAACTTAATTCAACTATAACGTTTAGAGATGGAGTTTGGGGAAGTGATCAGGATTAAGGTAACTAGGATAGAGCCCCTGTGATTGAATTGATGGCTTCATAAGAAGAGGGAAAGAGACCACACACCTATTCATGGACTCCCTGTCTCTTGCCATGTGATGTTCTTGCAGTTATTTGCCAGCAAAAAGACCATGATGAGATGACACTTCTGGACCTTGTACGTCCAGAACCATGAGCCAAAACAAACCTCTTTTCTCTGTAAAGTAGCATGCCTCAGGTATTTCAAAATAGGAAGAAAAAATTGACTAATGAAATCTTTTTGTTTTAATTTTTACAGACTGCATTTTGATTCACTATACACAAATGGGTATAACTTTTCATTTCTATGGTTGTGCTCCATGTAGATTCATATCATTCATGTAATCATATATGTACATACAGTAATGATGTCTGTTTCATTCCACCATTTTTCTTACCCCCTTCCTCTCATTTCCCTCTATGTAATCTAAAGGTCCTCCATTCTTCTCTCATGCCCTACCCCCCCCCCACCCCCATTATATATCTTCATCCACTTATCAGGGAAAACATTCAGCCTTTTTTTTTTTGGGGGGGGGGGATTGGCTTATTTCACTTAGCATGATCTTCTCCAATTCTATCCATTTATCTGCAATTGCCATAGTAGTATTCTTCTTTATGGCTGAATAATATTCCATTGTGTATATATACCACAGTTTCTTTGTCCATTCATCTGTTGAAGGGCATCTAGGTTAGTTCCACAATCTAACTATTGTGAATTGAGTTGCTATAAACATTGATGTGGCTGCTTTACTGCAGTATGCTAATTTCAAGTCCTTTGGGTATAAACGGAGGAGTGGGCTTAAAATGCACTGCTCCCACTATTGTAGATTGGTTCTGACTGTAGAGTCACAATTAATAATATCCCTTTCTGAAAATAACCAGTGGAGATATAAACCAAAAATATTCTAACTTCTAAGCAGTTTTATTACTTAGCTTAGAAAATCAAGAAACTAAAAACTTCAGTTAAGGAAACACCCAGATGTTGAATAATTAATTATTAGTTTAGCAGTTGTGAATATTTTAAGTCTTTATAAATCATTATGCCATAAAATTTAATGTTAACCATAAAAATTACTATGTATTTGAAATTATTTATCTTGAGATAAAGTAATAGAAAAGTTTTTATTTGTTGAAAAACAGATAAAAATGTTTCAGTATCTTCACTTTTCACAAGCCTGTGTAAAACAAAGAAAAACATTTCTCTCCAAATAACTTCCTTAATATTGAACTGTATTGAAGATGCCCTCTTGTTATCCCATATTTAATTGGTTTACATGAAATGATGCACAAATGTAAGTAAGGAACCTGTAATTACTATGATAATTTACAGTCTAGAGTTTTAGGCTCAGTATGAACATTAAAATTATTCTAAAATAATTTTATATCTTTTTAAACATCGAATCAACAGTCTTACAGATCATAATAATATAAAATCCCATTTTATCATTTCTGCTCCAAACAGAATATTTTCCTTTATGTCAAAAAATAAAGTCAATGTGCATTCACAACTCATAAATCACTTTCACACAATATGTTATCATTTATTCAGCTTCAGCATCAATAACTGCTAAAGTACTGACTGAACAAAGTAAATATTTTCTTTACTTAAATTCAATTTATGGCTGAATTTAAATTAAACTTTAAGCAGAACTTAGCCTTTCTGGCCTTTTGTAATTGAAATTTAAGAAGTTAAGATAAAAATATCCATTATTGACTTGGGTAATACAAACGATTATAATCAGTCATATTTATCCTCCTGAGAAAATGTATCATCTCCTATCCAATTTTTAAAAAATCTGTGAGAAGGAACTGAATATGATTTTACCCTTCCTAAGACTATTTATCTGTATATTCAGTTTTTTTCCCATTAGAGGCAAGACAGTGAAAGCATTTTGTCAATGCAGTGGCAAGACAAAGTTAGGAGGCATTCACAGTGTGATCTGTCAGGGAAAAAATGATGTGGGCAACTTAACCGTCCAAACATAGACCCACGTTTCCTCCTCCCGGTTCATCCCTGCAGGTAGCAAGGTGTCTATGGAAACAGAAAGGTTAAGATCAGATTTTCCCTTTCTCTTCTCTACCTCAAAATCTTTGAAATAACTCTCTTTTGTTCTGAAGAAAACTGTGCCTGTCTGGGAAGCAGGACTCTCCTTGTCTGGGAGAAGGATTCATTTGAGACAAAGAAAGTATCTATAGCTCCCCTGCCCGCTCTGTCCCTGGCTGTGCTTCTGGGCATACAGGGGCCAGTATGTTTGAACATAAGCTAGTCAGAGACACTGTCAACAAGAAAGGAGAACGTTCAGATGTCCTGTTGAGTTCCCACCTTCTCAGAAATACCAAGTATAACCCACTTACCAAAACAAAGGGCAATCAGTTGCCAAAGGGGTCTTTAGGCTAGATCTTATTAAGAACAACTATTTTATTCTTAGATAAGAAAAACTTAAGATCCAAGGCATAAAGGATGTATCTAAGGTCTGCCAATTCCCTGTCCAGTGTTATCTTCACTTGTTGCTGTTCCGTTGGCACAATTACTAATAAAGTCCATTTTGGTGCAGTGTTCTGCTCATGTCCCACTGACAGAATGCAATGGTCATACTCTTCTACTTGGGGAATTTGCTTCTGCCATTTCTTTTCCTGCTCCTGGCTTTTCCTAAGACTCCTTTTCAGTTCATATATTTCTCCTCAGAGACACCTTGTCTGACCACCCTACCTAAAATTCCCTCCCTCTCTTTCCTAGCATACATTTATCAAAATCTAAAATCATTTCCCTAATTTTTTTGTCTACTCAGTCATTGTCTCTCTTCAAAGCTAGAATATATGTTCCATGATGCAGAGACTATAGTTATTTTCTTTGCCACACTGTAACTGTAGCATGTAGTCTGACACAATAGTAGTTACTCACTGAATATCACTTATACCAAACATTGCTGTAAATTATGGCAGAAAAAAAGAAAAATGAGCCAAGCTTTCCCAGTTACCAAATGGGAACCCATAACCTAATGATGGATGTAAATAACAAGACTTGAGGACACAAATATAAGAAGGGCAGAATTCAATAAAAATAATTTTTAAAATAAAACACTTATGAAGAAAGGGACAAAATAAATAACCACAGATGCCTTGTGACTTATGATGAGATTACATCCTGATAGACCCAATGTAAGTGGGAAAGATTCTGAATTTAAAATATATTCAATGTACCCAGGCTAAGGAACATCATAGTTCAGTCACACAGAACAATGGAGAGCATCAGTTATTCACCCTTGTGATCACATTGTCAGTGGGAAGCTGTGGGGCTCACTGCCACTAATGAGCATTGCAAGTTTTGTGCCACATATTGATAACCTGGAAAAAGATGAAAATTCAAAATACAATGTCTACTTCATACATATTATTCTCACACCATCAAAAATATGTATAAATTCAGAGGTTTCTTAGAGAAGTTGGGGGGGGGGGGGTTGTTTGTTTTTCATTTTTTTTTTTTTTTTCTTTTTAAGCTGAGGTAGAGTTTGACTTTTACAGAGGCTGCAGAAGGAAGGGACCTGCCAAGAATGGGGAGCATCTTGACCAAGATCTTGGAGAAGGCAGGTATGACATTTGGAAAATACCTGATTGGAGCAAGGGGAACAGAAAGAACCAAGAACAAGGACAGAGCAAAATAAGAGCACTTCAGATCCCTCAACCACGTCTTCTTTCTATCATGTCCTTCCCTTCAGTTCTACTTCCCACCAAACCAACCCAGACATCAAGATGTCACATCAATCCCTACCTTCAAGAACCTCAGACTCAGTTTCCTATTCCATCTTCCCTTCAATGTCCCCAAATTCAGTCAAGACATTTGTCTGCTGTTTTGGTACCTGAGCTGGCAAAAATAAGTTCTGAGCAGATCCATGTCCTAAGTACTCAATAATCCTTGACCTCTCCTTTTGTTATTCCTTATGGTACTTACCTAGAATGTTTTCTCTACCTAAGTTACCCCTGTGAGAATGGCTATAACCCAAAATAAAAAATAACAAATGTTGGTGAAGATATGGCAAAAATGAAACTCTTATATACTGTAGGTAGAAATATAAATTAGTACAGCTATTATGAAGGAGAGTATGTTTGTTTCTCAAAAAATTAAAATTGATTTAACATATGATCTGCTTATCCCATATCTTTATATGCAGCCCAGAAGGCCTTCAGCTAACACCTGGCTCTCTGTGTTCCAGAGGATGTCTTTCCTACATGGTGAGCCTCCTCTCTGTGCTTAGCACCCATCACAGTACTACACTCCCTGGTGGGAAAGTTTGCCACTGGACTGTGTGCTCCTAAAGGGCTAGAACTTATGTTTAATAAATTATGACTTTTTTGTAACACATGTCTCTCATTCATTTATTTCTTTTAGTCTTACCACAACTCATGATACATTCGAGATGCTGAATATATATTTTCTGACGTTATGAGTAAATGACTGAGTATAATACATAAGGACAGAATGGGATGGAAAGAGTTGAAATTCCAAGTTGAAAAGTTTGTATTTTTCAGTTTGGGAAATGATGTAAAACTTGACATAATCAGATCTGTGTTTCAATACTGATTCTGGCAATGAATCTCTGGCAATGTCTGATGTGGAAGACAAAGTACAGAGGAGAGAAACATGTGGTAAGTAAATCAGTAAGGAGGCCATGACAACTGTCTAAATGAGGATGATAGGGGCTATATTAAGACAACAGCAGAAAGAAACAGTGAAGAACTTTAAGTTGGAAAATGATGGATTCAGTTCAAATAGGAATAAATGACTCAATATGCGATTGGAAATATGGGTCTGGATATAAAAATGTTTATAAATTACAGAATTTCTATTATTAGAAATTAGTCATTACCATCTCCTTCATCTCTATTTTAGTTCTTAAAACTGGGATCAAGGGTAAATATTTCAATCCAATGCAATCAACTCCAATTTGAGCATCCTATCTTTTAGGAATGACTGTCAATCCAAGGTCAGAAGAAAGTGTTTTCTGCAAACAGGCTATACATTGAAAGTTTGTGAGGCACCAGGGCCTGGACTTCATAAAACTGCTTGTATGTGAGGTAAAAACAAGATAAAAGAACCTAGATGAGAAACAAGGAAGTGGAATATTCTAATTTTGAGAGTCTCGTGGTAGTACAATTCTTACTTTTCTCTACAGGAGATCTAGATTTAATTCCTCAATTTACTTCATCAACCATTTTTTCAATATTTACTTAGTGGTAGGTATCACTCTGTACTTGGAATTTATAAAAATTAGTGACAGAATTGCACAGATTCACACATTTAGTATTAGCAAGAAATCCATGTAAAAATCTGTCACATATTTTCCCATATAATTTTCACTACCACCCTGTGTTTTCGCACAGAGTGGTTACAATCTGCTCTTAGCTTACTATTAAGCTAACTAACCTCTGAGTACATAGTTCCTATCCTAAGAAAAACTAGAGTTCAGAATATGGAAGTATATACATTAATTTGAAGAAAATTAAGTCAGGGAGGTAATAAATGCTTAAATGCAAATTAGAAATGTGGGAGTGGTGTGGAGATCAAATACTTTTAAAAATTTTAGTGCTTTTTCTTAGCAGGTTATTATGACTTTCTTTAAAACAATACTAATTGATTCTGTGTAAGTCGTGAAGCAGTTCAGTGGGGTTTCTTTAGATACACACCTCCCAATGGCTTTCTGTAATAGTCAATAATAGTATCAAGGGTCTTCTCATAGCAAATAGTCAATACAGACTCTAGCTTCAGTACCAGGATGTATACCTACAAAAGCAAATGGAAAACATTCCTAAGAGTCATAGAGAAATGGGTCTGAAAGAATAGAAGAGACAAGGAAGAAGAGAATGCCAAAGATAAAAATTAAATATCCCTAGTTTTCCCTTAGGCAACATTTAGCACAACATGCAGTTGCTCATATTGTAGTATCTTCAAAGGAGTATTAGGTATTTCAGTGCTTTATTATATCTTGGCTGAACTTTACTCTCACATTGTCTTTACTCTAGAGAGGTTAAGATGTAAGAGATGAGGTAGGAGTTTTCTATCAGAGAGCTGTGACCAAACAAGAGTGATTTACTGTAGTTTTCCCCTTTGGGTTTGCTGTTGGTTTGGGTTTGCAGGTGAGGGTTTACAGGGCTTTCATGTTACTCTATCATCTCTTCTTCACTCACTCTATGAGAATAGTGCTTGTATTATATCAGGAGAGGAAAAAAGCAAATATGGTTTAATGCTTTGTTTAGCAACAATATTCAATGAGCAATTTATACAATTTGGAGATATATGATTTCCCCTAACAAAAATTACATATGCTTAAAAATAATTTTATGGTATACTTTGGGTGTTTAAAAACTGGCATACATATATGCTTAACCAAATCATTCTTGCTTCCAGAAAGGAAAGAAGTAGTTTAAAAATCATAAATATTAAAAGAATAAAATGATATATGCTATTTTTAAAATTGAGGAAATTTCATCTAGGCTTAAATATGAATGGAAAACCATCTGCAGTCTCAGGAAGTTTACAAAAATCAATCTTTCCAATTTAGATTGAAATATTTGAAATAATTACTATGCATGTAACACAGACTAACAAAATTCAATGTAGCTAAAATGTTACAAATCCAATATATATTCATAGTGTTTAAATTATATATACAAACATTTTGGATAAAAATCAGATTCATCCAATTATTTTTCCTTCAATTCCTACAATTCTAAGTAGTAGCTTTTGCTATAGGCATTATATGTATCATGAATACACATTCCACAATTCTTACCATTTTTATGCATTACTTTTGCAATAATTTAAAAATCATGTCTTTCTCATTCTTTGTATTTAGGATACTTAAATTGAGCCAATGATATAGCTCTTGAATTTTGTGTATTATTTTTCTGAACTGAATATTTTAAATCCATAAATAAATTACAATATGAGAAAAATGAAAATAACATCACTAGCTATCAGGGAACCACAAATCAAAACCGTAATGAGATAAAGCTTCTCACCCCTATGAGAAAGGCTATCACCCAAAACAAAAAATAACAAATGATGAAGATATGGCAAAAATGAAAACTCTTCTGTACTACAGGTGGAAATATAAATTAGTATAGACATTAAGGAGGAGAGTATGTTTATTTCTCAAAAAATTAAAATTGATGTAACATATGATCTACCTATCCCATATCTTTATATATAATCAAAACAAAACCTGCACTCCACTATTTATCACAGCACTATTTACAATAGCCAAGAAATGGAATCGACCAAGATGTCCACTGATGATGAAAGCATAATGAAATGTGGTACATAAACTTGATGGAATAGTATTTAGTCATAAAAATAATGAAATTCTATAATTTGTGGAGCAATGGATATAAATGGAGGATATTCTATTAAGTGAAATAAACTAAACACAGAAATGCAAATATCATTTTTTCTCTTTAAGTAGAAGAGTCTAGAAGAGTGATCACAAGACTACAGGAAGGGTCTGAGGGAGAGGAATAGAGGACACTGGAGAGCAGGTACCAAATGCAGTTAGATGGGGAATGAGTACTTGTATGCTACAGTAGAGTAAGGTGACTACAGTTTATAGAAATCTATTATATGTTTTAGGAAGAACTGGCAGATAGGAGTTCAAATGCTCCAAATATAATAAAATGGAGATGAAAATGCTGATTATCATGACTTGATCAGTAGGCATCTTTTATATCTGTTGACATATATACATTGCACCACATAAATATCACAATATCACGTGTTACTTTAAAAGAGTAGATTGGAGGAGGTTTCAAGAAGGCGGTCTAGAGGGTGGCTGCATTTCATGTTGCTCCAGGACTCAGGATTCAAAAGAGGAGAAATTGAGAGACTTGGGACCAACTCAAAGCAGCCGGGTGACTCTCTCCCATTAGGGAGGCGTCCCAGATGGGGCGGTAGTCCCGGAACGCAGGGAACTTTGTGAAGTAGAGCTGCCCGGCGAGACAGCTGCTGGAGCAGTGAACTTGGACAACTGGGAGCATCGGAGAGGAGGCCGCTCAGCACAGCGCTGGGACTTGGAGCAACCACTGGGGCTCTGGGCGGCGGCCCAGAGGAGGGGCTGCGAGGAGAGCTGTTTGGACTCGGAGCAACCACTCCTGAACACCAGGGCTGCCCTGAGGAGGAGGAGGAGAAGCGTGGCTGCTTCGATTCCGAGTGACTGTACCAGAGCTACGGGCGGTTGCCGGAGGAGGAACTGCATGACGAGCTGTTTGGACTCAAAGCTACCTTTCCTGAACACCAGGGCCTGCCCGGAGGAGGAGGAGGAGGAGGAGGAGGAGGAGGAGCGCAGTGGGTCGCTTGGACTTGCAGTGACTGCGTTGGAGCTCCAGGCCGCTGCTCAGAGGAGGAGGTGAGTGGTGAGTTGTTTGGACTTAAAGCGACCGCTCCTAAACACTGGGGGCTGCCTGGAGGAGGAGCGTGGTGGGTCCCTTGGGCTCCAGTGGCCCCACCAGAGCTCCAGGCAGCTGCCCGGAGGAGGTATGCAGCAGGTCACGTGGATTCAGAGCGACTCACAGTGACTCACAGTGACCGCTCCTGAACGCCCGGGGGGCTACCTGGAGGAGGAGGAGAAATGGGGTGGGTCACTTGGACTTGGAGTGTCTGCCCAGGGCTACGGGCAGTTGGCGGGAGGAAGAGGCACGCAGTAAGTTCCTTGGACTCCTAGTGACCACACCGAAACACCGGGCGGCTGTCTGGAGGAAGAGGCGTGCGGTGGGTCTCTGGGACTCAGAGCGATTGTACGGGGCTCTAGGTGGCTGCTCAGAGGAAGGGCCGCATAGCCAGGCGATTAGGTGCAGAGCAGGGTCCCAGGACCTAGGAGTCTTCTTGGTGGAAGAGCCGCACAGAGACAGGCTTAGGGCAGAGCGAAGGTTCCAGGCCTGTAGGCAGATTCTCTGAGGAGAGGCAGCCTAAGGAGACTCATTTGCGAAGGGTGAGGCTCCCAGGCCCTGGAGGCAGGGCCGGGCCCTGGGAACATTGCAGAGGAAGGCAGCCCAGCCCAGGCAGTAGTTATACATTGAGGGGAACCTCTAGGAGGGGAATCCACCAGCGAGACCTCCCAACCAGGTGAGTCTTCCCTGCCAGGTGAAGTTTTCCCACAAGGACGGTAAAACCAAAGACACAGGCCCAAACAGGCCTTGCTTCAGCCCGCAGCCTAGTTCCCCTTTGGATGACCATTGGTCAACAAGTGGAGACACCTCTGCCCACTAGCAGGGAATATACCCCACCTGAAGGCCACCACCCCTAGGGAGGCAGCTTCCTTGTGGAGCACCACATTATCAACTTCCTCCAAGACTTCAGCCTACTGAAGGCTAAGAGGGGATATACTAGAAATCGTCAGGGACATTATAAGTCGATAGAGGAAATCTGCAATATCTTAGCAGTCCACTGATACCTGAACAATATGAGAAAACAAGGGAAGAATATGCCCCAATCATATCTAGATGTTACATCAATAAAACCCAATGACAGCATGGCAGAAGAAATGAAAGAAAAGGAGTTCAGAATGTACATAATTAAAAGGATCAGGGAAGCAAACGATGAGATGAAAGAGCAAATGCAGGCATTGAATGATCACACCAATCAACAGTTAAAAGAGCAAATACAGGAAGCAAAAGATCATTTCAATAAAGAGTTAGAGATATTGAAAAAAAAAACAAACAGAAATCTTTGAAATGAAGGAAACAATAAACCAAATTAAGAACTCCATAGAAAGCATATCCAATAGGACAGAACACCTGGAAGACAGAACCTCAGACATTGAAGACAAAATATTTAACCTTGAAAACAAAGTTGAACAAACAGAGAAGATGGTAAGAAATCATGAACAGAATCTCCAAGAACCATGGGATATCATGAAAAGGCCAGATTTAAGAATTATTGGGATTGAGGAAGACTTAGAGAAACAAACCAAAGGAATGAACAGTCTATTCAACGAAATAATATCAGAAAATTTCCCAAATCTGAAGAATGAAATGGAAAATCAAGTCCAACAGGCTTATACGACTCCAAATACACAAAATTACAACAGACCCACACCAAGGCACATTATAATGAAAATACCTAACATACAAAATAAATACAGAATTTTAAAGGCTGTGAGAGAAACGAACCAAATTACATTCAGGGGGAAATCAATACAGATATCAGCAGATTTTTCAATCCAGACCCTAAAAACTAGTAGGGCCTGGAACAACATTTTTCAAGCTCTGAAAGAAAATGGATGCCAACCAAGAATCTTATACCCAGCAAAACTTACCTTCAAATTTGACGAAGAAATAAAACCCTTCCATGATAAACAAAAGCTAAAAGATTTTACAAAAAGAAAGCCAGCATTACAGAACATTCTCAGCAAAATATCCCATGAGGAAGAGATGAAAAACAAAGGAGCAAATCAGCAAAGGGAGGAATTATCCTAAAGGAATTGTCAAATAAAGGAGGAACCAAGTAGTGTCAAATAAATAAATAAATAAAATTTTAAAAATGAACCATATGACTGGGAAACCAAATCATATCTCAATAATAACCCTGATTGTTAATGGCCTGAATTCATCAATCAAAAGACATAGACTGGCAGATTGGATGAAAAAGAAAGATCCAGCAATATGTTGCCTGCAAGAGACTCACCTCATAGAAAAAGATACTCATAGACTAAAGGTGAAAGGATGGGGAAAAACATACCATGCACATGGACTCAGCAAAAAAGCTGGGTATCCATCCTCATTTCAGATAATGTGGACTTCAAGCCAAAGTTAGTCTGAAGGGATAAAGAAGGACATTTCATACTGCTTAAGGGAAGCATAAATCAGCAAGATATAACAATCATAAACATCTATGCCCCAAATAGTGGCTCATCCATGTATGTCAAACAAATCCGTCTCAATTTCAGAAACCAAATAGACCATAACACAATAATATTAGGTGATTTTAGCACACCTCTCTCACCACTGGACAGATCCTCCAAACAAAAATTGAACAAAGAAACCATAGATCTCAATAACACAATCAATAATTTAGACTTAACGGACATTTATAGAATATACCATCCAACCAAGAGTGAATACACTTTCTTTTCAGCAGCACATGGATCCTTCTCTAAAATAGACCATATATTATGCCACAAAGCTAATGTTAGCAAATAGAAGAGGATAGAGACACTACCTTGTATTCTATCAGATCATAATGGCTTGAAGTTAGAAATAAATGAAAGAGTGAAAAACAGAAAATATTCCAACACCTGGAGATTAAACAATATGCTATTATATGATGAATGGATAACAGAAGATATTAGGAAGGAAATTAAAAAATTCTTAGAGGTAAATGAGAACAAAGAAACATCATATCAAAATCTCTGGGACACTATGAAAGCAGTACTTAGAGGGAAATTTATTTCATGGAGTGCATTTAATAAAAGAAGTAAAACTCAACAAATAAACAACCTGACACTACAGCTCAAAGCCCTAGAAGAAGAACAGACCAGCACCAAAAGTGGTAGAAGACAGGAAATAGTTAAACTCAGAGCTGAAATCAATGAAATTGAAACAAAAGAAACAATACAAAAAATTGACAAAATAAATAGTTGGTTCTTCGAAAAAATAAACAAAATTGATAAACCTTTAGCCACATTAACAAAGAGAAGACAAGAGAAAACCCAAATCACTAAAGTTCGGAATGAACAAGGAAATATCACAACAGACACGATTGAAATACAAAACATAATTAGAAGCTATTTTGAAAATCTATACTCCAACAAAATAGAAAATTTCGAAGACATCAACAGGTTTCTAGAGACATATGAATTGCCTAAACTGAACGAGGAGGACATACACAATTTAAATAGATCAATTTCAAGTAATGAAATAAAAGAAGTCATCAAAAGCCTACCAACAAAGAAAAGTCCGGGACCAGATGGGTTCTCAGCCGAGTTCTACAAAACCTTTAAAGAAGAGCTCATTCCAATACTTCTCAAAGTATTCCATAAAATAGAAGAGGAGGGAACCCTCCCAAACTCATTCTATGAAGCCAATATCACCCTGATACCTAAACCAGACAGAGACACATCGAGGAAAGAAAATTTCAGACCAATATCCTTAATGAACATCAACGCAAAAATTCTCAACAAAATTTTAGCAAATCGCATACAAAAACATATTAAAAAGATAGTGCACCATGATCAAGTGGGTTTCATCCCAGGGATGCAAGGTTGGTTCAACATCAGGAAATCAATACATGTAATTCACCATATCAATAGACTTAAAGTCAAGAATCACATGATTATTTCAATAGATGCAGAAAAAGCATTTGATAAAATACAGCACCCCTTCATGCTCAAAACACTAGAAAAAATAGGGATAGTGGGATCATTCCTTAACATTGTAAAGGCCATCTATGCTAAGCCCATGGCTAATATCATTCTACATGGTGAAAAACTGAAAGCATTCCCCCTAAAAACTGGAACAAGGCAGGGATGCCCTCTTTCACCACTTCTATTCAATATTGTCCATGAAACTCTAGCCAGAGCAATTAGACAGACCAAAGAAATTAAAGGGATACGAATAGGAAAAGAAGAACTCAAACTATCCCTATTTGCTGATGATATGATTATATACTTAGAGGAACCAGGAAGTTCCACCAGAAAACTTTTGGAACTCATAAGTGAATTCAGTAAAGCAGCAGGATATAAGATCAATGCACATAAATCTAATGCATTTTTATATATAAGTGATGAATCTTTGGAAAGAATAATCAGGAAAACTACCCATTCACAATAGCCTCGAAAAAAATAAAATACTTGGGAATCAATCTCACAAAAGAGGTGAAAGACCTCTACAATGAGAACTACAGAACACTAAAGAAAGAAATTAAAGAAAACCTTAGAAGATGGAAAGATCTCCCATGTTCTTGGATAGGAAGAGTTAATATTGTCAAAATGGCCATACTACCTAAAGTGCTATACAGAGTCAATGCAATTCCAATTAAAATATCAATGATGTACCTTACAGAAATAGAGCAAGCAATTATGAAATTCTCTGGAAGAATAAGAAACCCAGAATAGCTAAAGCAATCCTTAGCAGGAAGAGTGAAACAGGGGGTATTGCAATACCAGATCTTCAACTCTACTACAAAGCAATAGTAACAAAAATGGCATGGTATTGGTACCAAAATAGAAAGGTAGATCAATGGTACAGAATAGAGGACACGGACACAAACCCAAAGAAATACAATTTTCTCATACTAGACAAAGGTGCAAAAAATATGCAATGGAGAAAAGATAGCCTCTTCAACAAATGGTGCTGGGAGAATTGGAAATCCATATGCAATAGAATGAAACTAAACCCATATCTCTCACCATGCAGGAAACTAAACTCAAAATGGATTAAGGACCTCGGAATCATACCAGACACCCTGCAGATTATAGAAGAAAAAGTAGGTCCAGATCTTCAACACATCAGCTTATGACCAGACTTCCTCAACAGGACTCCCATAGCACAAGAAATAAAAGCAAGAATCAATAACTGGGATAGATTCAAACTAAAAATCTTTCTCTCAGCATAGGAAACTATCAGCAATGTGACGAAAGAGCCTACAGAGTGGGAGAAAATCTTTGCCAATCATACTTCAGATAGAGCACTAATCTCCAGAATCTATAAAGAACTCAAAAAACTGTACACCAAGAATACAAATAATCCAATCGACAAATGGGCTAAGGAAATGAATAGACACTTCATAGAAGAAGATCTACAAGCAATCAACAAACATATGGAAAAATGTTCAACATCTCTAGTAATAAGAGAAATGTAAATCAAAACCACCCTAAGATTCCATCTCACCCCAATTGGAATGGCGATTATCAAGAATACAAGCGACAACAGGTGTTGGCGAGGATGTGGGGAAAAAGGTACACTCATGCATTGCTGGTGGGGCTGCAAATTAGTGCAGCCACTCTGGAAAGCAATGTGGAGATTCCTCTGAAAACTTGGAATGGAACCACCAGTTGACCCAGCTATCCCACTCCTTGACCCATACCCAAAGGACTTAAAATCAGCATACCACAGGGATACAGCCACATCAATGTTCATAGCTGCTCAATTCACAATAGCCAGATTGTGGAACCAACCTAGATGTCCTTCAATTGATGAATGGATAAAGAAACTGTGGTATATACATACAATGGAATATTACTCAGCCATAAAGAATGATAAAATTATGGCATTTGCAGGCAAATGGATGAAATTGGAGAATATCATTCTAAGTGAGATAAGCCAATCTCAAAAAACCAAAGGTCAAATGATATCGCTAATAAGTGGATGATGACACATAATGGGGGGAGGGAAGTGTTAGTGTTAGGGTTAGAGTTAGGGTTAGGTAGGGGGGCAAGAATGGAGGAAGGAAGGACTGTATAGAGGGAAACGAGGGGTGGGAGGGGTGGGGGGAAGGGAAAAAATAACAGAATGAATCAAACAACATTATTGTTTGTAAATTTATGATTACACAAATCGTATGCCTTTACGCCATGTACAACATGTATCCCATTTGTTTACAATAAAAAAAATAAAAATAAAAATAAAGAGTAGATCGAATCTTTTGCAAGAAAAATGATGCAAAACTTTTTTTTTGGGGGGGGGGGCGGTACTGGGGATCTAACCCAGGAATACTTTGCCACCAAGCTACATCCCCAGCCCTTTTTATTTTTATTCTGAGATAGGGTCTCACTACATTGCTGAGGCTCTCACTAAGTTGCTGAGACTGGCCTCAAACTTTCAAACCTCCTGTCTCAGCCTCCTGAGTAGCACAAAACTTTTAATTGAATTTTAAATAAACTTTTTGATGGTGTTGCAAAGGAACCATGACAGGAAAACCTTCATGCATTCACGCCCGTCAAGAGTACCTACGGAGAGGAGCATTTTGCTCTGGCCACTTAGGAAAGAAAACAAGATAGGAGTAAACAAATACATAAATTGCAAAGGAAAAATGGCTCTAAAGAAGATCTTGTACGTTTCTATTAGTAGCAGGCCTTGTGCTCAAGATATACTTATATATGTTCAAGACTAGACATTCTAGGGACCAAAATCTCAGATGCCTACAGGATATAGGCAGTCAGTAAAAAAGAGGATGTCAGGTTTCTTTTTTTTCTGAAATTATTTTAATTTTTGTAGCACATAGTATTTTCAATTGTAGCACATAGTATTTTCAATTGATGGATATGGAATACCATTCACTTAAAATTATACTGAAGGTAACATTTGTTGTTTAAATGTTAACAGTTCCACTAGAGAGTTTCAAAATCACTGCTGTAGCTCTAACTGGAATACAGTAATTCCTCTCTCCACAGGGAAGAACCCCAGAGGATACCTGAAGCCACAGATAGAACTAAAAAGGCATCTGCTACAAACTCACCAGATGATAAAGCAGACTCCATGTTGTTAGACCATCTTTAAGAAAAAAAGGAAAATTCATAATAGTTTGTGAAAACATTTGATTATTAATGCTGACATCTACTTTATCTAAATGATTATTATTCAGGACAACTCTTTACCTCTGAAGATTTTTTTGTTTGTTTAATTTTATGTGCGTGTGTGTGTGTGTGTGTGTGTATGTGAGTAACAGGGTCTTGCTACATTGCCCAGGTTACTCTCAAATTCATGAGCCCTAGTGATCTTCCTTGCCTAAGCCTTCCCGGTAACTGGAACTACAGGTATGAGCTACCATGCCTGCCTTTTAAGTTTTTCTGATCACTAATTTTGATTCTTAAACAACAAATGTTACCTTCTGTATAATTTCAAGTGACTGGGATTCCATATCCATCAATTGAAAATACTATGTGCTACAAAAAATTAAAATAATTTCAGAAAAAAAAGAAACCTATGTGTCTCTCTTTAAATTTGACAGTTCAAATTTTTTCATAGATTCTTAGAAGGAGAACTTGAGGCTTTCAAAGGGTATATAATTCTCTGTCTAAGCAACTATTCATTTAAAAATATTTAACTGCATTAGGAAGTATTTCCAGATAGCAAATTTCAGTATTTCCATTCACAGCATGAAAGCTACAGATATCTATCCAAAGGAAGAGTAAATAGGAAAACATAAAAACCAATCACTTCATCCTCATGTAATTCTGCATACAAAATAAAAACTAACAGGACAAAACATCTGTAAATGAGTTACTGAAAATGGAACAACATATCCCTCAATTTGTATACCAGTGTAATGAATTAAACCAATCATTTCACATACACTAAATTTAAGGTCATGCTCTTTAAAGGAAAAAAAAAGGAAAGAAAGAGGGAGCAAGTCATTTTCTCCTCTGTAAAGACTTGTAAGTAAGTAGGTGTTATAAATGTGGAAGGTTGTCATGTCTGAGAGTGAGGGACACGTCTTTGTTATGTCATAGATGCCCTTTTTGTTTGCGTTCTAGTGGGAACATGACAAATCACCTCATGTGGTAAGAAGAGAAAACGCTATCTTTAGCACTCAATGGGATAGGAAATTTGAGGGCAATAACTCAACTCTCTCCCAGGAAATTGTCCTTCAATACCTCTGTGTTAGTCAGCAATCTGTTACTGTAATAAATACCAGAGATAAATCAACTTAAAAAGATTTGTTTTTGTTCATATTGTTGGAGATTTCAGTCCATGATCAATTAGTCTCTTCCTTTGGACCTGTAGCAAGGCAATAAGTATATCATGGAAGGAGCACATGGCAGAAGTTACTCAACTAATGGTGGCAATAGAAAGAGAGGAAGAGGTTGAAGTACTGATATCCCTTTGAGGAGTATGCCCCTTGGGTCCTAACTTCCTCCCACTAGGCCCTACTTCTTAAAGGTTCCACCACCTCCCAATAGCCTCACAGGCTAGCAACCAAGTCTTTAATACATGGACCTTTAAGGGATACAAATCCAAACTATAGCAACCTCAAACTCCATTCTCTTGGAGGCTTGTGTTTGCACAACTACTAACTTGTACCAGTAGCGAAAGGTTCATACTCTTTGGCTTTAGCCTTCCACTCAACCTTTGCTTTACTCCCTGATCCAAGGGATCTCATTAATTCACCTCATATTATGAAGTCACCTAGTAAGAAGATGTCAATCCTCCATCCAAACAACTCCTCTTTACTTACATATCTATCATTAGAGACAAAAGCTACCAAACATCAGGGAAGGTCTGACACATGAGATCACATATATTCCACATAGAATCACAAGATTTGCTAATATATTCTTACAGAAATCAGAAGAGTACATTTGAAAATAAAATCTACATGTTTTAAAATATGGAGAATGTAATATTATAGTAAATTTGAGTTTCTTGTACAATTAAATACATACTGATCATACAACCCAGAAACTCTATTTCTAGATGTTTAGTCAGGATAAATTAAAACACATGTACATGAACACTTATAAATAAATGTTCACAGAAGCATTATTCAAAATATACTGTAAACTGAAATGTCCATCAACTAGTGAATGGATACACAAGTTTAGTAGCAGGCAACAAAACACTCAACAACAAAAAAGAATAAACAGCTGAAAAACACACAACATTATGCTAAATAAGAGAAGTTCATCAGAAAAAAATTACATATTGTGGAATTCATTTAAATAAAGTTCTAGACAGGCAAAACTAACATATCATGATAGAAGTCAGACCAGTGGACCCCTACAGCAGGTAATTAAGGGGATTAACTGCTAAAAGACACAAGGAAAATTGTTGGCATGCAGTTTCACAGTTGCATGCTTTTGTCAAAAGTCATTGAGCTATAGACCAAATGTGTGAATTTCATTGTTTAAATTTTAATTCAATAAAGTGAATTTTAACAAATGGATTAGACTTCAGATGTAGCTCAGTGATAGAGTACTTGCCTAGCATATGCAAGGGCCTGGGTTCAAACCTCAGCACTGCAAAAACAAATAAACCAACAAACAACCACCACCAAAAAAGAACCTCCCAAGCCAAAGTAAAAGAAAGAATCCAAAAATTTAAGAAATGGATTTATCATATTCAGCCTATACACACACACACCTATGTACCATGAAAGCTCAGAAAACTTTCTTTTCACCAAGATGTCAAGAAATACATTGGATAAGTGATTAGCTTCAGCATCTCAGCATACTTTAAAATGACCATCATCTAGTATCTCAGCATCTTTTCTGTGCTGGGGGTTGCTTTATGGAGTTTGGTAACATCGTTGTTGAGATGGGCTCCCTAGTACCAATAGAGATGGGGAATCCCAGAGTGAAAAGGGTCTTCTGGCAGCACTGACCCACCAAAGGAAAGTGGGTGCAATCACTGTCATGAGCAGCAGTGAAAACAGCAATCAGAATGACCTAAACTATAGGAATCTTTACTGTATCTAATTGACTATGGTGTCCTTAAATATGCTCCCTAATAAAATATGGTCTACATAACGTTTTAATCTATATAATACAAAATGCTTCAAGAACTGATGGCCAGAAAACTGAATACAGGGAAGAAAACTGACCCCTTCACCTGGTTCCCAGATCTAAGCCAGATCCAGCACTCTTTGAACTAAAGGGGAGACCAGGTTCCCTTGATAAGAGACCTTGCAATATGACCACAAATTGTGGTAAATCTTTTTCCAAACACTTTTCAGAAAGAAAAATTATCACTAGGAAATAAAGAATACTCAGATTTTGGAAGGATTAACTGATTCTAATCCCCAGGAAGCCAGTATAATAATCTCTTTTTTAAAAATAATGTTTGTAGACAGCTTTCCCTCTCTGTTCTAATCTTCCCTACATCTGTGAACATTGTTAAGAAAATATAAGACATTCCCTTCTTTGGTGCCAGCAGAAAGTTCACACCACATATGGGAACCCCCAACCTATTCCCACATTCTAACCAACATAAAAATCCTGAGTTAGTATAGCCATTTGGGAAAACATTATGGAGGTTCCTCAAAAAGTTAAAAATAGAAACTATAGTATGATCCAACAATCCTACTACTGGGTATATATTCAAAGGAAATGAATTCAGTATGTCAAAGAGATATCTGCATCCCCACGTTCATTGCAGCATTATTCACAATAATGATATGGAATCAATATAACTATCCATCTACAGACAAACCATGAAGAAAAAATATATATGTATGTACACACACACAACATAATAGTATTCAACTTTTTTAAAAAAGGAAAGCCTGTTGTTTGTGACAATATGAATGTTGTGTCTATCTACAATTAAAAATATTTTAAAAGTATACAAACTTCTGTTCAATAGGAGGAAAAAGTTCACAGAATCTATTATACAACTTGGTGAGTAGAATTAATAAGAATGTACCACATAGTTGAAAACTGCTAAGAGATTAGATTTTCAGAGTTCTTGCCACAAATAAATGATAAGTGTGTGTAGTGGGGGTAGATCCAGTCTCCTTTATTTATTTTCTCAAACCATTTTCAGACTGACTTGTGCAGGCTGCCAGGTTCTCCCCAGAAAACTTCATTATGTAATAAAACGTTTCATTCCCTTTTGATGTGTGTATGTGGTCATAAGTTTCAACATGCTAACCAAATTTTGAGTGTATGATCTACCTTCTTTCTGCTGGGCAAATCAAAATGCCATTGTAGTTTAGCAGAGTAGGAGCTTATTAACATGACTGTAATGGGTGAAGCGATTTCCCCATGCATATGTCTCCTCAGATTGATTCATTAATTCTTCCCTCAGTTTCTTGATATACAATTGAAATTGACATACTCATTTACTGACTTAAATCATCACTTTTGTGGGTATTGGGATGAGAAATATGATAGAGACAAGTATAAGTTCTGAAATTTTCTGTTCTTATCAGAATAGAAAAACACAAACAATACCTTTTATCTAAGGAAGCTAAACACATTACTGCCACCATCAAAGACTTGAAAAAATGCAATCTGTCAATTCTGTTACATCCTCATTTAACCTGCCTATTCTGCTTATGCAGCTAATGGAGGGATCTTAGAGAATAAAAACTTACCCAGGTGTTGATGACTGTCAGAGTTCTTTCTCCTGTTGGAGTATTTTACTGGAGCAAATTAACACAACCCTGGCTATGTATTTAGCATTTTTTCCTATACCATTTGAAAGTATAATGAGACACAGATATTTCTCACCAGAAAGGACAAAACTATACCTGCACTCTCACTTTTGTGAGCTGTGTCAACTTTCCGGCTCCCTAACCTAATGTAGTCTGTAGGGATCTTAATCATTGTACATTCCACAGAAAATATGGTCCACTATATTGATGACATCATGCTGATTGGAAAAGTTAAGGAAAAAATTGCAAGTATCATTGTAACACACACAGATGCCATAAGATGGAAAGAAAACCCATGGAAATGCAATTTTGTTACTGTGAAATTTCTAGGGATACAATGGTCTGGAGCATTCTTGGAAATTTTTTCTTAAGTAAAATACCAATTGTTATCCTTTGCACTGATTTTTGCTACAAAGGAGTCACTGGAATCTGTTGTCTTCATACAATTTTAGAAATAACATGCAATTTATTGGAGTGTGCTGCTCTAAATCATATACCATGAAACCCATATTGGGCTTAGAGTAAAGGAAGGCTATGCAGTAAGTCTAGGCTACTTTATAAGCTGATCTTCCAGTTGGTTCATACACCCCAGAAGATGTAATGATACTTGAAATGTTTTTAAAGAGCTGCTGTTTAGAACTTTTAACAAAACTGAAATAAATGATTAAAGCACAGGCACCTAGATTTTTGGAGCAGTCATATCCTTTTCTGCTCTAATCTTTTCTTTTGAAATAGACTTCATGACTCTGTATTTCAGATAATGTGCCCATTAAGAATCTTTAACTCCCCTGTTTTTGCAAAGAAGAATTTTAAACTCTCTTACTCAGTAATATGTGGGATATGACTCTGCAACAACTCCAGACTCCTTTGCCAGCAGATTCCCATTAGGTTATTTCAATAAAGGAAAACAGGGGGAAATTTGTTAAGTCAGAAGCTCATAATTTACATAATGTCATTTAGAATGGAAAAGTAATTTTTAATGCAATTTTAATTCAGAGTTTGAGTTTACAAAATTTACTTTATTGGCATTGGCCCCAAAGTGTAAGTTGAAAGACAATTTATAATATTTTATAATGAGAATACATTAAATCAAAATTAAACTCAATATTAAATATTTTATACTAGTTATATTGAACTCTTTGTGCTGTACATGTATGTGCTCAAGAAACAAACAAGTGTTACTGGATCTACATACTTAACGTATAACTATTATTTGCCTCCCTAATAAAAACTCAAAAGATTTATAATGTTAATAATTCAGTTAAGTCTACTCTCCCTTAAAGAGCTACTAGATCTCCAAGACTACTCAAACTTGTGCCTAGGAAACACACACACACACACACAAACACACACACACACACACACACACAGTGTTTCATAACTGAATTTAAAGGTATAATCCTGCATTTTTAAGTTGCCCAAGGTACTCATGTTTCTATGAGTGCCAAAATTAACAAATCTCTGCAGTATTCCTCTAGAGACTGATTACATATCTTCGCATGATTTATCGCCCTCCTATGACCGGCAAGTGGACAGTCTGCAACATTCGTTTGTAGGATCTCTGTCCTGGGGCTTTAGTAAACCTTGGTGTTTGCCTTGTGTCATGCAGGTGTCCAGTACAACTTATTTGATTTGGTCCCAAGGGCACTCAGTGTAAAACAAAGGTTAGAAAAAGATATGGTAAACAGTGGGAAAGAAAAGGAAGTTAATTATGCTGGGTGAAAGGCCACAGAATTCTGTTTTAGCACCTGCAAAAGTATGCCAATATTTATATAACAATCTCCTGGGATTTATGGGAGCTGTCAATTTTTAAGACACTCTACCTTTCCTTTATGTTTTTTTTCTTCCAGCCATCTGGGGGTAATATGTGTAGAGAGGGGATAATCTGACAAAGTATGAAACACAACAAACTGTAAGACTTTGAACCTTGTATAACAAAATACAAAAACAAAGATCAAAGCCACAAGGCACACTGGATGACTGTTTGGTTTTTTAAAAGAACAGCCCAAAGCAAGGAAAAAAATTTCCCGACTTCTAAACAATCACAGTATCAGCAAAGTGTAAACACAAGCATGTTTATCTTATACCTACCACAGAATCTCCTTGTGTCCCTTTCCTGTTTAAGTCTTTCGCCAGCTGGACGCACAGCACACTGGGCAGCCTGCTTTAATTTGCTCAGAATGAGAGATTATTTTGAAGTTCTGGGGGTACTTCTTATGAAGTCAAATCCAAGAAAACAAACTCACATGTGTAAATGTGTAAATCTACAAAAACTGGATACACAATATGATGAAAATGAATTCCATGAAATGCAAAAAAAAAAAAGTCCAAGCAATTTAGATTTTAATGGTGATAAAGGACTTTCAGTCTTTGAAGAGAGAAATTTCTTCACTCTGTGTGAAGACACTTTGATGGTGTTGTTGGGTGTTTTCTTCCACAAGTTTAATGTGGAGGAGAGAAGATAAATGTTTTTGTCTGAGTAGGAAGGCAGCATCTTCACTTAACAGACATGAGAGAGACTCATTTTCCAGCTTTTCTACATGACTCTCTAAAGGCATAAGGTAATATTTTATCCTATTATTCTTAAATCAAATGTATGACTCTAGTTGATACAGGTTCTTTTTTTATCAACTCTATAATAGAAACCTTTAAAAATTGCCCTTGGTATCCAGAGAATTGAGCTCAATGTCAATACAGTTTCATACTGATTCATAAAAAGAAAACTGAAACAAAACATATAAAATGTGACCTGAAGACAAACAAATTTAATATGTTTTTAAATTCTATAATCATTGCATTTTGTTGCTGGCCATGAACACAGGATATTTTTGAAACCCAACTTCATCTTTAAGTCAAATGCCTTTTCAAAAGTGTCTGAAATTCCCTTCCTTTCCATTTCAACCTCTCTCTAACCAGGGCTTATATATATAGGGAAATTTCTTGATATCACTAAATCTGTTCTTGACATTTGTGGAGCCTGAATCAAGAGTACAAATGAAAATACATATGCTATTTGTCTACATATTTACAAGTCATAAATCAAGCTATCAAACCATTAAATAAAATGTATACTGTCTTCCTGTCTTGAAATACATATTTTTTAGTAATCAGAAAGGCTAAGTTTGAACTTAATTTTCATATTCTTCAAAGTTCTGCCCCAGAACTTGATAGCACAGGGAGAGCCTGCTCCTAACCAGCATCCTATGGCCTACTTTCTTTTTCCTCCTACTGTCAACTGCAAACCACACCATAAGATGTCTTGCACGGCCACTTCAGCCTGCATGTCCAAGTGCTGTCCCTTAATTCCCAGCACATGCAGTTTTCCACTGTTTTGCCCTTTGGGTGTAGGCATGACTGGGTTGCTTGACCCATCCTTGTGAGGAAAGACCTGAGTAAAAGACTTGTAGACCCTCAAAGTGTGTTTGGGGCCAGCCACCCAAAGAATTGGAGATCCTAGATACCCAGGGGCTGTGATATATGCTCTAGGTGTATACAACCCGTACTCCAGAGAGGGAATGCAGCTGCAGGACAGTGCAAAGCTGGTCCTTTCAATGCACAGGGGCCTGGACAGGAGACTTCCCTGCCCTGATCTACTGGTGATAGTAGAATTTCCACTGCTCTGCCACCTTTAATTTATTCCACATGCAAATGTCATATCTAAAATTGCCTTCATTATGAGTTCCTGATTATATATTCACTTTCTCCTGAATTCTGTAACTTTGTTACAAAAGCATCACAATCCAAATATTTGTTTAATATAGAAACTTTAGGGTCATCATAGACTCTTCTCTTTCCTCACCATTTATTTCCAATCCTCTTGATTCTGGTAGGTTTTATTTGGGGGTGGGGGTGGTTTGTGGGGGGCACTGGGGATTGAACCCAAGAGTACTTTACCATTGAGCAACATCTCCAGCCCTTGTTATCTTTTAGAGACAGAGTTTCACTAATCCTCTTGATTGATTAGCTGAAACACCTTTAGCATCAGTAAGCTGTTTCCAATTCAAGTAGTCATCGTATTAGGTAAAGCCCTCTTTATTTTTCTGGACTATAACAGTAGCCTCTTTGATGATTTTTATGCACATCATGTCCTAATTCAATTTATTCCCTGCCATTTTAAAAGCATATTTGTAATCAAGTCATTATTATCTATAAGTAGCTCTTATGCCCACCAACTACAAAAAGAATAAAGCAAGCATATAAGTTCAACATGGGCTGTCCTTTCCACTGTGGCCACAGACTCATCAGCAGCCATTCTTCCCCAGGCCCCATGCTGCCCTTCTCTTTGGCCACATTGTGCTACCCATCATTTTTAGAATATCTCATGCCCTTTCATTTATTCTTTGTGCATGCTATTTAATTGCCTGGGATACTTTTTTTATTATTTCTAATGCGTATGGACCATTTCTCACCCTCCACATTCAGCTCAGATAGCCCTACTTCCATATAGACCTCTTGAGCCCCAGCCAGCTTTAATAATTATCTCTTCCCTCATCCGTATCTTGATTGGATTTTATTTCTATTTTACAACATTTATCAAATTAAAATAATTTATATTGAGCTCAGATAAATGATAGAAGTGATTGTTCAATTGAAATTAATACTCTCTTCATTTGAATGTCCCTAGGAAGCACACCCTGAAACAAAGATTTGTGTGCAAATATTTCTTTGAGAAATGCAGGAATCACTGACAGGGAGTAAAAAAGTGACAAAGCAAAGGAAGCTAGCCAACAAAATTTAGATCAGCAAGCCAGATAATATAAGCAACTACAGCTTGTGCTGTATGTCCTACCAAAACAGAGGCAGCTAGGATACTCTCTCTCCCACCTCAGTGGCTAACTGCTGCTCCCACTGGGCATTAGTTTCCCCACACTGTGGGGGCTTTCCACATAGAGTGGCCTTCCTCTTTGGAGAAAAAACACTTAGGTATATCACTAGACAGTTGGAGATTATGTAGAGCACTGTATTGAGCCTCTTATCAGATCCTAGAGACCCACATGTAGAATCCTCTTCTCTCTGTGAGAGTATACAGTAAGCAGGGAATAAGGGTTTATGAGTCTTCCATCACTGCCAGTTTGTTCCTTACTAGTTAGCCACTGTGGCAAAAAGTTATACTTAAAGGTAGCTATATTGTTCCAGCCATTTCACAGAGGAAGAAACCAATGCTCAGAGAATTTAATTCACAGAATTTAGGTGACAAAGATCCAGATAAGGCATTGTAACCCAGGTACTTAAAAGAAAATTCAAATGCATACTACAGAGATGATGGCAAAATTTATCTGGCTATTAATGCTTAATTTTAGAGTCAAATGTCAATTAAGCTGAACCTATTTTGTCATTTCTGTGCCTAATTTAGAAAAGTACATTTGACCTGAAAATTTCGAAACCTAAATATGAGCATTAGTTACCTATAAATTAGTAGTTATGAGGATAATTAGTAAAAATAATGTATGTCTTATAGTTTTCAAAAATCAAAGATAAAAAATCACAGTGCATCAGTAAGCAGACACTGAATTTCATTATAAAATACTAAAACATGTTCTGAATGCCTAAATATATGTCATTATTAGAAAAACAATGAATTCTTAACTCTAATTTTAATATTTTTATTTTTATTTTATATTTTTATTTTATATTTTTATTTTTTATTTTATATTTTTTCCAAGAGGCTCTCAACCACTGAGCCACATCTCCAGCCCTTTATTTTTTTATTTTGCAACAGGGTCTTACTAAATTGCTTAGGCCTTGCTAAATTGTTGAGGCTGGCTTCGAACTTGCAACTTCCCTGCCTCAGCCTCCCAAACCAATGAGATTACAGGTGTGTGCCACAGCAGCCAGCTATGGTTAGTATTTTTGAAGAAAACATTAAACATAAATAAATAGATATATGTCTCTGTAGAGTTAATAGCTAAAAACTCCCCAACATTTTGAAATAGGTTTTTATAAATTATAGTATAAATCCTGGTGACTGTATATTTGAGTGATAATTTTCATTTCTCCAAATTTAACAATTTACTTTCAACCTTTTTGGAAGCAAAGGATTTCAATATCTACAGTGTAAGCCCAGCTAGTACCCCCATAGTTCACTCTGATAGTCATTAGGCCAGTCTTGTTCACTGCCCCTAAAAGAGGGAGCAACTCTTCAAACTTTTCAAATTATTTGGATGAATAAGCAGTAATATAAAATAATATTAACTATTTTGCTGAAAAGCCCAGTAGAAAATTAGGGTCAAGTCACTTTCAATTTAAAATAATGCCAAGAAGTAAATATTGTGGTTCCGGATAATTCCTAAGCAAAAGTTTCTCTTAAATGAGTTTTTAAACATTTTAAAGAAAAATTTGATATAATCAGCAATATTCTTAGTTCAAGATTTATACAGGTATGTGTATAATTTATATTGAGTGACTTTCGTTTATCAACTTTGGTAAAGATCCTATCTCTGATTTGGAGGGGAGGAAACAAACAAACAAACAAATAAAAACAAAGAAAATTTAACTTGCTGATCAAATAGAGATCACCAGAATGAAATAGTAAAGCAAAATCTCTGGTAAATAAATATCTCTAGGTAAATAAGATATCTAAGAACAGACAATTCATGTTTTTAATAGAAATAAAACATTTGTGATATAGTCCAAGTGTGTAATTATCAAGCAGAGGTATGGCATATTTAATGATGTATCTCAACAAAAATAAAAGGAAGGAAGAAAGGGAAAAGGGAAGAGAGGGAGGGAGAGAGGAAGGAAGGAAAAGAGAAAAAGTTAAGCAATGATAAATCTGCCACTAAATTTTTCATTAAAGTCATTTCCATTATTTAGTCGTATGAGCACATTCTAAAGAATCCATAAAATTCCTTTTCTCTAATTTGTATTCTGCATTTGTAAATTCTGTCTCAAGTAATATAAGCAATTGGGTGCAACATTTGCAAACTTTTATAAATACTGTTTTAATTACTCTATACTCCTGAATCCTTGTGTTTGGATTCAAGACAAAGTTGTCAAACATCATGAGAGCGTTTATTGCTTTGGAGTGGGACAGAACACTTGTATGGCACATCTGTGTTTTGGAAGCCTTCTCTATAAAACTCACACACACAGGATTATAGGTAATTTTATTCTTATATCAAAATGAATATCAGCTTCAGTAACTCTAGCACTTCACAAAATTTCAGCTTAAGCAAAAAATACTACTTTACAATTCCAAGTGGCTTCTGAATTCACTATATCCTCAACCTTGATAACAATCTTCTAAGAGGGAGAATTATTAAAAGGTGATGAATTGGAATTAACCAGTTTTAGCTCTAGCTTTAATTTTATTTACTAATTTGTTAATTTATCAAACAACTACTTCTTATGTTTCTTTTATTGGCACTGCTTGAGCTGAGCAAAAATAACACGAGACCCGACAAAAATAAGGACCTGTCCTTAAGGAATCACCAGCTGAGGGCATTTATCCTCCTCTCCTTTAAAGGATGTCTCCTGTCTCATGTGTGGAGCAAAGTCCCATAAATAGATCCTTTTTAAATTCTGATGGCATTCTTCCTACTAAAATTTAAAATTCATGACAGCTTACAGAACTTTGACTTATTTCCACTTCTGCCACCCACATCCATATTATAAAAACAGAACAGTTCCACTTCTGGAATCAGAAATTTGATTATCTTTTTCTGATCCAAATATTCCATTATTTCACTCTCTCACTATGACTATTTTTATAACAAGTGCAATTTCATATTCTCACCATCCTACAGTTCCTGTTCTCTCCCTTTTATTCACACTATCAGTGTACACTTTTTAAATTGTCTTCACAGAATTTCCTTTAGTACACAATTCATTTCCCATTGCTACTTCTCACCCCACACTAAAGCTGAATACTTTCTAAGATTTGTGTTCCTGTTCCTAGAACCAGGCAGTCTCCTGGGCACTGAAGGACAAAATCATACAACCCTGTTGATCTGTTTCATGACAAAGACATGGTCTGCAAAGTCATCTAGGTCACCAACCAGGCATAATAGTCTTCATAACTCATTTCCCTGAGATTACTGTAAATATTTAAGAAGTATCTAAGTCCTATAATGCCAGGTGCATTTACCACATTAACAACTTTAAAAAAAATTAATCCCTGCAGCAAGACTATTCATAGCTGTAATTCTTGGTCTATACTCCAGCCCATCCTCCTTGCTCAAGACTTAGCCTTCACCACCTCCTGAGATTGTGCTTCACTAACTTCATACTTTCTCCTTCATCCTCTACTTCTCCACTCTCTATCTCATGGTCAAGCCTACACCATAATATAGAATTTTTCCTTGACTTATAGTTGCCATTCTTCCTTTTACTTTTTTAAACAACTCATCTCCCCGAACACTTTATTTTTTTAATTAAATTTATTTCTCAACTGATACATAAAACACAGAAATCATACATATTAATCAAGTACTTTGTGATATATCAATATATGTGTAGACTGTGCAATCAGTTTAAACATATCTATCTCCTCAAATGTTTATAACTGTGACAAAAAAACATTCAAAATCATGGATAGCAATTGTGCACTGAATATTTCCTCTTACTTTTTATAGTCAAGATTCTCAGATCATTCTGCTAATAACTTTCTCTATTTTCTCATCAACCCAAGACTATCTACTTCCAACCCATTTCCAATGATATTGCTCACTAAGGACCTTCAAATTAAATTGAAATATGTTGTTAAACATATAACTTAACAGCACTGCTCTGCCTGATATTAATAACTTCCGCTTGAAATCTCTTCTTCCCTGATTTTCATGAACCCAACTATTTACTGATTTTCTGTCCTTTCTTTCAGATCACTCCTCTTTAGAGTGCTTTTTAGGGTTCTGTAACCTTCGTACACACCTTTGTAAGGGGTAAGTTCATGTTCCCCTTGGCCCTGACTTTTATGCTTGATACTCCATCTGATCATTTTCAATCACATCTGTGGTTTCATCTGGTACACAAATACTGCTGACCCCCAATCTGTATAATCATCTCAGATCTCCCTCCTATGCAACAGACCCAGGTATTCTTCAGCTTAATGGCCAACCAAATGTCAAATAATGGATTTTTATAAAGTACTCACCATGCAAATACTGCTTAGAATCGACACTGCTCTAAATAAACATTTAAATACACTTTTTCATTTGTTCTTTACAATAATCCTATGAGGCAATGCAATCTTTGTTTTCATTGTTGTTGTTGGTTGGGTTGGTTGGGTTGGTTTTGGTGCTGCGAGTAGAACCCAGAGCCTAAAGCATTCTAGGTGAGCACTCTACCACTGAGCTAGACCCCCAGCCCCATCCGCATTCTATAGATGAGAAAACTAAAGCTAAAAAAGTTCACCCAAGGACACATAGCTGATGGATGGTAAATAATATGTTAAATTGTCTTTTCTGAAGTCCTACCAGGACCCAAAGCTGGAGTCTTTCAAACCCTGGGAATGTTCTACTTCTACTTCTCTCCATTGGGCTGGATATCCCTCTTCTGTTTTCCCAGGCTCCCTACTTAGCACATTTTCTAATTGTTTTTTCCTTACTCTCCATCTTTCTAATTAGCTGCTTAAGGCCCAACTGCTTAAAGCTCCTTTATTTATGAACAAATGAAACCTAGCACAGTGCGTCCCACATAGTAGGCATTTAATTTTTGGCGAGTGAATTCATTTAAAAATATTTACGGAATATATCCTCTCATCATTTGCTTCACTGACCTCTGAGAAATTTTTTTCAGTACTGGGGATTACAACTAAACTACCTCCCCAACTCCTTTTATTTTTATTTTAAAACAGGGTCTCACTAAGTTGCTCAGGTTGTCCTTCAATTTGCAATCCTACTGCTTCAGTCTCCCAAGTCACTGGGAATACAGGTATCTGCCACCATGCTCAGCAACATTGCTAAATTTTGTATTTTTAAAAAATGTAATGTGTATGTAAATGCACATATATTATGTAGATCAAAAAAAGGGGACTATCTCTTCACTGACTCTTCACTACTGATAATAGTGGTGATATCTAGGAAGTAGCATTGAAAGAAGTTTACTTCCTCTTAAAAATACTATTTGTTTTCCACAAGTAATAATTTTTATTCTAAATTTTGTGGGTTTTTTATTTTAAAATTAAATTTTAATGAGAAGCAGAACTTCTGTTTATAAAGAACAAAAGCACTTCAGAGTGGAATGCCACCATAACATTATGAATACAATGAGATTCTCCTTCTTAATAAACTCCCTTACAGAAGGTCCAAGATGAATCTATGATATGTCAAATTCTGAGAAAATGCCATAAGTTTCAAATACATTTATTAAATTTCTAAAAGATTGCTTCTTTTGACCTATGGATCACTCACACTAACATTCAAACAATAACTTCAAACTAATGTATTATAATTCATTTTATTTGAGTTCATTTAAAAATTGTTAGTGAAAGCCCTCCTGAGAGAATTTTCTTCCCAGCAATTTCCAAAGCACTTATTTTTAAAATCCAAACAGTGGTTTAGGATTCCAAATCAGCAACAATGTGTGTTTAGACTGAAAAATTAAAATACATTTCAAACCAAATATTTCAAAATCAATTACTTTCATGTTTACTCATCAATTCTTCTGTTTTGGGCTCTGTTTTCACTGAAACAGTTGAAAGTTTTGCTTTTGGTATTAAGTAACATAGGATTAGTCTGCCTGAGGCACCATCTGTTGGTCTCGGCTCTGTCATGACAATTCTGAGGCCTTCAGAACTGCATTCTGAAGTTTCTCATTAGGAGGGAAGTGCATTCTCCATCAGAAGCCTAAGCCTCAGAAATATTGTCCATGTCCTATGCCTCTGAAAATAACGGACATGTGTCAAACAAGAGAGGCTATTTTAGTTTCATGATATGTGAATATTACTTCGTGCTCTTGCAGATGGGAAGATAAACATTTTTGTTTGGGTTTCTTATTCCAGTAGGCTATGCCTTACAATGTGGACACTGTTTGTTATTTAATTCCTTAAGGAATTTCCTCCACTTTATTTTATGAGTTACTGTTGATATCTATAATTGAACTATAAATAAAAACAGTCATTTTTTTTGTTTTTAATAAGTTTTAAGCAATCAATATTTATGCCCTTTTAAAATTTCAAGTGAGGAAGGCTATCATCTACCCCAACTTCAAAAATCCCTTCACACAGTCTCAGAAATCTCAAAATAATAGAAATTAAGTACACCACATACAATACGGGTGTAATGAATAAGCATAGATAAATTTATATCAATTCAGTCAGAAAAGATTAAGAAAATCTTTCCAAGACTTATTTGTACTAAATTGCAAAAGAACTCAGTGGCATGTATTGGCAGAAAGTACTGAAAGCTATTTCCAAGTTACTTTAGAATTTCTTCTCTAAGAAAAATCATATTGAACTAATTTAAACACAGTATACTTTTTGAAGGGAAGATAACATCAAGATTTTATTGCCTCCATAATAAAACAAAGGAGGAAGCTTGGAACTGGGTAAACTATTCCCTTTCCCTTTCTATCTCTTCCCAGTTTAAGGCTCCTGTATCTCTTGATGGTTGGCGTTCTCTTAGACCCGCAGTTGGCCTCAAGGCACGACGCCTCAGCCCAGTCATTGTAGTTTCAGTCTTTGCCCAGAAAGTCAGCTTAGTCCCACTATGGTCACTCTGCTTCCTGTCATGATGCTGTTTCCCTGGTCACACAGACAATCCTTGGGCTCCCCTTCTTCATACTGTGTTAACTCCGGGGTTGGTGCTTGCCATACTTCTTACAGAAAGTTCCAGGAGGGGTTAGGAACATACTTCTAGTTTGCTGAACCTTTGTTGGTGCATTTTTATTTATTTGTTTTGTTACATATGTAATAAACTTTTTTTCAGAATATAATACAACTAGTGTTATTTTATTTATCAGACTTTTACATATCTATGGTGTGAAAGTCCCAACTCACGGACCATGGGTGAAGAGGGTATGGAAAGATAACAGTGGTCTAGAAGCCTCCCAAAGGGTCTAGGATTCTGAAGTACAAAAGAAGACCCAATATGAAATAGAGAATCTAGTCATTTCCTGAAGTAGCAAACTATAAAGATTCCCTGTAGACATGTTTAAGATGAGATCACGATACCCCCAGATCTCCTCCAGTGAGAAGCTTAGACTGTCTCCAGCAATCAGTTAGGATAACAAATATGCCTTTCAACTCCAATTTAAGTAAATTGACAGATGAAAAAAGAGAATTAAACAGCTAGCAATTTTACTCGAAGTGTCTGAGATGATTGTTTTCTTGTTAAAATAAAAGAGCTTGTAAATCTAGAGAAAAACAAGGGCAAAAAGAGATATTTTGCATATCCAAGGGTAGACCTCCAAACAGAAAAAATGTTCAGACACTAGATAATTGAAAACTGGAAGAAACCACTGCAAGCTTTTCCCCCAGCTGAATGAAATATTCTCACCCCTGAATTATTGTAATTTCTTTGCTTGCAATGTCATAGACCATCTTTCTGGTTTCAAATTTTGTTTTACAATTTCCTCCACATCTAGAAGGTGATACCACAGATATAGGACACAAGTATATCCCCATAGCATGTAAGTAGTCCTACAATTTACATAACCTCTGATGTGTTCAGGTAGTATATATCGACAGATTTGACAATGTCCATGGGAAAAAACAGTGCAATTTCCCAATTTCCTGGACTGGAAATCATATATCATAAAAGGGAGTTCAAAAGTTTCCACCTTCACCACCCCACTGGGTCTGTGTACATATCATCTCTTAAGGCCACTCCAACCAAAAGTCATCAGTCGAAAGACAGAGGTCAGCTCAATGCCTGGTAGAGAAGTCAAATATGTATGATTAATTGTATTATAACACAGAATGATTAAATGATCACAGACACTCAAGGTCCAAGAAAACACAGGAAAAGATTATATTTACTGAAGGAATAATAGAAGCTTAAAACGGGAATCAGTCAGGCAAGCAAAGAACATTTTTTAAATGCACTTTGACATTGAGCCAAGATTTTAATTTGAACAGAGTGAAAGAAAAGGAAATGACAAGATAAAACAAAAGGAATTCCATGAGTAAAGAGTTGCATATACTTTTAATTCAGAGATTATAACCTGACAGATTTTATGATGTAACAAAATAGTAGATGTAAAAGTAAGTTGGTTTGAATCTATACCTGGTTTTCTTAATATACCAATTAAGGAATGCAAATATTTTTATTTTATAAGCAGCTGGAACGAACAGTATTTCTGAGCAAGTTTACCTCTGCATTTCATGCCTTTCTTTTCTTCCATAAGATCACTTTGACAATCAGTAAGGACAGATTTTGTACATAAGAGGCAAGATTTTGGCAGAAGTCATTATGATGCCTGAACTAGGACCTGGACTAGCAGGGTACCAATAGGAATACAAAGAAGTCAAAATATAGGTCATTATTAAATTCAAATGTACTATGTATTGTCAAATCTTGACATTAAATTATAACCATCAGTTACAAAGAACTGGAGGATGATGCCTATAAAAAATCTGATACCATATGTTTATAATTTGTTTATTCTGAACTTCAAAAATAGAAGAAAAACCCAATGTAGTAGGTGTGAGCATGTAACTGAGCAATTATCTTCCTTGTTTTATAAAAATGTAGCTCTACTCAAATTAATTTGATTCCCTCTCTCAACTGAGAAAGTTACTAACAATTAAAATACCTAATCATCCAGAACTGAGGCAGGAAGAGCTGAATGTGATAAATATAAAGAGAGAACTGCTAGTTGCACCTTGTCACCATTCTCCTGAGCAAAAGAATCTTTACCAAAAGAAGTGAAATGAAACACATGCTCCAAGTCTTGCCTGGAATACCCATCAACTCACTTATGCACTCCCTCATCTGACCATTATTTATTGAGCATTCACTGTGTGCCAGATGGATTATGAGGTCCTGGGTAAATAAAGATGAAGGGAGACAAAAGGTATCGCCTTCAAGGAGCTCGTAGTCCAGTAAGGGCAGTGGCCAAGAAAGTCAAATCAACTGAGTGCTATGTTGCAGCAGAATAAAGGGCACATCAGGGCTATCAGAAAAGGGAGGAAGGGATGGAGTAATCAGAAAAGTTTGTCCAGAAAAAGGGACATCATTATTACCAAGTAATAATGATGGAAAAGTGATACTCAGTTGGAGAAGGAGAGAGAGAAGGTAATTCAGGAAAAGGGAGCAGTAGGCATAGTGTAAAGTGGCCCTACAGGAAGCTATAGTGTTTCAGGAAGGCTGGATGTGTTTGCAGATGTTGGGAAAGGAAAGGAGAATTCGGATGACGAGGGAGGAGGCCTCGTTAATATGAGAGCTCTCACTTGTTGTATAGTACAGCATTAGAACTTCAGTACATGAAAAGACAAGGAAGGGCTCTGAGCAAGAGGTGATATAATCTTAACAGCTTTGCATTTTCAAAAAGGGGATCACATTTTGCAGTCCCCAAATTTGGCTCAACTTCAGTAATATAGGTATCTTACCAAAATTTACAAAGAAATTTCTCATTTTCCAAAAGTCTTTAAGTTTTATTAAAGAATAATAAAATTCCCTCATGTTTAAAGAGCAGTACTTCATAGTCATTATGCTAGTACTTTGAGCTGATTTATCTTAGCATTTAATACAGGTATTTATCTTAGAGTTTAATACTGTTAAAGATATTTTGATTTTTCTTTTAATGCTATAGCAAGAAAATTTTCTAGTTATTATGATTTATCTAAACTGTTTAATTAAACTTTGTTAAAATTAATCATTATTAAAGCACTGTATTTCCCAGATATAAGTAAAAGCATCATCCTTTTCCATAGTGTATTACCAAGTTAAAAAAATTTGCTTTAATCCAGTCTAAGAAATGGTAGTTGTACACAGTGCCATACGCTCCCTTAGCTGCCATTCCTCCTGGTTTCTCAAATTTATGATGAGCCACAGTCTTCTGCATGTTTATTCAGGATAAGAAATTTATTTAATTGAGATTATTGAAATTTTTCTGTAATCAAAATATTAGCATTGAACTATTTCTAGAGCCATCTCTAGCCTAACTTTTCATATGTTGTAGCTGAAAGTAAATTGAGGACCAGAACATTTAAATGACCTGTATGTTTATGCATTAAGCTTTTACAAGAACTAGGAGTAAAGTCCAGGTCTCCTCCAAGTAGTGTTCTTTCTGTCTTTGTACTTTCCTAATGGGTTAACTGTTACTTTGTGGTACCATGAAATAGCTTGGCTAAACTCTGACACATCTCCACTATCACCTATTCCTCCTTCTGTAGATTCCATCTTGAACAAAATCACTACCACCTCGTTGACTTTCCCTTTTTCCACATATTGAACTGGTTTCTATGCCCTCTTGATTCTGCTTCCAAATAAATTTCTAATTTGTCAGCTCCTAATTCCCTACCTGATACTGATTTATTAGTTTTATCTTACCTTAATGACTATCATAATTTTCCTACCTCTAGTCTCTCCTCTTTCAGTCTACCTAATTGTTTTAGAATGAACTTTCAAAACTACAACTTGGACCATTGCCTACCAGTTTGAAGCAGTCTAATGGCTCATCATTGCCTTAAGAATGAGTTCAACAGTACCTAATACTACATAATTTAGCCCCTGGTCATGTCTCCCACCATCACCCCATCTGTACCCTGAGTGCAGTTTCCTGATGTGACATGCTTACTCTTGCCTGTTTTGTCATCCCTCCTTAGAATATATTTTTCTTCCTTATCAGATAACTAATTTGATCTCACCATTCAAGATACTCTTAAATGAAACCCTCCTGCAACACCTGAGATATTAGCTACCTCACTTCTAAGTTCCCAAAGAAACTTGAGCAAAAACCAATCATGGCACCTATCCAACTGCAATAGAACTAGAAATTTACATACCATCTCTTCCACTAATCTTTTTTTTTTTTTTTTTTTTTTTTTTCTTTCAGTGCTGGGGATTGAACCCAAGGCCTTGTGCTTGCGAGGCAAGCACTCTACCAACTGAGCTATATCCCCAGCCCCAATCTAGAACTTTTTAATGCTAGGGTTACACTGTCATCTCCTCATCACTAGAATACAGCACAATAACTAAACCATATTTGCTGAATAAGTAAAGGAATAAATGAAATAAAACCAAAGTAAAGAATGAATATGTGAGTGGTTGCATACAAGGCAAACATATGAAATTGTAACTATTATATGGTCAGGCACCAGAGAAATGATTTTGTTACACAAGTCTAAAGTTAAGAGAAATATATGCAATTCTAAATATACATTTTTCCAAATACACAACAGAAAAATATTTATGAAAGAAAATTATTCTGAGTGTTTTTGTAGTGATCTTCATGTGCATTTTAACTGTTTTGTTCTTTAAACTAAAAGACCTTTTGAGAGTCCTGAAGACCTTAATATAAGCCTGTTCAGTTTCTGAGCTCATAGCCATGAGATCCCACTTCTTACCCTTTTGATTAACTAATGAGATAACCTGTTAGAGCTAGACATCTCATAAATAGACAATGTGGGAGATTATCTTCTGTGACTATTGCTGTAGGCAAGTGCTATAAAATTGGTGTATAGAAAGTCTGAACTAATTCTAAATGATATTAAGAGAATGCAAAGAAAACAATGTATTCCTCACCATTTCTACCTCTGGCTAAATGCCACAGTAAGTCTTCCTCTGATCTTCTCTGTGACCTTTTCAAGTACTAATTAGTTTTTTTTTAATGTTCTATGAATACAAATACATGTTTGTCATTGCCCTTCCTATGATGCATTATAAGGCATTAGCAAAGGAAAATAAATTTGATAGTGAAGGTTTAATTGCATGGCTTTTGCATACACTTTAATAGGCAATGCAAAACTTCTCAGCAGGTGCACTATAAGATGAAGTGATTTTTCATGAATAATTCATTTTTAGTTTTAAAAAAAGCACTTCTGCTAAGATACAATTTGCAATAATGCTTTTCAAGAGAGATCAGTGAAAATCTGAAGCTGTCATTGCCAATTTGTTTAAGTTTAGTTTCAAAAGGTCAACCACTTGACACAATGCAAACAAAAATGTGCCCTTTTCTTTTTTCCATGTCAACATGTTATGCTCCATATTTTCTATCTAAAATATCTTTGAAGCCCTAAAAGTAAGAAATTTTGTGTTACTAATAAAAATGTATTCTAACTCAGAAAAAATAAAATTCATAAAACTTACCCAATAAATCAAATTCAGTAGAATTTCTAAGAGCATAGAAACCATCTCAGGATCTCCTGCTATAAACTATTCAACAGCATTTATATAGAAATGTCATCTTACTCTACCATGAACCAGGAAGTTCTGTGATTCAAACCAACGCTTTGTAAGATTACCATTAAGAATGTTATTGGTTTTTCTTTTCTTTAAGAGAAAAATCGTAGCCTTTCATAAGGAATTTTGCATATAGTAGATGATTCATACCCAAGATTATTAAATAAGGAAGCAAAGCAGATAATAATTTCATTTTTAAGATGAGGAAACTGTCAGAATAAAAGATTTCAGGAAAACAAACTCAGAGTCACAAAACCAAGCCAAGCCAAGAGGGGAAAGCAAGAGCCATGAATAAAACATTTATAGCAAGTGCTACAGTTGATCAAGACACCAGAATTACAATTCCTCTGAGATTTTCTTCACACAAAGCACATTTGATTTACAGGAAACAGATTCCACATTATGTGCCAAACACAGTAAGGATTACATTTTTTCTAAATTTTATTTTAAGGGCAAAAGAAATCAAAAGTATGAATTTTTTTTAATACGTATACTCTGAATGTTTTACTCCTAAAGTTTGGATAGACTATACTTTTACTTCTATTCCTTATCCAATAAAGATTCTACTACTTATCTAAAAATTTTTCTTAGAAAAAAGCTTATATCAGTACTTTTAATCTCAGATATTAATAGCAACACTAAAAAAATGAAGCATTAATAACTTTTGGCTAAGCATAACAAAACCAAAAAAAGTGAAGAATTCATTCCAGGGTACAAAGGGACAATGAACCAAACTTTGCTTTTGCCAAAAGAAAAAAATTAAAATAGAAGGGAAATCAGTAGAGTAGAGGAAGGCAATTGAGGGGGAAGGAAGAGGGATGGGTAAAGGGAGGGACAGTGGAATTAAATTGACCAAATTATTCTATATGCGTATATTCACCACAGTGAATTCCACTTTTATATATATCTATAAAGCAGTAAAAGTGACAAATGAATAGAAGAAAGACCAGTAAAATAGAGGAAGGAGAGTGGGAGGAAGGCAGAGGGAGGAGAGGAGGAAAAGAAGTACTTAAGACTGAAGTAGAGCAAATTATATTCCATGCATGTAAGATTATGTCAAAATGAACCCCAAGATTATACAAAATGATATTGCTCTAATAAAAGCATAAAAAAGAATCAATTAATATCAAGTAATGTGTTAAAACTGGTCAAATCATAATGTTCATTGCAAGTTTACCTAATTGACTTGATCAAGGCAAGGGTGTGTGAAATCCGGAGGACTTGGAGATGTTCTTGGAAGCTGTGCTGTTCTAGAGGCTGGGAGGTTGCTGTGGTTACCTGACACTAACACAGGTGGAAGCTGCAGGGATGCAACACAGTTTTTTGACTCCGTGTTCTGAATTAGTTTTCCGTTATTAGCCATTTCAAATGATGGTAGTCATTTATCTCCTCCAGAAAGCATTTCCTCCTTTCCTTCAGTTATGGGTTCTCAATTGGATTACTTTGCTTCATTATTCACATTTCCCATAGCCTCAGAAAGAGAGAATGCTCTTCCAACACTGAGGCCAAATCTCCCTGTTTTTCTTCACCATCAGAGGTATCATACATGAACTGCCAGGTAGAGGCAGGATCTGAAACTGTCTCCCTTGTTCTCATACATTTTCTACTCCTGCTCCATGGTACTTTCTCCTCTGTTTGAGTCTTAAGAAACACACTAGCAAATAAAACCAACAATTGAAAAAAACTATTCGTTGGAGCCTCAAATTCCTTTCTATTCACTTTTTTTAAACCCTCCATGTATTCTGGCTTCTTAGAAAAGAAATCTTTAAAAACTGAGCCAGAGTTTTAAAATGGGATTCTATCAGTCTGCTTTTCTACCTGTGCAAACCCAGTTAGAATTTCATTACAAAACAAAACTAAACCCTACACTGGGATGTTTTCTTCACTCAATCCTGCTCATCTTTCCTTTTTCATGATTCGGAGTGACTTGTGAACAGAAATCTTCCCCACTAGAATGTTTAGGACAGAATCCACACCTTATTCAACTTTGAGTCATTGAGTACATAGCGAGTGTTTTCCTATAGTAGTCGCTATTGGTCAGATAAATAAGGAAGATGAGATGTATGAATATTTACACTATAACTAACTACAACATAAAAAGTATAATCTACAAGTCAGCAGATGTTCCCCTGTGTTTCTAACAACAATGTATGAGAGAAAATAGCAGTTGTACAGGTTCCTTGGATTGTTTCAAAGCCTGCACAACTTTTAATGACCAATCTTCTAAACCTAAACTTTAGTTTGTCAGCACTCCATAAATTACAGTAGCAAGAATTTGACAAAGAATTGCAAACATTGTCTGACTCTATTGAATAGTTGAAAGATTATCTCTTGTTAATTTCTCTTAATTCATCCAGACTTAGTACCTTCCAGAAAAGAACTGAACACCCTAAAAGAGAAAACACCAAATAATGTATACTTAAAAGTGTTTGATTCTTTACCAATGTATCTAAAGGCTTATTTCCATGACCTTCCCCACCCATTTTGCCAATATACTTACTCAGTTTATTCAATGATTTCTGAGAAGAGAGAGGAAATTAACATTGCTGAGTTACAACTATGTGTCAAGACTCTCCAAATAATTTTCCCAGGTTGGTTTCATTTAATGACCACAAAAATCTTATTATTGTTATGATCTCTACTTGACTCTGAGAATTCATTCATCAATGGAGGCACAAGGATACAACAAGGTTTATAAAAAGCTATATAGGTTTCTGTTGCTTATTTGCTTGTTTGTTTTAACCACTATATCATCCTGCATTCAGGACAGTGGACAGGGTTTTGTTTTATTTAATTAATTTTTTACACAGAAGTTGACTTTGAAGAAAAAATGGGAGTTGGGGAGAGTCTAACTAGTGTTAACAGAGACCCTTGACTTGCTTTTAATACATAGATGTTATGGCTACGATCTTCACTGTGGTCTCTCTGCTAACAGTTTTTCTTAACCCTGTTCTGTCCTGAATGCACACTCCAAATCACTATCAATTTACATTACTTCTTCCCGCTCCAAAATTTACATCTTGACCTCACCCAAGTTTCATTCTTAATGGTAATGTGTATGGACAATTTTGAACAAGCTAACTTGCTGGTGCCCTTTTCTCCTCAATTTGTGTTGCAAAATGATGAATTGTTTTTCATGAACATATAAAACTTCCATTCTTTTCTGCAGTTACTGGAATTATGTACATCAGAGTGATGACACACGGATATGTCTTAGTCAGTTTTTTCTCTGCTATGACTAAAAGATCTAACCAGAACAATTTTAGGAGATAAAGCTCCCAGTTTCAGAGGTCTCAATCCACAGACAGCGGGCTCCATTCCTCAGGGCTCAAAGTGAGACTGAACATCATGGTAGAAGAGTGTGGCAGAAGGAAGCAGAGAGAGATTCCACTCTCCATATGCAAAATATATACCCCACAGACCTGCCCCCATTGAACCACTTTCTCTAGCCACACCCCACCTACCTCTAGTTACCATTTGGTTGGTCCCATTAGGGATTAATTAACTGATTAGTTTAAAGTTATAGTCCAATCATTTCTCCTTCAAAATTTCTTGCATTGTCACACATATAAACTTTGGGGGACACCACATCTAAACCATAACAGTATCATATCTGCACTGTTTTAAAGAACAAGCTTTACCAACTAGAAAACTAGATACTAAACCTTAAATTAAAGGGCCGGAAGCCATGTCATGCAGTAACTGTTGTCTTCTCTATTCAGTTATTTAGTCTAGAAAGAAGAAAAGATAGCATGAGTTGTCTCAGGAGAAAGCTGCTTTGATTCAGAGTTTGGATGATCTTCAGAATCTCATCTCTGGATGAGACAGAATCCTACAACAGATGTGTGATGCATCAGATGGCCACCAACAAAAAGGGCTAGACTAGAGATAAGGGACATGCAGCACTATTACCCTTCACTGAGCAAACACCCACTATATGCCAGAAATCATGCTAAGGAATAGTGATACAGTGGTGCCAAGGACAGAAATGGACATGGCCCCTTTCTTTCATAAAGCTTAGAGTTTAGTAGAAAATACAGAGCATTGACCAAATAATTAAAACAATGTGTGATGAACGTCCTAGCACAGGAATTAAAGGTGAAGCACTCACGAAGACAGACTGCAGTGTAGGCCATGAAACACACCTTTACAAATTTAAAGAATACAAATCATTTAAATTGTGATTTTTCAGACCACAGTGAAATTAAACTAAAAATCAGTAATAGAAAATCCCTGAATGCCTGAAAATTAAACTAATTTCTCTTAAACAACACATGGGTCAAAGATGAAGTCTAATGAGAATTTTCTAAAATGTTTCAAATTAAATGAAAAGGAAAACACAATTTATCTAAATTGTGGGATGACGTGAAAGCAGTATTTGGAGGGAAATTTATAGTACTGAATGCATGTATTAGAAAAGAGGAAAAATCTAAAATCAATAATCTAAGCCTCCACCTCAAAGAAGCCAGGTGCAGTGGTGCATGCCTGTAATCCCAGCAAGTTGGGAAGCTGAGACAGGAGGATTGCAAGTTGGAGACCAGCCTGACCAATTTAGCAAGGTCCTAAGCAACTTAGCAAGATCCTGTCTCAAAACAAAATAATAAAAAAAGTTGAGGATGTTACTCAGTGGTTAAGCACCCCACGGTTCCATCCCTGGTACAAAAAATTTTTTAAAAATTTCAAGAAAAGCAAGACAGAGTTGTACACGTGTGTAGTCATAGCTCAAGATAATGAGGCAAGAGGGTAATTTATGCAGATGCTCTCCCTCTGGAAGGTAAAACACAACTCCCCACTTCTTAAATTCAGGCTGCTTGTAGTAACTCTCCAAAGGGCACAGCATGAAAAGCAGGGGGAAGTAAATTTACAGTGGAGAAATGGACAAACAGTACCTCAGCCCAGGTGATCAAAGTCACTTATTAACAGTGTTGAAATGTTGAAAACAGCACATTCCCTCCGTGGTCTTCCTCCCCAAAACACTCCATGCCCATCTAATCAAAAGAAAAACATCCTACAACTTCCAGGTGAGGGACATTCACAAAATACCTGACCAACACTTTTCAAAACTCTCAAGTATCAAAAAAAAAAAAAAAAAAAGAAAGAAAGAAAAAAGGAAAATCTTAGAGATTGTGACAGCCAAAAGGAGCCTAGGGAGATGTGGCATTAAATGTGACATGGTGTCCACTAGATGAAATGAGGTCCTCAACAGGAGAAAGAACAGAAGCATATGAGTGAAGCACGGATTCTCATGATGATGAATCCATATTGAGTCATTAAATGTAACAATCATACCACACAAATGTGGCAGATGATAATTTGGAAGACTAGATGTAGAATATATGGCAACTGTTTATAATAAGTTTCTCATAAGTCTAAAACTCTTCTAAAATAAAAAATTAATTTAAAAGTGTTAGCTTCAAGAAAGCCTACAGATGGGAGAAAATCTTTACCACTTGCACCTCAGATAGAGCATTAATCTCCAGGACATATAAAGAACTCAAAAAACTTAACACCAAAAAACAAATAACCCAAACAATAAATGGGCAAAGGAACTGAACATACCCTTCACAGAAGAAGAAATACAATCAATCAACAAATACATGAAAAAAATGCTCAACATCTCTAGGAATTAGAGAAATGCAAATCAAAACTACTCTAATATTTCATCTCACTCCAGTCAGAATGGCAATTATCAAGAATACAAAAAAATGTTGGTAAGAATGTGGGGAAAAGTGTGCACTCATACATTGCTGGTGGGAATGCAAATTGGTGCAATCTTCATTGGAGATTCCTCAGAAAACTTGGAATGGAACTATCATTTGACCCAAGTACCCCACCTCTCAGTTTATACCCAAAGGACTTAAAATTAGCATATTACAATGATACAGCCACATCAATGTTTATAGCAGCTCAATTCACAATAGCTAAACGATGGAACCAACCTAGGTGCCCTTCAATAGATAAATGCATAAAGAAAATGTGATATATATACACGGTGGAATATTACTCAGCCTTAGAGAAGAATGAAATTATGGCATTTTCCAGTAAATAGATAGAGCTGGAAAATATCATGCTAAGCAAAATAAGCCAATCCCCAAAACCAAAGCTGAATGTTTTCTCTGATATGCAGAAGCTAATTCACAATGCAGGGGGTGGTGCTAGAGAAGAAAAGAGTTACTTTAAATTTGGTAGAGGAGAGTGAAGGGAGGGGAGGGGGCCAGGGCAAGAAAGATAGTAGAATGAATCAGATATCATTACCCCATGTACATATATAACTAGATGACTGGTGGGATTCTACATCATGTATAACCAGAAGAATGAGAAATTATACTCCATTATATATGATGTATCAAAGTACATTCTACTGTCATGTATAAGTAATTAAAACAAATAATGTTTTTTAATTTTTTAAAAAAATTAACTTCAAGGAATGATAAGGAAACAATTACTATTTTGGACATTGATAAATTAAGGGAATCTGTGTATAGATTATTAAGATTATTATTATTAAGGGGATCTGTGTCATCATTATAGACACACTGCACCCTGAGTGATTTTGATTGCTTTATGATGTATCAACATGGCTAGACTGAATTTCGTTTCTCAGAATTTCCTGTTTTGTATGTTTTTGTTTAGATATTTAAGACCCATGCAATGTGAGGCCTATAGTGTCCCCCATCACACCAGACAGCTGAGGGTGAGTCTTCCAGGAATCAGGCTGTTTGAAAATGGAGCCCAAAGCAAGCAGTAAATGTCCATCCTTCTAAATGTTAGCAAGAGACTGATATTTAACAAACTAGTACCATAGGGAAACTTAAACCTCTCAAGAGAGATAATGAGCAAGACAAAAGATAGTCTTTTATAATCTAAGTTATGAAGCAACAGTCTATCATTTTTGCCATGTTCTGTTGTTTATAGGAGTCACTGGGTCCTGCTACAAAAGGAGGCGTTCATGCACTGTGGAAACACCAGGGAGTAGAGATCACTGGGAAACATTCTGGAAACCAGAAAGTTTGCCCTCTGTCCTCCATTGAGTCACATTCCTCCCACATAGAAAACACACTCCACCACATACAGAGCCCCCAGAGTCTCATCCATTCACACCATAAGCTCAAAGGCTAGAATATATCATGCTCTGCATCAAGTTTGTCTGAGTGGGGCTCCTCAGGTGTAATAACTATGTTTTCCTTATTAAGGATTAAAGATGCTTAATTTCCAAGTCTAAAACTTGAAAAAACATTATTAACTTCAAGGTAAACATCTCATCTGTCATTTGCAAATCTCACACCATCCATCATACGTAAATATTCCAAAGTGCATATTTAAACACTAAAGAGGAGGAATTTGGGGAGAAATTAATTAACAATTGACAGGTCCATTGGTTGATTTTGACAAAGTATTTATTAAATGTTAATGAGAATCCAAAAGACTGACAACAATTTGTAAGCTTAGTTGGTAGATCAAGATTCAGATACTTGATTAATTTTAATTCATCCCTGTCCTATTTTTGTGTGTAAAAGTGACATATGTGACAATTTTCAACTACCATTAAGTAAAAAAGAGAAAATGTACCATGCTTCCTAAAGTGGTTGAAACTCTTCCATTTACAAATGACAGAAGCTCATTTCAAAATAGCATCCAGGCGTGGTGGCACATGACTGTAATCCCAGTGGCCTGAGGGTTTGAAGCAGGAGGATCTCAAGTTCAAAGTCAGCCTCAGCAAAAGCAAGGAGCTAAGCAACTCAGTGAGACACTGTCTCTAAATAAAATACAAAATAGGACTGGGAATGTGGCTCAGTCAAGTGACCCTGAGTTCAATGCCCAGTACCAAAAAATATTTTTTTTTAATTTAAAAATAACATAATCATAAAAGGAACAAGTAATTTACTGGTTTGTATACCTGAGAAATGTAAGGTTGGACCAGGGTTGAGGTGCAGATACTATCTCAAATTATACTAAACTATGTTAAATCTCTTCTTGCTTCTCTTTCCCTCCAGCTCTCAAAACCACTTTTCTAAGGATATTTGCAAAATTTTCCCCCTGTGCACCCATCAACCCATTAAATGACCACAGAGCAGAGAAAGCACTCCTCTTTTTGAGATTCAGTATATAGAACTTTAGGAGAGACTTCTGATTTGTCTTCCATGGGTCACTAATCTGATGAGCTGATCCTTGATCAAGAAGCAAGTACTTTCATCACAAACTCACCAGAACTGGCCTTGGAGAGGGCCAGCCCCCTAAAGAAAAGTATGTGAGGAGACGAGGATGCCTATGGAGGAGCTTACTAGAGGGGAAAGGAATTGCTGGACAGCCTAAAAACAAGAGTTTCCTTACACTATCTTAATTTTAAATCTAAATTGATTATTATGGAGTTATCTAGTTTCATCTAAAAGTTTTAAACATAAAACATTTCAATTCAGACCACTTTACTACATCAAAATTTTTCTGCTTTTGAAAATTAATAATTTTCATAATCATTTTATATCTATTTTACATTTAAACTTTCAATCTGTTGGTATGAATGCTTTCTACCTTGGTTACAAGAATAATTATATGAATTTGTCTTTATCTGAGCAAGGCTGTATATTTGTCTGAGTATGCTGCTACAATAGATAAATGTTAAAATAATGTTTAGATATGACTCAAATTTAAAAGATCTTTAGGTATGGGAATCAGCTTAGTGGTAGAGCACTTGCACAGCAAATGTAAGACACTGAGTTCAATCTCCAGCACTGGAAAAAAAAAAAAAAAAACACTTTAAAGTAACTGAGTAACTCTAGGAATGAAAACATGGTATATGCAAATACAGCATATTTATGAAAGTAATGTCCTATAAGAAGGTGATACTACTGACACTTTAATTGTATTTTATTTTAAAATGAAAATAATACAAAAATACAGAGAAAAAAAATCAAATAATGATTTATTTTAAGGAGAACTCACTTAAAAGTGCCACCCAGATAAAACAGAATTTTGCAAGCCACCTTTCTAGGGGCTTCTGCCCCTCCATGCACCTTATTACAATACATTCCACTTTTCCAAAGTGTACCTACTATTCTGACATTTATAACAATTACTTTCTTGTTTTTTATTATTGGTTTGTCAACTAAGAGTGCATCCCTGGACACTGGTTTAATCTTGCCTCCTCTTAAAAAATTCAATGTGTCTTTTTAAGTCTCTTTTAATCTATGGGTTCCACATTGATTCTTTTCTTTTCCTTATAATTTATGTCAAAGAACCCAGTAAATTTGAGCAGTAGAGTACCCAGCAGTTTCCCTTAGTCTCAATTAACTTCATTCCAATTTGTTCCTTTCATTCTCCCAATGATTCTGTGAGTTACTAATAATCTTGAATAAATCCTTTACTGTTCGGACTAGCCAGAGTGGGTCCAAAGTGGCTGCAATTAAAAATCCTGATCATAAAATGTGAAAACCTTTTTTTAAATTACAAGATTGCTTTTTTTATACATTCTATTATATGGTGGGATAGAAGACGAGAAAGTTGTCTTTAAAATATTTTTTGAAATATTTGTTAAAAATAAGTCCATATCATACAGTATCACAGCTTAGTTTCTCAATGTCACGTGGACATCAGGACAACATTCTTTCTAAAAGCGCTTCACCTAGAGACGCATATGGAGCTCTCTGTCGATGGGACTATTAGAGGAGAACGTGTGCCGACAGAGATGAAAATGACCATGCAGAGGAAAATGTATGAGTGTCACAAAATTTAGCTTTGCATTATTTCTTACAAAACCCAAGTTAGGGGAGATATTTGAAGTTGATGTAGAAATTGCCAAACAATCTGTGACAATCAAGACCATGTTGGAAGATTTGGGAATGGATGATGAAGGAGATGATGACCCAGTTCCTCTACCAAATGTTAATGCAGCAATATTAAAAAAGGTCATTCAATGGTGCACACATCACAAGGATGACCCTCCTCCTCCTGAGGATGATGAGAACAAAGAAAAGCGAACAGATGATATCCCTTTTTGGGACCAAGAATTCCTGAAAGTTGACCAAGGAACACTTTTTGAACTTATTCTGGCTGCAAACTACTTGGACATCAAAGGTTTGCTTGATGTTACATGCAAGACTGTTGCCAATATGATCAAGGGGAAAACTCCTGAGGAGATTCGCAAAACCTTCAATATCAAAAATGACTTTACTGAAGAGGAGGAAGCCCAGGTATGCAAAGAGAACCAGTGGTGTGAAGAAAAGTGAAATGTTGTACCTGACACTGTAACACTATAAGGATTGTTCCAAATACTAGTTGCACTGCTCTGTTTATAATTGTTAATATTAGACAAACAGTAGACAAATGCAGCAGCAAATCAATTGTATTAGCGTAATATTGTCCTTATTGCATGTGTAGTTTGAGTAGAGACTCCAAACCTATGGCTGAATTTCTTCTAGTATGAGAGCAAGTTTCTTTTTTCTTTACTCTGAATAAAACTGAACTGTGGTTCTCTGTAGAAAGTGGCATTTTGGGCTTTCCCTCCTTTTGTAAAGCAATTTCTGCATAGTTTATTGTCCAGTTAACTTTAGTGAGCTTTTAAAAGTTGGCATTGTAAATGAAACAACTTGCAAAAAGTTTTCTGACATAGAATTAACAAAATATTATCTTTATTCATGAGTTGGAAACTGGAAAAAGGCTACTTGAAGTAAACGTTTTCAGTCGGGAGTGTTAGGATGTCTTCCAGCCTCCTCGACTCAATCAGTACCACTGGGGTTGATTAGCCTATATGTGACAGGGCTCCCTTAACTGGACTGAAGGACTTGGGTTTTTTGGTTTTTTTGGGGATTTTTTTTTTTTTTTCTTAATCTCAGCTTTGAATATGTTGCCTAAAGACTCATTTATTACCCAGTTTGTGGATTTTGGGGGGAGAAATGTAACTAGACAGTTTGATAGCTTTTCAATTAAAAGGGACACTTAGTTCAAAAAAAAAAAAAAAACCCAAGTTAGCTATAGAGCTTGAAAAACAAATACAAGTTAGCCTTTCATGAGCATAAATATTATACATACTACCAAAAACTAAACGTAATCATGTATCTGTACATTCATTTTGAAATTGTCATATAGTTCAAATAAGACAGAAGACAAAAGACTCAAAACATGGACAACACCCTTAACAAACAGCAAAATTTTTAAGTGTGAAGTTACTTTAAGTGTAAGTACTATTAGGCCTAATGTTACAGAGTAATAAAGATGCAGAAGTATTACTTGAAGAGAGCTGGGAAATGACAAAGCAAAACGTCTTCATTCTACCCAAACACTTTTTTGTACTACACTTATTCTCTAGGTAGGCACAAAAGGAAAAACTGAAAAAAATTAGATAATAATTTAATAAACTTACCACACATTTTGTATATTTTTCATTTGACCAGGCAAGGGTCCAGAAGAATAATTAATGTTTTTGTCAATACATCTTTGGCATTACCCAGAGTGGTTGAAATCTCTTCAGGAATAGTGCCTAATAAAACAGAAAATACTTTCAAGATACATAATAAACAATAGGAATGTGTATGTTATAATATCATAATGATAGACACTAATGGACATAATGCTCAAGAATCTATACATTTCCACATATAAAGTAAATAAAGAGGGACCTATTCTAAAATGCCTCACTTGAACAAATCACTCTGTATTCCAGGCATTTGCTTTGCTGATTGTTTTGTACTTAAAACTGGAATTCATTTATACTCCAGTCAATGTCTTTAGAGCACTGAAAGAGAGCTGCCCACAGCAGAAATGACATGTGTTGCAAGCACTGTGCTTGTAAGGGATCCCACAGAAACCATGCTGGACACTGGAAATCACATAAGGGAGTTTATTAAGCAGAGTGTCTCCCTGCAGGGTAAGAGAGAAAATGAGAGGAAAAGAGAGAGAATGAGAAAGGGCGTGAGCTAGAGAGAGTGTGAAAGCGAGGAGGATAAAGTGAGGAGGAGAGACAGAAGGATGAAAAAAGCTATAGTAAAGCAACTAAATTCTGCTGGGCTAACAGGGGACCAATATCAGAGAAGGATACTTGCAAGCTGACTGATGAACCAATAGCTAGCTAGGATGTTCACAGATTGACAAGTGGTTGGGAGGCGGGGAAAATGGCTGCACCGGAAAGGTCAGGGGGAACGGCTTTGTACATTACAGTGCTACTTGCAGCAACCCCATGTTTATTTCAGATTTTCCTATCTGACCGTAGCACTCATTCCTTTTTTCTTTTTATTTATTTATTTATTGTTTATTTATTTATTTATTTTTTTAGACTGGGGATTGAACCCAGGGGTGCTTAACCACTGAGCAACATCCCCAGCCCTTTGTTTATATTTTTTATTTAGAGACAGGGTCTTGCTCAGTTACTTAGGGCCTCGCTAAAATTGCTAAGGCTGGTTTTGAACTCTCAATCCTCCTGCCTCAGCCCCTCAAGCTGCTAGAATCATAGGTGTGCACCACCATGCCCGGCAGCACTCATTTCTGAAGACCTTGGCAAAGATTCAAATCTATTTTGACTCAGGGATCCAAGCAACTACTGGTAATTAAACAACTATAGATGATCCTTAAGATGAAGGCTACTTTCCTTCCCTGATCTGAGTAAACAGGCAGAAGGATAACCATATAACAAGAGCTAAGCCTCAAAAAATAACTAGTAATAAGCAGTAAAAATATGTATCATTAAAGTTTAAATGCAGAATGAAGCTTCAGAATGAAAAAGTTATTAAATTTGGTTTGAAAAGTTGTGTTTCTTCAACTGGTATGATAAGCAGTCAAATTATTTGTATCCCTTGTTTTTCAAATTATATCCAGCCTACTCTTCTACACTACATAGGGTGCTTGTGGTTCATAAAAGTAGTATTTCATAAAATGAGGTACTGTGAACATCTGTTATAATGCATATTTTGAAGAAAGCACATGTGCAAGAGACTAACCATATGCTTCAATGTTTAATATATAAAAATTATGCTCCTTTCAAAATGCAAGCTCAACATTTACTTATTATTGAACTTCTAACATAGGTAATGCTCCTTTGCAGATACTATGTAGTGCTTCGAAAGACGAATTAAGAAATATTAATGTTGGGGGTCAAATCCTCGCCTTACCACTTGCTGGCTGTATAACCGTGTAGTGAGTAACTTCTCTAAACCTGAGTTTCCCCATCTATATTAATGGGGGAGAAGTATTAACTACATTATTGTCGAGTTTTATAGACTAATGATATATCATAATGCAGCAATACTATACATTCTCAGTCTAGTTAACACTCAACTAAATTACTTTTATTACTGTTTCATTGTTACTGTAATACAAAGATCAATATGATTCACTTACTATTCTCAAATCCAGCTTTGAGAGTCTTGAAGGGTAGAATGGGAGAGGAGGTGAAGAGTGAGGAGATGAGAGAAGGAAATAGAATACACATAACAGAATAATATTGCTATGTGAGATAATATAATAATATTGACACCTTGATGTAAAAACTGTCATATCAATTCAACTGTGATTAAATTCAAAGTCAGGCGAAAGGACAAAGAAAGTCTTATTAGGAAGATGAAACCTGAGAAAGCATATGGGATGCTGCATATGATTCCAACAGGCAAAGCGTCAACATGAACAAGCTGGAAAGGAAGCAGAAGGTGTGCTTGCAGAATACAGAGTCAGAGGTGACAGCAGTAATAAGAAATGTAAAAATATTATTTAAAGGTAGGCTGGACATATTTTTAAAAGCTAATAATGCCATGCTGAAAGTTAGAACTCAAATAAGACAAAGTTAGAGATTCAGCATGTCATCTGTGGAGACTGAAGTCTGTTTATAATAATAAATCACAATAGAGTTCTCCTGTGGCCCTAAAGTCAGAGGCCAATAAGTGTGTTTTATAAATTCTTCTACTTTGAATCACAGTAATATTATTTTAGTTAACATTTTAAAATTACAGAAAAGGTCTTGTAAGATCTAGTTGAGCACAGAATTTTCACAATGTTTCCTCTAATCTTTCTCTCAAAAAATAACCAATGAAAAGAGACCATGGATAAGGTTTATACATCACTGATATTTTGAAGCATATAATATATATATATATAATAATATTATATATATAATATTATATATATAATAATAATATATATAATGATTATCCACATTAAAAACATCTTCAAAATCAAAAGATAATCTTCAGATATTCATTTCATATAACAAGTAATTACATAGCTCCAAAATTTATGTTCAACTAAATTACACTAGACTTGAAAAAGGACATATAAGTTGTCTTCTATTTCAGATATCTTCAAAAGGAATTAAGATATACATGCTAAAAAAAAAATAACAAAACACCAGGATAAATGGAACATCAAAATTGAATGTGGAAGGAGTTAACATTTCTTGGAAGCCATCTATTTTACATCCTGTATCTCATAAAATTCATGAAGCAGCTCCATTGTCGAAGGTCAAAGAGATTATCAAGGAGTTATCTTCCCCACATGTGCAGCCAAGTCTAAACTCCAGCTAGAAGTTCAAATGCAAGTGTTGCCTCTTAGAGGCTTTGTGGTCTTAGGTGTTAAGCCTTTTTAAGTCTCAGTTGCTTCATCTGTCAAACTGAATATAACATATTTAATATACACAGGTATTTGGAGGAAAAACTAAAAAGTCTATGATAAATAATAATTTTCTATAATACCATTTACCCTAAGTGTCTAGTGAGAAATCCTAGACCTGGAAAATTGCTGTGACCATAAATGAATCTATAGACTTAGATTGATTCTCGGTAATTCCTCTGACCCATATTTTAACTTTTGGAGATGATAGTGTTCAATAAAGACTCTGAGATGCCCTTCAACAACAATAAAAAAGTCTCTTAAACTTTACTTCATCCATAACCTTCAAATTTATTTTGATACAGAATACTGTTTTCCTCTTCTTTACATTACAATCTTTCTTTTTTGGTTGAATTGCTGGTTGGTTAGTTGGTTAGTTTTTATGTAGCATTAAGCCCTCCTATTTAAGGAAAATCATTCCCCAGGACATTATATAGGAAGTGCCCTATTGAAAAAAAATTAGCATGCATAGGAAGCATGAAAGATTCAAATAATAAACAAAAAGTTCAAATGAGAATGAGAAATGGAATGGTCTTAGAAGCTTTACAGAGAAATTAAACTTGAGGCAAAGATACAAATTCTGAATACAGAAAAGAACATGTTATATGCAGAATGAATGAAATCCAAATAGAGAGTTTATAAAGATAATAATTATGGAGATACCAGAAAAGATGATTTACCATATATGGTAAGATATGGTAAAAGATGGACACATAAATTCATCAGGCACTGAGTTCTCACTTAGGATATGAAAAAACTATGACCCAATTTGCAAAAATAAGTACGGTCTTCTATAATTACCTTTCTGACAAAATTTCTGGGGAACATAAGTGTTCAGTCATTCAGAAAGCATTGCAGAAAATTGATCTCCAAAGCAACATATAGTTGCTACATGTGAGAGCAGAGGACTGGCATAAGAAAGCAAATTAGAAAGCAGTGAACTGGAGAAGGAAAATATAAGCAGAGAGACCAGTGAGTCATTTACTGTTTGAATCCCTCTAAAATGATGAGAGTATGGAGACAGTAGAAAACAAAGAAAAGGATTAAACTAGAAGTGAGTTCTGGGTATCAGTGACCAAGGGAGCTGACAATCAAGACTAAGAATAGCTTAACTCTGTAAAGCAGATCTTTAAACTGCAAGTCTTGATACATTATAATTTGTGAACCTAACCTGGTTTAATGGATCATTACCAACATTTTATTGCATTTGAAGAAAAAGAAATGACAATATCACAGAGTACTTAGGTAGTAAATATTATTTCATTAAACTTTTAATTCAGAAATATGTATTATAGATATGTGCACTTGGTCATATGTTGTCCTAAACTAGCATAAGATCCTATTCAACTAAGGAATGAAATAAAACACTCAAGTCAGAAAAACAGGACAGTTTTAAGAAGATATTATCAATTACCAAATGCAAAAAGAACCAAACAATGCTTTCTTAGAGAAATGCCTGGATTTTACATAATGTAGACCAATCAGAAAATAGCAGGCACTATGAAAAAATACAATCTATTATTTTTTATGGAATATTAATTTGGTAAACCAATATAGTTCAGTCAGATGCAAAGTTAACCAAGCATTTGAATTATTTTCATGTTTCTGATAGGCTTTTCCCCTTTTACCTAAATAAATTTTATTTCATACTATATGTGTTTTACGAAACATAATTTTTAAAAACCATGAAATAATTCACTATCGGCAGTAGAAACAATCCTTTAAAGGATTAAGGCCTGGGATGCAATGTCATATGCCTGTGATCCCAGGAATTTGGGTGGCTGAGGCAAGAGAATCACAAGTTCAAGGCCAGCCTCCACAACTTAGGCAGGTCCTGAGAACATAGCAAAACCTGGGGTCTCAAAATAAAAATTAAAAGGTCGGTCTGAGAATGTAGTTCCGTGGTAAAGCATTCCTGGGATCAATCCCCAATACAAAAAAGAAAAAGGAGGGGAAAAAAGATTAAGGTATGGTTCCATTTACACCAAAAGCCTGGGGCAAAGCTATGCTATTCTTACAAAAATTGTACCTTGATTTATGCTTATTTTCCCTTTCATTAAAATACTACATCAAGTGCAGTAGGAGACTATAGCTGTTATTGTCAGCTGTCCATGTATTATCTGACATTTTAACACAATATTTGAACATCTCTGGTAGTCTATACCTGTAGTGGGTATGTTTCAACAAATATTAAATTCAAAGAAAATTGAGTTTCTAACATGCTGGGTTTTTGACCTTGGTTTCTTGTCCATAAGGACCTAAGAATCTTGCAAGAGTTATAATTATGTAATTAACCACATTGAAGTCAAAATGTGCTGTGTATCATGCTAGAGACAGAATCTAAGGTCAAAGGGGGTTCAAAGGATGAGGATGTCTTTTTCATTAGTATAATTACTGAAGGCTTCATAAGAGATGTGAAATTGGATTCTTGAAAAAAAACTATCCTAATGAATCAAAATTAGAAGAAGGGATTTATGACCTAAGGAAAAAAATCAAGATGAGGAATGGAGGGATAAAGAACCACAGTTCAGCCAGTTAGACAACATAATGACTAAAGAAGGACAGAGGATCCTGTGGTGACTTACCGAAATCCCCTTTCTCCTGAATAAAAGACATTTTCCTCCACTTCAGGAGATGTTGCCAGCTTACAGTCATTAGATATCAGTCCCCTCAGAAATATCTCATGCCTGGAGATGGCTACCTGGATCAATTTCACTCTTTCATCATGAGTCAGCTCACATTTAATGATTGGTTGGTGTGGGTATTCAAAGACCTTCACCGTCATGAAGCCATCTCAGCTTCAGACCTCCCAGCCAGCTGAGACCTTTATTGGGACTACCTCACAGCCCAGCATCTATCGCTGCAAAATTCTCCTTCATTTACTTCCCTTCCTGCGCACTAATATTTCATTTAAGTCCTTTTTAGGGAAGTCAGTCTATGAAAAAAATTACTGGTATGGATTTCTGATTTTTAAGATGGAGAATAAAAATAGTTCAATTTATTCTCTAAGATACCAAATTTCACAAGCACAAGAAGAAATAGAAATGCCATTCAATAAAACTAGGAGATATCTTTATTATCTGAATGTAATATAGAAAGAAGGAAATAGAGACCAATTCATTTAGCAAAATGTGAATGATGGGAACTCAAAACCCAAAATGCAATTTAAAAAGGAAAATTCTAAGGAAATACAAACAGCACAGAGTATAGTACAAGCTTCAAAAAAATCATCTGCAATATCCTTAGCGAGATAAGAGAAGACTTTGTATCTTGAAATCTGACGTAGACTGCTATCAAAAAAGTAAAACGTCAAAACAAATTCTTATAAATTAAAAAGTGACAGATAAAATTAGAAAAAAGTTAATACCATTTCAAAAAAAAAATTTCCCTGGAAATAGATTGAAAAGGAAAAGAATGGGATGGAATGGAGTAAAACAATGAAAATGGAATGGAATAAAAAAAGAAAAGCAAGGATTATTGAGGAAGGCTGATATTCAAGTAAAAGGAGTACCATGGGATATTGCTCTAGTCAATGACATGTAAATGAAAGCTGTTGTTATTTACATCTTCTGGGAAAATATTTTAATGGAAAAAAATTCAGAAAACACACACTTTCTGCCCTTTTCCATCTCTCTCTTCCTGTCTAGAACGTAGATGAGATGCTGGAAATAAAATATTCATCTTGCAACCTAGAAGTGACTCACATATCAGAAGCTACATGAGAGGAAATGAGAAATCACTACAGAGATATGACCTTAATGGAGCTTGTTATATAAACATCAAATCCCCTCTCTCTGTACTTCTGACCATATGAGTAGAATCTAAATCCTTTTTATAAGGTGCAGCATAGTCAAGTCTTCTATAATTAGTCAGTGCAACCCTATTTCACTATTACAGTACATTAATTAAACAAAGAATAACACTTAAAACATTGCAAAAATACCTCTAAATATTAATTTAACCAAAAATTGTAATGTAACCTAAAATATTACAGACTGGCAATATAGGGATGTATCAATCACATTTCTTCAGAGAAACAGAACCAATAAGAAATACATATGATTAATAGATAAGTATGAAGGTAGATAAGTATGATAAGTATGAGAAAGAGCATAAATAATTGGCTTATGTGAGTTTGGAGGCTAAGAATTCCAGTGATCTGCCATCTGCAAGCTGGAGATCCAGGAAGGCCAGCACAAGTCCCAAGGCAGGAAAAGCAGAGAAGCCAATTGAATAAATTTCGGTCTGAGGACAAGAGATGAAATAAGTCCCAGCTCAAATAGTAAGGGAAAATAATAATGGGCAAATTTCTTCTTTTACCTTTTGTTCTGGTGAGTTGGATCATGACCACCCACATTGGCAAAGGCAATCTACTTTGCTGAATTCACCAAATCAAAGGCTAATCTCAATACCCTCACAGATACACACAGAAATAGTGTTTCATGTGCATACTCTGTAGCCCAATTTGACATATAAAATTAATCATCACAGGGGGCATTGCAATACAGCATAATTATTATCTATCACATTAATCTGAGACATTAAATAAATGTCTCAAATTAATGAATTTAGAAAGAACAGTACAAGCATATAATTTAAAAATCTGGATATAACTAGTAAAAAGTACATAGAGGAGTTGAAATTAGATGGCAAAGAAAGGACTAGGTTGGGGATAAATAAAGACATGCAACCAGAGAATGTGTTTTTAGTGGTAATCTCTTTAGCATTGTTAGACATTATTAAATGTTCTTCAAGGATTTATTTTTAATTTTGAAAGTATTTCAAGATAAGGAGTGGATGCCAGTAGCCCTTAACTCTGCCCTTACACCCAAGTCTTCAAACATTAAAAATTTGGTTGAGTATAATTTCATTTTCTTAAGTGGTCTAGGAGTATTTTAAGTCAAACCCTTCAAGTAACTTCAAGTATAAAATAAGAAAAGTGCAAAACTTTTTAAATCTCACAGTATTCCTGCAGAATGGCTGGCAGGCAAACATCCACACACTCCACATTTTAACTCCCCACTCTCCCAATGATGACCTCTCAATTTACCTATAAATTGGTGAAATTCCAAAATTAAATATTATGGTCTTTCAAAATGTTGCAGGCAATTTACTTGGTCACATATCTTACAAATGAGGACCAAACACCATTCATCATCACCATGATTTCCATGATTTTTATACTTACAAAATAAATAACAGGTACTTTATAAAAACAAACAAAATCAGTTTTATAAAAAATACAAAATATTGAGTTTTTATTTTTCTCACTAGTGAAAAATGTCATCATGAATGGAATGGCATTTAGGAAAAACTGAATTAGAAAATATCAACTAAACAAAACACTCTAGAAGTGCAACTTTATACTCTAGTCACAAAAGGAATGAAGATGCAGCTGAACTTGGTATTCAGAGATCTGCAAAATTCAGCAATGTGTACTTAAAATATGATGTTCTATCTTGTTAGCAGTCAAGCAAACTAACAGTTAATTTAGAAAACTTAGAATTGATGTTTTAAAATCATCTTCAACTGATTTCTTAAGAGTGAGTCTCCACCAAAAAATTTTCTGAAATGAATTTAACATTATTCTGTTATTAAACTAAAAATCCAGCAAACTCTGTAGAAAATAGAAAAAGGGCTTATTATCTTTTAAAATGTGAGTAATCATAAATAGTCTTAACTGGATGAACATCTAGTCAGCTTGTTTTTATATTAAATTGACCTTTTCTTCTGTGCCTTAATTTATTGCTGAAGGTAAATCTCATCAAGTAATTAGTCTGCTTAACTTCAATTTTTTTCTCTATAAAGATGAACTAGATATCCTAGATTCATATTCAAAATGGAAAAGTCATTAAAATGATGCTTACATGTTCTCTACTTTAAAAAGACAGTTTAAAATGGATAAGGAAAGCCACAAAAAATAAAAGTGATTTTTTAAATTTAAATATGTTGATGAAATATTATTTCCTTCCAGCACAATTGTTAGATAATTGTTAAGGCCAATCTTTCTGACAACTTTTCAAGATAGAGACAGAAGAGACAGATAAATAGACAAACAGGAGAGGAAAGGACACTTACAATAGGTAAATAAATAAGTACATTTTGTGCCACTATAAGTTATGGCTTTGGAAGTTTAAAAATTGCATCAATGCTTCCATTTCACATTCACATTTAAATCTTTCTTATAAAAGCTATTTTTATTAAAGGTTTGACACTGACAGATTACTCCCTCAATTTTAAATGTTCAAAATTCCATGTAAAAGTGAAGCTGTTTGAAGTTTGCAGGTACATAGGATTGTCAACTCAGAATGGAATTAGTTTTTCATGTACTTTGTGTTTCAGAAGTATTCATAATGCTTGAGAGTTAAACTTGTGAAGCTGAATTTCTGCTGTTCCTCCATTCTGTCTGTTGTGTTGCAGTGCAGGACGATAGAGACAAATACAAATAATCTCATATTTGACCACTTTATACTCTACATTTTTAAGATCAAAGAAATAGACTGCCAAGTATACCATGCCCTAGAGGGCCGTCATCTCAAGAACACATTTTTTTTAATAACCGTAGCATTATATCACCTTTGAGTTCTATTTTAACAGGAACTAGTTGCTGAGTAAAAGCTGAAATTCCATCAAGGAATTTCAAGTACATGTAAAAAAATTCCTTAAAATTTCTCATGCCACTTCTCTATTTCATAATATATCTTATCCACAGTTGTCTGCCATTTAGTCTTTATTCAGTGGTAATCCTTTGCCCAGGTTCACCATGCTTCAGCCCAGTGAAGCACTGAGATACCTGGACAAACGTACCTGCCCACCAGTGGAAGATGTCCCGTGAGCCTCTAAAGGCAGAAGGCTGTTCAGTGACTGAAGCTTTGGTGGAAGCTTCCAGAGCTACCTTAGCAGAACTGGAGAAGGGAGGGGTGAGAAAAACACTGTGTGTGACCTTTTTCCCCCTGGGAGCAGACAGAGGCATTGCCTCTATCAGGCCCCCAAGTCACACAAAGTGAGACCATCACATTTGTACCACCAAAGGATTTTTCAGCATCTGAGCCTAACAAAGAACTAAGAAGCTGATCAGGATGTGGGAAGAAATAAAGATGCAATGCCCTATCCCAGCCTGGTTTTTGTTGATTCATTTTTGGGCTACATATCCAGAGACTTTTAGAGAGAACACATTGGTGCTTGAATATTTACCACACCCCCAATACCTGACCAACTCCGAATTCAGAATTCCCCAAAGTTTCTCCATCATAAATATCTAACAAGAAAATTTCAATTATACTCTTTTATTTTCTTGTGTGGTTTTCTGTGGAGATTAATTTTGATCCCTTTCATTGTGACTCTATCCTTCAGTTGTTACAAAGTAAATGTTGCAGCATCTGAAACATGCCACTGAGTATCATGAAAATGACAGAAGTCAATCTCTCACCAGGAGGTGGAAGAACTGAGAAATTGTACCCATAACTAGGCCTAGCAAAGGCTGGAAAGGACAAGGTCTTTATTTGGGGACTTTAACATTGTCCACGTTATCAGGAATGTAAACACAATATTTAACTCTTAATGTCATTGATGTCCCCAGAAAATATAGTTAAGCTACTTAATGTCATCTGATTTTGTAAAATATCCCTTTATTGGTATAACCTGTGCTTAGTATAGATCTCTATACTTCTGTTACTTAGGGATAGATAATCATACGAGCAAACATAGATTAAGACTGCCTGTGTAGCTTAGGAAGGTCTGCAGGCCTTAAACTGACTAAAAACTTCTGACTCTGGCAGTTTCTCTTGATAGTTATCAGGCACATTTGCTGAAGAATCTTTCTCTCACTTGTAGCTTCCAGTCTTTATTCTAGTGGGCTAATACAAGTGTACATCTTAAGTTACATTTAACTATTATTTCCTTTAAATGTCCAAGAATGGCTATATTTTGGTTTTAACTGTTTTGCTGGGTGTCTAAGATCAAGCTGGTCAAATTGACCTGGTTCCTGTCTTGTTAAAGAGTCAGCTGAGTTCCCACAGGAGTCACTCATAGAGAACTTGAGAGTGGCTTCCTAGTTCCACCAGTGACTTTGTTTAGGCAGGGTTTCTTGATGAGGTAACTTCCTTTGGAAGCATCAAGGGATGTTTCCCTTTTTCCATGACCCTCCTCTGCAGCAGATGCACTGAGTGATTTTTCATCCTCTAGTCTCAACAATCTCCTTGATCAGGAGGTTGTGTGACCCAGAGTTGCAACACTCTTTAGAGAAGTCCTCTTATTCCCTGGGTTCAGGCTGACGTTGAGGGCAAGACCCAAATATGGACTTTTCTTGACCTCTGTATTTAACTCCAATCTCTAAGTTTGATCTTAATCATCCAGCAAGCTAGTCTCACCAGTCATAAAGTAAGAGTACTGTGCTTTAACTTCAATGTCTATAACTTTATGGTTATTTACCCTTTTATCTAACTGGAGTCTGTATTAGTACTGGAAGTTACCACTATCTATTCTATAGGTGATGGCTTATTATCACAAGTTATCTAGGTTGTGTGTTCTTGAAGCAGCTACTTCTGCAAAACATTAACAGGTAACAGTTTTACTAAATGAAATTAGCAAGAGTAAAAATATATTCAGCTTGTATAATAGCTATCTTGAATTTTGACTGAGAACCACATTATATCCCCTATTTGAGATCACACTACTTTTACAACAAGAACCAATCTTTTGACTATAACTTTAAATAAGCTGAAGTCTGGCTTATTTTGGAGCCATTCTACACACAGTGAGGTGGGAGGCAGAGCCTTATCTCAGGTAAGGTGTGGCTCTTTACAGATCTTAAATGTTCTAATTCTGATGTTGATCTTTGCTTCTTTCTTAAATGTCATTTTAAGAAGTTTACATATATTGTTTCCTGAGTCTATATGAACACTAGTTAAAACAATTTAACATTATGTCTAAAACATGAATTAAAGAAGGCCTGAGAGAGCTTTTAACTTTCCTTTTGTGTGATAAAGTGGCAAAATGTTTTCATGTCTCACAATATTAACCTTTAAACAAGTCAGGCTCTAACATTTATAAATACATTTATATTTGAAATTTTTTATCTCAGTGTAAAAAGTACCAAATTTTACATATACCCTATTGATAACAGGTCCTATAATAGAACATTAAATGATAGAAATAAATCCCCAATAAAATTTACTCTTTATAAGTTTAAGATTACCATTACAGACAAGTTTAATCTGGAGAATAGCAGAGCTTGATAAATTCCCTGCTTTAAAAACTTGTGTACCTGAAAAATATGAACACATTTAATATACAACTAGTGACCATTTCACAATTACCTTGACACTTTTATCTTACAAAATTTAGTTTTTAAAGAAAAATCTAGACTCTGTAACATAGTACAATACTTTAACAGTTGTTTAACCATAATTGTATACACCCCAATTTTTAAGACTAATTGTTCTAAAGAATAAAACTTAATAGACACAAAGTTAAGAGTAAATTAGTGTTTCAAATCCTTGTCATTTTACCATATAGATTAAACTTTGGTTTATATCAGAACATTAGTATTTCACCTTAGGAAAAACCTTAAATAGTTTTAGCTGTCTCACATACATATAACCAATTTAGTTACACGCAAACTTGTTTAGACTTGCCCTTTACTTACACACAGACTTTCTTAGCACTTACTTAGACCCTCATGTATTTCATCACACAAGCACTTTCTTACCCAGAAACATTTCCTTTTCCCTTTTACTAAATATATTTCCATACCCAGAATCTTTTATTTTCTCTTTCCTATTTGTTGACCCCTTTTTGTTCACATTCTGAAACAACTCTTATGAAATTTCTGAATTTAGATAAATTACTCTATTTTAATAAGATTAAATATTCTGTTGTTTATAGTACTCTAATTGAAACACAGTTGAAACTTTTGGGACCCTTTGTATACAGAATTGCACTTGTTAGGACATAACTCTTAGTAACCTTGTTTTTAGTTTAGTGGTGACACAAAGCAAGTTTAAACCCTTTTACTTACTAACCTGTGAAAACACCAATAATGTTTTAGTATGATACCCCATGGAATTTAAGGAGTTAAAAGTACTTGATGTTATTTAACAATTAGCATTTTAACTTTCTAAATTAATCCGATGTCTCTACAAACACATTTGAGTAATCCCATACATGTTAACTTTAATTCACTTATTCTGTAAAACCCAAGATATCAGACAAATGTCCTGAACAGTATTTGCTGTCTCTTTCCTGTTGAAGAAAAGTCCTAGAAACAATTGATATTAGACATTTTATTAACATCAATATTTTATTAGCTTGATCACCTAGAGACTTGGGAGTTATTTTCAAAGACATTTTACTTTTATAAGTTTACCCAATTTGAACCTTTTTAAATCATGTGAATTGAGAGTATCTGGATCCATTTTTAAATTTTAATTTTAGGAGCACTCAGTTTTGATACAGACAAAACATGACATCAGACAGCACAACATACAAATAACACAAAATCAAAGGCCTTGTAACTTTATAGGTGAATCTCCATTGCAATGTAACAGATGTTCAAGAACTCTAGTTGAATAAAAAATAGAACTGATCAAAAAAAATCATGAGCTCAAAAAAACATATAATTAAAAAAAACAAGAGTCCTGGAAAAATGATACAGCCATTAATTACTTTAGTAAAGTATCATAAAATTTACTTTGCTGGAGTTTTAAAGACTCTTTTTACCCTTTTTTTCTTGGGTTTGAGACCGGTCTCCTACTGAGCCTTTAGGCTTCCTTTATTAACAGAAACCTTGTGCCTAGGGCATTTTAGCCATCTCATCAGGACAGGTTGGATGTTAAAGAAAATTATGAGAACTTGTTTTCCATTACTTTTGAGAATGAAGCTACTTTGCTAAGTTCTTCACTGAGATATGCCATTGGTTATTGCATTGCCTATGGCTACTTATCCAGGATTTATTTTCCCCTTTGTGACTAACAGGTTAAATCTTGCTTCATAGGTAAGCTGAGAACAGGAGCTTGAAGTTCCCTTCTTGATATTCCTGGGGCAGAATATTGTCCTATAGTGGCTATTTTCTGTAGTATTGAACCTGTTGGTGACATAATTAAGCTTTATTTTTGAGATCTTTTCATTCCTATTAGCTAAGACGTTTAGGAACTCTAAAATGGCCTTTTGATATTCCTCCTGGGTGGAGACACATAAAGGATGTCATTTACTTACTGGAGAACAATTACAGATGTTTTATCTCTGAATTTTGTTAAGTCCTTAGCTAAGGTTTGTCCGGAACAGGTGAGGGCCATCTAAATCCTGAGGCAATACTGTCTAGGTTAGTTGAGATACAGTATCTGGTTCCTCAAAGGCAAACAGAAATTGCCATTCAGAGTCTAGCATAAACAGGAAAAGTCATCTTTTAAATCTAACTTAGTAAACCAAGCAGCAGTTGGAATCCAAGATGAAAGTGTATGGATTAAGAACTATAGGGTGGGGGAAATTACTGCTTCATTATTCTAAGGTTTTGGACTAGGCAGTTTGCTTTTTAACTCCTAAAAATGGGCAAATTGCATGGACTATTGCAAGGCATTAAAAGTTTCTATCAGTTTGAATGATCTTTAATAAGTCCTTTTCCTTGCTTATATGTTCCCTTTTTTTTTTTTTTCCTTTTGATGTCTACTAAAAAGCGGAAGATGCAAGCTGGAGAAGTTCATCTGAGGATTGATAAGGGCCATGTGCCAATTTTTGTAATTTCCTCTAAATATTTGGGGCTGACTAAATGATAAATTTATATTTTAAAAGTAGGTGGCCCTTTATGGATTCAGGATTCAGAGTGGTGTGTTTTCTTATTGCTTTTCTAAGTCTCTCAAAGAAAATAGCAGGACTTTCCTGAAGGCTGCATGATAGTTTTTTTAGGCATCCTACTCATTATTCAAATCCCAGTTAGGATGGTTTCTGGGAACTGCCTGTGCTCTAGATGGTTAATAACATAATTTTCCAGGTGAAGTCATACCTGGCATAAGTTTTGAAACATCTCAATATTTATTAGGATCCTCCAAAAGTCTCCTTAAATTTATTTTTGTCTGTCTTAAGTTGGGAGGGTCCCCTCAATTTTCCTCCCTTAGTGGGCGATTCCTCAAGGCTTTCTCCTCTCATGGTAGATCATTGATGTCAAGCATGGTAACATATGAAAGGCACTTTTCTTGATCATTTGCAATTTAGCAGTATGCAGGCTAGTGGTGAACCTGGCAATACTGTTGAGAGAGAAGCTCCCTTCTGAGTTAGAAGTAGGGACGTCTCCCTAACTGAGCTTCCTTACGGTCCAGAAAAACCCGTCTCTCACTACCTGGCTTTGCCAAAGTTATTTCTGGCCTCCTTCGGCAAAGTGCTAGGGTCCTAGTTTGCCCTGTGCTAGAGACCCTGGGAGGATTCAGACTTAAGGGCATTACTGCTTTCCTCCTGCCACTATAAATTCCTAATTGTGAAAAACGATGACAAAAGTAAAAAGTGTGCCTTTTGCCTATCTTTTTGCCCTGTATACTAAAGGAATCTCCGGAGGGTGAGGGGACATCTATTGGTTGTTAGGCGTATAACGCCCTTTGCTGGGAGGGTCTCACGGGAGGGGTTTTTAAATGCCTCCCTCTTTTAGCTTAAAAAGAACACTGAGTGAGCACATTTAAGCACAGGAACAGTAATGGGGAGACTCTAGTGTCTAGACTAGTGAAGGCTAACTATGCCAACAAAGGGAACCTGGGCATTTTCATACTAATCATCCCAGGCCTTAATCTTACAGTTTGAATTCCTAATGTCTGACCGGCAAGGGAAGGGGAGCATCCAGGAGGGAGTGGATGTGCGGGAGTGTTGTGCACTGTGCGGCCCATACAGAGGCAAAGGTAATTGGCGCTTTCCCTCAGTGCCACTCATCTACCGATCACTCTGGATACCCCTCAGGGCTGTCGGGAGGGGGAGTCTGGAGAAGGAACCTTTGGGGTCCACCGGAGAGTAGCCCGGGCCGAGAACCCTGCAGTTGTTCCAACCCTTCCTCCACCTCCACGCTTCCTGGGCAGATCAGGACTAGGGACACTGTGTACTGACGGCAATTGCGCTCCAGGCCTGGACAGAAAAGTAGGAAATGGCTTCAGCACAGTCCAACATGCCTACAGAGCAGGTGATTGGAAACTTGCCTGGGCCGGGAAACCTTTCACCCGAGTCTTAAGAATGGCGGCTGCACTAACTGCGTTTAAGTAGCCGACGGGTGCCCATTTTGCCCTCCAAAAATAAAGAGACAGAAAGATGCACCTCAAACAGATGTGGGGTGCGTGAAGAGAGAAGCTTACTTACCTCGGCATAAATCTTGGTGGGGCCTCCAAATCTGATACCGCCATTTACCGGTGAAGAGTTCTGCTCCTTCTAATGTTGAAGATTGAACACTAGAGAAGCGGCCAAGGCAAGCATATTAAGCAGGTTTTATTTAAAGCTAATAATACAGACTTCTCCCGGCAGGAAGAAGGGGGCCATGGCTGATGTTCTAAAGTCCCAAGAAGTGAGCACACCCTACATCTTTTATAGGTTAAATTCTCTTTTGTTCTCCAGTTCTCTCCCCACTTATCTCTCCTTCCTGCCTACATGACTAGGCTTGGTTTTGCATTAAGTGAGAAGCCATGGGCAGGGGGAGGGACAAGGTGATTCAGGCAGGCAAGGGCCAGGGGGCATTAATTAGCAGCTCCTTGCTTGCAGTCCTTGATAAAGGCAGGTAAATTTGGTAATCAATGGGGCTCCGGAGATCCCTGACATTCCATTCTTCCAGGGGCAGTCTCCAACTTCCGGAGGCAGATGATTTTATGGCCATTTCCTCGATTTGACCCGATCCCCTATTTCTACCTATTTCTACACTAACTACCTGTTCCCAATTCTGGCTTCATAACTATACTATTTAGCTGTCAGACATGTATATGCCTAATTCCCCTAAACACAGCCTGCTGGCAGAGCACTTGAAAGGCGTAGTTGATGGGAGCCTTCTAGGAAGCACCCAGAGGAGATCCAATTTGGATCAACAAAATTTAAGGTGAGATCAGAATCACTGTTATGTGATTAAGATTAGTTTTTTATGTAAAAATAATAATCACATAATTCATACATACTAGAAAAGTATCTTTGCCCTAATTAGCACAGATGTAGCTGCTCATGTCATTTTAAACACTGAGCTGATTTACAATAAATAAAAAAGCAACCATGCTGTACTTTTGCATTTTTTAAATCCATACATGTAGAACTTCGTGTAATAAGGAGTTCCTATTTATACTCAGTGACATTAAAAGACAGTTAACTTACAATCTAAAAAATAATGCAGGACTTTGGCCTGTGCTTATTTTCGGGCTTTTGTTTAAGTGTGTTTCTTTTCAGATATATTTCGCAACAGTTTTTCTGGCAAAGGCAAGATGCACTTTCAAAAGAGGGCAATATTGGAAAGCACATTTCCATACCAAGGTTTCAGCTAACTATGATCCCCCTTGAAGCAAAATTAAGTCTGTAGTCTCTCACCTGGACCATTAGAAAATGCGTGATTGGTCTTTCTGTCTTCGCTCTTCTTAATCCTTCCTAACTGGTCAATTCATACCAAAAAATTATTAAAACTCTGTTCACATTGATGACAAATTCATTGAGCTTCATTTTGAATGACTTTTGAGGTTTGTTGCCCTTGAAATATTGGGGAAGATGAGAATCCTGTCATCTTGGCATGATATTATCAGGCAATGAACTCACAGAAAGGAGTCAAAAAGCCCTACATGATCCTAACGCATGTATATTTGGAAGAAAAATATAAATAAAGTTATTCTTCTCTCTAGGTTACCAATTACTATTAATATGTACCTCACAATATAGATGACATTACTCCAGAAACAAAGCATCAATACAAACATCCCCAGAGTTAATCAATCCTTACCAGGTATGCCTGCAAACAAAGAAAACTGTTACAGAAAGGGTGAGTTATTCGAAATCTATGTTAACACAGGGGTTTCTAAAGAAATTTTTAATTTTAAAATAGCTTATACTCCCTATTAACATATCAAGGTAGCAATAAAATTACCACTGCATAAATACATAATTCTATTCATTTTTATAATTTGTTTTTTTTTTTTTTTTTTTTTTTTTTTTTTGCAGTGCTAGGGATTGAACCCAGGGCCTTGTGCTTGCAAGGCAAGCACTCTACCAACTGAGCTATCTCCCCAGCCCTATAATTTGTTCTTAAGTATTACATTTCCTATTTGATTATTTGCTTTCCAAGTACAAAGATATGTATATGCCCGTGTATAGCCAGGATTTACCCAGTAATTACCTCTAACATTATTTTTATTCAAAGAGGAGGATTAAATCACAAATGCCATCTTGTCTTTGCTTCTAAATGAAATGAGATAATTTAATGTACACCTAATGTCTCCCCTTCCCTGGCTATGTTCCGTTGTAGGGCGGGTAGTACAGAAGGGAGTGGGGTTCTTTCCTAATTTTCCAGTCTGCTTTCCTCACCAGGACAACAACTTTTGTTGTGCTGGTAAGTGGGCAAGGTATCTGACACCATGTTGACCTGACTTTGCACTCTCTGAGACTAGCAGGCACTAACCTCTTTGTGCCATTTCAGGTCCTATAACCAGGCAGGTGTATCAGGATTCCACATTGTCATTACAGACCTTTCTCAGCCTCAAAGCAGTCACCCCAGCTTCCTCCTAAAGAAGTGGTCCCTCTACCTCTCCAAAAGGCCCTACTGGAAAAGACCCATGAAGGCTGAGTGTCTGGTTTCTGGCATGATCTACATCAGATCCCTAGAAAGCATTCATGCATACCTTAGCCAGGCTAACTAGTAGGGACTGATCCTAATGCAGGAATACTTCCAGGCTCATCTCCCAACGCAGTTTGCCATCCCAGATCTCATCTTCCAAGTTTCCAGGCAGAAATCAAATTCTAGCACTCAAAGTTCCAATACTGGCATCTTGAACTCTCCATATGGTCTTGGGGAAAGACACTCTTTTTAGAAGTAAAGGAGTTTACTCATCCTACCTCCAGGGGTGGGGAATGGAAGCAAGGTATCAGCTATTTGTAAAAAAAAAAAAAAAAAAAATCTCTTTACCAATTCTTCCTTCTCTGCACACTCACAGGTGACTGAGTGAAATACTTCAAAAGTCATGAGATGTTTCAATACAGTAGCTGCCTCTCTCCACAGTGGATATATTTCCACACCCCCCTGTGGATGTCTATAACATGAATAGTACCAAACTCTGGATATACTGGTCTTTTTTTCTATGTATACACATAGATACGATAAAGCTCCATTTATAGATTAGGCACAGTAAGAGACTACAAACAATCGCTAATAATAAAATTGAACAATTATAACAATATACTCTAATAAAAGTTGTGTAAATGTGGTCTCACTTGCTCTCAATAACTTATGATATATTTTACCATTTTACTTAAAGGAGGCACTTTACAGTTTCTCTTTGGCACAACTGAATTGCCAATATTATTGCTTTTGTGCTTTGGAGCCACTATTAAACAAAGTGAGAGTTTATTGAATATAAGCACTATGATACCACTGCAGGCAATCTGAGAACATAGGACTACCAAGTGACGGAAGGGTGGGTAACATATGTAGAGTCAATACCCTAGACAAAGGATGAGTCACATCCCAAATGAGAAAGAGCAACATGGCAGGACATTTCATTATACTATTCAGAATAATCTGCAATTTAAAATCTCTGCATTGTTTATTTCTGGAATTTTCCACTTAAAACTTTACTGCGGTTGAATGAAAGTAACTGAAACTATGGATGAAGGATGGTTACTGTATTATTTATTGTTTCATCTCACTTCCTAAATTGCTTCCTATTGTATCTAGATAACTAATTAAATTTTTTATTTTAATTTCCTTTCATTTGAAATCTCTCTCCATCTGTCTCTCTCTCTCTCTCTCTGACACACACACACACACACACACAAATAACTGTGAATGGTAGCATCCTGTGTATTATACAGAGAAGACTACAGGACATTAACACCAAGAGAAACTACTGGAGAATGGAGAATGTTGAGTTTTGGTACAACTTAGGGATTTACAGAAAAGACCTGGAAATAAGTAAATAAATAAAAGTGAAAAAAGAAAGAAGTTTCTTTATGGATAATAGAATTCCATGACAAACTAAAATGGATTCAAGACATATTGTTAAATTATTAATGTCCCTGGATAATGTATTATGCCTACTTAAGAACATTTAATGAATAACATTTCCATTGGCTGAGCACCATCAGAATATTAGCTTTTATAGTGAATATACAGAAGACTAAGTCCCATATTGTCTCTGTTGAATAAATATTGACTTCTTGTTTAGGCATCTGACTAGATTTATTGACATGACAATTCTATATTTTCTAAGAAGGATTAAATTTTTTATTAGACCCCCAATTAGAAGGCAATGTCAATACTGGTGTTGGTCACAAGCATTTATCATGAAATTCATTCAAACAGCAATTTGAGGTTTCCATAAAACTGTTAACTGTTTCTCTTTTCATACAAACAGGACAGACAGAAGGGAACAATGAACCCCAAGTCTAGACATATTGTTTTATCCAGTAACTGTCCTGAGACTAGCCAGAAAAAGATGAAACGGGAATAAGTATACCAGCAGTACAGTTACTGTCCTGCCAAGTGAAGACATGGGACCATCACTATCTCCCACTTAATATATAAAGAAAAAAAAAATCTAAGAAGGCCCTGAATATAACCTCAAATAATAACCAACAACTGCATTATCAAGAGAAAATAAGGGTTCATGCCTGATTGTACATGAAAAGAATGGAGCCATGTTGAACTTTTGTTTATTTGCTCATTTGTTCGAAATTACATATGCAAAGATTCTACATGATGCTCAGGATATACTAAATATTTAATAAATGACTATTCTATCATTTACATGCTTACATTAACTTTCTAGCAAAGGCATATTTGCAAGGAAAAACTTGATAAAATCAAGTATGTTTAGAGAAGAAATGACTGTTCCTTATTAAAACAGTTTCTATTGTCATTTCTTGTTGAAAGGGAAGGTGAAGTTGGAGACAGGAAGAATACAATATGTATCCATTATCAGATAAGACTAATCTAAAAATAATAAGGCAATTTTTACTATTTAGCAATTATGGGCTTTCAACAAAGCCAGATACAAGATATTAAGAAATACATATAATTGGTTTGATATGCTCCAGATCTGCACATGATTCAGCCCAGAAATTAAAAAGAAAAACAAGTATTATTCATTCAGCAATTTTGTCATGGCTTTAAGCAAAGAAAGGTAAAGTCTTACAGACATCCTGAAATGAGTAGTTTGATCCTCCTAAATTACCAAAGAAAACACTTTAATGTTACCCTAACAACATAATGACCTACCTACAACACAGCCTGGTACAGAGTAAGTGCTCTGTAAATATTTGTTAATTTAATGAATGAACCAGGGGAATAATATAATCACATTTGCCAATAATCAATAAGGATATTATCTTTTGAATGGAATAATTACATTTAAACATAAAAGCTTCAGAACCTGTCAAGTAAAGCATCCTAACATAGTGTTAAGAAGCTTCTCTTTAACCTGAAAGAATAAGATAGTATTGAGCTCTGATTTGCTTGTGATATAAGTAGAAGAATCAAAACACCTTTACAGAAAATCGGTAGAGTAGAAGAAGGAGAATAGAGGGAGGGAGGAGGGAAGGGAAAGGGATAGAAATAGAGTAAGTCAAATTCCATGCATGCATGACTTTTTCAAAATGAATCCAAAGACTATGCATAACTAGAAAGCTCTAATAAAATAAATAGAAACACCTTTACAAAACTCTACCGGAGAGCACCTTGACCATTTCTCACCAAATTGGGTCTTAGATCATATTTTTGTATTGTGGAAACTGTTATGTGAACAACTGTAGGGAAGATAACACAGTTTAATCACTCATCTTGAAAACAGCTTATTAAATAATACACCACCCTAAAAATAACAGCACTAGTGAAAAATATTTCTTTCATTCAGTTCACTACCTACATATGAAAATACAAACAGATTTTAGTTGTTTGGGGAGAATATTATTGCTTACTAAGATGTTTTTCAGACAATAACAGATACTGACATTTTAAAGTTTTATTTCAAACTGTAATTTACACACTTTGAAAATTCACTTAAGTGTTGGAGTTATGGCTCAGTGATGGAGCACTTGGCTAGCATGTTTGAGGCTCTGGGTTCAATTCTCAGCACCATATATAAATTAATTAATTAGTTAATTAATTAAAGATTCATCAACTAAAAATAAATATTTAAAACATTTTTTAAAAAGATAATTCACTAAAATATAGGTCATCATTTGCTACAAATAAAATAAGTTTAATATTTATCTGTGCCCATGTTACATAAAATCCTCAGACTATGACAATGTAAGTATAAAGGTTTAACTACAAGCATGTATTAGTGAGCAATTTAAAATCTAAATGGAGGTTTTAAGATTGGATATGTGAAAAGAACCAAGTTCATTTTTTCTTCAAAAGTAACTTTTATGGTTTTAGATTAAATCCATTCTGTACAGGTACAGGTAATCTATCATTCAAATTATAGAAATTTTGTTCTGAAAATAATATTCTTTAGGATCCTAGGGACTGAACCCCGGGCCTTGTGCATGCTAGGCACATGCTATATCACTGAGTTACAACCTTAACCTACATGACTTTTTTTTTCTCCAAGTACTGGAGATAGAACCCACAACTTTGCACATGGTAAACAAGTGCTCTATCACTAAGCTATACCCTTAGCTCCAAAATACCAATTTTGAATTTGAAATGTGTACCCCTTTTCTGGAACTACTAGTATTCCACCTTTACAAGAGAAAGTAAATACACAAAGATCGTATAATGATCTGAAGGTCATTATAAAACCACACACATATACACACACACACTATCGTGTTACTAGGAGAGTTAAAAGTTAAATCATAAAGATGAAATTCCTTATATTTCGATTTCATCTAGCAGAAAATATATATAATTTCTAGAAGAGGAAAAGGGGCAATATTTTTAAAGTAGTTTCTAGGAAACAGAGATAAACTTCCCTGACTGGAATATCTCATTACACTATATCTACAACACAATATTTTTGGTAATAATAATATTTTCAAATTTCATTGGGAGTTTTAGATGTTTCCAACTCAGTGTCTTGCCGTGGTTTCAAACCTTAATTTATCCATAACCAAACTTGTTATCTGTCTTTTCCATCTTCAGTCAATTCTCATATAATTTCCCTTAGTGAAGAGCATGGTCTCATGTTATTCTCCTAACCTATGAATTTCATAGTTTTCTCAAAGACACCATTTCCATGGAGCATCTCATGAATCAGGATATTCTTCAAATCCATCTCAAAGTGTCTCTCATATATGAATGAGCTTCTCGCCTCCATATTTATCAAAATTGCTTCATTAACTCCCAACTAAATTGTCTCCTAATTGCTGCACCCACCTCCACTTGCTTCTAATGTGATCCACTCTATGAACCGCTCCCAGAATTACCTTCACTTAAAAGCATTTATTATATAATCATGTTTCTTCTCATGTTAAAAACCTCCTTAAGATCACTACGGTTTTTAAGAAAAAGTTTCAAAATCTTTAACTTGTCATGTATTGCTCTTCAAAACTTAATCACACACTACAGCATCAAACTTCTGCCTTCCAAGCCCCTGAAACAAATAAACCTATTGAATTTTTCATGTATAAGTTTTTTAATGCTTATGAATGCTACTGCTCTTTCCACATGGAATACTCTTTTCTGAAAATTTTCTCCATATTCTCCAAACCTAACTCAATTTTCATTTCTTCCATGAAATCTTCCATCGTTTCTCCAGAGTAGGACACTCTTTCCTTTGTATTGTTATAAGGAAGTTCACTATGAAAAAGGAAGATATGAAAAATTCTGTAAACAAGAAATAACAACCTAAGAGAGGTGAAGGGAATTCCCAGAAAGATGATGAAAATAATTTCCATTGTTGAAGACAACAATACAGTGAACCAGGAGAACAACCAACAACCTATAAACTTGGAAGATGGACATTAACAGAAGGTGTTTTGGTTTGTATGTGAGGTGTCCCCCAAAAGCTCACAAGTGAGACAATTCAAGAAAGTTCAAAGGAGAAATGATTGGGTTGTGAGAGTCTTAGTCCATAGAAGGCCAACTCCATTCCTTGGGGCTCCAGGTGAGGCAGAACATCATGTCAGGAGAGTGTGGCAGAGGGAAATTAAAAGAATGGACATTTTTTTAAGCTGTCTGTTTTATCTCAACTCCCTAAGGTCTCTCTCCCAGTGATGGGAACAAAGCCCCTAAAGCTGTTCCAGGAATCAGCCCCAAACAGAGAGTAAAAGAGTAAATTGAGCCAGATAGCCAGATAGTGCTCAAACAGTAGGATTACCAGAAACTATTGACCAGAATCTACACCTGTTGTAAAACATTGTGAAACATGTTGTATGTTATCAGCAAACCCAGACCCCCTTTGAAATTTCCCGGCAGCTTTGTTCCCCTTTTTTCCTTTTTTTTCCCCCCCTTTTCCCCCCTTTCATGTGCGACCCCTCCCGATGTGTGGTCTCTGCCTTTATAAACCTACAAGATTTTCTGCTAGGGACTCGACTCCTTGACTCCTGCATGAGTCACGCGTTGGGTCCCAGTGCGCTGGAATAAAAGCCTCTTGTGGTTTGCATCAAGTGATGCCTCCTGCGGTTGATTGGGGTTGCCGTCGATCCATGGATCCATGAAACAGAGTTGGGGTTTCCTTTTTGGGGGCCTTACATTTGGGGGCTCGTCCGGGATAAGACGGCCCCCCCTCATCCACGGAGTCGACCTTGGAGGTAAGAAGGGGTACCCTCAAGTTGTCTGTCTTTGTCTTGTGTTTTGTTAGTTGGTCTGGTTCCATGAGCGCGCTTTCGGTTTCAGTTTGGCAACCCTTCGGTAACTCGTGAGAGTGGTGGAACAGTGGTCGGTAGACGTGCCTGGAGGGCCACAGGTTGCAGCCCTGGGGGACGCCCTAAGGGTGGAGGAGAGCCAGGGAAGCCTGGTAGTCTCCATCGGTAAGAGCACTGATCGGGTTCAATTGGTGGATCAGAGATTGAAGCCCCTCTGGTTCTGGTTCTGTTGTGTGTTTGTGGCGGACAAGGTGGAGGAAGGGTTGGAACAACTGCGGGGTTCTCGGCCCGGGCTACTCTTGGGTGGACCCCAAAGGTTCCTTCTCCGGACTCCCCCTCCCGACAGCCCTGAAAGGGTAACTTAGCAAAGTAGCTTCATTCTCAAAAGTAATGAAAAATAAGGTCTCATAATTTTCTTTAACATCCAACCTGTCCTGATGAGATGGCTAAAATGCCTTAGACACAAAGTTTCTGTTAAAATCTGTTAGATCCTTCCAGATCTCAGTCAAGGCTTACATTGAAATATAAATAAAAGAAGCCTAAAGGCTCAGTAGGAGACCGGTCTCAAACCCAAGAAAAAAAAGAGTAAAAAGAGTCTTTAAAACTCCAGCAAAGTAAATTTTATGGTACTTTACTAAAGTAATTAATGGCCGTATCATTTTTCCAGGACTCTTGTTTGTTTGTTTTTTTTTAATTATATGTTTTTTGAGCTCATGATTTTTTGGTCAGTTCTCTTTTTATTCAACTAGAGTTTTTGAACGTCTGTTACATTGCAATGGAGATTCACCTATAAAGTTACAAGGCCTTGATTTTGTGTTATTTGTATGTCATGCTGTCTAATGTCATGTTTTGTCTGTATCAAAACTGAGTGCTCCTAAAATTAAAATTTAAAAATGGATCCAGATACTTTTAATTCACGTGATTTAAAAAGGTTCAAATTGGGTAAACTAATAAAAGCAAAATGTCTTTGAAAATAACTCACAAGTCTCTCGGTGGTCAAGCTAATAAAATACTGATGTTAATAAAGTGTCTAATATCAATTGTTTCTAGGACTTTTCTTCAACAGGAAAGAGACAGCAAATACTGTACAGGACACTTCTCTGATATCTTGGGTTTTACAGAATAAGTGAATTAGAGTTAACATGTATGGGATTACTCAAATGTGTTTGTAGAGACATCGGATTAATTTACAAAGTTAAAATGGTAATTGTTAAATAACATCGAGTACTTTTAACTCCTTAAATTCCATGGGGTATCATACTTAAACATTATTGGTGTTTTCTTAGGTTGGTAAATAAAAGGGTTTAAACTTGCTTTGTGTCATCACTAAACTAAAAACAAGGTTACTAAGAGTTATGTCCTAACAAGTACAATTCTATATACAAAGGGTCCCAAAAGTTTCAACTGTGTTTCAATTAGAGTACTATAAACAACAGAATATTTAATCTTATTAAAATAGAGTAATTTATCTAAATTCAGAAATTTCATAAGAGTTGTTTCAGAATGTGAACAAAAAGGGGTCAACAAATAGGAAAGAGAAAATAAAAGATTCTGGGTATGGAAATATATTTAGTAAAAGGGAAAAGGAAATGTTTCTGGGTAAGAAAGTGCTTGTGTGATGAAATACATGAGGGTCTAAGTAAGTGCTAAGAAAGTCTGTGTGTAAGTAAAGGGCAAGTCTAAACAAGTTTGCGTGTAACTAAATTGGTTATATGTATGTGAGACAGCTAAAACTATTTAAGGTTTTTCCTAAGGTGAAATACTAATGTTCTGATATAAACCAAAGTTTAATCTATATGGTAAAATGACAAGGATTTGAAACACTAATTTACTCTTAACTTTGTGTCTATTAAGTTTTATTCTTTAGAACAATTAGTCTTAAAAATTGGGGTGTATACAATTATGGTTAAACAACTGTTAAAGTATTGTACTATGTTACAGAGTCTAGATTTTTCTTTAAAAACTAAATTTTGTAAGATAAAAGTGTCAAGGTAATTGTGAAATGGTCACTAGTTGTATATTAAATGTGTTCATATTTTTCAGGTACACAAGTTTTTAAAGCAGGGAATTTATCAAGCTCTGCTATTCTCCAGATTAAACTTGTCTGTAATGGTAATCTTAAACTTATAAAGAGTAAATTTTATTGGGGATTTATTTCTATCATTTAATGTTCTATTATAGGACCTGTTATCAATAGGGTATATGTAAAATTTGGTACTTTTTACACTGAGATAAAAAATTTCAAATATAAATGTATTTATAAATGTTAGAGCCTGACTTGTTTAAAGGTTAATATTGTGAGACATGAAAACATTTTGCCACTTTATCACACAAAAGGAAAGTTAAAAGCTCTCTCAGGCCTTCTTTAATTCATGTTTTAGACATAATGTTAAATTGTTTTAACTAGTGTTCATATAGACTCAGGAAACAATATATGTAAACTTCTTAAAATGACATTTAAGAAAGAAGCAAAGATCAACATCAGAATTAGAACATTTAAGATCTGTAAAGAGCCACACCTTACCTGAGATAAGGCTCTGCCTCCCACCTCACTGTGTGTAGAATGGCTCCAAAATAAGCCAGACTTCAGCTTATTTAAAGTTATAGTCAAAAGATTGGTTCTTGTTGTAAAAGTAGTGTGATCTCAAATAGGGGATATAATGTGGTTCTCAGTCAAAATTCAAGATAGCTATTATACAAGCTGAATATATTTTTACTCTTGCTAATTTCATTTAGTAAAACTGTTACCTGTTAATGTTTTGCAGAAGTAGCTGCTTCAAGAACACACAACCTAGGTAACTTGTGATAATAAGCCATCACCTATAGAATAGATAGTGGTAACTTCCAGTACTAATACAGACTCCAGTTAGATAAAAGGGTAAATAACCATAAAGTTATAGACATTGAAGTTAAAGCACAGTACTCTTACTTTATGACTGGTGAGACTAGCTTGCTGGATGATTAAGATCAAACTTAGAGATTGGAGTTAAATACAGAGGTCAAGAAAAGTCCATATTTGGGTCTTGCCCTCAACGTCAGCCTGAACCCAGGGAATAAGAGGACTTCTCTAAAGAGTGTTGCAACTCTGGGTCACACAACCTCCTGATCAAGGAGATTGTTGAGACTAGAGGATGAAAAATCACTCAGTGCATCTGCTGCAGAGGAGGGTCATGGAAAAAGGGAAACATCCCTTGATGCTTCCAAAGGAAGTCACCTCATCAAGAGACCCTGCCTAACCAAAGTCACTGGTGGAACTAGGAAGCTCCTCTTAAGTTCTGTATGAGTGACCCCTGTGGGAACTCAGCTGACTCTTTAACAAGACAGGAACCAGGTCAATTTGACCAGCTTGATCTTAGACACCCAGCAAAACAGTTAAAACCAAAATATAGCCATTCTTGGACATTTAAAGGAAATAATAGTTAAATGTAACTTAAGATGTACACTTGTATTAGCCCACTAGAATAAAGACTGGAAGCTACAAATGAGAGAAAGATTCTTCAGCAAATGTGCCTGATAACTATCAAGAGAAACTGCCAGAGTCAGAAGTTTTTAGTCAGTTTAAGGCCTGCAGACCTTCCTAAGCTACACAGGTAGACTTAATCTATGTTTGCTAGTATGATTATCTATTCCTAAGTAACAGAAGTATAGAGATCTCTACTAAACACAGGTTATACCAATAAAGGGATATTTTACAAAATCAGATGACATTAAGTAGCTTAACTATATTTTCTGGGGACATCAATGACATTGAGTTAAATGTTGTGTTTACATTCCTGATAACATTCCTGATAACCTGGACAATGTTAAAGTCCCCAAATAAAGGCCTTGTCCTCTCCAGCCTTTGCTAGGCCTAATTATGGGAAAATTTCTCAGTTTTTCCACCTCCTGGTGAGAGATTGACTTCTGTCATTTTCATGATACTCAGTGGCATGTTTCAGATGCTGCAACATTTACTTTGTACTAATCTCATTTCAGTACTCATGTCTTTTTGTTCTTTTATCATAGAAGCACCCACCCCCAGATGACTTTACAACCTGCTCTTCCCCAACCAGGCTTCTTCCTGGGACCCCTTGATTGACCTGATTTTTTAAAAAAAGGAACTCCAAACTGCTTGCCCCTCGCTGCCCCCATTCAGCTTTGAAGCAGCCAGAATGACCAACGCCCCTTTCCTTAACAAGCAGTTAGGGGTTCCTAAAGCTAAAGGGGGGAATGAAGCCAGAATTGGGAACAGGTAGTTAGTGTAGAAATAGGGGATCAGGTCAAATCGAGGAAATAAAGCCATAAAGTCATCTGCCTCTGCAAGTTGGAGACTGCCCCTGGAAGAATGGAATGTCAATGATCTCCGGAGGCCATTGATTACCAAATTTACCTGCCTTTATCAAGGACTGTTTATCAAGGACTGCAAACAAGGGGCTGCTAATTGGTGCCCCCTGGGCCCTTGCCTGTCTAAAAAGTCTATGGCATCACCGACTGGATGCACACTTTGCATGACAAGCCTGCACCACCACCAGACCCAACGTGGAAAGTGGAAAAATTGGACAACCCCCTTAAGCTCCACATCCACCATGTTCCTGCTCCTCTTGACACATATCCCGCCGATACGTAGTCCCAACCCTCATGCCCCCCAACGACTAACATGGCAGGTCCTCTCCCAGACTGGAGATATAATATGGAGCACCACCAAGGAGAAACCCCTTTGGGCTTGGTGGCCGTCCCTAACCCCAGACATCTCGCCTTAGTAGCTGGGTTAGATAATTGGGATATCCCTACCCTGACTTCTGAGGAGGCCCATAGACATTGGCCAACATCACCCAGGCCTTTCGGGGGAACAGAATACCGCCTAGTTGAAGGGTACAACCCAGGATGTAACTACCCACGCTCCCGTGACAACCTAAAACAGACCCCTTTCTATGTCTGCCCCCGGGATGGGAGGTCACGGAATATGGCAAGGACATGCGGAGGTATAGACCATTATTATTGCTCCACATGGGGGTATGAAACTACTGGCAACACTTATTGGTGCCCCACCTCCTCCTGGGATTTAATAACTGTACAGCAAAATCTTATGGCAGCCAAATGTAACAACCAAGGGTGGTGTAACCCTCTGAACATCTCCTTCACAGAGTCACCTTCATCAGGGAGAGAGTAAGTGCTGTACAGGTACTAATGCTCAGGCAATAATACCAGTCCCTCTGCCAAGGAAATAGCTTTGGAGAAGAGTATATAGAGACAGAAGTTCCGTGATTAGAACTTACTAGAAAAGAAAATGGGGAAATGAAAGAATAGACATTTTTTTAAGCTGTCTGTTTTATCTCAACTCCCTAAGGTCTCCTTCCCAGTGATGGGAACAAAGACCTTAAAGCTGTTCCAGGAATCAGCCCCAAACAGAGAGTAAAAGAGTAAATTGAGCCAGATAGCCAGATAGTGCTCAAACAGTAGGATTACCAGAAACTATTGACCAGAATCTACGCCCTGTTGTAAAACATTGTGAAACATGTTGTATGTTATCAGCAAACCCAGACCCCCTTTGAAATTTCCCGGCAACTTTGTTCCCCTTTTTTCCTTTTTCCCCCCCTTTTTCCCCCTTTCATGAGCGACCCCTCCCGATGTGTGGTCTCTGCCTTTATAAATCTACAAGATTTTCTGCTAGGGACTCAACTCCTCGACTCCTGCGTGAGTCATGAGTCGGGTCCCAGTGCGCTGGAATAAACACCTCTTGGGTTTGCATCAAGTGACGCCTCCTGCGGTTGATTGGGGTTGCCGTCGATCCATGGGACAGAGTTGGGGTTTCCTTTTTGGGGGCCTTACAAAATAACTCACATTGTGATCAGAAAGCAGAGAGAGTTTCCACTCTCCAGATACAAAATATATACCTAAAATCCACACCCCAATTCCAATCTCCTCCAGCCACACCCTATCACTTTAGTTATCACTACTCAGTTAATCCCTATCAGGGGATTAAATATCTAATTGGGTTAAGACTCTTAAAACCCAATCATTTCTCCTTTTAACCCTCTTGCATTGTCTCACATGCGAGCTTTTGAGGGATACCTTATCTCCAAACTATAACATTCCGCTCCTGGCCCCCAAAAGCTCACACTCATCTGACAATGCAAAATACATTTAGTCTAAAAGAGTCCTTATAGTCTCAACAGTTCCTAATTTGCTAAAAGTTCAAGTCCAAAGTCTCCTCTGAGACTCAAGGCAATCTTGCATGGTGAACGCCTATAAAATTAAAAGCAATTTACAAATATCCAACATATAAAGGTACTGAGTAAACATTCCACTTATATAACTACGGTCATAGAAAGAAGGGATGAGACCAAAGCAAGACCAAAATCCAACTGAACAACCAGGTCCTGTAGTTCTATGTCCGGCATCTGGGGAACTTGGCATTGTTATGTTTTCTTCAAAGGGCTTGTGTAGCTCTGCCCCTGTGGCTTTTCTGTTGGCTTGTCTCTGCTCAATTTCTGCAGTTTTCCTAGAATGATATCCCACATTACTTAATCTCAGGGGTCTTCACTGCAGCTTCAACTTCCTTCTCACATCTCCACACTTTGACTTCTCAGGGGGTACCTATAGGGACTCTGACCTGCTGTACTTTGCCTGGCCTCCCGGGTTTTCCTTTGAAATCCTGGTGGAAGCCTCCATGATCCCTAATTCCAGCATCCTGCATTCCTGCAGAACCAGCACCACATGTTTGATGCCAAGGTCTGCATCCATCTAGAGCAGTAGCCACACTTCTGGAGACCCTTGCTACAGTAGCCTCTGAGGGTCTGGATGGCTGAGAATATTGAAAAAACTTCATAGGCTCCCTTATACAAGAAGGATGCCCCACTGCTCTCTTCCCTAGAAAATTTTCACCTTTACTCCCTTGAGCTTGAGATGGGTGTGGTCTTGCCAGCTCCCAAGATGCCCTCAAGCCATCTTTCTCATTGTCTCTAAGCAAAGTCTTTAGCATATCTTTAGTGACAGTAATGTCTTTAACAACTTCAACTTCCTTAACCCTAGTTTTATTCTAGCCTTTCAAGTTCACTTTTTCCAAATCTTTCTGCTCTGCTCTCTGCTCCTAATTGTCACAATAAGCTTGTCTAAAAGCTGCCAGCAATATCCATGCCACTGCTTGAATGCTATGCTGCCTAGAAATTTCTTCTGCCAGTTTAAGAAGCCCATTGCCTCTAAAATCAGTCTCAAGAAAGTCACAGAACATGGACAAAATTCAGACAACTTCTCAGCCAGAACTTAACATGAATAGCCTCTACTCCAAATTCCTATAGATCCTTTCTTTTATGAACACTCTTGAGCCCTGTCTTCACTGACTACAGTCCTATTGCCATTCTGGTCTTCTAAATTCCCGCCATAATTGGCCATTAATCTCCATTTACAACAATCTAAAGCTTTTCCAGCTTTACTGATAAGCCAGGGGTCATGAATGGTCCTTCTCTTTGAAATTCAAGAAGTAAGATGTAGAGAGATGCTGGGTTCCCTTACATCTGCCTAGGATGATGCCACATTCTAGGTGCACCTGGCACCTTTACCCTCATATTGCTGCTCAGATAAGCACAGAAATGCAGAACCAGAAGACCTTATCATCCTTGATACAATTTTGAAAAACCTGGAATGGTCTAAGTATGAAATTCTTCTATAAATAATTAAATATTCTCAGTATTTAAGCAATTTTTATTTGGAAATTCTTTTGATTATCATATGAAACTAATCTAAGACATGTATTTTTAAGGTTTTATTATCATTGGATATATTACTTAAACAATAATTTAATCCAAGGTAAAATCCTTTATGAATGAATTCTGCTTCGTCTTTCTTTCAAAGGAAACTAGCACATAATTATTCTTACCACACAGTCTAGTTTTCATATATATCTAACCCAATGACAATATCTTTTTACTTACATAATCATCTTTCCAAACCTTTAATATAGCATTTAATATTTTTCTTTTTTGTAGTCATGAAATATGTTTTCTTCAGAAGACTATATGTGAGATCTGCTCGATTTAAAAATTGAATAACAAAATAAATATATACATCAAGACACTGAGCATAAGAAACAGAACTTTAGCAGGAAATTTGAAGCCTAAGACTAGAATTACTGACTGCAAAGATACATATGTACATCATCAACCTTATTACATAATGCCAAGTTGTTTTCCAAAATTTTTCTAACAGTTTATACTTTCTATCAGCAATATAAGAATGCTCCATATTATTGTCAAGATATGATGACAATCCAACATCTTGATTTGTGCCCATCTCATGAATGTGAAATGGTATATTGTTAAGGTTTTCAACCTAATCTTCCTAGAAATACAGATTTCTCCACTTACCTATTTCTTTTACATGGATTTAATTAAATTATGTAATTAGAATAGCAGGTATAATTGGTAGTAAACAGGTTTAGGAAGTAATACTACACACTTTTAGTAATCACCCAATCCAGCTGATGAGATAACAGTGGAGTACACTAGAGAATAGCCTAATGGCTACAGGTATTCCTCATGCCACAACATCAAATTCTCAGAAAGAATGCAGAATATTGTTTAATCGTGAGTTAACTAAGCTGAGATCAGTTCAGAGAGTTTCTACTACCATTTCCAAAGAAAACCTTGCTATAGTTGGAATTTAATTTCTAGGTTAGACAGAACGCTACTTAGATATACAACTACATACACTTTATAGAACATATTTTGTCTTCTACTTCCCCAGACAATTCACACTATTAGTTTTCATTATTTAAAATGGTGAAATACTTAAAAATACAAAGAATAGCCTTAATATAATGTCATGTTGCAAAGGAATCTTTATTTTTATAAGACCCAAGACATAGTTTTAACCAAACCCCCTGTGGATTACTAATCAATCACATATTTTATGCTCACTTCTTCGTAAATAAAACATGAAGTTAGTACTTACTATTCTTTTACTAGTCAGCAACTTTCAATAAATAGATGGCACATTAAGAAGGCATTATTAAAGAAAGTTTAAGGAAGGGGTAATTTACAATGCTGTGGACAGGGTTAAGGCAAACCAATAAAAGATGGGAATCACCCTAAGAAGAACAAGAGTGTGAAGTCAGTACTACCCAGGCCTAAAAGGCAGAATTAGTTCCTGGGACCCTGATAGAACTGCAGCATCAGAGAAGACTGCCTGAGATGATCTGCAGCCTGGTAGGGGAAAAGAGAGACAGGACTTCCAGTGGCCACACCCACCAAACCAGAGGCCATATGGTCAAAGTAGAGTATACAGATGTCAATATTAGAGGTGGAAGAAACAAGAAAGCAGAAAACAGCTACTTTCATTGTTCATATGCATGTCTAGAGAATAGAATGAAAATAACCTGATGAAAATCTTTCAAAGAATAGGAAATTTATATTAGATTTACTATAAAATTGATCAAAATGTTTATGATATACATGTGACAGTTACGAGTCAAAATAATCCTCTCTATACTCATTTAGTCATTTTAATACAATATTAGAACTTTAAAGTCAGAAGTTTAATTTTTGCTTTAACAAATTATGATATAATTTAAGGGAATTTTTATAGCAGTAAAAAATTTAAGTCTATAGTATTTCACTCTGAAAGTGAATTTATAATGTTTCACATGAATAACTTTAAGTTATGTGTATAAATATATATAGCTATGTTATAACCATGAGTGTATAAATATATATAGCTATGTTATAACCATGAGTAGCTTTTAAGTAACTATGTTATAAATAAAGAATAAAATAATGCTTCTAAATAACAATTCCTTGCATGCCAACTGCCCCAGACATAGCACTTCTTAGTATGGATTACTCCAAAAACAAAGTCTGACTCAAAGAGATACAACTGATTTATTTGAAGAGCTAATTTCAAGAAGCAGAAGGAAGCAGGTAACATGAAACAGGGACTGAGAAATAGTGTAGAAAAGATTCCCCCTCCAAAAAGGAAAATAATTTCAGGGATTCACGCACATACAGCTCAATTATATATGACACGAATAGCTATAAATAATTTAATTACACATTTTCAGCACTGGTAAATTGTCTTCCAAGTTATCAAGAATGTAAAAATATGCTCAAAGTCAGAAATTCAATTACTTAGTTTACATATGAACAGCAACAAAAAGGATACAATCATTTCAATCAATGAAGAAAAATAATTTTATATAATTAAATATTCATTTGAAAGAAATTTTAACAAAATAATGATAGAAAACTATTTAACATGAAAAACTGTTTTAATCAAAAATTTATGATTGTCAGAATATTTAATGGTGAGACTGTTAGAAGCATTCCCTTTAGAATGGAAATGCATGTTCATACTCATGCATGGAGATAATGAAATAATATAAAGAATAGTAATGTATTATAAGAATTAGAAAAAAAGCAGAGTTCAAGCTTTTTATTCAGATGTTTTCATTTTCTACACATATAATTCAAGAGAATCAACAGATGAAATGTGATAGCTATAATGCAAGTTCATCAAGGTTGGTGAAATAATCACTAGAATTACTATAAAACAGAAATAGTTCATTTTAAAATGTGATATTATTTTATTTAATACATTTTGGGAACCCACAATGTTTCCACACTCATCTAAGGTACTAAGGTTATAGCAGTGAGCAAAAGAGACAAAACTGCCTGCTTTCTTGAAGCTTACATTCTAGTTTTAAAAAGAGGAAAGAAAGAAGAAAACATCTAATTCATTACAGCAACAATAACAAAAAATAATGAGTTACCTTGCAATAAGTCAAACAGAACATCTGTGAAAACTCTTTGGAGAAAACTATGAAATATTATTGAAAAACATATGATTTGATTATTAGAGAAATATGCAGTGTTCCTGGATTGAAACAGTGTCATATAGATGTCAGTTGGTATATGTTATGGTTTAGATCTGCAATGTCCCCCAAAAGTTCATGGATTGAAGGCCTGATCCCCAGGTGGGAGTTGTAGGTAGTGATTGGATCATGAGAGTTCTAACCTCATCAGTGCATTACTCCTTTGATGGATTCATAATTTGATGACGTTATTGGGAGGTGATGGAAACTATGCAAGATGGGACCTCATTAAAGGAAGTGGTTCCTTGGGGGCATACCACTGGGGTCTGTAACATTCCCAGTCCCTTCCTCCCCACTCCTCTGCTTCCTGGATGCCATGAAGTAGGCAGGTTTGTCCCACCTCACCCTTGCACCACGATAGCTGCCTCACTACAGGACCATAGCAGTGGGCCAGCTGACCACGGACTGAAACCTCTGACACTGTGAGCCAAAATATACCTTTCCTCCTTTAAGTTATTTTTTTCTCAGGTATTTAGTCACTGTGACATAAAGCTAATGCAATCTATAAATTAAATACAATAACAAGAGGGGGATTTTAAAATTAATGTGGAAGTTTTGAAAGTACCAAACAGGAACAAAAGATTTTTGAAGAATAGGAGTCCAACCTCAAGAAATCAGGACTGTGACAATGTAACAGTCTCAAAGACAATGCTGTTTTTGTCAAGGATAGAAAAATTAACCAATGAAGGTGAATAGAAAGCTCAGGAATAGATTTAGGCATACTTAATGTCTGACTGAGGTTATATAAAAATCAAAGGCAGGCCAGGCTCAGTGAAGCATGCTGTAATTCCAGCTACTCAAGAGGCTGAGGCAAGACAATCAAAAGTTGAAGGCCAATGTCTGAGCAGTTTAGCGAGATCCTGCCCCAGATAAAAGAATTTTAAAATGACTGGGGTAGCTCAGTGGTAGAATGCCCCTGGGTTCAATCCCAAGTATCAAAATAAATAAATAAGTAAATAAATAAATAAATAAAGTCAAGGGCAAAATGATTCACTATTCAAAAACCAGATCTGAATGGAATAGACTTATCTATGTGGCAAATATACCTATGAAGTTCACATTTTTATGATCCTGGGTAGGAATATGTATCTCACACATGATACTACATAAGCACAGATAACAAAGGGAAATGCTTGATATACTTGATTTCATTAAAACTACAAACTTGTATAGGACAGTAGAATTATTAAAATAAAAAGGCAAGACCACTTGCCAAGAGAATATATTCACAATGCACATAACCTTCAAATCATCCACATGCAGGATATTTAAAGTACTCACAAAACTCAACATAAGTAATCTTATGAGAAAATGAGTAAGTAATGTCAACAGGCAATTCTAAATTGAAGAAGCAGAAATGGCCAATAAACAAAACAAAAGATGTTCACATTCACTAGCAGTCAGAGGAACACCAAATAAAATACTCTATCAGATTGGCAACAACAAAAATTTAAGTGTCTTTCAATACCAAGAACTGCTGAGTGTAAATTGTGAAATTCACATTAGAAAGAAATTTGATATTTTCTAGTAAAGTTAAAAATATTCCCATGACCAATGAATTCTAATTTCAAGTATAGAAAGACTCTAGGAAAACTGTCACAGAGGTTTACAAGGAATCATTTTAGCATTGTTCATTCAAATTATTTATACAAACTTTGTTCATTTAACATGTTTATATTTAGATATCCTAACCCAACATTGGATGAAACTTAGTAATATTTTCAAACTTTGAAAATATGGATGCCATCCCCCATTTGTTTTGAAGCAGACAGTGAATCGTAGGTAGCACCAACCATCAGAGGGGCTGTGGGTGAAGAGTGGCTTTTCAAAGGTGTTCCTGGAATCAAGACAAAGAAAATAGTTAACTGGTTAAGGTGAAACAGTAGCCTTAAAGTTCAAGGTTACTTGATGTTTTCTGATTGGTTAAACTTAAATTTTATTTTCCTACAATATAAGCTGAGAACCTACTCTAAGTTAGATTTTGGTTTACTTAAGTAGGAATTCAAGGTGCTAGAGAACCTCTGTCTATGCCCCCAATTATTTCATTAAGAGCTACCTTAAGAAAAAGTTAGCTTTGTATCTGATTAATGTAATATTTTTCCTTCAAAAATTATTTCTATAAAAATTATTTTTTATTCCCCTGTGTATACTTAATAAAAGTAAACAAGCAAAAATGTACCCTCATATATTGTTAGTGGAACTGTAAATTAGTATGACCATTTTGGAACAGTTTAGAAGAATGTTTATAGCAATGCTAGTCACAAGAGCCAAGTTATGGAACCATCCTAGGTGCCCATGAACAGACATGGATAAAGAAAATGTGGTAGAGATACACAATGGAATTTTACTCAACCAGAAGAATGAAATTATGGCATTTACTGATAAGTCAATGGAACTGGAGAACGTCAATGCTAAGTGAAATAAGCCAGACTCAGCAAGTCAAGGGTCAAATGTTTTTTCTCATATGAAGAATCTAGAGCAAAATAAGGAGGAAAAAGTGGGGACCCCTTGAAAATAGAAAGATCAATGGAGTAGACAAAGGGAATTGAAAGAGAGAAAGGACAGGAAAAGGGAGGAACTGACCAAACTATACTATGTACCTGTATGAATATACCACAGTGAATTTCACCTTCATGTATATCTATAAAGCACCAACTTAAAAAGCAAATAAATAGAAGCAACACCTGTAAAGTGGCCAGGTATGATGGCACAAGTCTACAATTCCAGCAACCAGGAAGGTTGAGGCAGGAGGATTGCAAGTTTGAAGACAGCCCCAACAAATTTTTGAGGCCCTAAGCAATTTTGTGAGAACCTTTCTCAAAAGAAAAAAAGTAAAAAGGGCTGGGAATGTAGCTCTGTGGTAGAGCACCCCTGGATTCAATCCTCAGTACCAAGGAAAAAAAAATTTTAAGACCAATAGAGTAGAAGGAGAAGAAAAGGGGGAGGCATAAGGGGAGGAAAGAGGAAGTACTGGACACTAAAATGGATCAAATTATATTCTATGTATGTATGATTATGTCACAGTGAACCCCACTATTACATTTAACTATAATATGCTAATAAAAACAAATCAAATAAAAATTAAGAAGATACAATAATACAAGTTCTGGAGTCCTCATAATGTTTTCATATACTTCCCATGTTAAAATATTAGGTAGAGTATTTTTATTTGCCTAGAAAAGTGAGTTTAAAAATTAAAAATCAATTTAAAATTGAAACTATAATTTAGCTACTTTCTGCAATTTGTATTAATCCAACTATCAAACTACATGGAAAAAAATAATCTTTAAAAAGCTAAAGTTCAAGGTAACCTTCTAAAACTGAATAAGATATTTAATACCAGTATTCATATTCTGCACAAAATATATCAGCAGGAACAAATAATAAAGAATTTTAGAATAGATCCAATAATTAAAGCTGATTATAAAAGTTCTCAAAGTAAAAACTAATCAGAAGTTTAATCATAGTAGCCACCAAGTGGATAAAAGTTAGTATTACACCACAAACCCCTAATTCCAGTATTTGACTCTATTACTTACAGACATAACAAAAAGATGTATCCACTTCCGAAAACTAAATAATTAAATAACATATGCTATGTAATCAACTAATCTGCCTTCACTGCCAAGATATCCTACAGAATAGACAAAATTGTTTCCAATTTGATATCCATCAAAGTTTAGAACCTACATAAATGAATAAAACAACATTACAAAATAAGTAGATTTTAAATCAATTGAATAAATTAAAAATCAATTGAAATGATAGTAAAGGTAGGTCTTAACTATATAATAGTATCCAATATTTGTAAGCATTAAGTGGCTCAAGATAGAATAACAAAGTACAAGGTCTCAAGTTCTATGGAGAATTAAGTATCTCTAAATTAAGGATAAGGTTTATGTAATATGCAAATGCTTGTTCACTTTTACACATATAGCACTAAATAGGGTGAATGTCTTCACATCCTAATATGCCTCTGCTAGCTGGGCCTGTTAATGGGCTTGTTGTTCACGGGAGCAAAGACCTTTCTATATGATGGATAGTAGGCCATGGAGTAGATTTCTATGGCAAAGAAAAAAAGTTAAAAAGATAACAACAGTAATAACAAAATCCAATACCTAATAGCATATTTTAAATGCTTCTGAATATTTTATATATAGTAATTAATTAATCTTCCTAATAATAAGTGGTTGTAGTAGACTGAATAATGGCCACCCAAAAACATCAAGTCCTAATTCCTGAAATCTGCAAACTTTACCTTATGATAAACAAGAGTCTTTGCAGACATGATTAAATTAAGGCACCTGAAATGGTGAGGTAATCCTGGACTATCCAGATATGCTCTATGTGCAGTCAAAATTATTTTTATAAGAGGAAAGCCAAAGAAGATTTGACACACAGCGAAGACACACACAGACAAGAAGGTGAGGTGAAGACAAGGGCAGAGGCCACAAAACAAAGAATGCCAGAAGTGACCAAGGACAGAGCCATCACTGGTCAGTCCCGGTTGCAGTTGCAGAGCAAGCTGGCGGGTGAGTCCAGCCGCCTGCATCACGGAGGTAGCAGGCAGGCACCCAACCCGCCTGCCTTGCGGAGCTAGGCGGCGGACAGCCAACCTGCCAAACCACCAGGCCAAGCACAGACGCCATCACTGAGCGACCCCACCACGCCAAGGTCTGTCGCCATCACCGAGCAAGCTGGCAGACCAGCCAGCCCGCCTGCATCGCAGAGCTAGCCAGAGGCTTCTTTATAGACTGGTGCAGGCAGTTTGAATTATTCCTGATGGCTTGGTCATCATCATTGGAAGGGCAGCTCCCTTCCTGAGACACCTACAGGAGACTAGAGGACCTTTGACAAGACCTAGAGTCAAGAAAAGGAGGTATTGAGAGACTCGGGACCAACTCAGAGCCACCAGGTGAGTCTCTCACACTGGCCGGGCTCCCCAGATGGGGCAGTAGTCCCAAAACACAGGGAACTTCATGGAGTAGAGTGGCCCAGTGAGACTCCCCTGCTGGAGTTGAGTACCCAATCAAGTGGGAGCATTGCAGAGGAGGGCCACACAGCAAGAGGCTTCGACACAGAGTGAGGGTCTGAGGCCCAGGCAGTAGCTCCGGTACCCAGGGAACATAGCAGAGGAGGGCCACTCAGAGAGGGAGTCCCTTGCAGGGCCAGGCTCCCCAGCCCAGGTGGTAGATTAAGACCCCTGGAAACATCGCAGAGGAGGGCTTCCCAGTCCAGGTGGTAGTTCTGGACTGAAGGGAACTGCTCAGAGGAGGGCTGCCCAGGAAAACTTCCCCACCTGGTGAATTTTCCCCACTGGGGGAGGCTTTCCCAGTAGGACAATAGAACCAGAGACACAGGCCCAGATCAGATGTGCCCCAGTCTGCAGTCTAGTTCCCCTTTGACTGACCATCAGTCAGCAAGTGGAGGTGCCTCTGCCCACTGACAGGGAATATACCCCATCTGAACACCACCACCTCTAAAGGGGCAGCTTCCTAGTGGAGCACCGCATTACCAAGTTCCTCCAAGACTTCAGGCTACTGAAGGCTAAGAGGTGAGTTATTGGAAATCTACACAGACAATATTAGTCAATAGAGGAAATCTGCAATATCCCAGAGTTTTACTACTACAGGGGTAGATACATGAGCAATATGACAAAACAAGGGAAGAAAATGTCCCAAACAAACCTAGATGGTATACCAATAAAATTCAATGACAGCATGGCAGAAGAAATGTCAGAAAGGGAGTTCAGAATGTACATAATCAAAACAATCAGAGAAGCAAACGAGGCGATGAAAGAGCAAATGAAGGCATTGAAGGATGAGATCAAAGGGCAAATGCAGGCATTGAATGATCACACCAATCAACAGTTAAAAGAGCAAATACAGGAAGCAAAAGATCACTTCAATAAGGAGTTAGAGATATGAAAAAAATCCAAACAGAAATCCTTGAATGAAGGAAACAAGAAATCAAATTAAAAACTCCATAGAAAGCATAACCAATAGGATAGGACACCTGGAAGACAGAACCTCAGATATCGAAGACAAAATATTTAATCTTGAAAACAAAGTTGAACAAACAGAGAACATGGTAAGAAATCATGAACAGAATCTACAAGAATTATGGGATATCATGAAAAAGCCAAATTTAAGTATTATTGGGATTGAGGAAGGCTTAGAGAAACAAACCAAAGGAATGAACAATCAATTCAATGAAATAATATCAGAAAATTTCCCAAATCTGAAGAATGAAATGGAAAATCAAGTACAAGAGGCTTCTAGGACTCCAAATACACAAAATTACAATAGACCCAAACCAAGGCACTTTATAATGAAAATACCTAACATACAAAATAAAGACAGAATTTTAAAGGCCGCGAGAGAAAAGAATCAAATTACATTCAGAGGGAAACCAATATGAATATCAGCAGATTTTTCAATCCAGACCCTAAAAGCTAGAAGGGACTGGAACAATATTTTTCAAGCCCTGAAAGAAAATGGATGCCAGCCAAGAATCCTATACCCAACAAAACTTACCTTCAGATCTGACGATGAAATAAAATCCTCCCATGATAAACAAAGGCTAAAAGAATTTGCAAAAAGAAAGCCAGCATTACAGAACATTCTCAGCAAAATATTCCATGAGGAAGAGATGAAAAACAACAATGTAAATCAGCAAAAGGAGGAACTAACCTAAAGGAATAGCCAAATAAAAGAGAAACCAAGTCATGTCAAAAAACAAAAATGAGCCAAATAAATGGGAATACAAATCATATCTTAATAATAACCCTGAATGTTAATGGCCTGAACTCATCAATCAAAAGACATAGACTGGCCAATTGGATTAATAAGAAATATCCAACAATTTGCTGCTTGCAAGAGACTCATCTCATAGAAAGAGATTCCCACAGACTAAAGGTGAAAGTGTTGGGACTAATGACACGTGAACTAACTCAGGCTGACTCCTTATTTCCTGGTGAGTGAGCAAGATCAAGGCTCAAAGGCGGTTTCAAAGGTTCATGATGATAAACCGGACCACCGTCAGGGATTGGTTAACAACAGTTGCGTGAACGTGATCAGCTCATGCTTGCCATATAGTCCAATGGGACTCTCACCTGCATGAACCCCACCCTGCCTTGCTGATCTTTAAGCTGATTGGTTCCCGCCTAGCCCCCACCCTACATAAAAGCTGTGTGATTTCCTCAATAAACGAGTTCCTGCTGTGATTGGTCTCCCTGATGCGTCTGATTGTCCTCCACCCGGAGGGCTGGGAGCGGGCGGTCAGTCGGCCCTACCTATCCCAGTCTGACCTTGTTGGGGAGTGTCCCCTTCCCTTGTCGCTGGTCGAGAAGGGCAAGGGGGCTTAAGACCCCAACAGTGAAAGCATGGGAAAAAACATACAATGCATGAATAAGCAAAAAAGCCGGAATATCCATCTTATATCAGATAATGTGGACTTCAAGCCAAAGTTACTCAGAAGGGATAAAGCAGGACATTTCATACTGCTTAAGGGAAGCATGAATCAGCAAGATATAACAATCATAAATATCTATGCCCCAGACAGTGACTTATCCATATATGTCACACAAATCCTTCTCAATGCCAGAAATCAAATAGACCACAACACAATAATACTAGGTGATTTTAACACACATCTCTCACCACTGGACAGATCCTCCAAACAAAAATTGAACAAAGAAACCATAGCTCTCAATAACATAATCAATAAGTTAGACTTAACAGACATTTATAGAATATACCATCCAACAAAGAGCAAATATATTTTCTTCTCAGCAGCACATGGATCCTTCTCTAAAATAGACCATATTTTAGGCTATAAAACTAATGTTAGCAAGTACAAGAAGATAGAGATACTACCTTGTACTCTATCAGATCATAATGGATTGAAATTAGAAATAAATGACAGAGTAAAAAACAAACTACTCCAACACCTGGAGATTAAATAATATACTATTGTATGATGAATGGATAACAGAAAACATCAGGAAGGAAATTAAAAAATTCTTAGAGGTAAATGAGAACAAAGAAACATCATATCAAAATCTGGGACACTATGAAAGCAGTACTTAGAGGGAAATTTATTTCATGGAGCGCATTTAATAAAAGAAGTAAAACTCAACAAATAAACGACCTAACACTACAGCTCAAAGCCATAGAAAAAGAAGAACAGACCAGCACCAAAAGTAGTAGAAGACAGGAAATAGTTAAACTCAGAGCTGAAATCAACGAAATTGAAACAAAAGAAACAAAACAAAAAATTGACAAAATAAATAGTTGATCTTCGAAAAAATAAACAAAATTGATAAACCTTTAGCCACACTAACAAAGAGAGAGAGGGAGAAAACTCAAATCTCTAAAACTCAGAATGAATAAGGAAATATCACAACAGACAGGAATGAAATACAAAACATAATTAGAAGCTATTTTGAAAATCTATACTCCAACAAAATAGAAAATTTTGAAGACATCAACAGGTTTCTAGAGACATATGAATTGCCTAAACTGAACGAGGAGGACATACACAATTTAAATAGACCAATTTCAAGTACTGAAATTGAAGAAGTCATCAAAAGCCTACCAACAAAGAAAAGTCCGGGACCAGATGGGTTCTCAGCCGAGTTCTACAAAACCTTTAAGGAAGAGCTCATTCCAATACTTCTCAAAGTATTCCATAAAATAGAAGAGGAGGGAACCCTCCCAAACTCATTCTATGAAGCCAATATCACCCTGATACCTAAACCAGACAGAGACACATTGAGGAAAGAAAATTTCAGACCAATATGCTTAATGAATATTGATGCAAAAATTCTCAACAAATACTTAGCAAATCGCATACAAAACTGTATGAAGAAGATAGTGCACCATGATCAAGTGGGTTTTATCCCAGGGATGCAAGGTTGGTTCAACATCTGGAAATCAATAAATGTCATTCACCTTATCAACACACTTAAAGTCAAGAATCACATGATTATTTTCATAGATGCAGAAAAAGCATTTGTTAAAATACAGCATCCCTTCACGCTCAAAACACTAGAAAAAATAGGGATAGTGGGAACATTCATTAGCATTGTAAAGGCCATCTATGCTAAGCCCATAGCCAATATCATTCTAAATGGTGAAAAACTGAAAGCATTCCCCCTAAAAACTGGAACAAGGCAGGGATGCCCTCTTTCACCACTTCTATTCAATATTGTCCTTGAAACTCTAGTCAGAACAATTAGACAAACCAAGGAAATTAAAGGGATACAAATAGGAAAAGAAGAACTCAAACTATACCTATTTGCTGATGACATGATTATATATTTAGAGGAACCCGGAAATTCCACCAGAAAACTTTTAGAACTCATAAGTGAATTCTGTAAAGTAGCAGGATATTAGATTGATGCTCATAAATCCAATGCATTTTTATACATAAGTGATGAATCTTCAGAAAGAGAAGTTAGGAAAACTACCCCATTCACAATAGCATCGAAAAAAGTAAAATACTTGGGAATCAATCTCACAAAAGAGGTGAAAGACCTCTACAATGAGAACTACAGAACACTAAAGAAAGAAATTAAAGAAAACCTTAGGAGATGGAAAGATCTCCCATGTTCGTGGATAGGCAGAATTAATATTGTAAAAATGGCCATACTACCAAAAGTGTTATACAGATTCAATGCAATTCCAATTAAAATCCCAATGATGTACCTCACAGAAATAGAGCAAGCAATCATGAAATTCATCTGGAAGAATAAGAAACCCAGTATAGCTAAAGCAATCCCTAGCAGGAAGAGTGAAGCGGGGGTATCACAATACCAGAACTTCAACTATACTACAGAGCAATAGTAACAAAAACAGCATGGTACCGGCACCAAAATAGATGGGTAGATCAATGGTACAGAATAGAGGACATGAACACAAACCTAAATAAATGCAATTTTCTCATACTAGACAAAGGTGCCAAAAATATGCAATGGAGAAAAGATAGCCTCTTCAACAAATGGTGCTGGGAAAACTGGAAATCCATATGCAACAAAATGAAACTAGACCCCTATCTCTCACCCTGCACAAAAATCAACTCACAATGGATCAAGGACCTTGAAATCAGACCAGAGACCCTGCATCTTATAGAAGAAAAAGTAGGTCCAAATCTTCAACATGTCGGCTTAGGATCAAAATTCCTTAACAGGACTCCCATAGCACAAGAAATAAAAGCAAGAATCAATAACTGGGATAGATTCAAACTGAATAGCTTTCTCTCAGCAAAGGGAACTATCAGCAATGCAAAGAGAGAGCCTACAGAGTGGGAGAAAATTGTTGCCACTCATACTTCAGATAGAGCACTAATTTCTAGAATATATAAAGAACTCCAAAAACTGTACATGAAGAATACAAATAACCCAATCAACAGATGGGCTAAGGAAATGAACAGACACCTCACTGAAGAAGATCTACAAGCAATCAACAGATACATGAAAAAATGTTCAACATCTCTAGTAATAAGAGAAATGCAAATCAAACCTACCCTAAGATTCCATCTCACCCCAATTAGAATGGCAATTATCAAGAATACTAGCAACAATAGGTTTTGGCGCGGATGTGGGGGAAAAGGTACACTCACATATTGCTGGTGGGGCTGCAAATTAGTGCAGCCACTCTGGAAAGCAATGTGGTGATTCCTTAGAAAGCTTGGAATGGAACCACCATTTGACCCAGCTATCCCACTCCTTGGCCTATACCCAAAGAACTTAAAATCAGCATACTACAGAGATATAGTCACAACAAAGTTCATAGCTGCTCAATTCACAACAGCCAGATTGTGGAACTAACCTAGATGTCCCTCAATTGATGAATCGATAAATAAACTGTGGTATATGTATATACCATGGAATATTACTCAGTCATAAAGAATAATAATATTATGGCATTTGCAGTCAAATGGATGAAATTAGAGAATATCATGTTAAATGGATAAGCCAATCTCAAAAAACCAAAGGACAAATGATCTCGCTGATAAGCAGATGATGACACAAAATGGACGGTGGAAGGGGGCAAGAATGGAGGAAGGAGGGACTATATAGAGGGATAAGTGGGGTGGGAGGAGTGAGGGGGAAGAAAAGAATAACAGAATGAATCAAAAACTATTATCCTAGGTAAATGTATGATTACACAAATGGTATGCTGTTACTCCATGTACAAACAGAGAAACAAGATGTATCCTGTTTGTTTACAATAAAAATGAAAGAAAAAAAAGAAAAATATCAAAAAAAGTCAGTTACTGTTAGAGTATTGGCTTTACTGAATATTAAAATTTAATAAAGGCTACAGTATCTTATTTAAAAAAATGGGAGTTGTACAACTCTGGTTAAACAGTAACTGTTATTTTAGAATATTGTACTACATTACAAAATCTAAATTTCCTTTAAGAGCTAAACTTGGTTAATATAAAAACATCAATGTAATTATGATTCTATTACTCTTCTTTGTATATTAAATATGTTCATATCTTCCTGGTATATAAGTCCTTAAAGTAAAAGATTTAAAAAAAAAAAAAAAAAGAATGCCAGAAGAGCCAAGAGGCAAGGAATGAACTTCTCCTATGACCTTGGGAGTCTTATTTTCAGTCCTGTGATTCTAATTTTAGACTTATGGACTCCAGATCTATGAGAATAAAGAATGTCTGTAGTTTGTGATAATTTGTGACATCATCCACAGGATACTAATACAGTTACTATCTTTTTTCTTTTTATAGATAGAAAAACTGAATTGGTTGAGCTTCATGTGAAAGCGGTCCTGCTTCTGGATGTTTTGGGAGTGTGAGCCATCAAATCTTCTTCATTGTTTGAGTTTTCCGTTACTTAAAATATTATCCACCTGAGAGAAACACTGTTTCACCATCTTCTCTGATTATTTCATATGCATAAATCTCAAGTAAGTTAGATTTGATGACAAGTAATTTTGATATTTTTAAATTTTACCTTTTATAAAGGACATAGTACTTTTGAAGTGAGGAAAGTGTTTCAATTTAAAAAGCCAATTTTTTAAAAATTTTCAATTGGTATGTGTTAATTGTACATATTAATGAGATTCAACATGATATTTCAATAAATTTAAACAGTATGTACTAATCAAATCCAGCCTCCTCTCATCCACCCTCCCCCCATCCTTCTCAGCCTGTAATAGTCACTATTCCACATTAGGTCTTCTTTAACTTTCACATATGACAGATAAAATATGGTTCTTGTCCTTGGTGTGTCTAGCTTATTTCACTTAATGTCCTCCAGTTCCATCCATTTGCTACAAATTACAGGATTTCATCCTTCTTTTGATTGAATAATAGTCTACTATGTATATATACCACCTTTTCTTAAAATGTTAAATGTCTAGTAATAGTATGAGAGATACTACCTATCTGGTATCACAAAGTCAGCTGTTAATGGAGAATAGTATGGTTTTACAAATAAGTGAAGAAGAGACAAGAAAAACAGAAGCAGTCTTACTATCAGTGGGAAAGGAAGAACGGTGATCATAGGGACTGTGGGAAGAGTGTACACTCATCTCAATAGAGAATTCTCAATTCAAAACAATTCAAAGTAATTCACAAAATGTAAGGCATTGATTGCATAGGCCAAATAAAATATACCTGTAGGTAGAATCTGGGCATTAGGCCCTGATTTGCAAATGATCTTGGAAAAGCTCTGCAGGAATATAAGGTGTATTTGTGGACATACTGGAGATAGAGAGTTACTGTGAAAACAAACAATGAAAGCAGGAATTTGAACACTAGAATCAATAATCTTAGGTTCTAATCCCAAATATCTTATTGGGCAAAACTCAAAGCATGCTAAATTCTAGTGATTGTTTTAATTAAAAATGCAAATATTGTGAAAAGATTCAATGAGAGGAAGAATCTACTCTATAAAAGGCATTAACAAATTAAAGGTGAATGAAAGCAGAGCCCTTGGAATAGAGAACTACAAACCTAGCGTGGCATGGTGGTACACACCTGTAACCCCAGAAACTCAGGAGGGCAAGGCTGGAGGATCACAGCTTTGAGGCCAGCTGGGGCAATTTAGCAAAACCCTGTCTTAATTTAAAATAAAAAATGCTGGAGTGTGGTTCAGTGATAGAGGGCCTCTAGGTTCCATCCCTAGTACTGCAAAAAGGAAAAATAAATAAATAAAGTAAACCTTCTCATAGATGAAAAAGCTCCTGTAAGACAGCCAGGGACGGTCAACCTTGACCAGCATTCTTCCTTAGTTACAGTGGGAAGGCATATACTTAATATGTGCCTAAGGAATGGACAACAGACACAGGTTAAATTTTCCCTAGGGTAAGTAAAAGAGATCAATTGTTCTTGATATGGGCATTTATGGATAGGCAATGATAATTTGATTCAAAATAAAGGAGATTTATGTTTCTAGTTTCTAATAACATATTTGACAGATTTATCAAGAAAATTGGGGAAATGGAAAAAAAGCATTGCATTTTGGTAGTATTTAGAAGATAATCTGGAAAATTATTCATATTCTATTTTATCAGAGGTCCCATGGTTCTCAAAATGCAAACTTTCAAACAATATGTGAAAAATATGACTGGCCATAGCTATTACAATAGTGTAAGAGAGACAGAAGAGTGAAACATACATATCAGTTATAATCCATTACCTCTCCATCAGCATATCTAAGCAGGTCTGTGGAGAAATATTACATTTGGAAACAAATTGATCACCATTTTCCACATTGATTGAAATACACCCTCCCCAATTTAATGATAAAATATATTTATGTTTAATGTCCATCTCTTACAAGTGTGACTAACCCCTTTATTGTTCTACCTCCATTCCCATTACCCTTTTCCCATCCCTCAAATTCACATTCTTCTCTTTGGGAGATGGCTATTATCTCAAGAAAAATCTGAAGACATGACATAATGTTACCAAAGCTCAGTCCTTATCCCCATTGCCAATTCAATAATGAGTACATAGTTTTTGGAGGGGGAAAAAATAAGTCTTATTGCTTTGCTAGCAAACGAGAAACACAGGGAACTCCTGTCCCAGAGACTGTGATTCTCTCATAAGGGGCAACAGGGAATTTTAAAGAGGTGATTCAAAGGTTATGTCCCATGTGTTCTCAGTTCAGAATTGTAATTCACTTGTTAATTTGGGAAATAGTCATTTCTGAGATCTTCTGGTGCCATCCCAAAGTCTGTTACTTCACTCCTGTGCTTGGTGTGTGCTCAAGGACAGATAACTGCCTAGGATGGGGAAGAAAGGTAATACTGTTTCCCCTGAAATTAGGGAAGGGGAGAGATTAAGGAGAAGCAGAGAGAAAGAGAAAGAAAAATACTCCTTTTAAAAATAAGTTGCAGTGGCAGAGCAACAAGGTCTATATTCAAAGCAGAAAGTAGACCACAATTACAAATTTAAATGTGATGTGATTGACATGTATCATCAGGTTTCTTCTTACTGAATGTTACACTGATTTTTCCAAAATATAGCTCTGGTTCTTTGGTGATAAAATAAGTATATACTGTCAGTATCTAAGCATAAAGCCTACCTAATCAAAAAATCTGGTTTGAAGTAAATTCTGAATAATTTCAGAAAATTCTGTTAGATGCTCATACATGTGAAACCACCAATTACAAAAGCCTAAAAATTCTGCTTTTGTCAATGATTGTGTATTTTGAACATAAACAATCTATTAGATACCAACTCTGATGCAAACACAACTATTTACATTTTTATTAGATTTACATTTTTCTTATTTTATTTTGTTCAAAAAAATACTCTTCAATTAAAATACCACTGTAAATACTATACAGTTCAATACCATTTATTGAAATTTTTATGCATTAGACACTCACTCTACTAGGCCCTTCTTTATAAATATTTATTCCCATATCTATATTTATATACATGTTTGCATATTCAATAACTTTAAGGTAGATTCTTTTCTTTCTCACTAATGACAAACATAAGGTACTTTCACAAATGTGAAAAAATGTGGATCTGAGTGTTTTTTCCAGGGTTGCATAACCTGTAGATGTCAGAATTTAGAGTTAAAGCCAGGTTTGTGTTGCTCCTAAACCTGTATTTTTCCTAAAAACATACTTTATCTTCAAATGAAACATTTCAAAATGTACCCATGGATCACAAAGAGGGACTACCGGTGTGTGAAAATTCCAGGGAGGTAACAATGGAAAGGGCTTTAATCAACAGATCCAACTCTGTTCTAAACCTCTATGACCTGGACAAATAAAAGTCTTCATAAGCTTCCATCTGCTAATTTGACATATCAAAACTATTAATAGATATGCATAATAAACATCAGTTTCTGAATGCATGCTGTGGGTCACACACTCATAAATATCATACAAACATTTTTGAGATAGGAATTTAGGGATTAAAGAAAGGACTGAGTCTCAAAAGGGAAATGCCTACAAACTTTTTTTTTATTTGTTATAATTAGATACACATGATAGTAGAACGCATTTATGCACTTTGATATACATAAATGGGGTATAATTTTTCATTTGTCTAATTGTACATGTTGTAGGATCACATCAGTCATGCATTCACATATGTACATAAGGTAATAATGTCTGTTTCATTCTACTCTCCTTCCTACTCCCAAACCCCCTGGACTCTCTTTACTCCCCTCTACCTGATCTAAAGTAACTCTATTCTTCCCTAGCACCTCCACCCTTTATTGTAAATTAGCATCTGCATAGCAGAGAAAACATTCAGCCTTTGGATTTTTGGAATTGGTTGATTTCATTTAGTATGACATTCTCCACCTCCATCCATTTACCAGCAAATGCCATAATTTCATTCTTTAAAGCCAAGTAATATTCCATCAAATATGTATATCACATTTTCTTTATTCATTCATCTATTGAAGGGCACCTAGTTTGGTTCCATAGTTTGGTTATTGTGAGTTGAGTTGTTACAAACATTGAGGTGGCCACATCACTGTAGTATGCTGATTTTAAGTTCTTTGGGTATAAAACGAGGAGTGGTATAGCTGGGTAAAATGGGGGTTCCATTCCAAGTTTTCTGAGGAATCTTCATACTGCTTTCCATGGTGGTTCACCAATTTGCAGTCCCACCAGCAATGTATGAGTGTACCTTTGAACTCTTAGAATGCAGGAAAACCCCATGAACCACTGGAATGAAAACAGCTCTCAAGCAATCACCCCTACCTGGCCAATGAAAAAGCAACAAAATGTCAAGATAACCAGAAGGCATCTGGAGTGACTGTTCCTTTAGGGAGTATACCCATTAAAGGCTTTAGTGATCAAGAAGTAACTCTAGTTTCATCTTAAAAGTAAGACAGGCATCCCCAGGTAGAAATGTAAGACATTAATGAGACAGGTGGTGTAGCAAATAGCATAATTAGAACCACAGGCTGAGAGCATGCGTGACTGTCTCCCTGATTGCCTGCACTGTCATTTTTGAGAGTGTACCTTCCCATTACAATAAACCCCTTGCTCTGCTAATCTGCTCCAACATGTCCTCAAATTCTTTTCTGCAATGAATCAAGAACCCAAAAATTCCAAGTAGAGGTCTCCTCTGCTCTTGAACAATTGGGTGGTGACAATTTCACTTAATTCTTATATGAATTCCATGAAGCAGATATTTTATTCATTTTGGAGATGCTAAAACCGAGCTCAAAGATCCTAAGTGGATTGACCAAAGCTATCTACTGCACAGGCTGTTTTTCAGTATTTCATGTGAAATACTACAGAGATCCTATAGAAATGCAAGGGCACTACTTTCAGATTTTTATTTCATTTTTTCCATTATTTTGTCTCCAACTTACATACTCTGGAAGACACAAGTTTCATTAGTCTCACAAGAAAAATGTTGTCATCCCTTGACAAGAGCTTATTCCATTAGCATTTTTTTTCTCATTGAATCCTCTAGTTTCATTTCCAATAGAGGAGAGATATGTACATTGTTGACCAGGGAGCTTTAAAATAAAGTTAGATACCTAAACAGTGTGCTTTGTTTTTCCAAGTAATACATTTTAAGGGCTTTAGGCATTTATTCTCTCACCCTGCACTTGTCAAGCATATCAAAGTTTAGATTTAAAAAAAAATTAATTTGTTATTTTACCATTCATTAAAATAAGCCTTAATTTAAAAAAAAAAAAAGTTGAATATTTTAATGGAATAAACCTCAAAATGTAGACTAGGAGATTGTACAAAAATATATTTTTTCATCAATTTTACAACTGCTTGTTACCACATTTGTTAGAAATAATGAGGTGCCTCAAGAAATCAAATATGTGCTCAGAAGTGGGTGGGCGAGGCAAACCTTTACTTCTGCAGAAGGGTGCGCTCACAAAGGGAATCCAGCAAGCGAGCACACCTGGGCAGGTAGCCCGCCAACATTTACACATAAGGAGGTACTTACTGTCCCTTGCTCCTGACAGGAAGAGTTTGGGGTACCATCTACATGATTAGCTAATTTTAGAGTTAGGGTGGGAAAAAGGGAAAGGCTACAATTGAATCCAATTAAGTCTGAATACGAGATTTTGAAAATAATCCACCAGCCTATTTCTCACACATCTTAGCAATTTAAAATTGGGATGAGTATTTCAACCTATGGTGTTGGCAATAAACCTCTGGTTTATTGGCAATGCTTTTTCTTACTTAGAGGTACATAAATCAATTGTAAAACTTAGAATCAATAGCATCTTAAATATGATCAAATATAAGAGCATCATTACATTTCTCTATTCTTTTTACAGTAAAAGCTTATTTCAAAAACAAACCATTCCATCACAGTCTCAGCAGGAGGACTACACAGAATTAAGTGCCATTAGTAAAAGTTTATCATTTATCATTATAATCCATTAATATTTATTTGTCATTGTCATTCTCTGACATGTTATTTTTAATTTCTACTTTCAGGAAATTATCATTCTAAGATAACTTTTTGATGTTGTCCATTAGCAATTAATATTAAAATTCCAACGAAAATTATGATGAAATATTAGCCTTAGATATAATTAGTTTAGAAAATACTGTGCTTTAAAACATGTTTGAATTTTATAAAGGATCATAATTTCCTTTTTAATTAGTAGGAATACTCATGAAAAATAGAGTAGGGCAGTTCTAATTGTGTCAAACAAAGATGTAGAGGACAATCTTCGCACTTCACTTTGTGTGCATTTAAACACTTATTACGATTAGGCACTGGGGGCTGGGGATGTGACTCAGTGGTAGAGCACTTGCCTCACACATGTGAGGCACTAGTTTCGATCCTCAGCACCACACAGAAATAAGGAAAGGTATTGGGCCCATTTACAACTAAAAATATTGGACATTGGGAATTTAAGAAGTTGGGTTTTTCTAGTCACTTTGGTCTGAATGTCCCCTAAAATTCACATGCTGAAACTAATCTCTGTTGTGGTAGTACTGAGAGATGAGACCTTTGGGGAAGTGTTTTTGTCACAAGGGCTGCACCCTCCTGAATGTATTACTCCATCTCTTATATAAAGAACTGGGGAGAACTACTTTTGGCCCTTTTGGTCCTTCTGCACTTTGACCATTTGAGAACACAGTGCTCACCTCCTCTTGTCTACCCTTCTGTCATGGTTTTGATGTGAGGTATCCCCAAAAAGCTGATGTGTGAGACAATGCAAGAAAGTTTAGAGGTGAAATGATCAGGTTTGAGAGTCTTAACCTAATTAGTGCATTGATCCACTTGAATGGATTAACTGGGGTGATAACCCTAAGCAGGTAGGGTTTAGCTGGAGAAGAAAGGTCATTGGAGCATGCTGTTTGGGTATACATTTTGTTCCTGGACAGGAGTCTCTCTTTGCTTCCTGGTGACCAGGTACTAAGCTGCTTTACTCCACCACACTCTTTCACCAGGATGTTTTGCCTCACATCAGGTCAGAGCAATTTTGCCAACAGTACATAGACTGAAACCATGGGCATCAAATAAACTTTTCCTCCTCTAAAATTGTTTGTCAGGCCTTTTGGTTGCAGAGATGAAAAAGCTGACTAAAACACCTCCACCCATTCTACGACATAAGGACATGGATATAAGACCCTCACTAGTCACCAAATGCTAGCATCTTGATTTGGTGCTCCCAGCCACCAGAAGTGTAAGAAATAGTTGGCACACATCTGCAATCCAAGCTACTCAGGCAGCAGAGGTAGGAGGATCACAAGTTCAAGGTCAGTCTGGGCAACTTAGCCAAACTTTGTCTCAAAATAAAAAATAAAAAGGACTAGGATGCACTTTTCCTGACTTTAACCCCCAGCACCACACACGAGAAAGTGAAGGAGAAGAGGAAAATAGAGAAAGGGGCAAAACAGATAGAGAAAGATTGATTTATGTCCTTTATAAATTACCTAGACTGTGGCATGTTACAGCAACACAAACAGATTAAGACATTAGAAAAGTAAAAATTTCTTTGGGGCTAGGAGTGTAGCTCAGTAATACAGTGCTTGATTGGCATGGGTTTCATCCCCAGCAATGCAAAAACAAATAAAAAATGACTACATATAAATTTTATTGATTTATTTATTCACTTATTTATTCATTTTTGAGATAGGGTCTTGCTATGCCGTCCAGGCTCATCTCAAACATGGGGCTCAAGAGATCCTCCTGCCTAAGACTCTTGAATAGCTGGCCAATAGATACAAGCTACCACATCCAGCTTTAAAACTTTTTTCTTGGACAAGCATGTATACAAAACTCTCCTATAAAAGATTTTATCTAAAAAGATTCTGGGAAACTGTACATTTTCCACAAAAGCAGTGTCAATGATATCTTCTCCTCTAAAGATGATCTCCAAATATCATGGTTTGTTTTAGGAGTCTTTGACTTTAAAATGGTGATATGCATTCAGAAAAAAATGCTTTGAATTTTAAATTTTGAGTTTTCTCTGAACTCATGATATTCTGTATGATCTCTCACCATGGTAGACAGCAGCAGTGATTCACAACTCCACCAGTCACTTGATCATGAGGGTAAACAATTGATACTCTGTGTTTCTGGGCTGTGATGTTCAGTAGGTTAAATGGAGCAAACACATTTTCAATTTACGGTGGGTTTATAGGGACATAACCCTGCCACAAATCTGTGTTCCCTGTTAGGAGAAGTTATGGTTCGTTAGGTCCCAGAAAACGCTCCACAGACACAGGTCTCACACAAGGAACTTTTATTTTATGCGGACGATTCATGTCTGCTCGGGGGAAAAGGAAAGAAGAAAGAGAGAACATGGCACAAGGTTTCTCTCAGACATAGGAATTTTGAAGGCTGAGAGGAACCAATTGCGGAGGAGAATTCTTACAGACTGACTGATGGACCAATGACATATTAGAATGTAACGTGGAGGCAGGAAGATTACGACAGTGTAAGCTGGAAATTCCTGTAACGTGAGAGGCAGGCGGAACGCAGATTGACAGGTGGTGGGGGAAGCCGAATTCCTTACATTCCCCCATTTCCTCTTTTGTAAAAAATAAAAAAATCTTGCTCTCCAGTTCTTTTTGAAGCCTTCACTCTCCTCCCTGCCTAGGTGACTGGAGTTGGTTTTGCAGGTGAGATGTAAAAAGTTCATTCCCCTTCCAGGCTTCCAAAGACAGATGATTTTCATGGACTTCATTTTCTCAATTTGATTGATCCCTTATTTTTGCATTAACTGCCTGTCTCCAATTCTGACTTCATTTACCCCTCTAATACTAGGAACTCCTTCACTGCTGTAGGGAAAAGGGGTGATGACTGATCTGACTTCTTCGAGCTGGAAGTGGGCAGCGTGGGGCAAGCAGTTTGGAGGTTCCTTTTTAGAAATCGGGTCAATTGAGGGGTTCATGGTAGAAGTCCGGTTCCGGGGAGAGCAGGCTATAAAAGGCATCTGGGGATGGGTGCTTCTATGGGAGAACAAAAAGACATCAGTACTGAAATGAGATTGATACAATATAAATGTTGCAGGATCTGGAACATGCTAATGCATATTATAAAGATGACAGAAGTCAATAATTCCTCACCAGGGGGTGGAAGAACTGAGTTGTTCCCATAACAAGGCCTAGCAAAGGCTGGAGAGGACAAGGCCTTTATTTGGGAACTTTAACATTGTCTAGGTTATCAGGAATGTAAACACACATTTAGTAGAGATACTAGCAAACATAGATTAAGCCTACCTGTGTCTGTAGGCCTTAAACTGACTAAAAAATTCTGACTCTGGCAGTTTCTCTTGATAGTTACTATTATTTTTAAAAGCCCAAGAATGGCTATGCTTTGGTTTTAACTGATTTGCTAGGTGTTTAAGATCAAGCTGGTCAAAGTGACCTGTTCCTGTCTGTTCAGCTGAGTTTCCACAGGGGTCATTCATAGAGAACTTAAGAGCAGCTTCTTAGCTCCCTTAGTGCCATTTGGTTAGGCAGGGTCTTCTCGATGACGTGGCTTTCTTTGAAAGTATCAGGGGTGTCTCCCTTTTTCCATGACCCTCCTCTGCAGCAGATGCACTGAGTGGCTTTTCCTCTAGCGGCCTCATCAATCTCCTTGGTCAGGAGGTTGTGTGACCCAGAGTTGCAAAGCTCCTTAGAGAAGTCATCTTGTTCCCTGGGTTCAGGCTGACTTTGAGGGCAAGACCCAAATATGGACTTTTCTTGACCTCTGTATTTAATCTCAATCTCTAAGTTTGATCTTAACCATCAAGCAAGCCAGTCTCACCAGTCATAAAGTAAGAGTACTGGACTTTAGCTTTAATGTCTATAACTTTACAATTATTTACCCCCTTTTATCTAATTGGGGTTTACATTATCTGTTCTATAGGTGATGGCTTACTATTCCAAGTTAATTTATGATGTTCGCTCTTGAAGCAGTACTTCTGCAAAATATTGATCAGTCAACAATTAGAGTTTACAAGGAAAATACAAAATGGAGTCATCAACAGTAAAACATTCAGTTTGTGCAATAGCTATTTTGAATTTTGGCTGAGTTCCCATTTGAGATCACAGTAATCTTTACAACAAACATTAAACTTTTGAACACAACTTTAAATGAGTTAAAGTCAGGCTTACTTTGGAGCCATCATAGTGCGTAGAAGGGTGGTGAGGCAGAGCTTTATCTCAGGTAACGTGGGGCTTTTCAGTGAGGGGCAAAGAAGTATATAAACACAGATTTTGAAGATTAAGTTGAGATCAGATGGAGCTCTGTTCTCTGATGGAAATGTGGATCTAAAGAGTTATGTCAGCAATCTTTATATGTGTGTAATGTTAGGTTATATATACCCTATTAATGATAGGTCCTATGATAGAACATTAAATGATAGGTTTACCATTACAGACAAGTTTAATTTGGAGAACAGCAGCTTGATAAATTTTCTGCTTTAAAGGCTTGTATACCTGGAAAATATGAACACATTTAATATACAAAGAATAATGTTTTTAAGTATGTTACTCCATGGAATATAAATTAATCAGATGTCTCTAACAAACACATTTGAGTAATCCCATACATGTTGCTTATTGTAGAAAAACCAAGACATCAGACAAGTGTGCCAACAGTATTTGCCGTCTCTTTCCTGTTGAAGAAAATTCCTAGAAAAATTGATGTTAGACATTTTATAAACATTAATATTTTATTAGTGTGACCACCTAGAGACTTGTGAGAATTCTATTAGTTTACCCAATTTAAATTGAACCTCACTAAATCACGTGAATTAAAAATATTTGGATCCGTTTTTAAAATTTTAATTTTTATGCACACTTATATTTAACACAAAAGCAAAGGCCTTGTAATATTTATTTCCATTGCAATGTAATGGATGTTCAAAAATAACTCTAGAGTTGGATAAAAAGAACTGATCAAAAAACATTAACCTAGGTCTGTAGGATCAAAATTGTGAGCTCAAAAATACATCATTTAAGAAAAACAAAGTCCTAGAAGAAAAAATGATAATGGTTATTAATTAAAGCATGAGAAAATGAGAAGGAGAGAAAAGTTGAAAGGGAGAAAATTATTCTGAGTTATAGCCCAGGAGAAATTTAAAATGGACACTTTTTTTTTTTCCTTGGGTTTGAAACTGGTCTCCTACTGTGCCTTTCTTCATTTACATTTCAATATAACCCTTGACTGAGATCTGAATCTGAAAGGGGCTAATATGTTCTGGCAGACACTTGATGCTTAGGTCCTTCTAATTTCTTGAGCCTGCAGGGAGAGCTAAGAAGCGAGAAAGAAAAGATTTGAAAATAAGGAATCGGCCAAGAGAACGTGTTCAGGTTTTACTCCCTCCACACCAGCCACCTCCCATAAAGGAGCTAGAATGTGTGTATGAGACCGTGTGGTGGGGGAACTTGGTAGGCTGAATGGAGGAGCAGAAGGAGAAACAGAATGAGGCAAAGGGGAGGAATGAACAGGAGCTTCTGCAGTAGGAGACCTGTAAGGACATGACTCATTAACTGGATTAAACTTGGAAGAGAAAGAAGGGTTAAAAGCGGGGGGGAAGCCAAGATAATGTGTTAGGTTTAGCAAGAAAGAAAGGAAAGACACGAAGGGGAAAAGTCCCTTTCCATTCACCAGGTTGCCCACATATGTACTTAATTATAACTAGTATAATTAGGCAGATAATTTCACCTTGTATAAAGCTAGAATTTAGGGTGTCATAAATAGACCATTCTGACTTACTCTCTAAAGGACAATTTAGCTCTGATTCAGGGAATAGGTGAAGGGGTTTGAGATGATTTAATAAACATCTCAGGGGCGAGTTTGCTGGGCTGGATGTCCTGAATCCCATGGTAAACTGAGACCCACCTGGCTAGTGATTTTTGGCGTCCCAAGAACCATGGTGCCAGACAATGAGAGGTTAGAACAGAGGTTTGGTCATCACCAAAAAAAACAGTGTTTAACCAGGCATTAGCCGAGAGAGTTTGAAGACCTGATCAGGATTTCGAGAGAGACGCAGTGGGAAATAAAAGAGCTTCAAGCCCTGAGAAAGAATCTCAGCACCATAAAAATCAGGAATCCACTCAGCAACTAGGACCAGCTATGGGGACCAAGGAGGTACCCCCACACCTCAGCAGTCAGGCGGCGGGAGCCGCGAGCAGGAAGCCGCGGGGCGGCGGGAGGAAGCCATGGGGCAGTGGTGAGAGCAGCAAGCCACGGCGAAGGGAACCACGGGAATGGCTGCTTTTCAAATACAGGGGGGGGGCTGTGGCAGGAGCCGCGGGTGGCCAAGATGTGTTTAAATGGTCAGGGCCTGCCTAAGGGGAACTCACCAATTCTGGAGTTCAGTGCTGTATGCAGAAAACTGGGCATCCAGGTAAATGGAAGGTGAGCCTGTATCCGTGGGCTCTGGGGCTATCAGATGGGATTCCACTTGCTTAGTCAGCAGAAACACCCATCCCGGGTTTCGGCATCAGATGTTAGGAGCAGTTATGGTTCGTCGTTAGCTCCCAGAAAATGCTCCGCAGACACAGGTCTCACACAAGGAACTTTTATTTTATGCGGACGATTCACGTCCGCTTGGAGGAAAAGGAAAGAAGAAAGAGTGAACTTGGCGCAAGGTTTCTCTCAGACATAGGAATTTCGCGGGCTGAGAGGAACCAATCGCAGAGGAGAATTCTTACAGACTTACTGATGGACCAATGACATGTTAGAACGTAATGTGGGAGGCAGGAAGATTACGGCAGCGTAAGCCGGAAATTCCTGTAACGTGAGAGGCAGGCGGAACGCAGATTGACAGGTGGTGGGGGAAGCCAGATTCCTTACATTTCCCATAAAGGTTCTGGATACATATATGCAAGCATCTTTAAGGAGTTTTAGAAAAACTGAGAAATAAGCAGGCAGAGGCATTTTCCAATTTACAAAATGACATCCTTTTCCCTAAAATTTCTATTTTTATAAGAAAGTCTCAAGTAATTCGTAAAATAGGAAACTGTGCATGGACCTATGCATGGAATTATAATTAGAAAAATACATCAAATTATTTATGTTAACTCACTCTGCACACTGTTAACACCAGATTCTTCATTCGTTTGACTTATTTTTTAGTTCCATTAGAGAAGAAATAGCCACCATCTTACAGAACACAGATATTTGAAGAAACAGGAACAAAGTTCAGATATTTGAAGAAATTGAAACAAAGTGAAGAATAAATTATATCAATCCTTTACTGAGAATTCTTTTGGTACTGGTCATTGAATCCAGGGGAGTTTTACCACTGAGCTGATACTGCTGTTTACCGGTGACGAGTTCTGCTCCCTCTCATGTTGAAGATTGAACACTAGAGAAGCACACCAAGGCAAGCATATTAAGCAGGTTTTATTTAAAAGTAATAATACAGACTTCTCTCGGGAGGGAGAAGGGGGCCATGGCTGATGTTCTAAAGTCCTCAGAAGTGAGCACACCCTACATCTTTTATAGGTTAAGGTCTCGTTTGTTCTCCAGTTCTCTCCCCCCTTATCTCTCCTCCCTGCCTATGTGGCTAGGCCTAGTTTTGCATAAAGTGAGATGCCATGGGCAGGAAGAGGGCCAAGGTGATTCAGCCAGGCAAGGGCCCTGGGGGCATTAATTAGCAGCTCCATGCTTGCAGTCCTTGATAAAGGCAGGTAAATTTGGTAATCAATGAGCTTCGGAGATCCTTGACATTCCATTCTTCCAGGGGCAGTCTCCAACTTCCAGAGGCAGATGACTTAAATGGCCTTTATTTCCTTGATTTGACCCAATCCCCTATTTCTACACTAACTGCCTGTCCCCAATTCTGGCTTCAGAGCTACCTATTTATCTTGAGACAGAATCTTACTAAGGCTGGCCTTAAACTTGCAATCCTCCTGTCTCTGCCTCCCGAGTCTCTAGGATTACAGGCGTGCACTACACCCCTGACCTGAATTTACCATTTTAATATAATCCTACTTAAAGCCAGGGATGCCTTAAGGTGTCAGAAATAATACATGTTTTGAAAAGAAGGATTTTTATGCATGAAAAAACCCTCTTAATGAAGAGAAATTATAACACTATAAAACAAATTAGGTTTTATCTGAAAATGCTGTCATGATTTAAGTTGGGAAAGGATAAATGAAGAACCCTAGCATCAAGGCAAGAATTTGGCTATTGAAGTAATACATAAGGTATGAAAACTACATGAAACTACTAGCAATTTAAGGGCGTAGACTCTATAAAATAAGGTTATTATTTCATTTTGTCCAATACTAATTAGAACTCTAGTTTTCAGAATAAAACAAGTTGGAGAATAATCTGATACAAGGGATAAGTGTAATACAAAGCTGATACCCCACCTCCTAACCACTTGTCAATCTGTGCTCTGCCGGCCTCTTATGTTACAGGAATTTCCGGCCTTCACTACAGCCATTTACTGCTTCCCACGTTATGTCCTAACATGCTAGCTAGCTATTGGTTCATCAGTCAGCTTGTGTTGGGGGCTGTGCCATGTTGGCGGCGCCGGGATGGCGCCTGATCACATTGGCAGTGAGGAGGTTAATTGACATAAGCACACTCAGGTGATTTTCTCCTCCACGCACACAATGTATGCACATGTGTTCTCGAGCACTAATTGCCTGCTCGAAGCGTCTCGCCTAATCTTTACATAAGAAGCGTGGCCCTGCTCTCCGCCTCCTGGAGGTGATATAAGCGTAGGCGGAGTGAGACATTAGTAGAAAAGCAGTAGAAGAAGACACACGCGCGGCAGCAGCCAGAGGGAAAAACACGCCACAGCAGCCATTAGCAGAAAAGCAGTAGAAGAAGACTCAAACACAAAAGCAGCTAGGAAACGTGTGACGGCAGCTAGTAGGGAAAAGCGGCACAGCAGCTAGCAGACAGCGGTGGAAGGCAGATCGCAGAATGGAGAACTGAGATGCATCACTAAAACACCTTAGGTAGACGTACCCTTAGTTCACAGGATGCAGGACTTTAAAAGAATAGCAAGTCTCTTCCTCTAAGCTCTAAGCAAAGTCTGTCCTTCTCTCCAAGTCTCTCTTAAGCAAAGTCTCTCTTTCTCTCTGATAAGCAAAGTCTCTCTCTCTCTCTCCTCTCAAAGCAAGTAAACCTCATTTCCTCTATCCTCTATAAACAAACAAGCAAGAAAGCAGTGCACTAAAGAGAAAGATAGAAGTGCCTCGGTTTCCACTCCACTACCCATAAGACCCGTGCAAGTTGTTGCTGCAAGTGGTGACAAATATCCACGGATTTTGGAACCGCAAAGAGCCAGTGACAAGCTTGCAAGTACTCTCCTCCACTATTGGTTCCTTCCAGCCCAGGAGATTCCAATATCTGGGAGAAGCGACTATGCCATCTTTCCCTTTTCCTTTCTTTTCACCCTGGAGCAGACGTGCTAGATGCGCTAGTCATCCGCATAATAAAGTCTCTTGTGTGAGGCCCTGTGTCCACCGTGGATTTTTCTGGGAGCTATTGTCCAGCTGCAACTGAGACGGGCGTGCGCAGTGGCAGTTCCGCGGGAGGGGCTGGAACTGCCGTGAGTCCCGAGCTGAGCTGCATCATTTTTCCTTAGAATAAGGAAGATCAAATGGTTCAAGAACTAAAAAAAAAAAAAAACAGGATAAAAAAGATGTTTTAGCCAGCTTCAGAAAAATCAAGGTGCTAAGCAACTCAGCGAGACCCTGTCTCTAAATAAAATACAAAATATGTCTGGGGATGTGGCTCAGGGTTCAGGGAGTTAAATCCCTGGTACCCCCCCCCACAAAATGCTTTAATTTAGTAATTAAACTCAACAAACCCTCAGAATGAATAACCTAGCCAAACACATATTTGTTTCCATGAATGTATTTACAAAAAATAGAGAATGCTAAAATATTTTTTAACTTTTGACACATTAAAAACATCTCCTCAAATAGTTATCATTTCTTTACAATAAATTTTCAAAATTCTTTCTCCTAGCTCTTTGAATATATAATACATTATTATTTGAATAGTTAGACTAAGTAAAGATTTGCCCTCACCAGTGTGGGTGGGCATCATCCAATTCATTGAAGACCTCAAAAAAAATAGACAGAATAAGTGTAAATTCCCTCTCTTCCTGAAGCAAAACATCAATCTACCCATGCACATCAGCACCCCTGTTTATTTGACCTTCACACACTGCCCTGTATACCATTAGCTCCCCTGATTCTCAGACCTATAGACATGGACAGAAACCACATCATGGGCTTTCCTGGTTCTCTACCTTCCAGATGGCAGATCATAGAATTTCTCAGCCAATGTAATCTGGTGAGCCAATCTTACATAATAAATCTCTTTATACATACCTCCCTATATATTCTATTGGCTCTGTTTCCTTGGGGAACCTGACTAATACATATACAAAAGTAAGAAAATTAAAGCAAGGTAAGGTTTTTCTTTTAAATCTTTATAGTTTTGGTTGGACCTTGATAATGAAAGCAATTTTAAAGTTGCCTTTATAAGATATGGTCTCACATTTTCCCAGTTAACCTTTTTTAAAAACTTTAATATAAATGCTCTCCTAACTACTATGATAAGTCAAAGTGTTGTAATACCCCAAAGCTGCTAATTCACACCTCCTAGTTCAAACTTTACCAAAATTTCTAGACAGAAGGAAAGGAGGAATGAGGAAAGAAGGAGGAAGCAAGGAAAGAAAAAAGGAAATTAGGAAGAAGGAAATAAGTAAGCAAATACATCAGGTTCTAATTCTTAAAAAGCAGTTATGTATAAAAACCGTCATTCTGTGATTAAATATAGATATTTTTGAATATTAAATATTCAAAACATTATATTTAGAGTGACTTTTTACCTATCTAGCACTGATTCTCTCAGGCACTTAGTTTTGGGTTAAGTTTAGCTCACTACAAGAGCTGGCATGACTGATGTACAATTGCAATGGTTTCTGCACTTAAGCCGATGAAAAAGAGTCAAAGACAATACCCAGAATTAGAGTGGTGGGCAAGAGTGAGTAGTGGAGCAAATAGTCTAAGTAAACAGCCAAATTGGCTGAGTGGATTGCCAAGAGTACTGTGGAAACAGAACCCAAAGCTAAGCTCTCATGTCAAAAAAGAAAGCCAAGACAGAGGGTAGGCTGAAGACTTATGGGCGATATGGGCAGCTGGGCTTCCCACCTCCCTTTATAAGAAGGAATGGGCATCAGATGTGGGTTACTTAGATCTTAAACATGAGGATCTAGTTGCTAGTCAATGGTCTTTACACAGATAATTCAAATTTTTTACATTTAATGATAATGTAATGTTTATGTATATCTTCATTTAAAGAAAAAGATATAAAAACTATTAAAATGCTGAGTAGTTGTCAAGTCATAATATGAGTCAAAGTTGAACCAGAGCATAAGATCCATTTCCTCATTTCTAGCATCATTACATCTGCCTGTTATACTGCTTCCCATCAAAATGATTTAAAGTTATTCTTTTTCCCCCTAATGCTATGCCCCAATGATGCCACATAAATCTTCAAAGTAATTTTAGAGTTGTATTTCTTTTCATAATGCAAAGGCAATCTCTAGTTGATGGGGAGAGTGAAACAATGCTAAATGAAGGGTTTTTAACTTAAGGAGATGTCTTACATATTACTTTTGTATCAGAAATACACATATTTCAAATGTGAGCTCTTGCAACAAAATGTTTGGCTCTCTGTTTTCTCACAAACTTGTAGATAGGAATACAACATAAAGGTTAACACTGTGGGCTTAAAAGTCAAATACACAAAGGTTTTAACCATGATTCTGATAAACAATGTGATCTTGGGCAAATTACTTAACTTCTTAGGTCATAGATTCTTTATTCATAAGGTAAGGATAGTAATAGTAACTCCCTCAAAGGACTGTTGTGTAGATTAAATAAAAATGCACTTAAGGGCTTAGCCCAATTCCTAGCACAGAGTTAGTGCTAAATTAATATGTGTTAATAATAGCAATAACAGTCCTTCTTACCTTTATGGCAGGAAGTGCACAAAAGGAAACCTGAGACTTCCTCTTGGTGCTTCAGTTATGCTGGTGTCCATGACAGGGAACTGGTGTCACCTATGAGGCCAGATCAGGGAGGATGGCGTGCCTCCCAGTGTTTTCCAGCACTGGTGTTGCACCACACACACACACAGCTCTGAAAATCTAAGCAGATTTCAAAGTTACTTAAATAGCTTTCCTGGCCAAGATTATGTAAGTTGCCAACTGGCAGTGGAATGATTTTCCACTCAAACTTGGCAGCATCAGGGTTTAAACAGAAAACTGGGAGGAGGGCAGAGGAAGTAATATGCTTCCTTCCTCAGGGCAATTTTAGACTATTTGGCACCATGGAAAAAAAAATTGTAAAGGAGAGAAAAATTCTGTAGAAGGGCTGTAATATTTATTTTTAATGTATCAAAAACAAATTGAAAGGAATTTCTAATTACCATCAGAAAAATGCTTCTTATACCATCTTTTTCATATTCTGTGAACACTCCTCCTCCTCCTCCTTCTCCTTCTCCTACTGCTGCCACTGCTACTGACAGGGTTTCTTCCCTTTTGTGCTCTAATGTGGGTAGAGTGAATCTAGGTATACTGAATCAAGTAAGAGATGTTAGATTCTGGTAGTTCTATACAAGTTCTTCTTTTCCTTTAAAATATAAAATAGAATCCAACTTCAAAATAAGTCAGTTGATATTTCTATCATTCTTGAGAATAAAACAGAGTGAATTTGAGTGGACTTTTAAATCATCCTTAGCTGAATTCTGACTCAGTTTATTTTGAGGGTATTCTAACCAAATAAAGAGACTTGCAGGGATGAAGTTTCTATATGCTTCTTCAGAAAACACTACCCCAAATCACTAATAGGAAATATTTTCTTATTAATGCATGCATGACTTCAGTCCAAAGATTTGATGCAAAGTACAAAGATATACAAAATACATTTAGAGGATTTAAAGGGGAGGAAAACAGGTGAGAAATCAGGAAAAATATAAAAGCAATTATAGGAAAAAATAAAGATATCACTACTAAGTATGAACTCTGAATCTCAGAAGTATATACAAAGAGATAAATTGTATTATTTAATATGTACAAGCTTGACAACAACAATAATCATTTTCACAAAAAAGCTTACATTTAGCTAATAGAAATTCCTCCTGCTAAGGTTTGTAACAATTTGCTTGTTTATAAAAGAGAATACTATTATTTGGGCTATAGAAGTAAATATACTTTAATTTCAGAGATTCCTGTTAATACATTTAGGAAGAAGATATGGTATCAGCAAAAATAAACAGTTAGTCAAAACAGAGAATAAAGATAGTCAACAAGTTCTATGATGGTATTCCCCTGTGTAATTTCTAGCCATTGGTACTGCTTAAAAATACCTTTAAGAAAAATAGGATTCTGATGATGAATTTGATTTACTATAAGATACCTTAGATTAGAGACCAGTAGTTTTCTCTTCTATGGAAGTATATGACTGTGGTAGAAAGATTAATGACCCTCCAAATATGTTCATGTTCTAATTTCTGAAACCTGTGAATATGTTACCAAACATGCCAAAAGGAATTTTAGAAATCTGATTAAGTTAAGGACTTCAAGATGGTTAGGATTATTCCAGCTTACCTGAGCTAGTTCAATATAATCACAAAGGTCTCTAAAAGAAGGAGGCAGGCATCTCAAAGTCAGAGAGGAGAGTGATGATGGAAGCACAGTGATCATGCAAGGATGATAGCATGAGCTCTGGAAGGCTGGAGACTGGAAGGTGAAAAAGGAATTCTCCCAAGAAACCTCTGGAAGGAAGCATCCCTGATGGTACATTGATTATAGGACTTCTGACCTTTGAAACTATGTAAGAAAACAGTTTTTTCTTTTTTAAGTCACTGTGACATAACAAGAAATATTTGGTCTCTGCACTAGATTCCTGACACAGAGCTCCTAAATCCCTTGGAATTTCCTGAGTGATAGAAGCATCGTTTTTTCTAATGAGGAGATTCTTGGTAGACTCCTGGATAGCCTCAGGATAGGGGCTGTTTGCCAGGGGAGAGTAACCATGTGATTAAGGATTTAAACTTTCATCCCCACCCCTGACCCCCAGCAAGAGGAGAAGGACTGAAAGTTGAATTAATCACCAATGGCCAATGATGTGATTAATTATGCCTAAGTTGTGAAGTCTCTATAAAAACCCAAAAGGTCAAGGTTTGGAGAACTTCCAGGTAGTTGAAAACATGGAGGTGCTTGGAGGGAAGAGCACCAAGGATAGGGTGTGGAAGCTCCTCATCCCTTTCCACATACCTTGCCCTATATATACTTTGCATCTAACTACTCATCTGTATCTTTTGTGATACTCTTTAGAAGAAATGGGAAAATCTAAAGTGTTCCCCTGAAGTCTGTGAGTCACTCTAGAAAATCAACTGAATCAGAAGAGGAGTGCAGGAATCTTGTTTAAAGTTGGTTGTTCAGAAATAAAGGTGGGGTGGTTAAGAGTAGATCAGTGCTTGTTATAGACACATATGGGCCACCATCCATCCCCCACCACTTCTGGACCTTGGCACCCACACTGCAGCTCCCCAGTGTGTTTGGAGGCTGATGCAGACACTTTGAATTATCCCTGAGGGTGTGGCCACCATCTTTGGGTGGAAGCGCTCCCATCCTGAGACACCTACAGGAGACTGGAGGTCCTTTGACAGGTTCTGCACTAGCATTGAGATACTGAGGACTGGGAGGTTTGAGTGATGGACAACTGTGAACCATAGATTTTTTTTTTAATTTTTAATTTCTTCTTTTTTTTCTCACTCTATTTTCCTTTTATTTACCAAATAGGTAAATACCTAAAAATTCTCTTCTTCCTTTTCTCATGCTAATGACCAACTTCTTTTGATCCCGCCCTCACTCTTCCCTTGATCAGGAAGGGAATTTCTTAACCCATTAACTGTTACATGCTACACCCTTCCCCATCCTCTACATCCACCACTAGAAGTTGTAGAATTCATTGTAAGTCTATTGACTATCCTGTAGATAATAATTGAACTCATCCGTTTATTACAATACTGTTAATGTCTTTATGGAGGCTATCTGGTGTACGGCTGCATATTGTTTGTACTGAGTGCTGCTAATATTGATCTTCCCCTCAAAGGAGAGATATTGGAAACCTGCAGGGTCACAATAAGTTTATGGGGGGAAGATGCAATACCTCAGATCTTCACTAATAGAGGAGCATATACAGAAACAATATGAAAAATCAGGGAAAGTGTCCCTAACAAACCAGGATGCTATTTTGATAGAATTCAATGATGTCATGGTAGTAGAAATGACAGAAAAGGAGTGTAGAATCTACATAATCAAAATGATCTGTGAAGCAAAAGATAAAAGAGCGAATGCAGACAATGCATGATCACTCCAATAGACAGTTAAAAGAGCAAATTCAGGAAGCAAAAGAGCATTTTAATAAAGCAATAAAGATTCTTGGAAAAAAACAGAAATACTTGAAATGAAAGATACAATAAACCAAATTGAAAACTCAATAGAAAGCATCACCAACAGATTAGATCCCATGGAAGACAGAATCTCAGACAATGAAGACAAAATATTTAATCTTGAAAATAAAGTTGCCCAAACAGAGAAGGTGGTTAAGAAATCATGAACAGAATCTCCAAGAACTATGGGACATCATGAAAAGACCAAATTTAAGAATTATTGGGATTGAGGAACGCACAGAGATACAAACCAAAGGATTGAACAACCTGTTCAATGAAATAATATCATAAAATTTCTGAAACCTGAAGAATGAAATGGAAAATCAAATACAAGAGACTTACAGAACACCAAATGCACAAAATTACAACAGATTCACACCAAGGCACATTATAATGAAATAGCTCACATACAAAATAAAGAGAGAATTTTAAAGGCTGTGAGAGATAAGCATCAGATTACATATAAGGGGAAACCAATATGGTTATCAGCAGATTTCTCAGCCCAGACCCTAACAGCTAGAAGGGCCAGGAAAAATACATTTCAAGCTCTGAAAGAACATGGATGCCAACCAAGAATCCTATACCCAGCAAAACTAACCTTCAGATTTGATGATGAAATAAAATATTTCCACAATAAATAAAAAGCTAAAAGAATTTACAAATAGAAAACCTGCACTACAGAACATTCTCAGCAAAATATTTCATGAGGAGGGACTGAAAAACAGTAATACAAGTCAGCAAAGGGAGGAACTATGCTAAAGAAAAAGTCAAACAAAGGAGAAACAAAGTCAAGTTAAAAACCAAAAATCAGCCAAAATTATCGAAAGTACAAATCATATCACAATAAGAACCCTGAATATTAATGGCTTAAACTCATTAATCAAAAGATATAGACCGGCAAATGGGATTAAAGAGAAAGGCCCAACAATATGCTGCCTTTAAAAGACTTCAAAGACATCCACAGATTAAAGGTGAAAGGATGGGGGGAAATATACCATACACAGAGACTCAGTAAAAAAAAGCAGGGGTCTCCATCCTCATATCAGAGGACTTCAAACCTAGGTTAGTCAGAAGGGAAAAAGAAGGACATTTCATACTGCTTCAGGGAACCATAAACCAGCAAGACATAATGATTTTAAATATTTATTCTCCCCAAAATGAAGCATTTATGTCTTCTATGTGCATCAAACAAACCCTGCTCAATTTTAAGAAGCAAGTAGACTAAAATATAGTAATAGTGGGTGACTTAAACACACCACTGTCACCACTGGATAGATCCTCCAAACAAAAACTGAAAAAAGAAACTATAGAATTAAATACTACAATCAATGATTTAGACTTAACGGATATGTATAGAATATTTCATCTATCATTGAACAAATACACTTTCTTCTCAGCAGTTCACGATCCTTCTCCAAAACAGACCATATGTTATGCCACAAAGAAGCCATTAGTAAATACAAAAAAACATATATATATGGAGTTACTATCTTATATTCTATCAGACCATAATGGAATGCAATTAGAAATCAATGATAAAATAAAAAGCAAAAATACTCCTACACCTGGAGACTAAGTGATATGCTATTGAATGAAGCAATGATAGTAGAAGACATCAGGGAGGAAATAATAAATTTCTTAGAGGTAAACAAGAAAAACAACACAGCGAAATCTCTGGGACACTCTGAAAACAGTACTAAGAGGGAAGTTCATTGCATTGAGTTCATACATTAAAAAAATAAAAAGTCAACAACTGAATGACCTAACATTACATCTCAAAGCCCTAGAAAAAGAAGAACAGATCAACACCAAAAGTAGTAGAAGACAGAAGATAATTACAATCAGAGCTGAAATCAATAAAATTGAAATAAGAGAAACAATTCAAAAAATTGACAAAATAAAAAGTTGGTTCTTTGAAAAATAAACAAAATTGATAAGCATTTAGTCACACTAACAAAGAGAATGAGAGAGAAAACTCAAATTACTAGAATTTGTGATGAAAAAGGAAAGATCATGACAGTCACCATTGAAATACATAGTATAATTAGAAACTGCTTTGAAAATCTATACTTCAACAAAACAGAAAATATAGAAGACATTGACAAATTTTTAGAGACATATGATCCTCTCAAACTGAATCAGGAAGACATACACAATTTAAATAGATCAATTTCAAGCATTGAAATCAAAGAAGACATCAAAAGCCTACCAAACAAGAAAAGTCCAGGACCAGATGAATTCTCAGCTGAATTCTATAAGACCTTTAAAGAAGAACTAATACCAGTGCTCCTCAAATTATTCCATGAAATAGAAAAGGAGGGAACCCTTCCAAATTCATTCTATGAAGCTTATAACATGATGATAACAAAACCAGACAAAGATGCATCAAGGAAATAAAACTTTAGACCAATATCCCTGATGAACATAGATGCAAAAATCCTTAACAAAATTCTGGCAAATCACATACAAAAACATATATAAAAGATACTGCACCATGATAAAATGGGGTTTATCCCAGGGATGCAAGGTTGGTTCAACATCTGGAAATCAATAAATGTAATTCATCATATCAATAGACTTAAAGTTAAGAATCATGATTATTTCAACAGATACTGAGAAGCATTTGATAAAATACAACACCCCTTCATGCTCAAAACATGAGAAAAATAGGGATATTAGGAACATACCCAAACATTGTAAAGGCTATCTATGCTAAGCCCATGACCAACATCATTCTAAATGGAGAAAAACAGAAAGCATTCCCTCTAAAAAGTGGAACAAGACAGAGATGCCCTCTTTCACCACTTCTATTCAACATTGTCCTTGAAACACTAGCCAGAGTAATTAGACAAAACAAAGAAATTAAACAGATACAAATAGAAAAAGAAGAACTAAAGCTGTCACTATTTGCTGATGACATGATCCTATATTTAGAAGATCCAAAAAACTCCACTAGAAAACTTCCAGAACTAATAAATAAATTCAGCAAACTAGCAGGATATAAAATTTATATGCATAAATCTAATGCATTTCTATTCCTAAATGATGAATCATCTGAAAGAGAAATTAGGAAAACTACCTCATTCACAATAGCCCCGAAAAATAAAATACTTGAGAATCAATCTGACAAAAGAGGTGAAAGTCCTCTATAATGAAAACTACAGAACACTAAAGAAAGAAATTAAAGAAAATCTTAGAAGATGGAAAGATCTCCCATGCTCTTGGAGAGGCAGAATTAACACTGTCAAAATGGCCATTCTACCAAAGGCACTATAGAGATTCGATGCATTTCCAATTAAAATCCCAATGACATTTCTCACAGAAATAGAGAAAGCAATCATGAACTCCATTTGGAAGAATAAGAGACCTCGAATTGCCAAAGCAATCCTGAGCAGAAAGAATAAAGCAGGAGGTATCACAATACCAAAAGTTCAACTATACTGCAGAGCAATGGTAACAAAAACAGTATGGTATTGGCACCAAAATAGATAGGCAGACCAGTAGTGCAGAATAGAAGACACAGAGACAAACCCACATAAATACAGTTACCTCATACTAGACAAAGGAGTCAAAAAACATACCGTGGAGAAAAGATAGCATGTTCAACAAATGGTGCTGAGAAAAACTGGAAATCCGTATGCAGCAAAATGAAATTAAACCTCTATCTCTCACCCTGCACAAACTCAACTCAAAATGGATCAAGGACATAGGAATTAGAGCAGAGACCAATAGAAGACAAAGTAGGCCTGAATCTTCATCACATTGGCTTAGGATCAAACTTCTTTAACAATACTCCCAAAATACAAGAAATCAAAGCAATAATCAATAAATGGGATGGATTCAAACTTAAAAAGCTTTTTCTCAGCAAAGGAAACAATCAACAAAGTGAAGAGAGAGCCTATAGAGTGGGAGAAAAATCTTTGCCGCAAAAAATTCAGATAGAGCACTAATCTCCAGAATCTATAAAGAACTCAAAAACCTTTACACGAAGAATACAAAGAACCCAATCAACAAATGGGCCAAGGAACTGGACAGACACTTTACAGAAGAAGATATACAGGTGATCAATAAATATATGAAAAAGTGTTCAACATCTCTAGTAATTAGAGAAATGCAAATTAAGACAATTTTAAGATTTTATTTTACTCCCATTAGAATGGCTATTATCAAGAACACAAACAGTAATAGATGTTGGCATGGATGTGGGGGAATAGGCACACTTTAATATTGCTGGTGGAATTGCAAATTGGTGCAGCCACTCTGGAAAGCAGTATGAAGATTCCTCAGAAAATTTGGAATAGATCCACTTTTGACCCAGTCATCCCACTCCTTGGTTTATACCGCAGGGACTTGAAATCAGCATACTATGGTAAAGTAGCTACGTCAATGTTTACAGTGGCTTAATCCACAATAGCTAGATTGTGGAACCAACACAGATGCCCTTCAGGAGATGAATGGATAAAGAAACTGTGGTATATATACACAACGAAATATTATTTAGCCATAAAGAAGAATAATATTATGGTATTTGCAGATAAATGGATGGAATTGGAGAATATTTTGTTGTGAAATAAACCAATCCCAAAAAACCAAAGAGCAAATGTTTTTCCTGATAAGCAGATGATGATACATAATGGGGTGTGGGGAGGGTGGATGAGAGAAGAATGGAGGAACTTTAGTTTATGTAGAGAGAAATGAGAGTAAGGAGGGGGCAGGGTATGAAAGATGGTGGAATGAGACAAACATCATTACCTTATGTACATGTATGATTATACAAATGGTATGAATCTACATCTTGCACAACCATAGAAATGAAAAGTTGTACCCCATTTATGTACAATGAATCAAAATGCAATCTGTAAAAATAAAAAATAATTTAAAATAAGATATACACATATAGAAATATCCTATTAATTTGTGTTATTAATATGAGTTGTAATTACAATTATAATTACTTTTAAAAGAAGTATAGGTGACAACCTACTACTTGCAATCAATATCTCAAGTTGAAGGCATCATTCTTGTGGGTTGAGCCCTTACCCTTTGGCATCCAATGCTATTTCCAGGTAGACAATGTCAGAATTGAATTGGATTAGAAGTGCAGTTGGTATCTACTAGAGCATTGCTTGGTGTGTGGGGGAAACCACACACATCCAATGTCAGAAGTGTTATGGTGTGAAAGAGTCAGAAAAACATTTTTTTTTCTGTATTCATCAAATTTGTGGTAATTTGACTAATGCAATGACTAGAAATTAAATATGTAACTTATTAAACAAATTAATTTCTATCCAGGATCAAAAGCAAATGGGCTTTTCTCTTGCTTTTCTCTCCTACACACTTGCTTTCTTTCTCCTCCTTGTTTTCCACTCTCTCTCTAGCACACACCCTTTCTCATTCTCTCTCTTTTCCTCTCATTTTCTCTCTTACCCTGCAGGGAGACACTCTGTTTGCTTAATAAACTCCCTTATGTGATTTCTCGTGTCCGGCATGGTTTTCTTAGGATTCCTTACATTGGTGCTATGACTTGGGATGGGTCCTTCCACTGTGTCTTAAGCAAGTGGAAACCCATCTGACACCCCAGTGACACCGGACACAGCCCCACCTTCCATTCTCCTGGATGCTCAGCTTTTTGCATGCAACACCAGACTTCATATTGGTGAGTTCCCTTATTTGGACACAGTACCTTTAGATAATCAATCCATGAACATAATAGCACACAGCTTCCATGAGCGAACAGGCAGATGGAAAGGGATTCCTTATCTTCAAGTCTCTTCTTTCTTGTGCTTCTATGCTCTTCCTGCAAACTCGAAAGCCTCCTCTTCTCCCCCTCGTAATTTCTCCTCCTCCTCCAACTTCGCCCCACCCAGCCCACCTAGTCCTCCTGCCACGAGGTCCCACATATGCTGGTGTGGAGGGAGTAACCAATCCAACCATCAGTGGCATGTCCCAGTAGGAAGTATGATATAGCAGTCCCATTCCCCATAAGTAGTGGGAGATAATGTTTCACAATTTTCTACATCCAAACCTTAATTGATTACTAACCAGGAAAAAGGGTTAAAATGCCTTAGGCATCAAGTTTCTGCTAGAACATGTTAGCCCCTTTCAGATCTCAGTCAAGGCTTACATTGAAATGTAAATGGAGGAAGGTGCAGTGGGAGACCAGTCTCAAACCCAAGGGAAAAAAGTGTCCATTTTAAATTTCCCCTGGGCTGCAACACAACACTTTATCTCTCCATTTTTCTCTTCTCTCTGCCTTTCTCTTTCCCATTTTCTCATGCTATAATTAATGGCCATTATCATTTTTCTTCTAGGACTCTTGTTTTCCTTAAATGGTATATTTTTGAGCTCACAATTTTGATCCTACATACCTAGGTTAATGATTTTTTGATCAGTTCTTTTTATCCAACTCTAGAGTTATTTTTGAACATCTATTACATTGCAATGGAGATAAACATTACAAGCCCTTTGCTTTTGTGTTAAATATAAGCATGCATAAAAATTAAAATTTTAAAAATGGATCCAAATACTTCTAATTCATGTGATTTAAAAAGGTTCCATTTAAATTGGGTAAACTAATAGAAGTAAAATGTCTTTAAAATTAACTCACAAGTCTCTAAGTGGCCAAACTAACAAAATGTTGATGTTTATAAAATGTCTAACATCAATTTTTCTAGGACTTTTCTTCAATAGGAAGGAGATGGCAAATATTGTTAGTATAGTTGTCTGATATCTTGGTTTTTTTACAATAAGATGAGTGAATTAGAGTCAACATGTATGGGATTACTCACATGTGTTTATTAGAGACATCTGATTAATTTATAAAGTTATTCCATGGAGTAACATACTTAAAAACATTATTCTTTTTATATTAAATGTGTTCATATTTTCCAGGTATACAAGCCTTTAAAGAAGAAAATTTATCAAGCTGCTATTCTCCAAATTAAATATGTCTGTAATGATAATGTTCTATTATAGGACCTGTCATCAATAGGATATATGTAAAATTTGTTACACTGAGATAAAAGAAATTTAAATGTAAATGTATTTCTAAAAGTTATTGAGAGCCTGATTTGTTTAAAGGTTAAACATGAAAGCATTTTGCCATTTTGCCACACAAAAGGAAAGTTAAAAGCTCTCTCGGCCTTTCTTTAATTCATGTTTTAGATATAATGTTAAATTGTGTTAACTAATGTTCACATGGACTCAGGAGTCAATACATTTAAAGAGTATAATGTGCAGTAGCAAAAATGGGACAACAGTGATTCTTTTGCTAGATAACCAGTGTTTTATCAGCTCCCTTCTTTGGTTCTTGCCCACCTTGCATGCCTGGTGCCTGGGAATGTTCCTGTGCAGGGCACAATAGTAACTTTGGACAGTGGACTTCCTTGAGAGGTAAACAGAGCTCCTAACATTGCAAACTGCAGCTCTGAAAAAAAGTTACCTTAATGTCCTAGTCTCTGTAACTTTCCTGAAAACAAAGAATAATGCTTACATATATATAAAGATTGCTAACATAACTCTTTAGATCTGCATTTCCATCAGAGAACAGAGCTCCATCTGATTTCAGCTTAATCTTCAAACTCTGTGTTTATAAAACTTTATTTTCTAATACTCCTTTGCCCCTCACTGAACTTAGAATTTGCCAAAAGAGGAAAAATTAGCTTCAGGATTAGAACATTTTACCTAAGATTTGTGAAAAGCCCCGCCTTACCTGAGATAAGGCTCTGCCTCACAACCCTGCTGCATGTTAGAATGGCTCCAAAGTAAGCCAGACTTTAACTCATTTAAAGTTGTGTTCATGTTTCTTGGCACCTATCATCTACCATTTGCCTGCCTCTGGCCAGTCCATTGCCTGCCTTACACCTATTCATCACCCAAAGCACGAGGTTCACCTCCCATTCGTCTGACAACAGTCAGCAAACTGATCACCGACCGCAAGTGGAGCACCAGCTGCCTGCTGTTGCCTGGAAGTTCACTGTTACAGTACCTGCAGGTTTGATTACACATGGCTGCCGCCATTTCAAGACAAGAGCCAGGCCCCATAGGACCCCTGGACAGACTGACTGAGCCCCATCTCCAGGATCCCTCAGCCTGACCGATCACTCCCTGCCTCTGGGGCCCTCACATCTGCTAACTTTTCCTTGCTGCCAAGACCCCCAGACCAACTGACTGTGACCTATCACCAGGACCCCAGACTAACTGATTGCAACTGGCCCCCAGGATCCCACAACCACACCAAACACACTGGACCTCCAGGACCCCTGCCTGACCAACCACATCCACCTCCAGGACCTCCAGCTGACCACGTCCACACCCTGAGCTGCAGATTCCCATTTGCCAGCACATTTGGAAGCCAGAGCAGCCATCTTGGATAATCCTGGAAGCCAGAGCTCCGATCTTTAGGTGGGGCAAATCCCATCCTGAGATGCCTGCTGGAGGCTTGAAGCTCATTGTCAGGTACTCTCATGCATCAGACTACTGAACTCTGGGAGGTTTCATTACTGTATGACTGTTATACTGTAGATTTTCTTTTTTCTGTTTATTGAAAAAGTTTAAGTTTTTATTTCTTTACTTTTCTTGCTCTCTTTTCCTTTTGTTTACCTGTTCCTTTAGAGTCTCTTTCTCTCTTTTTTGCATGCTAGCATCCAATTTCTTTTGATTACACTCTTACACTTTCTATTATCTAGAACTTCTGTATAATCTTTTCTTATCCCATTAACAGCCACATTCTACATCCCTCTGCATCCTCTTTGTCCTCCATTAGAAACTGCAGACCTTATTGCAAATCTATTTGTTTTATTGAGGATAATATTTGAAATCATTCTGTTCATTATGACAATTTTGTTATTGTCCTCATAGGGGCTATTTGTCTAGCATTGCATAGTGTCTGAATTGGGCACTGCTAATATTGATCTCCCCTTAAAGAAAGGGTTTTGGAAACCTATAGGGCCACTATAAGCCTATAGGGGGAATCTGCAATACCCCAGATCTGCACTGCTAAAGGGAAAGATACATGAACAACATGAAAAAACAAGGGAAGAAAATGATCCAAACAAATCTAGATTCTATATTAATAGAATCCAATAACAGTATGTTAGAAGGACTTCAGATTATACATGATTAAGATGATTTGTGAAGCAAAGGATGAGATAAGAGAGCAAATGCAGGCAATGAATGATAATACCAATAAGCTGAAAGAACACCTGCAAGAAGCAAAAGATCATTTCAACAAAGAGAGATTCTAAAGTTGTGTTCAAAAGTTTGATGTTTGTTGTAAAGATTACTGTGATCTCAAATGTGAACTCAGCCAAAATTCAAGATAGCTATTGCACAAACTGAATGTTTTACTGTTGGTTATTCCATTTGTATTTCCTTGTAAACTCTAACTGTTGCCTGATATTTTGCAGCAGTACACCATAGATTAACTTGAAAAGCCATCACCTATAGGACAGATAATATAGACCCCAATTAGATAAAAGGGGGTAAATAACTGTAAAGTTATAGACATTGAAGTTAAAGCCCTTAAAGCCCAGTACTCTTACTTTGTGACTGGTGAGACTGGCTTGCTTGATGGTTAAGATCAAATTTAGAGATTGAGATTAAATACAGAGGTCAAGAAAAGTCCATATTTGGGTCTTGCCCTCAAAGTCAGCCTGAACCCAGGGAACAAGAGGACTTCTCTAGGGAGCTTTGCAACTCTGGGTGGGTCACACAACCTCCTGATCAAGGAGATTGATGAGGCCACTAGAGAATGAAAAGCTACTCAGTGCATCTGTTGCAGAGGAGGGTCATGGAAAAAGGGAGACATCCCTTTAACAGACAGGAACATGTCACTTTGACCAGCTTGATCTTAAACACCTAGAAAAACAGTTCAAACCAAAATATAGCCATTCTTGGGCATGTAAAAGAAATAATAGTTAAATGTAACTTAAGATGTACACTTGTGTTAGCCCAGAAGAATAAAGATTAAAAGTTACAAAAGAGAGATTCTTAGGCAAATGTGCCTGATAACTATCAAGAGAAACTGCCAGAGTCAGAAGTTTTTAGTCAGTTTAAGGCCTACAGACACAGGTAGGCTTAATCTATGTTTGCTAGTATCTCTACTAAATGTTGTGTTTACATTCCTGATAACCTAGACAATGTTAAAGTTCCCAAATAAAGACCTTGTCCTCTCCAGCCTTTGCTAGGCCTTGTTATGGGAACAACTCAGTTCTTCCACCCCCTGGTGAGTAATTATTGACTTCTGTCATCTTTATAATATTCATTGGCATGTTCCAGATTCTGCAACATTTATATTGTATTAATCTCATTTCAGTACTCATGTCTTTTTGTTCTTCTCTCATAGAAGCACCCATCCCCAGATGCCTTTACAACCTGTTCTTCCCCAACCAGAATTCTACTATGGACCCCTCGATTAACCCGATTTCTAAAAAGGGAACTCCAAACCCCTTGCCCCATGCTGCCCCCTTCCAGCTTGAAGAAGCCAGAATGGTCATCACCCCCCTTTCCCTACAGCAGTAAAGGAGTTCCTAAACTTAGATGGATGAATGAAGCCAGAACTGGGGACAGGCAGTTAGTGTAGAAATAGGGGATCAGTCAAATCGAGGAAATGAAGTCCATGAAAACCATCTGCCTCTGAAAGTCTGGAAGTTGAAGACTGCCCCTGGGAGAATGGACTTTTTACATCCCACCTGCAAAACCAGCCCCAGTCACTTAGGCAGGAAGGGGAGAGAAGGCTTCAGAAAGAACTGGAGAACAAAAGATTTTCTTATAAAAACAGAAATGGGGGAATGTAATGTACAAAGCTGCTCTCCCCGCCCTTTCCGTTGTAGCCATTTCCCCGCCTCCCAACTACTGTCAGTCTGTGAACATCCTAGCTAGCTATTGGTTCATCAGTCAGCTTGCAAGTATCCTTCTCTGTTGTTGGTCCTCTGTTAGCCTGGTGGAATTCAACTGCTTCACAGTAGCTACCCCACCATCTTTTTCTCTTGCTTTTCTCTCCTATACACTTGTTTACTTTCTCCTCCTTGCTTTTCACACTCTTTCTTGCACACACCCTTTCTCTTTCCCTTTCTTTTCCTCTCATTTTCTCTCTTACCCTGCAGGGAGACACTCTGTTTGCTTAATAAACTCCCTTATGTGATTTCTCATGTCCAGCGTGGTTTTTGTGGGATTCCTTACAGAAATAAGAAGGCCTACCTTGGGAGATTGTTTCAACAATTAGGAATCATTTTGTAAAGAGTTTAACATAGTTCTTGGCAGGTAGTAGTTGTGATTCAACAAATGGCAACCCTATGACATAATTGCCACCCTCTGTTCACCTGCCAAAACCTAAATACTGCTGTTTCCTGATTTCTGTCTGTGGCTCTTTAATTTCACTCATTCATTCTGTGACCCTCATAATTTTCTGAAGAATTTGTTCTTCCTACCTTGATTTCCCCAGAGACCTTATGATCTCTGAAAAGATTCAATGAACTGGGTCCAGTGGCCTGTAATCCCAGCTACTTGGGAGGCTGAAGCAGGAGTATTGCAAGTTCTAGGCCAACCTCAGCCACTTAGTGAGACCTGTCTCAAAACAAAAAAATTAAAAAGGGTTGGGGATATAGCTCAGGAGTAGAGAGCCAGTGGGTTCATTCCCCAGTTTGGCCACACACACACACACACACACACACACACACACACACACACACACACACACACACACACACAAGACTTCATTTAGTTCCTCTATTATATTATTATATTCCAAGTAGATATGGCATCTCTTGGCTTCTCTTTTTCTATCATTTAAGCTGGTCTTTCTCTTTATTGGATTTCCCTCTTTTTCTGTTTCCTCAAGGATCCATCAGATTCCCACTGTTTCCTGAGATCTAAAATGATATGTATCCTCCATGTGCATGACTTCCTTTGTATATCCTTAACACTTTGCTCTCCCTTTGTAACAATAAAAAAGTCAATAAAATAATCATGGGCAAATAAAAAAAAAGCAAATGGATATGTGCAGATATTTAGAAATCATGCCCATTTGAAAACATATCTCCTATATTTTACCACAAAATAAGCCCCAGTTATATTTAGAAACTTATAAAAATTTTCAAACTGTGCTTCATAGCACTCTGGTTATGCTATGAAGTTTAATAGTTGTTAAGTTTCCACCACCCAAAAAAAAAAAATTCTAAAATCAAGTAACTTGACAAAACTGCTATTTTATTATGGAATAACTAAAATGATTCTCAAAAGTTACCCCAGGAGTCTAGATTTACTAAGAAACTTTGGGGGGTTATTCAAATAATCCACATGAAATCAACTCCACTCTAAGGAATAGGTGGAAGATGAAGCTTGGTTGGCAGAAAAAATATATATATTGAAGATATTTTTAATGTTACTATATACATAATACATACATATACCAAGTGCACAAATGAACATAACATAAAAGTCTCATTCAAGCCTTCGAAGGTCTTGCTTATCAATCCTCATCATAATTTCACAATTCTCAGTCATACCCATGTTACTGCTCATTAAACACAAAGCCTACTCAGCAATAGACTATCAGATAACATAACTGAACCCTAATGTCTCTGCCACCTTCCACTGACCCCAACCATGGAATCATGACTTGGCTTTTATTTGAGGAAATGATACAAGGACTACTCACCAATCAAAGTGAAAAAGAGCAGGCCATTTATCTCACTTACTTAGTTCAGTCCCTTATAATTCACTCAACCTACTCCTTCTCCAATTCTCTCCAACAAAAGGGGGCAAAAATTTTGACAAGAATATAGTTTTTAGTGAGCCACAGATCTGAAATATGACTTTTGCAGAAGTTACAGGTCTATCCTAAAGAACATGATTACGACACTCTAATCTCAAGTTTATGGGGCATAGAAAAATGGGTTCAAAGCTATCAATTACAGCACAAATCTTGGTCTTCATAATAATGATGAAGTGAATATTTACTGTATTTTTTCACCAAAGGACTAATGAGCATCAGGTAACTTCAAGAGAAAAGAGAACTATAAAGTGCTTTTCATACATTTAGAACATAGAAATTTTTTTCTCTGATGCATTTACAGAACAAAATCTGGAAAACAATTCACTAATTACATATATGGAAATTTCCTACAAATTAGTCATTATCTTTGAGAACTATTATGCAAAAAGAAAAGAGTCAATACAAAAAAAATTCTATAAGGGCAATTTGAGAATTCATTTTGGTCAAGTTAAATTACAGACACTCTTTTCTAGGGGTTAGAGAGGAGGATTGGGCTATTCCTGTTGAATAGCTGTAGCCAACCAATCAGGACAGACTAAGAGTGTACAACTGTCATGCACACAATTCATTAGAAATTGAGGTCATGAGGCCACAATAGAGTCAGAATCACGGAGGCCAACATCTGGCATAAAATTGTCACAGTTAGTAGAAATCCTGGTCACCCAAAATCACCCCTACTCGCCAACTCAAACATAAAGCTCAAAAGCTAAAAAAACATGATTCAAAATGAGTACCTCATCATCATCCCAAGTAATAAAATTTAAATTGTAAATGAAAAAAATTGAAAACAAAAGAAAAAAATGATATCCTGAAAAATAACTGTCATTATTTAAAATCATCATGGAAAGTCATATATGTCTGAGAAAGGAGCAATCACTTATCATCTGAAAATTCCATAGGTCATAGACTCAGACCAGAATAATTTCCTTGTTCTTAATTCCTTTGTTTTTTTCTTAGGAACTGAATAAAAAAATATTTCAGGTAGTGGGGCACACCTATAATTCCAGCTACTCAGGAGGCTGAGGCAGGAGAATTGAAAATTGGAGGCCAGTCTAGGCAAATTATTGAGAACTCATCTCAAAAAATTACAAGGGCTGATGATGGCAGGGCTGGGGTTAGAGTTCAGTGGTAGAATACAAGCCTAGCACACGTGAGGCACTGGGTTTCATCCTCAGCACCATGTAAAAATAAATAAGCAGGCACCAGCCTGACCCATGCAGACCTCTTGCCCCTGCGAGGATGACACACTTTGCTGTGGCTCCCCGTCTACAAACCCCATGGGACTCTAGTGCTGCCACCTTGGACTATCCCCACCACCACTGCTGCCATCTTTAGTTGGGGCAGCTTCTATCTGGGACACCTGCTGGAGACTAGAAGCTCATTATCAAGGTACCTACAGGTTAGCTGCTGCTGCTCTCAAAACCTTGGGACATGACTTCTTACATCCAGGGATAGCTACCAGGACCTGAGAGATTATCACCAAGGGCCCTGCACACTTGGTTGCTTCTGAACCATCCCTGCTAGTTGTGCTAGTAGCCACCATCTTGCCGCAGAGGCAGGAGAGAACCTTGCAAGGAGTTGGTAAGTGGGAAAAGGGTATGAGGGCAACATAATTCCAGCTTATCCAGCCAACCAGCCCAGCACCCACCAGGATCCCAGAGACAACTCAGGAGCACTTGTTGGGACCCAACATCAGCCTGGTTCATGACTCAACTGAGCACCTATTCCCACTGGTTTGGCAATCAACAGGGTCCTCTGGGTCTTCAATCCCTAGTCTCCCAACCATCCCCTAGCCACCAATTGGCCCAGAGCCTGAAGCTACAGGGCTGACCCACAGTTTTCAATGCCTGTTACTGATTCGCCCAACACAGAACAGCTTTCCAAAACAGGGTCAGAGGTCCTGGCCCTCAGCCCTCAGGACCTCTTGGAAGAGAGGTTCCTGATTGAGAAATCAAAAAGGCAATAACAAGAGAGATACAATTTAGAGACTAAATTATAGACCAAGGATTGTGGGGCCCACAAATGAGGTAAGGGGCAAAGACCAGGTTCCTGTGTCACGTGAGTGGACTCCAAAGTAGAGCCCTGGGGTGCAGTCTTCCAGAGGGACTGGCAATTACTATATGCTGCCTCCAAGAGTGCCACTTCCAAGTCTAATCCTCCCACTCTAGTAAATGTCATCATCCTGAGGGTAGAGTTACCAACGAACTCCAGACAACACCACCTGCCACAGGAGAAGGGAGGTAGAAAAAATATTGAACTCCAACAGAAAAAATGTGTTCAATTTTCCTTCAAGACTCTTTTATTCCCTTTATCTTTTCTCCATTTCTTTTTTCTGTTTCCTTTTTTCCTTTCCCACTCTCACATCCCCATCATCTTTGAAATCAAGTACCTTTCATGCATCAGGCTACTAAAGACTGGGAGGTTTGAATAGCATTTTACAGTTTGTTGTAGATTTTTTTTTTCTATTTTTACATTTTACTTTTTTTAAATTTATTTTTATTGTAAATAAATGGGATATATGTTGCTTCTGTTTCTACATGGAATAAAAGCACACCATTTACATAATCATTACATTTACATAGGGTAATGATGTTTGATTCATTCTGTTATTTTTTTCCTTCCCACCCACCCCTCTTTTCCCTCTACACAGTCCCTCCTTCCTCCATTCTTGAACCCCTCCCACTCCCCATTATGTGTCATCATCTGCTTATCAGTGAGATCATTTGCCTTTTGGATTTTTGAGATTGGCTTAACTCACTTAGCATGATATTCTCCAATTTCATCCATTTGCCTGCAAATGCCATAATTTTATTATTCTTTATAGCTGAGTAATATTCCATTGTGTGTGTATATATATATATATATCACAGTTTCTTTATCCATTCATCAATTGAAGGACATCTAGGTTGGTTCCACAGTCTGGCAATTGGGAATTGAGCAGCTATGAACATTGATGTGGCTGTATCTCTGTAGTATGCTGATTTTAAGTCCTTTGGGTATAGGCCGAGGAGTGGGATAGCTGGGTCAAATGGTGGGTCCATTCCAAGTTTTCTGAGGAATCTCCACACTGCTTTCCAGAGTGGCTGCAATAATTTGCAGCCCCACCAGCAATGTATGAGTGTACCATTTTCCCCACATCTTCACCAACACCTATTGTTGCTTGTATTCTTGATAATCGCCATTCTAATTGGGGTGAGATGGAATCTTAGTGTAGTTTTGATTTGCATTTCTCTTATTACTAAAGATGGTGAACATTTTTTCAAATGTTTGTTGATTGCTTGTAGATCTTCTTCTGTGACGTGTCTGTTCATATCCTTAGCCCATTTGTTGATTGGATTATTTGTATTCTTGGTGTAGAGTTTTTTGAGTTCTTTATATATTCTGGAAATTAATGCTCTATCTTAAGTATGAGTAGCAAAGATATTCTCCCACTCCGTAGGCTCTCTCTTCACATTGCTGATAGTTCCCTTTGCTGAGAGAAAGCTATTTAGTTTGAATTTATCCCAGTCGTTGATTCTTGCTTTTATTTCTTGTGCTATGGGAGTCCAGTTAAGGAAGTCTGATCCTAAGCCAACAAGGTGAATATTTGGACCTACTTTTTCTTCTCTAAGATGCAAGGTCTCAGGTCTGATTTCGAGGTCCTTGATCCATTGTGAGTTGATTTTTGTGCAGGGTGAGAGATAGGGGTTTAATTTCATTCTGTTGCATATGGATTTCTAGTTTTCCCAGCACCATTTGTTGAAGAGGCTATCTTTTCTTCATTGCATATTTTTGGCCCCTTTGTCTAATATGATAAAATTGTATTTATTTGGGTTTGTGTCCATGTCCTCTATTCTGTACCATTGATCTACCTATTTTGGTGCCAATACCATGCCATCTTTGTTACTATTGCTTTGTAGTATAGTTGAAGTTCTAGTATTGTGATACCCCTGTTTCATTCTTCCTGCTAAGGATTGCTTTAGCTATTCTGGCTTTCTTATTCTTCCAGATGAATTTCATGATTGCTTGCTCTATTTCTGTAAGGTACATCATTGGGATTTTAATTGGAATTGTATTCAATCTGTATAGCACTTTTGGTAGTATGGCCATTTTTACAATATTAATTCTGCCTATCCAAGAACATGGGAGATCTTTCCATCTTCTAAGGTCTTCCTCAATTTCTTTCTTCAATGTTTTGTAGTTTTCATTATAGATAACTTTTACCTCTTTCATTAGTTGATGCCCAAGTATGTTTTTTTTCAGGCTATCGCAAATGAATTTTTTTTCCTCATTACCCTTTCAGCTGTTTTGTCGCTTCATATTAAAATGCTTTAGATTTATGTGTGTTGATTTTATAGCCTGCTATTTTGCTGAATTCATTAATGAGGTCTAGAAGTTTTCTGGAGGAGTTTTTTGGATCCTCTAAATATAGAATCATGTCATCATGATTCTTAAGTGACAGCTTAAGTTCCTCTTATCCTATTCATATCCCTTTAATTTCTTTAGTCTGCCTAATTGCTCTGGCTAGAGTTTCGAGGACAATGTTGAATAGAAGTGGTGAAAGAGGACATCCCTGTCTTGTTCCCATTTTTAAAGGGAATGGTTTCAGCTTTTCTTCATTAAGAATGATGTTGGCCATGGGCTTAGCATAAATAGCCTTTACAATGTTCAGGTATGTTCCTATGATCCATATTTTTTCTAGTGATTTGAGCATGAAGGGGTGTTGTATTTTGTCGAACGCTTTTTCTGCATCAATTGAAATAACCATATGATTCTTATCCTTAAGTCTATTGACATGATGGATTATGTTTATTGATTTGCAGATGTTAAACCATCCTTGCATTCCAGGGATGAACCCCACTTGATCGTGGTGCACAATTTTCTTAATATGTTTTTGGATATGGTTTGCCAATATTTTGTTAAGGATCTTTGCATCTATATTCATCAAGGATATTGGTCTAAAATTTGCTTTCCTTGATGGGTCTTTTCCTGGTTTGGGTATGAGGGTGATAATGGCTTCATAGAATGAGTTTGGTAAGGTACCCTCTTTTTCTATTTCCTGGAATACTTTGAGAAGTATTGGAATGAGATCTTCTTTGAAGGTCTTGTAGAACTGGACTGAGAATCCGTCTTGTCCTGGGATTTTCAAGGATGGTACGTTTTTAATGGCTTCTTCTGTTTCGTTGCTTGATATTGATCTGTTTAAATTGTGTTATGTCCTCCTGGTTCAGTTTGGGAGGAGCATATGTCTGTAAAAATTTGTCAATGTCTTCAGTAAATTCTATTTTGATGGAATACAGATTTTAAAAGTAGCTTCTCATTATGTTCTGTATCTCAGTGGTGTCTGTTGTGATATTTCCTTTTTCATCACGGATTTTAGTAATTTGAGTTTTCTCTCTCCTTCTCTTTGTTAGTGTGGCTAAGGGTTTATTTTGTTTACTTTCTCAAAGAACCAACTTTTTGTTTTGTCGATTTTTTGAATTGTTTCTTTTGTTTCAATTTCATTGATTTCAGCTCTGATTTTAATTATTTCCTGTCTTCTACTACTTTTGCTGTTATTCTGTTCCTCTTTTTCTAGGGCTTTGAGCTGTAATGTTAGGTCATTTAGTTGTTGACTTTTCATTCCTTTCTGGAATGTGCTCCATGCAATGAATTTTCCTCTTAGTACCACTTTCATAGTGTCCCAGAGATTTTGATATGTTGTATCATCATTCTCATTGACCTCTAAGAATTTTTTTATCTCCTCCCTGATGTTTTCTGTTATCCATGTTTCATTCAATAGCATATTATTTAGTCTCCAGGTGTTGGAGTAATTTCTGTTTTTTATTTTGTCATTGATTTCTACTCTCAGTCCATTATGATCTGATAGAACACAAGGCAATATCTGTATTTTTTTGCATTTCCTAAGGGCTGCTTTGTGGCATAACATGTGGTCTATTTTCAAGAAGGTTCCATGTGCTGCTGAGAAGAAAGTGAATCCACCCGTTGATGGATGGAATATTCTATATATGTCTATTAAGTCTAGGTTATTGATTGTGTTATTGAGTTCTATGGTTTCTTTTTTCAGTTTTTGTCTGGAAGATCTATCTAGTGGTGACAGTGGTGCATTAAAGTCACCCAGAATTATTGTGTTGTGGTCTATGTGATTCCTGAAATTGAGAAGGATTTGTTTGATGTAGAGAGATGCACCATTGTTTGGGGCATAAATATTTACTATCGTTATGTCTTCCTGATTTATGGTTCCCTTAAGCAGTATGAAATGTCCTTCTTTATCCCTCTGACTAACTTTGGCTTGAAGTCCACTTTATCTGATATAAGGATGGAAACACCCACTTTTTTACTGAGTCCATGTGCATGGTAGGTTTTTTCCCATCCTTTCACCTTTAGTCTGTGGATGTCTTTTTCTATGAGATGAGTCTGTTGCAGGCAGCATATTGTTGGGTCTTTCTTTTTAATCCATTCTGCCAGTCTATGTCTTTTGATTGATTAGTTTAGTCCATTAACGTTCAGGGTTATTATTGAGATATGATTTGTATTCCCAGTCATTTGGCTTTTTTTTTTTTTTTAACTTGGCTTGGTTTCTCCTTTGAGTGGTTTTTCTCTAAGGTAGTTCCTCCCTTTGCTGACCTACATTGTTGTTTTTCTTTTCCTCCTACATTGTTGTTGAGAATATTCTGTAGTGCAGGCTCTCTATTTGTAAATTCTTTTAACTTTTGTTTATCATGGAAGGATTTTATTTCATCTTCAAATCTGAAGGTTAGTTTTCCTAGGTATAGGATTCTTGGTTGGCAACCATGTTCTTGCATAGCTTGAAATATGTTGTTCCAGGCTCTTCTAGCTTTTAGAGTCTGGGTTGAGAAGTTGGCTACTATCTGTATTGGTCTCCTCCTATCTGTAATCTGATGCTTTTCTCTCACGGCCTTCAAAATCCTATCTTTATTTTGAATGTTAGGCATTTTCATTATAATGTGCCTTGGTGTGGATCTGTTGTGACTTTGTGCATTTGGTGTTATGTAAGCCTCTTGTATTTGATTTTCCATTTCATTCTTCAGATTTGGGAAATTTTCTGATATTATTTCATTGAATAGGTTGTTCATTCCTTTGGTTTGAACATCTCTGCTTTGTGACATAACATATGGTCTATTTTCAAGAAGGTTCCATGTGCTGCTGAGAAGAAAGTGAATCCGCTCATTTGTGCCTTCTCAATCCCAATAATTCTTAAATTTGGTCTTTTCATGATGTCCCATAGTTCTTGGAGATTCTGTTCATGATTTCTTACCATCTTCTCTGTTTGGGCAACTTTATTTTCAAAATTAAATATTTTGTCTTCATTGTCTGAGGTTCTGTCTTCCAAGTTTTCTAGTCTTTTGGTGATGCTTTTCATTGAGTTTTTTATTTGGTTTATTGTTTCCTTCATTTCAAGGATTTCCATTTTTTTTTTTTTTTCCGAGAATCTCTATCTCTTTGTTGAAATGATCTTTTGCTTCCTGTAGGTGCTCTTTCGGCTTATTGGTATTATCATTCATTGCCTGCATTTGCTCTCTTATCTCATCCTCTGCTTCACAAATCATCTTAATCATGTATAATCTGAAGTCCATTTCTGATATTTCTTCTAACATACTGTCATTGGATTCTATTAATATAGAATCTAGATTTGTTTGGATCATTTTCTTCCCTCGTTTTTTCATGTTGTTCATGTATCTTCCCCTCTAGCAGTGCAGATCTGGGGTATTGCAGATTCCCCCTATAGGCTTATAGTGGCCCTATAGGTTTCCAAAACCCTTTCTTTAAGGGGAGATCAATATTAGCAGTGCCCGATTCAGACACTATGCAATGCTAGACAAATAGCCCCTATGAGGACAATAACGAAATTGTCATAATGAACAGAATGATTTCAAATATTATCCTCAATAAAACAAATAGATTTGCAATAAGGTCTGCAGTTTCTAATGGAGGACAAAGAGGATGCAGAGGGATGTAGAATGTGGCTGTTAATGGGATAAGAAAAGATTATACAGAAGTTCTAGATAATAGAAAGGGTGAGAGTGTAATCAAAAGAAATTGGATGTTAGCATGCAAAAAAGAGAGAAAGAGACTCTGAGGGAATAGGTAAACAAAAGGAAAAGAGAGCAAGAAAAGTAAAGAAATAAAAACTTAATTTTTTTCTATAAGGAGAAAAAAGAAAATCTACTGTACAAGAGTCATACAGTAATGAAACCTCCCAGAGTTCAGTAGTCTGATGCATGAGAGTACCTGACAATGAGCTTCAAGCCTCCAGCAGGCATCTCAGGATGGGATTTGCCCCACCTAAAGATCGGAGCTCTGGCTTCCAGGATTATCCAAGATGGCTGCTCTGGCTTCCAAATGTGCTGGCAAATGGGGAGCTGCAACTCAGGGTGTGGACGTGGTCAGCTGGAGGTCCTGGAGGTGGAGTGCAGTTGGTCAGGCAGGGGTCCTGGAGGTCCGGTGTGTTTGGTGTGGTTGTGGGATCCTGAAGGCTGGTTACAATCAGTCAGTCTGGGGTCCCGGTGATAGGGCACAGTCAGTTGGTCTGGTGGTACTGGCAACAGGGAGCAGTCAGTCAATGTGAGGGCCCCAGAGGCAGGGAATGATCAGTCGGGCTGAGGGATCCTGGAGATAGGGTTCAGTCAGTCCGTCCAGGAGTCCTATGGGGCCTGGCAGTTGTCTCAAAATGGCGGCAGGCACGTGTAATCAAACCTACAGGTACTGTGACAGAGAATTTCCAGGCAACAGCAGGCAGCTGGTGCTCCACTATTGGTTGGCGATCAGTTTGCTGACTGTTGTCAGACAATTGGGAGGTGAACCTTGTGTGTTGGATGATGGAAAGGTGTAAGGCAGGTGATGGACTGGCCAGAGGCAGGCAAATGGCAGGTGATAGGCACCTGACAGTGAGCAATCTGAACTCAAAAAAGTTGTCGATATGCTGGCAGACTGCAGGTCATCACAGCAGACAAATGGGTAAACATCAGGGAATCGATAAGCAGCAAAAACTGCCTCACCAAGAAACAGATATCCTCTGCTTGAAACCGGAGTTACAGAGTGACAAGGAACACAGCCTCCCTCTAGTCCACCATCTTGGATCACTCTTACTTTTTATTTTACATTTTTCTCACTTTTTTATCTTTCCCTGGAGACTTTTTCTCCCTTTTCTCCTGCTAACAATTTCTTCTGATTCCACTTTCACTCTTTCTATGATCTAGTAACCCCTTCATTCTCACTTCTTACCTCATTAACATTACATCCTACACCCCTTCCCCATCCTCTTTATCCTCTTTTAGAAATTGTAGACCTTATTGCACACCTATTGTTTATGCTGTAGGTAATAACAGAACACATCATCTCTGTTTATTATGAAAATACTGTTAATATCTTAATAGGGGCTATTGGTTAAAGGCTGCATATTGTTTCTATTGGGTGCTGTCAATATTGATCTCCCCGTTAAATGTGAGGTACTGGAAACCTGCAGAGACACTATAAATCTGTAGGGGGAAAACTGTAGTACCTTGGATCTGTGCTGCTAGAGGGAAACATACATGAACAACATACATGGAACAAAAAAAGGAAGAAAGTGCCCCAAACAAACCAGGATGTTATATTAATAGAATCCATAGACAGCATGGTAGAAATGTCAGAAAAGGAGTTCAGAATGTACATAATATGTACTCCAAAAACATAGACAATCTTCAAGACATCAACAAATTTCTTGAGACATATGATTCACAGGTACTGAATCAGGAGGACATACACAATTTAAAAAGGTCAATTCAAGCAATCAAACAAAAAAGTCATCAAAAGGCTACCATCCATGAAAAGCCAAGGACAAGACAGATTCTAAGCCAAGTTATACAAGACCTTCAAAGAAGAACTAATACCAATACTCCTCAAAGTATTCCAGGATATAGAAAAGGAGGGAACCCTTCCAAACTCATTCTATGAAGCTAGTTTTGCCCTGATACCAAAAACAGACAAAGACACATCAAGGAAAGAAAACCTCAGACCAATATCCCTGATGAACATAGATGCAAAAATTCTTAACAAAATTCTGCAAATCATATACAAAAACATTAAAATGATAGTGTACCAAGATCAAGTAGGGTTTATCCCAGAGAAGCAAGGTTGGTTCAACATCTGGAAATCAATAACTGTAACTCATCCCATCAATAGACTTAAAGTTAAGAATCATACAATTATTTCAATAAATGCAGAAAAACCATTTGATAAAATACAACACCCCTTTATGCTCAAAATACCTGAAAAATTAGGGATAATACTTCAACATTGCAAAGACTATCTATGCTAAGCCCAAGGCCAACATCATTCTAAATGGAGAAAAATTAAAAGCATTTCCTCTAAAACTGGAACAAGACAAGGATGCCCTCTTTCACCATATCTATTCAACATACTCCTGGAAACTCAAGCCAGAGCAATTAGACAGACCAAAGAAATTAAAGAGATATGAAGAGGTAAAGAAGAACTCAAACTAACACTATTTGCTGATGACATGATTCTGTATTCAGAGGATCCAAAAAATTCCACTAGAAAACTTCTAGAACTAATAAATAAATTCAGCAAACTAGCAGGATATAAGATCAACACTCATAAATCTAGAGCATTTCTATTTATAAGTAAAGAATCTTCTGAAAAAGAAATTAGGAAAACTGCCCCATACACAATAGCCTCAAAAAAATAAAATAAAATACTTGGAAATCAATCTAACAAAAGAGGCAAAAGACCCCTACAATGAGAATTACAAAACACTAAAGAAAGAAATTAAAGAAAACCTTAGAAGATGGAAAGATCTCCCTTGCTCCTAGAGAGGCAGAATTAATATTGTCAAAATGGCCATACTACCAAAAACACTATGCAAATTCAATGCAATTCCAATTAAAATCCCAATGATGTACCTCATAAAAATAGAGAAAGTAATCATGAATTTCATCTGTAAAAACAAGAGACCCAGAATAGCCAAAACAATCCTTAGCAAGAAAAGCGAAACAGGAGGTATCGTAATATCACAACTGTAATACAGAGCCATAATAACAAAAACAGCATGGTATTGGCACCAAAATAGGTAGATAAATCAACAGTACAAAATAGAAGACACAGAGACAAACCCACATAAATACAGTTATCTCACACTAGACAAAGTTGCCAAAAACACACAATGGAGAAAAGATAGCCTGTTCAACAAATGGTGTTGGGAAAATTGGAAATCCTTATGGAGCAAAATGAAATTAAACCCCAATCTTTCACCCTGCACAAAACTCAACTCAAAATGGATCAAAGACCTAGGAGTTAGACCAGACACCCTGCACAAAATAGAAGAAAAAGTAGACATATCTTCATCATGTTGCCTTAGGACAAGACTTCTTAAAAAGAAAAGCACAAGAAATAAAAACAATCAATAAATGGGATGGATTCAAATTAAAAAGTTTCTTCTCAGCAAAGAAAACAATCAATAATGTGTAAAGAGAGCCTACAGAGTGGGAGAAAATCTTTACCACATGCACTTTAGATAGAGCACTAATCTCCAGAATTTATAAAGAACTCAAAAAACTAACACCAAAAAAAAAAAAAAAACCCAATCAATAAATGGGCTAAGGAACTGAACAGACACTTCACAGAAAAATATATACAACAGATCAACAAATATATATATAAAAAAAGTTCAACATCTCTAGTAATTAGAGAAATGAAAATCAAAACTACTCTAAAATTTCATCTCATTCCAATCAGAATGGCTATTATTAAGAATACAAGCAACAATAAATGTTGGCAAGGATATGGGGAAAAGGTACACTCATGCATTGCTGGTAGAATTGCAAATTGGAATGCCACCCTGGAAAGCAGTATAGAGATTCCTTAGAAAACTTGGAATCGAATTTGACCCAGATATCCCACTCCTCAATCTATACCCAAAAGAGCTAAAATCTACATTCTACAGTGACACGGTCACATCAATGTTTATAGCAGCTCTATTCACAATAACTAGATTGTGGAACCAGCCTAGATGTCCTTCAACAGATGAATGGATAAAGAAACTGTGGTATACATATACACAATGGAATATTAGTCATAAAGAAGAATAAAATGATGGCATATGCAAGTAAATGGTTGGAGTTGGAGAATATCATGCTAAGTGTGATAAGCTAATTCCAAAACACCAAAGGCCAAATGTTTCTCTGATAAGTGGATAATGATACATTATTGGGTGCTGGGAAGAGAAGAATAGAGGAACTTTAAGTTGTGTAGAGGGAAATGAGGGGAGGGGAAAAGAGAAGGGGAAAGGAAAGATGATGAAATGAGACAAACATCATTATCCTAAGTACATGTATGATTACACAAATCGTGTGACTCTACTTTGTGTACAACCAGAGAAATGAAAAGTTGTACTCCATTTGTGTACAATTAAAAAAACCTAAAAATAAATAAGTGAATAAGTAAAATAAAGGTATTATGTTCACCTACAACTTAAAAGGCAGGGGACAGGGCTGGGGATGTAGTCCAGTAATAAAATATTTCTAGGTTCAATTCCTGGTTTAAAAAAAAAAAAAAAAAAAAAACCTGAAAAAAATTTCTACTTTTGAGAATGTTCAAAAAATGGCAGTAAAGCAGGGAGCGGAAATACACAACAGTAATCCCAGCTACTGCTTGGGAGACTGTGGCAGAAAGATCACAAGTTCAAGGCCAGCCTTGGCAACTAAATGAGTCCTCTATCCTAAAATATGATTAAAGTGTCCTGGAGATGTAGCTCAATGGTAGAAGGCCTCTGGATTCAATCTCCAGTACTGGTGGAGAGTCGGGCAGGGGCAGGGGTGGCATAAAAATTAGCCATTAACTTTTTTTCCCCACAGAAAATTATGTATTGAACTTCCCCTATTCCAAAAACTGGAAAAAGAGAATTTATCCCTCTAGGAGTTGGAGGGTGGCTCAGTGGTAGAGCACGTGCATGCATGAGGCCCTGGGTTCAGTCCCCAGCACCAAACACAATTAAGAGAAAAAGTCATTTACCTGGGAAGAACAACATTATAAACACAGTTTTTATTTTAAAACTGATAAAGCTTATAAATACAACTATATACACTAACACATAAAACCTGATCAGTGTAGACAGTACACTGTTTCAGAAAGAAACTTTAAAGCATATGACAGGCACCTGTGAGCTTCTTATCTTGGGTGAATTATCTGTTCATTGACAATAAAAGTGACTTAATTAATTTTGAAAAAAAGAGATATATTTAACTCATATTCCTTGTTTTCACAAAAAAAACTTTAAATATAATCACAGTAATATATTTTGTCATTGAAGTTCATTCACTTAAGCAATTGATATTTACTGAATGCTTTCTGCAGACCTTGAACTAAAAATGATGGTTATTTATCTGTGTCTATCTCATAAAGTCATGCATTAAATTCCTCTCCCCACAAACATAAAATTCCTGTGACCAAAAAAAAAAAAATTTCATTCTATAGTTCTATATCTTTAGTTCTCTGTAGATATCTAAATCTATTTTATCTATATAGAGAAAGTTTTTAAAATCCTAAACTGAAATCAGTCCTTAAGTTGTCCATTATTGGAGGGCTTGTCACATATCTTTACAGTTTTGGATATCATGCTTTCTTAAAATACAGACTTAGTTTACCATTTTTCTCAGATTTATGGGTAGGTCATAATTTGCAATGACACTTGGTAATAAAAGAAAATAAATTCAAAGAGAAAAAGCATTTTAATGTACATTTTCTTACAGGCACTAATTTTAAAAGTTAGTCATTTCCTAAAGAAAAACTCAAATTATGTCTTTAGGATTTTATTTTGTTTAAAAGTATGCCTATTTTCACTTAGTGTTAAAGTTTAATAGCATTTCCACTTGATAAAGTGTTTTAGCAGAAACACACAATAAAAGCAGTCATGAAAATTGAAATGATACACTGCAACCTGAAATATTTTAGAAGAAAATTGCCTAAACAAAAGATTTTTCAATAGCTAGACAAGCAAATACACTTTTAAAAAGGAAATTGGTTCTCAAAGAAATAATAGGAAGGAACTCTAATTTATTACAATTGCAAATTACTTTTCCAAAAGCGTTGTAGTGATGACCCTGATTTCTTTGAAAATAGTTTTTTTTTTAAATGGAATCATGCTTCTCACACCCAGTTATCATGTTGTCATATCTTGTATTGCATGAGCAATCACAGTGCACAAGAAGAGAGCACTGCCGTTGTTTATAGGAGAAGTTAAAAGATAATATCATGTAATTGAAGCATCATTTTCAGGCAAATCTATTAACAACCAACACAGATAATTTTCACTGCGTGATCCGCATTGTGTTAGAGATGAAAATACTATAATCTCTACTCCTGTGTATGTTAGTACTAAGGAGTTAATGCTGGGAAATTTTATGCTTTTTTTTTTTTTTTTTTTTTTTTTCACATGCTGGCTTGAAGGAAGTTTTACTTTTCACACTTTAGGCAAATAAAATTTATTTAAAATTACTCATTGCAAAGAACTGGATCTGTTAGGCATAACTTCCTTAAAAATAATGTTATTCAAGGCCCCCAGAGGTCTTCTCTCTGGGTGCACCTGCAGCTTCAACCACAGCCACCGCTGCTGCCACTGACCTGCTGCCAATGTCACCAACAACTGCAACTGTTGCTGACCCCCTGCCTGCTGCCACCAAGCCCTGTCACTACCACTTTCACTACTGCTTCCACCACTGCCCAGAGTTCTGCTGCCAGGGAGACTCCACATTTGGTTGCATGGGGCCTCATCCATCTTAAGATGCTGTCCAGAACCTGGGCTTTAGGGTGCCAGCAGGTTTGCTGCCACCACTGCCTTGGGGCACAGGGGCATAACCGCCCCTGTCTGGGGACAGCAGCCAGGACCTGGAGGTTCAGTGTCAGGGTGCCTGTGGGTTTGGCTGTGCCTGGGGTCTTCTTCCTGGGAGTGCAGATTGCTGCCATCTAGTTGCTGTTTCTCAGGATTGCTCATTCCTGATGATCTCCCTCCAAATTTCAGTGGCATTGAAATCTTGGGACTGCAATGTGGCCAAAGACAGGACATCTGAAGCCCAGAATAATAAAATACTTAGAGGTAAATGAGAACACTGATACTACATACCAAAATCTCTGGGACACTATGAAGGCAATGCTAAGAGGAAAGTTTATTTCACTGAGCTCATTTACTAAAAGAATAAAAAGTCAACAAATAACCTAAAACTACATCTCAAAGCCCTAGAAGAAGAACAGATCAACACCAAGAGAAGAAGACAGAAAATAATTAAAATCAGAACTGAAATCAATGAAAATGGAAACAAAAGAAAAAATTCAAAAAACTGACAAAACAAAAAAGTTGGTTCTTTTAAAAATCAATAAAGTTGATAGTGAATAAAATGAAGTGAAAAAGGGATAAAACCCAAATTACTAAAATATATGATAGAAAAAGAAATATCATAATGGACACAACTGAAATACAGAAGATAATTAGAAACCATTTTGAAAATTTGTACTCCAATAAAATAGAAAATATTGAGGACAAATTACCTACCTAAACTGAATCAGGAGGTCATACATGATTTAAACAGAACAATTTCATGTAGTGAAACAGAAAATGCCATCAAAACCCTACCAATTAAGAAAAGCCCAGGACCAGACAGACCCTAAGCCAAGTTATATAAGACCTTAAAAGAAGAATTAACATCAATACTTCTCAAATTATTCCCTGAAATAGAAAAGAAGGGAACCCTTCCAAACTCATTCTATGAAGCTTATATCACCATGATGTCAAAACCAGATAAAGACACATCCACAATGAAAGAAAACCTCAGACCAATATCCCTGACGAACATAGATGCAAAAATTCTCAGTAAAATTCTGCAAATCACATACAAAAGCATATTAAAAAGATAGGGCACCAAGATCAAGTGGGGTTCATCCCAGGGATGCAGGATTGATTCAACATCCAGAAATCAATAACTGTAATCCATCTTATCAATAAACTTAAAAGCAAGAATCATACAATCGTCTCAATAGATGCAGAAAAAGCATTTGACAAAATACAGCACCCCTTCATGTTCAAAACACTTAAAACAAATAGGGATGGGAGGAACACATCTCAACATCGTAAAGCCATGTATGCTAAACCCAAGGCCAACATGATTCTAAATGGAAAAAGATTGACAGCATTTCCTCTAAACTGGAACAAGATAAGGATGCCCTTTTTTACCACTTTTATTCAACATTGTTCTTGAAAATCTAGCCAGAGAAATTAGACAGATCAAATAAATTAAAGGAATACGATAGGAAAAGAAGAACTCAAGTTATCACTATTTGCTGATGACTGATTCTATATTTAGAGGATCCAAAACACTCCACCAGAAAACGTCTAGAATACATGAATTCAGCAAAGGAGTAGGATGTAAAATCAATACCCATAAATCAAATGCATTCCTATACATCAGTAACGAATCCATTGAAAGAGAAATAAATAAAACTATCTCATTCCATAGTAGCCTCACAAAAAATAAAACACTAGGGAATCAATCTAACAACAGAGGGGAAAGACCCCTACAATGAAAACTACAGAACACTGAAGAAAGAAATTGAAGAAGACCTTAGAAGACGAAAAGATCTCCCATACTGCTGGATAGGTAGAATTAATATTGTCAAAATGGCCATATTACCCAAAGCATTATACACATTTAATGCAATTCCTATTAAAAAATCCCAATGATATTCTTCATAGAACTAGAAAAAGCAATCATGAAATTCATTTGGAAAAATGAGACCCAGAATAAACAAAGCAATCCTTAGCAAGAAAAGTGAAGCTGGAGGCATCACAACACCAGACCCCAAACTATACTACAGAGCCACCATAACAAAAACAGCATGTTATTTGGCACCAAAACAGACACATAGATCAATGGTACAGAATAGAAGACACAGAGACAAACAAACATAAATACAATTATCTCATACTAGACAAAGGTGCGAAAAACATTCACTGGAGAAAAGATTGTCTATTCAACAAATGGTACTCCCGCAGCCTAGGTCCCCTTTGGATGACCATTGGTCAACAAGTGGAGGCACCTCTGCCCACTAGCAGGGATATACCCCACCTGAAGGCCACCACTCCTAGAGAGGCAGCTTCCTTGTGGAGCACCGCATTATCAACTTCCTCCAAGACTTCAGCCTACTGAAGGCTAAGGGGGGATATATATAGAAATCTTCAGGGACATTGTAAGTCAATAGAGGAAATCTGCAATATCTCAGCGGTCCACTGATACCTGAACAATGTGAGAAAACAAGGAAAGAAAATGCTGCAAACAAATCTAGATGTTACATCAATAAAACCCAATGACAGCATGGCAGAAGAAATGACAGAAAAGGAGTTCAGAATGTACATAATCAGAGAAGCAAATGATGAGATGAAAGAGCAAATGCAAGCATTCAATGATCGCACCAATCGACAATTAAAAGAGCAAATACAGAAAGCAAAAGATCATTTCAATAAAGAGTTAGAGATATTGAAAAAAACCAAACAGAAATCCTTGACATGAAGGAAACAATAAACCAAATTAAGAACTCCATAGAAAGCATATCCAATAGGATAGAACACCTGGAAGACAGAACCTCAGACATTGAAGACAAAATATTTAACCTTGAAAACAAAGTTGAACAAACAGAGAAGATGGTAAGAAATCATGAACAGAATCTACAAGAACTATGGGATATCATGAAAAGGCCAAATTTAAGAATTATTGGGATTGAGGAAGGCTTAGAGAAACAAACCAAAGGAATGAACAATTTATTCAATGAAATAATATCAGAAAATTTCCCAAATCTGAAGAATGAAATGGAAAATCAAGTTCAAGAGGCTTATAAGACTCCAAATACACAAAATTACAACAGACCCACACCAAGGCACATTATAATGAAAATACCTAACATACAAAATAAAGACACAATTTTAAAGGCCGCTTGGGAAAAGAACCAAATTACATTCAGGGGAAAACCAATATGGATATCAGCAGATTTTTCAATCCAGACCTTAAAAGCTAGAAGGGCCTGGAACAACATTTTTCAAGCCCTGAAAGAAAATGGATGCCAACCAAGAATCTTATACCCAGCAAAACTTACCTTCAAATTTGACGATGAAATAAAATCCTTCCATGATAAACAAAAGCTAAAAGAATTTACAAAAAGAAAGCCAGGATTACAGAACATTCTCAGCAAAATATTCCACGAGGAAGAGATGAAAAACAAAGAAGCAAACCAGCAAAGGGAGGAATTATCCTAAAGGAATTGTCAAATAAAGGAGGAAACAAGTTGTGTCAAACAAATAAATAAATAAAATTTAAAAAATGAACCAAATGACCGGGAAACCGAATCATATCTCTATAATAACCCTGAATGTTAATGGCCTGAATTCATCAATCAAAAGACATAGACTGGCAGATTGGATTAAAAAGAAAGATCCAACAATATGTTGCCTGCAAGAGACTCACCTCATAGAAAAAGATACCCATAGACTAAAGGTGAAAGGATGGGGAAAAACATACCATGCACATGGACTCAGCAAAAAAGCTGGAGTATACATCCTCCTTTCAGATAATGTGGACTTCAAGCCAAAGTTAGTCAGAAGGGATAAAGAAGGTCATTTCATACTGCTTAAGGGAAGCATAAATCAGCAAGATATAACAATCATAAACATCTATGCCCCAAACGGTGGCTCATCCATGTATGTCAAACAAATCCTTCTCAATTTCAGAAACCAAATAGACCATAACACAATAATACTAGGTGATTTTAACACGCCTCTCTCACCACTGGATAGATCTTCCAGACAAAAACTGAACAAAGAAACCATAGATCTCAATAACACAATCAATAATTTAGACTTAACAGACATTTATAGAATATACCATCCAACCAAGAGCGAATACACTTTCTTCTCAGCAGCACACGGATCCTTCTCTAAAATAGACCATATATTATGCCACAAAGCTAATGTAAGCAAATACAAAAAGATAGAGACACTACCATGTATTCTATCAGATCATAATGGATTGAAGTTAGAAATAAATGAAAGAGTAAAACACAGAAACTATTCCAACATCTGGAGATTAAACAATATGCTATTATATGATGAATGGATAACAGAAGATATTAGGAAGGAAATTAAAAAATTCTTAGAGGTAAATGAGAACAAAGAAACATCATATCAAAATCTCTGGGACACTATGAAAGCAGTACTTAGAGGGAAATTTATTTCATGGAGCGCATTTAATAAAAGAAGTAAAACTCAACAAATAAACGACCTAAAACTACAGCTCAAAGCCCTGGAAAAAGAAGAACAGACCAGCAACAAAAGTAGTAGAAGACAGGAAATAGTTAAACTCAGAGCTGAAATCAATGAAATTGAAACAAAAGAAACAATACAAAAAATTGACAAAATAAATAGTTGGTTCTTCAAAAAAATAAACAAAATTGATAAACCTTTAGCCACACTAACAAAGAGAAGACGAGAGAAAACCCAAATCACTAAAATTCGGAATGAACAAGGAAATATCACAACAGACAGGATTGAAATACAAAACATAATTAGAAGCTATTTTGAAAATCTATACTCCAACAAAATAGAAAATTTCGAAGACATCAACAGGTTTCTAGAGACATATGAATTGCCTAAACTGAACGAGGAGGACATAAACAATTTAAATAGACCAATTTCAAGTACTGAAATAGAAGAAGTCATCAAAAGCCTACCAACAAAGAAAAGTCCGGGACCAGATGGATTCTCAGCCAAGTTCTACAAAACCTTTAAGGAAGAGCTCATTCCAATACTTCTCAAAGTATTCCATAAAATAGAAGAGGAGGGAACCCTCCCAAACTCATTCTATGAAGCCAATATCATCCTGATACCTAAACCAGATAGAGACTCATCAAGGAAAGAAAATTTCAGACCAATATCCTTAATGAACATCGACACAAAAATTCTCAACAAAATTTTAGCAAATCACATACAAAAACATATTAAAAAGATAGTGCACCATGATCAAGTGGGTTTCATCCCAGGGATGCAAGGTTGGTTCAACATCAGGAAATCAATAAATGTAATTCACCATATTAATAGACTTAAAGTCAAGAATCACATGATTATTTCAATAGATGCAGAAAAAGCATTTGATAAAATACAGCACCCCTTCATGCTCAAAACACTAGAAAAAATAGGGATAGTGGGAACATTCCTTAACATTGTAAAGGCCATTTATGCTAAGCCCATGGCTAACATCATTCTAAATGATGAAAAATTGAAAGCATTCCCCCTAAAAACTGGAACAAGGCAGGGATGCCCTCTTTCATCACCTCTATTCAACATCATTCTTGAGACTCTGGCCAGAGCAATTAGACAAACCAAAGAAATTAAAGGGATACGAATTGGAAAAGAAGAACTCAAACTATCCCTGTTCGCTGATGACATTATTATATATTTAGAGGACCCTGGAAATTCCACCAGAAAACTCTTAGAACTCATAAGTGAATTCAGTAAAGTAGCAGGTTACAAGATCAATGCCCATAAATCCAACGCATTTTTATACATAATTGATGAATCTTCAGAAAGAGAAATTAGGAAAACTACCCCATTCACAATAGCCTCGAAAAAAATAAAATACTTGGGAATCAATCTCACAAAAGAGGTGAAAGACCTCTACAATGAGAACTACAGAACACTAAAGAAAGAAATTAAAGAAAACCTTAGAAGATGGAAAGATCTTCCATGTTCTTGGATAGGAAGAATTAATATTGTCAAAATGGCCATACTACCTGAAGTGCTATACAAATTCAGTGCAATTCCAATTAAAATCCCAATGATGTACCTTACAGAAATAGAGCAAGCAATTATGAAATTCATCTGGAAGAATAAGAAACCCAGAATAGCTAAAGCAATCCTTAGCAGGAAGAGTGAAACAGGGGGTATTGCAATACCAGATCTTCAACTCTACTACAAAGCAATAGTAACAAAAACAGCATGGTATTGGTACCAAAATAGAAAGGTAGATCAATGGTATAGAATAGAGGACACGGACACAAACCCAAATAAATACAATTTTCTCATACTAGACAAAGGTGCCAAAAATATGCAATGGAGAAAAGATAGCCTCTTCAACAAATGGTGCTGGGAGAATTGGAAATCCATATGCAACAGAATGAAACTAAACCCATATCTCTCACCATGCACGAAACTAAACTCAAAATGGATTAAGGACCTCGGAATCAGACCAGAGGTCTTCTATAATGCAGATTATAGAAGAAAAAGTAGGTCCAAATCTTCACCTTGTTGGTCTAGGATCAGACTTCCTTAACAGAACTCCCATAGCACAAGAAATAAAAGCTAGAATTAACCACTGGGATAGATTCAAACTAAAAAGCTTTCTCTCAGCAAAGGAAACTATCAGCAATGCGAAGAAAGAGCCTACAAAGTGGGAGAATATCTTTGCCAATCATACTTCAGATAGAGCACTAATCTCCAGAATCTGTAAAGAACTCAAAAAACTCTACTCCAAGAATTCAAATAATCCAGTCGACAAATGGGCTAAGGAAATGAATAGACACTTCACAGAAGAAGATCTACAAGCAATCAACAAACATATGGAAAAATGTTCAACATCTCTAGTAATAAGAGAAATGCAAATCAAAACCACCCTAAGATTCCATCTCACCCCAATTAGAATGGCGATTATCAAGAATACGAGCAACAACAGGTGTTGGCGAGGATGTGGGGAGAAAGGTACACTCATACACTGCTGGTGGGGCTGCAAATTAGTGCAGCCACTCTGGAAAGCAGTGTGGAGATTCCTTAGAAAACTTGGAATGGACCCTCCATTTGACCCAGCTATCCCACTCCTTGGCCTATACCCAAAGGACTTAAAATCAGCATACTACAGAGATACAGCCACATCAATGTTCATAGCTGCTCAATTCACAATAGCCAGACTGTGGAACCAACCTAGATGCCCTTCAATTGATGAGTGGATAAAGAAACTGTGGTATATATATACAATGGAATATTACTCAGCCATAAAGAATGATAAAATTATGGCATTTGCAGGCAAATGGATGAAATTGGAGAATATCATGCTAAGTGAGATAAGCCAATCTCAAAAAGCCAAAGGACGAATGATATCGCTAATAAGTGGATGATGACACATAATGGGGGGGAGGGAAGGGTTAATGTTAGAGTTAGAGTTAGGGTTAGGGAGCGGGGCAAGTATGGAGGAAGGAAGTACTGTATAGAGGGAAAAGAGGGGTGGGAGGTGTGGGGGGAAGGGAAAAAATTACAGAATGAATCAAACAACATTACTCTATGTAAATTTATGATTACACTAATGGTATGCCTTTACGCCATGTACAAACAGAGAAACAACATGTATCCCATTTGTTTACAATAAAAAAAAAAATGGTACTGGGAAAAACGGAAAGTCACATGTAACCAAATTAAATTAAACCCTTATCTCGCACCCAGCATGAAACTCAACTCAAAGTGGAACAAAGATTTAGCACTAGCACAGACTCTGCAACTACTAAAAGAAAAAGTAGTCCCAAATCTTCACCATGTCAGCCTAAGATCTGACCTCCTTAACAAGACCCCAAAAGTGCAAGAAGTTAAATCAAGAATCAATAAATGGAATGGACCCAAACTAAAAAGCGTCTTTTCAACAAAAGAAACAATCAATAATGTGAAGAGAGAGCCTATAGAGTGGGAGAAAATCTTTACCACATGTACCTCAAATAAAACATTAATCTCTGTGATATATAAAGAACTCAAAAAACTTAACATCAAAAAAACAAATAGCCCATTCAACAAATGGGCTAAAGAATTGAACAGACACTTCACAGAAGAAGATATACAATTGATCAAAAATTTATATGAAAAAATGTTCAACATCTCTAGTAATTAGAGAAATGCAAATCAAAACTACCCTAAGATTTCATATCACTCCAATAAGAATGGCAATTATCAAGAATAGAAGCAAAAATAAATGTTGGCGAGGATGTGGGGAAAAAGTACACTCATACATTGCTGGTGGGGCTGCAAATTAGTGCAGCCACTCTGGAAAGCAGTGTGGAGATTCCTCAGAAAGTTTGGAATGGAACCACCATTTGACCCAGCTATCCCACTCCTCAGTCTATACCCAAAAGATAAAATCTGCATACTACAGTGATGCAGCCACATCAGTGTTTATAGTAGCTCAATTCACAATAGCTAAGCTATGCAACCAACCTAGATGCCCTTCAACGGATGAATGGATAAAGAATGAATGTATAAAATTGAGTATATATATATATATATATATATATATATATATATATATACATACACACACACACAGAGAGAGAGAGAGAGAGAGAGAGAGAGAGAGCCTTAAATATGGAATATTACTCAATTTTAAAAAAGAATGAAATTATGGTGTTTGCTAGTAAATGAATGGAGTTGGAGAATATCATACTAAGTGAAATAAGCTGAGTCCAAAAAACCAAAGGTCGAATGTTTTCTCTGATATGCAGAAGCTAATTCACAATAATGGGGGATGGGGCTAGGGAAGAATAGAGTTACTTATTAGGTAGAAGGGAGTGAAGGGAAGGGGTATGGGGGAAGGAATCATAGTAAAGTGAAGCAGACATTATTACTTCATGTACATACATGACTGCATGACCAATGTGATCCTACAACATGTACAATCAGAAAAATGAGAAATTATACTCCATTTATGTATAATCTATCAAAATGTATAAATACATTCTACTGTCATGTACAACTAATTGAAACAAAAAATTTAAAAATAACAAAAAGAAATATAATGGGGTTCAAAGATTGAGTTAGAGATGTGAAGCAAATACTAAATATTTTTCAAAGCCATAACAATCTTGATTCTTATGAAAAGAACGATTTTTCTGAAAATTAGATTTAGATAAATCCCCCCAAAAGAATGCTATTTAAAAATGGAATTTAAATGAAGAAATTGTATTATATTCACAATTATTCAGTTTAGTAATCTGCCAACAATATAAGATGTTATGGGGAAAGGATATCATTTTTTTCAATATAATTATTTACATGATAAACTTGAAGAAACTGAGGATGAGAGATGTTAAGTAACTAGTCAAAGGTCATGTAGTTTATAAATAGCAATCTGGGCCTTTCTTACCAATTGGGACCACCAAAATTGCCTGTTTAACACCCAATTTGAACTTCCAATTTTATTATGTTCTGTTAAAAAAATAAATATAAAAAACACAGAAGGCATTCTATAAACCAGTTATATTCAACCTTGCAAAATCACTATCAAAAGTATTTGTTTTTTTCAGTCTACAAGTATGTTCCATGGATCAATTAATGTTTAGTAACATAAATAAGCATTTGTGCATATTTTCTTTCATGACTAATATGCACACCCCAATTCACATACATAGGTAAAGCAAGTTAAAAGAGTTAACCATGCATCCAAAGAATCCCCCAAGTACAGAATCTCTAGTCCCACTTTTAAGAATACCACTAGATAGCTCATATCTAAACATGATTCTTAAAGCCTGTTGAATGACATCTTCTTGAAGCAAAATCTCTTGTTCATTTTGAATGGGACATAGAGACAAGCTCCAAGGCCTATGGCAGGAAAAATCTTGAATAACATTCTTGACGGATTTTTCTTTTTTTTTTTTTTTTTTTTAGGTACTAATTCTCTTTATTTTAATTCCTTTAGAACATATGTTTTGTTTTTTTTTGTTTGTTTGTTTTTTTGTGTGTGTTTTTTTTTTATTGTAAACAAATGGGATACATGTTGTTTCTCTGTACATGGCGTAAAGGCATACCATTTGTGTAATCATAAATTTACATAGAGCAATGTTGTTTGATTCATTCTGTTATTTTTTCCCTTCCCCCCACCCCTCCCACCCCTCTTTACCCTCTATACAGTAGTTCCTTCCTCCATACTTGCCCCCCTCCCTAACCCTAACTCTAACCCTTCCCTCCCCCCCCATTATGTGTCAACCTCCACTTATTAGCGATATCATTCGTCCTTTGGCTTTTTGAGATTGGCTTATCTCACTTAGCATGATATTCTCCAATTTCATCCATTTGCCTGCAAATGTCATAATTTTATCATTCTTTATGGCTGAGTAATATTCCATAGTATATATATATACCACAGTTTCTTTATCCACTCATCAATTGAAGGGCATCTAGGTTGGTTCCACAGTCTGGCTATTGTGAATTGAGCAGCTATGAACATTGATGTTGCTGTATTTCTGTAGTATGCAGATTTTAAGTCCTTTGGGTATAGGCCAAGGAGTGGGATAGCTGGGTCAAATGGTGGTTCCATTCCAAGTTTTCTAAGGAATCTCCACACTGCTTTCCATAGTGGCTGCACTAATTTGCAGCCCCACCAGCAGTGTATGAGTGTACCTTTCTCCCCACATCCTCGCCAACACCTGTTGTTGCTCGTATTCTTGATAATCGCCATTCTAATTGGGGTGAGATGGAATCTTAGGGTGGTTTTGATTTGCATTTCTCTTATTACTAGAGATGTTGAACATTTTTCCATATGTTTGTTGATTGCTTGTAGATCTTCTTCTGTGAAGTGTCTATTCATTTCCTTAGCCCATTTGTTGACTGGACTGTTTGAATTCTTGGAGTAGAGTTTTTTGAGTTCTTTATAGATTCTGGAGATTAGTGCTCTATCTGAAGTATGATTGGCAAAGATATTCTCCCACTCTGTAGGCTCTTTCTTCGCATTGCTGATAGTTTCCTTTGCTGAGAGAAAGCTTTTTAGTTTGAATCTATCCCAGTGGTTGATTCTAGCTTTTATTTCTTGTGCTATGGGAGTCCTGTTAAGGAAATCTGGTCCTAGACCAACAAGGTGAAGATTTGGACCTACTTTTTCTTCTATAATCTGCAGGGTCTCTGGTCTGATTCCGAGGTCCTTAATCCATTTTGAGTTTAGTTTCGTGCATGGTGAGAGATATGGGTTTAGTTTCATTCTGTTGCATATGGATTTCCAATTCTCCCAGCACCATTTGTTGAAGAGGCTATCTTCTCCATTGCATATTTTTGGCCCCTTTGTCTAGTATGAAAATTCGGATTTTTCTTTAATTAAAAAGAAACTGAAAGACATTCCACCTACCAAAACAATCTTTGCTTTCCTTTTTGTTCAGAGGTTTGTCATGCTTATTCCCACCCCTAATTAAGAATCCCTATTTTAAAAGATTTAAGGCTTAATTTTAAATTCTTTTTTGTGGGTGTAGTTACTCTATTCAGATTCTTGCCCTGCCCTCAAAGCAACATGAACCCATTCTTTAACCAACTTCTTTTTTTTTTGTAATTGTAAACAAATGGGATACATGTTGTTTCTCTGTTTGTACATGGAATAAAGGCATACCGTTTGTGTAATCATAAATTTACATAGAGTAATGTTGTTTGATTCATTCTGTTATTTTTTCCCTTCCTTCCCACCCCTCCCACCCCCTTTCCCTCTATACAGTCCTTCCTTCCTCCACTCTTGCCACCCTCTCTAACCCTCACCCTAAACCTAACCCTAACCCTAACGCTAACCCCTCCCACCCCCCATTATGTGTCATCATCCGCTTATCAGCGAGATCATTCGTCCTTTGGTTTTTTGAGATTGGCTTATCTCACTTAGCATGATATTCTCCAATTTCATCCATTTGCCTGCAAATGCCATAAATTTTTCATTCTTTATGGCTGAGTAATATTTCATTGTATATATATGCCACAGTTTCTTTATCCACTCATCAATTGAAGGACATCTAGGTTGGTTCCACAATCTGGCTATTGTGAATTGAGCAGCTATGAACATTGATGTGGCTGTATCTCTGTAGTATGCTGATTTTAGGTCCTTTGGGTATAGGCCAAGGAGTGGGATAGCTGGGTCAAATGGTGGTTCCATTCCAAGCTGTCTGAGGAATCTCCATACTGCTTTCCAGAGTGGCTGTACTAATTTGCAACCCCACCAGCAATGTGTGAGTGTACCTTTTTCCCCACATCCTCACCAACACCTATTGTTGCTTGTATTCTTGATAATCGCCATTCTAATTGGGGTATGATGGAATCTTAGGGTAGTTTTGATTTGCATTTCTCTTATTACTAGAGATGTTGAACATTTTTTCATATATCTGTTGATTGCTTGTACATCTTCTGTGAAGTGTCTGTTCATTTCCTTAGCCCATTTGTTGATTGGATCATTTGTAGTCTTGGTGTAGAGTTTTTTGAGTTCTTTATATATTCTGGAAATTAACAAAGATTTTCTCCCACTCTGTAGGCTCTCTCTTTACATTACTGATAGTTTCCTTTGCTGAGAGAAAGCTTTTTAGTTCAAATCTATCCCAGTTGTTGATTCTTGCTTTTATTCCTTGTGTTATGGGAGTCCTGTTAAGGAATTCTGATCCTAAGCCGACATGTTGAAGATTTGGACCTACTTTTTCTTCTATAAGATGCAGGGTCTCTGGTCTGATTCCGAGGTCCTTGATCCATTTTGAGTTGAGTTTTGTGCAGGGTGAGAGATAGGGGTTTAATTTTATTCTGTTGCATATGGTTTTCCAGTTTTCCCAGCACCATTTGTTGAAGAGGTTATCTTTTCTCCATTGCATATTTTTGGCCCCTTTGTCTAATATGAGAAAATTGTATTTATTTAGGTTTTTGTCCATGTCCTCTATTCTGTACCACTGATCTACCCGTCTATTTTTGGTGCCAGTACCATGCTGTTTTTGTTACTATTGCTCTGTAGTATAGTTGAAGATCTGGTATTCCAATACCCCCTGCTTTGCTCTTTCTGCCAAGGATTGCTTTAGCTATTCTGGGTTTCTTATTCTTCCAGATGAATTTCATAATTGCTTGCTCTATTTCTGTGAGGTACGTCATTGGGATTTTAATTGGAATTGCATTGAATGTCTGTATAGCACTTTAGGTAGTATGGCCATTTTGACAATATTAATTCTTCCTATCCAAGAACATGGGAGATCTTTCCATCTTCTAAGGTTTTCTTTAATTTCTTTCTTTAGTGTTCTGTAGTTCTCATTGTAGAGGTCTTTCACCTCTTTTGTGAGATTAATTCCCAAGTATTTTTTTTTTTTTTTGAGGCTATTGTGAATGGGGTAGTTTTCCTAACTTCTCTTTCTGAAGATTCATCACTTATGTATAAAAATGCATTGGATTTATGAGCATTGATCTTGTAACCTGCTACTTTACTGAATTCACTTATGAGTTCCAAAAGTTTTCTGGTGGAATTTCCGGGTTCCTCTAAATATATAATCATGTCAACTTCTTTGTTTTACAAAGAAAAGTAGAGAAGGTCTGCCTGCCTGTGTTGTGAAATTTTCTCATAAAGGTTTTTTAAATAAACTAAATATATTTGAATTTTCCTAGCATTCCTAAAACTTTTTTATATCATGCTCACTTAAATTTCTAAATAAGGTGATGTACATGTTAGTATGGGTTCAATCTACCCTGGTCTACCTTTCACCTGGCTCAAGCATCCTGTTTCTTAAAGATGGCTCATCACCAACTCCCAAAGTCCTCTAGGAACTCCATGTTGGGATAGGTACAGCTCCAATCTCTCACCTCAGCACATAGAGGAAAGTGCTGTGTTAGCACAGTGAAGCATAATGTCTTTTCAAGTCTGTTTCTGCTTGCAGAATGTAAACACCTAGAAAGCAGGAACCCTGTCCTACCTGCCTTTTAACTGTGTTTTATTAATAAATTTGAAGGCACAAAAGTCATTATCATGACTCTTTTCCTTCTCTTTTCCTTACTTTCCACCTTTTTGGAATAATTCAGACCATTATTTGTGAGACAGGACAAGGCAAGTGTCCAGCTCCAAAAGGGCTGCCCAGCATGGATATTATCATAAACTCCTGAGCGGGATGAGGAGGACATTCGTGTGAGCAGGCAACCTAGTGTAGGAAGTTGGAAGCCAAGTCAAGGTGACACAGGGTAACCCAGAGCCTGATTAGGATGTGAGCAAGTGATGAAGGAGTTTGTAGATTGTGGCAGCTATGTATAGACAGAGCCCAAAGTGAAAAGAGCATAAGGCATGGAGGTGACCCAGCTCAGGATGTCAGATCCCTACCTGGCTGAGGAGGCAAACTTGTGGAGGAAGGATCCAGAGCAGAATGCTCGAGTCCAAACAGGGTAATGAAGTCATCCCATGGAGAGGCACCCTGCATGGAGAGTGAGAGCCCAATCAGAGTGAGATGTCTGAGCTGCAGTGTGTTCATAAGGGCCCTGTGTAGAATTAGAGCTTGAATCAATAAGGAAGGCAAAGGAATATGCTCAGTGAATGTAAGCCTGAGCACAGGGAGAAGGGACTTCTAAGCAGGGAGTACATAAGGGGGACTGGTTGAGCAGAATGAGAAAGACATTTGCATGGGGACCCAAGGTACATTGACCAGGTCTAAGGTTTCAATACTGGCAAGGAGACCTGGTCTGGATGTTGACACAAGGGTGTAGCAGGAAAGGCATCCACATAGGGAACAGTGACACTGGTTATTCCCAGCAGGTTTGAACAAACAACTAAACCTAGTTTAGTTGAATAAACAACTAGCAAAGACAGAATGCTCCAAAAAAAATCAGTGGGGACAGAAAACAATTGATTGGAAGAAGGTGACTCCACCTTGTGATATAAGGTTGGTCTATCAGTTGAATCCCCTCATTGTGTTCAACCACAGAGCCCTCTTTACCCAGCAAACCACCCTCTGATGAGGTACTTGCAGGAGGATGCAAGTCCATCTGTTTCCCATACTGCCCACTGACCACAGGAAGCTCATACATTCCTGCCATACCAAATCATAGGAACACAGGCTGACCCCTGCTGCTTTCTGTCTTTGCCCATTGTCTCTCACCAGTTGTGCTCAAATAGTGATGGAAAGAAGTCAGCTGTTCAGCTACATAAGCAGACTCCAACCTGTTCTTGCAGGAATGCCCATTCTCTACAAGCAATTCACTTGGAAACCAATATTAACTTCTCTCCCACCTTCACTTTCTCTGTGTCCTGCACTTTTGTTCTTTTCTTTTTCTCCCGCTCATCTCTAAGTTCTCTTGTTCTCTTACATATACTGGGGGAGAACATAGTTAGAAAAAGGAGCTGGTATATGATTAGGATTTACAGATTGAGTTTGAGTCCTAAAGGGACTGACATACTATAGCTTTTTTCAGAATTTGAGTTACTTGCTGTCCCCAAAATTCTGTTTTGTCCCCTAGTTCAGAGTAACAGGTCAAGTCCTCCTCAATAGCCTACTACATCTGTTAATAAAAAGATGAGAAATGTTGGGAAAGAACACACAAAAGTTATGATCATGTTTAAATCCCATAGGAGATTGGCATGGAGAACTGGAAAGAAAGGAACATACACATGTATAGCCTAAATCTTTTCCAAGACTACATTCATGTTATTACTTGTTTAATTTAAAGTGAATTGAAAGAAAGTTTCAAAACCAATGAAAACTTTAATCACTAATTACTAACCGTCAAAAGAACATAGCAGTGGATATAAATCACAGAATGGACTTTGTCATCATAAAATTAATGAATAGTATTAAAAGATTAATAGATGAACAATATAAGTAAATAATTATATATATGCACAACTCATAAATTTTTAAATATTAAAGCACTAATGATTAAATGTGTTAGAAATATTAATTAACTATTTATAAGGAAAGGAAAATAAATGGCTAAAAAAATTTAGAAATTAAACAAGATCTATTAGTAGCCTTAGGGTGTTGGATATCTGATTTTTTTTTTTTTTACTTCTTTTCTAAAATTTCTACAATGAACATATATCTCTTTAAAATCAGGGTGGGGGAGACTCAAAAAGAAGCCTTTCTCATTCCTATCTTCCCCACCTAAAAATATATATGTGTATTTATATGCCAAATACACATACAATGTGTCTTAGTACTAGTAAAATTAAAAGAAATATAGAAAAATGGAAAGAAATAAAGAAACTCAGAGACTAGTAAGGAAACCTAATGATTTTTTCTTTTCTTTTAACGTACAAATATGTAAAAACAGCTTCAATGATCTAATAGTTTATTGTTGATTTTATACTTAGAAAAAAAGGAAACCAGGTGTGGTGATGCACACCTGTAATCCCAGCTACCCGGGAGACTGAAGCAGGAAAAAGAAAGAAATCGGAGACCAGACTGGGCAGCTTATTGAGATCTTGTTTCAAAACAATAAGGTCTGAGGGGTGTCATGCAGTGGGAGAACACTTGTGAGCCTGGGTTTAATCCCAGTCGCATAAGTAAGGAAATGGAATAAGAGTCAACTGAGACTACTTTTTTCTTTTTCCTTTTTTGGTATTGGGGATTGAACCCAGGGGAGCTTTACCACTGAGCCACATCTTTAGTCCTTTTTATTTTGAGGCAGAGTCTCAGTAAGTTGCTGAGGCTGGCCTTGAATTTGAGATTCTCCTGCCTTGGCCTCTTGAATTGCTGGGATTACAGGAATGCACCACTGCATCCTGTTCAACTGAATCTTTAATATAGCAATATTTAAAGAAGTATCAACACAAATTTCAAAGTTCTTGAGTTAACTAATTTTTTTGTTGTTATTCTAGAACTTTCTTTTTTTTAATTTTTTTTTGGGGGGGGGGGTTACTGGAGATTAAACTCAGAGGCACTTGACCACTGAGCTATATCCCCAGCCCTATTTTGTATTTTATCTGTAGACAGAGTCTCACTGAGTTGCTTAGTGCCTCATTTTTGCTGAGACTGGCTTTGAACACTCAATCCTCCTGCCTCAGGCTCTTGAACCTCTGGGATTACAGGCGTGACCTATGAACAATTTCCTATAGCTTGCTGACTTTTTATTTTCTTTTTTCAGAGAAAGATTCATGATAAAAATCTTCCTCAATGAAAAAGAATATTTGATTCCTCTGTCATTTAATAATTCTGACATTTAATATAACTCTTTTAATTTTGAAATCTTGTCTATTTTTTCTGCTTTCACTTAATTAGTATATGAGAAGATAGGCTACCAAAACAAAAGGCAACATAAATTCCAAAATTTAAAATGTCAACCCATTTATGAAATAATTATAATAAAATATCAATATATTAATTATAGTCATGAAACATGAAAATATTATATAGTATATTTCCCCAAGAATAAGAGAACTATAATATTTTTTTCTTTTTCTTTTTCTTTTCTGTGCCAGGGAGTGAACCCAGGGGCACTTGACTACTGAGCCACAACCTCAGCCCTTTTATATTTTTTTAGTTTTGAGACAGGGTCTCACTAAGTTGCTTAGGGTTTTGCTAAATTGCTGAGGCTGGCCTTGAACTTGCAATCTTCCTGCCTCAGCCTCCCAAGCCACTGGGATTACAGCCATCACACCTGGCTACAAAGTTTTTAAGCTTTTGTAATATGCTTTCTTTCAAGGAGAAAAATGCATGACACTTGTAAAGCTAGCCTTGTGTCAAAAATTAACCTGTGAATCAACTAGCTAAATACCTCATTATGGTCTATATCCATGATAGAAAATTTTCTTCAAGAAACTAACTAATTAAATTAGTTTGTTGTTTAAACTAATTAAATAACAAGATATTGCAACATTCATGCCAGCTTCCTGCTCTAACCAGGGAAGCTAGAAATAAAAGGAGGCAATGATCAAACCAGACAGGGAAGCACTATTACTATATGCTCTCTTACTCCCTAAGGCAGTCTTTGAAAATTCAAGGACACAAAACCTGCCAGTTGATTAGTCTTTCTATCCCTGCAGCTTGATAAAACACTATGAACTGGAAAAGGAACTGTAAATAATATAATTCCTTATGCAAAGAAGAAAATCAGTGAAAATAATGTATTTATATAATATAGTTTTAATATTTTAAACCAATCTTGGTCTAATTAATTCCTATCAATTAAAACAAAAGGAACAAAGAATTCTTTTTTGCCTAACCAAAAAGAACCAAGATTTTCTTTCATTAAAGATGAAGTTAAATACTATGTAACAGATATACCAACACAGATATTCACTGTTTTGAAAAGTGGAAGAATTTACTACTTTTTCCACATTTGATAGTATTGCTTTTGTTATTCTAGTGTGAACTCCACCAACAGTGAGGAGGATGAACAGGTTAATATTAAGTAAAATCTTAGTGAACTAGGGAATATCTCATCCAATCCTACTGAGAGTCAGTTAAAGGGGAGTTGGGATTTTAGCAAGTCAAAAGTTTGTCAAACAGAAAATGGAAGACAACCTTTACTGGAGATCTGTGGTCCCTGGACACTTCTTGAGTGAGAAGCATGCCCCTGATCACAGCAGGAAGGCTCTCAGACATGACACATTCAGCAACAAAGTAAGGTCTCTAATTAGCGAAGGGTTCTGGTCTGACACTAAAGGGTTTAACCTTCTTTGGCAAATAATGAGCCAGACAATGTTTAAAACCTACGTGTAAGTTTAGAGAATGGGGGAGGCTGAGAATTGCCTTACTGACAGACATAGGTGACCGAACAATGAACTGTACACTTGGCAAAGAATAAGAAAATACTGGGTATATGCTAGCATCCTCCCGAGCGGCATTCCTCTTTTGTCCCTGAATTAAGATGAAACAATTTGATAGGTCACATTATTTGATTGAATTGCTGTAAAGAAAATAGAAGACTTTGTGGAGGAGGTATATTTTCCAAAAACGTTTTTTAGATACCAACATTTATGATAAGGCACATCTGACAACTTCACTGAAAATCAAATACAAATCTCAGTTTAAGGACTAAAAGTTCATTAGCAAACACGTTTAGTGGTTAGAATTACCTAGTATGATATCCAAGCCAAGGGTCCAAAAACTAAGCACCTATCCTTTTTGTCTTCTAATGCCAGAAGATTCTAGTGCTCCAAAAAGTCGTTTACATATATGATTAGTGTTTTGTTTTGTTTTTACTTTTCACAGCAAAAAACTGTAAAGAGCAAGAAAAGAAGTGTACCTAACTTCTTATTAAATGTCATTAAGTCTGGGGAATATATTTTATTTTTATTATATACCAAATAACATACATTCTTTAATAAATGAAGTAGATAACTATTAAATTAGTATTTGTTTTTCCTACTTCACCCACTCAACCAAAAATAGCTGTCTTCTACGATATTTGTAAATAAATTGACACATATAATGACATATATGTGTACATGAGTATATATGTACATAATCACATTTCTATGTATATACACACACTCTGTATATGAAAATACTAATGCTTTGCACTTTCTAGTAACTGAGTTGTCTTTCAGTATTTGTTTAGGGTTTAAAAACTAATGACTTAAAAAATACTAATTGTGTCTGCTAAAATATGCATCTTCAGAATCATAAACCATAAGTAAATAAAGTTAATTAACCACCAATAATAGTCTTACAGTGCAATCAATGAAGTTGGAAATTTTAAATGAAGAGCACAGCAAAACAAATATCTAGTGTAGGTATTTAATGCACTACCTTTATAAATGTTGAAAAATGCTGAATTCTGAAATACATCTGTCCTTGTGAATGTCAGTTTTATGGAATTGAGGGACTGAATTTGTACATTTATTTTCCCAATTAGGATGCTGAAAATTGGTTTGTTATTTTCTCTAATAGAAATATTTCAAAATAGCAAGCTTACATCAATTATGGAAAAAGAGAGAGACAATATATAAAACTCACATAAAACTATACTATATAGTATTATTTTCTTTTTTCTTCCCTTGTTGCAACAATTTTCTCTTTGAGCAGAATAGGTAAAGCTCTGCTCTATCAGGATTCCAGAAAAAAACAAAATCACTTTATCTGCTCCATTGCTTACTGGTTGAAGGGTAAAATTCTGCTCTGGTGAATTTTCAGAAGAGTTCTGAGCCTTCCAGCAGGAATGAATGTTCAAAGATCAGATGGAATGCAGGTTCAGGATAACCAGTATGTTGAGCAAATGACTTGGTGATTAAGAAAATCATGTAATGGATGGGAGAAAGTTATCGAATTTGAAAATCAACTGTAGGTAATAAATATAAATGTCGAAGAGCATCACAAAATTTTAATTGCTCATGGTTATTAAACTGTTTGCTCTAACTTTATACCATAGATTTTACTTGCTGACATACTCTTCCAAAACAAGTTTTATATCTGAAAAAATAAAAAGTGCATCCAATTGTGACCAAAGAAAGGTGATGGTACTTATTACTTTCTAGTAGACTACATTGTTTTCTTATTTGCTAATGACGTGTAAACGTAAGTACTTATATGTTATTTACTGTAGCTATATTATATTAATATTATATTACTGGCTATTATTTGTCTCCCCTGCTAGAATGTAAGCTCCATCAAGCACATAAAACAATGCCTGGTAAATTGCACAAATACTTACTCAAAAACAAATCATTAATATTTCTTAGGAGGCTTGAGTTTAGACCTGATCTAGATTCATTTCTGCAGGCCTCCATTACCAGCTCCTCATAGAACACCTTTACATCCTGAAGTGCCTCAGAATTAACAGGTTCAAACACATCTTCCTATGTAAAACAAGGTGTTTTTCTAATATCTCTTTTTTCTATCACGAAGGTTTAAAAAATATGAGTGCATCTATCTTTCATTCCAATAATCCATCTTAATGATTCTTTTTATTGACTGGTTTATTCCTTTCTGTTCCCACAGCCGCCATGTCAGACTAGGTTTGTGGCAAACTTGAAGGAAACATTTCTGTTGTGGAGTGAGTTGTATCCTCCCCGAATTTATACGTTGAAGACCTAACTCCTCATACCTCATAATGTAACCATATTAAGAAATTGGACATCTAAAAAAGTAATCAAAATAAAATGAAGCCTAAAATGAAGTGGATTAATCTAATATGACTGGTGTCCTTATCCAAAAAGATCAGAACACAGACACACACAGAAGGAAGTCCACATGAAGACACAGGGAGAAAAGAGCCATTTACAAGACAAAAATGGAGGCCCTCAGAAGAAATCAACACTGCTGATTTCTTGATTTTTGTATTTCTATCTCCTAAAACTGTGACAAAATACATTTTTGTTGTTTAAGCCACTCAGTCTTTGGTATATCATTATGGCAATCCTAGAAAATTAATACAATATCATATCATTATTTGATACATTCCGATGATCCCTTGTCCTTTGGCCACAGCAAACATCTCACATATTTTTCTCTTAGTTTGGGGATTTTATCTCACTTTTCCTGATGAAAGGCACACATTAGGTGCCACTTTTCCAAATCCTCTGCCCATCCTTTCCACATCTTGTCACGTCCATTACACCTGGTGGAATCTTTTACATCTCTTCTCTGCAGTAGTGCCACTCCAGTACACACTAGCTTTCATCTTTAAGTTAAAGCTTCCTCCATAAATCCATTCATGCAATTAAACCAAATTATTTGGCTCTATTTCCTACATTAATAACCAATCCTCCTCATTCAACATGGATTCCACTTCCTTTTTTTTTTTTAACTTGACCACATAAATCTTTAATGAGGTATAAGAATATATAACAATCAAGGTAACAAATTGCATAGGTGTTCAGTAAATGAACAGTTTTAAACCTAGCCATTTAATGTTCCAGCTGTATTTTTGGCACAGATAATTTGTCTGTTCAGTGATAAATTCTCACAGCACTTTGTTACCAACTGCCCCAGATGACATTTGAAAACTTAAATGTGCTAATAGAGGTCTCTTTCAAGTTTATACTTACATATGACCACTAGTGGCCAAGAGCATTCTACAAGATGATATTTTTCATTAGATTTCAAGCTGCAAATAAACCCACTTAAAAGGGACAAATGATCTTCCAGCAGTTAACACTGTGCTTAAGATCTTACATAGCTGATGTGCAGAGTTTAGTGGAAGTCTCCCCTTCCTAAGGGAGCAGCAGTAGGATTTAAAAGACATCTAGTGAGATAAGAGAAGAGCAAAATTAGTGTCTCACTGTTTTTAATAAAATTCAAGTTTAGGTAATATTGTGTTTTTTAAAAGAGGGCTCCATGTTTATCTAAGTGGTTTCCAGTAGTCACATAATCCCAGCAAGAGTCAAAAATCCAGGATCCAGTTTTTTTAGAAAAGTGAGACACTAGTTGTATAATTCAGTTGCCAATTTTGAACTTACCTTCTCTACCTATGCAGTTTTTTGAGACTTATTGCTTTGAGCTAAACATCTCAAGCTATACAAAGCTTTAAGAAATCTAATGTTATCAAATATAAGCACATATGCAGGATAAACTACATTTGTGTAACATATGGGTTTGCTAAATTGAAATTTTAATGACTGCTTTATTAGAATCTGTCTTACTAGAACCTGTTTGCTGCTGACAAATAATTAAGTCCCAGCCATCATTTTTGCGTGTCCTTAGTTACAAAGTTCACTTAATATACCATTTGTAAATCTGCCATTTTCATTTAAATGTGGTTTGACTGCTAAATAAAGAACAATTATTAAAATTTACAATATATATTTTGAGCCCTGTAATGCATGAAGCCTCAGGAACATCAATGAGTGTGACTGCTGAGTATTGAGGTGACACCTGGATATTTCACTTTCAGTGTATTTAATTCTCTTCAAGAGACAGATATTCCATACACAAATGGCCTGAAAGAAATGGCTTCTTTTGGTTAAGACATTATGAAGAAAGTGTCTAATTTTCAATGTATTTTGAATTTGTATAGAAAACAGTTACAAAAGGTAAGTAACAAATGTATATAAAATGCCACCTAAATTTCTTCAGTAGATTGCACAAATTCATGATATAAGCCAATTAAGACATCAAAATAAGAGGTAACACTAGTCTGAGGTAAACACTAAAAGTTTAAAATTTCCAAGTACTTGAAAAAAGTTTAGTTCCCTGCAGTTGATATACTGTCTTTGTAAAAAAAAAAAAAAAAAAAAGTTGTCATAAATACAAAATGTAAATGTAGTGTGCACTGATTTCAAAGTTAAAAAAAAAAAGAAGAAGAAGCTCAAAATTGTAAGTCAGCCCTTTTAAAAAGCATATATACAAATTGCAAGAAGAAAGCCCTGCTATCTTTGGATCAGTTAAGGATTTCATTACAAGAGGTATCAGCTTCTTCATTAGTATGTTGGCTACTAGACAGGAGCTCTGGAGACAAGAGTTTAGAATGTCCATTCTCAGTTACTCTCTGGGTATAAAATAAGATATAAGTTTGGGCCTTGCATACTTCGTCCATAGTGCACATGCTTAGCTTGGAATCATTGCAGTGTACCCAGAACCCTAGAGTGAAGCATAGAAATAGAATGTTTATAAAGGAGCCTCAGAAGTTTCTAGTATAAAAAGCTAAATTTTACTAAAACTTAAGTTTTTTTCTGAAAGGAAAATAATTTTCTCTGCAATTAGTTTCTCCAATGAAAAATAAAACTCAGGTAGTATGTTATAGTATATTACTAGCTCTTGCTAATTTAGGGTTGAATTAATTCCTATGTGGATTATATGGGCTTTTTATAGATGTATGTGTATGTGTTTTGGTGACACTATTTTCTGTGGGGGTATTGGTGGCGGTGGTTCATTCTTTATTAAGGTACCAAAATGGGAAGAATGAAACCTAAATCCAATCACTTCTGCTAGGATTAGACTATCCTAGGAGGGTCACGGAGACAGCAAATAAAACTAGTTATGTATGTTAAACTTGTACTCTGTTTGTTGCAAGTATCTGTGATCTGTGCATTAGATGTTAGCAGAATGAACTGAATAGGACACTGCTATTGTATGTATGTCTTTAAGAAAAGTATACATTCTGACTTTAAATTAACGAGACCATCCTCATTATTGCGTCCCCAAAGCTCTTAAATCCTCAAAAGTACTGCAAACCTTCAGAAAATACAATATTTTCTGCACAACTTCTCCCCATCCCACCCCCTTTTTTTCAGTGCTGGGGAATTGAACCCAGGGTCTCTCACATGCTAGGCAAGCTATTTCCCCAGCATCCTCCCCATTTTTGGTATTAGGGATTGAACCTAGGGGTGCTCTACTACTGAGCTATATCCCCAGTCCTTTCTTTAAAATTTTGAGACAGGGTCTCAACTGAGTTGCTGAGGATCTTGTTAAATTGTTGAGGCTGACCTTTAACTTGTGATCGTGCTGATTCAGCCTCCCTTGTCCTGGGATTACAGATGTGTGCCACCAACACCCCCACCCCCAAATGCCACCTTCGAAACCAACATATTTCAGAAACATTCTTATTTTTTGGTACCAGGGATTGAACCTAGGGGCACTTACCACTGAGCCACATCCCCAGCCTTTTTTTTTTTTTTTTTTTAATTTTATTTAGAGACAGGGTCTCACTGAGTTGCTTAGGGCCTCACTAAGTTGCTGAGACTGGCTTTGAACTCACAATCCTCCTGTCTCAGCTTCCCAAATCGCTGGGATTACAGGTATGCACCATAGTAACTAGCACTTCAGAAACATTCTAAGAAGAAAAGTGGTCAGGTGGCTTTGCTTAAGATTATTTAGTGGCCAACTTACAAATTGCTAAAGCCCGAACTCCAAGTTTCCAAGTCTAACCCAAGATAAAACAATTTTTCCTATCTATACCGCCTTCAGAAATATAGCAGTAGGCAGTGTAGTGTCCTGAGCCCAATCCTTTCCCATGGTGCATTACTACAGCAGATAAGTCATAGATAAAGCATTCTGGTCTGAGGGATTTCAGGGTCTCCCTGCAGCAGTATGGCTCCATGTTTAAAGTTTCCTCAAAGCCAACATGAACACCAATCTTCTCTCGATTATTACATCCTGATCACCTGAATCGTTTGAGGTGTAGTCTGAGAACCTGAGGTAGGTGGCATATCATAAGCTGTTTTTGGGCTTCTGTGAGTACAGCTGGTTTTGAGGAAAACCTTCTACGCTTTGAGTTACATTGGTCACATACTTAGATTTTTCCTTCTAAAACTTCAGTTTCTGTAAATTTGGCCAACATTTCAGTAACCAGACATGGCTGGGAAGCAATATCTTTTCCATTGAATTGGTATCTTTCTGGAAATTCCAGTGACAAATCCCAGAAAGGTTCTATGGTATTTGATTTGTTGTCACATGCAAGACATGTAACCTAAGAAGTTGTCCATGAAAAATATTATTTATGACATTCAGAACCTGTTTGATAAGTTTCCTTTGGGAAGTAGGGATAAGAGCTGGTAACCTGGTACCAGTTGTCTCTAGTTCATGTTGTATTTTATCTAAAAGTTCACAAAGAAATTCCTAAGCATCTTGTTGGGCATAACCACGAAAAGCAGGAATTACCCTCCACACTGAGTGGAGCATAGCAAATGGTGAGACCAGTGCCCACTTTCCAGACCACATGACTTGAAGCAAAGTATGCAATTCATGATAAAGAGAAATGTACTGTGAACTTGGCTCCCTTGGCTGAATAAGTTCCATATTTCTACTTTTTGATGCCCCACAACTTAGTCCTGATGCTAAACTTGGATGTCTGGAGCAAACTAAGCCTATATCTTTTCTTGGCATCCATTCTTTTGATGTACTACTGTATCTGTGATGGGTGGATGCTTATAAGATCTTGTCTTTTCACTAGCAGTCACAGTCAGCCATTGGTTCAGATCAAGCTTTAAAAAACACTGTCGAAAAATAAGTAAATGACTCAACACCTGAAGAACAGAATTCATATAGCAAGTATTTCCCAAATTTCTCAGTCCTGTTACACCAGGAGTTCCTATTGGCCTTCATTTGACTGGGGAGTCACTGCCTTTTTTAAATCTCACATCTTCTGAGGTAGATATCACTTTATCTTTTGCTGGTGATGCTGGAGTCTGTGGTGGTACTTCAACAGGAACTATTTCAATGGTGGTGGACTGAACTAGACCTTGCAAACGTAAACTCTTCCTTGGAGGCATACTATCCAATTCTGCTTTCACTTGATACTCTTAATTCTTGGTGTCTTTTTTTCACTTCTCTTTTTGTTATTTTTTTCCTGAAATAATTATTCTTGCCTTTTTCTTCCAATGGGTGATTGTTCAAACCAAGTTCAAAAGATTTTACCCATGAGCATCCTTCTCCTGTGCCAAAGAGCAGTACACATTTGATCTTCATTTTGAGGCAGAGATTGGGTGCCATCATGTAAGAAGAAAGAATTGTCACCTGTACCCACAGACCGCAAAACTCTTCCACTACGAGTTGTACTGTGATAATTTTGGCTTTTGATTGCACTTAACATACTTCATAGTAACTTCAGGTCTCCAGTTGCATTATCATTAAGAACATAATCATCACAAAGATAACAAAAAACATACATCTCATTCGCTTCCAGTGCAACAGGATGATTGCTTTCTTGAAAGTGCTTGAGTGCATGCTCTTCAATGTATCGTCCACAGGCAACATGAGAACAGCTGAGGCAAGCCCAAATAGACTCAGTTGTATTGCAGTCCACACAATGTCATTTCTGAGGGTTGAGAATGGAATGGTCTGGAGCAAGCTGCAACTGCCCAACGTGTTTGCATCTATCCATTGTTAGCATTTATTCAGTCTGTCTGAGAAACACATGATCCACACAACTCTGTTCACAACACTTGAAGCACCTGAAAACGGCCCCAGCAGGAGCGGCCATCTTAGCGCGCACCCCTGGCCCGCACCCCAGTTCGGCTGCGGCAGAGGGTCCCGGGGCTTGATTCCACTTCCTTTTGTACAAATAGCCAAACTTCATTTTGGAAATCATATATTAAAAATACTTATCTTGTATGCTAAAAATTCTATGTTTTTTTCGTAAGAAATCTCAACAACAACAAATCCTAAAACACCACAGTGAATTTTATTCATCCAAAAATTACTGTTAAGTTTTTATAGAAATGGAAGTATATTTTCTGTAAATTGGATTCAATTCAATCTTAAGCTGCTAAAATAATAATTATTAAAATACCTTCATAGAAGTATTTACTTGGGTAGCACAAGCTGAAGAAGACCAGTGAGGTCAGTTGTCAAAACTACATTCTGGGGGGTTTTCAAGATGGTGGACTAGAGGGTGGCTGCATTTCATGTTGCTCCAACACTCAGGATTCAAAAGAGGAGATACTGAGAGACTTGGGACCAAGTCAAAGCAGTCGGGTGAGTCTCTCCCATTGGGGAGGCATCCCGGATGGGGCGGTCGTCCTGGAATGCAGGGAACTTTGTGAAGTAGAGCTGCCCAATGAAACACACCTCCCCCCGCTGGAGCAGTAAACTCGGACAACGGGGAGCATCGTAGAGGAGGCCGCTCAGCACAACGCTTGGACTCGGAGCAACCACTGGGGCTCTGGGTGGCGGCCCAGAGGAGGGGCTGTGAGGAGAGCTGTTTGGACTCAGAGCGACCACCCCTGAACACCAGGGCCTGCCTGGAGGAGGAGGAGGAGGAGGAGGAGGAGGAGTGCGGCAGGTTGCTTGGACTTGGAGCGACTGCACCAGACCTACAGGCAGTTGCCAGAGGAGGAGCTGCATGGAGAGCTGTTTGGACTCAGAGCGACTGCTTCTGAATACTGGGGCCTGCCCAGAGGAGGAGGAGGAGGAGCGCGGCGGGTCACTTGGACTTGGAGTGACTGCACCAGAGCTACAGGCGGTTGCCAGAGGAGGAGCTGCGTGGAAAGCTGTTTGGACTCAGAGCGACTGCTTCTGAACACTGGGGGGCTGCCTGGAGGAGGAGGAGGAGCGCAGCAGGTCGCTTGGTATCACAGTGACTACATCAGAGCTCCAGGCAGCTGCTCAGAGCAGGAGGTGAGTGGTGAGTTGTTTGGAATCAAAGCGACCGCTCCTGAACACTGGGGGGCTGCCTGGAGGAGGAGGAACGGGGCGGGTCACTTGGACTAGGAGTGACTGCCCAGGAACACCGGGTGGCTGTCCGGAGGAAGAGGCGTGCGGCAGGTCACTGGAACTCAGAGCGATTGTATGGGGCTCCAGGTTGCTGCTCAGAGGAGGGGCCGCATAGCCAGGCGATTAGGTGCAGAGCAGGTTCCCAGGACCTCAGCAGCTTCTTGGTGAAAGAGCCGCACAGAGACACGCTTAGGGGCAGAGCGAAGGTTCCAGGACTGTGGGCAGATTCTCTGAGGAGAGGCAGCTTAAGGAGACTCGTCTGTGAAGGGCGAGGCTCCCAGGCCCAGGAGGTAGGTCTGGGCCTCTGGGAACGTTGCAGAGGAAGGCAGCCCAGCCCAGGCGGTAGTTGTGGATTGAGGGGAACCTCTAGGAGGTGAACTGACCAGCGAGACCTCCCCACCGGGTGAGTCTTCCCTGCTGAGTGAGGTTTGCCCACAAGGACGGAAAAACCAGAGACACAGGCCCAAACAGGCCTTGCCTCAGCCCGCAGCCAAGTTCCCCTTTGGATGACCATTGGTCAACAAGTGGAGGCACCTCTGCCCACTGGCAGAGAATATACCCCACCTGAAGGCCACACCCCTAGAGAGACAGCTTCCTTGTAGAGCACGGCATTATCAACTTCCTCCAAGACTTCAGGCTACTGAAGGCTAAGAGAGGATATACTAGAAATTTTCAGGGACATTATCAGTCAATAGAGGAAATCTGCAATATCTTAGCAGTCCACTGATACCTGAACAATATGAGAAAACAAGGGAAGAAAATGCCCCAAATAAATCTAGATGTTGCATCAATAAAACCCAATGACAGCATGGCAGAAGAAATGACAGAAAAGGAGTTCAGAGTGTACATAATTAAAATGATCAGGGAAGCAAACGATGAGATGAAAGAGCAAATGCAAGCATTGAATGATCGCACCAATCGACAGTTAAAAGAGCAAATACAGGAAGCAAAAGATCATTTCAATAAAGAGTTAGAGATATTGAAAAAAAACAAACAGAAATTCTTGAAATGAAGGAAACAATAAACCAAATTAAGAACTCCATAGAAAGCATATCCAATAGGATAGAATACCTGCAAGACAGAACCTCAGATATTGAAGACAAACTATTTAACCTTGAAAACAAAGTTGAACAAACAGAGAACATGGTAATAAATCATGAACAGAATCTACGAGAACTATGGGATATCATGAAAAGGCCAAATTTAATAATTATTGGGATTGAGGAAGGCTTAGAGAAACAAACCAAAGGAATGAACAATCTATTCAATGAAATAATATCAGAAAATTTCCCAAATCTGAAGAATGAAATGGAAAATCAAGTTCAAGAGGCTTATAGGACTGCAAATACACAAAATTAAAACAGACCCACACCAAGGCACATTATAATGAAAATACCTAACATACAAAATAAAGACAGAATTTTAAAGGCTGTGAGAGAAAAGAACCAAATTACATTCAGGGGGAAACCAATACGGATATCAGCAGATTTTTCAATCCAGACCCTAAAAGCTGGAAGGGCCTGGAACAACATTTTTCAAGCTCTGAAAGAAAATGGATGCCAACCAAGAATCTTATACCCAGCAAAACTTACCTTCAAATTTGACGATGAAATAAAATCCTTCCATGATAAACAAAAGCTAAAAGAAATTACAAAAAGAAAGCCAGCATTACAAAACATTCTCAGTAAAATATTCCATGAGGAAGAGATGAAAAACAAAGAAGCAAATCAGCAAAGGGAGGAATTATCCTAAAGGAATTCTCAAATAAAGGAGGAACCAAGTCGTATAAAATAAATAAATAAATAAAATAAAAAATGAACCAAATGACTGGGAATACAAATCATATCTCAATAATAACCCTGAATGTTAATGGCCTGAATTCATCAATCAAAAGACATAGACTGGCAGATTGGATTAAAAAGAAAGATTCAACAATATGTTGCCTGCAAGAGACTCACCTCATAGAAAAAGATACCCATAGACTAAAGGTGAAAGGATGGGGAAAAACATACCATGCACATGGACTCAGCAAAAAAGCTGGAGTATACATCCTCATTTCAGATAATGTGGACTTCAAGCCAAAGTTAGTCAGAAGGGATAAAGAAGGTCATTTCACACTGCTTAAGGGAAGCATAAATCAGCAAGATATAACAATCATAAACATCTATGCCCCAAACAGTGGCTCATCCATGTATGTCAAACAAATCCTTCTCAATTTCAGAAACCAAATAGACCATAACACAATAATAATAGGTGATTTTAACACACCTCTCTCACCACTGGACAGATCTTCCAGACAAAAATTCAACAAAGAAACCATAGATCTCAATAACACAATCAATAATTTAGACTTAACAGACTTTTATAGAATATACCATCCAACCAAGAGCGAATACACTTTCTTCTCAGCAGCACATGGATTCTTCTCTAAAATAGACCATGTATTATGCCATAAAGCTAATGTTAGCAAATACAAAAAGATAGAGACACTGACACTACCTTGTATTCAATCAGATCATAATGGATTGAAGTTAGAAATAAATGAAAGAGTAAAAAACAGAAGCTACTCCAACACCTGGAGAATAAACAATATGTGATTATATGATGAATGGATAACAGAAGATATTAGGAAGGAAATTAAAAAATTCTTAGAGGTAAATGAGAACAAAGAAATATCATATCAAAATCTCTGGGACACTATGAAAGCAGTACTTAGAGGGAAATTTATTTCATGGAGCGCATTTAATAAAAGAAGTAAAACTCAACAAATAAACGACCTAAAACTACAGCTCAAAGCCCTAGAAAAAGAAGAACAGACCAGCACCAAAAGTAGTAGAAGACAGGAAATAGTTAAACTCAGAGCTGAAATCAATGAAATTGAAACAAAAGAAACAATACAAGAAATTGACAAAATAAATAGTTGATTCTTCGAAAAAATAAACAAAATTGATAAACCTTTAGCCACGCTAACAAAGAGAAGACGAGAGAAAACCCAAATCACTAAAATTCGGAATGAACAAGGAAATATCACAACAGACAGGATTGAAATACAAAACATAAGTAGAAGCTATTTTGAAAATCTATACTCCAACAAAATAGAAAATTTTGAAGACATCAACAGGTTTCTAGAGACATATGAATTGCCTAAACTGAACGAGGAGGACATACACAATTTAAATAGACCAATTTCAAGTACTGAAATAGAAGAAGTCATCAAAAGCCTACCAACAAAGAAAAGTCCGGGACCAGATGGGTTCTCAGCCGAGTTCTACAAAACCTTTAAAGAAGAGCTCATTCCAATACTTCTCAAAATATTCCATAAAATAGAAGAGGAGGGAACCCTCCCAAACTCATTCTATGAAGCCAATATCACCCTGATACCTAAACCAGACAGACACATGGAGGAAAGAAAATTTCAGACTAATATCCTTAATGAATATCAACGCAAAAATTCTCAACAAAATTTTAGCAAATCACGTACAAAAACATATGAAAAAGATAGTGCACCATGATAAAGTGGGTTTCATCACATGGATGCAAGGTAATTCACCATATCAATAGACTTAAAGTCAAGAATCACATGATTATTTCAATAGATGCAGAAAAAGCATTTGATAAAATACAGCACCCCTTCATGCTCAAAACACTAGAAAAAATAAGGATAGTGGGAGCATTCCTTAACATTGTAAAGGCCATTTAGGCTAAACCCATGGCTAATATCATTCTAAATGGTGAAAAACTGAAAGCATTCCCCCTAAAAACTGGAACAAGGCAGGGATGCCCTCTTTCACCACTTCTATTCAATATCGTCCTTGAAACTCTAGCCAGAGCAATTAGACAGACCAAAGAAATTAAATGGATACGAATAGGAAAAGAAGAACTCAAACTATCCCTATTTGCTGATGATATGATCATATATTTAGAGGAACCAGAAAATTTCACCAGAAAACTTTTAGAACTCATAAGTGAATTCAGTAAAGTAGCAGGATATAAGATCAATGCACACAAATCTAATGCATTTTTATACATAAGTGATGAATCTTTGGAAAGAATGATTAGGAAAACTACCCCACTCACAATAACCTCGAAAAAAATAAAATACTTGGGAATCAATCTCACAAAAGAGGTGAAAGACCTCTACAATGAGAACTGCAGAACACTAAAGAAAGAAATCGAAGAAAACCTTAGAAGATGGAAAGATCTCCCATGTTCCTGGATATGAAGAATTAATATTGTGAAAATGGTCATACTACCTAAAGTGCTATACAGATTCAATGCAATTCCAATTAAAATCCCAATGACGTACCTTACAGAAATAGAGCAAGTAATTATGAAATTCATCTGGAAGAATAAGAAGCCCAGAATAGCTAAAGCAATCCTTAGCAGGAATAGTGAAACAAGGGGTATCGCAATACCAGATCTTCAACTCTACTACAAAGCAATAGTAACAAAAACGGCATGGTATTGGTACCAAAATAGAAAGGTAGATCAATGGTACAGAATAGAGGACACAGAAACAAACCCAAATAAATACAATTTTCTCATACTAGACAAAGGGGCCAAAAATATGCAATGGAGAAAAGATAGCCTCTTCAACAAATGGTGCTGGGCGAATTAGAAATCCATATGCAACAGAATGAAACTAAAACCATATCTCTCACCATGCACGAAACTAAACTCAAAATGGATTAAGAACCTTGGAATCAGACCAGAGACCCTGCAGATTATAGAAGAAAAAGTAGGTCCAGATCTTCAACATGTCGGCTTAGGACCAGATTTCCTCAACAGGACTCCCATAGCACAAGAAATAAAAGCAAGAATCCGTAACTAGGATAGATTCAAACTAAAAAGCTTTCTCTCAGTAATGGAAACTATCAGCAATTCGAAGAAAGAGCCTACAGAGTGGGAGAAAATCTTTGCCAATCATACTTCAGATAGAGCACTAATCTCCAGAATCTATAAAGAACTCACAAAACTTTACACCAAGAATACAAATAATCCAATGGACAAATGGGCTAAGGAAATGAATAGACACTTCATAGAAGAAGATCTACAAGCAATCAACAAACATATGGAAAAATGTTCAACATCTCTAGTAATAAGAGAAATGCAAATCAAAACCACCCTAAGATTCCATCTCACCCCAAATTAGAATGGCGATTATCAAGAATACAAGCAACAACAGGTGTTGGCAAGGATGTGGGGAAAAAGGTACACTCATACTTTGCTGGTGGGGCTGCAAATTAGTGCAGCCACTTTGGAAAGCAGTGTGGAGATTCCTTAGAAAACTTGGAATGGAACCACCATTTGACTCAGCTATCCCACTCTTTGGCCTATACCCAAAGGACTTAAAATCAGCATACTACAGAGATACAGCCACATCAATGTTCATAGCTGCTCAATTCACAGTAGCCAGATTGTGGAGCCAACCTAGATGTCCTTCAATTGATGAATGGATAAAGAAACTGTGGTATATATATACAGTTGAATATTACTCAGCCATAAAGAATGATAAAATTATGGCATTTGCAGGCAAATGGATGAAATTGGAGAATATCATGCTAAGTGAGATAAGCCAATCTCAAAAAACTAAAGAACGAATGATATCGCTAATAAATGGATGATGACACATAATGGGGGGAAGAGGGGTTAGTGTTAGGATTAGAGTTAGGGTTAGGGAGGAGGGCGAGAATGGAGGAAGGAAGGGCTGTAGAGAGGGAAAAGAGTGGTGGGAGGGGTGAGGGGAAGGGAAAAAATAACAGAATGAATCAAACAACATTACTCTATGTAAATTTGTGATTACACAAATGGTATGCCTTTACGCCATGTACAAACAGAGAAACAGCATGTATCCCATTTGTTTACATAAAAAAAAAAAACTACATTCTGGGGAAACTAATGTCTCCGCGTAAAAGAAAAGGCCTTAAAGCTAAAAAGCAAGTAAACACCATAATAAAATTTTCAATACCCACACAATTGAAACACACGTATTTCAAAGGTGTTTTAATTACTAAAAAGACTGTATGATGAAATATGTTCACTTCTACTAATAAAGTTATAAGCAGGTACTTAATACTAATTTTATTAATACAAACATTGTTTTCATCTTTACGCAGGATAAATACTAATTATTGTTTTTCACACATCTAACTTCAACATGTTTCTGTCAACAAAACTATAGGCAATTATCATGGCAATTAATGAGAGCTCTATATAGTTTACATTTTCATTCGCTTGAAACAAAACCTTTAACAAAATAGGTTTCACCTGCTGGCAGAATTTCTGGAAAAAATTTAGACAAAAACAATAACAAGTTATTACGCTTAAAATATATGTCACCATAGGAATATTTTGAAAGACACAATACCTCTTTTCCTGGATGTATAATCAGATTTAATAAAAGAAAAATAGGTATTGTAATACTTTATTATAATACTTTCACCAATTACTATCTCTACACAAAAAACTAGACAAAGACAGAAGAAGTCCAAATAATGAGAGTTGAAAGAAGAAAGGTATGATAGATGTCAAGGAGATAATGAGTGATCTGTGAGTTTGGACTTTGTTCAATATCAAGAAACAAGAAACTCAGTGCAAAGAGGCTTAAACAAAAATATTTTTCAAGAAAGAATACGATTTATTGGCTCATGGAAATGAGCCATCAATGAATGATTCCATTTACAGTCATACACATTTTAATAGAGAACTGAAAGAAAACTGCAATCCCTTGCCTAACTTTGCTTCCTCTGGGTTGCCTGACTTTTAGGCATACCCTGGCAACCTCTAAGAAACTCCAGACTCTCCCTTGAATATTCAATACCTATAAATATCATATTCACATCACCAAGCTCAGAGAAGAAAATAGTATATATCTTAATATTCCTGCCAAAATCCTTCTGAGACATATTCTGATTAAATCAGCTTTAGTCACATGCCCTATCTTAGTCTTGTACACTCTAAACAGCTTGAGCTAACTGTCTCATATTTGGAGTTAGGCACGAGGTCAACCCTTTAGGGAACATTGCCAGGAAAAGGGATCATAGACATTGGCCAGTAAAACAGCATTATAATAGAATACAGTAATCCCCATATGTTGAATATTATTTCTTCATATGCAACATATGACAGCTTTCACTTTTCAGGTCAACTCTTTAAACATAATTTTAAAGAAATTTACTTACCTTGTATTGGTTTTCTGTTGCAGTATAACAATAAACTTAAGGACTTAAAACAGTACCTGTCTATTATCTTACTGATGTGTAGGTCAAAACTCTACACATGGCTTAGTGTCAGAAAGCCCAAATCAAAGATGTCTGAACTTCATTCCCATCTGCAACTCAGGTTCACTTCCAAACTCACTTGATTTTGGTGGAATTCAGTTTCTTGGGTTATAAAATGGAGGTCCTGGTTTTCTTGCTGATCATCAACTGTGAACCTCTCAGCCACAAGAGGTCACTATCTGTTCCTTGCTCCCTGGCTCCAATCTATCTCATAACCACCAAAGGATAACCTCTCTTGCGTTGAATCCCTCTCACATTTCCAATCTGTCAGGCTTCTGTCTGTGATATCTTTAGACACAGATTTAAGTGGCTTTTATGATTGGGGTCAGGTCTACTCTCCAAAAAATTTTCCTATTTTAATTATTTAGGATCTTAATTCTCCTGTAAAATCCCTTCACAGCAGTAGCTATATTAGTGTTTCACAGAATAACTTGGTGAACATGCACATTTATACAAAGGGCCAGGTAGCTTGAGAATGATCTTAGGATTCTGCCTATTGCATGAGTATATTTTGGTTTTGCTTTGAAGGATGAAATATCACCAAAAAAAAAAAAAAAAAAAAAAAAAAAAGGCTGATGAGGAAGACGATGATGATTATGGCACAAGGGAATCATTTAAAATTTAAAACAGCATGATAAACACAATTTGAAAAGTAGACCCAGAGACAACAGACTGTTTCAAACTGGGTTTCTTTTCTTCTTCTTCTTTTTCCTTCTCTATTTGGCGGGCACAGCTCTTGGTTAACTTTGGAGGTTTGTTTTGGGTTTTAGCAAGTCTAGTGACAAATCTGGAACCTTAAATCAAAAAGGTGTTTAGGGGGAAAGAAAATTTCTTTCAGGAAAGAGAACTCAATTATACCTAAATTTAGAGCATGGGTCAAGCTCTTTTTATGCTTTCTTAGAAAATAAAGAAGGAAAGCCCAAGAAATCTTCTCTAAAAATCCAAATCAAATATTAGTTTATGGAAGTTCTAATTATCTTGGATATTTTCTGGTAAAACACATGTCTGTTAAATGTCTTGGCTATACAATATATTTCTTAAAATACAGAAAGACAGGATGAGAATAAAACACTTCCAATCTCTTAAGAAGGCTGTTCTAAACATCCCTCTGGGTTACGGATGTGAAAGTGAAGCATTGCCCCCTAGAGGAGCAAGGACTTCTGCAGCAGGCAGCTATTTCACCACAATGACATGCTGCTTTACACCGGGCAATGTCCTAATTTCAAGTAGATGATCTTCTTTAGGGCATTGAGAAGGAGCAGAAAATATATTCAGCATAGGAACTGTGAAAATTTTTTTTTTTTTACTAGAGAAGTTTCTCTGGTCACATAGATTCTAGAAACCATCCGGAGGAAGTGAAGTGTTCCCTTCAGAGCATGAAGCTGGCTCTTGGTGTTGCTTTGTCACGATTGACATCAATCGTTCTCTACCCTTTGGAAGAGAAAGAGGGAGAGAATTTTCTGAGGGGGTCCCTATAATAAAAAAAATAATAGAGATTCAAGATGGTGGACTAGAGGGTGACTGCGTTTCGTGTTGCTCCAGGACTCAGGACTCAAGAAGAGGAGATATAGAGAGACTTGGGACCAACTGAAAGCAGCCAGGGGAGTGTCTCCCATTGGGCAGGCGTCCCAGAAGGGGCGGTAGCCCCGAAAACAGGGAACTTTGTGAAGTAGAGCTGCCGGCGAGACGCCCCTCCCCCGCTGGAGCAGTGAACGCGGACAACTGGGAGCGCCGTAAAGGAGGCCGCTAGGCACAGCGCTTGGACTCGGCACAACCCACCCGGGCTCTGGGAGGCTGCCCAAAGGAGAAGGTGCTTGGTGAGTTGTTTGGACTGAAAGCGACCATCCCTGACACAGGGGGCTGCCCAGAGGAGAAGGAGAAATACGGGCTCGGCACGTCACTTGGAATTGGAGCAGCTGCGCCAGGGCTCCGGGCGGCTATCCGGAGGAGCAGCGCGGACTCAGGACTCAAGAAGAGGAGATATTGAGAGACTTGGGACCAACTCAAAGCAGCCGGGTGAGTGTCCCCCATTGGGCAGACGTCCCAGATGTGGCAGTAGTCCCCGAACGCAGGCAACTTTGTGAAGTAGAGCTGCTGGCGAGATGCCCCTCCCCCCGCTGGAGCAGTGAACGCGGACAACTGGGAGCATCGAAAAGGAGGCTGCTCGGCACAGCGCTTGGACTCGGCACAACCCACCTGGGCTCTGGGAGGCTGCCCAAAGGAGAAGGTGCTTGGTGAGCTGTTTGGACTGAAAGCGACCACCCCTGAACACAGGGGGCTGCCAAGAGGAGAAGGAGAAATACAGGCTCGGCACGTCACTTGGAATTGGAGCAGCTGCGCCAGGGCTCTGGGCGGCTATCCGGTGGAACAGCGTGGTGAGTGGTTTGGTCCCAGAGCATCCGCTCCTGAACACAGGGGGGTTGTCTGGAGAAGGAGGAGGAGCGCGGCGGGGTGCTTGGGCTCGAAGTGACTGCACCAGGGCTACGGGTGGCAGTCAGGACGAGAAGGTGCTCAGTGAGTTCCTGGGACTCGTGACGCACCAGATCTCTGGGTGACTGCCTGGTGGAGAAGGAGGTGCGTGGTGGGTCACTTGGACTTAGAGCGACTGCAGGGAACACCAGGTGGCTGCCGGAGGAAAAGGCGTGTGGCGGGTCACTGGGACTCGAAGCGATTGTAAGGGGCTCCAGGTGCCTGCTCAGAGGAGGGGCCATATAGCCAGGCGAAAAGTGCAGAGCAGGGTCCCAGGGCCTAGGCGGCTTCTTGGTGGAAGAGCCCCACAGACAAACTGAGGGGTGGAGTGAAGGCTCCAGGTCTGCAGGCAGCTTCTCTGAGGAGAGGCAGCCTAAGGAGATTCATCTGCGAAGGGTGAGGCTTCCAGGCCCAGGAGGTAGGTCCGGGTCCCTGGGAACATTGCAGAAGAAGGCTGCCCAGCCCAGGAGGTAGTTGTGAATTGATCGGAACCTCTGGGAGGGAAACCGACCAGCGAGAACTCCCCACTGGGTGAGTCCTTCCTGTCGGGTGAGGTTCTCCCAAAAGGACTGTAAAATCAGAGACACAGACCCAAACTGGCCTTGCATCAGCCCACATCCTACTTCCCCTTTGGATGACCATTCATCAGCAAGTGAAGGTACCTCTGCCCACTAGCAGGGAATATACCCCACCTGAAGGCCACCTCCCCTAGGGAGTCAGCTTCCTTGTGGAGCCCCGCATTATCAACTTCCTCCAAGTCTTCAGGCTACTGAAGGCTAAGAGGGGATATGCTAGAAAGCTTCAGGGATATTATAAGACAATAGAGGAAATCTGCAGTATCACAGCGGTCAACTGATTCCTGAACAATATGAGAAAACAAGGAAAGAAAATGCTGCAAACAAATCTAGATGGTACATCAATGAAACCCAACGACAGCATGGTAGAAGAAATGACAGAAAGGGAGTTCAGAATGTACATAATTAAAATGATCAGGGAAGCAAATGACGAGATGCAAGAGCAAATGCAGGCACTGAATGATCGCACCAATCGACAGTTAAAAGAGCAAATACAGGAAGCAAAAGATCATTTCAATAAAGAGTTAGAGATATTGAAAAAAAACCAAACAGAAATCCTTGAAATGAAGGAAACAATAAACCAAATTAAGAACTCCATAGAAAGCATAACCAATAGAATAGAACACCTGGAAGACAGAACATCAGATATTGAAGATAAAATATTTAACCTTGAAAACAAAGTTGAACAAACAGAGAAGATGGTAAGAAATCATGAACAGAATCTACAAGAACTATGGGATATCATGAAAAGGCCAAATTTAAGAATTATTGGGATTGAGGAAGGCTTAGAGAAACAGACCAAAGGAATGAACAATCTATTCAATGAAATACTATCAGAAAATTACCCAAATCTGAAGAATGAAATGGAAGATCAAGTTCAAGAGGCTTATAGGACTCCAAATATACAAAAGTACAAGAGACCCACACCAAAGCACATTATAATGAAAATACCTAACATACAAAATAAAGACAGAATTTTAAAGGCCGCAAGAGAGAGGAATCAAATTACATTCAGGGGGAAACCAATACAGATATCAGCAGATTTTTCAATCCAGACCCTAAAAGCTAGAAGGGCCTGGAACAACATTTTTCAAGCCCTGAAAGAAAATGGATGCCAACCAAGAATCTTATACCCAGCAAAACTTACCTTCAAATTTGATGATGAAATGAAATCTTTCCATGATAAACAAAAGCTAAAAGAAATTACAAAAAGAAAGCCAGCATTACAGAACGTTCTCAGCAAAATATTCCATGAGGAAGAGATGAAAAACAAAGAAACAAATCAGCAACGGGAGGAACCATCCTAAAGGAATTGTCAAATAAAGGAAGAACCAAGTCGTCTCAAAATAAATAAATAAATAAATAAAATGAACCAAATGACCGGGAATACTAATCATATCTCAATAATAACCCTGAATATTAATGGCCTGAACTCATCAATCAAAAGACATAGACTGGCAGATTGGATCAAAAAGAAAGATCCAACAATATGTTGCCTGCAAGAGACTCACCTCGTAGAAAGAGATACCCATAGACTAAAGGTGAAAGGATGGGGGAAAACATACCATGCACAGGGACTCAGCAAAAAAGCTGGGGTATCCATCCTCATTTCAGATAATGTGGACTTCAAGTCAAAACTAGTCAGAAGGGATAAAGAAGGACATTACATACTGCTTAAGGGAACCATAAATCAGCAAGACATAACAATCATAAACATCTATGCCCCAAACAGTGGCTCATCCATGTATGTCAAACAAATCCTTCTCAATTTCAGAAACCAAATAGACCATAACACAATAATACTAGGTGATTTTAACACGCCTCTCTCACCACTGGACAGATCTTCCAAACAAAAATTGAACAAAGAAACCATAGATCTCAATAACACAATCAATAATTTAGACTTAATGGACATTTATAGAATATACCATCCAACCAAGAGTGAATACACTTTCTTCTCAGCAGCACATGGATCCTTCTCTAAAATAGACCATATATTATGCCACAAAGCTAATGTAAGCAAATACAAGAAGATAGAGACACTACCTTGTATTCTATCAGATCATAATGGATTGAAGTTAGAAATAAATGAAAGAGTAAAAAACAGAAGCTACTCCAACACCTGGAGATTAAACAATATGCTATTACATGATGAATGGATAACAGAAGATATTAGGAAGGAAATTAAAAAATTCTTAGAGGTAAATGAGAACAAAGAAACATCATATCAAAATCTTTGGGACACTATGAAAGCAGTACTTAGAGGAAAATTTATTTCCTGGAGCGCATTCAATAAAAGAAGTAAAAATCAACAAATAAACGAACTAACACTACAGCTCAACGCCCTAGAAAAAGAAGAACAGACCAACACCAAAAGTAGTAGAAGACAGGAAATAGTTAAACTCAGAGCTGAAATCAATGAAATTGAAACAAAAGAAACAATACAAAAAATTGACAAAATAAATAGTTGGTTCTTCAAAAAAATAAACAAAATTGATAAACCCTTAGCCACTCTAACAGAGAAGACGAGAGAAAACCCAAATCACTAAAATTCGGAATGAACAAGGAAATATCACAACAGACACGACTGAAATACAAAACATAATTAGAAGCTATTTTGAAAATCTATATTCCAACAAAATAGAAAATTTCGAAGACATCAACAGGTTTCTAGAGACATATGAATTGCCTAAATTGAACGAGGAGGACATACACAATTTAAATAGGACAATTTCAAGTAATGAAGTAGAAGAGGTCATCAAAAGCCTACCAACAAAGAAAAGTCCAGGACCAGATGGGTTCTCAGCCGAGTTCTACAAAACCTTTAAAGAAGAGCTCATTCCAATACTTCTCAAAGTATTCCATGAAATAGAAGAGGAGGGTACCCTCCCAAACTCATTCTATGAAACCAATATTACCCTGATACCCAAGCCAGACAGAGACAAATCGAGGAAAGAAAATTTCAGACCGATATCATTAATGAACATTGACGCAAAAATTCGCAATAAAATTTTAGCAAATCGCATACAAAAATATATTAAAAAGATAGTGCACCACGATCAAGTGGGTTTTATCCCAGGGATGCAAGGTTGGTTCAACATCCGGAAATCAATACATGTAATTCACCATATCAATAGACTTAAAGTCAAGAATCACATGATTATTTCAATAGATGCAGAAAAAGCATTTGATAAAATACAGCACCCCTTCATGATCAAAACACTAGAAAAAATAGGGATAGTGGGAACATTCCTTAACATTGTAAAGGCCATCTATGCTAAGCCCATGGCTAATATCATTCTAAATGGTGAAAAACTGAAAGCATTCCCCCTCAATACTGGAACAAGACAGGGATGCCCTCTTTCACCACTCCTATTCAATATCGTTCTTGAGACTCTAGCCAGAGCAATTAGACAGACCAAGGAAATTAAAGGAATACGAATAGGAAAAGAAGAACTCAAACTATCCCTATTTGCGGATGATATGATTATATACTTAGAGGAACCAGGAAATTCCACCAGAAAACTGTTAGAACTCATAAGTGAATTCAGTAAAGTGGCAGGTTACAAGATCAATGCTCATAAATCCAATGCATTTTTATACATAAGTGATGAATCCTCAGAAAGAGAAATTATGAAAACTACCCCATTCACGATAGCATCGAAAAAAATAAAATACTTGGGAATAAATCTCACAAAAGAGGTGAAAGACCTCTACAATGAGAACTACAGAACACTAAAGAAAGATATTAAAGAAAACCTTAGAAGATGGAAAGATCTCCCATGTTCTTGGATAGGCCGAATTAATATTGTCAAAATGGCCATACTACCAAAAGTGCTATACAGATTCAATGCAATCCCAATTAAAATCCCAATGACATACCTTACAGAAATAGAGCCAGCAATCATGAAATTCATCTGGAAGAATAAGAAACCCAGAATAGCTAAAGCAATCCTTCGCAGGAAAAATGAAGCAGGGGGTATCGCAATATCCGAACTTCAACTTTATTACAAAGCAATAGTAACAAAGACGGCATGGTACTGGTACCAAAATAGACAGGTAGATCAATGGTACAGAATAGAGGACACGGACACAAACCCAAATAAATACAACTTTCTCATACTAGACAAAGGCGCCAAAAATATGCAATGGAGAAAAGATAGCCTCTTCAACAAATGGTGCTGGGAGAATTGGAAATCCATATGCAACAGAATGAAACTAAACCCATATCTCTCACCCTGCACAAAACTCAACTCAAAATGGATTAAGGACCTTGGAATCAGACCAGAGACTCTGCAGATTATAGAAGAAAAAGTAGGTCCCAATCTTCAACATGTTGGCCTAGGACCAGACTTCCTCAACAGGACTCCCATAGCACAAGAAATAAAAGCAAGAATCAATAACTGGGATAGATTCAAACTAAAAAGCTTTCTCTCAGCAAAGGAAACTATCAGTAATGTGAAGAAAGAGCCTACAGAGTGGGAGAATATCTTTGCCAGTCATACTTCAGATAGAGCACTAATCTCCAGAATCTATAAAGAACTCAAAAAACTCTACACCAACAATACAAATAATCCAATCGACAAATGGGCTAAGGAAATGAACAGACACTTCACAGAAGAAGATGTACAAGCAATCAATAAACATATGAAAAAATGTTCAACATCTCTAGTAATAAGAGAAATGCAAATCAAAACCACCCTAAGATTCCATCTCACCCCAATTAGAATGGCAATTATCAAAAATACAAGCAACAGGTGTTGGCGAGGATGTGGGGAGAAAGGTCCACTCATACATTGCTGGTGGGGCTGCAAATTAGTGCAGCCACTCTGGAAAGCAGTGTGGAGATTCCTTAGAAAACTTGGAATGGACCCTCCATTTGACCCATCTATCCCACTCCTTGGCCTATACCCAAAGGACTTAAAATCAGAGATACAGCCACATCAATGTTCATAGCTGCTCAATTCACAATAGCCAGACTATGGAACCAACCTAGATGCCCTTCAATTGATGAGTGGATAAAGAAACTGTGGTATATATATACAATGGAATATTACTCAGCCATAAAGAATGACAAAATTATGGCATTTGCAGGCAAATGGATGAAATTGGAGAATATCATGCTAAGTGAGATAAGCCAATCTCAAAAAGCCAAAGGACGAATGATATCGCTAAGAAGTGGATGATGACACATAATGGGGGGGAGGGAAGGGTTAATGTTAGGGTTAGAGTTAGGGTTAGGGAGGGGGGCAAGTATGGAGGAAGAAAGTACTGTACAGAGGATAAAGAGGGGTGGGGGGAAGGGAAAAAATAACAGAATGAATCAAACAACATTACTGTATATAAATTTATGATTACACAAATGGTATGCCTTTACGCCATGTACAGAGAAACAACATGTATCCCATTTGTTTACATTAAAAAAATAAAAATAAAAATAAAAAAAATTTAAAAAAATAATAATAATAATGATGAAAAAAAGACCTGTGTCCCAATTTCCCTACTGGAATCAGCCACACCAAGAAAGTCAAGGGTGCCATTGACTGCCATGCTGTTGGGGAAGCTCCAGGAACCAGAGGAGAACCACTTGATGCTGGCATCTGTTTTTATCCTGTCCCAGCAGCAGCTTCGCCGCCATACTGCCTACCTTCTGAACATTATGCATAATCTGCATAAGGGATGCCTTCCTTATGCCTTCCTACGCTGCTTTTGCCCTGTCTTTTCTTCCTTCAGGCCTTCCTCTGATATAACTTGAAAACCTAATACACCGAGCAGTTGATGTTATTCCAGAGATGTGGTTCCCAGGTCCATGAGAAGCTGGGAGGCTCAGGGGAAGGGCAGCCGAGGAAATCTCTGGATATTGCAAGGTGTCCATCACCCATGCTGAGCCTCGTACAAAGGAGGGAGTGGTTTGCCACATGGGGTCAGTAGGCTATAGAACTGGAAGTGGGCAGCGTTTTAGAGGTAGTAGCAAGGAATTCGTCTTTGTAATGGTGGAATTTAGCACAGAGTATGCAGGTGGAGGAGGTGCATGTGTTGAAAGGGACACAGGGACCAATGAGCAGTGCTGTGGCTGGACAGAGGAGAGAAGCTGTGGCCAAGGAGAATGGCTTAGGACCTTGAGTGTTCTGGGCTCTGGGGTGTCACATGCCAGGTCCCAAACCAGTATTGGTAGGTGATACAAAGAGTTTGTTTCATACCCCGCTACATCGGCATCTGGAGTATTTAATAAACCAGGTACTTGAACAAACAAGGTTAGTTAGATGAGACTTGGAGGCCCAAACTAACCAGAGGGTCCATGCCTCAGGTTCAGAGCTTGAGAAAACAGATGGACCTATAAAGGTGAAAACAGGTTTGTGGGAGAGGCTAATGGGAACAGTTTTGAATACAAAGATGAAGAAGTTCATGAGACAATAGAAACTGAGTTCCCAAGTGTATTCATCTATTTGAAGAAGTGCCAGTAATTGTTCTACAAGTTTTCATGCATTGACTCATTTAATCTTGGTGTTTGTTTCAAGAGTTTGGCGAACTAATTTTGGCAGGGCCGTTAATTTATAAACTTTAATGCCTTTGCACTGTGATCGTATAATAAAGATTTACTGCAGAGGAAGGGAAGTTTTTAGTTTTTCTTGAAGTATATGGCTTTACATATTACCAGACATTTCTCCCCAGTATATTACAGTGATAAAATGATGTGTATAGTAAATAAGCTCTTAAGTTACAAAAAGTAACAAAAGTGACACGAATAATTTTGCTACCATATTGACATTTAATATTTAAACAGTTTTTTAGAAAGTAAGAAAGAGAAGAGAATTTCAAACTTCAATGGCTAAATGTAGCAATCCACATCAAGAATTTCCCCATCACCAGAAGACTCCCACACACTCATTATCCCAACAGCCAAAACCAAAAATTGAAGCAAATCAATTATATGTCTGGGTTTTTTCTATTAATACAATCAATCAAATGCTTTTAAAGTATTTCCTCATGCCCACAACCAGGACAGGTTCTGGGCACTGCCTCATCCATGCATCCTCAAGAACAGCCTTTATCTTGTCTTCCTATGGGTTTCCATAGAAACGCCCCACAGAAGAAATGACCTTAAATTTTAAGAAAGAAGGGAGAAAAGAAGAAATTGAAGATGGAAATAAAGAACAAAATGAGGAATGGAGGAAGAAAAAGGAAGGAGAGTGGGAAGGAATAGAGATGTGATGGAGGAAGGGAAAGGAAAGGAGGAAGGAGGATTCAAGGAAGGAAGAGAAAAGGAGGGAGGGAGGGAGGAAGGGAAGAGGGGAGAAAGAAGGAGGGAAAAGAAAGGAGAGAGGAAGAAAAGGAAGGAAGGGGGAAAGAAAAAGTTGTTTGAAAACTGTTGGAGATGGTCTCTTGAAATTCCCTTCTTATATTGTATAACTCTATTTCCTTTATTTTTCTTACTCCAAGGATGGCAGCGGTAAAAGTCTGGTTGCCTCCAGACATCTCCTATAAATGACAAATCATACTAAATGCAAACTGAAGCCTGAAGCAAAGGGATACAATCTGGGCAGGGCATTACACATTCATCATGAGGACTCTACATTGTAGAAGACTCTCAGGGGGAAAACATCTCTGTAGAAGAGTACTCTACAATGGAGGTCAAAGAACACTATAGGATGCATGTGACATGGAATTTTTCTTCTTCAGCACATCACATACCTGTCAGCCATCTCACACTGACTTAGAATTAGCCATGTTCTTCTTACTTCCTGTCTCACTCCAAAGTGTCATAGTATATTTATAGAAGTTCAAGTATGTTTCAAAATATCTGGGTGAGAAGTTTTAATGAACTATTAAGGGAAATTTCCAACAGACATTTCTAGTTTGCCTCTGTTATTTTTCCACAAGCACAGGATTAAACTACTCTAGGAAAGGATCTGGAAAGCAGTCTTTTCTGCATCGTGGTAATCAGTCATTCTCTAAAATTCTCAGACTTGTTTTAGCAAGGAGTCTTTGACCAAAGCATGAGGAATTATAGAACAAAAATGTTTAGTACTCATTTAGTCATGAAATCCAAATTGGCTAGGCTTACCACACATTCCTGGGTTATCTTCACCTCCTTTCCAAGAGACAGTGACCACAAGGGGCAGCATCTCCACAGAAGCAACCAAATTCTTCTTGGATAAGTCTAGGAACATCTACTCCACTTTCTCCTAACACTCAAATGTTGCTTACTACTCTGAACTTTGGGATGACTGGCAGCAATTCAGAAGCACTTCTATTTCCTTACCTCTCTGGTCAACCAAATTCCATCACTGTTCCACCACTTCAGCCTCCAACTTCTCCCAACCCCTCCAGTCTCACCTAATAGACCATAAATTCCCTCCCTCTCCAACTCAATCATTATATCTTTATGTACTGCAAAATAATGTGTCTTCACATAATAGGGTTTAAAAACAACTCTCCCACTTATGACCATATCTGATATAGCGAAGCAGGAGTACTTAGGATAAATATAAAATTAATCAGGTTTTATCTCATAAATTTCTATAAACACCATTTCACAGTAGAAATATTTTTAAATAGTTGATGATTAGTGACATAATCCAGCTCTCAATCCAAATCTTATCCATGATTTTCTCTCACTAAAGCTTGGAAGACATAATATGATGTTGATCATCTTGAATAAATCATTTTATGTAATCATGTTTTTTAAATGTCCACCTAAATATGACCAAAGTCTGTATATTGTGTCTGGTTGCATGACCAATCAGATACTATATAATGTACAAAATGGACTTCAGGTTTCCAAAAATATCCAAAGCTTCCTGGAGGGCAATATGGCTGCTATGGCCTGAAGGTTGGTGTTTCCCTGTAATTTACATGTTGAAACTTAGTCCTGTATTTGGTGGTAGTAAGAAGTGGGACTTTTGAGAGATTAAATAGGTCATGGAATTAATTCCTTATGAATGAGGCCCAAGGGAGCTTTTTCATTCCTTCCACCACATGAGGATGCTGCAAAAAAAGGCACTATCTATGGGGCAGAGAATGAACTCTCAACAAACACCAAATCTGCCAGAAGCATATTGATCTTGAGTTTCTATCTCTATAACCATGAGCAATACAGCTGCTTCCTATAAATTACCCAGTCTAAAATATTGATAGAAGCCCTCACAGACTAAGACAGAGGCTGCACACGGTGCCCCTGTTGAAAGCCAGAAGCCCCCAAATTACTATTATTGCACCATTTATAATAACAACTCTCATCTATTTTGTTATATACTATGAACTTGCTATGATTTGGATGTGTACCCCAAAGACCATGCTTGGAAATTTAATCCTCAATCCTATAGTGTTGACACATGTGACCTAATAAGACCTTGCACTCATGAACAGATTAATGCTGTTGTGGAGGGAGTGTGTTAGTTGTCTGGAGAGTAGATTGTTATAAAAGTTAATTTGGGAGAGGTTTCAAGATGGCGGCCTAGAGGGTGGCTGCATTTCATGTTGCTCCAGGACTCAGGATTCAAAAGAGGAGATATTGAGAGACTCGGGACCAACTCAAAGCAGCCGGGTGAGTCTCTCCCATTGGGGAGGCGTCCCGGATGGGACGGTAGTCCCGGAACGCAGGGAACTTTGTGAAGTAGAGCTGCCGGTGAGACGCCACTCCCCCCGCTGGAGCAGTGAACTCGGACAACTGGGAGCATTGGAGAGGAGGCCGCTCAGCACAGCGCTGGGACTCGGAGCAACCACTGGGACTCCGGGGGCTGCCCAGGGGAGGAGCGGCAAGGAGAGCTGTGTGGACTCAGGACACCGGGGCCTGCCCTGAGGAGGAGGAGGAGGAGCGTGGCCGCTTGGATTCAGAGTGACTGTACCGGAGCTGCAGACGGTTGCTAGAGGAGAAGCCGTGCGGTGAGCTGTTTGGACTCAGACCACTTCTGAACACCAGGGCCTGCCCGGAGGAGGAGGAGGAGGAGGAGGAGGAGCACGGCCGGTCATTGAACTCGCAGTGACTGCATTAGAGCTCCAGGCGGCTGCTCAGAGGAGAAGGCGAGTGGTGAGTTGTCTGGACTTAAAGCGACTGCTCCTGAACACAGGGGGGCTGCCTGGAGGGGAAGCGCGGTGGGTCGCTTGGTCTCGAGTGGCCGCACCAGAGCTCCAGGCGGTTGCCCAGAGGAGGCGTGCAGCGGGTCACGTGGATTCAGAGCCACTCAGAGCGACCGCTCCTGAACACCCGGGGGGTTACCAGGAGGAGGAGGAGAAACGGGGAGGGTCATTTCGACTCGGAGTGATTGATTGCCCAGGGCTACTGGTGGTTGGTGGGAGGAGGCACGCAGTGAGTTTCTTGGACTCCTAGTGACCGCACCGGAATACTGGGTGGCTGACTGGAGGAAGAGGTGTGTGGCAGGCCTCTGGGACTCAGAGCGATTGTACGGGGCCCCAGGTGGCTGCTCAGAGGAGGGGCCGCATAGCCAGGTGATTAGGTGCAGAGCAGGGTCCAGGACCTAGGAGGCTTCTTGGTGGAAGAGCCCCACAGAACACGCTGAGGGTGCAGCGAAGGTTCCAGGACTGCGGGCAGATTCTCTGAGGAGGGGCAGCCTAAGGAGATTCATCTGCGAAGGGTGAGGCTCCCAGGCCCAGGAGGTAGGGCCGGGCCCCTGGGAACTTTGCAGAGGAAGGCACCCCAGCCCAGGCAGTAGCTGTAAATTGAGGGAACCTCTAGGAGGGAACTGACCAACGAGACCTCCCCACCGGGTGAGTCTTCCCTGCCGGGTGAGGTTTCCCTACAAGGACAGTAAAACCAGAGACACAGGCCCAAACAGGCCTTGCCTCAGCCCACAGTCTAGTTCCCCTTTGGATGACCATTGGTCAACAAGTGGAGGCACCTCTGCCCACTAGCAGGGAATATACCCCACCTGAAGGCCATCACTCCTAGAGAGGCAGCTTCCTTGTGGAGCACCGCATTATCAACTTCCTCCAAGACTTCAGCCTACTGAAGGCTAAGAGGGGATATATATAGAAATCTTCAGGGACATTGTAAGTCAATAGAGGAAACCTACAATATCTCAGCCGTCCACTGATACCTGAACAATATGAGAAAACAAGGAAAGAAAATGCTGCAAACAAATCTAGATGTTACATCAATAAAACCCAATGACAGCATGGCAGAAGAAATGACAGAAAAGGAGTTCAGAATGTACATAATTAAAATGATCAGGGAAGCAAACGATGAGATGAAAGAGCAAATGCAGGCATTGAATGATCGCACCAATCGACAGTTAAAAGAGCAAATACAGGAAGCAAAAGATCATTTCAATAAAGAGTTAGAGATAATGAAAAAAAAAAAAACAAACAGAAATCCTTGACATGAAGGAAACAATAAACCAAATTAAGAACTCCATAGAAAGCATATCCAGTAGGATAGAACACCTGGAAGACAGAACCTCAGACATTGAAGATAAAATATTTAACCTTGAAAACAAAGTTGAACAAACAGAGAAGATGGTAAGAAATCATGAACAGAATCTACAAGAACTATGGGATATCATGAAAAGGCCAAATTTAAGAATTATTGGGATTGAGGAAGGCTTAGAGAAACAAATCAAAGGAATGAACAATCGATTCAATGAAATAATATCAGAAAATTTCCCAAATCTGAAGAATGAAATGGAAAATCAAGTTCAAGAGGCTTATAGGACAGCAAATACACAAAATTAAAACAGACCCACACCAAGGCACATTTTAATGAAAATACCTAACATACAAAATAAAGACAGAATTTTAAAGGCTGTGAGAGAAAAGAACCAAATTACATACAGGGGGAAATCAATACAGATATCAGCAGATTTTTCAATCCAGACCCTAAAAGCTAGAAGGCCTGGAACAACATTTTTCAAGCCCTGAAAGAAAATGGATGCCAACCAAGAATCTTATACCCAGCAAAACTTACCTTCAAATTTGACGATGAAATAAAATCCTTCCATGATAAACAAAAGCTAAAAGAATTTACAAAAAGAAAGCCAGCATTACAGAACATTCTCAGCAAAATATTCCACGAGGAAGAGATGAAAAACAAAGAAGCAAATCAGCAAAGGGAGGAATTATCCTAAAGGAATTGTCAAATAAAGGAGGAAACAAGTTGTGTCAAACAAATAAATAAATAAAATTTAAAAAATGAACCAAATGACCAGGAAACCAAATCATATCTCAATAATAACCCTGAACGTTAATGGCCTGAATTCATCAATCAAAAGACATAGACTGGCAGATTGGATTAAAAAGAAAGATCCAACAATACGTTGCCTACAAGAGACTCACCTCATAGAAAAAGATACGCATAGACTAAAGGTGAAAGGATGGGGAAAAACATACCATGCACATGGACTCAGCAAAAAAGCTGGAGTATCCATCCTCATTTCCGATAATGTGGACTTCAAGCCAAAGTTAGTCAGAAGGGATAAAGAAGGTCATTTCATACTGCTTAAGGGAAGCATAAATCAGCAAGATATAACAATCATAAACATCTATGCCCCAAACAGTGGCTCATCCATATATGTCAAACAAATCCTTCCCAATTTCAGAAACCAAATAGACCATAACACAATAATACTAGGTGATTTTAACACGCCTCTCTCACCACTGGATAGATCTTCCAGACAAAAATTGAACAAAGAAACCATAGATCTCAATAACACAATCAATAATTTAGACTTAACAGACATTTATAGAATATACCATCCAACCAATAGTGAATACACTTTCTTCTCAGCAGCACATGGATTCTTCTCTAAAATAGACCATATATTATGCCACAAAGCTAATGTTAGCAAATACAAGAAGATAGAGACACTATCATGTATTCTATCAGATCATAATGGATTGAAGTTAGAAATAAATGAAAGAGTAAAACACAGAAACTATTCCAACATCTGGAGATTAAACAATATGCTATTATATGATGAATGGATAACAGAAGATATTAGGAAGGAAATTAAAAAATTCTTAGAGGTAAATGAGAACAAAGAAACATCATATCAAAATCTCTGGGACACTATGAAAGCAGTACTTAGAGGGAAATTTATTTCATGGAGCGCATTTAATAAAAGAAGTAAAACTCAACAAATAAATGACCTAACACTACAGCTCAAAGCCCTAGAAAAAGAAGAACAGAACAGCACCAAAAGTAGTAGAAGACAGGAAATAGTTAAACTCAGAGCTGAAATCAATGAAATTGAAACAAAAGAACAATACAAAAAATTGACAAAATAAATAGTTGGTTCTTCGAAAAAATAAACAAAATTGATAAACCTTTAGCCACACTAACAAAGAGAGACGAGGAGAAAACCCAAATCTACTAAAATTCAGAATGAACAAGAAAATATCACAACAGACAGGATTGAAATACAAAACATAATTAGAAGCTATTTTGAAAATCTATACTCCAACAAAATAGAAAATTTTGAAGGCATCAACAGGTTTCTAGAGACATATGAATTGCCTAAACTGAACGAGGAGGACATAAACAATTTAAATAGACCAATTTCAAGTACTGAAATAGAAGAAGTCATCAAAAGCCTACCAACAAAGAAAAGTCCGGGACCAAATGGGTTCTCAGCCGAGTTCTACAAAACCTTTAAGGAAGAGCTCATTCCAATACTTCTCAAAGTATTCCATAAAATAGAAGAGGAGGGAACCCTCCCAAACTCATTCTATGAAGCCAATATCACCCTGATATCTAAACCAGAAAGAGACACATCGAGGAAAGAAAATTTCAGACCAATATCCTTAATGAACCGCAACGCAAAAATTCTCAACAAAATTTTAGCAAATCACATACAAAAACATATTAAAAAGATAGTGCACCATGATCAAGTGGGTTTCATCCCAGGGATGCAAGTTTGGTTCAACATCCGGAAATCAATAAATGTAATTCACCATATCAATAGACTTAAAGTCAAGAATCACATGATTATTTCAATAGATGCAGAAAAAGCATTTGATAAAATACAGCACCCCTTCATGCTCAAAACACTAGAAAAAATAGGGATAGTGGGAACATTCCTTAACATTGTAAAGGCCATTTATGCTAAACCCATGACTAATATCATTCTAAATGGTGAAAAACTGAAGCTTTCCCCCTAAAAACTGGAACAAGGCAGGGATGCCCTCTTTCACCACTTCTATTTAACATCATTCTTGAGACTCTAGCCAGAGCAATTAGACAAACCAAAGAAATTAAAGGGATACGAATTGGAAAAGAAGAACTCAAACTATCCCTGATCGCTGATGACATGATTATATATTTAGAGGAACCAGGAAATTCCACCAGAAAACTCTTAGAAATCATAAGTGAATTTAGTAAAGTAGCAGGTTACAAGATCAATGCTCATAAATCCAATGCATTTTTATACATAATTGATGAATCTTCAGAAAGAGAAATTAGGAAAACTACCCCATTCACAATAGCCTCGAAAAAAATAAAATACTTGGGAATCAATCTCACAAAAGAGGTGAAAGACCTCTACAATGAGAACTACAGAACACTAAAGAAAGAAATTAAAGAACACCTTAGAAGATGGAAAGATCTCCCATGTTCTTGGATAGGAAGAATTAATATTGTGAAAATGGCCATACTACCTAAAGTGCTATACAAATTCAATGCAATTCCAATTAAAATCCCAATGACGTACCTTACAGAAATAGAGCAAGCAATTATAAATTCATGTGGAAGAATAAGAAACCCAGAATAGCTAAAGCAATCCTTAGCAGGAAGAGTGAAACAGGGGGTATTGCAATACCAGATCTTCAACTCTACTACAAAGCAATAGTAACAAAAACGGCATGGTATTGGTACCAAAATAGAAAGGTAGATCAATGGTACAGAATAAAGGACACAGACACAAACCCAAATAAATACAATTTTCTCATACTAGACAAAGGTGCCAAAAATATGCAATGGAGAAAAGATAGCCTCTTCAACAAATGGTGCTGGGAGAATTGGAAATCCATATGCAACAGAATGAAACTAAACCCATATCTCTCACCATGCATGAAACTAAACTCAAAATGGATTAAGGACCTCGGAATCAGACCAGAGACCCTGCGGATTATAGAAGAAAAAGTAGGTCCAAATCTTCACCTTGTTGGTCTAGGATCAGACTTCCTTAACAGGACTCCCATAGCATAAGAAATAAAAGCAAGAATCAACCACTGGGATAGATTCAAACTAAAAAGCTTTCTCTCAGCAATGGAAACTATCAGTAATGCGAAGAAAGAGCCTACAGAGTGGGAGAATATCTTTGCCAATCATACTTCAGATAGAGCACTAATCTTCAGAATCTATAAAGAACTCAAAAAACTCTACTCCAAGAATTCAAATAATCCAGTTGACAAATGGGCCAAGAAAATGAATAGACACTTCACAGAAGAAGATCTACAAGCAATCAACAAATATATGAAAAAATGTTCAACATCTCTAGTAATAAGAGAAATGCAAATCAAAACCACTCTAAGATTCCATCTCACCCCAATTAGAATGGCGATTATCAAGAATACGAGCAACAACAGGTGTTGGCGAAGATGTGGGGAGAAAGGTACACTCATACATTGCTGGTGGGGCTGCAAATTAGTGCAGCCACTCTGGAAAGCAGTGTGGAGATTCCTTAGAAAACTTGGAATGGACCCTCCATTTGACCCAGCTATCCCACTCCTTGGCCTATACCCAAAGGACTTAAAATCAGCATACTACAGAGATACAGCCACATCAATGTTCATAGCTGCTCAATTCACAATAGCCAGACTGTGGAACCAATCTAGATGCCCTTCGATTGATGAGTGGATAAAGAAACTGTGGTATATATATACAATGGAATATTACTCAGCCATAAAGAATGATAAAATTATGGCATTTGCAGGCAAATGGATGAAATTGGAGAATATCATGCTAAGTGAGATAAGCCAATCTCAAAAAGCCAAAGGACGAATGATATGGCTAAGAAGTGGATGATGACACATAATGGGGGGAGGGATGGGTTAGTGTTAGGGTTAGAGTTAGGTTTAGGGAGGGGGCAAGTATGGAAGAAGGAAGCACTGTATAGAGGGAAAAGAGGGGTGGGAGGGGTGGGGGGAAGGGAAAAAATAACAGAATGAATCAAACAACTGTATGTAAATTTATGATTACACAAATGGTATGCCTTTACGCCATGTACAAACAGAGAAACAACATGTATCCCATTTGTTTACAATAAAATTAAAAAAAGAAAAAAAAAAAAGTTAATTTGGCCCCATCTTGAGACTTCTGCTCCTCTGCCCTTGTGATGCATGTGTTCTTTTGCTCTGTCACCTTCCACCATGGGATGATGTGATAACAAGGCCCTCACCAGATACTGGTCCCTTGATCTTGAACTTCCCCTTCTCCAGAACTATAAGAAATAAATTTCTTTATAAATTACTCAGTCTCAGGTAAAAACTGAGTAAAGATGTTAAAGCAACACAAAACAGATGAAGATTTATGTAATAAGAAATACACTTGTTTGCATATTAACATAGTTAGCATCTGACAAAAAAGGATAAGAAGCTCAAACATATTACATGAGCTCTACAAATTCACTAGTCAATGAGTGGCATAGCCAGAACTGAAACCCAAGAGTATGGTTTAGGACCCCAACTACTAATAATTATATTGAATGCATCCTAAAAGGTGTATACCTGGATTCTTATCCACACTACTGAGATTTCTCCCGCATAACAAGTTGTCCTAAGGATTGTATACTACCAGGTTAGTTTACTTTAGAATGATGATAAATATTTTATTTTAAAAATGAGAAAAGAGACAGGTAAAATGCCATGATTAGAAATTATTTCACTAATAATAGAAAAAAAGAACTCTTGAAGGTCACAGATTATCTATGACTGTTCTTAATATAAGTTTTAAAATAGAGAAATAATTCTTAGAACTTTGTGTGTGTCTGTGTGTGTGTGTGTGTGAGAGAGAGAGAGAGAGAGAGAGAGAGAGAGAGAGAGAGAGAGAGAGAGAGAGAGAGAGAGAGAGAGAGAGAGAGATTTAATCCAGGGTCTTGCACATGCTAAGGATATGCTCTACCTTTGAGGAGTTACACTCCTACCCCTAAAACTCCATCTTTACAGAGTTTTTTGTTTGTTTCTTTCTTTGTTTTGTGTGTATTCAACCCAGGGGTACTTTACCACCGATATACAGCCCCAGCTCTTTTTATTTTTTTGTTTTGAGACAGGTTCTCCCTAAATTGCTGAGATTGGCCTCAAACTTCAGATTTTCCCGCCTCAGTCTCCCGAATCACTGGGTTTGCAGGTGTGTGCAAATACACTTGGTAAACTTTGTCTTTTCAAAATGAAGTTCTTTTGCATGTTTTCAAAAATTTTATGCTCCAAATGTAAGCTTTTGGATTCCTGAAAAAAATTTTTTTATTCCATTTAGTCAGCTTTTTGTCACTGTGACCAAAAGATCTAACAAGAACAATTTGAGAAGGAAATGTTTATTTTGGCTCATGGTTTCAGAGGTATAGCCCTTGCTTAGCCAACTTCATAGGTCTGAACTGAGGCAAAACATCATAGCAATGGGTTTGGTGGAAGAAAGCAGCTCAGGACATGGAAGTCAGGAAGGAGAGAGCTCTGCTCCTCAGGGACTAAGTATAAACCCCAAAGTCACACCCCCAGTGACCTGCCTCCTCCAAACAAAACCTGTCTGCATACAGCTATTTCCCAGTTAATTCATCAGTGAATTAATCCACTGTTTAGTTTACACCTCTAGTAACTTAATTATTTCATCTCTGAAAATCATTGCATTTTCTCACACACGAGTTGGAGCAGGGGGACACCTCATACCTAAACCATTACAAATTCAAACAATTGAAAAAGTTGAAGACAGATTATAAGAAGATAAAGAAACAGAGTTAATGCACAGAAAATATCATTATTAATTAGCAAAACAAAAATCTTACCTTTGGAAAAACAAAAATCCATATTAGGAAAAATAGTACATAAATCTGAAGCTTCAATATGAAATAATTCAGTCCATTAATTTTCCTATAAAAGATATGTCTCATGGCAATATCATGAACAAGAGATTGACTTAAATGGCTTATCTACCACTGTGATGAATAACCAAAATCCATAAAAATTCAACCTGGAAAAACAAAAGCAATGCTTTATGAAAATAAAACTGAATATCACTTTAGTCTCAAATTTATCAACTAAAAGCAAAATTACTTCTTTGGGCTGAGGGTCTTGGAAAGCTGGAAGTTTTGTAATATGGGGCTCCTCTTTAAGAAGAGGAGTGATAAGTAGTAATCCCAGCATCTTGGGAGGCTGAGACAGAAAGATTGCAATTTCAAGGCCAGCCTCAGAAATTTAGTGAGGCCCTAAGCATAGTAAGATGTGTATCAAAATAAAAAAATAAAAAGTGGTAGGGATGTAGCTCAGTGGTAAAGTGCCCCTGGGTTAAACATTCAGTACCAAAAGAAAAGAAAAAGAGTGACAATATAAAATTGTGTGTGAAAGTACACACTTATTTAGAATGAGAAATAGCAACAAATTACAGATTTTAATAAACTGAAAAATACTACAGATATAACAAAAATCAAGAAAAATGATTTGATCTGACAATTGTATTTTTTCCTGTTTTTGCACTGCATACTCTCTGACCACTTCTTTAAATATTAATTATTGGAAATATCAATTTCTATAATGACAAGAGAGTTAATTTAGTCCTTCTTCAAATGAGTAGCTATTACGGTTTGGGCCTAGGAATATCCCCCAGAAAGCTCACATGTTAGACAATGCTGCAATGTTCAGGTAAAAATATAGGATTATGACAGTTCTGAACTCATCAGTGTATTAATCCATTTGATGGACTAATAATATGAATGGAATACTGGACAGTAACTACAGGCAGGAAAGGATGGCTAGAGGAAGTAGGTCAATGGGGACATGGCCTTGGACCCTATCTTATTCCCAGTTTCTCATGTACATTCTCTCTCTCTCTCTCTCTCTCTCTCTCTCTCTCTCTCTCTCTCTCTCTCTCTCTCTCTCTCTCTCCTCTCTCTCTCTCTCTCTCTCTCTCTCTCTCTCTCTCTCTCTCTCTCTCTCTCACGCTCTCTCTCTCTTGCTCTCTCTCTCTCGCTCTCTCTCTCCTTCTGGATGCCATCTTCTGAGAAATTTTCTTCCACCATGCCCTTCTGCTGAAATTCTTCTGCCTTGGAACTGGCTGACCATGAACCAAATCCTCTGAAACCACAAGCCAAAATAAATCTTTCTTCCCTTTCTTCCTCTAAGTTGTCCTTGTCAGATATATGGGTCACATCCATGAAAACTGACTAACACAGGGTTCATGAAAGTTAAATTTTCTTATTTTCATGTCAAATCCACCTTGGCTTTGGATAAATGTCAAATGACTTGGAAGAATATAAAATACAAAATAAACATTTTTGATACATAATAGAAACTGTATATAGCTTCTTTGATTTTTAATTGTTATTCTCTTCAAATCTTTTTCAAGCAAATTTCTTTTTACATTATAAGAACTTGTGTCTGGATTAGAGTTTTTCATACTAAGTTATTTTCATTTCCATTCCATGGAGAATTTTAAGAATCAGATATACCCTGATCATTAACCTCATACTAGACCAAAAATTTTCCAACTCTTATCTTGAAAACAAAAGCAAAGGTGATGCTTTATTATCATCACCTTTTCATGAAAACATTATAGATATTTGAAACAATAAAAAGTAATATATCATAATCTGTATAATCTTTCAGTAATGGTTACTAGTGAAAATAGATAAAAATATGCCTAATTTTAATATTTTCTCTAAATATTGAGGTTCTGACAGATCTTTAGTTGCATAAGAAACCTGAAGGAAAGTAATCATCTGGAGTTCTTAATATTACATCTAAATTCGTTTAGAGTTCTTAAAAATGTTATCATCATCAGTGTAATTTCAGATTTATGTTATTTGTACTTATATTATTCAATTTGTCATCTATATTATTTGAAATCAGTAAATTTAACTACCAGTCTTCCCTCCAAATAACTTATCCCCTCCCAATTTAAATTTATATGTGAAAAGCTATGCATAAATTCATTGAAGGCAGACAATATGAAGTTTAATTATCATTGAAAACATTATCTGAAATTTTATTTTTTCAGATTTAATGACAGAATAAAAGATTATGTCCACAGATGTTGATCAAAGGTACATTTCTCATTCTTCTCAATCTTTGCCCACCAAAAGATGTAAAAAACATGCAAAAGAAGAAAAATAACTTTGAGAGAAGTGACATTTGATTAAAGTTCAAGTAATACATAATTTTTGTATAATAGTTAAAATTGTGATTTATTCACCTTCAACTTGATAATAATGCCTAATAATTATTCACCTTCAATTTGATAATAACTTGATAATAATGCCTTAAGAAAAAAGATCTGAAGTCACTGACAGAAAATTAAAGGTTTTTTCAAATATATTTTAAAATTACATTTAAATATTATTATCAATAAGGACAATTAAACACAAATTTTAGCTCAGGAATTATACAAATATATAAAAATAGTTCAAGGAAATGAAGAAAGTCAAAATTAATTTGAACCCAAAAACTTTTATGTAATTGGATAAGAAATAAAATTTGTATTATTCAATTAAATTACAAGAAAAGTATAATTAATGATGCAAGACTATTTTGTTCATAGTATTCAAATAATATTCCTAGTTACTTTTGCATTTCTACATATTTATTGCACACTTAATACTTAACTTTTTAGTTGTACTAAGAAAAATAAATGATTTTATTTACTGTGGGGCTAATGTAATGAATAGAATGTGTTCCATGTGCACAAAACCAGATTCAAATATTTATGAGCAATTGCCAAAACTAAAGTTATTTTTCTCAAACACTGTAAGTCAGGTAGAACTGTTTTTTAAAAATGGAAATTTTGTGGTCATTCATTTTGATACTAATGTAATTTTAAATTGCAACATACTACTATAAGAAAATGGCAACTGGAAGAAGTTTCACAAGTCCATACACAAATATTGACATAGCTCTATCTCATTTGACTTGTGAAATTCTTCTGACTTCCAAGTTACCATGATAGGCTTATAAAAGCTTTCCTGATAATTTTGCCCTTATGTAAAAAATCAAATGAGAGCCACATTTTACTGCCAGATCAATGGGATGATTTAGGTTTCTTGGTAAAGATTATGAACATTTTTTCCAAGAAAAGTCCTAAATAGAAAACAAACTATTCATATTACCCATGACAGTATTTACCTTTTTTATTTACTATAAATGAATACACACAGGTCTGCTCTACAAATATGATCCCAGTGTTGTTTACGAGGCCAAACACATCCTCATAAAATTCTGTGATACTGTAGTTCTTTTCTAACATTAAATTCTCAATTTCTCAAAATGCATGAATTTGTCACTTATATCTTTAGTAGATCGAATGTTTTTCATTTGCATCTTTGCAAAGTACTAGGAATTAATAGGCTTTAGAAAGCATGCATTATAAAATAGAAAATCAGTACAATATGAATACCCTCTGTTAGAAAATGTAGCCCCAGAACAAATCATTTGCCAAGAAAGCACTCTAATTTTACCACTCCTTTGTAGTTACTTCTCTCTTCCCCAGAGGATGCGTGCAGGCAACATAGCAAAGACAATTGACATTCCTTCTCCACTAATAAATCTTTATTCACTTCTAGCAGAATATGCAATACAGCTACTATCTGTCTGTCAGAGATGGATCACAAGGCTTTTAAGAATGAGATTAAGACAGTAAATTTGTTCCCACATGTTCCTAAACAACATCATACGCCAGAACGGTCTTGCCTCACTATATCTCCCTCAGGTAGAACTATTATCTTAAAATAACTCTGCCCTGTACTTTTAGGAGAAAAAAAATCAATGAAATTCAGGATCAAATTAATGACACAATTAAAACCCAATGCTTTTCAGTGATGGCTATAAAAATTTAATATTTAAAGTACCATGATTACCTATAAAACTTAATGATTTGTCACATTTTTGTTTATCATTTGTTCTATGTGACCAGCATATGAGACTGGGATATTTTTAAAGTTTACCATAATTTACAAATAAGGAAACTAAGGATCAGAGAATTTAGATCACTTGCTTAAGTCACATGACTAATAAATATAGAAGAAAGGTAGAGCCAAAGCTGTTAATGATGCTATTGGGACAATTTCTACAATAGAAGAATTGATTTCCTTAGATTTAATTTCACAAGTCATGTGTCAATAAACAAGTTGTCAATAAAGCAGCTATTTATAGTTATTTCATTCTCAAATATTATATCCCTTTTACCATTTTATTATCAAAAGAAACCACCATCTGATGAATTCCCTAATTTTGTTTTGAAATTTTACTCATATGATTTCTTTTTTTTTTCTTTTATACATTGTGCATTGATCATGTCTGTCCACTCTTCTACCCTCATTCTTCACAACCCCTGCCCCACCAGCACCATTCCAATTCCCTAGTAATCCCTCTTCTACTTTCAGGTTAACTTTTTTTCCCTTAGTTTCCACAAATGAAACAGAACACGAAATATTTGTCTTTCTGTGTTCTTCAGTTCCATCACTTTCCCTGAAAATGAAAGGATTTCACTCTTCTTTATGGCTAATTAATACTCTATGGTGTGTACTTATCATATATCTTCTTTATGCATTCATTGGTTGAAATGCACCTAGACAGATTCCATATCTCATCTATTGTGAATATGCAGCTGCAATAAACATGGGTATACAGATCTCTCTCTCTCTCTCTCTCTCTCTCTCTCTCTCTCTCTCTCTCTATTTCTCTCCTCTCTCTCTCTAGGTACTAGACATTGAACCCTGGGGCACTTAACCATGCACATCCCCAGCCCTTTTTGTATTTTATTTAGAGACAGGGTCTCACTAAATTGCTGAAGGCCTCGCTAAGTTGCTGAGACTGACTTTGAACTCTCAATCCTCCTGCCTCAGTCTCTTGAGCCACTGTGCCCAGCTTAGGTATCTCTTTTGTATGCTGACTTAATTTCCCTTCAGATTTATACCCAGGAGTGGGACTGGTATATCATATGGGAGTTACATTTTTAGTTTTTCTTCTTTATTATTTATTTATTTATTTATTTATTTATTTATTTATTTATTTATTTATTTATTTATTTATTTATTTATTTGCAGTGCTGGGAATTGAACCAGAGTCTTGTGCATGTTAGGCAACTGTTCGAGCACTGAGCTACATCCATAGACCCTATAATTTTAGTTTTTTAGGAACCTCCATCGTTTTCCTTAGTGGTTATACTAATTTGCATTTTCATCAACAATGTCTAAGGGATCCTTTATCTGCACATCCTTAACAGCGTGTTATTTTTTTTGTGATAGCCACTTTCCCTGGGAAGAAATAGTATCACATTTTAGTTTTGATTTGTATTTCCCTCTCACCCTTGAGAGGTACAGGTTAAGTTTCAGTTTTTTGCATTTGGATATTCAGTATTCACAGCACCATTTGTTAAAGAGGCTATCCTTTCTCCAATGCATACTGTAGACACCTTTGTCAAGAATCACAAAACTCTACACCAAGAATACAAATAATCCAATCAACAAATGGGCTAAGGAAATGAACAGACACTTCACAGAAGAAGATCTACAAGCAATCAACAGATATATGAAAAAATGTCCAACATCTCTAGTAATAAGAGAAATGCAAATCAAAACTACCCTAAGATTCCATCTCACCCCAATTAGAATGGCAATTATCAAGAACACAAGCAACAATAGGTATTGGCGAGGATGTGGGGAAAAAGGTACACTCACACATTACTGGTGGGGTTGCAAATTAGTGCAGCCACTCTGGAAAGCAGTGTGGAGATTCCTCAGACAGCTTGGAATGGAACCACCATTTGACCCAGCTATCCCACTCCTTGACCTATACCCAAAGGACTTAAAATCAGCATACTACAGAGATACAGCCACATCAATGTTCATAGCTGCTCAATTCACCATAGCCAGATTGTGGAACCAACCTAGATGTCCTTCAATTGATGAATGGATAAAGAAACTGTGGCATATATATATATATATACACAGTGGAATATTACTCAACTATAAAGAATAATGAAATTATGGCATTTGCAGGCAAATGGATGAAATTGGAGAAAATCATGCTAAGTGAGATAAGCCAATCTCAAAAAAACAAAGGATGAATGATCTCACTGATAAGCAAATGATGACATATAATGGGGGGTGGGAGGGGTTAGTATTAGGGTTAGGGTTAGGTTTAGGGTTAGGGTTAAGGAGGGGGGCAAGAATGGAGGAAGGAAGGACTGTATAGAGGGAAAAGAGGAGTGGGAAGGAGGGGGGAAGGAAAAAGAATAACAATGAATCAAACAACATTACCCTGTGTAAATTTGTGATTACACAAATTTGGCTCCATGTACAAACAGAGAAACAACATGTATCCCATTTAGTTACAATAATAAAAAAAAATGTAAAAAAAAAAGAATCAGTTGACTCTACGTTGTGGGTGTGGCTCAGTGGTAGAGTGCTTGCCTAGTAGGCATGGGGCCTGGGTTCAATTCCCAGGAACGCAGAAAAGAAAAAAAAAATCAGGTGGATACAGATGTGTGGATTTCTTTCTAGGTTCTCTATTCTGTTTCATTGGTCTTTGTATCTATTTTATGCCAATATTCTCTTGGTTCAATTTTGGTAGGTGACATGTGTCAAGAAGTTTGCTCATTCTTTTAGGTTTTGCAATATCATTTTTCAAAACAATTCCTAATGATCCTTTGATTGTCTCTAGTATGGATTGTAATGTCTGCTCTCTCATTTATAATTGTATTTATTTGGGTCTTCTCTTTCTCTCTGTTTTTGTTTGTTTAGCTAAAGATTTGTCAATATAGTTTCTTTTCAAAGAACTGACTCTTTGATCCTTTGTATAGTTCTGTTAGAATACTTATTTCTCCTCTGATATACATGATTAGGTTGTTTATTTGAACTCTTTCTATGTCTTTGATGTAGGCTCTCATTTCTATAAACTTCCTTCTCAGGGCTGCTTTTCTGATGTCTCACAGTTTTTGGTATATTTTATTTCCATTTTATTTTATCTCAAGAGATTTTTAAATATCCCTTCTGGTTTCCTCAATGACCTACTGCTCATTCAAAAGTGTGTTCTGTAATCTCCATGTATTTATATAATTGATAATATTTCTCTTAGGATTGATGTCTGGTTTCATTCCATTGGGGACAAAAAAAAGTATAGGATGTGATTTCAATTTTTTTAAAATTAGTTAAGACTTCTTGTGACCTAATATATAGTTAAGACTTTTTTTGTGACTTAATATGTAGTTGATTCTAGAGAAAGTTCTAGATGTGCTGATGTGACGTGATATGATGTGATGTGATGATGAAAACAATGTGTATACTACAGCTGTTGGATGGAGTGTCCTGTAAACATCTGTTAAGCCTGTTTGCTCTATAGTGTAGTCTAACTGCTGCTTCTTTGGTGATTTCAGGGGGGCAGGGTTTGGTTGATTTATAACTGATGAAAGTAGGGTATTAAAACCCCTCACTATTATTGTGTTGAATCCTATCTCACTCTTTAGATGATTGTTTGCTTTATAAATTGGATGCTCTGATATTAAGTCCACATAAACTTGTAATTGTAATGTCATCTTAATTGCTCTCTTGATCATTATATAGTGACTTTGTTTCTTCTTACCATTTTTGTTGAAGTCTATTTAGTCAAATATAAGTATAGCTAACCCTGCTTCTTTTTAGCTTCCATTTTCTTGAAATAACATTTTCTGTTCTCTGATTTTCAATATGTATGTACTCACATTATGAAGTGAGTTTCTTGTGGATTTTTAATCCATTGAAAAATTAACATCATTCATATTTAGAGTTATTAATCAAAGTAAGTGTGCCTGTCACATTGTTAATTTTATTCTAATGGTTTTGAATACTTTCTGAATACTCTCATTCATCTTTGTGGCTTGATAGTTTACTGTATTGATAATGTTTGATTCTTCACTAATTCTCTTTATGTACCTACTTTTCTAGTGGGACTTATACTTTCACATGCCATAATGATAGTAGTTATGTTTTCTTATACTTCTGGGTATCTGACTCCCTTTTGTATCTTTTGTGAGGCTAGTATAATGGTCATGAATTCCCTTAGTTTTTGCTTATCTTGTTTTATAAGCTGAGGAAAGATATCTAAATAAAAGTTGGTAATTACCAGACAACCTCCAAAAGTAAAGGTATTTTATCCTCTTGATAATATCTAAATTGAATATGTAAGTAAATATACTCTATATGAAAAGATTTTTTTCAAGACAGTATTTCCATAATAACGCTGTGAGTTAATTTGTTAAGAAAATGGAGTAAAAATTAAGGAGTAAAAGAATCTGAAAGAAGAAGTAAAAGACAAAAGAGGAGGGGGAGAATCTACTCTTGACCCCATTTCATTCTTTCACTCACTCCTCAAACCTTTTACAATCTGATTTCTACTCACAAGACTACAAAATAGATTCTTATCAAATAAATGATGTTGTTTCATAGCTTTTTTTAAATCCTTATCCAACTTGAACTCCCAGCAGCATGTGATCTACTTACTTTCTCTATTTCTTAACATTGTCTCCTTGGCTTCAGGGACAATTCTCTTTCCTCAGCTGTATTCCTGGATATTTCCTTTTTCTCTGTTCCTTAAATGTTTATATCACCTAGAAAAGATAAAACTGTTTATAAAAAACTTAGCTAAGTCCCCCCAAAAAAATTGAAAATATTTTTAGAAATTCAGAAATATATAGCAACCTACAAACTAAAATCACAACATCAGGCATCTAATACTAGATAAACAAAGAAGCAGATATGTGCAGTCCATAAAGATGAGAAAAATCAATCATTGAAACTAATCCATACTCAACATGTAGGTTAGATTTAAGAGACAATATTAAAATTATTACCATTATTCTAGTCCATATAAAAAGAAGTGAGAGGAAAAATTTAGCATATCACACCACAGAGGTAAAAGACATACTAAAAACTCAAATCGAATATCTAGTTACAGGCTGGAGTTGTGGCTCAGTGGTAGAATGCTTGCCTAGCATCTATGAGGCACTGGGTTCCATTCTCAGCACCATATATAAATACATGAATAAAATAGAGGTCTGTCAACATCTAAAATGATAGTTTTTTTAAAAGTAACTAGGTACAAAAACTGTGTCTGAAATGAAAAATACATTGAATATGATGAATGGTAAATTAGTACAGAAGAAAAGATTTTGAATTTGAAGACATAGCCATAGAAACAATTCAAAATAAAAAACAAAGACAAAAAAGACTAAAAATGAAAAGTGTCAGTAAGCTGTGGGGCACCTTTGACTAGACTGGTATACAGGTAGAGTCATTTGAAAAAATAAAGCCTGAAATTTTTTTGAATTTGATGAAAACTGAAAATTTACAGATCCAGAAAGCATAATAAACTCCAAGCAGAGAAACATAAATTATTCCCAAGCATATCATAATCAAATTGATTAAAACCAACAATAAAAAGAAAATCTTTAAAGCATCTCTAAGTAAAATTTAATAAAAGATATATTCTCCTGGCCCTGTTTCCTTTAATCACTTTACATTCCTGTTGTCATAGGTCTTCCAATGCGGACCAATATTTTATGTTTAAGCTGAAAATTTGTTTATGTGAAGCAGGACAGGAAGTACAGTGAGACAAGAAGAGCTATTATGACATAAATTTTGGAAAAGTACTTCCTTACTCTGAGAGTGAGTGTCTCCTAAAATTTTTACCTAGGAGCCTCTTTTGATTCAACCTAGTCTCATCCTGTTCTGCAGCAATCAGAGAATCTCTCCTGATGAGTATCACTGACAAATATTAGAACCTTGTAATGGTCCAATTATTCTTGGAGATTTGCTTGTATTCTAAAATCCATAATTTTAGGCAACATTTAAAATTTCACCTCATTTATCAACAAATGTAATTTCAGTACTTTTATGTCTCGTCCAGCGAGTACAATGAAGACTCGGCTCTCAAATGAAGTTTTAAGGTCTTTATTTTTATGGGAGAGCTTCTGAGCCGAGTGCCTGGTTCTTCCTCCTCCTCCACCGCCGCCGTCTTCTTCTTCTTCTTCTCGCTGTGCAGCTCTCTCTCTCCTCCTTTTTTCTCGTGCATCTGCTGCTTCTCTCTTCTTCCTCTCTCGTCGCACCGCAGCTGCCTCTCCTCTTCTCTCCTCACGCCCCTGCTGCCTGCCTTCCTCTGCCACACAAAGTGCGCAGCTTTATGGGATATAACAGCCAGTCACCTTAACGGGTCAGGCGTTTGGCTCGTGGAGACTTAATGGTGGGTAATGAGGACATGTACTGATCACAAGCTAAGCACGGACGCAGAGGAGATCAGTCAGCCAATAGAAAGCACCTCCTTAAAGTTGTTTTTCTTTGCGTTGGGCTTCTCGAGGCCATCTTAGGGCGAGGCCAGCCACCACTGCCGGCCCTACAGGGCAGCGGCCTCCAACACTTTTAGATTTCAACACTACTGAACCTCTTGAGTATACAACATAATACAAGATCCTTACCTCAAAATATTCATTTCTAGTGAGGAAAATTATCAAGTAAACACCATTTACAATAGTTAAGTTCTAAAGGGAGTATGACCTGGGTACTATGGGAGCAGTAGGAAGAAAAAGACTGGGGAGAAGGCTATGAGAAAGCCACACATGAGACCAAATACAAAAGTGTGACAGTGCATACACAGGGATAAATAGCGACTGACACTACGTGTCAGTATCCAGGAAGGAGGGGGAGTGGTTAGAACCACGGCAAACTGGAGAATGGTCCAAAGGTACCACTACTCAACTCAGTTAAATGTTGCTTGTGGGAAGGCAGTTTCACCATGGTCAGATATTCCAGCTTTCCAGAGTTTAAATCTGAATTTTTGTGTAAAAACTCTCAACTGTTAAATACTTGCCATTAATTCACACTTTTCAAAAACACCACGCAGTCCAAACAAAATATATCTGTAAGCCAGATTCAGCACATAAACTAGCTGTTTAAAATCTCCACCTATAGTTCTCTCTGACCCCTCCAGATCCAAGCATTTGGATTAATATCATTTCTCAATCCACAGTGATGCTGAATTGTTTTTTTGTTATCCTTGACTTTCATAGGTTTAAATATTTTTATGTAGCACATGCAAAATGTCCTTTAACCCCCATTCTATAATTTTTCCCATTACTATCATATGGTTCTCAGAAACATTAAATTTCAAGTGCTCCCAATCGTAAACTACGCGGAAAGAGTAAAGATATAAATACTTTGTTAGAAACATCCCATCAGAAATGTGCACCTGGATGATGTCAAAACCTAAATGTTCAAAATAAGGTCTGTTGTAAGGTCTATACTTTATTAATAAGACATTGTTTTAAAAGTATTTTTATTCCATGATTTTTCATACCCCCCCTCATTTCCTACTACGTAATCTAAAGTTTCTCCATTCTTCTCTCACTCTCCACCTCCCCACCCCCATTATATATCATCATCCACTTATCAGGGAAAACATTCCACCTTTCGTTTTTTGGGATTGGCTTATTTCACTTAGCATAATATTCTCCAATTCCATCCATTAATTTGCAAATGCCATAATATTATTCTTTTTATGGCTGAATAATATTCCATTATGTACGTATACCACAGTTTCTTTATTCATTCCTCTGTTGAAGGGCATCTAGGTTGATTTCACAATCTAGCTATTGTGAATTGAGCTGCTATAAACATCGATGTGGCTGAGACAGACATCATTACCCTAAGTACATGTATGATTACACAAATGGTATGAATCCACATCATGTACAACCATAGAAATGAAATGCTGTACCCCATTTGTATACAATGAATCAAAATGCAGTCTGTAAAAATAAATAAATAATAAAAAATAAATAAAGTATTTTTAAAAATCATAATCTCTGAAGCAAAGGAAACTTTGAATGAATTATGATTATGCAAATACAAGTGGAAAATAAAAATGGTCCAAAATCTCAGTTACTCAGAGGTGATGATGAATGTCTTAATTTTAATTCCTGTTACTAATCTTTCATTCATCATAAAAATATGCACATATTTATGAAATATAGCAACATTTAGTACAAAGTGGGATATCGCATTGGAATCAAAATCAAGAATTCTTTATTAAATGTTTTATTAATTTTCTAGATTTGTCAGAATTCATTTATGCATAGGTCTTGGTCACAACCCATAAAGAGTTAAAATATTAACCTTGAAGGAGTTTAATGAAAGTAAGTTAAGAAACTAATTATTATGCTCAAGGTCACATTATTAATAAATTAATTTATTACAAAGAGTTTGAACAGAGCAATATGCAAATGGCCTACAAATGACAAAGGTGTATATTTCTTGCTAAATTTGGTATCTCAAAAATTTGAGCCACCTTTCAGTTGGTTATAACATTATACATACCCCAAATTTACTCTCATCATAGTAGATTAAAATAGTAGATTAAAATAGATCATTATACACAAAAAACCTGTCTTGCTGTTATTTGAACTTTTCTTTTTGACTCAGACTGCAAAGAGTCAAGAAAGTGAGAAGAAAAATTTGGGGGTGGAGAGAATTAAACCATATAACTCTGATGACATCTTCTGAAAAAGAAAATTTTAACCATGTATTCTGGACAAACAATATAAAAAGTAAAAGTTACCAAAATATTTTCTATTTTCAGTGATGATGCAAACTGCCAGAGGTGGGGGTGGGAAAAGATAAGTAAAGGAGAGAATAGAGTTCTGAATCTTTAATGGTACCTCTATCTTTCTCAGTAGACTACAAGCTCCTTAAGGGTAGGAGTCATTATCTATTGTATTCATGGCACACCTAGCACCTAGCACCTAGATAGGTTCACAAGTACTTTAATGAATGAGTGAAATAAATAAATATATTGTGTGCTAATTATTATACCATAAACTTTGCTAAATATTTCATTTAGCATGGTCATTGAATAAGATTTCTTATTAAATAATACTGTTAATAGAGAAATTCCCCTTTCATACACAGATAACTGAATAAAAAAAGAAGAAGGGCCAGGTGTGGTAGCACATGCCTGTAATCCCAGTAGCTCAGTAGCTTGGGAGGTTGAGAAAGGAGGATCATGAGTTCAAAGCCAGCCTCAGCAGTTAGTGAGGCCCTAAGCAACTCAGCATGACCATGTCTCTAAATAAACTATTTTTTTAAGAAAGGGCTGGGGATATGGCTCAGTGATTAAGTACCTCTGGGTTCAATTCCCGGTACTACAAAAAAAAAAAAAAGGAACTCTTTAAATTCAGTCTGACAAACTTAATTCCTAGATCTTCCATTTATTATTATTTAACCTCTCTCTGAGTTTCAGTTTTCTCATCTATAAAATGGGAGTAACACTGCTGCTGTGGTTTGGGTCTGATTTATCCCCTCTAAAACTCATGTTGAGGCTTGGTTCCGGAATGATGTGAAATAACAACCCCCAGGGAGAAAGAAATCAAACAATGGACTCTGGACTCTGATCTTTCACCCTTTCCCAGTAACAATGAGTCCTGGAGAGAGAAGCAAACAATGGGATCTGGACTCTGGATTTATATACCAGTAACAAAGGGTTTCGAACTCATGTAACTGTTCAGATTTTGAACATGCGCGACTAGTTTCCTGATGGTCCAATTGGCATGCTCTAAGTCTCCAATGATTAAGTCATACTAAACATTCTACTATGATTAACTCTCATTAAAACCTATAAAAAACAGACCCCTCTTATAACCAGTTGCCATTTGCTCCCCTGAAAATGTGCCATTCCACTGCTACTTAATAAACAAAGCTTGCTGATCCATTAAGGTCTGTTCCTGTTTCAGTTACTTTTGCTTACAGTTCCCAATAATAATAAAAATGGTATTGAGAGGTGATAAGACATTTAAGAGTTAATGAGATCATGGAGCAAAGCCTCATGAATAAATCAATGCTGTCTTGCAGGGAAAGATGAGTTCTTACTCTTGCAGGACTGGATTAGTTACTACAGGAGCAAGTTATGTTAAAGCAAGGCCATGTCTCTCTCATTTCCTCTCTTACATACATATTCCTCTCACATGTGCCCCCTTCTCCTTCTGCTTCTCCATCATGTTGAGATACAGCATGAAACCCTTGCCAGAAACCAACTAGATGCCAGCACCATGCTCTTGGACCTCAAAAGCAAGGGGCTAAATAGACCACTTTTCCTCACAAATATCCAGCCTCTAATATTTTGTTATAGCAATACAAAATGGACTAAGAAACCTGCCAATCAATAGAGATAGTGAGAAGATTCATAAAAAATAAGTCAAGTATGTGGTATTGCATTTGGTTAAAAAATGGTAGCTATTATCATTTTGAATAAACATTATTTTTTAAAATAACTAAACTATAAAATTCATACCAGAGTTCTTTTTTACTCACTAGGTCAAACTTCAAGATCTATCAGAGTCCTCAGTTTGAATTCCTGAAAACAACAAAATAAGAGCAGAAAGGCAATTAGTAATGAACAACTAAAATTTAAGACCCTTCTAATGCATGACTACTGTATACCAGACATCTGCATGACAAGGGTATGAAGCAACAAAACTCCTTAAAAGAGTTTATTGTTTAATGGGGCAGACAATTAACAATAAGCATAAATATGTAATATATGGTGTGCCATCAAAGGACAAATGTTACCAAAAGATAGAGGAGAGACTGTGAAGATTGAACATACAGGGTAGTTGGGAGGGAGAGTAATTTCAAATTGGGTCATCATGATAAGTCTCATTGAGAAGAGGATCCTTTTTTATTTATTTATTTTTATTGTAAACAAATGGGATACATCTTGTTTCTCTGTTTGTACATGAAGTAGAGGCAATCCATTTGTGTAATCATACACTTACATAGGGTAATGGTGTTTGACTCATTCTGTTATTTTTTCCCTTCCCCCCCCACCCCTCCCACCCCTCTTTTCCCTCTATACAGTTCCTCCTTCCTCCATCCTTAAGAAAAGATTTGAAGGAAACAAGGAGCTTGGTCATGTAGGTATCATTCCAAAAACAGATGCATAATAATTTTTTTATTTTGATAATTAATTCTCTAATTATTTATACTCTTTTTAGTCATGAAAAATCCTTTGCAGTAACTGATAATAAAACAATGATCAAAAAATTCAAGCCAATTATGATGATCTGTACCTATAGTCCTAGCTACTCAGGAGGCCAACATAGGGGGATCCTTTGAGGGCAATATATCAAGTCCACATCTCTCCCCCCACCCCCATTTTAATCGGTGCATTACAGTTGTACATAATGGTGAGATTTATTGTTACATATTCACACATGCACACAATATAACAATATAATTTGGCCCATATAATTCCCCAATATTTCTCTTTGTTCTCTTTTCCCACTGGTGTAAGTCACATCTCTTTAAAAAATTAAATGAAAAACACTGTCAATTAGCGGGCACTCAATAAACATTTTAGTACATTTTAAATAAATATCTTTTATGGGGCAAATTAAATTAGCATGCTTGAATTTAAGAAATTACCCTTCACCAACTTAAATGCCTTTTTAAAATAATTCATTGGTGGTGTGTCTCTAAAATCACTTAAAAATGTAACCAATATTCTTTAACATAACATACAAATATGACTATCATTCTTGGTAAACCAGCAGACTTGTGGCTTTTGTGGAGCAAGATAACCATATGCTATACATGTTTCTAGAGAAAAGAATAAAAAGAAACGGGACATAGTAGCACATACCTGTAATCCTAGGTAATCAGGAGGCTGAAGCAGGAGGATCAAAAATTCAAGGCCAGAATTGGCAACTTAGCAACTCCCTGCCTCAAAATTAAAACTAAAAAGGGGTTGAGGATGTAGCTCAATAATAACATATCCCTGGGTTCAATCCCTAGTACCAAGGGGGAAAATAAGAATAAAAAAAGAGCTGACAAATAAGATTCTTGGGAATAATTAAACAGATTTATAAGAACTCAGATCTCTGTGTGTGTTCCAAAAAGAATAAATTATACAACCAGAATAAGTAAATAATTTTTAAAAAATTCATCCAGATGCAGTGCCACATGCCTGTAACCCAGCAGCTGTGGAGGCTCAGACAGGAGGATCACAAGTTCAAAGCTAACTTCAGCAAAAGTGAGGCACTAACTCTGTGAGACCGTGTCTCTAAATAAAATTCAAAACAGGGCTGAGGATGTGGCTCAGTGGTGGAGTGACTCTGAATTCAATTCCCATACTCCCCCACAAAAAAAAAAAAATCAGGAAAACAGAGAAACAATAAAAACCATACAAGATTAGAAATGTTCAACAGAAAAATGAATTGTATAACAGAGCAATGAACTCTCTACCACTTCTGAAAAATGTTCAAGCTGAATTGTAAAATAAATGTACAAATATATATTTTAATATCCTCCCCAGCACATTTCAGTATTTCCCTGAACCAAGTTTATGTATATGTAATTTATGTTTCTATGTCAAACACCTGCGTGTTATAAATATATTAGCACAAAAACCCATTTTGAGGATTTTATTAAATCAGAAGTATGTACTAGTGTGCTTCCATTCAGTTGAAGAAGTTAATACAAGAGTTGTTGGCTAGGTATGGTACAAAACTGAGCCAGGAAAAACATTCATTTATTTATATACTGTAGCACCTGAAAATGTCTCATTTACACTGTGCCCAGAACCACAAAATTTATCAAATAAATTTCCAGACTTTCCCATCCAAGTAGAGGCTACATTTCCAAAGACACTGTAAAATTCAGGTTAACTTAAAAATAAAAAATTAGCACTACATAATTTTATTTAAAGGCAAAAAGAAAAAAGGAATAATATTCTGTAATTGATAAAAATAGCAATGTATAAGATTTTATTAAATCAGCATTTTATGAAGAAATTAGAAAAATAATAATCCTAAGAACATCTTATGCAAAATACAAACACCAAAATGTCATATGAGAGACCTGAAAAAAGCAGAAAGTCAGGGCATTACAAGGTAATATTTTTTTAACGAACATATAGTACTTGACATTTTCTATTTTTAAATTATTCATTTAAAATACAATCAGCTTTTAATTTGGCATGGAAAAAACAATGGCATACAAATGCTCACATCAAGTCAATCTCCATCTACAAGGCAAGAACCAAGATAGAAATATATAGATATAGATTAGATATAGATATAGATATAGATACAGATACAGATACAGATATAGATATATCATCCCCATACTTCAATGGTTCCCAACTCGGGATGATTCACTTTCTTCCCCAGAAGACATTTGGAAATGTCTAAAGAAAGTTTGGGTCTCACAACTGGGGTAGCATGGGGAGAGACTGGCATCTAGGGATAAAAGTCAGGAATATTGCTAAACATCCTTCAATGCACAGTGCTAAATGCTACAAAGCGTCAACAACATCAAAAAATTACCAAAATTGTCAATGGTATGTAGATGTAGACATTGTCACACAGGTGTCTTTTTTCAAGGTCCCTTCCCTGGAACAATCAAATCTGACCAGGATATCAAGAACAAATGAAACAAAGGAATGGTCTTCATAGAGAATCTCTCAGAAAGGACAATATATTAGAAAACAACATGATTGGCCTGTATAATATGTCACGATAACAAAGAGCACCCTCTTTTCGACCACTAACCAATTGCTTTTCATATCTCTGTCCCACTTCCCCAGGACTTCTACTTGGCTGCAAATTAATATGCTCCAACTTTACACATGTCTTTCTTACTATTTATTAGGCAAATGTCCATATATAAACAAAACAGAATAATATAAACATCATCCAGCTTTAACAAATATTAATATTGTGCCTTTTTTTTCATCTGTGTTTCTGTCACTTTACTGGTTTCACTATCTAGAAACAAATCCAAAACAATATATTATTTCACCAATTAATATTTCAGTTTCACTTTATTTACCTGTGAAGAAAGACAATCAGGACAAAATGGGTACAATCAACCTAGGAAGTGGGCAGCAATAGAAAGGGATTAACTAGATGATGTGAGGAGATAGAATGAGCCAAAGCAGACACCCAGATCCAGACAAAAAGTAGGGCAAGCCCTCCAGGACTAAAGAAGTTAGTCATGGGTTGGACATGAGAAGACAATAAAGGCATTAATGGTTGCTGCAATCAGATACAGAGCCAATAATTATGATCTGCCAGGAGAATAAGGCAAAAGAGAAATGATAACACATAGACACCAAAGATAAAGTGCTTGGATCAAGAGTGTCGATAAATTCCAACGCTCTTGCCAACTTTTTCAATTGGATAGATACTTATAGTGCTATTATAAGGACTTTGGAAATTGAGGGAGGGAAGAAAATATAAGATGAGGGAAGAATAGGAAAATAGTAACTTCTATACCACAGCGTTGTGATTTCTTGTCTCAAGCTGAAGTAATAAAAACTTGTAGAAAAAATGCTTCCATGTAAAAGGCAGTCAGTGGTGAGAATCCAGGAGGCAAGATAAAGGGAATCAAAGGTAATGTGCATTGTAATGCAGAATCACATTAAAGGATGGTCTCCTCCTTGACATCCTACCTATTCCCTGCTGAGTGTGGTGGTCCTATTAGCAGAAGTGTGTTCAAACAAAACCAAGAAACCAGGGGCTTCATGCCTTGTTACACGAGTGCTATGACTGTCAAAATAAGAACAGGAAGCTGAAACTCCACCTGTACTCATGGGAAAAACTTAAACCACTGGTTTAAATAAAAATGCTCAATTCAAATATATAAAACCAGAGGAAAGAACATGTACCCTCACCCCTCTGACAGCCAATCTTCAAATAGCTGGTTGAATATTGTTTTCAAAATACAAATCTTATCACACCTTGCTGAAAATCCTTCAGTGATTTTCACTTTAATCTGGAATAGAGTCAAAAATCCTAATAGGCTGATCTGGCCTTTGTCTACCTTCCTCTAATGGAACAGAATGCAACTCTTCAACATGGGCTTTCTCTTCCTTTCCTAAACAAGAATCACTGTACACTTTATTTCACTCCAATTATGTTATATTATCCATTCAATCCCTTCAAAACCTTATAGGATAAATCCAGTCATTTTTTTACACAAGAGAAGCAAGCGCCTTGCCATGGAAGAGCCAGATATGCTGTCTAATAAAAGGATTTAATACATGTACTTTAATTACAGCCTTCTGCAATCAAAATTAGTCAAAAATGTAAGAAAATTGTTTTTAGATCACAAGCAAGCACCAGTGTCAAGGCATTGAGGATTACATTTTTAATTAAATTAGTTATAGGAATACAATAATGCTTTCATTTAATCTTGGTCAGATTTCTGACAATCTATAGCTTCAAACCAAAAGCTGGTTAAAAAAAAAAAAAAAAGACTGAAAGTCCTATCATGAAATTTATATGATATGTCAAGTAGAGTTTCCAAAAATAGATGGACTATGTCATCATAGATTCTATGTGTACCAGAGCCATCAAGAAGGAAGGGCTGGCAGGTAACTTAGAAAAATCACCCCTGAACTTTTTTTCTTCTCTTCCTTCCTTTTGTTCTCTTTCTTTCTACTCCCACTCCTTCTCCTCCTTCTTTCTTCTCCTTCCTCTTCTCTTTCTCCTTCTCCTCCTTTTCTTCTTCTCTTCCTCTTTCTCCTTACTTCTATACAATCTGAAAACATTCAGTTTGTGATAGAGTGATAACCCAAAATTTTAATACTGATTTGTTTCTGTTATTTCTAAATGCTATATTATCTCTATAAAACAAAAATTTTGATAAACATTTAAGCTTATTTTTTAATTCTATGTTATCTCTATAATCTGAGTTAAGTGGGTGTTATTATATAATATGTTGGCTAGCAATCTAAAAAAAAGACAAAGCATCATTTCTGTGGGAAATCACTACCCTATAAACATGGGCATGACTCTAATCTCTTAATGGAGACAGGTATGAGGTTTGCATCTGTTTAAGTGTGCATGTGTAAATTAAAACACAAAACATGAGGAATTTATAGCGGTTTTATACGTCTCAAAAAGTGAATACATCTTGGAAATTTTAGATTCATTTATCCAGAACAAAATTAACTTTCTTTACTTCATGCTGTTTCTAATTGTTCTTTACTTTTAATAATTCTATTATATGTTTTAAATATTTATTGTTTTTCTACTTGTAAATGTAATGAACATACATTTTGCAGACCTTTGAAAATGTAAAAAAATACTTTTAACACCACAACAGAAACATGATTACCCCTGTGAAAATTGGTCTATTTGCTTTAAGATTACTAAAAAATACATATTTTAGAAGCTCTTATGCAATTTTTTAGTGTAGAAATTGCCTTTTCTAAGTCCTCAAACAATTTTCTAGAATATGGCTTTTAAATAACTGTGTGTTTGCATTGTGTACAAACTCAAAAGTTTTTTGAACATTGATAGAATATAAAATATATATTAACACTACTACCCTAACATTAGTTTAATCTAGTTTTTATCATTATAAAAAGGCAAAATAATCTACATTATAGATTGAAATAAGTTAAAATAAGGGTCTTGAATTTAAGTACATGTTCAGATTATTTATTGGATTAAAAGCTCTATGACATTCAGATTGTTCAACCAAATAATATGATTTCTGCAATCATAGGAACAAAAGCATATTGTTATTGGTTTTAAAATATAGTGATTGGATTAATGAAGACTGTAGATTGTTCCTTTTTAGTAAGAAAAATAAATAAATAGACTACAGGGCAATCAGCATTATTATTTTTACATGAATTCTTTTTTGAGAGAAGATCAAAATTCACCCAAAAGACATAAAGGAACAAATAACAGAGCAAATTATAATAAGTTTTAAAATTTTGTTTTTTGAAATAATTTTAGGTTTACAGGAGTGTTGTATACAGCTTCCCTTAATCTCTCAATCTTAACATTGTACATAATCAGAGTAGACTTATCAAAATTAAGAAATTAAATGTAGTACAACATTGTTAATCAAAGTTCAGATTAGATTTTACCAGTTTTTCCAGTAATGACTTTTTTTTCCAGGATCCAAATCAAGATACCATTTTACACTTCATCTTGACTTTATATTGCTCATGTATTCTAAAATCTTGCAGAATTCACTTATTAATTTTGACAATTTTTCTCTCTGTACATTCTTCAAAATTTTGTGTGTACAATATCATATATCACCTGTGAATAGAGATAATTTTACTTCCTCCTTTCTAGTCTATCAATGCCTTATATTACTTTTTCTTGTCTAATTGCCCTGGCTTGACCTTTAGTACAATGATGAATAGAAGTGATTAGAGTAGATATCATCTTATTCCTAAACTTAATTTCAAATCTTTCAACCTTTCACTATTTAAGAAGTTGCTAATGGTTGGCTTTTCATAGATGCCCTTGATCAGGTTGAGGAAGTTTCCTTGTTTTCAATCATGAAAAAAGCATTAAACTTTTTCTGCATCTTTTTAGATGATCATGTGGTTTTTATCTTTACTAATATGTTCTAGTTACTGATTTCTTTTATATTGAGCCAACCTTGCCTTTCTAGGATAAATTACAGTTGATCATAGTGCATAATCTTTTTCATATATTGCTGAGTTCAGTGTGCTAATATTCTGATGAGATATTTTAGCTTTATGTTCACAAAGGATATTGGTCTGTAGTTTTCTCTTCTTATAATATTTTTATCTAATTTTGGCATCAGAGTAACACTAGGTTCTTAGAATAATTTGGGAAGTATTCCCTCCTCTTCTAGCTCTTATAAAAATGAACTTTATTAAAAAAGAAAGAAAGCTTTGTAAGATTTTTTACAGTCATTTACAACTCAGATTTTGAGTGAAAAGAAATGGAAATTATGGAAAGAATTTGTATTTTTCTTAGAAATAAAAGCAATAAAAATAGCAGAATTTTCATTTCATCTCACTTCCTTTTAACCACCTACCTCGAGTTACACAGATAGGGAAAATTCCCAGAGAAGGAATTATATAGGAAAAATTCAAAAAGCAGATTCATTTTATTCATAAATTGAATAATCAGTTGCTCCAGTGACTATAAAAAGACCATGTGTTAAGTACTAGAACATACTACCATTAATATTTATAGAAATAGTGAAAGTTCCCCAAATGGCCAGTCAACAGGTTATTTTTGGCTAAACTGCACTGTGCAAGCTTTATTCCATACAGGTTTATGTTAGATATGCTTCAGCACAAAATCATCTCAATATAAATTAGTATTTGGATGCCAACCACAGATCAATTAATGCCAACCTCTGACTTCCTGGACAAGAACACCCTAAGTTAATAAATGAGTTTGGTGTATCAGGTAATTGTGACTATGGTAACCTCAGTCACTACTTTCAAGAATAACTCCAACATTTTTAGATATCTTATGACTGTGGATGGCAGATTAACAAAACTGAGAATTATAGGAAAACCATCAATTTTATCCTTGGAGACTTGTTTGAAAAGGGCCTCCGGTATTAATAAAAGGAGAGCCATTTGAACATGTCTTGAAAACAAGAGGGTTCCCAAAACTAGCATGAAAGAAGCTTGTATATAATATTTCCAGTGCATGTTGGGCTTTCAGCAAGCATTCTGAGATATTTATAAATTTACCTATGGACAAAAATTTATAGTATTTGGAGACCTGGCATGGTTACTCCCTTTCATTAAACTTAACTAGAACCCATTTTTGCAATTTAGAACTTAAAGAAAAATATATTTTTGGACCATCATATACAGTTACATACAAAATGAAAGTTTTTCCATAGATTATTATTTATAATAAGGTTTCAACTGATAAACACAAGTGACTAAGTGACTACATTTTCATGTTTGTTAGTTTTAAGTCAACAGACATTTTTAAGTACTCTTTGGCTAATTAAACCACCATTCCGCCTTTTGAACACCTCATTTTTAATATTCTCTATTTATTTGACCATTTCCTCCTGAAAGTTTAATACCACATTTTACATAAAGTCTACTTTCATGAGAACTCCTTTTGAGCAAGTAATGCTTTTATGTTAAAGAGCACATTAAGCCATGTAAAAGGGGCATAGTATGAATGTTAACCAAGTTTGGAAATCAGGCAGTAGCTTAGATTAAAAATGCTGTCCTAATGGTGAGAAGTTAAAAACCTCATAGTCTAGAGAATATTATTAAAGCCAAGATTCATTATCCAAAGAAAAAATTCTTACACTTTTGTAAAATTTAACATGTGTGTACATTTAAAATTCTAGCATTTAACAGAGTATCTTGAAATAATATGCTGGGCATATGTTGAGTGTCAAAAGTTCTGACTCAAAAGAATCCCTAATAGAGCCATGGAACTATTTTTCATTTTCATAAACAAAGAAAAAACATCAACAATAAGAAACGAGCTCAGGACAGGAACACTCATTCAAGTAGGGAAATAAAGTAGCACACAAAAAATCTGAAACAAGTTATTTAATTTCTCAGTGAAGCCACACAAAAAGAAAACACCTAAAAAGAGGAAAAACACTAAGATGCTTACTTATTACCCAATGCAGGACTCACAGATAGACAAATAGAATGTTAAAGCTCAAAAATACCTCTGAGTTTGTGCCAATTATCTAGCTCCTGCCTCTTAGTTCCACACTCAGACTTCTACACTCCACTCACTGATGCTAGGGCTAGGACCAGTAAACTACATTTCTTTGCCCACCAGGTCCATGTTGGAGCCTCCCAAAAAGAATTCCTACAAGGAAGCATTAACTTGCTCCTTGGGTGTATTCCACCAAGCTTCCTGTGTATTTGCTGGGTATTTTTAGCATCAATCCAAAACCACCCTTTACCCCAGCAGAAGGAGGGTTTTTTCATAGCACCACACGAATCTAGTTCACAATTTTTCCAAATTGCTAAAAAACCTTTATCCTATCCTACTGCCCTGGCAATATTTGCACCAGAATGGCAGTGTCCCTTTCTCAAAGGTCTGGGTCTCAGCTCTATGAGGTCTCTATTCTAAGCATCTAATTTTAAGTAATTTCAATTTCTTATTTTTTGTCCCTCCCATCTGATTAGTTGTAGCTATCCTTTCCCCTTTTCAGTTATCTAGTTAATTTTATGCCTAGTTCACAATTCTTAATATTAAATTCTTTATTTAAATAACCAATATGGTTTATAAACTGACTAGACCCTGATTGATCACCTATCCAGTAATTCTTAAGTCAAGTGATGCTACTGAAATTACCAAGGACTTGAGGCAAACTTTTTGAAAATGAATAATTTTCAAGTAATAGAAAATATAATTTTCTATTTGAAAAATTTTAAAAAGTTTATAAAATATCTTAACCAAATATTCTTTATTAAGTGAAAATCACAATTATATACATTTGTGAGTATAATGTGATAAATGTATACACATATATATACATACACACACACACATACACACACATACACACAAATGATTAAATCAAGCTAAGATATCAGTTATCTTGCTTGTTTATCATTTTTCGTGGTGAGATATTAGAAATTTACCATTTTTAAATATATAATAATAATGCATATTATCAACTATAAGCATCCTGCTTTGTAATATATATCAAAACATACTTCTTCAATCTATCTGAAACTTTGTATCCTTTGACCAAGGATTCCCCATCTCCTCCTTTCCCCCTGCCTCTCAGCCTCTTGTAACTATTATGCTACTCTCTTTTTCTGTGAGTTCAACTTTGTTATAGTCCACATGTGAAACGTGGTATTTGTCTTTCTGTACCTGGCTTATTTTAATTAACATAACATATTCTACTTTTGTCCACATTGTCACAAATTACAAGGTTTCTTTCTTTTTTAAAGATGAATATTGTTTCACCGTGTATGGTATGGTTTCAGTACATTATCTAAACTCATGTGCTGGAAGCTTAGTTCTCAGCATGATGGTGCTGAAGTGGTGCAGTCTTTAAGGGTGGGGCCTACTCTAATGTAATGAGGTCATTGGGGGGAGATTCTACTCTTAGAAGAGATTATGGTATTTCTCGTGGAATCCATGCTAGTTCCACAAGAATGGATTGTTATAAAATAATGAGCATGAACTCTGATTGTCTCTAGCTTCCTTTCTCTCCATATGACCTCTTCCAGATGTGACTGTACCATTGTAACGTCATCTACCATGGGGTCCTCACCAAAGCAGAGCAAAAGCTAATGTCAAGTTCTTAAGCCTCCAGAACTGTGAGCCAAATCAATCACTTTACTTCATAAAGTATCCAGATTCAGGTGTTCTGTTATAGCAATGGGAAAATTATATAAAACATATTTATATGTGTTTATATTACATATATAAATTTATATGTTTTAAGTAATTAATAAAAATTATATAAAACATTTAAATGCCTCATAATCTTTATTTGTTCATCTATTGGTGGACACATTGGTTGTATAATTTGACTATTATAAATAATATTGCAATAAGCACGGGAGTGCAGATATTCCTTGGACAAACTGATTTCATTTTTTGATTATCGACCTAGAAGTGAAATTCCTGAATCATAACATCATTCTATTTTTCATATTTTGAGTAGCATTCATTCAGTATTCCATAATGGCTATACTAATTTACATTACCATGAACAAGAATTCCCTTTACCTTTCATCGTTTTTATAAAAGCCTTCCAAAAGATGTAAGGTAAAAGCATGTTGTTAATTTGCATTATCCTAATGGTGAGTGCTTTTTTATGTACCTGTTGACCACCTGTATGTCTTCTTTTGAGAAACGTCTGTTCACGTTCTTTGTTCATTTTTTTTTTAATCAGGTTCCTTGCTAAGTTAAGATTTTAAAATAATTTAGATTTTAATCTCTCATCAGATGTGTGGTTTGAAATATTTTTCCTATTCTTTAAGCATGTCTTTTGTTGTAAAGAAATATTTAGTTTGATGAAATCACATTTGTCTATGTTTGGCTTTGTTGCCTGTGCTTTGGGAGTCATATCCAAAAACAGTTGCTGTTCAGATCAATTCATGGAGCTTTCCATGTTTTCTTCTATTGGTCTTATATAGAAGTCCTTAATCCATTTTGAGTTGAAGATTTATATAGTGTGAGATCAGGATCCAATTTCAATCCTGTGCATATGGATAACCAGTTCTCCAACACAATTTATTGAAGATACTATCTTTTCCCTGATGTTCTTGACACTTTCATCAAAAATCAACTGAACATAAATGCATGTATCTATTCTGGATTTTCTGTCCTGTTCCATTGGTTGATATGTTTTTTTGCCAGTACTGAGATGCTTTGATTATAGTCACTTTATATTTTTGAACTCAGGATGTGTGATACCTTCAGCTTCATTCTTTTTGCTCAATTTGTTTTGGTTACTCAGTTAACCAAAGAAAGAAACACAGAAGAAAATGATCATAACCACATAGAAATGAAGATGATCTGAAATGGAGATTTAACAAGAGGTTTAGAAACATCAGTTCAGGTCCAATTCCTTCTTAACAGAAATAGAGAAACTCATATCCATTAGATCTATAAGCTTCCCTGAGGAAATTAATTGATATTTATCTTTAAAAAATCCTTTATTTAGTAAGCATTCAAAATAAAAATTTGTATGAATGAGGTAAGTTGAGCTTTCCTACAGTCAAAATATTAGTGGCAGGAATTAAGTCAACTACCTATCTTTCAGTTAGAGGTTTTAGCCTGTCCATCCCATTTCCTTGGAAGGGTCCCATTAACACTAGGCTGAGAGTTCAGAAAAGTAGTGGAGAAGGTTGATTTCCCCAGAAAGCAGACTTTGAACTGGAGAGTACTGTGTATGAGTACAAGATGGAGTGCTCTTATGACCAACCCTTGGAGGAGAGCAGGGAAATAAGTAGGATTAAGCAAAAGAAGAGTTTGAAATGTGGTGCAGTACCAGGGGAGGCCTCAGTTGACTCTACAACTGAGACAGGATGATCCTTCAAAGTTATGCCAAGTTGAGATGAACATGTCCTTTTGATGACCAATCAGTCATTGCATGTGAGTAAGCCCAAAATGGAAGTGTGCTCTTAAGTGAGCTGGCTCCTTTCAGCATAGGCAATCAAAAAAAAAAAAAAAAAAAAAAAAAAAAAAAAAAAAAAAAAAAGCTGTGTGGTACAAGGAACAATCACCACAATCACACACTGTGTAATGACACTGCAGGCAATGATGAACTGCGTATATGACAGTCGTCCCACACTGAAAACAGGGCTGAAAAAAATCCTATCACCTAGTGCACACATAGCTAAAGAAAATGCAAATGAAAACTGACGGTGAATAAAAAGAACCCCCAGGAAAATTCACAGTGAAAGGTATTGAAGAAGCTTTCATAGACCTCACAAGCTCCTAAAAGTTTGAAAACATAGACACCAACATCAAGGCTTTCATTAATAAGAGAGCAATATTCAAGGTGTTCTATCTGCTTACAAGTAAATCTGTGGTAATAAGCAAACAAGCAAAACACCAAGTACATATTTGTGAAAAGACTGACATCTCCTCAATAAGAGTCTGTTTCAGGTTCTTCAGGAAGTTTCCCAGAAGACTGTGATCACAGATGACACCTCATGGGTTACTCACCTGCAGACTTTCAGGGGGATAAAATGTGGAATGGAAGACAGTGAAACTGACCATCTTGACACTGTGTACCCAGAGACAATATATGTGCTTGTGTCTTAGTTTTTAACAAGTTTAAAAAGTTAAAAAGAAAAAAATAGAAAAATCTTACAGAATAAGAATACAAAGAAAGTATTTTTGCACAACTGTACAATGTATGTTCTAAAATGTGTTATTAGAGTTAGAAAGTTTTAAAAATTAAAAAGTTTACAAAGTAAAAATTAAACTAAGATTAATTATTGAAGAAATAAGAAGCTTTTAAAATAAGTTCAGTGTAGCTGAGTGTACAATGTTTATAAAGTCTACCGCAGTGTAAGTAACATCCTGGGCCTTTGTTTTCATTCACTCACTGACTCATCCTGAGCAACTTCCATCCCCAAAACCTTTGTTCATGGTAAATCCCTGTATATATGTGCTCCTTTTAATCTTTTTATTGTATCTTTACAGTGATTTTTCTATGTTTAGGTACAGAAATACTTACCATTGTGTTACAATTGCCTACAGTATTTAGTAATTTGTTACATGGTTTTGTAGCCTGAGAGCTATATGATATAGTCTAGGCGTGAAGTAAGATCTAGGTTTATATAAGTACATTCTATGATGTTCACAGAAAGATGAAATTGCCTAATGATGCATTCCTCGGAAAATAGCCCCATCTTGAAGCAACACATGACTGTATTTTAAAATGGGTATTTTTTATGATTAGTCTGGTGCAGACAAGGAATACTAACACAGAGAGGTGGTAGTGATTTATTATACTCACACGTCCTAGAAGAGGAGGGCACAGAACAGCATGCAGTGAGCTATATGAGTGCCAAAGAAGTGACCTCAAACAGGCTGGTGAGGTGCTGAGAGAAAACACGAGGAGCCCTGGGTCAACACATTTATTCAGAGTCAAGGAATACTCCAGGAAAGGGTACAAGATTTCGCTGGGGTACGTGGGTGTCACTGGGTCACAGCCAGGGGAGGACAAGGCAGGGAATTTGTGTCAGGTGCCAGCATTGAACACACTAGTGCATCTAGTCACTGAGCAGGTTACTCACAACCTATTTGTGGGGATATTGAGGTAATAGGAGATATGAAGTTTTAAAAATTTATAACACAGGCTGCCAGCTAAGCACTCTCTGTTGGCAGCACTCCCAGTAGGGGTGGAGGGAGTTAAATCTTTCATTCCTGAGGAGGGTTTTCTGGGTTTTACATCACAGTGTGCACCACAGACCAACCCTTGTGCTACTTGGATCCATGCTTTATTTAAATTCTGCGAGCAATTCCTTCAAATTTTTAGTGAGTATCTATCTATTCCTGGGGGAATCTTCAAAGAGTAAGGTAAATTAAATGAACCATAACCCCCATCACTGCAGCAGGCTCAGCCTAAAACTGATACTAATCAGGACTCTTAGCTACTTTCCATTCTAGATTCCTCTCACCCTAAACTGGTATGCTGTTAATCCCTATGACTTGTCTAGCAGTAACCTCAATCTTCATTCCAAAATCTTCTCGCCTTCTCATCTTGAAAGAAGATGGGAGTCATAGCTTATTGTTCAACTGAATTCTGGCTATGTCCCTTGGTGGAAATATTCTCCTTTGAAAAATAACACTTCCAAAACCTCAGAACCCAGAGCTGCTATCAAAATTCCGCCAGTGGATCACTGAATATGATAGCAGTTAAACTATTAGCTATTATTATACTATTATTAATAGTATTATTATACTATTTCCATCCTTGATCTCAACCATGTAGTTAGCCTGCTGGGGCTGTAAGAGATAGTGATCTTTTGGAGGACAACAGCCAAACTCACAAGGTATTACCTATAAGCTGACACTTTAGTAGTATCTTTAACAAGCTGTTCCTTCAACAGACTGTGGCATTTTCCATCATGCTGCTTCTAGTAGTGTAGTGTGGGATATAAGCAGGCAATACTATAGTCATGTGTACTCTTCCTCTTTTTTGATGTATAGACGCATGCTATTACATGCTGTTAGAGCAAACATTCTATAAGACTTAGGGTACTGACACAAGTTAAGACCCTACAGACTGGAAAAGCAAACCCGCAGCAATTTTATTTATACACACAAAGTCAATATGAATCTCTCTTCAAAAGATGTCATCATACTGGAAACAGCATTGGTGTCTGCTGAAGACAGACTGAGTGGTCAGGAACAGCAGTTGGTGCTTGAGCCATGGTAAGTTGGAGCCTAGGTGGTGAGACCTGTGACTAGCTACCTCCATCCTGGCTATCATCACTAATTCACTCGTGTACCACTTACACCCTCACTGTGAGGGAAGACTGCAATGACAGAGGCTAACTGTTAACTAGACAAGATTTTGATCTATCTGGTTACTTAGTGCCTTTTCTGTTTTAGATGCTTTTTGATGGGTGTTATCCTAAGATGTTCATATTTCTTGTTCACTTCCATATACCTCTTATATCTCTCTATCTCAGACTTCCTTGTCCTTAATCTACCATTTTTTTCTCTGTAATGTCCCTGGACAGCTAGCCAAACTATTCACCTTTGACCCAGAAAGCATGTATATTTTCAACTTGAGCTATTTATCTTACTACACAAGTGGATGACCAAGAACACCTCCGAAAGATCTTCCCATTTATTTGAAAGATATTCCCTGAATGCTTCTCTTACTAGACCTCACAAAGTGGGCTATAGTTCAACCACATTCCATTTTCTTTTCCTTTTTGTGTTTTCTTTCATGCGCATTCAATCCATGCAGGTGTGAGCTGAGGGAGAAACACCTGGGAACCAGTAGTGGCTGCCATGCAGCTTGCCTGAGCTCAGTCTTAAATGTACTAATTTTCATCTTATGAAGGACATTGGCTGGACTTGCCTGCCTTTATAACATGGTTAATTTGACAAAATCCAGCTTCTGAAAGATAACTGTAGCCATTGTTATTTGATACATCCAATGCTAAGCACTCCATCTGTCCCAAGACTTTGTAGCAGGCTAGGAGCTGTTTTTATAAGATACATAATTTTCTGTTGCATAGTCTGGTATTCTCCAGAACTCTACAAGTCTGCATTGTGACTCATTGGAACTTTCCATAAACTCCACACATCCATATATTCCATATATATGATATACATAATACAATAATGATATATAAGTTGATATAATATTGATATCTTATGGTATTACCACCCATACCTGGTAAAATTAACTGCAATTTTTTTCTGAGTTTATGCTAGTATAGTACCTTAAACATAAATATGAAATTTTATTTTCCTTCTCAATCTCCTTGTTTAAATTTTTCCATAATTAACCTGATTTATAGGAAAGTAGAGGAAGTTAAAAAGCAACCAGAATCATTACAGATAATAGATAGACTACAGGTTAGAGGAGGGAATACCTACTCACTTCTGGGGTTATAAATTAAATAATGACCCCCCAAAAAAATTCACATTCTAATCCTAAAGTTGATGAATTTACCATATAATAAACAAACAGAAAAACTTTTTGCACATGTAATTAAAGGTCTGGCTATAAGTGCAGTTATACATCTGAACTTGAATCACTTTTACTCCTAAATGTCCTGATTATTAAGATGATTTTACTAAAAAAATATTGAAAGTATAATTTGGGATCCAATGTGATCATCCATAGGTCACATTCAAGAACTCAGACCACAATTCTAGCCAAATACATTCAATTAGTGGTGGCTGTCTAAGAAATAATGTAAGGATTGTGCCATATCAGCCTAGCAATGTTTGCTAAAGGGGCTGCATTGGAGTATAAACCGAAATAACTCGTTTGCTATTCCATTCTTGCTCCATAAATTAGTCATTTTGTTTCTCTAAAAACTTTTCATTTTTATATATTCATATGTGAAGTATAGAAAGAGCATTTCCATTTCAATGGAGATGTTCATTAGCTGGTCATGGTTAATCAAAGAATGCTGCATTCAAGTAAAAAGAAGTCAAAGGTTGAGGCAAAGAATAGAGTGCTGATCTTATTTTTCCATATTATTTTTATTTCATAGTACCAGCTATCCTAGCTGGAAAAGCAGAACAGATTACTGTCTGCTACCTATCTCCAAAGTCCAGTTCGTTTTTTGAGTGAACCAACACTGTCTGTTTGGAGCAACATACTCAGGATGGGTCTAAAAGGAAAATCAACACAATGGTCTGTGAAAACCTAGAGGGGAAAAAATGGAACTTTCTAAATAACTTAATTACATTTACACTGCAAGTTTTGAGTACGGACCCAGAAAGAGGTGAAACATCAGTAATTAGGAATGAGGTCCAGACTGAAGTGGGCCACAATCCTGAACGACAATATATAGCACCCACGGGTAACGTGAATATACCAAAATATGTGCTTGTTAAGGGTTTAAAATGTAGTTCGTGAGATAAAACACAAATGCAAACAGTATCATACAAGTTTTGTTGTTATCCAGTTGCTGTTGTTCTGGCGAAGTTATGGCAGAGTAAATATTCTCTGAGTGCAAGTTGTTTACAGCCCTAAACCGGTTACCGGTTTTGTTGGTACAGACAGGAGTTGCAGACTCAGTGTGGGTAGCTCTCCTGAAGTCCTTAAATCGCTCATGGACCTTGAAAGAAATAACAAGCATTAGGTTCAAGCAGAAACGTTTAAAGCGCACTTTTTCTGTAAAGGGGGGCAGAAAAGTAACAACGGCTACCCCTCCTCGTGTCACTCAGCCCCGCCCAAATAGGCTCAAACAAGCTTAGCAGGACTCCGAAGCCTCCTGCTCCGATCACGTGCACCGAGCGCTCTGTAAGCTTGTCTTCACGGCCCGGAGCAGGCGCAGTGAGGAACGGAGGGGCTGCATAACTACGGTCCTCTTTATCTTTAACTGCCTTCGTTGCCTAAAGTCTAGCTCAGGTCATTTCCCCGGCCTCTCGTGTTGAAAGTTACTTTACCAAAGGCAGAAGTTGCAGTTTGGGGATAAAATTTGGTCCTCCTATTAACTTGCTCTTTGAGCCTGAGCGCCAAGTCTTGACAGATATGAAAAATAAAATAGTATATTTCAGAGAACAGTTACAGTCCGACAATTGAGTCACATGGCAGAATTACTTAAAGATAGAACTTACCAATATTCCATACTTTGTGCTTCATAAAATGTAGAAGAAGTTTCATTTTCTCATGCAAGTGAAAATTTCACTTTTATCTAGTAACAGGACCTGTAGTGAGACGCAGCGCATGCGCAGGCTATTCGGTCGCGGTACCGCGCGTGAGCTTACCCAGCCGCCTTGCGCTACCGGGCTGTCTTGGGAGAGGTTTTCCGGGCTTGTTCGGCGCCGCCATGGGGAAAGTGAATGTGGCTAAGCTGCGTTACATGAGCCGAGATGACTTCAGAGTCTTGACCGCGGTAAGAAACTCGCCTTTCCCCTTTTCTCTTGTCCTTCCACAACGTGCGTCCTTCTTGTTCCTTTAGATTTGTTGGGGACTGAGCGGGCGCGCTCGCGTCCCTGGGTCCTAGCAGAGGCTGGGAAGGGGGAACAGAGTAACCAGGGAGTCCGACTTTTTAAAAAGCTTTTATTTATGTGCGTATCTTTCACTAAATAGAGCAGAAGCCCCCTTTTGTAATTATTTCTTTTTTTTGCGCTCCCTTCTCGAGCTCAAGAGACACTGGCCTCTCTGGCCTGGGAAACTTGACCGTTGGCATTCGAGCCAGTTGAGTAGAGTTTTAGACCCCTTCTGAGAAGATTTGCTAGACTTAGAGCATTGACTTTTCACTCACAGTTTCAGTCTCAAAGGTTTCTTATGAATCATTCAGAAAACATTTGACAAGTTTTTAGTAGCAATTTTATGGAACAAAACAGACAAGAATGGGAGGGTATACCCTTCATCATCAAGTAAATGATTAAATAAGCAAGATGACATCAGATAATAAATACTAAAGATGACAAAGGATAACAAAATGTGGCTGGTGGAAGCTGGGGATGGGTACTATCTTTGAATTGTTTTCAGGAAAGACTGCTTGGATGCAGGAATCTCAGTTTACTGTTGTAACTGAAGTCTGCAAGGTTTTTGTTCAAAATAGGCCTTTGGTAGGCAGTGAATATTAACTAAATGAAACAGTGAGAAGGAGCTGATCTAGTAGTGCCCTAGGAAAAAGTTGAAGGCAAAGGAAATAACAATAGTAAGTGCAGAAACCCTGAGACAGGAAGGTTTTTGAAAAAAGGAAAGGCAAGTGTGACTGGAGCATAATGAGTCAGATACTAATGGTTGGAGATGTACCTGGAAAAAAAGAGCCTTGCAGACTTGGTCAGTAGTGTGGGAGGAGCCACTGAATGTTTTTTAATCAGAGAAGTGATAAAATCTGATTTTGTCATTATAATCTTTTGGCACAAAGGTCAATACATAGATGTAGGCATTTGCAGAATAAATTAGTATTGATTTGGGATCCATTATCTCTTGGTAATGAATTAGCACCATGATAAGAAGTTCTATATTGTAATTATTTTAGAATATGTGATGTGATGGAGTATTAAGGCTTCATGTTTTGACTTTTTGAAATTAGTCTTAAATTGGCAATACTTAAGGATTAAACTATCAAATGCAAGGTCAGCATGAAAGTTGGGACAACTTTCCTTTCTCATGTAGATTCTTCAGTTATTCTGGGCTTTCTTTAAATATTTAATGTCACCTCTGACAGATACCTTCCTTTTCTGCTTCTTCAGCACATATTATCATTTCTCAATACCTTTGACAGAAATAAGGGACTCAAGAGGAATAGTGTTGGAGGTTAGCAGCAGCAGGACAAAGCATGGGAAAAGAGTAAAGTTTAAGTATGACGTTTTGTTTGGGCACTAAAATAATGCCAGATTGGTTTAGGTCTACAGTATTGAAATTATTTTTTAATCTTACCAGATAGACCTGGTCATTAAAATAACATCTCAGTCTCAGTCGACTCTTACCAGTGTTGTTACCTTTCCTTGACTTCCCCTTCCCCTTAACATCTTTGGCTCCTTCTATATCAGTTATCATTGATTAATTCACTAACTTTACCTTTCAATATGAACTTTCCCCAAAATTCTGTCCCACAGCCTTCCTTTTTTATCCATTTATTTTTTGCTGGTGATTGCATCCACATCACAGGTTCATTTTTCATCTCTGGCAAATTTAATTGGCAGTGTTTCCCTCAACTTAAGATTTCATTCCTAAGTATAGACCTCTAATTTTCCTTTAAACTTCCTCATTTGACTATTCAAGGCAATTTCATCAACTTTATCTTCCTCCTTTCCTTAACTCCACCAAAAATATATATAATTTTGAAGCTTTCTCTTCATCTCCAACTTTGATTCTTCATTCCTTTTATGCTCTCATCCAAGCCAAGCTGTGCCATATTACTACCTGAAGATCTTTGATTTCTTCCTTTCATTATCCCTACCATTTATCCTTTTGTGGTTACTGTTTCCTATGAGCTGGAAAGTTATCTTAATTCTCCAGTACATCTCCAGTTTTTGCCTTCTCTAAACCATTTGTATATTCCTGCTAATTAAAGTCCCCAAATTAACTGTTCATTTATCTCCTTCACCTTATTTTGAAGAGTTTCCTGCTTCCTTTTCATTTATCTCCTTCACCTAACCATTTTCAAGAGTTTCCTGCTTCCCTCAGTATAAAATACAAAACTCTAGGGTCAAATGTTTTCTCTCATATGAGGAAGCTAGAGACCAAAAAAGGGAATTAAAAAAGATAGGATCTTGTGAAAATAGAAGGGAGATAAAAGAGTAGAAGGTGGGGACAAGAAGAGGGAGGGGGAGGGAAAAGGAAAGGGCAGATTGACCATATTATGTTATATGCATGTATGAATATATCACAACGCATTCCAATTGTATATATAACTGTAGTGCACCAATTAAAATATCAATAGAAGATCAATAGAGGAAAGTTGGGGGAGGGAATATGGGAGGGAAAGAGAAGTACTGGGGATAGAATGGAAAAAACTATTATATGCATTTATGAATATGTCAAAATGAACCCCACTATTATGTATAGCTATGATGCACTAAAAAGTAACATATATTACCATATATATGTTTGTGCATGTGTGTGTATACATATATTCTATTCTGCTTTCCTCTCCCTCTCCCATCTGAGCTACCATTGTACTAGCTTTATTTCTCTGACATCCCCCTGCCTGCCTTCTCTTATGCCCTCAAAATCAATCTCAAGTATTCCTTCTTCCTTAAAAATGATCCTTCAACTCGAACTATTCTTGGTCTGCCCTGAGTTATTTCTTTTAAATCCTCAAGGGTAAATAGTATTTCTATATTCCTTTTATCCTCTATGATACCTAACACAATGCCTACATAGTATACCATATTTTTATTTTAGTATGTGCCATGTGTCATTAACTTTGTCAAGCACTCTCAGTTCCTGCCGTCAAAGCAAAGTACAGAGACACTGAATATCAGTGATTACTGTATATGTCAAACTGTAATTGAAAGTATTAAGAGAGGGGCGTAATGCTGTAGAATTATAATTATATGATACTTGACAACATTCTGTTAACCACAGCCCACTTGTATGATATCCCATAAGATTATATCACCTGTTGATATCAAAACTGTCTTTGTGTAAATATGTTCTATTATGTTTGTACAAGGAAAAAAAATTGCCTTATCACACATTTCTCAGAATGTATGCCTATTTTTAAGTGACATTGAACTGTAACTGCAGAACTATGTGGTCAGGAGATCTTCAAGAAGTTAATTTCTTAGCAAGGTTTTGATAGACAAGATTTTGTGTTGATTATGATTTCATAACATTTCCTTTAATTTCAGGTTGAAATGGGAATGAAGAACCATGAAATAGTTCCCTGCAGTTTGATTGCGTCTATAGCCAGCCTGAAACATGGTGGCTGTAATAAAGTTTTAAGAGAATTAGTGAAACATAAACTCATAGCTTGGGAGCGTACCAAAAGTAAGTATTCTTCCGAGGCATCGTTTGTGAATTTTCCAGTAATTGGTTCCCCCAGGTAAGGTGTTTGAAAGGCAAGAAATGGAAATTGCCAGACAAGTAAAGCACTAGACCTAGAACTGATCATTTTTGTGACATATTCTGTTGGTCACAAATTGTCCCAGAGCCTATGCAGATCACAGGGGGTAGACAAAGGAGTAGCGAAATTATACTACAGAAGAGCAAGTAGAATAGAGATATTGTTACTTCCATTTTTGTAAATTCATTCTGCCACAGGACTCCAGAGCATTACTTCTCAAAATTTTGGTGAGGGTTGAGTTTTTTTTAAAATCTGTAATGAAGTGGATAACAGGTATATACAAAAGTACAAATTATTGGTCAAATCAACATAAAAATTCCTGAACTTAAAGCACTTTCTTTTAGTTGTATCTTGACTTTATCTTGTTACAGATATTTATAGACTGGTGTCTGTATATGGGTCACACTTTGAGTAACTGTATAATAGAGAAAAAAATGAAATTTATAGAAAGAAATTTAAAACTTGTAAATCTAGTTTATCTTATTCCAACTAGAACTTCCCAACTTTAAATTTATTCTTATGAGTTAAACTGATGTGACTTGTTACTACAATATAACTAAAAAAATGGTCTTTCTCATTTGATTTTTGTCTAGCTGTCCAGGGCTATCGATTGACAAATGCAGGCTATGATTACCTAGCTTTGAAAACACTTTCCTCCAGACAGGTAGTTGAGTCTGTTGGAAACCAAATGGGTGTTGGCAAAGAATCAGGTAAGTGCTAACTGTACTGTTAATAGCATTTCCTTTGCTTTAGTCTGCATTTTCCCTTGAGAAACATTCCTCTTTCATGTGTCCATATTTTCCAACTAAATGGTAAAGTTGGTTAGAAGCAGTGCAGGTTAGAAACATATCCTTAGTTCATTAAGTTATTGTTATCTCCATAAGTCCATCTCTGAAGTCAGTTATTTGAAGAATTAATTTTTCTCTAATGACTCAAATCTTTGGCACATATTTTATTTGTTCTTATTGTATATTTGATAAAATGTACATTTATATCAGTTAAAACAGTATGCCACAAAGACATAGTAGAAGACAGTGAACATCTAAAAACCATAAACATTTTTCCATCCCAGAAATCTGACCATTAAAGATGAGTATGTGTAAAATGCAGAGGGAAAAAGCATTCTAAGATAGCATTGAACAAATACTTATGTTTTGTCTGTTATGTATGTGGAAGGCAGGAATAAAGAACAGAATGATTTTTTTTTTTTTAATATCAATCCTAGCAGCTCGGGAGGCCAAGTCAGAAGGACTGCGAGTTCAAAGCCAGTCTCAGCAATGTAGGGAGACACTAAGCAACTCAGCGAGACCCTGTCTCTAAATAAAATATTAAAAAGGCTGGGGATGTGGCTCAGTAGTTAATCCTTAATACCAAAAAAAAAAAAATGATGATAATAATTAAACTTGGAAGTAAAAGAATTATTAAGAAATCTACCCCAAAGAAGGTTTCTATGATATTTCATAAGATTTGCTTGTCTTACTTATGTCTAGATTATATATATATTTAAAAGTGATACAAGAATACTAAGTATACCTGTGTGTGTGTATGTCTGTGTGTCTGTGTGTAATATATAGACAGAAGTAATGAAATACTTCGAGGACTGGGGAATGTGGCTCAGTGAGAGTGCTTCCCTAGCATGCCCAGGGCCCTAGGTTCAATCCTCAGCACCATAAAAAAAAAAAAGAAAGAAAGAAAGAAATATTTTGGGGAAGGCTTCTTATTCACTTTTAAAAAGTTTTTATTTTTTGATTTTAAAGAAATTCATTGCTTGGCAAATAATGAATAGAACAAAAGAAAATAAAGTAAAAACTCATCTTACTTCTAACTCAAGTCTCTGTCTCCTATTATTATAACCTGAAGCTAACACTCTTAGTTTATTACATATCTCTCTAGAAATGTTCTGTGCAAATACTAGTATACTTGTATGTATTAAAAATATTATGTATATGTATCACATACCAATTTTAATCACAAGTAACAGTGTTATTTCACATATTGATTTAAGTTATTTTCAAGTCATTTTTTAACATACACAGATGCCTCTATGCATATGTACAAATAAATTTGTAAATATGTTCTTGAAATTGAATTATCAGGGCATGTATTAGCTTGCTAGGGCTTCTATAGCTAAATACAATGGTATTTAAACAATAATTTAAACAGTCCCTTAAACAGTAATTTTATTTTCTCATGGTTTTGGAGGCTGGAAATCCAAGATCAGTGTTTGATTTCTCCAAAGGCCTGCCTCAACATAGCTTGCAGATACCTGCCTTCTTGCTGTGTCTTCTCATGGCTCTTTTTTTTTTTCCCTGTCCTTTATGTCTCTTCCTCTCCTGATAAGGTCACCAGTTCTAATAGATGAAGGCCTCACCCTTATGACTTCAGTTAACTTTAATTATCTCTTCAAGTGCCCTATCCCCAGATAGTTATATTGGAAGTTATGACTTCAACATAGAAATTTTGGAAAATACACAACTCAGTCCATCATAAGGCAGTTTAAATTTAGATTTTTGTTATTACCAAATTTTTCTCCAGAAAGTTTGTGGCAATTTATAATCTCACGAACAGTGTATAACAGAGCCTGTTTCTTAACAGAACTAAGTTAAAGTTCCTCATGAATAATTAGAGCATTCTCTAAATATCAACATTGCAAATAGCAATTTATTTTGATAGTTGACAAACTATTTATTAGATCTTTACTAAATATAGGATTGTATTCTCATGCAATTGAAGAATTGAACTTCATATTGTTGAAAAGAAAGATATTAAATAATTTCTTCAAGAGGACATTTAAGGAAGAATTAAATGTTTCCCCACTAAATTGCTTGTTTTAACATAGGATAGATGTGGGCATTGAGTATCACTGAAAGCAATCATCTTTTTTGCATCTCTGCTTTCTTTTGTAGTAGATATGAATACATGTTGGCTTGTCATTTTGTATGATTAAGTAAAATGGTGTATGGGTATGAAAAGTTTTACCAAATAAGTTACTACCAAGGGGAAAGATGATAACTACAGATAAAGTCAGGTAAAGTTCTATTTGATCTTATTAAAATAAAAGTATACTAATGATTATTTTTAAATCTTGAGTCTAGATATTTACATTGTTGCAAATGAAGAAGGACAGCAGTTTGCATTAAAGCTTCACAGACTAGGAAGAACATCCTTTCGAAATCTGAAAAACAAGCGGGATTATCATAAACACAGGCATAATGTTTCTTGGCTTTATTTATCTCGTCTCTCTGCCATGAAAGAATTTGCCTACATGAAGGTAATTTTTAAATGATTTTATATTTTTTAACCAAATAATACAAAAGATCTTAATGATAAGCATCTCACTTATCTCAAACTCCATTTCTACAGAAAATCACTTCTAACTTTGTTGATTATTATTTTTCTAGTGATTTCCTTCTAGTGAAGGTACTTTTAATTGTTATTAATGCAAATTTGTATGTGTGGAAATATATCTATTCAACATATAGCTAGCTAAATATTTATCTCTCTTTAATTGAAAACATCATAGAATTACCATCTGTAGAAACCTTAGCGTCTCAGATAAGTTAACTAGTATTTTTTTACATAATGGAATGAAATGTCTGTTTGCAAAATCTTTAATTTTTAATCTTTCACCTTCAAAATTTAGCATAGATTCGTTAAATATCTTTAATAACACTCAAATATCTTTAATAACTAAATTAAACAGAAAATAACATTGTTTTTATTTTTTTTTCCAGTAGGATTTGTTAAAATTTATCTGTTTTAAAAAATATTGAATTCAATATTGCTGGGTTTGATCCCCAACACTACAAAAAAATTGAATTATTGAAAATGACTCTAGTGTGCAAACAGTTATTTGGGGGTTCAATTTGTTCTTTGAATAAGTTGTTTTAATTTATATGCTTACATTTTTAGCAATCATGGGAGGATTCTTAAGGTAGTATAAATAAGTGATACCATACATGTTGCATATTTTTGATCTTATACTAATAGTTTGTATACTATGATATTCAGTCTATAAGTAAGCAGTTTGGTAGGAATCAGACATTTTCCCAAAACTGTATTAGGTGTTTTTTCAGAGTGTTTATATTAAAGGTATAGGAAAAGAACCCGTTTGCACATAAATACACTCCTTAAATGCACTGGTATTTTCCTAAAAAAGAATAAGACAAAGATTAAGCTATAGCTTGAGATTAATATTAAGGCATAAGTTCTGTGCAAATATTGACAATCTTTTTTTTTAACATTCTTTTAGTTGACACCTTTATTTTATTTAGTTATATGTGGTTCTGAGGATTGAACCCAGCCCCTCGCACATGCTAGGCAATCACTCTGCCACTGAGCCACAACCCCAGCCCTTGACAATCTTTAAGGTTACCATTTCTGTTAAAGTACCAAAGCATGTTCAAAATGATCTACATTAGAAAAATAACTCTTAAAAACAAGCAGAAGTCTCTAGTAAGTAGGGAGTAGTTCAAATCCTGTCCACCAAGGTGGGAGGTAGAATAGACAATCTTTCCAAAATTAAGTACTGGGGTGGGATGGGGTAATGGAATGGATACCAAAGGGAATAATTAGTATAGTCTGTGCGTTAAAGTTGGTACTATCACACACACACATACACACACACAGAAAATGAACACATTTTTTTAAAACAAATCATATATTGAACTTAGAGAAAATTCAGTGAAGTAGAATAGTTGATGAAAGTGTTCTCATGAAGTAATTAGGAGTTAGATTCATAAAACTTAGATGTGATTTGACTATAAGCAAAAGACAGTGGATTAAAGAGTATTTTGAAAACTAAGAAGAAGGTGTTCAAACAAGTCAATATTTATATATTCATTGTAGTTTTTTTTATATGGAACATTGGCATAAGCATCTTGGCTTGATGTCCATAGAATAAGTTAGGAATAGTGGTAAGAGAGAATACTAGCTGAGTAATCTGGCATATATGACAAAGACTTGCTTAGAAATACTCCCTTTTAAATGCCAGAGATCAAAAGTGTATTTTGAAAGAAGTAACAGGACCTTGATAGAAGAAATTATGCATGGGAAAATATATTTATGAATGATTTGGAATAACATTTGATTCTGATGACTACAGTGTACGTGTTTGTTACGTAAATAAATAGATTTGTATTACATATTGTGCTCTGGAAAAAAAATTCAGTGATCTGTAAACCAAGATGCCTGACCTTTAGAATGCCTTATTTCCTAATGTGCCAAATGACAGAATATGTCTTATCTCACAATTTGTTTTCATTGAAATATTATAAGCACATGTCAACAAATTGTAGAGACAAAATAGAAAGGAAATGTCTTAGAGACTGTGAGCTTCTTGACAGCCAGGTTTTTTAATCACTTTTATACCCTAGCACAGAGCATGATATTAGTAAACATTCATTTTTAGAGGGAAGCTAATACAAACAAGCTCTAACTAAAATTTGTTTTTATATACAGCTTATTCTTAAAATGAATAATAAGCCATGCAAAAAAAAAAAAAACATATGTTAACTGGTTGAATTTAAAGCTTGAGCATTTTTCTTCTGATTGTGTAAAGTACTCATTCTTTTTCTTCCTTTAAAAAAAAAAAAAAATGGCCTCCTCATTAACTTATGTGTTTTCTATGTTTTAGGCATTGTATGAGAGGAAATTTCCAGTTCCAAAACCAATTGATTACAATCGCCATGCAGTGGTCATGGAGCTCATAAATGGTTATCCTCTGTAAGTATTCATTATTCTTGAAATCAAAGGTCCTAATAATTTAAAGGTCAGTTATTTTTATAATTAGTGAAATATAGCTTTTGGGAAATTAGAAATTGACTTAAAAGAGTAGTCTCTAAGACAAGTTGAAAACTCAGTTTCATTCTGACATTTTGGTTTTGTAATCTCTGATTCATTCAGTATTTTTTGAGTCTGTTATGTACCAGGCACTTATAAACTCAGCCATGAACAAAACAAAATTCCTGCCTTTGTAGATCTTACATTCTGATAGAAGAAGACATACAATAAATAAACAAGGAAATATAATATATCTGGGGCATATCAGGAAACTATAGATAAAAATAGAGAAGAATAAAGGGGTGGAAAATACTAATGGGAATAAAGATTGCAATTTTACATAGGGTTATCAGGAAAAGTCTCATTTATCAGGTGAATCCTGAGTGCAGAACTTGGAATATGGTACCATGCAGTTTTCTAAAAGAATATTACAGACATGTTTGCATCCATGCCTGGGGTGAGAACAGGGCAGTATAGTAGAGGCAAGTGAGTAACAGAGTTGGGAGAATTGTGAGTAGTGACATCAGATAGGGTGAGCAAGTGGCCAGTTAAGATTTGTAGACCCTTGTAAGGAATTTTTAATTTTTATTAGATAGGATACCACTGCAGTGTTTTGAGCAGAGAAGAAACGTGATCTCACTAATGTCTTAATAAGATCACTCTGGCTACTCTGTATTAATAGTAGACTTAAGAGAAGACAAAAGCATATTAGAAATAAATTAGTATAATCTAGGCAAGAGATGATAGTAGTAGCTCTGATCACAATGATAGTCATGAAGGTGATAAAACGTGATCAGATTCTACATATGTTTTGCAGGGAGAACCAATATGCCGTTGTGTCAGTTTGGATTTGGATGTGAAGGAAGCAGGGAGTCGATGATAGCAAGTTTTTTGGCCTGAGTACTGATTAATGAGGAAAGAGGAAAACCTGAATATCATGGTGCCCAAAGTTTAAAAAGTATTTCAAGGAAGAGAAAGAGGTTAACTGAATAGAAACAATGACAACTAAGAACCAAGAATTTGGATTTAGAAACATGGAAGTCAGTGGCAGTCTTGATAAGAGCTATTTTATTGGAATGAAATACATGCAAGTTTGTTTGAAATGGGTTCAGTAGAAAGTGGGAGGAAAGCCAGGCACAGTGACACACACTTGTAATCCCAGCAACTAGTAGGCCTGTAAGGAAAAATGCAGCTCAGCTCGGGACCAGCGGCAGTTCCAGCCTTTCTGGCGCAACTGCCGCTCCATACACCCATTTCAGTTGTGGCTCAACAATAGCTCCCAGAAAAATCCACGACGGACACAGGGCCTTATGCAGGAGACTTTATTATGCGGACAACTAGCGTGTCCGCTCTGGGGTTGAAAAAGCAGGAAAAGAGAGAGATGGCGTGGACGCTTCTCCCAGATATTGGAATCTCCTGGGCTGGAAGGAACCAATGGCGGAGGAGAATACTAGCAAGCTGACTGATGAACCAGTAGCTAGCTACCTTGTTCAGACTGGCAAGCTAGGACATAACGTGGAAAGCAGGAAATGGCTATAGTGTAGGCCGGAAATTCCTGTAACGTAAGAGGCGGGCGGAGCACAGATTGACAAGTGGTTGGGAGGCAGGGAAAATTGCTGCACCTGAAAGGGCGGGGTATCGGCTTTGTATTACAAGGCCGAGGCAGGAGGATCTCAAATTCAAAACTAGCCTCAGCAACTTAGCAAGGCCCTAAACAACTTGGTGAGACCCTTTCTCTAAATAAAAATATAAAAGAAGGGCTGGGGATATGGGTTAGTGCCTCTGGTTTCAATCCCCGGTACCAAAAAAGGAAGGGGAAGGAAAGGAATTGAAAAAGGTTCATCTAAAAAGAGTTTGTCTCTAAGGAATGTCCAATGAAAGGAGGTTGTCATGGAAAGAAGATATAGAATCAAAGTGGGATGTGGCTTTTTATTTTAATAGCTGGAACATGTTATATTTGATCTTGGAATGGAGAGAAAACTGCTGGGAAGATAGGAATGGAAACAATATATATATGTATACACACTTTCATAATTTCATTAAAATCATGACTGTACACAAATAACCTGTTTATTATTGTTATTTCAGATGTCAGATACACCATGTTGAAGATCCTGAATCAGTATATGATGAAGCTATGGAACTAATTGTCAAACTTGCAAATCATGGGCTAATTCATGGAGATTTCAATGAATTCAATCTTATATTGGATGAAGATGACCATATTACAATGATCGATTTTCCACAAATGGTTTCAACTTCTCATCCCAATGCTGAATGGTATATTCTGAAATTGATTATACATATGGGGATGTTTGTGCATGATTGAAATCTTTTTTTACAAATAATTTTCTAATTTGTAATACTATTGTTAGGTTAATAACTGGTTTAAAGTGGCTGGTTGTAGTGATATAAAAAAGACGCATATTAGGAAGATAAATTATTAGAGCGTCTTACTTATTGAAGGATATTCAACTACTAGAATTTTCCCCAAAAGAGATCTTTCTTATTCCTCAGTATTTTAAAAGGGAAAAATGTGCTTTGATCTACTTTTTAAATCCTATTCATAAAACTTATGCACATATTAGAAAGCTGAAGAAATTGTCTTTTATTTATATAAACTATAATGAGGTAATTATAATTTGACAGACATTCAAGTTAGATTTTCTTAGCCATAAAACCTCTTGATCAAACAGACTTTTAGGAGGATGTCCAGTTTTTTTAAACACAAAAGCCTGCTCAGAAGTAGAGAGACATAAAGAGGGGAACCTTAGAACCACCACATAACTTTTTTGTCTTTTCCCTTTTCTCTCTTCCATGGTTACCTCCAAGAGAACTTCACCAAACATAATAATGTTGGACGGCCTTAAGTTTAGTTTTGGACTGGACTCAGTTACCAGACCAATGATAATTATCTCTCATGTCATTTTTAGCTTTTATTAGAAAAGAATTCATATAAAATTTCTTCCCTGGCACAGAGCAGAATCAATTTAAATGCTTCAGTAATCATATTTTCACATTACTTAACCATCTAAGCCAGCCAAGTTGTGAAATATAACCTCTTCCTTTATTTACTTGTATTTCATGATGCAGTTCAGGGTAATCAAATTAAGGTTAAGTGTGTTTTTTCTCTTCTGTTCCAAGTTTTATGAGAAACTTCTTTTTCCTAAAGTAATAACTGGCACCACTTATGTAGTAGGGTATATTCATTTTTTACAAAGTTTGAGCTTGAAGCAGTTTATGTTCAGTGAAGCTTGTCTTCCTCCTGGTTTCCATTAGAAAACATCTATACTTATGCTAGATTTAAAAAATATTTCCAACAAAACAATACTAAAAGATTAATAGTGTGCATTTGGGTGGTCAGTACTCTTCAGATACGACTAATCACCATTTTTATTATATGGTATAGCATAATCATACAATAAAGGAACATCTGAGAACCACCAGTTAAAGGAATTGATGAGTGACTATGACATTCCACGTTTAAACTGCATTGTTCTTTGGGGAGACATTGTGATTTAATTCAAATTTTTATGAAAGAGTACTAGGGCAAAGGACTTGTGCTAAGTGCTAGAGATTTCAGTATAAATAAGTCCAGTTTCTGCTTTTAAAAAAGTTATTGTCTTTTGGTGAAATGTGAACATATAAAATGATAATTTTAAAATTTATTAAGATTTTGCCCAGTGTACCCTGAGAGCAGGTAATGGTGACATTGTCTTTCCACTCCCAGACTTCATTGTTCTCAAAATAACTTAGTTAAGGTCCAAGAAGATGGTCAATTCCATGTCATCTTGTCCCTAATTCTGCATTATCTGGAAATCATCTGGAGAAGTGAATCAGTTTTTGCAGCATAATGGCGACCAAAAAAGCAACCTGATCTGCTCTCATTTCAGATTAGCATGTCTTCAGATTATTATTTATAAGCCCCAGCATGATTTATCCCTTTGGGTATTATTGTAGTTTAGCTAATGGGTAGCAAAGATATATAAACTTAATTCATTAGTCTCTAAACTTTTCCTTGAATCAGTAATCTACCTTTTTATCTTTAACTTTCTCAGTTGGCAAGGAATTCTAGTGGGTATTGCTAATGGATATTACCAGGGGACTAAAGAGGATAAGTGGAAACCTCCCAAACTGTAGACCCCATAGTCTTCTTATCAGTTCACACTCATCCCCCACCTCCCAATGCATCTTACTGTATACTAAGTAACAGTGTGAGAAAACCCTGATTTTTCTAACCATAGGAACTGTATTGACAGGCTTATGTCCCTAAAGTTTTCCTCCTATTTTAGTTTTTTCAAATGTAGTGGCAACCGATTTGTATTTCTTTCATGTAAAGTCTTTCTCCTTCATGCATGGAGCACAAGTATCATTACTAATGTTATTGGCATTGGCTAATTAGGAGATGGCAAGTGATAAGACAGTATAAAAAATGATTTTTTGCTTTTGCAGGTATTTCAACAGAGATGTTAAATGCATTAGAGATTTCTTCATGAAACGCTTTGGCTATGAAAGTGAGCTTTATCCAGCCTTTAGTGATATCAGGTTTGTGCTCAGCATTGCTTAAAATGCAATGCTAGGACTCATTAAATATCTGATTTATTCAAATTCTAAAGGTTAATACTTTCATCTAAAAAATGTCAAATAGTAACATTTGACACTTTATAATTGCTTTTGAATATCATTGCCCTATATTATAACAGTGTAACTTAAAAATTTGAAAGTACCCGCCTTTCATCTATAAAGGCTCTGTTTAAATTTTAGAAAGGAGTAGTTTCTTGTAAGCTCAAGAACCTTTATTCTATTTTGAGTGCTGTGTGAATTACCCATTCATAAGAAATCTAACAAAATACTTTCATAAATTTCTGTTTTTTCCTTTATTCAGAACAGAAACTATCTTTAATTCATTCTTGGGACATAATCATTTACATTCTCTATGTTTTCTCATTTGTTTTATATACTTAAGATATTCTTGATTTGGGATGGCTTACATAAGTTAAAAGAAATCTTTAGCCCTCTTTGAAAGCTAATTTACTTAAATTAAATATCAACTGAAGTTTTTGGTTTGGGGCTTTGTTTTTTGTTTTTTTTGTTTTGTTTTGTTTTGTTTTGTTTTTTAAGAATTTAACCTTTTTTTTTTTTAATTTATTTACTTACTGTATAATGTGGTGCTAAGAATTGAATCCAGTGCTTCACCTATGCTAGGCAAGTGCTCTACAACTGAGTTACAACCCCAGTCTCCTAGCTGAAGTTTTTATAACTTTGTTATTAATATATGTTGCTTTTCTCTTACTATATTTTATTCTTAAAATGAGAACTTTTTTTTGTACTTAAGTAATTTAAGTATTATATTTTAGGCAAGGAAAAATACTTATATAGACTATTGAGCTCACTTGAATCATAGCTTATTACAATAGTAAATATTTATCCTTCTCATATATATTTTTTTTTTCTCTTTTAATGTTTGACACTTTTTTCCCCCACTAGGAGAGAGGATTCTCTTGATGTTGAGATTTCTGCCAGTGGTTACACAAAGGAAATGCAGGCCAATGATGAACTGCTACATCCAGTAGGTCCAGATGATAAAAGTACTGAAACTGGGGAGGGAACTGATTTCTCATTTTCTGATGAAGAGGTGTCAGAAAAAGCAGAGGTTTATAGGTCAGAAATCAAAAGGGAACAGAACTTTATAGATGAATCAGGTGGTTGCTGTTGGAGATCATCTGGAGAATTAGAACATAAAAACGAAGACAGTTTATTAGAGGAGAGTGCCAAGGCACACAAATTTGAAATGACTGAGTTCAGTCAAGCTTTGGAAGAAATAAATGGACAGGTTTGTGAAAACAGTTCAGTAACTGAATTTTCTGAGGAGAATAACAGAAATGACATCAAGCAAGATGGTCAGACAGGTCAAGGAGAAATTCCTGCTGGCTCTGAAGAGTATGAAGATGAATGCCCTCATCTGATTGCCTTGTCATCATTAAACAAAGAATTCAGGCCTTTCAGGTATATTTTTTATTGATTGCTTTTTACTTTAATCTTGAGACCAATGCTTACTTTGATTCTGAGTGTTTTTGAAGAAAAACCAAATGATATGACAGTTGTACTCTGCATCATTATGTGTAAAATGAAAGCCAAATAACCTTTTTAGTTGTAAAACTTCAAAATACCTTCCTTTTCAGTTAACCTGATTTGAGGCAACCTGTTCCCTAAATTTCAAATAATTCTGCCTTAAAGTACAAATTGATGACTTCCAAAGAATTAACGTAGGTCTCTTGATAAATTGATCAGGTTTGAAATGGATGAGTTCTTTTATTTTCATAGTTACACATCTGATGTATATTTTGAGTTAGATAAAAGCATGTAAGTGTAAACAAATGTGCAGTAAATGTGCTTTCTGTATAAAATGTCTGCAGTGAATTTTCTTGGACTTTGAACCTTCTTTCCTTTTGTTCATATTAGTTAAAATTAGTTTAAATTGATTAGTTAAAATTATATGATAGTGCTGTTTTCCTCTATTAGTATTTTGTTTAGCAGATAATAATGAATTGGACTCAGCTTAGATCAGGAAAGAGTTCTAAAACTTAATTTTTAGATTTGGGAAGCATATCCAGAATCAAACTATAGTTCATTAAATATTGGTTTTATTTGTCTCAAAATAATAATAGAGCAAAATTAAATCAGCTATACACTTAATAAATAATTGGTCTTACATCTCAAGGCTGCCTTTATACTTTTATTTATGAAGTACAACTTGAGAATTTTGTTCCTTTTCCATATAGCTCTGTGTCTTTGTCTCACATCTGTTGTCATTTAAATAATAAACTTAGAAATTAGAGCAGAAGCATATAAGGAAAAAAGTCCAGGTTATCAGTGGTTTAGAATTTTGAGTGAATGTGTTGGTCTAGATTCTCCAGAGAAACAACTGATAGATTTATTACAGATACTCTTCAACTTACTGTGAAGCTACCTCCTGATAAACCTCATAAGTTGATTATATTGTGAGTCAAAATGCATTTAATACACCTAACCTATTGACAGTATAGCTTAGTAACACACTAAAGTGTAGAGTGTATATTGTTTACCCTTATGATTGCATGGCTGACTGTAGCTACACCCTCACTGTCCATTGACAGTGTCCAGCACTTTGAGAGAGAATAATATATCACTAGCCTGAGAAAAAGGTCAAAATTAAAAATATTGCTTTTAGTAAATGCATATCATTGTTGAACATTGTGAAGTCAAAAAAATCAAATCGTAAATGAAGACAGTTTGTATAAGGAATTGATTCATGGGGTTATATAGACCTGAGAAGTCTCATGGTCTGCACTCAGCAAGCCAGAGACCCAGGAGAGCCAGTGGTATACTAGCCCAACTCTGAAGGGTTAACAACCAGTAGAGCCAATAGTTTAAGTTCCAGTCTGATGATAAAAGCAGAAGACTAATGTCCCAGCTCCCGGACCCACAAAGAAAACAATTTCTCTTTATTCTGCCTTTTTGTTCTAACCAAGCTTTCAATGGATTGGATGAGGCCCACCCACATCAGGGAGGTCCATCTCCTTTACTTAGTTTACCAATTCAAAAATGGCTTCACCAGATACACCTGACATAATGTTCAAACAAACATTGGCACCCCATCGTGCAGTGAAGTTGTGCATAAAATTAACTGTCACAATGATAGTAAAAATTCTCATAGTGTTAAGTGGTTTTCTAAGCAGGGAATGGAAATAATAATTTGTTTTCACTCTGAACACATGCTGGTCAAAACCTATTATTCACAGTAGAAGCAAAATAGATGTTGCTGAAAAATATCTCCCATTAATATTATCTGAGTTCTTATGCAATGTGAAAAACAAGTTAGTTTCCATGTTTGTAGGGATTTTAGGTTTTTTTTGTGTGGGGGGGGGGTTAGTTTTTTGGTACTGGGATTTGAACCTAGGGGTGCTTAACTGAGCTATATCCCCAGCCCTTGTTTATTTTTATTCAGAGACAGGGTCTTATTGAGTTGCCAAGTGCCTCTCAGTCGCTGAGGCTGGCTTTGAACTTTCGATCTTCCTGTCTCGGCTTCTCAAATTGCTGGAATTTGAAGCATGCACACCATGCCCAGCTGTGTGCTTATAGTTTTTTGCAGAATCATGGAATACTGTATCTGTTCCCACTCTATCTACTATTGTTTGGGAAAAGGTAGGAAGAAAGTAAAGCAGAGATTTAGATTGTGAGAGGAGGATTTGTATAGTGAAAGAAGAGGTGAAGTTTGGAGCAAAAGAGACATGAATGGTAGAGAAGCAATGAATTTTGGTGGCTGGCACAGTCTGCCATTTTGAATTTTTGATAGGAACTCTCTCAGAATGTTGAAAAATGAAAATTGTTAATACGTTGGACTAAATTTATGTAGTTTTGCCTTCATAGAAATTTTAAATGTAATGATCTTGAGGTATTTTATGTCTAAGCTTTACTTTTAGATAGGAATATAAATTAATTTAGTCAAGCATGACTAATTACATTATAAGAATTAACAAGAAATTGTGGGTTTTTTTTTTTAAGAGATGAAGAAAATGTGACAGATATTAATCAGAAAAGAACAAGAACTCTGAGTGTTACTTCTGCAGGCAGTATTTTAAGCTGTTCGACCATTCCTCCGGTAAGCATTCACACAGCATTTACCAAATGTTGATTTGGTCACTACTGTGAACAGATAAATAAACTCGGTTGCTTGTGAGGATTACAAGACACCTTTAGACATTTGGACTTTACACATTTTATAAAATTATAGCAGGTACAAATATAGTAATGTAAGAGAGTGTTCTACTGGAATGTGCAGAGCTTTTCAGAAAAAAAAGTTTCATAAATTGAACTTGAAGGATAAAATCATAGGTATTTTAGATCAAATGGGGACTTTGTATCTTCACATGTGGTTTTCATTACTTGATTTTAACAGTGAGTAAAATGGAGGCCCAGATAGGTTATGTAACTTTGCTCAGTTATCTACCTGGTGCAGAAAGATGCACCTCCTTCACTAGCTAGTTTGTTCTTGAATTTTCAAAAACAAAAATAGCTCATTTAAAAATGTTTAAAATCTCAGGGGCTGGGGATATAGCTCAGTTGGTAGAGTGCTTGCCTTGCAAGCGCGAGGCCCTGGGTTCAATCCCCAGCACCAAAAAAAAAATGTTTAAAAATCTCAAAAGTTTTTGTTAGTTTTTGTTATTTTTGTTAGATTTGGACATTTAGCAGCAATGTCCAGAGAAATTTCAAAAGGGACACTGGACGGGACAATCAACAAAAATATTCTAGCTCTTATTGAGGAATAGCCTGCCAGCTTTAAGAGCTAACCAGAAGGAAGAATCAGTTAGTTATGTCCCACAGAGCAAAGTCATTTTCTCATTGTCTGCGCAGATATTGTCTGTCCTACTCTCTGACATCAATATTATAAAACTGTATGTAATTCTTACTTGCCATTTAGGAACTACATGAATTTACAAGTATCATGATTCTTCTGATGACTGAAACATAGTTACTCTTGGTTTTCTTGAAAAATGAATCCTTTGGCAGTCAACAAAAACTAGTGTTTAAGCCTATAGCATACCACATTATTTCCTAGCCTTCTTTCAAGACTATGCAGTGATTTGAAAATTGTAGTTTGAACATTCTAGATTATTTTGTAACATTAAGAAAGTAAAGCAACGTACTAATCAGTTTTCTTTATTCATAACTGAAAGGTATGTAAGGTTTATTGACTTTTCTGTTCCTATTTATGGTAAGTACTACCCAAAGACAGTTTAATGATTACTTTTTTAAAACGAGCAAAAAATAAAATTAGTTTAGAAACTAAGAAAGGAGGAAATAAAATGAGCAGATGGAAAGTGAATTCAGAAAAAAATTAACTTTCTTTTCTGAACTTCTCATTCCAAGTTCAGAAATATTGCCGATAAATTAAAATATTCGTACTGTAAGGAATAATATGTGATATTTGCAAAATTAAATCTGAGCCATCCAAAACAAGGTAAAAATAATACCTTATAATGTTTCACACTTTTAGCTCTGGGACCTTTACTTGATATCAGAAACATCTTAACCTTGTCTGACCATTAAAGATGTAAAGTCCTAGAAATCTAATTAGTTCCATATACTTTTTCAATGGTCCAGTAATTTATCTATTTTCTGAACTTAAAATTGAAGTCAATGAAGCATCTTTTAATTACATTAAAAATGTTTCCTTTTAAATATTATTAACCTACCTTTATCATAAATTTCCCACAATTTCGTAATTGCTAATCCACTCTTGGCTTTGATATTTTCTATAATTACTGGAATTTATTTACCCTCCTTTCTCAAAATTAAAGCATAATTTTTAGTTGGTTATTGCATATGAAGAAAAATATTATTAATTCACACTACATCTTCAAATTCTAACTTATGCTTTCTTCCATATGAGAAGATGATGGCACTGACTTTGTCAGAAGACAGGTTAAAATTGTGTTTGCATGTTTTAAGTATTATATTACTGCTCTGATCCTGTTCTTGATACCGATCTCTCCAGCCAGCATCATGAGCATTGAAGTTTAGAGTAGAGTCAAGCCTATAACTATTACATCTGGAGTTTTATGAATTACATTATGAAGGACAAATTTGCCTTCTCAGGAGGGGATAAAAGATCTCTTCAGCCTAGTTTGATCAATAAAGTTTTCTGTCTGATCATTTGAAACAAACTTATCATCTTAATTCTGTATTCTCTTGAAATTTGTGTGACACTGTTTTCTTTGAGGGTAACATTTTATTTTGTTAAAGACCAGGACAAAACAAACTTTGTTACCTCTATTTACTTGACATTTGTTGTTTTGTGATCTGCACTAAGATAAAAGAATATTTTGTGTGCGTACCTTGAAATAAGAGATGTTTTCTTCCTTAAAATAGTTTATGATTTCTATTTATTGACCTTAAACCCTGTTCTCAATAATATATAACAAAATTAAAATATAATTAAACAGTAAGGAAAATTGCTTTTTAATAAATATGTATATAGCTTCCACCTAATGGAACATTTTTACCTTAACAACCAAAAAGGGACGTGGTTTTTCATTAGTTTTTATGTACTCCCTAAAATAACACACAAGTATTTTACTTCATCTTACTCAGTTTTTAAGTGAAGTTTTCTTAACATATAGAAAAATAATTTCATAGGATTTATAAATTATTCTGAATTTGGGAAGCAATACGTGCATATATAATTATCTTACAGTCTCTTCAAAATAAATCAGGGAAAATTCAAACAATAATTAGGAACAAAGTTAATTTTTCCCCCCTTGGAAATATCACATAGGCCCTGTTCTTTTTGAACTTAAATGTGGTACATAATCTACTACTGACTTCCTGTGACTTTCCATCTTCTATCTGCTGGATGCCTTCTTTTCTAGTCCCATTCTTTTCTTTAGTTTTCTATTTGGCAATTTAGGACCTAGTCATTTTTCAAATGACATTTTCTGGGCCTTTTATTACTGGTAATATTTTGTTAACAGACATGATTGGAAATTTGGTTACTTGTTAGCCTGTGATTGGGAAATAATTGTCTTTCAGGGTTCTGTCTTCATGTTTACATTGTTACTAATTATTGTAGTTAAGAAAATGCAGAACAGCTTCAGATTCTGTTCTCCCATTGGGATAGGGTGGTATTCATAGTTCCTAGGGTTTGGGAAAACTCCTAAAACTTTTAGCCGATTCTGTTTTCAGTCTTGAAACTTCTGGAATATCAGGTTATTCTGTCTCAGGCCTTCCTGGGTTTAGGAGGCTGCATTATATGGAGCCATCAGACTCTGCAGAAACATCTCTTTTTTTAAAAAAAAAAAAAACTTAAACTCTGATTCTTCCAATCTTTTTTCTCCCTCTCATCTCATACCTTTCCTTCTATAAAGAATGATTAAACAAACAAACAAAAAAAATAGCTTTAAAGCCTGTTGTTAATTAATTATAACTAAACTGCATTTAGCTTATCTGATCCAGTTTATTATACATATATGACTGAAGAAACAGTACAGTAAGCCAGCTAGCTCATCTAGCCTTCTTTTACCTCTCCAATCCATTATATTTAACTTTTTAGCTTAGCAGATTTTTTTAAATATATGCTACTTTGTACCCAGCGTATGGTAAGGCATATGACCCTTGCTTCTATCTTTGCAATTTTTTCTTCTGTTTTAAGAGACAAGTTGGGTGGTGCAAGGTTATATACTAGCAGGCTTTACTGCTCCAGAGAAAGAAAAATCATTGTGGGTTGACTATTTCAGATTCTTTTTTTCATCTTCTAAGTCATGGAACATGCTGCCTGTGTCTTAACTAAACAAGTAATTTTGGATTTTTGGTCATTCACTGCGAGAAAACATTCTACATTTCCGAAAACAACTATAAGGAAACTTGTCTATGAGTAGTAACTGCTTCTCGGTGTCATTTCAACAACTGAAATTGTGAAGACATTCTTGGGTATATCATCAGCAGTTAATACTTTCAAAAATAATTTCCCAGCCATGTCTAGGCGGGCATGGTGGCACATGCCTGTAATCACGGCAGCTCAGGAGTCTGAAGCAGAGGATCAAGAATTCAAAGCCAACCCTAGCAACTTAGCAAGACCCTGTCTCAAAACAAAAAACGGGGGTGACGGGGTGTTTCTCAGTGGTAAGCAACTACGGGTTCAATCTCTAGTACCAAAAACCAAAACAAAAAACCATGTCTACTTTTACCTAGAAAACAGGATAGTTTTCTAGTTTGTTGGTGGTACAGTGGTGATTTGTATTTAAATAATTGTTACTACTGGTATACATAATAATACTTCTTTAGTTATATAATCTATATTTCTGTTAGGAATTTGATTTTTCTTTTTTGTTTTTGCCACTAGGAATTGAACCCAGGGACTCTTTACTACTGACCCCAGTCCTTTATATTTTTTATTTTTTATTCAGAGAAAGGATCACACTAAATTGCTGAGGGTCTCACTAAGTTGTGGAGGCTGGCCTCAAACTTGGAGTTAGCCTCATGAGTCACTGGGATTACAGATGTGTGCCACCACATCAGGCTGGAATTTAGTTTTTTTAATCTTTGTAACAGTGTCTGCTATTTTATCACTGGTTCCTATAGTACTGTCAGTGGGATTTTTAAAACTCATGCTCTTAACAGATATAAATTTAAAAGGCATTAGCAATATGTGTCATTATCTCAGCAAATTTGTGCTCCTTATCAAAATGGTTATCAGTGATACTAATATGTAAAATCTTTCCAGGAACTGGTGAAACAGAAGGTTAAACGTCAGTTGACAAAACAGCAAAAATCAGCTGTCAGACGTCGATTACAGAAAGGAGAAGCAAATATATTTACCAAGCAGCGGAGAGAAAACATGCAAAATATTAAATCAAGTTTGGAAGCAGCTAGCTTTTGGGGAGAATAATAAAAACAATGGATATTTTTAACGTATATTTTTTAAGTTATCATAACCCTGTTTACAGCCACTGTAGTGTCTATTGAACCAAAGCCAATAAATAGATAAATAAACCCTCTTTCATCTTTCAATTTGACTTATTCTCAGTGTCTTCCAAAGAATAATTATAGTAATTCTGCTAAAGCAATCCATTTTTTCAAGTAATTTATTCAACTATGGTTTTCAAAATAACTTTGTTAGAGTCCTTTGCATATTTTAAAGTCTCAATATCATTTTTGTTTTGTTTGTTCTCTACCTAGAATAGTTAATTCCTTGATTTTAAATCCCAGCCTTCTCACTTAATAACAAACAATTTAAAGCAAGTCATATTTCTTTCTCTTGTCCTGACAGACTTTTCTTACTTTTAAAATTGGATTTATAACTACTTTGTACAGTTGTTTTGAGGAATACATGAGACAGTGTGCATAAAGCAGTTAGAATAATGCCTAGCTCATTATAAGCATTCAATAAAGCGTAGCTATTAGAATGATAATTATATGACATTTATCTTTCTGAAATTTTGCTGACAACCTAGTTGCCTTTTATTTAGCCATTAGGAGAATTCACTGCTTTTTACTCTTTAGAATAAGCTAGTAATGCATATTTACTTATTAGGTTACCCCATTATATCTTTGGTGTTATTTACATTGACATGTGGTCATGGTAACAAAAACTTGAGAAGTCCCACAGAGATTTTTACAGTTGGCAGTTTTTATGCAGGGCCAAATGGGTAAAAGGGGATGATGAGAGGAGGCAGAAGGAATGAGGAATAAGATTTTTTTTTTTTTTTTTTCTATTTATGGGTGAGTCCAAAACACGTTCTTTTCTCGGTGTTAACAGGTACTTATTTTAGGAAGTAAATGCATAAGTAGTCATAGTTCCTCAAGGACTTCGTAATTTAGTGAGATATGAAGGTGGGGTGCCATGCATAGGGTTCCTGCTCCTGCCCTGATTAAGTCTCCAGCAGCTCTGGAGTAGTCTGGGAGTGGAAGAGCACCCGCAGTAGAAATGGCCACTAGATGGCACTGTCACCCCACAGTCACCAATAGGATGTCCTTCCATGCTTCTATGATTTATGATCTACCAGAAGAAATAAATTATTTTGCAGTATTGATAAAGACATCACACTCCCTTTTACCTTTGTAAAATTAATGTTGACTACTGTTCAACACCCTTTATTGTGTAATAGTCTAATATATAGGCACAAGAAAATGTCAGATCCCTTTGCTTCAAAAATGAGACTTAATTTTGGAAGCATTTACATAGCCCTACTTTAAATTTTAGATATGTCTTAAGCTCAGGTATTCATTTTTATATTCTGTCTGAAGCATTTTTATAACAATGTTGAAGACGGCTTAATAGAATCAGAATATTTTGGAATACATTTTCTTTTATTCAGTGTAGAAAGCAAATTAGGAATAAAATGATATGACCTCATTCTGCTTGGCTCTACTCAGCTGACTGAGTTGATCTACATAAAATGCTCATCACTATTTTAGAAACAAATATACATGCTTCATACCCTTCATAGCCTAGGATTTCATGAGGCAACAGGACAAATGAAATCAGAAATGGAGGCATCACCTCATTTGAGCAGAGATTAGTGTTAGATACTGAAGATTTAGAAATAAGGGATATAATAAGGGCTTTATTTCTTTGTGGGCTATATTTTGTTTAAAAACTAGTCCAATCATAATAGTTTAAAATTTGGGAGGGGGGGGCGGGTAGCCATCAGAATTTGTTCTCTCAGACAAGCGATAACCCTCCGATTTTAAAACATCCACACAGTGAACAATGAACAACAGAAAGCTTTTTTTCCAAACTAGAATTTTTATATTGTGATTTAAAACACTTGGGCAGACTAGGGGTTTAGTTCTGTCATAGTGTTTGTCTACCTTGGGTAAAGCAAGCAGATCAGACCCATCACCACACCAAAGAAGAAAAACAAAACTTGCATTTGGGTATTCCAAATTTAAATTTTGGTTCTACCACAAATCTCAAGTACCCTCTTTAGTCTCTAATCTAACCTTACTTTTTTCAGTTTGCAAACTGGGGACATTTCATAATGCCTATCACAGGGTTGTTGTACAAAGTGATAATGTGATACATAACTATATAGTAAGTTAAAATGCCTTCTTGAGGTTATCAAAAGGAAGGTTCCACAGACTAACCATCTTTTCTGTTTTCAAAGCCACTGATATTTAAACTATGATCCTTTGTCGTGTATTTATCAAGACACGAACTGGAGGCATAACCCAGTGGAACAGCATATACCTAGCATATTCAAGGTCTAGTTCAATCCCTGCAGCCCTCTTGCCCTAAAAAAAGATGCTTTTCTTGCATTGTCTTGCATAGTCTACTTACTGTTCCCATCAAATAAGCATTTTCTACAAAATAAATGTGTGGTTTATATTTGTGCTGTTTGGGTGGCCATTGATCAGTTCTTTAGCACACAACTGACTCCTTGGGCTATCTCTAGAACCATAAAAATATTAAAAGGTCACTAATTAGAGGATTCGTGCAGCTCAAGTTAGTTAATCATTTTTTCTACCACTTAGAATATTTTCCAATTAAATGAGCTGAACAGTTGCCCAATTAAAGAGCTCTACCTGATGCTGTGCTCCAGGTTTATCAGCCATAGCAGAGGATACAATGATGAGTTCACTAGTTTCTCTGGCAGAGCACTTCCTTCCTGGGGTGTGGGTTTGTTTCATTGTTGCATATGCAGTACTTTGTGTGGGCAAAGGCTCACCATCCGTGTTCTTTATCCTTCCTTAGAACATCTCCCTAAAGAGCATCAGGTCACATCTTGGTTTACCCTAAATTTGCTTTATGAAATACTAGAGCTATCTTACATAACTGTTTAGGACTCTGGACAACAGTTCTGGGTTACAGGTATGATGTTCAGAAATATGGGAATAACTCCAAAGCCTACATCACTTTCATAGAAAGGCTATCATTCACAAAGATTCTTATATTTTTAAAATTAATTTTTTCTTTTACTTAATAGAACATTTAGAATCAAATTATTATTCGTTTAGTTTCTTAAAGAATGCTTCATGATACAAATTGGGCCATGATATATTTGGGCCATTTATCACAATATTATGTTCTTCCCACTTTTATTAAAAAAAATAATCACTTGAAATAAATGAATTTTTATAAAACTACTTACTATTCTGCTATTGATAGAAGAGTTTTGGCTAGATTAGGAAGAAAAATGTGCGTTTTTCCCATATCAGTTTTCTAAATGTTTGTATGTGTACAGTGTTATCAAGGGGAAGAGTACACAAGTTTCTGAGATACAATTTTTGCTGGCTGAGAGCCTCCACTGTATTTGGAGAGGCAAGAATAGACACACAGCATAACTACATGACAGTATAAAGCAGATTCTACCTAAGAGTCTAGTATCACTCATTGCTGCCAAGGAAGTTTCAAGGACAGTCTGAGTGAGAGAAGTTGGGGAGTGGCTTTGTGGAAAGGGGATTTGGTTGAATATGTAGACTGAAAAAGGGAGAATTTGCAAAGGAGGAAATCATGCAGAAATTCCAAAAGACAGAAGTGAATAGTACGCTTGCTCTGCCATGGTTGGTGAAAAGTGGTTACTCAGCAAAGAACCAAGTCAAAGGTGATTTCAAATTTTAAAGGAAGGAGAAGGAAAAAATGTATTAAGAAAAAAGTAGTGCAGCAACTTGATTTTAAAGAATGGAGAAAGGATCAAGGGAAATTTGTCAATGTTAGAATGAATGGAGGGAACCTGGAATAGAATCTTAAAGGTTACCCAGTTCACCTAAGTCTTAAGGTTGAACAATCTTGAATACACTCTATTGTATTATACTATAGTTAGAGATCCCTATGACCTTGTTTCTACTGTAGAGATAAGAAAACATCTTTAGATGTAAAATTTCTTGCCCAACTCACAGAGTAAGTGTGAGAAGGGGTAGGAGGGAAGGATGGAATTGATAAGTAATGAAAGGTGAGTGGTGGTTTAGAGGTTGTACTCAGCCTGGGGATGTCTCTCACCAAGCACTGAGTTCCATAGTGATTTTTCTTCTTCTCACTATAGAGATCTGAGAGAAGACAACTTCACAACCAGGTTTTGAGTTCTATCGTATACAAAGTTTCCTTGCCTTCTAGAAAATAAAGTGGGTTTTTTTTTTTTTTTCGTTTGTCTGTTTTTTGTTTTGCTATAAAAAGCCTTTTCCATGTTCCCATCACATGCCCAAGAAAACCCATCACTAGACAGAAGCACTCAGTAGAAACAAACTCCTAACATTTTTATTGGTAGGGGGAATTAATGCTGGAGGGAGTAACTTCTCTTTGAGCTCCAGGCTACTGAGATACCTAGAGAAGACCAGAAGAATTTATTATTCTATAACTTGGTATTTTTCCAGTTTTCAATATGTGGAAACCATTCTCCTTTTCTATACAGTCTCCTATTCCTCCTTTTTTAAACAAATTTTGCAAGGAAATAATGTTGCTTCTTTGTCAGCAGGATGCATGCTAAGTGCAGTGCTCTGGTCCCGACTGCATAGAAGGGAAGTGGAAATTGTAGCTTACAATGTGAAATGGACGAGCACTAGGCTTTCATGTTAATGTAAGCATATCCATAAGTGTAGTTGGGATTGAATTAAGAGTATATTGATGACGCAGCCTTTACAGGAAACTTCATCTAAAATACATGGAGCTGTGAAATTACTGGTTGCTGGAACTCAAGATCATCAATTAATATTAGACTTAAGTCATTTGTTTATAACCAATAAACATTCTCACTCAGTTTGTTTTAACCTGATACTTTTTTCTTAGCCTAGATTTTCATTTTAATTTACTCATTATTTTTTGAAAAGAGTTAAACATTTTAAGTGACTCATACCTCCAGAAACATGACTTTACAGAAGAAAAAAAAAGGCAGGTCCAGTTAACCCATAAATCATGTGCTCATGCCCACCCCTAGCACTATATTATAGAGAATCCTCTTCATTTGAGGAGTAGCTCCTAGACTTTGCTGAAGTTCAGAAGCCTCTTTTAGAATCAGTCTGAATACATGATGACAGTAAAATCTTCTATCAAGTTTTTCCCTGAGAAGCCAACAATATGAATTTCTGTCCTGGAAGAAGATGTCTGAGAAAATGGAAGGAGAGAAACCAATAATTAAATCAACTTTTATGAAAGAGAAAAAATATTGTTATGAAAGCTACTGGCAAAATCCATCCCCCAAAAAAAACAAATTAAAAAAAATTATAAAATTGTTCTTTTTATAATGTATATTATGTTGGAAGACACCACCTACAGGTGAAGTAACCAGGTCAGTTTTCATGGACATACTTCTGATGATCAAAGAGCTTGACATTATTATCCCCAATCTTATAAATTTGAGCATCCAAATTCTCACAGTTTTAATTAATTCCAAGTTTATCATAAATATATTATCCTTTGAACTAGCAAAGCCTCCCTCAGTGAAATCTTTGGCCTCTCATGTATTTCTTGAAGAATTAATTTTGCTTCTCTCGGAAACCAGATACCAAGACAGGACTAGGTAATTGGCTATGTAAGGCCATCAATACAGACTCAGGCAGGAGTGCCAAATACATACGTCAATAAGAAGGGTCAGATAAATAAGAGGCTTACTTTCATGGTATTTTCTGGTTATGAGGGTTGATCCTGACTGTCCTGACAAAGGTAAAGGGCAATTTACTAGTGTTCTTTTAATAATTTTCTATAAAGAGGAAGAACTGTACATTCCCTTAATCTATAAATTGAATATTAATCATTTTTAAAATTATTTTTTGTGTAACTTAATGGTTTAGTTTTTACTGATGATTTCCTAAATTTAGTGAAATATCAATGAACAAATGCCTGGAATAAAATGCTTTTATGGTACTTATATTTTTAAACTTTTGTCTAGAAACCATCTGTAGTTGCCTTTCCAACTGACCCTGTCATAAACATTTTGATTCAAACATCTCATTGGTCCCTTCCCAGGAGAAAGTAAATAAATGAACGCTGAGTGGCAATTCATGCTTTTAACTTGTTCCTTCCCAGTTGATAGCAGAGTTGATGCTAACCAGCCATTCATTCCTCCTACTGCTCTCTTCCTAGTTGAGGCTAAACAAATCTGAAGCTAAACAGTCGTTAGTCATTACCTCGGCAGAACCAGCTTCTTCCTGGCACTTCCCTTTCTTCAGCCTCTCAAGTAACCTCAGAAACACTCTGGAACACAGCTTCAACCCCCTTTAGCCAATTCTGCATCTAGCCCTTCCAGTTCTGTCTCACATTAGAATTTGGAAGGAGTTCCTATCAGTGATTTCTCATTATTTCTATGAAATTTTTTCTCTCTATATTAAGGGTTTCCGACTGCATGACTTTGATTCTTTTTCATTGTATCTATTTTATCTTAAATTGTAAATTTTTAAGAACAAAGGTAAATCTTTTTGAAAACCAAGATAAAACATAAGCAAATTAGAAAAGAGGCAATTAATTTCTAGAAAAACAAAAGTTGTACAAGAAAGAAAATACAATCAGAATATAACCCTCAAGCCATAGTACTTATCTAGCTGTAATTTAAAAAGCCAACTACCAATTTAAACAAAAGTGTATGAAAACCACATTAGAAGAATAGGAAGAAAAATATGTGTGTGAGTGTTGGATGGTCAGGAGAATCATTCTCATTTTCCTTGGGAAGAAGAAAATAGGTAGTAACTAATAATATCTAAAAATTAACAGTAGAAACTTCCTGAAGAATAGAAAAAATGTTTAAAGTTGCCATCCTTGGGGAGTAGGAACTAGTCACTGGTCAGGCTAAGCCAGGGAACCACCATATTATAAATTTATAATATTGTTTTGGCTTTGAAAACCATGTACACATATTGCTATAAAAATAAACATTTAATTAAAAAGTAATTTTAAACAAGAATCAAAGCACAAAAAAGTGAAAAAAATTTAAATTTTTTAAAAAGTTAAAAAATTATTTCAGACAAGGTCATCTTCCTAAATTGCAATCAATTTCCTCTCCCTTAGTCATCTGATTCCTTCGAATCAGCTAGGGCTGTTACCACAGGCCTAGTCACGGGAGCCTGAATGCCTTGAAATGAAATCTTTTTGAACCTGGAGTGTCACCAACCTCACCTGCAGGCTCTCCTGCCTCCTGCCTGGCCACCCCTGGTCTCTTCCTCCAGAGTAGATAGAGCACATTATAGCATGGGGGGTGAGGGTGGGGTTCAGGTCCTTCCTGTTTTTAATTAAAGATGATTCTATGATGCATGTATTATGTTTTCTAAATTCTTGATACTATTTTAATTGGTGCTCCCCTTATGATTTTTTTAACTGTAATCAGCTAACAACAAACCATATTTACTGGAATGAGAGGCATCAATTTTCCTTACCAGTAAAATATTATTTCCATAGTCTTTTGTGGTTGCATAGTGCATGAATTGTGCAAAAAATGCCACCTTGATTTCTCATTTTCTCAAAGAGCTCTGTACTCCCTGAAGCTTGGTGAATATGTTGTTGCACAGGGCTGTCTGTCTTCTGTCATCATGGGGTAATGAGTTCCGATCACTGAGTCTGTATTCAGGTGCCATTTCTCCTCCTTCAGATTAGTGCTCTAGCAAGAACTTTTTTTAAAAATTTTTATTTGTTCTAATTAATAGCATGTGACAGTAGAATTAGAACATCATTTCAGTTTTCACTGCAGTCATCGACCCTTGCTTCTGAACTTTAGTTGTGCTTTTGGCATGTGCATTTGGGTTAATGTCACAGTGAAATCCAATGTGTGAATGTGGGACCATACAAAAATGGACGCATTACTCAAGGGTTTCTCAGGCTCTTCCGCCTCCATCAGTTGCTTTGTACATCAAAGAGAGAGAATAGTAAGAAACCACATAGTTGGTTTTCTGACTGTTTTACAACAGCACTTTAAAGTTAGAACTCTTTACAGACATTCAAGGAAGAAATGCATAAGCAAAGTTTTAAGAAAACTTTTATTGAAAGATTGGGCTTACTGAAGAAACTATGCTATCTAACTGGAATGTTGTGTAATCTACATTAGAATTCCTGTTTTCATTTCATGAAATGTAACTCATTAAAGATCATGATGTTTATATGAATTTGTCTCTGCAAAGCTGCTTTGGTGTTCTCTATGAAGATGTTCATAGTTTTGCCTTCTTTATAAAAACCTTATGGAGATTGGAGATTATTTTTCAGAACAAATTCTTAACCTTTCATTGTATTTAGCATTAGCAGTAAGCATCTTTGAATTCATCATTTTGATTTATATCTCTCAGATTGATAAATGGATATGAGGTCAACTGTAGGAATAGCAGTGATTTGTTTGAAGATCAGTCCAACTTTTAGGAAATAAATACATGACTTTTCAGAGGACTAGAATATCTGTGATAATACTTGTGCTCATTCATAACATAGTCATAGAATCACAGATGTTAGAACTGAAAGAGAGCATCCTGCTGAATCTTATGCATGAGAACTATAAGCTCAGAGGAGATGAGTGGCTTTTCAAGGTTAAGTAGATAGCAAATACCAAATCTTAAGTTCCATTGATCCCAAATTCATCATTCTTTCTATCACATTATACTATCAAAATATTTTTAAGTCCTGCTTAAGAATTCTACTTAAGCCCACAGAAATGCCCATTTACTAATCAAAATTCAAGCACCAATAATTTCTAATTGTCCTCTGGTTTTATATTATCAGTCTTATGTTTTTAAGAAATCCATATTATTTTTCTGGTTCTCTAATGGCAACATTAATTATCGTGGCTTCCAATGCAATATCACACTGCAATTACTTGCATTCATTTACAGTTAACGTCAATAACTATATGATAGCTTTTTTTGTCCACAAACCATTTGTTTTAAAGCATAAACTCGCCTCCAAAAAATTTTTTTAAATTATAAACTCCTGGACTGCAAAGACATTAATGATTTTCCTGGGCGGGAGGTGTTGCTTAGTAGTAGGGGTTCTTTCTTACTTACCGTGCAAAAGGCTCTGGGTTCATTACTCAACAACAGCAACACACACTCACACACATATGCACACATACACTTTCCTATTGTATATAGGCTGCATTAAGTGCACTTTGCTACCCCAAATAAGTATCTTAATATGAAGTGTGAGTGATTTCTTTCAAGTTCGTGTGTGTGTATGTGTGTGTGTGTGTGTGTGTATAAGATCTCAATCAATCAATGTCTTTTATGCTCTGGGGCAGTACCACGTTTGTGTTTTGTGTGGCCTACTCTCCCTGTGGGCATTTGCCAGGTGATAGTCGTTATAATAAGAATTGCTGCTACAACCCCATTCCTTCCTTTTCCTTTTATTAAGCCCACACTTCTACAAAATAGCTGAAGAAACTGATCACATGGAAGACATTTTATTTTTATATAGTCTTTAAAGGACTGGTTTCAGTTCATCATAAAATACAACATAATTATGGAATCTGAAAATTGGAAAGAACATTGGAAAACAGCTTCTTAAGTCTACTGTGGAAAAATATTTTAAAGAAAAGCAAAGAAATCCTCCAAAATTCTTCAATAACTAATATAGCTCATAATATTAGAAATCAGTTATTTTATTACTGTTACAATGCTTTGTTTTTGCAATTGGATCACTTGACATATTTATGTCTGTTGTCAAAAGATTATTTGGCAAATTGTTACAGGTGGTATTGATCACAGATTTTAAAAAAGTCTTGGTTTTCTTAAGACCCTTTAAAAAAAATTTTTGTAGTTGTAGATAGACAGAATTCCTTTATTTTATTTGTTTATTTTTATGTGGCACTAAGAATCAAACCCAGTACTTCACACATGCTAGGCAAGTGCTCTGCCACTGAGCTACAGCCCCACCTCTTTAAGATCTTTTAATAACTACCTATATTCTTTGAAAGGTATATTTTAATTTCTGAGATTTTTTGACAAAATTCTCATGAAATGTAAGATAATAATATAAGACTGATATAAGAATCAATTAAAGTCCACCTTGGAAATGATTTTCCTTGAAGGATAAATAGAGAAATAAATGTTCCCAAGCAAACTGTATAACCGTTCACCAGGTTTGCCCCATCAGAAGTGACTATATTTGAGGGTACTAAACTGGTTTCCAAAGTAATGCTCATGAATTTGGCACAAAGCACAATCTGGCTATAGTCACTATCTTTATAGTACTCCTTTACCAAGGAGAATTTAGATCGTGTTGATTATACTGATTATACATGCCAGGCAGTCCTGAGCTGCTTCTATGTTACTTAGGAAATTTTCTTGAGAATAAGTTTCTTGATTTCACGTTCCTGGGGGCAGTGTAGTTGGGAAAAAAAAAAAAAAAATCAAGCAAGAAAGCTGCACAGCATTCAGGCAAAATCTGGTTGGAGAGGAAATCTGTTCCCATGATTAGCGAGCTTCCCCAGCTAGCCTGTAGGTGGGTGTGTTTAACAGAAGGAAGCAATGGGGACCGCCTGTCAGCCAGCCTTTCGAGCTAATTAGCTCAGCATACAACAAAGATAAGTGAGCCCGAGAGGAGGGCCCCCTGAGGGGTCTTTAGATTCTGGGAAATGTCTGATTGGCAGATGTTAAAAGGGATTCTTTGGTAATCCAGTGCATCAATGAGCTGCACAAATTCAGTCCAGGACTGCAAGAATTCAGGCATGAGGACACTGTGCAGCAGGCTCACACAGGCAGACCCGAGATGGACAGAACCTTGGAATCTCTGAGACACATCATTGCCCAAGTCTTGCCTCACAGAGACCCAGCTCTAGTCTTCAAAGACTGTAAGTACTGAATGGAAAAGAAGTTTTTTGACTTTAGAAAATAGTTCTAAACGTCTAGTCACATCCCATTTAAGTATGAGTTCTTCTAAATCTCTGTAGTCGTGTTCTGTGTCCTAAGTGATGTTTAACTTAGGACTTCAGTCAGAAGAAAGATTTCATTTCACCTACTGGCATGAGGCGCTGGGTTATTTTGCAGTGACACATCTTGCAGGACTGTTTAGAAGTCCTTTCTTCTAAAATCTAAAACCCGCCAAGTCTTAATGAACTTTTCCAGATGCTTTTTAAATAAAGCAAGACTGACTGGAACCAAGATTAAAACTAAAAATAACTTGGAAATGATAATAAAATATACCTGTATTTATTAACCTGTTTAAGCCTCCACAACATATATTAGTTTTGTTAGACCAAGTATTGTGTTTCTATAAAAATTTTTGTCGCAAACAAAATTTAATAATAAATCACCAATGAGCTCCTTAATTTTGATAACAAATTATAACACTTCAGTTAAAAATAAAATAAGAAGCTCCCCCCAACAACCTCTGCAACACCCCACCCTTTGGCATAGCAGTTATTTCAAAATCTTTTTAAAAAAATTATGAAAAATAATTAAATCAAGCTTTCCAATTCTAGCAATACTATTAAACTATTTGTCACATAACTTCGTTTCTGGAACCAATTTGATTTCCTGCTGCTGCAAAACAGACTATCTTCACATTGTATCTTATCTACAGTGGGTTTCATATTACAAAGGGCTTCTGAAATAGAACTTTGCTTTGGAACTGCCCAAAAGGTAAAATGCATATGGATTTTTTTTTTTTTTAACTTCAATCGGTTACAGCTTTCCTCCTTGTGAATCTAGTTATGTTTGTCTCCATCAAAACATCAATGGTTTGGATTTTGCTTTCTGATTACTGAGTAACGTTCCTTTCCAGATGTCCTTTTAGTTTATATTTCTCATATGTGTGATGAAGAAAGAGAAATGTTGGGCCATTTTATTCTATAAATTTTTCCTCTTAGAATTAAATTGTAACCAATCTACCCTCTAAGGCATAAAGTGAAAGCCTTTTCTTCTTCCTCTTCTTTTTCTTTTTTAATATTGTCTGCAAGCATTTGTCAATAGCTATGTTGGAGCTAATAAAAATCACTCCATCCCCTAGCCTAGCCTGGAGTCTATTCAGGCGTGGTATGTTTCTTTAAGTGAAAAGAGAAGGAAAGAATGTCTCTCTCCTACAAAGGCTCTGAATTACTAGTGAAGGATAAAAGGGCTTTTCGGCTGCCCAAAGCTTTGGATAAATTATATAGGACCAGGGGACTTATGCTGAGGGTGGAGGCAGTAAAAAGAAATAGAAGATTTTTCCCTAAGCTCACTGTAAATTTAAGAAGTTTAAATCTGAGATTGTATGCCGCACTTTTTAAACTGATCTAAATTCCAGAAATTGCTTACAGTTTAGAAGAGAGAATAGAATTCTTTAGAGGAGGTAATAATAAAGCTTATATTAAGTTCTATGACCCAGGCCTTTGTAGGCGGTCTTTCATATGCAAAAACAAAAAGCGTCCCATTTTATATATTTCATTCATTGACACAGAACCTAGATTTGACGGCATAGCACTGCCTGTTTATCCTAGCAGGGGCTGCTACTCAGCAATTGCTTGCCTGGCTTAATGTGTATGAATATTAAGCAACTGGCCCTCTTTCTTTCGGTTTTTATAATGTGAAAAATGACTAAATAAAAGGGAGTCAAATGGTAAATTTCTGTACCAGGAGTTTCCATAGCATGAAAACATCACTCGCCATCCTATGGAATCAGCGGGGATGCAGAACAGCAAGTCTGGTTGAGGTCTAAACCATGCCTTGGCAACCTGTAGGTGCTGCACATGCCAGAGTTTGGCACGTGGACCTCTTTTCTCTGGCACACTCATAAGTTTCTGCCACCACACTCTTGCTGGCAGCCTATAAAAAACTGCCACCAGCTTTGAATGGCAGGTTCTGAGAAGCTCCCTCTCTTCCTGTTCACTCCTGGCTCCTCCCTCTCTGCCACCCCTTCCAACCTTTCTGCCAGAAGGGAAGGGCTGAGTACTTGAGCACATCACTGCCAATTAAGAAAAATGGTCACCTTGCTTTCCTGCAAGCTGAAAAGCTGATCCAAGAATTTTTAACAGCTAGCTCAGTTAAACAAAGGAACATTAAAAATAAATAAATAAATAAACCTTCCAGGTTTTTCTGAATTTTTCTTCTGTGAATGCAAAGGCAGTGCTTGCCCTCTTCACTATTTGGACACATGTAAGGCGGGAGTGTAAATGATCATTCTATTCATTCATTGCCCTCCACTGGCTTTTGAATTGCTTAAAAACAATAATTGGTCAGAAAAAGTACCCAGAACATTTTCTGGTCAGAGACAGATGCACATGGGAACAGTTACATTCATTTAAGGAAATGAACTTCTAAAGTTTTTTCTCAGGCAAGGAGGTCCTTCAAATTTTACAATATGTTAAATCTGTCATTTTATTTTAGAGGAGGTGTTCATCTGGCAGTAGTTGTGATTTGTCTTTTATTTTCTCTCCTGAAAGGAAATTAATTCCATAACACGTTTTTTGTTCTTTATTCACTGTTTCACATTTCAAATGAAAAATAATGGAAAGAGATTTTAAACAAGGCAGTCTCCCAATATAATCTAGGCTGACACTGGACTGTTCTTCACTACATCACTGTCTCTACTTTGTAACAAGTAACACTGGATATTTCTATACTACCAGACAGGATATCTTTGCAGAGAAATTATAGAATATCTCCATGTTGCCCTCTATTCTCATCTTTGTGAAATATCCAGGTTCTGATCATGAGTCATGCATCACAATCAAAGATGAGCTATCATGAACGAGACCCTGGTGTTCTTTCAAGGGAGTATCCGTGCCTACTGTTTGCCATTGTCTGGCAGGTCCTCACTTGCTTTCTCAAAAGAGATCATCACATGACTTCAAGAGAACTGCACTTGCAGATCCTGATCTGAGTGTTAACTCTTCAAATAGCAAGAGTGTAATATGCTTATCAGTCATTCAGGGACTCTTCCTTCATCCATTTAATACTAACGTGAGGATGGCAAGTCCTGGCCATGTACCTCCATCCCTTATTAGCTACATTATCTTAACCTCCATGAACCTCAGTTCCCTCACCTGTAGATAACAATGGTATGTATTGTGGGATTGCTGTGGACAGTGTTTCTAGTAGTAGGGATGGAGGCACAGGATACAAATTCTGTCTTCCAGTTCCTCACATTTAATGCCTAAAAGACTCAGGTGTTGGTTACCGTGTCCTTGAGTTGTAATAGCAGTATCTATTAGGAAAACAATGAGGGTAGAGAAATGGGCTCCTTCAGGAGTGCGGAGGGAGGCTTTTGGTCTATCTGAGCAGAAGTGTGTTGAGAAAGTGGGAAGGAAGGGCATTTTGCAAAGGAGGGTTACGGAGGATTGAACTCAGGGGCACTAGACCACTGAGCCACATTCCCAGTCCTATTTCGAGTTTTATTTAGAGACAAGTTCTCCCTGAGTTGCTTAGTACCTACTTTTGCTGAGGCTGGCTTTGAACTCACTATCCTCCTGTATCAGCCTCCCAAGATACTGGGATTATAGGTGTGGAACATTTTTGAGGAGAGAAAAGTCTTGTCCAACAGTCATGCAAGAAGTATGTCCTGGGAGGATGCAAGTTGGGTCTGACTGACACTCAGGCAATAAGGAACCATTGGAGTTAACCATGATCCTAGATAAGTTCTGGGAGTTTATGGCTTTATGGTACATTGGGGAAAAGCTTATATTGACATCTGTTGTAGCTACACTTCCTAATACCTATGTTAGAGGGAATTGAAGCTTTTTCTCAGCAAGAAACAATTCACCAGCTCAGGAAAGATGTAAGATTTGTGAATGTCAAATGTGCCTATGGGGAGAAACCACTTTTACTAACTGAAGGCCAAAATCAAGACACACTTTCTTAAAAAAAAAAAAAAAAAAAAATTTAAAATCTGTCTTAATTATCATTATGAAAATGAATTTTTTCTAGCACTGACTGTATAAAGTGACATAATATTTTTCCATAGCTTATAAAATAGTAAGATGGAACCTGTACTACACGTTGCTCAACTGAAGAAAATTTCTCACATATTTGAAGTGCATTAACTCTTTTATTTAGGAAAACATTTTTCTGCATGAAAGGTTTTATTTACATCAGATAGGTGAATACTTTACTTCAAAGAGTATATTTTTACCCTTTGGAAAAATTGGACCAGACTATAGAGCTATTAAAAACATCTTAGTAATCATGAATCTGGCTATATGCAGCAGAAGAGAGCAAAACCCTGGAGAGTCAAGTATTTTTTCCATACATGCTTTTTAGTGTAGTTACTTGAAATCTATAAATTTGATGATACATTTATAGTATTCACATTTCACAGAAAGGAATGGAGTAGGAGGGAAAGGATGGAGGTCCTTGTGTGGTAAAATCCCTACACGAGGCATTGTGTTGCACAATATAAACCGTGCCTGAAAGAATATACATCTCAGAAACAAAAACTCCACTGTTTGCTACCTCATTTTAGAATAATGACTGCATCTTAATTATACTAATTTAAGCTCTAATAATTTTAGCATTAAACTATAGATGTGTGTTTTATAGAAGCCTATTCAAATGATAGTTCCACTTTTTTATGGATGCAGCTATTTTTAAATTTATACTAAGAAAAAAATGTAGATTTCAGTTTAGCCATCAGGGACATAAGAACTGTTTGAGGGGCTAGGGTTGTGTCTCAGTGGTAGAGTGCTTGCCTTGCATGTGTGAGGCACTGGGTTCAATTCTAAGCACCATATACAAATAAATGAATAAAATAAAGGTCTATCAACATCTAAGAAAAATTTTTTTAAAAACTGACATTTGACAGAGTTTAAATACTGAAAGTCTCAGCACCAAAGGAAAATTTTTCAAAATAGTTGGGGGAGGTAGCTTCTTGATCACTTAAAGGTCATATCTGTGCTGATAGTTATATTTCTTATGTATAAATAAGACTTAACAGGTCAAAATAAAATATGATAGACACCCATCCTGTGAGACCCAAGCTGTCTCATCTCACCAGAGTTTTCTTTTTTTTAAACAGCTAAGATTTGTTAGCCTGAACTCAGTTTTAACAACTTCTGAAACTCATGTGTTAAGTTACAGGCCATAATAGGATACAGCTGCCTAAGGGTGAGTTTCTAAGTTACGATCTTTCTGTTTAAATGATACGGTTTTACTGATTATGTGCTACAGATTGATTTAAGAAATGTAAGACAACTTTAGAAGCCCTTCATAAAAGAATCTTCTTTATTTAATACATTTCATATTGAAGTTTTAACCCCAAAGGCTCTGTATTTCTTTTCCTCCATGTTCAAATGCCCATTAAAGTTTAGTCTGTAGAAGTAGTTAAAATAATCATATTTTAAAAGAAAGAAAAAAAGAGTCTTAATGGAAGTTTATTCTTAACAAAACAGCCAATTATTACCCTGTCTCTGGTTTTCTACATTTTCTCTCTGGTGTCCACAAAATGTTGTTTGACTTATGGTTTTGCCTTTTTTTCCTGGTATGATGATAATCAGTTGATCCCTATTTTGAGCTCATCTTGTTAAGCAGCTGTGGAACCCATCATTTAGTCACCACTCCACTGGCACTCATGGCCCGTCCTATTTAGTTTACATATCTCTCATGTGGCCCTGCACAGCCTATTATCACTTCACTGGGGTGTTTTTGTCCACACCTAAGTTGTAAGTCCCAGGGAAGAGCTGGATCTTGTACTTTTTTGAAACCCCAAATTGCCTACCACAGAGACAGGCATCTGAACAGGTGCAAAACAGATGGTTTTTGATTTCTGATTGGTTGATCTTTCTTCTTCACAATAAGGGGAGAAGATTTTTGCCATTGGCAGGTGTTCTCCTTTGTGATGAAGGGACCCTTCTAATCCATTCATCCACTGCCACAGTTATCACAGGCTAACCCCTTGCAGGAATAAGTTGACAGTCAAATAGATAGGAGCAAGCTTGGAGCACAAGGGGCCATACAGGTAAACACAGTCACACCAGGCAACTCAGCCAGAGAGATGCTTCCACCTGGACTTAGAGCAACTCATCATCATCCCATTCCCCACAGTAGTACAGAGGCTTAACTTACCCATCCTTATGTCCATCCTCAGTATGTACCACCAACTGTGGGTCTCCAAGGGCCATGCCCATGCTGTTCACGACCAAATCCTATCTGTGCCTTGTATATACACACTGGTTAGATGACTGTGTCAGGTATTGAGAAGTATTCTTAAAATGACTATTTACAGGCAAGGAAGATATATAATACACTTAAAGCCCCATTTGTAAAGACTTGACTATTTTAAACAAAGTAGAACTGATAATCAAGCAATCTGTGTAACAGAAACTTATTTGGTAATCTAAAATCAAAGGTCCTACAAAGTCTCTTTTAAATACAACACAGTGTCAATGCCTGGTGGAATATGGGAAAGATACATACTTCCTGATTGGTTAAATAGGTTACAGCAGGTTTTTATTTTAGGCATCTTTTGAGATTGGGTGACATCATCTGACCCATGGTGCACATATAAAGTGCACATGTGAATTCAGGCATGCTACTTATACTGTTTATGTGTTGTATACTTATGACTTTTTACTTTGCCTTTGTGATTTCCTCCTGCTCCTTCATAGTCTTTAGTCTCACCCCCTGTGCTTGCAAATACACAGAAAGTAAGTGGTATTTAAATATCCCCCCAAAAGATTTATAGTTTAGCAGTTTTCAGTTCTAAAGGTGAAAATTAAACCAAAAAGAATGAATATTCCTTTTGAATGTTTCATAGAATCTCCTGAGAAGCTGACTTTGTAAAACAACCCCAAAAGATCATAATTCCCTCAAGAAAATATTTGGGGCAGTGGGTGGAGGTGAAAGGAGAAAAGAAAAAGCAAACAAAAGAAGAAACTCTGCCAGCTTCCCCGCTGTTGAAGGAGCTGACTCTGGGGAGTACAACCAAAGAAGAACCCCTCTGCTGGGAACAAAGCAGGACTCCAAGCTGCCTGTGTCCCACTCTGCCACTGTGGCCACATTTGAGTGTCTACACAAAATAAAAAGGGACCCAGACACAGAGGCTGCATCTCCAACACTCTATATGCCTGGTCAATGAAAGGGCTGAGGATGATTACATGGATAGACAGTGTCCTGGGGTTCACTCAAGCTCAGCACAAGACCCAAGCACACCCCATTTTTTCAGCCCATTTGCATAAATGACAAAACAGCATCACATTTTGAGTTTGTTCCTTAAATTATTGGGGGGGACTCTTCCTATCTTTCCTTAACAAAATTAGGATATGACATTGGGAAGAACAAGTTGTACAGGATTGAATTGCTAGAATAGAAACTACCAATTAAGTCTGTTTTAAAATATCACCTACTAAGGGTAATTTAATTGAAGATTGTATTAAAATATTATATAACACAAATCCACCTGTTTAGAGGTAGAGAATCAATTTGAAAATAGGTTAATCATCTTGAAAGCCTCTTAATGATTTATCCTTAAATGACAGTCTTTCTAATTTTTCTTTAATTGTTTTTGGCAAGGGAAATTTTACCCAGTTAAAATTTTTCCTCATGTAGGGCTTAAAGAAATTGATCCTTTTTTTCTGATAAATTTATAGCAGATTTTAAGATCCTTTTTTGCAGACAAATGACTACCTTCTATGCAGAAGTTATATCAGGTAATTGAACTGGGCAATGAAATATATTGTTTCTGCTTTCCTGAGGCATATGCAGTCATTAAATTAAACATTAATTAAACTTAAATTAAACATTAATTTAAGATAAAAGTTAACTCTTTTCTGTAGGTTTTTCTAAGAGAAGATCTGTTGCCTTTAGCATTCATTAGAAAGTCAAAAATTGAGACAAAAATTCATGCTTCCATATCCGGAGACATGTAGCATTGGACACATTTATATGCTGTTATGGAACTTTGAATTCGCCAGTGAGTGTTATCAAAAAATCTTTCTCTTTTCAATCTCTGAACTCTTCACATATCATGGAATAAATAGCAGGATGTATTCAGCTAGAGACTTTTCAGACTTGTAGACTATTTTTAGAATATTTAATCATATGGTTTCCAATTCAGGAAGTTAGTTTCAAAGCTGCAATAAGCAAACATATAATCATACCTTTTCTATTTTTTCTGTCACCTTCTGTAATCACAAATAATAGCTAACTCTCTAGTACCATATGTAAAACCTATTGTGACCATTTTCCACACCAACTCTATGACATAGGTACTGCTGAGGAACTGCTTCTCATGAAGCAGTTAAGTATCTTGTGGTGGTTCAGACAGGATTCAAACCCAGGCATTCTGACTCTAGAGAGCAGACTTTTAACTACTCAGTTAACAGCCTTTCTTTTGATAAAAGATGGAGAGACAAGATGCAGTACACATTTTATTATGTATGAAGTAGTGCCTATATTTTAGCATTCTTCTATAACATACTCTGAAATCCACTGGGTATTTAAATTCTCTACATCTCACACTTTCCATATGGAAACATAGATCGTGGGTCTCTATGGTATCTCCATTATGTCCAATCTGTGAAAATGAAAATACAATAATGTGTATATATGACAAGTTGTGAATTTTTAGGATAGGGGCTGTCTGGGTGTCCAGTTATTGATGTCCTTTTCTGAAGCTGCTTCAGGCTCCTTCTGGTATGTGGAAGGAGCACCTTTTTTTCCCCAGTGCTGGGGATTGAACCCAGGGTTTCACACATACTATGCAAGTGCTCCGCACCACCAAGTTACATTCCCCAGCCCAGGAGCACTCTTTTGCTTGCTTCATCTCCTGCACACTTCTCATGTCTTTTTCTACACAGACACATCTTAGAGTAATGTTCTGCCCTGAGCTTCCCAGATACACAAGAGCAACCGCACATTCTGAGAGTCTGGCCCTTCCTTGTGACTCCACAGTTCCACGGACGGGCAGCATAGTACTTCAGGCAAGGGCAAAGGGCAATGGATTCTGTGTTCCTGCTTTTATCTCCACCCAGGTAAAGCTGGGGCATCAAGACAACAGAATCATTTCCAAGTATTAAAAAAAGCTAAGTCCCTTTACCCTGTCACTTATCAAATCATACTCTTTTCCTAATAGCATGCTTTCTTATTGCTCCTATAGGAGAGTGAAAAATGACTTCGTACTGCCTTTTAGGTTTCTTAGCTGGATTACAGGCTCAATTGCCACATAACAGATCAAAAGAGAAAAATCCATATTTAAGTACATGTGTATGCAAAGAGTTCCCACAAAATATGAGAGTCAAAGAAGGGTCAGATAATTGAAGCTTATATAGTATCCTGAGTTATGGAAAGGAGTAGGGGCTTGGGGCTTCTGGAAGATGGTGGAGACACAAATTATGAGAGGGTAAGGGAGGAAGTGTATAGTGAATAAAGGTTGTTTTAGGCAGATAAAAATTACAATCATAAAATTTTTTCTAAGAGAATCCCTCAAAATAAAAGCTGAGAGTCTGGATGGATTTTTTTTTTTTTTTTTTCGTGTGTGTGTGTGTGTGTGTGTGTGGTGCTGGGGATTGAACTCAGGCCCTTGCAAGGCAAACATTCTACCAACTGAGCTATATCCCCAGCAAGATTCCCAGGTAGGGGAGTTATGACTATTGAGTTCCTTTTGTAGGATCCATCTTTAGGCAGATTAAGAGCAGCTCAGAGAAAACCTCTGCTTGCATCCATCAGTCCCCAAGTATCTTAGGCTGAAAGTAACCAGCATACCAAAGTGTCATATTTGGGGTGGCGTCTTCTGAATTTCTCACTCCCTATACAATTCTTCAGTGGAGGCATACTCACCCATCTTATTCTTATGTTTGATGCCACCCTCACTCTTTTGAAAGCACAAATCCTCTTCCTTCCTCCCTACCTGTCTACACCCCATTCCTCTAGGAAGAGTGCAGCTTAGACTCCCCTCCTGTGCAGACTTTTTCTGACACTTCCTTCACATATTCATCTACTCTCCCCCTTGTATTTACATAATTACTGTGCTACAACTTTTTAAGCTTTAAATATTATTTAAACATCCTCTCTGTTCCATAGTTTAGCACTCAATATTTTGTTCACTAATTACATGATGAATGTATTGTTTCTCCAGTCAGATTGTAAAGCTCTGTGGGGATCTCCGTGCAAAGACCTGAACTTCTTTATTATTTCATATTATCAAGGTCAGGATTGACGCATCGACTATGCCAATGTCACATTGTTGGTTAATTATGGGGTTCTGTTCTACTGATCCCAGAAACTATTTTTAACTCCTTTTCAGCAGAGCACTCCAGGCAGTCGACACAAATTTATTGGAGTTGGCAGCCAAAACTAATGGAGCTACCATCCCCATTCAGAGTTTTCCTAAGCCATTTATTGTAAACGTACAAACCAAAGTGAGCATGTGGCCAGCAATCTTATGTCTACTCTGACCCAGCTGCATCTTTCTGTATGAACTCTGCCACATCTAGCTGGGACATGGCCACCCATCACACCCATGCTATGTGATCACGGTGGAGATTCATTGAGAAGGAAATCCGGACCTCTCTATGAATCACAGTGAATTTCACTCACCTTCTACACACTCCTTGCACTTCAGCTGCTCAGACCATGTAGAGTCTTCTTAGACTACAACTGAACTCCATAACTACTTCTAGGTGAATAGCCCTATGCTGGATACCAAGAAGGCTATAGAAAAGAACCAATCTCTGCCCTCTAGAATCCCATAGTCTGCTGTAAGTTAAGTAACAGAAAACTGTACTATTAGATGAATTGTTACCACAAGGTGTTTCATTCCTCCGGCCAGAAGGAAGTTCAGCCAAGTCTTACCTGATAAATTTAGCCAGGATCACCATATCCATTTTATTATCATGGTTTACAGGTGATTAAGTGCTAAGACTCAGGGCCACTAATGGAATAGCGCTCAGAAGAGGGGATGCATGTGGGCTGGAATCAGAGAGCATAGCATGATGGAGGAGGTAGTGTTTCCTCTGAAGTGGGAGGAGAGGGGAGGGGAGAAATAACACTCACAGTAGTAGGAGGGAGCACTTGAACTAAGACAGAGATGAAGATTTAAAAGTAAAATTTAAAAAGAGAAAAAATGATAGAGATGAAAAATAATCACCCTGTGTTCAAGGGCACACCCATGGAGGATTTCTGTCAAAGGTTAGATAGACAAGGTGTTCCACAGTGTCTTCACGGCTTAGCAGAGAAAGACTCAGTGTTGAACTTGACTTGCTGGAGGATCCAATTACTACTCTGAAAACTCAATCATATTCATATTTCAAAACACACTGAAGAAGAAAATAGTCATGCTAATATGTGTAAACTACATAATACACTGTCTTGTTGATAAACAAAATAGTCAAACCTGCTGCAGGGGTCTATTACTCCATCCAAAAAAGCAGCTCAGGGGGAAGAATTGAAAAATTTCATATGCAATGTCAACACAGAAGTAAATTGCTTTCCATATTCTCAGATATTAAAAGATGATAGAAATCACAAAAACAACTGGATATCATGCTATTGTTCCAAGATTTCCCCAATTCTCTTCTTCTCCTTCCTTCCATACCCCCAGCTTCAGCCATTTGATGCTCTATTTTTTTAATAGCAATTTTATCAGTTAGACATTGATTACCTTAAGCATAGCAAAACCAAAGATGAGTTGTGTTAAGCCCTGCACCAAAAGTGCTCCTTGACCTGTTCTGACTCCAGTGCCAGCCAAATTGTCTCTTTTCTCCAGGTCTCCAGCTGAGAATCATGGCCACTCTCTTGTTCAATGTTCAGAATCACTAGATGACAAATGTATCTTAACCTGATAAATCTAGACCTTGATCTAGATAAAGTCCATTTCCTTTCATGTCCATTTGAGAGAAAAGAGAAACTTCAAAGGACCTTTACTAATCTTTGAGATAAATAATACACTGCTAAAAATGATGTGTTCTAGATTAGAACTTCCTTCCCTGAGGTAGTGCAGAGAGACCTTTTGCTCATGCAAAGAGGAATAGAGGAAATGAAAAAGACAGATGCTGCTATAAGCCCCTCAAATGTCATCATGGTCATTTCCTCTTATTCCTCTTGAGACCACTCCTTCCTTTACATATTGAAAGAAAGAATTGGAATGGGAGGCTCAGGCACAGTCCACTATGAGCCATACAGTCAGTGGGTATTTACACCATTGCTAAGAGAGCAAAGTATTATTGAAGACTGATCCAGAAGATGTCTATTCACATGAACACAGACTGCTCATTTAGTAAGACAGCTCAATGCTGGAATCATATCATCTCACTTATTTAAAAGTACAAATATTAGCATGTGATTTACTTGACTTTGTCAAGAACAAAATGTCAGAAAAATGGTTCACAGGAAAAGGTAAGTGAATTAATTCTTGTGGTGAACTCTTTATACCCACCATGCCAGCAATCTCCACAAATGCAGCACATCTCCTACCCCTCTGACGACATTCAAAAATTCAACTAATGCATATTACGTTTCTACTACAATTTGAAGCATTGTGGAAAATGATGCCATTCTTCTTCCAGAAAGTGCAGTCTCTGGTAGAGGTGGACATGCATGAAAACAACTTGTTTCATTGTATGAGAGAGTATCATGGGATGAAAAAAACATAGACTAGACACATAGACAAACTGGGTTAAAAATCCCGGACTTTGTAACTGGGTGATTGTACACAAAACTTTTATTTCTCACCTCTAAGGTGGGATGAAAATACCTATTTCAAGAGGGTGTTGAAGGATCAAGCAGCATCTGAACTGTAGTAGTTACATGATAAGGAAGATGGGAGTAGTCTCTTCTTACAGTAGGACTTCTTTAAACGTTAATATGCATCCAACTGCCTGAGAAATTTTTTAAATGATGATCTAGTTCAGTAGGACTGAGGTGGGGGCTGAGTTCCTGCATTTCTAACAAATGCCAAGTGATATTCATGATGTTTCCCAGGGACTCTGCACTTTCATTAGCAAATGATTGGAGATTATATTTTGTTTTTACTTTTGAGGAGCTGACGCTGGAGGTGAGTCTTAAAAATGAATAGGTGCCACTCAAGAAGACAGAAGGCAATAGAAATGAGGGCATTCCAGGAGGATGGAAGGAAGTATGGGGCTTACCAGTGCTATAAGAAATATGGAAGTATGAGGAGACTGGAAGGGGCACTTGGAGAGAGGAGTTCAGGATGAAATACAGTAGCAAAGCAGAGGGTCTTTCATGCCTTGCCAAGAGCTATTTATTTCACAGGTAATGAAGGAAACACAAAAGGATTTTAAAATGTGGAGAATGTGATCAGCTATGAGACTTAAAAATATTGCCCTGAGAACAGGATGGGTTAGCTGGGAGGATGACTGGCATCAGGAGGGTCCTGTGCTATACATGTGAGATGCAAGGAGTATGAGCCAATGGATAATGGCACTGTGGACTAAGGCAGTGATGCCTGTGGGAGACATAAAGGATATGGCATTGATGAAACTCAGGCATTTATTAGATATGGAAAGAGGAAATAAAGTTTAAGATTCCTGCCAGCCTTCTGATTTAGGTTACTGTGTAGATGATAATATCACTTTCCAAGTAATTCAGAAGGAAAGAAAGTGATTCAGGAGGAAGAGTGTACAGAGAAGAAAATGAGTTAGGCTTGGGAATATGTTCCATTTGTGCAACATCCAAATGGAAGTATCTATTTAGCAAAGTTGGAGTTACAGGAGAACGGTTTAGGGGCTGTCATATATTGCAGTAGATGTTGTGGAGGTAGGTTCCATCATTCAAGGAGAATAACAGAGAAAAGTAAGAGAAGACAAGACAGGATTCTATTGGAAACCAACACGAGGAATTAGCGGAGGGAGAGATAACGACAAAAGCAACTGGGAGAAATTATTAGAAAAAAAGACACAATCAAGGAGAAATATTACCAGAAAAGCAGAAAATACCAGGGAGATTTCTATAATTTCTGGAAGAAATTGATAGTTAAATCAAATGCAGCTGAGGTCAAATAAATGAGGACTAAAAACTAGGAATTGGTGATATTCATCAAGGTATTTTCAGTGAAATAATGTAGAGGGAAGTCAGATTGTGGTGGGTTAAAAATGAATGTAAGATAAGGAAGCAGACAATATAAAATATTCTTTCCAGCAGTTTGGCTATATTAGGAAAAGTTCATAAGCAGTAGCCAGAAATAGTTCCAAAGTTGAATGTTCCATTTAATTGATTGATTAATTCACTTATTCATTCCCTCATTGCCCCAACATATTATGGCTTCTGGGAAGCAGTAAGTAAAGAGAAGCATTGAAAAATAGGTCAAAAGAAAGACTAAGAGAACAATGCTCAGGAGAAGCAGCACAATTCATTTGAGACTGCAGGAAATAAGGTGGAGCTGGGCATTTTTGCAAATGGTCACAAGATATAGGGGTGGATATTGCACATTTGGTAGCTCAAGTTTATTCTGTAACATGGGAATCAGGATAATTAACTGGGTGCACCTACAGACTAAACTATGTAATGACGCTTAACTTCAATCTTGGGTGGTTTTCTTCAAATGTGACCCTCTGTTCACATTTTCTTTGAAACTGCCCATAAACCTTGCTGATGCCACAAAAATAAAGGAGCACGTGTTTCATAAATATAGCATCCTCTGGTATACCAATCTTTGAAATTCCAAACAGCAAGCTGGCCTTCTTTCCTCTGCACTCCATTCATCTGGTTTTCCAGTTGTCAAGAGGAGATAGAGATAGAAAGATGGATGGTGTGTGTGCATGTACATATGTTGCACTCTATAGGGGTGATGACATCTGTAGGACCATCAAAGAAATGTTCCGAGGTTGTAGGATGAAAATTTTGAAAACTGCTGCTTTTATTCTTACTTATTGCATACCTTAAAACTCTTTAATCCAAATAGTTTTGTATGCCAGAATTCTTGTGTTCATTTTTCCTAGATAATCATGAATCCTGAATTCTCAACTTCCTACTCCAGATCTCAACTAAATCTCATTCTGCAGTGTATTAACTTAAAACAGGAAGCTAATAGCCCTTGCTGAGTAGCAGAACAACACGCCACTCCAGTAGTTTTAGGCTTCAATCTTCTGGACATCTCTGCTGAGTTCTGAAGGTCAGCTGCAAGTACAGACACAAGCCAGTTGGCTCATAAATCCTTGTTTTCTTAGAAATGGAAAGAAGAGGAAGAGAGGAGGATAGGGAGCAAAAATATAGTTTAGAATATAAACATTATTATTCTATTTTGAGTTACATCTACTTGCAGAAAATACTATTTCAATTTTTTAAATGATTTAAAAGCTCTGTAATGAACAATTCTTAGCTTGACCCCCTTCAATATATATTTTATTAATTCAATTTCCCCACTGACAGTCTTACATTTTCTCAATTTATTTCCCCAAACACTTCTCAATTATTGAACACTGAAGTTTTTTTGTTTTGTTTTGTTTTGTTTTTTTGGTTTTTTTTGTTTTTGTATATACCTAGTCATCCAATTCCTCAGAGGTCTCCAGAACTTGCTTGAATTATATACCATGAAGCTTATCAGTGATGTAGGGAGGAGCTGCAGGGAGGGGCCTATACTCTAGTAAACAGCTTAGATAGAAAGTGGTCCTGCAATGTTTCTCCTCTGGATCAAAGTTTGTGACACTTGTGGCTCCCAGGAAAGTATCAATGTACAGCCTTTTGAAGGACATCTAGCAGTGTGTTTAGAATAATAGCAAAGGTTGGGCTGGGGTTGTGGCTCAGTGGTGGAGCACTTGCCTAGAATGTGTGAGGCACTGGGTTCAATTCTCAGCATCACATATGAATAAAAATAAAGGTCCATCAACAACTACATATATATAAAAATATTTTTTTAAAAAATAATAATAGCAAAGGGCATAGACATCATGTTAGTAAAAAATATTTGACAGAATAAAAACCATTTAATCTAGAACCTCAGTAAATGTGAGACTTGTCTGTATTAGTATATGTTCATATGCAAGTAAGAAACGCCAGTTCAAAATGACTCAGAGGAAAAAGTAGATAAGTTGTTTAGGTAACCCAAGCAAGGATCCTAGATCTGTGCAAACAGAACAATGGGCTCACACTATGTCATCAGAACTTCATCTTTCTTTCTCCATCTCTTGGCCGACTCTCAAGCCAGCTTTCCTTTTTGTTCCAGCAGTGCCACACTTAATTACTAAACCTATTGCAACCCCAGAAAAAAGAGAATTCCCAGCAAAAGTCCTGGACTCATTGTCTGTAAATGATTTGGCTTTGGTCAAATCCCCAGATCCACCCCTGGAAAGTATGTGATTCTTCAAGGAAAACCTTTGTTCTTTTCACACAAGAAGACAAGCAAATGCGCACAGCAAGTATCTTACATTGCCTTCATATATGTCGCAGTTTCTCATGTGGTTTAGGAGATAAACGAACATGAGAAGCCCAGAGGTGAGAAGCAGACCCCTGCATAAACCTTACAGGAAAGCGGATTTCAGCTTACCTTGGCACAGAACCATTAACAGTTGAAACACGCAACTTCAGATATGTCAGGTACCCGGTCCTTCCACATGTTCAGGTACAGGCCAGATGGGCAACTGTCAGGAGTACTGGTTAGGAATTCCTGCATTAGGCAGAGCTTTGCCTACATGACCCATAAGGTCACTTTTGACTCTACAATTCTATTATCCTTGTTAATTTCTACAATTCAATTTGGAGTACAGGATAAACAAACCAACCTAATTTGATCTGGAACTTCTGCAGGCTATCATGGGTCATTTAATCTAAAACACATGGCCCAGCCATTACCATGTTTTCTGAAGTCATCTAACAGACCTTATCCTTAACAAGGTCTCCGTGTTATTAGTTTCACTCATGGCCTTTCCCAGCCTCCTGCTTATTCCATAGTTGCCTTTCATTCTCCTTTAGATTGGGGTAGAGGGAGCATACGAGAGTTTCCTTTTTTCTGAATTTTTCCTCTTAAATTTTAGAAATGATAAATCCAAATTAAAATTACATTGATTTCATCTTTACTTCACAACTGGTCTTTCACTTTGCAGGGTTAAGAGTTGATGAGAGGGGCTGGGGTTGTGGTTCAGTGGTAGAGTGCTTACCCAGCATGTGTGAGGCACTGGGTTTGATTCTTAGCACCACATATAAATATATTAATAAAATAAAGGTCTACCAACATCTAAAAAATAAGGAAAAAAAAAAGAGTTGATGAGAAATGGGAAATAAGGCCACAGATAAACATAACTCTGGAAAAGTGTATTAAGGAAAATTTTCAAAGACGGAAGAGTGACTTTTTTAAATTTAATGTTAAAAAGTAATTTATAAATGATGCAACATTATTGGAATTAGGACAATTATGAAAACCTTTTATCTTGCTCATTAAATATATTCATATGTTAAAATGATGTATTTTATTTATCTGAATACATTTAAGTAAAATATATTCTTTCACAGCTGAAAGCAGCCCCTACCCTACACATACTGATTAAACTGGAACTGCCAGGATATAGAATTAAGCTTCAAATACACTTTTGTTTTAGCCAGGGTATGTCCATCCTTGGTAACAGATGCTGTTTCTCATCTTTTTCAGTGAACGTTGTGTCAATGTTACAGGAATTTTGGGAAAGCAAGCAGCAGCAGCGGGCTGCATTCCCGAGCGAAGGTGTGGTGGTCTATGAGTCTCTGCCATCCTCTGGGCCTCCCTTTGTGAGTTACGTGACACTCCCAGGGGGGAGCTGTTTTGGCAACTTTCAGGTGAGAAGCAATTACCAATTCTTCAGTGAACGTTAATTGTGTTAAACTAGAACAAATCCTTTTGTAAAATAGTAAAGTTATATGAATTGGATATAGTGAACAAATTTGTGCCATATCCTATCATATATCCTGGAAAATTGGTCAAATGTTCCAATTTTTAAAATATTTTAAATTTAGCTTTATGTGAGAATATACCCTGATATTTCTTTATGGAACATAAAATTTACAGTATAGCATTTTATTTGCCAGATAGCTGCTGCCCTTTCCTACAAAAACTTCTGGAATAAAACTTAAAGAACTAAGATATAGTGGGAAAGCCTTTCCATCAGGGCTTCCCATCAGTAGAAAGTCTCCACTTTTATGAATGCAATCAATTTAATCAATCTACAGCACACCAAAGCAGGAACCAACAGCAAAGGGTTGAGAGTCATAGGGCTGCTATCAAGCATCAGTACTAAGCCCAAGTTCTGCCGCTATCTACCTGCATACCCTTGGGAAACTTATTTAAGTTCTCCATTTCCCAACTTTAAGATGGTGAGCAGTATCCACAGGATTGGTTGGAAGTCTTATGAAATATACATGTAGTGTGTTCAGCATGATATCTGGTACATCATTGGTATCCAGAGAATTGTTCTTTTAATAAAGACCCTTCCAGTTGGGTAAGTTTTTATGTCTGTGTCAATAATGATAGATTTCTAGTTGTATACTTGTTCACACAAAAACATTTGCCTACATTACCTCAACCTTGAGTTACACAGTGTGTATAATAATTACTAATTGAATAACAGGAAGTATCAAACAGTGGGCTGAGGCTATTGTCCATACGCTGAAGAAATCAATGTTTAAAAAGTTACAACAATTACAGAGTTATACTTAAGAGTCAGTGAGGACTCAAGTTATAGATACATTTTTAATACAATAATCTCTCAATTTTTAGTAACTTGCAAAGATGCTTTATTTATAGTTCATGGACATTGTGAAATTCATAAGCAACCAAGTATCTCTCTTAGCTTTGACAGCTAAGAAGTCCAGAGGCAAATTTTCATTGTGTACCTTTGTAGTGTAAGTCTACAGAACTTAATGTTATATTAATTTTGAGACTAACGTCAATTTTAAGACTAATATCATACCTGGTATTATTCATGTTTCTACCTTTACTCTCTCTTTGAATTTAATGCCTCATTATTTCATGTTATCCTGTTATCTGTTGTGTCTGTCTTACATCGTCTCAAGTCCTTGGTGGAGTGAGGAAAGAATGTAAATTAATAAACAGACCCACAACTATGCTGCCTCAGAGAAGTCAAAGGATTCCTAGGGGGCACAAAGGCAAGTGGGGATGTGCATTCGAGGGTATCTTGGCCAGTCAAAAAGGGAAGACCAGAGTTGCAGCATAAGGAATAGTGTGTGCAAAGGCACACAGCAAGAGGAAACCACAAACACTTGCAGACTTGTGAGACATGAGCATCAATCTGTGTGGCAAGGACCCACGGGAAATGACAGCTAGGCATTCTTATTGAAAAACAAGGGACCATCACAACCTACAAAGGAGCACAGGTTTTATTCTATATAAAATCAATCCCTGAAGGTGAACAACATATTCAAACATGTTTCAGAAAGATTATTCTGGCAGTAGTATGAAAATGCTTCAGATCTAACTAGGCGTGGTGGTACACGCCTATAATCCCAGCTACTCAGAAGACTGAGGAAGGAGGACCGCAAGTTCAAAACTGGCCAGGGCAACTTAGGGAGACCCTTCTAAAAAACAAGAACTGGGGATGCAGCTCAGTGGTAGAGGGCTTGATTAGCTGTGTGAAGCCCTAGGTTTAATCTCAAATACTGGGGGGAAAATGCTTTAGAGCTAAATGAAGTTAAAGACTGAGAGACCAACAGGAAGTGAGTGATGAGTCCCCACGGAGGTGAGCTGTGTACGGTGTGGTTAGAAGGTAAGGGCAAAGGGACTTCAGTAGGCCAGATGTTAGGGTGACACCTCAGCTTTGGCTTTAATGGCTAGACAAAAACCACAGATTTATGGAACATGAAGAGAGTCCTTGTGACATATCTGGAGGCCCCCAGGGAAAAAACTGCAAACAACCAAAAGCTCCAGAGAGATGACTTGTGTTTCTGCGTTCCTAACCTGAAGCCACCATGGTCACAGGTAGTGATGAGTGTAAAGTCCTTGATAACCTTCAGAAGAGTGATTTCAGGAATGGGGCACAAGTAAGACTACAGAAGGTTGGTGGGTTAAACAGGGACTTAGGATAGAGGCTGTAGATTTCAATAAGAATTTGGAGGGCCCTCTCCTACACTTGTGGTTAACTTTGCTTGGGAAAATAGAACTACCTTGCATTCTGTCCAGTGGGGAGCTGGAGAGAAAGCATGCTCTCATCTAATTGTCACCAGCAACTTCTGGACATCTAATCTTAATTAAAACTGGGAAGAACAACTAAGATGGAGACCAATATTCAGGCAGTCATCAAATAGCCTACAGAATCAACACAATGAACTGCTCGTAGAATATAAAATGCCAAGATGTCTCAAGATTGAATCAAGATGATGGACTTAGCATATACCTCAACCTCTTTTCTAGTCTACAATGCCTTGAAATGTTAAAGACATGTTTAAAAATATATAAATTCACAATAATGCTGTACAACAAGAAAGGGTGGCCCTGGAAGAGCTGAACCTTGAGACAATTCTGGGAGATGAAAGTGGAATCAGATTATTAGGTGCAAAAATACTACAGTCTAAACACATTCAGAAGGAATGTACTGTGAAAGTAAAGAACTAGAGAAACTCCAGGAACAGATGAACAAATGCAGAGAGCAGGAAGGTATTCTGGAATCATTTTAAAGCTAATTAAAGAACTGCTGTCAAAACCTCTGACCCATAGAACCAGTGAGTATTGCTGTTCCCTTCCCTGAGCAGGAGTAAGCAGTGGATTTTGACCTCTGAGGAATGAAAGCAAATCACCTAATGAAAGCAGTTTGAATGTGGGTTTCAGAACATTTGACCAGGATAAAGGCAGGGAAAGAAGACAAAAAGCCACAACTGAAAAAAAAGGTTCTTTGACTCATGTACCTACAGGTCCACAATTGAGCATTTTGAGAGATTAACTGTCAGTGAGCATACCCTTCTGCTTATCCAAAGGGTCAGTCAGCCCTCCCACTGGGGATACTCCCTAAGAAACACACTCAACCCAGGGAAAGATCTTGCTGGCCACCTAAATAAATAGGTATCTTTGTCCACAAATGTCAGTGAACTAAAGATCACTAAACATCTGAGGAAAACCAAAAGCATAAGAGGAAAGGCCAAGGCAAGCAAACAAAAGCATAACGTAATTCAGGCAATACAGAACATAAAAGAATATGAAGTAGATATCTTGGGGAAATGTTGAAAGGAATTCGACCCCTAAAACAGCTATGAAAAAAATGAACAAGCAGCATACAAGAAAGTTAAATATACCATTGCTAAATTAGAATAATAGAAATAATAAATAAAAGAGGTGTGAAGAGTTGAGCAGACATAGTTGACAGTCAAATTAGTAACAGGTAACAAAGTTAAAAAATAATAATGCAGTAAGTCTTTAAGAATTTAGGGCAAAAAGAGCAGTGGAGGAAGACAGTACAGGAGACGTGGGGAAAGACCCTAACAGTGCACATTATTAAGAGCTCCAGAAAGAGGCACAGGATATAGAGGGGAGGAGTAAATAACAGAAGCAATTTTCTTTGAGTTAAATAAAATCACCAGTTTCAGATTGAAGTGGCCCCGCATATTTCCAGCAGGATAAGGACAAAAGAATCACACAGCTCTGTGACTAGGCAGGACTTAAAGGCAGGTTCTGCTAAAAAGTGGCCAAGCAACATTTTCTGATATTGCTTCTGTACATTATTCTGGTTTTTAAATCATATTAAATGTATAGGAACTGGTGGGGGAATTAGGAGAACTGATGAAAGGTGCAAGAATTGGGAAACCAGGTTAACAAAACCAAAATCTGTATCTCTGAAAAGACACAAAAAGAAAGGTACATCGTTGGCATTTCTAATTAAGGAAAAAATAAAAAGACATGTACCACACTAAATGTAAGAGAAGGGATGCAATCATAGCAATGTAATAGAAGAATATTACATGAATCATATTAAAAAACATGTTAGGGCTGGGGTTGTGGCTCAGTGCTAGAGTGCTTGCCTAGCATGTGTGAGGCACTGAGTTCCATCCTCAGCACCACATAAAAATAAATAAATAAAATAAAGGTATTGTGTCCATCTACACCTAAATGATATTTAAAATAAATAAATTAATTAAAAAATGTTAGTCAGTTTTCAGTTACTGTGACAGAATACCTGAGATAAACAACCTGTAAAGAGGAGAAGCTCATTTTGGCTCAGTTTTGGAGGTTTCTGTCTATGGTCACTTGGCCCTGTTGCCTTTGGGCCTGTGATGACACAATGCAACATGGCAGGGAGCAGAATGTGGAGGATAACTGCTGAACTCATCATGGGCAGGAAGCAAAAAGAGAGAGAGAGAGGAAGGCACCAGGATCCCAATGTACCCTTCAAGCACATGCCCCCAGTGATCTACATCCTCCAACTAGTTCCCACCTCCTAAAGTTTCCACCACCACCCAGTCGTGTCACCATCTGGGAATCAAGTCTTTAACAAGCTTTGAGGGAACAATTGAGATCCCAATCATAACACTAACTATTCCCATACTCACACAGTGGCCTATTTATGAGTGTCATTGCTACCTTCTCTTCAGGTCTAAGCCCTGCCCCATTTCAGGACTCCAAACCATGTCATATTCTCCACAAATATTCTCTGAATCTCCCTTCTAGAAATCTCTGCCTTTGATTTCCCAAGGCCATTATTTCTCTTTCTGTTCTGATGTTTCATGTTTTCTATCTTATACTGACTTTACTATGCATGTTTTATCACTGACATAAAATGTAAGTTCCTCAGGGATAGCATCTATAGTATGTCCCTCATGATTTCAAGCACTGTTTTTCATATATTAAATGCTAATATATTTTGTTAAACGAATACAGAAATGAATGAATAACAAATCTGAAAAATGAATGAAATTAATGTCATTTTTGTATATAATCAATAGTCAGCAAAGATATTCCACTTAACTCTGCAATGTAGTGGACTAGGACAAAAAAGCCAGTGACACTGAAATCAACTGATATTATTTTGTTCATATCTGTAGTTAAAATATTAGAAGAGGATGAATTTTAAACCATTGATTACAAAGAACTTATAATTCTGGATTTAATTTAAGCATAACTTCCCCCCATTTGACTCTCATGACCACAAATGACCAACCTTGGCTGTGCTCACACTCAGGCACCAATACATTTGTTCTTATTTAATAAATGCACTCATTAAGGCCCTGGGTTCAATCCCCAGCACCACAAAAATAACAATAATAAAATAAAATAAAAATAAATAAATGTACTCATTATAATCTATCTAGTATATAATGCATTTGGCAGATCATTGAGTAGATTGAGGGGATATGAATCTAAGAAATGCTAGTTCTCTTATTCTTATTTTTGCTCTCCTGGGAATTATGAATTTCCAATTCATCTCATAAATTTTGGCCCCAAATGATAGGACTTCCCTTAGGAATTAGATCCAACATCCTCTCTGTGGTCTTTAAAAAATATAGAAAACAAAATGAAAATTTGAAATCTTCAGCTGGAGGGCCTCTGGGTGATCTCTCTGGTCATTTTAGGGTCTCCTTTTCCTTATGTTTAAATCATCATATTTTAAGGTTCTCAAGAGGATTGTTAACATCTTTGCTTTAAAAGATCCAGAATTTCCTGAATCAAATATGTTTTGAAAATGTATTTGGGTGGTTGGCTGCCAAACGTGGCCCCTTAACCCATTTGGCTCTCCAAAACATAATTTGAGAAAGGAAAACCAGGAGGAAAAAAATAAAAGAAAATCTCTCTTAAAGCAACGTCCCCACAGTTTTCTTTGTCAGTTCAGAAAACTTCCTACATGCTATTTTCACCCTAGAACACTTCATTGTGCTTTTGCCAGCAGTTGGCCTAGGAGAGCCTGCGTGCTCATTCCTGCAATGCCTTTCACATAACCAATGTCACCCCTGTGCATTGCAAATCACTTCACGTCGGATTATTAATGCCAAGACCATGTGCTGAAACATGGAGAAACCATTATGCCAGCAGTAGCCTTCTAACTGAGCCGTGGACGTCACCTCCAATGGTGCCAAGTAATTGAAAATACTTGAAGTGGAGTATGGGCCTGGATCGCACCACTAATCCCTCTGGTTTCAGGCACTTTCATGAAAGCCATAAGAGATTATGCTCATTCATTCTTTAGAAAAGTGGTATTCAGGCTCAACTTTAGTTTTCTGATTAATCAAAGAAAGCAGTCCAGTCAAAGGCTCTGATGGACACAAACCGCTGTTTTTTATGCAAAGGAACTTCCCATTGAAGTAAATGGAAAGCTTGTGTCCACCAAGACTAATTAAAGAATTTTCTGTTGGTCTTGACACCACAACCCACAAAAGAGAAAGAGAAAAAAAAAAAAAAAAACAAAGCAGCAACTATAACCCTGTCTTTAGACAAGGCCTTCACAAACTACTACAAAAAGAGAAGTAAAAGGATGATTTTATTTTCGAATTTCTAAACAATAAATAATTGATTGATACAAAATATTTTTCCGGAAGTTATATTGAAATGCATTAGTTTTGTGTCTTTTGTAAAAGAAACCATTTTCTAAGATTGCAGACATTAAGTAGAAATTCATTCATTGTGAGTGCAATTTCTTTATGCAATTTCTGTCTACGCAGTTAATCCTTCCCTAGCCACATATCACAGCCATGAAAACTTGTATTTTCACCATAAACTTTCCATGTTTCACCATAAGAGCAACACAAGGGCCATCAGATTGTCTTCTGACTCCTTTCTTGAGGAACTCAGAAGAAAAGTCACTCACTGCTTCAGCAGCTGCTTTTGTTTCCAAATCCAAAAGAGAATTTGAACATTTTATTCCATTTTATATTTTGATTTCAAGGTTTGGGATTCAAGTTTTGTTTTCAAGCCAGTAACATGGTCTTCCATATAGAGTTTGCTAGAGTGATTTGGATTAATGAATTCCATTCTTATTTTGAGTAAAAGCAATAATTCCTTTGGGTTTAGTACTACAACATGCAATTATTTATGTGCATGAATTATGATTAAATGAAAAATGTGCCCTTGGCTAAAACATTGATAGAATAGCTTGATTTATTTGAAGTGTGGGACACTTATTCACCAGGGTATCATATCTTTTTTACCTAAGTAGTTTGTTGTTGTTAAAATTGCTTCACAGAAAATAAACAGGTGTTAAAAGCTGGGGTGTGGTTCTTAGGCTAGTTGTACAACACCAGGCACCACAAGAAGTTGACACGTTTAATATTTCCACAGGCAAACCGTCGATTTGTTGTGGGACATTTTTCCCATTTATAATGAATGGTTGGTCTTGTGTAGCAGGGCTGCTCCACAGGGACACTGAGAGCAGATGAGCTCCTTGTAAAAGTTTATCTCTAAAAGGCACTGAGTTCATTTAATGGCCTTTGATTATTTTGTCACTTTAGTTTTCAAACCAAAGTTATTGCCTGTGAAAACATCTAAAAGAACTACTTTCCCAAGGATGGTACTGACTAAAAGAAAGATAGGAGTGCTTAAGATTGTTTTATTTTTGTTACTTAAGGCAAAAAACGCATACTTCACCTGTCTGATCAGATATAATAACAAATGGTTTATACCTTCATACATTGAGTGAATCTTCTTGAAGTCCAGGCAACTAAAGGTACATTTAAATCACAGAAAATTCATTTTATAAAATTAAGTTTTTTCCCAGGAGAGAATGACTAAGAGAAAATTTGATCAATTTATATAATGGACTAAATGGAATTGTAATGCTCTCTTTGCTGATAATTTAATAAGGGCTGGCCTTAACATTCCACACTCCAAATAGTGGCTTCGTTCCTGCCATAAAATCGAGACTATTGTCCAGCAGCAGTGCTGTTTTAATGCTAAGTATTTCTACTTGAAGTCATCCGGTGACCTCTTCTCTGTCTCTAGAGTTGAATACCTAGATTCAGATGCAGCATAACAACTTCTAAAGGCACACTTCCTGGTGGAAATCTCCATAGGAAAGGATTTTCTTCTATTACTAATGAGACACAAAGATGGGAGGCCAGTTATAACCCCATCCGATTTAAAAGTCACTTCAGCTAATTATCAGACTTTAATGACTTGCCCATGAAATTGGAAGTGCATATTGTTTTAATGAGACCCTGTATTTATTCCCCAGCTTCCTTACTTAACTTTAATCTGTTTCCCTCATTAAGCAGAGTGGACAGAGATTCTTGACCTTCATAGAGGACAGTAGAATGTAGTGAAAGTTTAGAAAAGACCCCATGATAGACTTCAGACTAACTCCACAGGAGTCTCCTAGACCCTGGTCTGTAAACTCCGGGATGAGTCTCACGGTCCCTCTCATCTGTCCTTGCTAAGTAGGGAGGAAAGTCTGACTCCATCTCCTTCTAGTTCCCTCCCATCTCTTTCATGTGATCCTTCTACATCAAAGTTACTATGAAAATAAACTGAAATCTTGAGTCCTGATCAATTCATCTTGTTTTCACCTTAATTTGAAAAAGAAAATAAATTAAAAAACAGAGGAAGAAAGAAAGAAAAAGAAAGGTTTCAAGGAGCACAGTATCACGTGGATTTGTAATAGTTACCAGGGACTTGGTCCAGGTATGTGTGTAGAATAGCATTTGTGGCAGAGGTAAATTAGGAGAATGCCAGGTGGTTTATATTATAAAATAACATTCTGACCTACCATGTGCCTGAAACGTTTCTTTCAGTTGACAGGAACTGGTGAGTTTTCTCTGAAAATTGGACTCCCAGACCAGTCCCCTCCCCCATACCTAGCAAAGACCCCCATTCCCAGCACACACAGAGCTCTAAATTGTTCCTAACATGTTTGCTGGCAGCATGACCTACAGAGAGACACAGTATTAACTTGAGTGACTGAGTTTCAATGGTTACCCTTTTTCATATCCCCATCTGGAAGGGGGTAAAATGCTAAGACATTCACAATTAGATAAATTGGAACACATGCAAATGTTCATGCTTCGGCCAGGGCAGTCAAGGTCTTAAAGAGCTGAAAGCACTGGGGCCCGGCGAGTGGCATTCTTTTTTGCTGAAGCCTTGCTGTCAGGATGTAACCGAGGTGTTGGTGACACTGACCAGGGCTGGCAGGTCATACACACAAACTCTGCAAGTCATGGAGACTGCAAGTTGCAAAAGCAAAATGTTCCTAACCACCTGAATGTTAGACATAACAGCCTACAGGATTTGGGCAAGAATTCTCACCTCTCACAGTCAGTTTATTAGGTTTGCCACCTGCACAGTCCCAGGTTGGGAGAACCTCTCAGGTACGGTGTACTATTGAATGAATGCTACCTAAATACCACTGACCTGTCCTTAACCCCAGGGAAGATGGCATTATTAACTTTGGAGTTCCCATGTAGATACAATCTGCAGCATTTGCTATTACTTACTGTTATTCAAAAACTTTGCTTCTTACAGGTCACATTTCAACTCCTTGGCTACCATTGATAGGCAGTGAGTAAAAGGGAACGTAACTTTGTTGTGTATATTTTCGATCTGAAGACCTTTCTTCCTGTCTTTAAAACACATGCATGAATAACTGTAGAAAGCACTGTATTTGTGGTATATGTTCAGTAAAATCTTGGGATATAGAAATGTCTATATCACACGTGTATCCTGCCTCATTTTAAAAAAAAACAGTCTGGGGAAAAATTGTTCAAATAAGGTTTGCCAGGAAAGTTGCTGTTCATAGTATACATTGTGTCAGCTTGGTTAGAAGGTGTTCCTATAAACAGGAACACACCTATAAATAGTTCTAAAGTATTTCATAAATAGCAATAAAACTAATTTCTTATGAGGCATTTCTATTTAAAATATATTCGTGACTCTCAAAATTTTATTTAAATGAATTTAAGAACTTCTGTGCATCCTAAAAATTATTTTATTTGAGGACAGTGTAACAATTAATCTTGCATGGGCAGGGTATGGAGCTGCATGTCTGTAATCCTAGCAACTAGGAAGGCTGAGTGAGCCAGGAGGATCTCAAGTTCAAAACCAGCCTCAGCAACTTAGCAAAGCTCTAAACAATTTAGTGAGACACTGTCTCAAATTTTTTAAAAGGGCGCTGATGTGGCTCAGTGGCTAAGCGCCCAATCTCTTGAACAAAGTTGTCATCATCATCATCATCATCACCGTCATCTTGGATGGATCGTAAAAACTGATGAGTGTAAAAGTAAAATTGAGACATCACTTAGATAAGTCAGCAAATTTTAAAAGAAATATAATGAAGGATTTTTTTTTTTTTTAACCTGAATGCTGCTTTTTTTGACTCTTGGGTAGAGGCAAGTCCTCTAGTGAGAAATTAGCACTTTTCATTGTTAGCAAAGGTGAATTTACCGTAAGACCAAGAAGTTTCCACAAAGGTCCCTTGAAGTCACAATGCCAGCTTTTTTCACTTGTAATTTCATATGGTTCTTCTTAAATAAGCTCCCTAAATTGATAAGCCTTGGGCCACACGAAACTGGTTCTGTCCCTGCCAGTTAAATATGAGACAGTCAGGGAGAGCCTGGAGTGATGTTCCTCTAAAAATAGTCCTAGGTGCTTCGAAATCACCTGGAAATCTTATTAAAATGTCAGTCTTCAAAGGGAGGACCTTGGTGTGTTTTGATGAGCTAAACTTCAAAATAAAACAAAGCCAGAATGAGCTGAGCTGGTGAGGTGGGTGGAATTTCTTATCCAGTACAACTGGGAAGGTTCAATATGAATGACTTTTACTTTTGAAGTTTCCAAACATTTCTTAAAATCGTTGAGCAACTCTAAGTAGTAGACTTTCCAAAGCTCTTGGCTGCATAGTTCATCAAGAGGGCATATCCAGTCAGAAGGAGACATTTCCAGTCAGAAGGAGGCATTTCCGGTCAGGAGACATTTCCCACGGGAGATGACCTCTGTTCTCTTGTTGAGTCATATTGGTCTTTGTATTTCTATCTTCCTATAGTTCAGGAAAACATCAAATGGGGAATAGGAAAAAGGATATTAAGATAATCATCAACACATTCCCCTCCTTTGCCAGCACAATTGAGTGCCCCAGTGTCCTCCGTCCTCCTTGGCCTTTTGAATCAAGTCAGGTTTGTCATGGAATGGGAGAAAATACTTTGGAATCTAATGTCAAAATGACCCATGGAATGTCAAAGCTGGAGTCTTGTCTAGAGTACTCTACTGGTTTAGGGAATACTATGTGACCTTTGCCAAATTACATGTCTTCAAATTACATTTCCTCAACTGCAAAATCAGCCTCACAGCATTGCTGTAATAATGAAATGTAATAATAAACATAAAATGCTTAGCATAGTGCCAAGCACATAGTGTCAGCAATGAGGATTATTGTTATCAAGCTTTCCCTCAAGGGCATGCTAAGAGAATTTCTGATTACTGGCACTCAGTAAAGCCTTTGTCATAGTTATCTATTGCTGCATAACAAATGGTCTCAAAAGTTATAAACATTAACTGTCTCACACAGTCCCTGAGGACCAGGAATTTGAAGGCAGCTTAGTTAGGTGGTTCGGGCTCAGGATCTTGGGAGCTAGCAATTTGTCAGCTGGAGCTATACTCATCTGAAGGCTTGATTGGGACTGGAGGACCTGCTTCCAATCTCACACAGGTGTTATTGGCAGAAGACTTTTATTCCCTGACACATGTGCCTTTCTGCAGGGCTGCTCATAACAGCAAAGCTGACTTTTCCTAAAGCAGTAATCAAAGAGAGAAAGCCAGCAGGACCAAGATGGAAGCTCAGGGTGTTTTACAAAGTAACATCAGAAGAGATAGCCCATGACTTCTGCCATGTTTCATTTGTTTCAAGACCACCCCTAGTGCAGTGTAAGCAGGAATACACCAGGATGTGAACCCCAGAAGGAGGGATCACCAGGGCATGTTGCAGGCAAGCTACTACTGCCTTTAAATAGCTTTTCTGAGCTACTTAAATTCTCCCTTGTTCTTTTTTCTTTAATTTTAGATTAGACAGAAGACTTTGAAATTCTTATAATGTTTCATAATCTACCAGCAAATGAAAGGCATCTGAGCATCAAGACAAATAATGTCTGAGTGAGGTCTACTGGCCACTTGGAAAGCATGTGGCTCCACATTCCTTCTTAAGAAATTCACAGCTGACTTCAGTAAAATCTGCACTGTTAAATGGTCTAGCTCTGCATGTTCACAGAGTGTAAGGGAGAGGTGTTGTCTCTCTATACTAACAAGTAAGCTTGGCTAGTGGATAAGGCACAGTGTACTAATCTGTATTTATGATGGGGTGCTGGCTTTAAAATAGCAATAATAAACTATACAACCTGGGAAGTCCAATTCTAGCAGGAAGTTGCATTGAAACAACATCATACTTCACTCACTCCCCAACTGATGCCTTTGATGACCAGTTTGGACACCAGTAAAACGTCCTGTCACTTGCCATATTTTATTTTCTTACAGTGTTTCCCACTATTTGATGGAAACTCTAACAGCACCTTTTCCAGGAGAATCAGGACACTCTGATTTAGGTAGACTCAGTAGATTTCTGTTTTGCTGAATTTCTTTCTCAAGTACAGGTTTCTTATGGGTCTAAGGTTTCCCTTAAAAGAACCCTAAGGAAAAATAAGCAATGCTTACTGGCTTGGATTTATAGAAGTGACTGGTTAATGTTATAGACAGTTTGAAGAACTTGTCTTTCAGAAATGTAAAGAACAATAGTAAGAAAAGGCTCAAAATGCTCAGAATTTATTTTGTTTTATGCACTTTTCAATTGGTACACTTTCCTGTTTTAAGGAAGAATTTTGTATACTGAAACAAGAAAATAAGTAAAGACAAGTGTCCGCCTTAACAACTTGATACTGGCTGAGTCTCCTTTCCCAAGCTTTCTGGGTAAAGGCTCTTTCTGTTCTCTCATCCTGGCTGCACTTTGATCTTTGAAGCAGTGCCATTTGGTTGTAAATGTATGTGGTGCCTTTGATCTAGTACTTAGCTGGTCTTATTTAAAATAGATAGCTTCTTTTATCTAAGTAGTGTTTACTAGGTCTCTCTCTTCATGAAAGATGGTTTAAATTGCTATTATTTAGATAGAAACTTGTTTCCTAAGAGTGCTCCAGTCTGAATCTAATTCTCTAAATTCTAAAATCCCAACAGCTCTAGTGTAGATTTTGTAAAACTAAATTGCTGTTAAAATGAGCTACTGCTACAGATGTCAGGTAATACTTGCAAAAACTTTGTTTGCTTTTTAATGGGGAACTGATTTTCCAAAGAATAATAAACGTATCTTGCACTTAGGCAAAAATGGTCATATCAGATTGTTTAAACATAATACCCAATTATTCCTCTGAAATCAAGGTATTAATATATTTTTATATTACTGGGCTACACATACCACATAAGGTATCATGAAATGGGACCCTTTTCTTAAAATTAAAGAATTTTTTCTTTAAGAGAATTTCTTGAACATTATATTTGGTAGTCTAGTGACTTTAAAAAATTTTTCCTATGCTGAATTCAGTTATTCATTCAAAAAACTGTGCTAAAGGGGCAAGACACATAAAGTCAATTAAGCCATGGACTCTACCCGTAGGAAACTCAGAACCTGGAGGTGAAGCAGGCAGGCAGAGCTCTAGCAAGAAATAAAATTGCAGTAGTCGGTGCCTCTCACTGACAGTGGTCCTCTTAACCTGTCCTTGAAAATGCTCAGGAAACACTTCCTAGGGAAGGTAGCATCAGTTGCAGTAAAGGACTGCTGACTCAGAACTCCACATCCTGTGAATTTCCAGCAAAGTCTACAACACAGAGTAAACCTGTCTGCCCAGACCCCCTCTGGTTTTGTACAGGTGACCTAAACCTTGGAAGAGGTCTCAGCTTTGAATGACCTTGCTACCTAAAGCTACACCCAAAGACTACTTTCTCATCATTCAAACCAAAGAGAAAAACCTCAACACAAATGGTGTGCCTTGACTCCATGTACAAACAGAGAAACAACATGTATCCCATTTGTTTACAATAAAAAAAAAAACTCAAACTATTTTCCACATACATTTTAGAACTTCAACTCTATTCTTTCACTTAAATGATTGTATTAGTTTTCCATCACTCTGACAAAATACCTGAGAGAATCAACTGAAAAGGAGACAAATGTTATTTTGGTCACGGTTTCAGAGGTTTTAGTCTATGGTCAGTTGACTCTGCTAGTTTGAGACCTATGATGAGGCAGCAAATCATGGCAGGAGTGTGCAGTACAGCAAAGTTGCTTACCTCATTGCAGCCAGGAAATGAAACAGAAAGCAGATTGGCTGGGGTCCCAATGTCCCTTTCCAGGGTACATCTCTATTAGGTCCACTGCTAACTTTGATTCGCTAGGTACCTCTTCCTCAAGGTTCCACAACCTCCCAGTCCCACACATCTGGAAATCAAGCCTTCAACCCTTGAGGTTTGGGGGGCATTCAAGATCCAAACCATAGGGCTGGGGAGATAGCTCAGTCGGTAGAGTGCTTGCCTTGCAAGCACGAGGCCCTGGGTTTGATCCCAACACCAAAAAAAAAAAAAAAAAAAAAAAAGATCCAAACCATAGCAAGATTATATGGAGAAGTACTCTGTGTTGTGATTTTTTTCCTTTTTTTTTTATTGTAAACAAATGGGATACATGTTGTTTCTCTGTTTGTACATTGAGTCAAGGCATACCATTTGTGTAATCATAAATTTACATAGGGTAATGGTGTTTGATTCATTCTGTTATTTTTTTTCCTTCCCCCCCACCCCCACCCCTCTTTTCCCTCTATACAGTCCTTCCTTCCTCCATTCTTGCCACCCTCCTTATCCCTAACCCTAAACCTAACCCTAACCCTAACCCTAACGCTAACCCCTCCACCCCCCCATTATATGTCATCATCCACTTGTCAGCAAGATCATTGTCCTTTAGTTTTTTGAGATTGGCTTATCTCACTTAGCATGATATTCTCCAATATTATCCATTTGCCTGCAAATGCCATAATTTTATCATTCTTTATGGCTGAGTAATATTCCATTGTATGTATATGCCACAGTTTCTTTATCCATTCATCAATTGCCAGGCACCTAGGTTGGTTCCACAATCTGGCTATGGTGAATTGAGCAGCAATGAACATTGATGTGGCTGTATCTCTGTAGTATGGCTGATTTTAAGTCCTTTGGGTATAGGCCAAGGAGTGGGATAGCTGGGTCAAATGGTGGTTCCATTCCAAGCTTTCTGAGGAATCTCCATACTGCTTTCCAGAGTGGCTGCACTAATTTGCAACCCCACCAGCAATGTATGAGTGTACCTTTTTCCCTACATCCTCGCCAACACCTATTGTTGCTTGTGTTCTTGATAATCGCCATTCTAATTGGGATGAGATGGAATCTTAGGGTAGTTTTGATTTGCATTTCTCTTATTACTAGAGATGTTGAACATTTTTTCATATATCTGTTGATTGCTTGTACATCTTCTTCTGTGAAGTGTCTATTCATTTCCTTAGCCCATTTGTTGATTGGATTATTTGCATTCTTGGTGTAGAATTTTTTGAGTTCTTTATAGATTCTGGAAATTAGTGCTCTATCTGAAGTATGAGTGGCAAAGATATTCTCCCACTCTGTAGGCTCTCTCTTCACATTACTGATAGTTTCCTTTGCTGAGAGAAAGCTTTTTAGTTTGAATCTATTCCAGTTATTGATTCTTGCTTTTATTTCTTGTGCTATGGGAGTGCTGTTAAGGAAGTCTGATCCTAAGCCAACAAGTTGAAGATTTGGACCTACTTTTTCTTCTATAAGATGCAGGGTCTCTGGTCTGATTCCGAGGTCCTTGATCCACTTTGAGTTGAGTTTTGTGCAGGTGAGAGATAGGGGTTTAGTTTCATTCTGTTGCATATGGTTTTTCAGTTTTCCCAGCACCATTTGTTGAAAAGGCTATCTTTTCTCCATTGCATATTTTTGGCCCCTTTGTCCAGGATGAGAAAATTGTATTTATTTGGGTTTGTGTCCGTGTCCTCTATTCTGTATCATTGATCTACCTTTCTATTTTGGTACCAATACCATGCCGTTTTTGTTACTATTGCTTTGTAATAGAGTTGAAGATCTGGTACTGCGATACCCCCTCCTTCGCTCTTTCTACTGAGGATTGCTTTAGCTATTCTGGGTTTCTTATTCTTCCAGATGAATTTCATAATTGCTTGCTCTATTTCTGTGAGGTACATCATTGGGATTTTAATTGGAATTGCATTGAATCTGTATAGCACTTTTGGCAGTATGGCCATTTTGACAATATTAATTCTGCTTATCCAAGAACATGGGAGATCTTTCCATCTTCTAAGGTTTTCTTTAATTTCTTTCTTTAGTGTTCTGTAGTTCTCATTGTAGAGGTCTTTAACCTCCTTTGTGAGATTGATTGTGTTGTGATTTAAAATAGCTCTCCCTACCCTTAATAATTCTACTTTGTTAGACCCAATCAGATTTATTTTTAATTCTCCTCCTCAGTGTCTTGTCCTGTCATTTTAGAGGTTTTCAGTTACTTCATCCATGCACTGACCACATAACAAGCGTCTCCAAACACTGACCCTGGGTTAAGCCCCTTCAAGGCCTGGAGGTTGGGAGAAAGGATGAGAAAAGTGATCAGTAGTCGATTACATGATCTCTGCATCATCCCTACTATTCTATAAAGTTTGAGGGGAAATCACAGAGGACCTGGAACCTGATTCAGAGGACCCTAACTGGGTTTGTGGCAATGAGGAGAAGAGGCAGGGCTCTGGAGAACACATGGACATGTTTGGAGTGTACCTGAGTAGGGTAGAGATGGTCAACATAGGGCGCATGGGGTGGAATTGGAGAAGGGCTAAAACCTAGAGAGCCTTCGCTCATCTCTGTACACCCAGGATACACATCAAGCCAGAACTCGAAGAATAGGAATTTTTATCTGTTAGTAAAAGAGACAAGAGAGGACATAAAAAAAAAAAAAAAAAAAAAAAAACAGGCTCCATCAGGCAGACCTGTGTGGGCAATATGGAAGCCAGGCTAGGAGGATGGGGAGCAACATTACATTTGGGAACACTGACATTTTTCTTAATGAGTGACTAATCATAGGCTGTCTGTGTTGTCTATCTTTGGGAAAACCAAAAGGAAAATGACCTACCCAAAGTGCATGAGCTAAAAGCAAAGTGAAAAAGGTAGCCCTCAAGAAAATTGTAGAACTGTTTCTAGAACAAAAGGGGAATAATGCTGGAAAAGCAAAAACAGTAGATATTGATAGCAGTACCCTTGCATGAACCTAGAGGTAAGAGTACATACGGCTGGCCTGTTCTTGGAGAGTGCTGCCATGTACCAGGTATTCTCAATATTTGATCTGTAATATTTGATTGATTTTTACTTCAACCCTGCTATTGTTCCCATTTTACAAAGGAGGAAATTGAGACACAGAGAGACTAATTAATTTGTTCAAAGTCTTACAACTATTAAGTGCTAGAACTTGAACTCCAACTCTGGCAGTCTGACTCCAAATCCTGGGTCATAATCATTGTTCAAGAAACTCCAGATTTCCTGTTAATCTTCTTTCCTTACTTCTTTTCTTTGAAATAGGGATTTAAGAAAGGCCATGATAATGAATTTAAATAACCTAGCACATAATAGCAGCCATTACTACTCTTATTACAACTTATTAACAGAGTAGGCAAAAATCTTTGATCCATAGTAGACATTGCATAGCTGTGCAATTCAAAAAAGCCATCAAAGACAATCAAGATATTTGCATGGGCTCTACAGCTGATGGAAAATCTGCATAATCTTCAGGGAAATTAGCAAGGGGTATTGAAGAACAGGTGCAGACAGTGAGTATAAGAATAGAAATATCCAGAGACCCACTGATGCAGGGATGAAATGGTGAGTTGCTGAATCCTTTAATGACTCCATTTGTCCTTCCCTTCTCAAGTACTGCTTAAGTAGAGCTGAGGCCAGGCGGGATGCAGCGAAAGTGGCCTTAATCAACTCCCTCTTCAATGAACTGCCTTCTCGAAGGATCACCAAGGAATTCATTATGGAAAGTGTTCAGGAAGCAGTGGCCTCCACCAGTGTGAGTACCATCAATGGAGGGAAGAGCTGGCCTCCCTGAGAATATCAAGGAGGCATCTGAATCTTGGGAGATGTTAAAGTGAGAAAATTCTTAATTTAAAAATTGCATAGGTTAAATTTTTACCCACTGAATGATTACTTTTCAGCAAAAAAGAATACTTGGATTGGAAATCATGAAATTGGAACTGGCTTACCACTCCCCATCTCAATAATATACATCTCAGTAATATTCTTTTCTTTCTTTCTTTCTTTTTTTTTTTTTTTTTTTGACTCTAGTTTGAGCCCAGGGGTGCTTTACAACTGAGCTATATTCCCAGCTCTCCCCCCACCCGCCCTTTTTTAAAGACAGGGTCTTGCTAAGTTGCTGAAGCTGGCCTTGAATTTGTGATCCTGCCGCCTCAGTCCCCTGAGTCACTGAGATTACAGGCATGCACCACCATGCGTGGCTCAGTAATATTCTTGAATTCCCTGGATCACAATTAATCAAACTTTACACTAAGGTAGATCATTTGATCTACCTTGATTTATTTATTAACTTCAAGGCCAGTCAACGTGGGGCCCTACAATCTGTATTTTTAAGAATACACTGACTATTTAGACAGTCAACCTGATATATATTAACCTTTAAAATTATCATAATTTAATATCAATTTATTTCTTTCAGAGAGTTTTGAAAACTTCTGTGATGGACACAAATATGAAATGCTTTGGGCTGGGGAGATAACTCAGTTGGAAGAGTGCTTGCCTTGCAAGCACAAGGCCCTGGGTTTAATCCCCAGCACCACAAAAAAAAAAAAAAAAAAAAAAAAAAAAAAAAAAAAAAAAAAACAAAAAAAACTTTAAGAGCAAAATCCCTTAGAGATTTAAATAAGACATCTTCTCAGCAATTCAGCACTGAATTATTTATTTGCCCATGAATGATTTGGAGGTCCTTGTCCCATTACCTCCAAACTATAATAAGCCACAGAGGAAGCCTTGGGCCTCCCACCTGTGACAGGTGTTTCTCTGCATATGCCCAATGACAGGAATTTGGCATTACCAAAGGGAGTAGCCACCTTTGGTTTGCATTAGCATGCATTAATCCTGTCTAAGATTTTCCCTCTGTTTGCCTAAAACTGACTAGAAATCTGTCATTCTGTAAAAGCTGCTGATAATGAAGGAGACATCATTTGGCTATCATGGTCATTTTCCCCTCACAAATGCTCTGATCATATAGAGAAGATATTTGGAAGGAGCAAGGGAAGGAGAGCAATTGACCTGCTAGGGAGAAGGCAGGGAGCTCTGCTCCATATCTAGTCTGAGGATGAAAGGAAGCCTTTATTTTCCGGCCCTGTAAATTTCAAGTGCCTTTGAGGAAGAGAAGTTAGGAAAATGATGCCTGATTTATATAAGTGTGGAATTTACTCAGGAGCAGGGAGGGCCCTCAGTGTAAATGTAATTTATCATTTTTTCATGGAAATTTCTAAAGAAAGAGAATATATATGACTTGCAGGCTTCTGCATGGATTTCCTCTGGGATATTTAAAAAGCCAACATAAATATTTCAGCAGCAGTGTGTTAATGTTATTGCATTCAAAAGCTATAAATTTGCTGCTATCTGATGCTAGACGTTGTTTGCTCAGCCTCACAAAGTCGCCATTGCCCACCTTCCCTGGAATTCAGGTCATGGGATATTGAAGGAGGCCTGCATGCCCTTCTAGAGCTTGTGTTAGTTTCTTAGCACCACTCCCCACAACCACACTGAAAGGGAATTTCATTTCTACCCATCACTCACCCACCTAGTTTCCTAAAGATTAAGTGGTCCAGGAGTGAAAAAATATAAACCAAGATCCATGTCTCCAATCCAAATACCAGCATATTATGAATATTTCCCACTAAGAATCATAGCAATAAAATGTGAATGATCCATACAGCTGGAGAATTCTTCAATATCAGTTACATAATCTTGCCTGGCTATCACTGAAATCAGAGCAGGGTCAGTGCTTTGAGAGTTCAGAAAGCAATGAAGTCATCCTCAGACAGTAGCCACACGAGCATTAACACCACCAACAACGAAAACGCTATGCAATGATACAGGAATTTCTACTTTGAAACCACTATTCTATCAAGTATATAATCAGTCAATATTCTAATCAAAAGCTAGATTCAAGTTGATTCCAAAACCCTCTTTATTCTGAATTATGGTGAGATTAAGGATTTTATCCAAAATCAACTGGGACAGTTGGTTGTAAATTTGCTGTGTGGCCACAGAATTAATCCCTGATCACTCACATAAGGGGAGGAGAAATCACTGACATTTTCTTTTTCTGCTTTCCTTCCCAAGGGAACTTTAGACGATGCAGATGACCCTAGCACAAGCATTGGAGCCTATCACTATATGCTGGAGTCGAACATGGGGAAGACTATGCTGGAGTTCCAGGTACCTGCCTTCCGGTTACTCTATCCAGAAGTCCAGGAGAGATGCAGATAACATCACTAACATCTCCTTTTCTAATAGTATAGTTCTCAGCTGGGGGCAGTGGTACATGCCTGTAATCCCAGCAACTCAGGATGTTGAGGCAGAAGGATCTCAAATTCAAGGTCAGCCTGGGAAACTTAGTAAGCTCCTGTCTCAAAATAATATAACAAAGGGTTGGGGATGTAGCTCAGTGGTAAAGTGCCTCTGAGTTTGATCCCCAGTACTGAAAAAAACTATTTGTTTAATTTCCCCTTTCTAGAATAGAGCACCATGGCCCCATTTTAGCCACACTTCAGTAAACTAAAATGAACAAGCAAACCAGGCAAAATTTTCACTTTTACGAAGGGAAGTAAAAGACTTAGGTCTAAGATATAGGTGAGGAGCACAGCAGTCTTACTTCCCTGGAATACCCCACCAGCTTCTTAGTACAAAGTTCCCCTTAAGCCAAATCAATTTTGAAATTCTGGTTGTACCCCTCTAGTTCATAATTGTCATAGAGGAAGTTTCTCGCAATGTACACTGAACAATACCACTTCAATTATGATATTTCTGTTACATAAGATCTGCCTCCTCCTATCATCAATCAAATCAAAAAAGTTAGCAATCTGTTACTCTTTTCCATCTGCTGCTGACAAGCAACAACAGAGCTGAGGAGCTTGCTATGTTACATATTGCAGATGTTTCCCTCCTTACCATGTTTCAGCTTTACCATGGTGTGAAAGCACATTGAACAACCTTTTTTTTTTTTTCTTTCAATATAGTATTCAATAAAATACATGACAAATTCAATATTTAAGTATAAAATAGGATTTGCATTAGATAATTTTGCACACCTGTAGTTCATATTTTGAGCATGTTTAAAGTAGGGAAGGCATGTTTAAGGTAAGCTATAATATTCAGCTAGTTAAATGCATTTTTGACTCAATGGCATTTTCAACTTACAATGGACTTTTCAGACCATTACTCCATGGGAAGTCAAAGTGTGCCTGCATATGCGAAATAAATATTTATGTGAATAACAATAATAATAGCATTAATAAGTGATGCTTATTGGATTCTTTCCACATCTGATGTGATGATTAGCCTTTAACTAATGTTATCATAATTCAATGTGGCAAGTGCTTCCAGGAGGTCAACAACATTACTCTATGTCTTTCTGGAGGACTGCTTTACTGAAATGCCAGGGGATGCTGGATGGATTTCCTTGACAGCTCTGCCTAACCTGAAGCTTCAGATGGGGAACAGGTAGCTTCCAGCCAAGATGACTGTGAGTCCCTGCTGTAGGATAAAAAGGTGGAACTACAAAAGGTCCGTTTTTTCCATAATGATCTAAAACTAAACAGAAAATTAGAAGGGAAAAGAATGACTCATGAGAAGGAATGTACATGTTTAAAAATCACACAGACCAGTGTGTGAAGCCACCTGGAAGCTTGCCCATTCTGAGACTCAGTTTTCTTATCTATAAAATAGAAAGAATAATGCCCACTCTAGATTAAGTAATGTGACATGTATAACGCACATAGCATAGTCCTGCCCACATGGAAGAAAATAATTAAAAAAAAAAAAATCCCTCCCTTTACACCCAAAGAATATTACACTTCTTTTATTATAGAACGAACATTTCTTGCCTCACTACACAGTACCTACCATGTGATTTACTAGCTCTATTTTCAGAAAAATTGAGAATGATTTTGAATGTGATTGAGTCAGTATGCCAAAGATGGAGAAGGTGAGAATTTTTAAAAATCTGAAAATTCCTTCCAAGTACTATGAAAGGCTTTACTCAACCTCCTCTTAGCAATATTTTAATTGCCTTGCTTTGGGCTGTGTTTTCTGTGTGGTCTATGTAATAGGGGATTTTAATATGTGAAATAATAATTTGAATCATACGGTGGAAATGCTTCATAAATTCTCATAAAGAGACTGGATACAGGATAGGGACAAGGAAGGGGAAAACGTGAGGGCGGGGAAAATCCAAAGCCCTCCCCACAGGAGGGATTCTGGCAACCCTGGAGGAAGACCTATGGAGCACATCCCTTTTCCTTCCGCCTGCCTGCTGTGGCCCAGCACATTCCTTAGTGGCCTAGGCTAAATGCATCAGCTTGGGTCTGCAAATAATGGGAACTGACTATAGACCTGGGCTGTTTCTGCAGAGGTGCAGCAATTCAGTCCCCTGGTGGGTCATAGCCATGTATTTGTATCTAGCCATGGATGGCTGTGCCGTAGAAAAACAAGGCTGGTGTCTCCTGACTGCCCTTAGGCTTTCAGGGGGCCCACGCTGCAGCCAGCACTCAGAGGAAACATGATAGGCCTCTGCTTACCTTCACTTCGTGGGAGGGAAGCACGGGAAGCCAGGGCTGCTTGTTTTGAGGTAACCCTGCCACGGAGAAAACTGCCTGCTGTTGGGGGTGGGGGGAGAATGGGGCAGCAATAGTCGCTGGGTCTTGTCAAGGTCAGCTTCTAGGCAGACATTGACTGAAGCTGGTTAATATTTTTATTCTGAAGCCTAATGCAATCCATGGAAGAGTTGTTTATTTACATCTTTGCTAAATTCTCCAGGTCGCCTTTTAAAACCTCATCCCATAAACAAATTTCCTCTTAAATCCATTCTCTTGGGTGGGGAGATGGTGCCCACCTGTTTTTCAAGTTCTCCATTTACAGTGTTTGTTTTTCTTATTTCTGATGAATCACAGAACCAAGCCAGTCTTTCAGACAAAGTTCCAGAGGGAAGGGGTGAGCATTTTCTCCCTGACAAAGTAGCCGAAAAATCAAACATCATGTCTAATAGGAGGCAATACCAGGCAGAACCCTGAGGACAGAGCCCAATTGTTGCCAGTTTAAATGGAATGAATGACAAAATGAACCAGGAAAGCTGTGTATTGAGAGCTGCAACTGCAATTTTGCCTGAAGAGGAAAGAAACACAGGCTTTATTCTCCATTCAACTTGAATTTTCCTTGCTGATCATGACCCTGGCTATATAATTTGCAGAGCCCAATGCAAAACAAAAATGCAAGGGTCTTTGTTCTAAAACTATTAAGAAGTCTGAGACTGTGGCATATTAAACCAAGTGCAGAACGCTGTGATTGCATAGACCTCACACTCATGAAGCAGGGCTTGCTTCTGACAGACCTATGAGAAGAGCCCTGACTAGGGTTAGATGAGTCAAGCCTTTATCTCTGGCCCAAAATTGAAACAGACACTGAAAATACTCAGTGATCAAGATAGATAATGTTATACTGTAATCTTTTAAAAACTCAAAACTAACGCAAATTCCTCCTAATAAACAAAATCAAAATTTTAAATAAAAGTCATTTAGCGTGCATGAATCATCTCACTCAGCCTAAACCCTTCCTGACCCACCTCATTTTCCCATCAGTTCAGTCAGGCTCCCAGGCTTCTAGACTATTCCATATAACAAACACCAGGGCCCAAAAGACTTCAGCCAAGAGCAGACCTGGTGGAACAGACAATACTAACTTCCTTTAGAGTGACAGGACTTCTGCAGGTAGAAAGCAAGACGGCAAGCACCAGGCAGCAAGGAAGTATAGTGGGACTAGGAAGAGATTCCTCATAGGTCCACAGCAGCCTCTCCCCATCAGTCTGCAATAGTGCAAGGGTTTTCTGGGGTTAAGCATATCTCACTCAGTGTTAGGAAGATGGTGAATTTCATCTTATGAAGGGAAACAGAGAAGCGGGACAGGAAGTATAGTGGTGATTACTATCTCTACAAAGGACAAATCCTAGGTCAGGATATAATGTAAGAGAGTGAAAGGAGATCATTTTCCCTAGAGAATTTTAGCAACCAGGGCAACATTGAAGAGGTGGTCGTGTTACTGTTGAAGTGAAAAACAGCTGCTTGGTGATGGGATCATGATTCAGACAAACCAGAGAAGGAATCAGGAGGCAAAAATGGTTATAATTCTCTTTGGGGAAGTTTGTGAGACATGAAGGTTGTCAAGGGGCAGGAGAAATGTTTCCATTTCTTTTCACAGTGTAGTTGTGGATTTTAGAATCTTTGGGGATTTTCAGATTGGAATGACATCATTTAATCTGGAAGAGGCAGCCCTTAGTTTAGAGATAAGAATGAGAGCCCAGAAGACCTTGGAGGGAGAAGAGTACATTTTTTAGACAACTATCAGAGGATGAATCAAAAGCCCGAATAGCAATCATCTGTTTCTCAAACTAGACTACAGGAATGATAGGACAATATCAAGATGATACTGGAAACCACAAAATAAATCCAGTATATTTTACTTGATTGTCAATTTTAGATAGGGGCTGAGGGTGTAGCTGCGTAGAGCTCTTGCCCAGCATGCACAAGACTCTGGGTTCAACCTCTAGTACCACAAAAAAACCCAAACTTTACATACAGATTTGGAGTGGGGGGGGGGGGTCAGGTGGAGGAGTATGGTGATATTTATCTTCTTTTTAAAAAATGGAAATACACAATGAATATAATGCTCAAGTAGATTCTTTATAAAATATGAAAACAAAAGAAATTTTCTACTTACAAATATTGACCCGCCTATTGCATCATAGATCCTGTTCCATATCAGAGCATGCACAGTTTATGTTCACTTTTATGGTTACAAAGTATTCATGAGTAGGTTTGGTGGGAAGGGTAGAACAAATTTACCCTCCAAAGTCACTGAGGCTACTTTTCATGGAAAGATGGAGAAGCACAGCAATGAAAGACTCATTAGGCAAGATTTGTGTTCTGGAACAAAGCCTTCCACTGTTCCATATTAGTGCAGTGCTGTGATGGAATGAAAACCTGGATGGGGTCAGGGGGAGGAGAGGCCATGAGAGGGTCGCTTCCCTGGATATTAGACCCAGGACCCCAGGCAGACAGTGGGTCTCTAGGACAGAACAAGCAACTTGCCTGATATTCATATTGTATTTTTATTAATGGAAATAAATGGTTTTACTTTTATTGTGGCTCTCTGGGCTCCCAAGGTACTTACTGTTCAGTGGACCACAGGAAAGAGAGCCAAACTTGATCCCAGACTGAAAAGAAGAGAAACACTAAATTATAATGGCAGATTTAAAATAAGGTTAGGTAAAACTATGTGCTCCTCCCACAGTTAGTTTTAGAGCTTTAAAATTTGCCAGATAATTTTAAGATGCCTACATCTATGACTAAATATGTATCTCCTGGTTTTCCTAATGAAAACTCTTTCCTGAGTAAGCAGAGGTAAGGACAGTTAATTAAAGTCAGCTTTTTGTATAAGTAGGACATCTGTCTAAATGTTTTTCATAACTTTTCATGAGCAGGAAATTCTTTAATTATATTGAGTAATTTTCCAATAATTATGTGGTTGTGGTTTATACTATTAATCCTAATAGATGTCTCTCTGGCAAAAACAAAGAAAAACAAAAATCCCTCTATAAGTGAAACACAGATAACTTCAGTGGATTCTAGTTATAACTACATTAGGAAAATAAAAGTCTTTAGTATGTTGATATGCCTTAGCTTGCCCTTGATATCAGGCAGTGAAAGGAAAAATGGAGCTCCTGCAGAACTCAATGCCCTCAGATGTAGACACTGTCCACTTGTTTATGTGTGTGGGGGGGTGTGTATAACATGTTATAATGTCAATACAATTTTATTTGTCCACAATTTGAGGCATTTTTTGACTGAATTTATAAATTTAGAGAAATTTACAGTTTTTTTGTAGTTTGTCCATTATATGTTTTGTATTGTCATGAGATAAAATCACAACAAATTTAGTTTAAAGATTTAGTTGACTTTTATTCTAGAATCGGACAAGATTTCCATAAAATAGAATAAGCATTCTGATGAACTCAGCAGTAAATATTGAATTTATAGGCAGAAAACAGCTAAAGAAAGCAGAAACAGACTTGACTCCTTAAGTTGGGTCCCAGCATGCTGGAATAAACACCTCTTGCGGTTTGCATCAAGTGATGCCTCCTGCAGTTGATTGGGGTTGCCGTCCATCCATGGGACAGAGTTGGGGTTTCCTTTTTGGGGGCCTTACATTTGGGGGCTCGTCCGGGAAAAGATGGCCCCCCTCATCCGCGAAGTCGACCTTGGAGAAGCAGCCACCCCCAGATGACTTTACAACCTGCTCTTCCCCATCAGGCTTCTTCCTGGGACCCCTCAATTGACCCAATTTTTTAAAAAAGAAGGAACTCCAGACTGCTTGCCCCTCGCTGCCCCCATTCAGCTTCGAAGCAGCCAGAATGACCGACGCCCCTTTTCATTTCCTTAACAAGCAGTTATGGGTTCCTACAGCTAAAGGGGGGAATGAAGCCAGAATTGGGAATAGGTAGTTAGTGTAGAAATAGGGGATCGGGTCAAATTGAGGAAATGAAGCCATGAGGTCATCTGCCTCTGCAAGTTGGAGACTGCCCCTGGAAGAATGGAATGTCAAGGATCTCTGGAGGCCATTGATTACCAAATTTACCTGCCTTTATCAAGGACTGTTTATCAAGGACTTCAAACAAGGGGCTGCTAATTGGTGGCCCACCCCCTCGGCTCTTGCCTGCCTGAAATCGCCTGGTCACCTTCATCAGGAGAAGAGTAAGTGCTGTACAGGCACTAATGCTCAGGCAACAATACCAGTCCCTCCGCCAAGGAAATAGCTTTGGAGAAGAGTATATAGAGACAGAAGTTCCATGATTAGAACTTACCAGAAAAGAAAATGGGGAAATGAAAGAATGGACATTTTTTTTAAGCTGTTTGTTTTATCTTAACTCCCTAAGGTCACCCTCCCAGTTATCTCAACTCCCTAAGGTCTCCCTCCCATTGTCTCAACTCTCTAAGGTCACCCTCCCAGTAATGGGAACAAAGCCCCTAAAGCTGTTCCAAGAAATCAGCCCCAAACAGGGAGTAAAAGGGTAAATTGAGCCAGATAGCTAGATAGTGCTCAAACAGTAGAATTACCAGAAACTATTGACCAGAATCTACGCCCTGTTGTAAAACATTGTGAAACATGTTGTATGTTATCAGCAAACCCAGACCCCCTTTGAAATTTCCCGGCAGCTTTGTCCCCCTTTCCCTTTCATGTGCGACCCCTCCCGATGTGTGGTTTCTGCCTTTATAAACCTACAAGATTTTCTGCTAGGGACTGGACTCCTCGAGTTGGGTCCCAGCGTGCTGGAATAAACACCTCTTGCGGTTTGCATCAAAAAAAAAAAAAGAAAGCAGAAACAGAATCAAAAGTAGATTGGTTGTTTCAAAATTAATTTCCTTGTAAAGGTAAAAGCAGGACGACTTCCTTATCATGCTGGGATCCCAGCTACAACTGGGATCTCTCTCTTCTGGTTTCTTGGAAGATCAGAAAAATAGCTTAGTTTCAGCTTGGTAACATATAATATTAGCATGAGTGACTCCATTTTGGTTTGGTCTGTTGGGTCCTGCAAAAGCTCAGTCAAAACTAGTATCCTCCTATAAATTTTATTTCGTGATATTTACATATTTAGTTTGGGCTTAAATTCTTAAAATTTAAATTGTTTTCTTTAATAAGGTAACATGGTTACATGATTCAAAATTCAAAAGGTTTTCTAAAAGATTAGAAGAAGGATCCCACTCCTGTCTCCCAGGTATACATTTACCATTCCTAAAAATAGCAAGTGCTACCAGTTTTGTTTTGTTTTGACTTTTGATACTGGGGATTGAATCTAGGATGCTTTACCACTACATTCTTATTCCCTGGCCTTTTCTCCACCTCCCCCTCCCCCTCCTCCCCCTACTCCCCCTCCCCCTCCCCCTCCTCCTCCTCCACAATTTCTTGCTAAGTTGCTAAGACTGGTCTTGAACTTGCCTTCCTCCTTCATCAGTCTCCCAAATTACTGGTATCCACCACCACAACAACCAGATTCTTATTGTTTGTTTTTGTTTTTTTCATTAATTAATTTATTTTACTATTATTATTTTGGTTCTCAGGATTGATCTCAGGGCCTTACACATGATAAGCACAGGCTCTAACACCTGAGCTACATCACCAACCTTATTACCAGATTCTTTTATGCTTTGTCAGAACTCTTCTAGGCAATTACATGTCAATGTGTATATAGGGAGTTTCTCTTCTTTTTTATTTTTCAAATAGATAATTTTTTTAACCTTTATTTTATTTATTTATTTATTTTTATGTGGTGCTGAGGATCCAGCCCAGTGCCTCACACATGCTAGGCAAGTGCCCTGCTACTGAGCTTCAACCACTGCCCCTCTTTTTTAATCAAAAGTAGCACAGAGTATACATTGTTGTGCACTTTGCTTTTGTTTTGACAATATATCATGGAATTCTTTGCATTAGAACTTAGAGCGTGTGCTCATCCTTCTTGTATGTGAAGTATTCAGTAGCATGGATATATCATACTTGTTTAATAATTTCTTTCTAAAAAAAAAAAAAGAACATTTAAAATTTTCCCAATCTCTGACAACTTCAAAAAACAATGCAACATCTAACTTTGCCTTTACCTTATTTTTCAGATGTGCTGGTATATTTAGAAAGCATCTTGGGTGTGTTATTATTAGAGTATATGAGTTTTCAATGTTGAGAAATACAAGTCATTGTGTTATGCAGGCACAGATATAGCAAGGGTGTGAAGAATGAATTTTCCAGGAGACTGGGGACTCTGGTCTTTGAAAAGTCCCAATGTATTATGATACTATTGTATGTTTCCCTAATATTTTGGGGGATCAGAGTTATGCCCTGGTCCTCTCTTGCAGATGGACACATCTGCTTCATGACTAATGACAGGTGTTCCATTTCCTAGGAGCTGATGACCATTTTCCAACTACTGCACTGGAATGGAAGTCTAAAAGCCCTTCGTGAAACAAAGTGTTCTCGACAGGTGAGACTGTCCAGTCAGCACTAGAGTTGCTCTGTATGATGAAGCAGATGGCTCGCAGTCATCTTCTTGGGAAATTCCCTTGATGCAGATTATTTCTCTACTTAAATTTCATAATTATTTATAAGAGTAGAGGGTGCATGAAGAAATACATAAAACAGTCCAAATACACGAAAAATGTCTGGGCATAGGACTGATATAAATACCCATACTGAATGCCGAACACAGCCACCATTGCCAGGCTTGGTCTCCAAGTCAGATGCAGAATCTCCTCTGTGTGACTGTCCTGCCTGCTTCAGCTTGATGCCCTCAACCTTCTAGTGGAGAAGGAAGTTGAGACACACCATCTGGAACATTCTTACTGCCAACAGGCAAAGGTGGTTGTGATTAAGGTATTTCCCCACACATACACACACCAAACATTCCCACTGACCACAGAAAAGATTGTTAAGTTGGACAAGCTAGTATTCAATCACCTCAATTTTTCAGCAGTTCTTCCTTTTTCAGAGACAGAGTCTCTCACTCTTTCTGATGAAAAGCACCCTTTCCCCCTTGTTAATAGCAAACGTAAACCCTCCGTATTTAATGGTCTTCACTTGCTGGCCTCTGGGAGATATATCTTTCTTTAACAGAATTTGAAAGACTGTAGTTTATTTTCGAGAATTTCCTAACAGGAATTTGTATGAGGAACAAAGCCTCTATAGTCAGCAAGTGGAGGGTGAATGTGAGAGTTTTCCTGTGCCCTGCTGCCCCAGGAGTTTTCTGTTGTTCTTTGCTTAGAAAGCCTGGTTTTCAAAATGTCAAAAATGGAAAAGAAATGAGTAGCTGACAATGGCTTTGGCTATTTTTTTCCCCTTTCCTTTGATTTTGTAGAAGTCCTTTGAAATATGCTGGGTTGGTTATAAACACTTTTCCATGATTGTTTTTAATTTGTTAAGGTCATAAATAAATACCACATGTTTTTGAAAATAAAAATAAGCAATGCATCCACTCCACACAATCAAACCTATACATGACAGTAGGATGTATTAACAATTGAATTGAAGGTGGTGGCTGATTTTTAATCATTTCCCAAGCAAGAGACACTGTACCATGTCTCAATACCATGAAGCTATCATTATCCTAGCAATAATAATAATGTCTATATTCCATAATACATTTTTAACATTCTCTTTGTAGTTACTATGAACTATCTAGACTGTCATTTTCTGTATGCTAATAGCACAGCAACTGGGAAGCTGACTCTCCAGGCTTCCAACAAGTCTTGTTCTGAAGCCCCCTTGATTAAACACTTCCTGCAATAGGTGTTTCACTCTTTCTAGCTTGTTAAAGGAAATAATGCTGGGCAGACGTGTCCAATGAATGAATGAGGCAGTATTCATACCAGTTGTTACAGGAATATATTTTCAAAGAAAGGCTTGCATTTTCTAGAGATGTAAAGGGCTTTATTTTGTGAACATTATTGTCATTCTTAATAGTGTGTTTTGATTCAGACCCAAGCGACTTGTTTGGTGAGCCAAAATTAGCTCATCGTTTCCTTTTTAAATGCATGTCCAGGAGATTTGGTAAAGCCCAAGACTGGAGGGCAGGGTGTGGGAGACCTTGAGCACAGTGCTTCTGTGGCTCTTAACTGCCACTGAACTTTGGTTTCTTGGTTCCCAGGAAGTCATCTCCTATTATTCCCAGTATTCACTAGATGAAAAGATGCGCAGTCATATGGCCCTGGACTGGATCATGAAGGAGCGGGAGTCACCAGGAATTCTCTCTCAAGAGCTACGAATGGCCCTGAGGCAGCTGGAGGAAGCTAGGAAAGCAGGACAAGAATTGCGGTTTTACAAAGAAAAGAAAGAAATCCTAAGCTTAGCCCTGACTCAGATCTACAGTGAGCCTGACCCTTCCTCACCCAGTGATGACCAACTGAGCCTTGCGGCCCTTTGTGGCTACCACTAGCAAGGCCAGGTCCCGGTGTCCCCAAGGACTCTAACCTTAGGAAGCTCTTGGAAGGAGCATCAATAGCTACTACCTTAAGGCTGTACTAATACCCCATCCATGCCATTCATAGACGGTGTGAATAGTAGGCCTGCTCCAGATCCCAACCTCCCACTTGATTTATTTTCTCATCACTTCCTCAAGAGTTTTGCCTCAGAAGAAAAGACTGAAGACAAGATTGTTTGAAAAAAGCAATTTTCCAGGGTTGGCTCAATCTAAAACCTAGCTGACATGTGCCTTGCTAGACTGTTCATGTTGTTTTAAAGAATGGACCGATATAGGACCCACCAGAAAACAGCAGCCAGGACCAGGGGAGGTAGGAGGATAGCAATTTAAAAAAAAAATACTTGGAATTTAATAAACAACACAGATTGTTTTAAAAAATATAAAGGGTCAGAGTCTCTTTCTAATCTCTGAAAGCTAAATGTAAGTTTATACTCCACAAGTATAATCTAAGGCAGCTATGGGAATTTTTTCTGGACATTTCACTATCAAATGTAGCAACAGTATAAAAATTTTAGATAAATTTAATGTGGATGAAAACACCATTGTAATAATTTTTTGAAATCCATATTCTTCCATAGGTGAGGATAAATGTCACTGAGGGTGGTACTCTCATTATCATTCCTCCAGAAGAATTAATATCCAAATTTTGAGTCTTACAGTCAATCACGTTCGGGTTTTTGTTTGTTTTTTGTTGTTGTTTTTTGGTACTGGGGATTGAACCCAGGGGCACTAGACCACCAAGCAACATCCCCAGCCCAATTTTTTGTATTTTATTTAGAGACAGGGTCTCACTGAGTTGCTTAGAGCCTCGCTTTTGCTGAGGCTGGCTTTGAACTCACGATTCTCCTGCCTAATCTCCCGAGCTGCTGGGATCATGTTCATTTTTAATTCGCAAATAGATAACTTGAAATAATTTGCTTTGATTTTTGCTATTGCAGATATATCTATGATAGAGATATGATAGATATGATGGAGATACTTGAAGCATTAAAACATTTTGAAAAATCATTAGCACGTAACAAAGCACTTTTGGTCCATTTCACAGACTAGAGAGATCTTCAGATGTCTTTGTTGTTAAATACATAAGAAACCAGGAGCTCACATGTAGTATCATTATTAAGTTTAAGTCACTGGAATCTTCTTTACAAGAGGGATAAAATGTTTCCATCTCTATTTGACTCATTTCTATGGGTCACTCAAGCAATTAGAAAATCACAAATACAAACGAATTTTTAGATAGTTCCTGGCCACCCAGATTTAAGAATGACATCAATAATACTTTTAAATGTTCATAGGTATTTCTGTAACTTTAACATGAAAAGGATTATTCTGCATTTAGATAGAAATTCAAATTAAAGATTTTTCAATTATAAATTAAGTTTAAATAGTTTCTTTTTTCTTGCTAATGCAAATGCAGACTAACTTTCCCAAAAGTTAAATCATTACAATTACATTGAAGCTTACAAAACATATTTCACCCTCATATTTAAATACATATAAAGATTATTGTCACTCCTTAATTCCTCATGAAAACTATTATCTGATCATATACTTTGAAAATAGACTTGATAATAAAAATATAAAGCATCCCATTTCTGTAGAGCAAGGGAAATTTTAACTATACAATTGCCCTCCTTTAATATCTCAAAAAGGTGATGATATGTAATATTAAATAAACTTTATCTTAAAATATTATTTTAACAAAAGTCATAGTCCCCCCATAATGGGGCTAAATGTCACCTAGAAGGGAATTCTAGTCCCTTATATTCCTGAAAGGAATTAGAATTAACTTTTGCTTGTTGAATAAATTTTAAAGTTAAGGAAACTTTCTATTAATTTTTTTTCATAAATCATCCCTCTTTACATTATTTCAGAGGCCACTCTTTCCCATGTTGGGTGTATCTAAATTTAGGTTACTATTAGGATTTGCAGCATTTGATAATGAACACCTCAGGGGACACCATTTAATTAAGTACAGGAACAGGGATCAGATGGGACAGTGTCAAATTTACATTCTGTCCTACAATGTAGAAAATGATATCCATTCTTTAAACTGTAAATAGAGGCAAAAGAAACAAAAGTTGAAATCTTGACTGGTCTCTTTGATTCCCATTCAGTAGTAAATCAGTTTCGGCTAAGACAATGACTATCAGAACATCATATAAGCAAAGTATTCTGGCCCAGGGAAGAGCAGGGTTGAGGAGCAAAGCAGATTTTTGTCTTTTCTTTTTCTGTATCTTGTTCTCAGTAACACACTGAAGTAAAAGGGACCAGAGTGAAGGATTCTTTAAACATATGAAGTCCTGAATCTTAGTGGGTTGTTTTTTGTTGTTTATTTGATTATAAACCCTTGAGACTCTCAAAAATGTTTTGTTCCATCTCCAAGGAAAATAGAACAAGGCATATACATTCAAAATTGAACAGTTTCAGAGAGTATATTGCCTCTCCAAAGTCCATGGATTGCCTAGAGCATTCTTGGTCCCCAGTTTAGGACACACAATTTTGAAAACATACATACAGTCTCTTCAGCGTCACCTCAGAGATACAATGTGGCTTAGCTATAGCCCATGCACACTATTTCTATGATAAATATTGCCACCCTGAAATACAGAATTCCACTGTGTTTGACAAAAGATAATCTAATTTTCATGAAATCCAAATATACCATTGTTATGGAAAAAGCTTAGACAAACTAGCCAATAAATTAGGGTAAATATATCAGAATATTACAGACTTAATAAAAGCATTGTTCCTCTAATGTTCAAAATCAGTTGTCCATTTGTTCAAAAGTTCACTTTTACTTTTGCTATTAATTTCATTCACCTACTTCTAGCAAAGTACAAGAATTCAGGAAATGTAACTATTTTCAACCTTGAATCTCATCGTATAGGTCTCGGAACAAATGTAAAGGTAAAAAACCTTAATGGTCTAAAACTTTCCTATTTCTCTAAGGAAAGCACTTAAAGCCAAAAGTATTGTTGTAGTTGACTTTATCTATAGCTGAGATACATTAGGGAATTCAGTCATGACATTTTTTTATAACTAACTGACAAAAGAAGGCAGACTAACAATGTTTTCATAATTGTTGAGTATGTTACAGATAAATCCTAATCAAGATAGTCTCTCCTGTTATTTTTGTTTGTTTCTTTTGCCATGTAGAAATGCAAATTTGAGATTTCTTCTATGGTGAAATATATAATAAAATTCCAAAAGTTATTGTTAAGGACTGGGGATGTAGCACCAGTATAAAGCCCTAGGTTAAATCCATCAGTTCTGCAAAAAAAGAAGAATTAATATTAAAATTGTTTTCAGCTAGGGCCCAGGAAAATAAAGTTCATTTTCCCTATCATAGTGTTTCTCAATTTTGGTTACACATTAGAAATAGCCAAGGAGCTTTAAAAAAATCTAGATATCTGTACTATATCCAGACTATACTCAAATCAACTATTTGAGACTACAGTTCAGGCATCAGTATTATTTAAAGCTCCCTAGGTAATTCTAATGTATAAGAAGGCTGAGAGTCCTTGCTCTGCCCAGGAAGCACTGGCTTCAATGCCCTAACCAGTGGGGGTTATTATTTCATTTGAACTTGGCCCCAAACTCAAATGTAGAGCTCTTCTGAACTAGGTAGGGCAAATCCTTTTGTGTAGACAAGATGTCTCTCCTGAAACCCAGAACTAAAACAGGGCAAGTGCCCACACACGTTGGCACGCATACATGCAACACACACCCCTCATCCAAGCCAGAGAGCCAGATTCTGCCCCAGGGTATGGGCTCTTTCTCAAATATGATACATGAACCATCGGCGCCAGAATCATCTGGGGGCCTGGTTTAAAAACACAAATTTCTGGGCTGTACCCCAGACTTACTGAGAAACTTCTGGCAGAGAGTCAAGATTATTTACCACTTCTGCTGTGTTTCAGAGCACACTTAATTTGAGATCTCCTGGCCTAAAGTGATCTAAGACATCCTTTCCTAGGCAACAGTAGTCTGGCCTCTGAGGAGAGGACATGAAAAGGAATACCTCTCCTGGAAGCTAGAGAGAGGCAGAAGAGATACAGAGATGTGCCTGCTCTCTCCCACGGAGCAACTCCCACTCTTGGGTCACTTTGGCTCCAACACTGAACTTCACTTAACTGCTCTACTAGAAACCATGACAATCGCTATTGTTCATGGTTAAATTCACTTATTAAAACCTAACTAAACCCGGGTAACTCTTTCCTCTGGGAACAGAGTAGGTGGTGGGAAAGCAAGCAGAATCTTTTTTCTAAGAGGTGTTGATTTTCTAGTGGTTGTTCCCAAGTGAAAGTCCCAGATTGCTATTGATGGGTAGTTCTCAATTTTGGCAGAAATTGCATTCCACAAGTCCATTTGTAAATCAGTTAGTTCAACCCTGAGGGTGCATTTTTCTGTAGAAACAAGGTCATAAATGGTGGTAAGTTTGCTAGACCAGCCTAGATAAGCCATAGGGTACCTAAAATATTGATCTATGGGACCTGATATGATTTTAGATTGTGTCGAGGCAGGGAAAGTAGAACAAGGAGCAGCCGTGAATGGGTCTAGGGCATCCTACTGAATTTCCTCTCTAGGTGCATTTCTCAGTTTTAGGCAGGTTGTCTGGACAGTCCCTTTACTTTCCTTTGTTCCCCAATAGATCAATTTTCCAGTGCCTCACCACTGCCATCAACAAGAAGTTGCTTCTTCTGATCATGGTTTCTTCTACCAACTTGCTGAAAAAGTGATGGCTTTTCCTGCCTTTCCCACAAATCCCTAGAAAATTTCTATGATTGTTATAACTAGAAACAGGAATGTCCAGGTGACTTAAAAAAGCAGCCAATAAGCCTCTCTGCAGTCTGTTTTCACTTGGGCCTGTGGGGAAAGGCAGAGCCGTGTGAAGCAGGATTACAGAGGGCAGGTGGCCTCTGAGCTTTCCTGCTTCCTCAGTGTCCTCATTTGTCTCCAGGTGACGTTGCCTCACCCTCATCACAACTAGCAACACCATCAGTTAGACAGGAATTCTGGGAAATCTGCTCAAATCTACACACTGGACTTATCAATGTCCTCCTTGGGGATATTTACTAAGAAACATGGAAGAAATTTGCCATTTTGAACTGAGAGCTGAAATTGGAAGAGGCTCTGCCTGTTGAAGGAAGGAGAAAGCAGAAACCAGTCAGTAAAGGCAGCTGGTGGAGAAGGTGGAGAAGTTGGTTGGTGCATAGAGCAGATGCAGAGAGAGGCAGAGACTCAAGATGGTGAGAGCACGAGCCCAGGAGAGGATGATGAGGACTGTGGGCCCATGCACCCTACAATAAACTTCCTTAATCCTTTTCTGAGTAGATCACTCACCTGCAGCCAAAGAAAGCTCACCATACCCACTTAAGAGCAAAACCACATTTGACTATTTGGGACTTTTCATTCTAGGAATAGATCAAAAAAGCTAACACTATGAGGACCTTCTTCAGTGACAGAAACACTGCTGGGAAAATTAGATCCAGCACTAGATTTAGTGACAAGGTTGACATTAATCCACTTATTGCTCCTCCCACTCCACAGAAAGTATCTCAAGGTCAGGAGTCCTTCTCTACTCTGAAATAAACTTGCAAATTATATGCTAACCATTCTATCCTGTTCCCCTGAACAGAAATTTCTGTTGTGTGTGTGTGTGTGTGTGTGTGTGTTCCTAGAGAATGGAAATAAAATTCTATTTAAAAAAATAGAATTCACAACTTCAAACATTTGTTGCTTTCTTCAAAACTTATGCACCTTGGGAAATTAATCACACATACAGACCATGCATAAATGCCAAAGCCTTCCTGCCACTAAGTCCTCTCTAAGAAGGACCCTGTGAGTGTGCATAAGGAAAGGGAGAAAAACAGAGTCTTTTGTAAGTGAAAGTGCTTGGCACCTTGAACTGACCAACTCATCTCAGTATCTTGATCACTAGGCCCAACACTTAGCAGGTGCTCCATAAATGTTTCTTGAGTCGAAGTTTGTCATAATTGAGTGCCTTCCATACTCCCTTCTGGATAAGTTCATTCACCAAAAATACTCTGTCCTACTGGATTAGTTAGGACTGACCTGGGGTAAGACAGAAGCCCAAGTCAAACCTTCTGGCAAAGAGGGACTTTACTGCTTCATGACACACACAAAAAATCCCAGGCCAATTTTTGCTTCAAGCATATCTGAATCCAGGAGCACAAACCAGAATTTGGTCTCTCTTACTGTATAGTTGTATATGGATGTGCACAGATTTATATATCACCTCTCATGTCTCAGATCTGCTTTCTTTTGTGTCGGTCCCATTTTTAGGCAGGAGCTCTTCTTATAGTAGCGAATGTCTATCTCAATTTTCAGCAGCAGATGTCTCACTCTGTCATAGTAGAGTGGGACATTTCCCCCCAACATGACCAGTGCCAGTTCCAGAGCTCAGGGCCATCGTGGTGCTTTTGTCATGTGACCATTCCTGAATCAATGGCTGTGGTCAGGCCTATGTCACTTCTCTGTCCCTCTGAATCAGTGGACAAGTCAGCCTACCTAAATTTATACCTAGGAAGGAGGAAGAGAAACCCACATAAAATAATGGGTTCAATAACCAGAGGGAAACTTGGCCATTTTCCAAGACATTTTAAAAAGCATTTCCTCTTTGAGAGCCTTCAAAGACAGAATAAACAATAGAAGTTGGGAGAAAGCTTTCTGGGTAGACAAAAACAACAGATGTATATTATGAATACATTGTACCATTTCCAAAAATCGAATCCATCCTCAAAGGACAAACTGTCACTATTAAGGATGTTCAAAAGAGCATTCTCCCTAGAGGGGAAATCCCAAAATAATTCCAGACAATCACACTGAAATAAGCAGACAGGTTCCCTTAGGACTCCCCAAGGGGACAGTGCTCATTTATATGTAAGTGTTCTAGTGTGTGGAGAAACCTAATCACTCACATTACTCTGCAGTCACACTTCATATATCTTTAGAGCTGATGAATTGATGCTATGCAAGTGAGTCAGGAAATTTCCTTTGCTCTATTTCTGGTGGGCCCTGGCTTTCATTATCAGTGGCTGCTAATGCTCCTTAATGGAAAGGAAAACAGTTTATCCCAACAAATGAAAACAGTTGTAGCAAAACTGAGCAGTTCAATAGCCTAGGCAGTTTATACATCCCTACTTAATATTGAGTGACTTGCAAGCCTTCAGTATGGCCCTCCTCTGACTCACAAGTCAGACTCAGGCAATCCTAAAATGATTTTGGAAACAATTTATTCTGAGGCAATCCACTGTGTCTCTCCTGGATAGTTTTCTTTTGTGTAGTGATTTGTGAGATGATGCCTGGAAGTAAATAGGTACTGCTGAGTGCATACAGTTTTCCATATGGAAATTTTGAAAATTCAGGTGAACCATCGAGATTCCAGACTGCAAGGAGAGTTGAAAAGTCAACTTGTTACCGTAATTAGTTGAAACCAAAAAGTGGGAGATATTTTACCCTTTCAGTTAATCTTGCAAATGATCTGGGAGATACATTTATTTATTTACTTATTATGACTTCTTGGACTTAAAAAAAAAAAAAAACTTTTTTTGGATATAAAACCACCAAAGCAAATTGAAATAAAGAGGGAGGAAACATCACTTCGCATGAAGGTCAAAACATCAAAACATAGCTCTTTTTATCTTAAATGACTCACATAAATGTACTTGTTAAAGATTAAGTTCAGTAAATTAAGAGAACTTACTACCTTTCATTTAGAGAATTCTTATTGGCAATGTGTCATGCATCCTTTTTCATTTTTTCTCCCATGAAAATCCAAGGACAAGCTCTTTTGGCTGGTTTACCAGTTGCCTGTGAAAAGCCAGGGGTGCTTGGCTATTACTCCACTGAAAAGAGGCTTTAACAGGCTGCATCTTCCTGCATGAGCAGCTTCATCCCAGGCATTGCAAGTGTCACACACGTTTACTGTAGGATTTACAGGGTCTAAGAGTGGCCTTAAAAAAAAAAAAAAAAGAAAAGAAAGAAAACAAACCCAAAAGCTATATATACAACTAGAAGAGAGTGTGTCAGAGTTAAAGGGAGGAACTCAGTTGAGAAAAGGACTCTGGGGAAGATGAGAGCTAATCATACTGTTGCAGATCAGAAAATGACACTCCCAATTGTGATACTTAGGCCTGCTAAGCAACTTTGTTGTTTTAGGGACTGAAACCAGGGACATTTAACCACTGGTTCACGTCACCAGTCAGCCCTTTTTATTCTTCTATTTTGAGACAGCTCTCACTAAGTTGCTGAGGCTGGCTTTGGATTTGTGGATCTTCTTGACTCAGCCTCTGGAGCCACTGGGATTATAGGCATGAGCCAGAATGCCCAGCTGCCAACCACTTTGAACTAAAGAAGCATGGTCTCTCTGACCTCCTGTTCTCCTATCTCTAGTACCTCTTTCTCTCCAAGTGCTTAGGGAGGGGCTTACTCTAACATCCCCTTATCTACCTAAAGCTAAATCCTTTAAAAAGGAACTCAACTGTCAGGAGCCCCTCCTCAGGAATCTCACCAACCAGGGAAAATTAGTTCACAAAAGAGAAGATACCACACCCAGACAGAGTCTGTCCCAGACTTGCGCCCTCTGAGGGGCTGCTCTGAGACAACTTTTTTAGCTGTACATTTCCTCCACTCACCCTTCCCAGAAACCCTTAACCCCTATCTCCATTCAGGACGTTGAATATTAGCTTCAATCATCTGGCTCTTCTTCAAGTTTCATTTTATGGGACTCCCACACATATGCCTATAATAAAACTTGCTTTTCTCCTGATAATCTATGCCCTGACAGTTTACTCCATAAACTCCAGTACTGAATCTTCAGAGGGCAGGAAGTTTTCTCTCCCTACAGTACCCAGTACAAAGCAGAAAAATTTAATTTTACCCTTCTAACTCTGACCCCTCATTTCTCCTTTTAACTCGAGGACCAGCCCTTCCCTGGATTCAATCTTCAATTTCCTTCTCAAGCTGTTGTCATCTGTTATACATTCCATTCATTTTATTCAAATTATTATTTATTCACACTTGAGAATTAAAGTTCTGTGGCACTAATCAAAGGAAGTTGACTGTGGTAATTAAAGCCTTCTCATTTACATTTACTCCCAATAAAGCTACTCTCCTTCCAGCCTCTTTCCTCTTTTTTCTCTTTTTCCTTCCTTTCTTCCTTTTTACTAGTATCATTGCTTTATGATAATATGTCATTGCATATATCATATTAATATCATTATATTAATGTATATTATATATAATAAAATATTACTGTGTCATTTTTATAACAATATGTCAATTTATAACAATCAGGCTTGCTAGAAAAGTGTTTATTTTTTCTTTGTGCCATGCATTTCTACACCATGATACCCGGAGTACTTTAGGTGAAATATATAACTCAGAGAGGTACTGCCAGCATCTTTTTCTTGACAGCAATAAAGCGTCTTTTATCCTAAGGAAAAAGAAAAGATAGTGACCTTGTATGTTTCTGGTTAACCTTCACAAAGATGGGGAACTTGGAAAGATAGTGTATGTGCCAAACAGCATCAATAGGACTGCCCTCATTTCCTGCACCAGGCTGAAGAATAGGGGTTTTCCAGTCAGTTCCCAGATGTGAATTGGGAGGCACTCCACCATGTAAGAGGAAAGAAGTCTCTGGAATCTAGACACACAGAATTAAAAGTTAGAATCTGGTCCTATTAACCTAGAAAATGAAGACAGTTTTATTCTATTATGAGAAAAATGCATGCTCAACAGGCAATTTCCAGGAGAAGAAATTCCTATTTTCAACCTCACTATTTATCGAACAATAAAATTTCTAGCAGTCAGGTTGGAAAAAGTAATGAATTACAATATCCAACATCGGTCAGGTCAGTCCATGAGGAAATACACTGTATGTGTGAGAATATAAATCAATGCAGTCTTTTTTGGAGTCAATGCTATTAAATTTGTTATGATTTGTCCCTTTGACCCAAAGATTTTCACTTCTACAAAACTCATCCTGTAGAAACACTTCTACAAAAATAAGTACAAAAGATATTCCTTATTTTATTGTTCATAATAGTAAACATTGAAATGTTCCTCAGTAGAGACTACTTAAATAGGTTCATGATACATTACTTTCTGTGCTGTCCAAGTCACATGTACCTACTAAGCACTTGAAATATAGCTAGTTCGAATTGAGGATGCACTGGATTTTGAAACACAGTAAAATAGGTAATTAATATTTTTACATTGACTGCATGCTGAAATGATAATGTTTTGGGTATATTGGGCTATAATATATTTTTAAAGTTAATTTCATCTATTTATTTTTATCTTTTTATATTTACTAGAATATGTATAATTGCATATGTGACTCACATTTGAAATTTGCATTGTATTTCTCTTAGCAATTATCTGTACTAAATGTATTAAAAGAAGGCAGATCTTCATGTACTGACACAAAAAGATCCAACATAGATTGATTGAAAAACAATTTTCAAAGCAATACATAAGGTACAAATTCTTTTAAAAAATAAATTAAATATGTAAAAAACAAATTTGGAGCAATATGCTTCAGTATTTTGGGGGAAATAGGGATTGGGGGTGAAGAGGGAAAATACATTGTCTTTTAAATTTCAGTTTATGTATGTTGGGAATTTTTTTTTTTTTTTTTTTTTTTTTTTTTTTTTTTATAAGAGCTGACGATTGAAAGTAAACTCATGGGGTTTGGGGAGAATAAACAACCAACTGTGACAGTTTCAGGATTTCATGTTGGTTAATATCCAAATATGAGTTTTGCTGCTTTGGCATTCATTAGCTATAGAAATTTCATTTGATGATATATTGCTTCAACATTCAGTTTTCCCCTAAAGAAATGGTATAATTTTCTTTATTATTATTCATTTGTTTTTAAACTCAGTAAAGGAAATTAAAAAACAAAAAAAAAGGTAGGTAAAATGTCTTGTCTTGGTGGTGGACAGCAAACCAAACTTCAGTGAGTCAATAACTTGGTTCTTGTGATTCTCTCCAAGGGGTTGATAACAATGCATGGAAGATTTAAATTCCATCTTTCTGCTACCAGTGGTAGGAGGAAGCTGTGGTGAAAAATTCCTGAGGCAGGAGATTCTCTTCATGTTAGAAGGAAAAATAAAGACCTAACAAACATTAAGCTATTCTCTCTCACTTTTATAGCATGTTTACATATATTTATATAACTCTGATTTGTATCCATATTATTTTGTTCTATTTTAGTCATTTAACATTATTACACGTAAATCTTTCCATGTGTTACCATGTTTCCCACACTTGTCTTAAATAGTATGTCATCAGCAAGTTTATTTGCTCTTCAGAGGAATTTTTGTTGTTCTAGTTTTCAATATCTTTAGTAGCACTATTCTGAAAATTCTTGTACGAACCACCTTTTTTGTCTGATTTATTTTCTCCAAGGGTAGTTCTGTTAGGTATTACTGAACTCTCTTTTAAATCTTTATTTTGAGTACTCTTTTATGAAATATTTTTAATATAAGTGGCCTCAATCCCTTTTGAAAATCACATAATAATAAACAAACATTTTTTAGGGTGGAATTAACTTGACAAATGGTTTGAATATTTAAAGATTCTTAACACATAATAAATACTTAGCACATATTACGAGATTACTCTCCAAAAATAGAAAACCAATTACAGATTGCAACATATGTGGTCCAATTTGCCCACAAAGTCACCTCTTAAAAGTTTTAGAATTATTGTTATTGCTGCTGTAATAGGTAAGGTTCTCGAGATCTGTAAATGCTCTTCACTACAAAAGAGAAAAAGAAGTGTTGAATTTCAAAACCAGACCCTATCATCTGATGGAGAATCTACACATTCAAGAAGTTTTATTTCTTTGTTCTTCCATTTTTCTATTTTTCACTAGTGAATTTTTACTCAACCAAATGAGAAAAAAAATATATAGACAATGTTTAGAGATGTTTAGTGATGGGAGCAATTACATAGGAGTAATGTATGTTTTTACAAAGTTAACGTCAATGTTAAACACAAACATATACAAAGAATAAACAGAGAGTGTGTCATTCAGATTAACCAATAAAGACTATTAGCAATGTTATACAAAGATGAAGAAGACATATCCCCTGTAAAAAGTGGCTATGTATACATGTTATAAGAAATTCCCATCTCTGCTATAATAAATTTACACAAATTTATTCCAGTTCTCTGTTTTTTTCAAAAGTTTATCTTTAAATATTCAAACCATCACGGTGTCTCTTGCATCCCTTCACCATAGCCTAGATTTTGCTGCAAAGGAAGGAAAGGAAAGACACTGAAATATGCACATGTCAACTTTTGCTGATTCTGCTCTCTGGAGAACTGCTCAGCCTGGAGGAACTGGCTGTAACCGGAGGAAAACTTGAAGCACAAACATCAAATGTCCCATTTAAATATTAGGAGCTCCTTTTTTTCTTTTCTGTGCCTTCCTTCCTTCAACCAATCTATTCAGTTATACCACTGAATATTTCTGTTTCTGTTCTTTGGTTCCTACCAAACCATTATTCTGTGCTTTGGAATAATATCCTACAGATGTTCCATATTCTATAACAGCCCTTACACCCACCCTCATCCTCTCGGCCTCCGAGGAAAGGGGTGGGACCTGAAAGAATAAAGAAAAGGGACATGAAAAGAGAAAGGCTCACATGGGGCCCATGTGCTAGTTACATACTTATTTTCCTCGGTGGGGCTGGCAAAGGATGTCTTGAGCCAATGTGTCATTAAACCAACGAGCTCCTCTACCCTCACAATAGATGGCTTGACAAAATCCACTTGGTATGGCAAGAGGGCCAAGGCAGACAGCTGTGTCTCCTCACTGTCGATAAAGTGATACAGTTTGCAATACAGGTGAAGTTTTAAATCTGTTAACACCATGGAACAAACACAACTGTGAGAATTTCCTTCCCCATCTCTTCTCCTGGTTTTCTTCTGGTACAAATGAACTCTGATATTTTGAATAAGTAGGTTTTGAGCATTTAAAACACAATAGTCTTTCTGAATGCAGGAGAGTTATTCTAGTTTACCCAATTAATTAAAAGAAAAAGCTTTGTCATTATGATGTCTGGCAGTCCAAATTGAACTAACCCTGGTATGAGAAAGATTTTCTCCAATGAGAAAGATTTTGCTCCCCACTGACAAAAGAAGTTTATTTCTCAGAAGCAGATTGCATTACTTTATGCAAATATCATTTAGCATAGATGGTAAATACCAATCTGCTCTCTGCCCATGAATCTACATAATTCCGCATTTAATATCTAAATTATTATTTGTCTATGTGTACATTTACATATATGTATGTATATATATTGAAAAGATTTCCCCACCTGGACACTTGAAGAAATTATGTTTATAAAGATGAAAATGATTTTAAAAGACATAGGTTAAATTGAAAACAATCCACTTCGGTTACCGTAGACTAATGAGGAAGGAAAACTAGGTTAAATAGCTAATATGATGAAATAAGCAACTATGGCTTAAAATTACAATCTCTAAAGCATCATTAACTCAGAGAAAACTAATTGTATGACATATAGATGTTTGGTAGTCTACTTAAATTTCCCAATTCCACCCAATCTAAGCTTTTAATATGAATCTATTTTGCATACTCTTTTTTATGTACCTATCCTTCTGCTCAACCAAGTAGTGGCATAATTATTCTAACACTTGCTAATTGTGGCAAATTTAAATTCCACAATATACATCTTAGCCAGTCAGTTGGTCCTAGTGGCATAGTCTGTAGACTCAGCTGCTCAGCAGCCTGGGGCAAGAGGATTCTTTGATTTCCAAAGTCGAGGCCTGCCTGAGCAACACAGCAAGACTGCATTTATTATTTAATTTAAACTAATTAATTAAATTTATTATCATATAAAATTTATATATAAATATATATGTGCATATATATATATGAATTTCAAAGTTAATTGGCAAGTTACTTCATTTTACTTTGAAAATATATTTTACAGGGGTTGGGGATGTAAGTTGGTAGTAGATGGTTTGCTTAGCATGCACAAGGCACTGTTGCCAATCTCCAGCATGGGTGCTTGCGCTCTCTCTCTCTCTCTCTCTCTCTCTCTCACACACACACACACACACACACACACACACACACACACACACACACACATATTTTACCAAAAAACAAAAACAAGAAAACAACCTTAATCTGTGCTCTTAATTCTTTTCCTCCTCCTCCCCCTCCTCCTTCTCCCCCCTCCCCCCTCCTCCTCCTCCTCTCCTCCCCTTCCTCCTCCTCATCTCCTCCTCCTCCTCTCCTCCCCCTCCTCCTCCTCTCCTCCCCCTCCTCCTCCTCCTCTCCTCCCCTCCTCCTCCTCTCCTCCCCCTCCTCCTCCTCCTCTCCTCCTCCTCCTCCTCCTCTCCCCCTCCTCCTCCTCCTCCTCTTCTTCTTTTTCTTTCTTTCTTTCTTTCTTTCTTTCTTTCTTTCTTTCTTTCTTTCTTTCTTTCTTTCTTTCTTTCTTTTTGGTACTAGGAATTGTATTCAGGGGTGCTTTACCAACTGAGATAGAGATACAGCCACAGTCCTTTTCATTTTTTATTTCAAGACAGGGTCTTGCTAAGTTGTTGAGGCTGGTTTCAAACTTGTGATCTTCCTGCTCCAGCCTCCTGAGTTTCTGGGGTTGTAGGCATGCACTGCTATGCCTGGCTGTACTATTAATTCAAGGAGTATCTGCACAGACCTTTTATACTGATCCACTGGTTTAGGGTCAAATCAGGGATATAATAGGATTGTTATCAATAGGTTAGAGAGTAAAATCAAATTCCTACGAAAAACACAGGTGAGCAAATAAACTTGTCTGTGGCAAATATTTTCAAAAATGTTACTATAACAAACATTCTAATCCCAAAGTCACTAGGCAACAGTCATGAGAACCATTAAAACAGACATCTCACTTTTACTGGGAGGCTCTCTGCTTTTCTTAGGAAATACACTTGAATGGAAACTAAAGCTTATGATAATAAAAGATAGAATATATCATAATTTAACTTAAATTTTGGTATGCAATAGATGTTTCAGATATTTGCTGACCTTTTCTAATCTGTATGCTAAGACATCCTGGCTGATCTGGAGATGAATCTACTCAAAAGATCACTGTGTGAACATTTTCCCTCCTTCACAGTTCTTTGACAGGAAACAAAGTTGATGGCTATGTGAGTCAGTTTTGCTTCACTATGAACAAAATACTTCACAAGAACAATGTAGAGAAGTAAAGTTTCTTGCCTCGGGGTTTCACAGGTTTCAGTCCATGGTTGGCTGACACCCTTGCTCTAGGCCTGGATGAAGCAGAAATCATGGCAGAAAGGTGTGGCAGAGGTCTACCGCTCTGAGGCTTACCACTCAACTCAGCAACCAAGAAGAAGAAAGAGAGTGCAAGGAGTCAGGGACAAGATATATAATCCCAAAGGACATGGCCCCAGTGGCCTACTTCCTCCAGTCATACTCTACCTGCTCACATTTACCACCCATTTCTGTAGTCCTTTTAAATGATTAGTCCAACCACTCATGAGGTTACAGCTCTTATAATCTAATTATTTTGCTTCTGAACATTCCTAAATTAATATAGGAACTTTTTTGGGGGACTGGGGGAGGGATACCTCACGTCCAAACTATAGCAATGGCCTCTGACTTCAACAATTTGGAGGCTTATAATTTTCTGTTTCTATTCTGTATGACATGGGTTTTTAAAATAAGAACACTTAGCTCCCTTACTATGCACCATTACTAGCCTAATGCTTTATATATAGTCACACATTTACTTTCCAACAGTTCTATAATGTAGGAACTATCAGTATAAAGGATGAAATTGATTCAGTGAGATTAAGTAATTTGTCCAAAGACACACAGCTAGGAAGTTAAAAAAGCCTCTATTACCACTATGTAGATTTGAGCACCAGCTCTTCCTCATCAGGGTTAATTCAGTATTTCTTAGACTTTAATAAACATAAGAATCACCTCAGGCTTTGTGTATTGCAGTCCCAGATTCAGTATGTCTGGGTGAAGCCCAAGAAGTTCCAAGTTTCCAAGTGAAACTGATATTACTGGTCTGAGGATCATATTTGGAGTATGAATATGGTCAACCATGTCCTTGTCAAATTTCATGGCTCTGGACTGCATTGTGCACACTGGTCATGCTATTAGTTGTCTGGCACATGTGTAAGACGTGGAAGGAATACCACTGAGATGCCTGTGAGGATTTGACATGATCATCTGAGTCTTGATCTGACAGTTAATATTAACTTTTATTTGCCCATTAGAATTCCTTGGAATCCTAGGATTTGTTTGAGTTGCTGGTCTCCTGTCAAATTCACTCCCCATCATCAGTGGAGAGAAGCAAGTTTACATAATATTTTCAGTCTTTTTCAATTTATTTCACCCAGCTGTGCTCAAGAATTTAGAAAACTTAGACGCTAGTGTGAAAATATGCTTCTGCTTCTCCTCTGGGAGACATTTTTACCTCAAAAGCTACTGATAAAACCTCAAATTCTCAAGACAATTACCCAGCATTTGCTATTGGTTAACAATTGTGCTTTTGAAGCATGCACACAAGAGAAAGGAAGTATTTTGTGCAAACACAAGGGCATCATGGACCTCTGATCAGACCTAGGGAAACTAAAATGTCTTTTCTTAATAATATTCATGGAGATAAGCACTTTGCTTTAGTATTTCAAATTAAATTCTATATTTTAATGGTCACAACCATCCTATCATTAACTGCCTCATTTCTGCTTTATAGATGAAAAAAACTGAGGCTTAGAGTTTTACATGACTTACCCAAGGTCACATACACAATAGGAAATAGATCTGGGATTTGGCTCCAAGTCCAATGTGTTCTCCACACTGTATAACTCTGATTTTATGTGAGTCTACACAGGAACCAAGAGAAAAGCAGACTGATCTGGATTTTGCATCCCTAGCTCCCAAACTTACTAGCTTAATAGTAAGCAACTTGGGCAAGTTGCTTTAATTTTCTGAGGTTCTGCTTCTTGATATTCAAACTGGGATGATATCATCATTTCAGTTTGTTGTGCAGATTAAGTAGGCTAATTTTAGGATGATGAGAATAAAATATGGCATATAATAGGTGCCAGATAAATAATAGCATTTTTGAAAAATTTTATAGGTTGGGCAAAATAAAGCCAAGATCACAGCCAAGAAAACTCACCTCAAACCTCAGGTTAGACTGAATCCACATTCTTCCTGGTACTCTTATTTTATGTCAGAGCTCCCCTGTTTCTGTCTTTTTTCTCCTCAAGACTATAAAACCACCATGTCTTATTCATATTTGAAATTCATAAACATGTTGGCATATAACTCGTGTGTTGTTAATTATAGCCCAAGAGAAAAAAACTTATATTAGCAGTGCACACTGCAACGATGCTAGTAAGTAAAAGAACGACCTCAAGAATGTCAACATATTTCTCTGGAATCTGGCTGAAAAGCGGTAGGCTCAATGTCACATTTATTCATTCTCTTTCTTCAACAAATATTCCTTAAATAATACATTGATAAACACAGTGGTAAATGAGCTCAAGAAGCTCAGAATACAATGGAAAGCAAAGCCTAAGCACACTTACAAAAATCTTCATCTCCTGGCTCAGGACATGATCCACTGTAAGTACTTATCGGCAATAATAGGTATTTTAGAAGTAATGGGTGAATTAAATGAAGGCATGAATGAAAATATTTAATACCTGCTGCTAAGCTAGAGGAAAATTCCTGGTACTATAGTACCAGGGGACTTGAATGGCCCACAAAGGCTTGGTATTAAAGACTTGGCCCCCAGCTTGATGCTATTTGGAGATGGTGGAAATTTTTACGAGATGGGGCCTTGTGAGAGCTTTTTAGGTAACTGGGGGTGTGCACTTGAAGGAATAGTAGGCCCCTACCCCTTTCCTTCCCTGCCTTCCAGTCACGAGGTGAGTGGTTTTGCATTGCCACATGCTTTTGCCATGATGTAGCACCACAGCCCTAAAACAAAGGGACCAACCAACCATGGAATTAAACCTCCAAAACTGTGAACCATAATGAATCTTTTCTGTTTATAAGTTAATTATCTCAGGTATTTGTTATAGTAGCAAGAAGTTTACTAACACACCTGATCATGTGTTGGTTACCAAATTGCTAAGCATTTTCAGTTCCACCACTTTGCCACACAGAATATATAAAGGGGTTAACTCAGGCTGAAGCCTAGACTTAGTCCCCATGTTCTCTGGAGAAAACATTTAAATATATATAAATCATTTACTCATTTGGGCCTCTACTCTAGCTTCTATAAAAACCCCACAAAGTTGCAACATAAAGTTATATCCTCAAAGTTCTGGAATTGGGAAGTCTAAGAACAAGGTCAACAGATTTGGTTCCTAATGAGGACTCTTCCTGGCTTGTAAATGGCTGCCTTATTGTTGTATCCCTATGTGGCACAGTAAGGAAGTTGTGGTGACTCTTTTTCCTCTTATAAAGACACAAATTCCATCAAGGAGCTCCACCTTCATGACCTCAGCTAAATCTAATTATCACCCAAAGACCCTACTTCCTTATACCATTACACAGGGAGTTGGGGATTTAACACATAAATTTTGAAGCGATACTAATATTTTTATTATAAAGAGCCTTAATTTAATCTCCTTGTGTAAAGTGAATTTACTTTATCCCCTTTTTTCTTAGAAGTATGATTTTATGTTTCATAACTCACTCCAGAAATCACTACTTCTTAGGGATTAAAAATAACATTACTGACCTTAAGAATGTCGTTTTTAGCTAGGCATGGTAGTGCACACCCGTAATCCAGCAATTTGGGAGGTTGAGGCAGGAGTATGGCAAGTATGAGGTCAGCCTCAGCAACTTAGTCTTAAAATTAAAAAAAAGGACAGCAGTTTAGCTCAATATTAAAGCACCCCTGGGTTCAATTCCTAGTATCAAGAATATTATTCTTGCCAGGCACAGCGGCACACACCCATAATCCCAGTGATCTGGGAGACTGAAGCAGGAGGATCACAAGTTGGAAGCCAGACTGGGCAACTTAGTGAGATCCTGTCTCAAAATTAAAAAAAAAAAAAAAAAGGGATGCATATGTAGCTTAGTGTTAGAGCACCCCAGATTCAGTCCTGAGTACGGTGGCAGGGGGACCCAAGAATGTTATTCTTTGGTTCTGTCCTTATCACATGCCACTTCTGGTAGGACTTCTGACTCAATCAAATTTCTCCCCTTGTGAAGAGACACACAGGGAGTATCTTGGACATGCTTGCAGGCTAATTCTTTTTGTACCACATAGTGTCTACCATTATCCTCTTTTGCTATTTTTTACTGTGGCTGCTGATACAAAAGCACTGGTGGTTCCACCCAAGAGCGTAATGTCCCTAGTGGTGGTCAAAGGCATTATGCTCTTGCCAGTGCAAGAGAACTAAGACTGAAAAGAAAGAGGCCTGTTCCTGCATCTTCTCAGTTAAGGGGACGATTGGTCCCCTGGCTTCTCTGGCCTTTTGGGCCCTCTTCCTGCTCAGGTAGTAACTCTGAAACTTCTGACACTCTGAATGTAAATCTGGACTGCCTTGAGCTCTGACTGTCTTAGAAGACATACAGAAAACAGTTCTTTTGTTTTTACACATTTTGAAATCTTTCTCTCAAAGAGAAAAACAGTAGTCCACAAGAGTTATGTATTAAACACCTCTCTCTTCATCACTGGTCTGTTCGCTTTAGATCAAAACTGTTTACCTAACCTGTATTTTCTATCTGTGGTAGGGGGGCTACTGGGATTGAACCCACTTAACCACTGAGACACATCCCCAGCCTCCCCCCCCCCTCCCCCCCCAATTTAGAGACAGGGTCTCACTAAGTTGCTGAGCCTGGTCTTGAACTTGCAATCCTCCTGCCTCAGCCTCCCAAGTCACTGGGACTACAGGCATTTGCCATGGCACCTGGCCTGTCTTTTCTATTAAAGAAGACTCATTTGCCCACGGTAATTAGAGACTGAATCCTGGAGCAGGATTAAACTTGGTTCACACTGGGATGCCTGTGCAAAGACAAAGTTCCTCAAAGGCAAAGTTCATACTCCTTTTGGGCCCTTTCTCTACTGTTATACTGGACACATGGTTAATACCTAATTCTTTTAAAATTGAAAACTGGCAATGTAAGGATATGTAGTGTTTATATACTAAAGAGAAAAAAACGTGACTCAAGAATACTAAACATTTCAATTCTACCACAGTAGGCCTGATTTTGTAAGCCTAGCTCAGTATACTGTGTCAAACCTCCATAAACACCAGCAAGAGTGAGCAGCCAGTATAAAGCTTTTCTTTGAGGAAAAAAACAAAAACAAACAAACAAACAAAAAAACACACATAAATCTTACTTGCAGATGGCACAGGCCCCAGGATATCATAGCGGGCCATAATCTCAAAGGAATGACTACAAAGACTTTCAATACACAGAATATTGAATCTTCAAGACAATGATGTCCTCTTCCCCATTAGGATCCTTAAAAAAGTAACAAGAGAGGGCATGAGAAATACTAAGAGAAAGAAGAAGAAGGAAAAAAACCTAGATATTTTCTATCACTTTCCCCCTCATTGTTACTAGCTTTGCTGATCAACATAGCAGAATGTTATTTTCTGGACCTTCATGGTTGCTGTTCTGAGTTTGTGGAATAAACTGCTCTCAGATCACATGGCTTCACCAGGCTTTATTCAGGCTTCTGTTTCACAATGTGGCCTTTCTTGGATATCCTTTAAAACGAGATTCCTTCCTACTCTCTGTCCCCTTGCCCTATTTTGTGTTCCTCATAGCATTTAATTACCTCTTGGCATTATATTGTTTGATTATTGTCTCTTGCTCTTTAGGGTTCAATCCACAAAAGCAAGAAATGTATTCGTTTGCTTGTCTGGTTGCTACATTGCCCCTAATGCCCTTTGTGTAGTAGATGCTCAATAAAAAATTAAAAATAAGTGATTATCTGAATATGGTTTGGGATGCAAAATACTACTATTAATCTTGAACATAATTAACTAAAATAGTTTAAATTTTATTGTCAGATTTCTACTCCTGGGTATAATGGAGTCATTAAAAGAAGACAATGCTCATTGAAAATCAGATTTAAAAAATTATGTACACATGTGTTTCACAGGCATTGGAGAATTGTTGAAGCTACAGAAGCCATTATTTAATGGGGATAGGGTGGGAGATGGAAGATCATGGAGAGTTGAATTGATATTCCATTGCTTTTCTCCTGGGGACACATGCTGATGTGGGAAATAGATAAGAAGCTGAAAGTATGGACTTCACTTGGGCAGAGGGAGGCTTCTGGAGTTAAAGAAATCAGCAGAACTTTGTGAGGCTTATGGAGCTGATGAGGCAATACTGAAGGCATGAAGGCCACAATCCTGGTGAAAGACAATAAATAGGTTTAGAACAGAGCCAGAAACCTATCCTGCTTTCCCTTCAAAACATTTGCTAGATTCTGAAGATACTTGAATCAAGTATGATTAAGAAATGGATCAGAATGTCTGAGAAAGTTGAATGGAGTTTTTGGCAAACTTGTTAGGCTGAGGAACCATGGATTAGGGTGGTGGGTCACGAGGACTGAGGAAGAGCCCTTGATGAATGCAGTAGGCTGTAATGGCGCTTCCTGAACTTTGCTGCATACTTGAATCACCTGTAGCCAGGTGAGGTGGTGCTTACCTGTAATCCCAGCAACTCAGGGATTACAGGAGGCAGGAGGATGGCAAATTCAAAGTCAGGCTGGCAAACAGCCAGACCCTGTCTCAAAACAAAAGATATAAAGGGCTTGGGATGTGGCTTAGCGGTAGAGTGCCCCTGGGCTCAATCCCCAGTGGGGGGGGAGCGAGAGAGAGCGAGAGAACGAGAGAGCGAGAGCGAGAGAAGAGAGAGAGAGAGAGAGAGAGAGAGAGAGAGAGAGAGAGAGAGAGAGAGAGAGAGAGAGAGAAGGAGGAGGAAAGAAGGAAAGAGAAAGAAAGAAAGAAAGAAAGAAATCACCTAATAATCTTAAAAAGTATTGACACTTAGCTCTCACCCCCAGATATTTCTATTTAATTGATATGAAGTTTGACCTATCTCTCATTCTATCCATTCAGTAAGGGAAGAGTATACCTCTAGAAAAGGATTGACTGAAGCATCTATGAATTTTTACGTAGTGTACTGAGTCTTCAGGTGGTGTCTCTGCCACATTTTACTTCTTGTCATCCCATTTATAGCAACTGCATGTCCTGCATGGTGACATCAAAAGGAGCCTGAAGATAAACGGATTTTTCTTTTTTTTGGCACTGTGGATTTAATCTAGTGGTGCTTAACCACTAAGCCACATCCCCAGTCCTTTTTATTTTTTATTTTTAGACAGGATCTCTCTAAATTGCTTAGATCCTCACTAAGTTACTGAGGGTGGCTTTGAACTTGTTATCCTCTGTCTCAGGCTCCCAAGCCACTGGTATTACAGGCATCCACCATCATGCCTGGCGAAATATTCTTGTTTTCAAGAATTTCAACTCAGAACAAGGTAAAAGAGATAATGTGCAGAAATCCCAATTATAACCATAACTCCTAAAAGCTTGTCACATACTTCACAACTCTGTCTCCTTAGAATCCTGGAATATGCTGCCCCATTGTGGATTTCAATGACAAGCCTACTGGCATGTAAAGAGAGGAGCGAGGCACGTCTGGTGTGTAAATGAGTTCCAGTACGCAGGGGTTACTGGGGAAGTCTCCTGAGATTTCATTCATAAGCAGGGCCCAGAAAATGACTGACACAAAACAGTTCCTGTTGCTTGTAGGCTAAAATATGGACTAGCTCCAAGGGAGAAGAAAGGCTTTTCTCACGCCCACCTTTCAAAATAAAGTAACTGAATAGCTTTTAAAAATAACAGCAACAAACAATATATCACCAAAAACCAGGTATCAACTGAAACAATAAACTTCTTCACTCTCTCAGTGGGTGGGAGTCAAAACCAACTGTCAGACTCACATACCTGCTTCTTTTCCAGTTTAATTCAGTTGTCCCTTCAAGTGAGGTTGTTCTGGATAGCAGAGAAGAAAGACAGAAAAAAGCAACTGCTGTGTACGGATTTCAGTACAAGAAAACACTGTTGGTGAACCAGTTTCTGTTTTTGACATTACAATCTTCCCTCAATCTACCATGAGGCCCATTCCTCTCTAATTATGCTCCTCTCTCTGCACAGAAATAGTTCCACAAAACAAAACATAGGGTAAAATATATTGCACACAGAATTAAAACCATTAGCCCTTTGAAAAACCACTCCAAGCAGGCATTTACTAGACTCAAAGGAAAGGATGGTTACCTGGGAATTCTGTTCAGCTTTAAAGGCTTTTCGAATTAGATTATTTAATGAGTTAAAAGCAAAGAAGGAACACAGGTTAGAAAATTAGTTTGCTTGCTTTCAGTCAGGAACAATTAGAGTAAATGAACTAAGTTTTTTAAGGCTGTTATGTTTCATGACTTCTACTTCAAAATTCATTCCGGAAACCTAACTGAATAAAAGAGCCAAGCACTATTTTGTTGAGGAGGGTGCCTGAGATAGAGAAAATGCCTGCCTAATGTCCTCTGAGGTTTCATGGACTGGGAGTATAGGAAAATCACATAGCAATGAAAAACAAAGATTTTTGATTCCAAAAAAGGTCACCATGGAAAGGGTATACCCTAACTTATGTTTAATGTGCCTTTAGAGAATAGTAACTGTCCTGTTTTGATAAATAATATTAACTATGGTATAATGTACCCCACAGTTTACAAATTTAATGGGGGAAAACTTGGAAGAAGCAATGGATAAAAATGAAAAACACATTCTCCTTTTTCTTCTTTTTTCTTTTCTTTTTTCTTAAAGGTGGTCTTTCCCTGTCCAATGTGTGATTGTAAGTGAAACTCCATCATTTCCGTTTCTGCCCTGCCAACCCCAAAATACTTCATTATAGTCACTGCCATGCCAGTCATCTGTCATCTTTTGCTAACTAGCACAATTTAGTAGGTGTTTGGTATTCCTGAAGGTAGTGTTTTTCATTAAAAGACACAGTCAAGCTAGTTCTCCATACTCAGTTGAAGCCAGGGCTTGGTAATGAATCTATTATTTAAATTAATAAACAGTTCTGGACATTGTTTTAAAACATCGATCTTATTTTGGAATTCAAGTGGCACACTGCCTGGCCTGTTTTTCTCAAGAAAAAATGTGGTTTTCAATTTATAACATAGTTATTTGCAATTTTATGCATCCTCCATTCACTCAACTGAAAAAAAAAATAGCAAGAGAGGTAAAAATTAAATACAAAGGTAAATAACATACTAGCAGTTTTTCTTTTTTCTTTTCTTTTTTTTTTTTGCTTTTGAAACTCGTGAAAAAAACAGTCTGATTAGTTCAACATTTAGGGCAAGGAGAGGTTGTGTGTAATGTCAGCAAAGCCACATCAGCAAAAGAACTGAGGACATGGCTGAAGGGCATGTTTGTCAGACTAATGTGTCTCAAAGACAATTCAGTATTTGGAGGCATTTTCCCACCCCTTCCTGTTTGCATTCCTCAGAGTCAGATTTCAGCTAAGGGGATGGAAATTAAATAAAGGTGCATTGGCAAACAGGTAATTAATCCTTAAATCATAGGATCTCACAAATTCATGATATTTCTTCAAAAATAACAGAATGAATCAAACAACATTACTCTATGTAAATTTATGATTACACAAATGGTATGCCTTTACGCCATGTACAGAGAAACAACATGTATCCCATTTGTTTACAATAAAATTAAAAAAAAAAAAAAAAGTGGAGCTGTAAGTATTTACAAAATTGCATCTGGGCTAATCTCTCTAAGGTTTCTCTAAAGCGTTCAACATCAGCATACATAAATAATTATTACTTGATAATGCTCTTCAGTGCCATAATAAGTTTCTTTAACAGTCTTTTCCACCTGTGGAATAAGATAGTTCACAGAAATGTATTCACCCGGACCTGTTCCCATGTGAAGTTGATTCCAGTTCTTTTTCAGTGAGTCCAATACTTCTCTCAGTTGTTTTTTGCAATTGTTCTCAGTGTCAAAACAAATCACTAAGCAACACTAGGTCAATCTCAGAGCATCCTTGGATATCTGTCCCCTTAATGTAAGAACCACCCTATGAAGACAAATGACACTGAGTGGGGAAAACCTAGTAACTTTAAAGGAAGCACAGATTTCAAGTCGCAGCATTTTTAGAAGAATAAATTGATTCTTATACTGTTACTTAAATATGTGCTCGTTTTACCCTCCCCACACAGGAGGGCAGGCAGGAGGAGAAGGTATTCAATAACATTTCACAGAAAATTGAGGTTCTTTGGAAAAGAAAGAAGTTTGAAGAAAAAATAAAAAGAATGTGAGGACCCACAGGGGCCGGAATTTAATTTACCCACTTACTCTGGTTTAGATAATTGTCTCTCATAGGCCCTAGTCTCAACCTGTGGCACTATTGGGAGGTTGTAGAACCTTTAAGAGGTGGAGCCTGGTGGGAGGTTATGTCACTGGGAATATACCCGAGTGCACATTGTAACCCCAGCCCCTTTCCCTCTCTGCTTCTCAACTTTCCAGACATGGCAGCTTCCTCACCACTTGCTCCCACCTTGATGTACTATCTTATCATAGTCACAAAAGCAATGTGATTAACTGATCATGTACTTCAACAACTAAACTATGAGCCAAATAAACCTTGCCTTTGTATTTTTCTTTCTCTTTCTTTCTTTCTTCCTCTCTCTCTCGTTGTCTTTCTTTCTTTCTTCTTTTTCTCTTTCCTTTCTTTCTTTCCTACTAGAGATTGAACTGAGGATGCACTCCACCACTGAGATATAACTGATATATCCCCAGCCTTTTTTATTTTTTGAGGCAGAATCTTGCTAAGTTGCCCAGGCTGGACTTCAACTTGTGATCCTCTTGCCTCAGCCTCCCCAATAGCTGGGATTAGAGGCATGTGGCACTATGTCTATGTAAACTTTTCTCTTTTTGTTATAGCAACAGGACGCTGACTAACACAGCACCGTACCCCAGAACCCATCTAAAATTCACACATAGTAACCCTCAGTGCCCGCCTGGAGCACAACCCCATGCATAGGTGTTATAACACAAATTATACCTGTCAAATCGGAACTATAAGTGTTTGATGTTTCTGGTGGATGTTTGTTTCTTATGTTCCTAAATATATCATTAGTAATTCTAATAAAGTATCCTATAATTATAACTAATGCAATTTACAAGCTTTTGTTAAATATAGTTTTATAAATGTCAAAGCTTTAAGTTTTGCACATATTTGCCTTTTTTAGTTCTAAAGGAAAACTCTAGGATGCCAGTTCCTAAAGGAGGTTCTTTGGTAATACAAGGAACAATTTGAAACCATTGTGCCCATAAAGTGGAAGCAACAGTCAAAGTAGAGTGTCACTCATACAGTGACAATGCAATTTCACATGATGTTACTATATCAATCAACTTTTTGTTACTGTGCCCAAATTGCCTGACAATTTAGAAGAGAAGTTTATTTGGGTTCACAATTTCAGAGGCTCAGTCTATAGTCAGTTGACTCCACTGGTCTGGGCTTGAGTGAAGCAGAACATTATGGTGGAATATGCATGACTGGAGGAAAGGTGCTCAGGTCATGGCAGAGGAAAGGTGCTCAGGTCATGGTAGTCATGAAGCAGAGAAAGAGAAGGAGCCAGGGGGACTAGACGTCATCCCCAAGAGCACAAACATAGTGACCCACATCCTGCAGACCTCTCCTACCTGCCTACAGTTACCATCCAGTATAGTAGTCTATCTGAATTATTGATCAATCAAATGAATTAATACACTGATGAGGTTACAGATTTATTTATTTATTTATTTATTTATTTAGGTACTGGGGATTGAACCCAGGGGTGCTCAACAACAGAGCCACATCCCCAGCCCTTTTTATATTTTCTTTTAGAGACAGGGTCTCTCTAAGTTGCTTAAAGCCTCATTAAGTTGCTGAGGCTGGCTTTGAACTTGAGATCATCCTGCCTCAGCCTCCTGAGTTGCTGGGATCACAGGCATATGCCATTGCACCCGGCCAGATCTCTAATTTAGTCATTCACCTCTGAACATTTCTGTGTTGCCTAACACATGAACTCTTAGTGGAGTCATTAACGATCCAACCTTAACAGTTATAAAACATTCTGAAGATCAGAGTTCTTTGCCATTGATTATAAATTAATCTCTTCAGGATTAGCTCTATCAATCTGGCACTTTTGTTGAGCAGTAAGAATCACCATTTTTAAGTCTTGGAATCTCCCTAGCCTGCTCAGGAGGCTTTTGCTCTTCACAGAGAAATGACAGCTTGAATTCAGAGTTGCTTAGGGTCCCACTAGGTTGTTGAGTTGTCTTTGAACTTAGGATCCTCCTGCCTCAGCTTCCCGAGCCACAGGGATTACAGGTGTGAACTACTGCACCCAGCTGTGTGTACCTTTTTAAAGGAAAGAATGCAAAAGGTATCAGAATATAATGCCCTCAGAAATATCTTGTATTTTTTCTAAACAGATTAGAAAGAATGCATGCATGACATTAGTGTTAAAAATAACAACCATTAACATTAAAAGTTATAATAACAGAGGACTCAGTCGCAGGACTTGTGCTTAGCATTCACGAAGCCCTGGGTTAAATTCCCAGTACCTATAATAACAATAATTAAAAAATGAAGAAGAGGGAACTGCACTAGCATTCTCGTTGGAATCCCTTCCCTGTGCACAGGTCATTTTAACTCAAGAAAATTCTCACAGAATGGCTCTGCATTCTCTGGACCACCATTCCTGGACATAGTGAAGTGTCATTAAGTTGACAAGGAGTCCATCAGCATCAGCGCAGCACCTAATTACTTCCACAGGCAGGTAGCTCCAATGTGAAACAGGGCCCGGGGGGAAGGCTCACCTCCTTTGTCTCAAATTCCCTTCAGCATCCCTTTACAAATATGGTCAAGTGTGAGCCAAGTCCTTGGCCCTGCCAATGCGAAGGCATTTGCATCCCCTGGGCAAAAATTGCCAACTTTAATGGGTTCCAGCTGTTGCACAGTTGAGTGTCTGCTCAACCAGTCTGCAGCCCATCCTGGCATTTCAAAGGGCTCCTACCAGGCCAGTGTCACCCCCAGGCAGAAGGTGATGCTGCTTTTGAACCCGTGGCCCTGGACAGTTGACATGCATTACCTCCAAGAGAAAGGAAATAGTTTCCTTCCGGCTGTATGGTATGGCCTGGGAAGCTCAGGTTACCTGGATCACTCGGAATGCAGGTATTGGAAAGCAGCCTTGCATGGGCTTGATAAAGACACCAATTTCAGCAACACAAGTAGCACGCAGAGGACGGAAACAGGATGAATTTTTTCATCTGCAAATCTCCACATCTCTTGGGGACTTTTACATTCCAACATATTATGAAGTGAAAATCCTCTGGACATTTGGGCTGCAAAGAGAAATAATCAGCATTTGATATTCACTGTACAGAAATAAATGTGTAAAGGGAGCGGGAGGCAAAGCAAGAATACCCTTGCAAATTAGGATGCAAATTAAGTCTAGTTTATTATCAGGATTGCCTTGCTGTGAAAACAGGGCATGGTGTCTCCCTGCTGCTGGAGTATCACTTGAACCAGCAGACTTGCTCCCACCAAACCTGGTTGACATCTTAACCCTGTGCCTCCATTAGACAAATAGCTAAATATCTTAGAAAGCTGAGATAATCAGACATTTTTATGCCAAAAAAAAAAAAAAAACCCTGTTGTTTCAGTTTACTAAATCATGTCAAGCTTTTACTTGAAAAACATGTATGTTAACAAATTTCAATAAAATGATCCCAGGGTAAAGACTTCCACATTAAGCCATCTAGAGAGGATTTCACAATCTCAACCCATAGGTTTTACCTGTCTATAGAAGTTTAGGTTTGACCTCCTCTATGCTTTCAAGGAGAAACAGTGGAGCCAACATGTAGAAATCTAGGTGTTTGGTGTTTGTTTTAAACCAGAACAAGGCAAGACTGACTTCACCCTTCACAGGAAGGAACTGAATTTTTTTTCTTTTCTTTTCAGTAGGAGGATTGAACCCAGGATCACTGCTGGGCTACATCCCCAGTCCTTTTACTTTTTGTTAGTGATAGGGTCTCATTAAGTTTCCCAGGCTGGTCTCAAACTTGGGATCCTCCTGCTTTAGCCTGAGTTGCTGGGATAATAGACATGTGCCAACATGCCTGGAAGGAACTAAATTCTCGAATTGTTACTATTATAGGGAGTGCTTCTCCAGGAACCAAGGTTCCCAGTGCCCTCTGATGCCCGCCCCAAAGTTAAACAGTTTCCGGCATTTGTCATGGCACTCAAACGTGTGTGTGTGTGTGTGTGTGTGTGTGTGTGTGTGTGTGTGTGTTTGTGTGTTTAAGTACTATGAATTTACTGCTCCTGGCTCAGGCATCTGTTTCACCTAAATTAATATGACTATGTTAGGGCAAAGGAGTTTGGCACACAGAAGTTGATGATGGGGTGATGGGATTAAGAATAGTAGAATTCTTATTAAATGAATAAATCACACCCCAACACTTTATAACTAAATTTTTTGAAATAGAAGTTGCGTGGAATGGAATGTGTGACACAATAAAAGGGGTCCCAAGTGGGGAAATCTAAGAACCACTTTTCTAGACTTTTCTTTCTCACACGTAATTTATTTTTAAAAGTTTTCCCTCAGAGGTCTGCTTTTTAAAATGGTAATGAACTAATGTGATAAGGTAATTTGTATTAATCCACAGAAGTATTCTTCTTAGTTCAATATGTGTTTGTAAGTAGTTACTCTAAGGCAATAATGTCCTCAACTAAAGAACTGTCTATAAGGGTGGGACATTCAGGCACTCGGCAAAAGTATTTGGGGACAGTTAATTGCCTGCAGAGTCCCCCATAGAAAGACCAGCATAATTCCTTCTCAGTCTATGCAACTGAAGCCATTTATGTCAACATTTTGAAAAGTGGCCTAATTATGTATATGAAAATTATTTCCAAGATCCCCAGGCTGCCTGACAAATAATAGCTACTTATTTAGGGCAAATCTACTACTTCATTATCCACTATAGATTTCAGTCTGAGCACTTGAATCAGTTTCTATCTCATATGTTTGTTTATTTTCTCTATCTCTGCCTTCTCTCAGATTCTCAGATGTAGGTGGCTGCTCTCCTACCAGCCTATTATGGTTTGAATATTAAATGTCCCTCTAAGGTGCTAAAGGCATGGTTCCTGCCCCCATAGTGCTATTGGGAGGTGCAAGAACCTTAGGAAGTGGGCCTATTGAAAGGAAATTAGGCCATTGGGGGTGTGGCCTTGAAGGAGATATTGGGATCCTTGCCCTTCCCTCTCACTCTTTTACTTCCTGGTTGCCATCAGGTGAAGACTGTCCTCTGCCATGAGCTCCTGTCCTGTCCTGACGTACTGCCTCACCCCAGGCCTACATGGCCAAGAGACCATGAACAGAAACCTTTGAAATCATGAGACCAAACAAAATTGTCCTCCTTTAAGCTGTTTCTCTGAGGCATTTCTGTCAGTAAAAGAAAGCACAGAGACTGAGCAGCTAACTCCACCTACTCCAAGTTCTGAGACAAACTGCATCAAGAATCTGCGGTTCATTAGAATCTCTTCCAAACCCAGCTGGTCCTTGAATGAAAATCCAAACTTCGCATCTCTTCCTCTGCCCAATACAAGACATCCTGCTTCCCAGTGCCTCCCATGCCCAGGGCCATCCCTGAGTAGATGAGCTTCTTATCTCATCCTGCCCAAACTGTCCAGCTCACAGTTCAGTTTCTCGTGTACCAAGCTGGTTTTTGGCATGGGATCTGGCCCTAAGTTATACCTAATCTTCCCAAGACCACAAGTGGCAGTAATTCTGACTTGCTCAGCACTTTATTTCTTGGAACTGGTGTTCTACCTGCTACTTTCTCCAGTATTTGAGATTATGGCATGAATATTTGAGTCTTCTGAATATGAATGGTCTACACACATGATTTCCACTTAGATGTCTGATAATCTGCCCCATTTCTGACTGGGTACTTCTAGAACTGTGCTTCTGACTATATTGTTTCTTTGAACATTGCCTCAGTTTCCCAACTTCCTCCTTATATATGACTCTGCAGGATTGTCTTCTACTCCTACCTCTCCAAGTCTCAAGCCACACCTTGGTTCCAAACTTTTCTACTCCATTTACACTTTCTATTCCTGGAAACAACCTACAATACCTTACACTGAAGAAACCCCAAAATATGTTTCTATGTTGTATGAACAATCACAAAAAGAAGGCATTGGTTTTACCTCTTTACTGGCTGTGAAATGATGCTCTCATTTTTCAGAGTTCTCCCGACTAAGTCCTGTTCCAAAGTGTCTAGAACATGTCCTACAATTTTTTGATATTTTTATAGCCATATGTATTATATTCCTTTCTTCTAGATTTTTCCATCTCCATGACTAGCCTGTTATGCACAGACTGAAAAAAAGTAAATACTCAATAAGGAATTTTAAGAGGTGTTTGTAAGATCTTCTGGTATCCATTTGGTTTCCAGCTAAACGTTCCATCCACAGGCACAGTAAATGTTTATTCCATCCTCTGAAGTTCTCAAAGACAGCAAAGTTCATTAGTTCTTATGATATACGTGGAAAACTGCTGTAGATTAATAAAGAAATGAACCATAAGCACCAGAGTGCTGCAAAAATATTTTTTTATAAAGGCACTAGATTTTGTTTCATAAAATCAGAAAAATGAGATTCTAGTTCTTGTCTTACTTTTGGCATGCCTTGGAAAGAAATAATTTACCCTAACTGGGTCTTTATTCTCTCTTGTCAAATGGAAAGAAGTGTGGAAAGTACTACATTAAGCTATCGCTTTGAAAGTAAAAACTTCTAGGATTATGAGAATTATATCACTAAAGAAAGCACTTTGGAGTAATACTTACAACCGTAGCTGCCCTGGGCATAGCACTCATGCCCAGGGAATTCTTCCAAGTGTCCTTAACAGCAGCCCTATGAGCTGGGTACTTCATAACTAGAGAATCAGCAAGCAGCTTCAACCCTGACACAACACCATCCATCCTATGCCCTAGAGATTTTGTGTTGATTTTAATAGATCTCCATTAAGAGAATGAAAAACTAAAATAAGCAAGCAAAAAATGTGAATGTTTTAGAAAAAGTGGGAAAACCCCAAAGTTTCACCTGTTTTTACCCCCTAGTACTTTGCTGTAATCTTGGAGCTTCTCCCTCAGGACTTCCTGGTCACATTCTCCAGAGTGAAGTTTTGCAAGATGCTGCAATTGAAAGTGATACTTCAGAACCTCTGACTGACAAAATCACTCCCACAGCACTCACAGTTATAGGATTTCAGAGCCCACATCATTGCCCAACAAAATATTGAAGTTAGATCCTATTGTTGGCAAAAACAAATAGCATCAGTCCTTCAGGGAACATATAGTCCCTTACAGTTAATTAAAATTAAAATAATATTATTTCTAGTTTTTTAAATTTATGCTTCATCACATGAATATTTGCTAAGACATTTCTGCCTCACTAAAATCAAGTACAACTAAAATCAAATATCTATTTATAATGTGGGTGTATAAACATTGTAGAGACTGGATAAACCCTTAAAACGCAAATTTGAGTGTGTAGGTGTATATGTGTATTTTTCTAAAAAGTTTCAAATACATCTATGACTCTAGAGGTGTTAATAACTGCTGATTTAGATCTTACCTCTACTAAAGGAACCCTGGGAGAGACATTGTTTCTCCACTTTTTACCACCCAGTAAATTCCTATATTTGAGAAAATTATCATGCGTGATGATTTCTACATATCTTTTGAATGTCTCTGAAATTTTTTTTTTTTTAAATAAAGGAGTTAAAGAAAAGAAAGGAAAAAAAAAAAACAATTTTTTCCAAGAGACAGTCTGAAAGAGCTGAGTGTGATCTCCAGTTGGCTGTATTTGAAACTGTTTATTTATTTATTTTGTTACCAAGTAACTTTTTTGGCATTTGTAGTAGCTTGTTGAAGCTTAGAACTCCTTCCTCAGAGCTAAGAATTATGGGATTTGTAGTTACTTGTTTAGTAGCAAGTGATTAGATCCAACTTTTCTAACTACATTAACATAAACTTTGTGTATTAATTTTTCATTTGCATCTGGAAGGAAGTACCACAGGTTTTAGAAGTTTAAACACACAAAATCGTTATCTTATGTTCCTGTGGGTCAAAAATATGACATGCATAACCACTGACCTAGAATCACGGCCTGTTGGTGCAGCCTATCTTTAGGTATGGGCTTACTTTTCCCAGTTTCCAGACCTGGTTTACATTTCTTAGCTGGTGCCCTCTCTCTCCCTCTTCAAACTTGGCAAAGGTAAGAGGGATTCTTCCCCTGTGATTTCCTCTTTCAGTTCCCCTTCTACTTTCAAGGATTCTTGGGATTACATTCTTAGAGCCTAAGAAAGCTTGTCATGAGATAAGTAGGACTCTGAAGAATGTGATAATGAAGGGAATGGAGAGGGGAAGCTGGCCACTCCTTTATCTCCTACGTTCAGGTGAGAATTGAAGCAGAGTGATGTTGATTGTAAAGTAAAAGAATTTACTTGTAAGACATCTGAAGAAATCCTTCTGCACAGTGTACACATGACCTAGCCTACCTATTCCCCCTGCATGTAGGTACAGTGTGACCTTCTAGTGAATCCCAGCCTGCTGGCACTGAGGAGTGTGTAGGTAATAACATGTCCAAAACCTCCCCATTGAGTCCTCCAAGTTCTTTCTTTGGGATTGGTAAACAGTATTCTTGGGCATTTAAAACGCTGGGGCTGAACAACTGGAAGATCCAGGATAATCTCCCTTTTTGAAGGTCAGTGGATTGACAACTTTAATTCCATCTGAGAACTAAATTTTCCTTCGTCATGTCAAGGAACAAGTTCACAGGTTCCAGGGATTAGGCTGTGAACATCTTTGGGGTACCACTGTTTTGCCTACCACAATGTAGTTCTAAACTTTTATTAGAATTAGAAATTGAGGAGCTTTATATATAGCTCAGAGGTAGAACACTTGCCTGGTACACATGAAACTGTGGATTCACTCTCCAGAAACACACACACACACACACACACACACACACACACACACACGAAATGCAACCGAAGATGTAGCTTAGTGATAGAGAACGTACTTAGCATGTGTGAGGCCCCATGTTCAATTCCCAACACCAAAAGAAAAGAAATGAATCCCAAATGTATCTGTATAAAGTGGAAAAAAAGACAAACTATTTTTGCTTACTGCAAACATTTCTGTGCGCAAATGATTTTGAACTCTTTGTCAAACAAATTTAGAGACACTAGATGATCCTTCTACCGAGGGCATGAACTTTTAACTTGAGATGTTGCACAGAGGTTTCCAACTGTGTCCTATGATGCTGGGAAGAAGTGAAATCACTTTCATAGGTTGTAAACATTTTTTAAAAAGTGGAATAAAACTAGAGAATATTAAACACAGAGAAGGTAAACAATTTGGGAAAGATTTGTTACAGATAAATGAGTGTGTGTGTGTGTGTGTGTGTGTGTGTGTGTGTGTGTACTGAGTAGCAAGATAAAATGCATTTTTAAAAATCATAATTACACTAATTATTTTATCTTCATATTAGTCAACATTAGTTCCTTCTCATTTTTCTTTTCTTTCTTCGCTTTGCCCATTACCTACTTCCATTCACCACTTTGTCCCCAACAGGTAACTATTAAAATGTGTTTAATGCCCTGTCTTTTCTCATATGTGTGTTATTACAAAATGTGTCTTACTTTGGGGACATATTTTATAATTTACACAAAGTTATGCAAATTAAAGACAAATCTGACATCTGCTCCATTCCACTGTTACAGAGTAATCTGTGGTGCTATTTACCATTTATACTTTGACTTTCTCTGAGACAAGGTAAAAAAATGTTTGAAAGTCACTGATCTTTCGGTGGGTACATCCAGGATTCTTTAGAGGGAACTTGTAGAGCAACATAGGAAACTTTCTTTACTCAAAACTGTCTACTTAATTTTGCTGTTCCCAGCCATTAAGATCCATGTACATCACTCTTTTCAAAGCACCCCAAAGGAGGATGCAGTTACATAAATGCCACAAGTAAGAGAGTCCTTTATACACGGATTCAAAAAGTTGTAGAATTTTAAAGCTGAAACTCCCTCCTACTGCCCCTTCAATCATCTTGACAGATAAGCTCTTTTAGGAATGGTTTGATTATAATGAAGAGAGAACTCATTTTCATTGAGTGAAAAATGAAATTTATTGGAAGAATTTCAGGTATCTTAGAAAAATACAAGAGTGAAAGCCATCCCATCCCTACCAAATTGGCAGGCACAAGGGGAATGCTCAATAAGCTTGGTCCAACAAATGGATGAATGGGTGTATAGAAGAAGGAAAAGGAAGGGATCAGTAATCAAGGTAGATGATCTCACCAACTCTTTGCTTGGCCCCATAATCTTACAGCTCTACTTACATGTGCCTGCTTCTCTTGTCTATTTCTTCACAGACTTGTGGCTGCTACACAGTGGTGCTTTTGTAGGATGACCAACCATTCAGTGTGCCTGGGACTGAGGAGTTCCCAGGACACAAGAATTTCAGTGCTACTACCAGAAAAGTCTCAGGCAAATCTGAATTGTTTCGATCTAGCATAGTCTCAGAGGTCTCCTTACAAATTAGTGTAATAAATTCAACCCTAACAGTCCTTTTGAGTTAATGTATTGAGTCCTTCTGCGTCCCAAGGTCTTGATGTTGGGAGAACCTGAGGGGATCAGCTCAAACTGTGGTTTGTTTCCCCTGCACTGGGTTTTCATCCTTGGTCCAATCAACTCTGGCTGAAACACAGTGAAGGGATAGGCAGGCACATAACCCATCCATAATTCTATATGCCATGTTCTCTTAAGAGAGGGGTGTTGAGGCAATGTGGGCTACCTTCAGTTCATAAATGGAACTGAGCACATCATTCAGGGGTTCCCAGCAAAAGTGTTCTGCCCAGGAGTAAAAGGATGAAGGGTTGAAGAGAATGGTGGGATTGCTAAGTTTTCAGAATGAGATTTCTTTCCTCCATTCCTTCTTCCATCTTGTTTCCTTCCATTATTGATCCACATTTCTACTGTATTTGGTGACAATATACAACAAGCTTTTATATTCTTTTAATGTAGGAGCAGTACGTGGATACTTTGAAGGTGCCCAAGACTCTTTTGGGGGCAACCCTGGGTTGAAAATTATTTTCCTATCAATATTAAACTTTTTTTTTTATTGTATTGACATCAGCACTGATAGTGTGAAAATGGTGGATAAAGCTGCCAGTGCCCTCGAATGAATGACGACAGCAGCAACTAGACCATACTAGTAGTCATTCCATTCTTCAAAAGTGTGTGGTAGCAGTGAAAAAACAACAAATGGATGTGAATATATATTAACTTTCTATGCCATCTTCAAATTTTTCTGTAAAGTTAAAATGATTTTTTAAAAATATAGTTTATTTAAAGAGGACAAAATATCAGTTTCGTTGAAGAATGTCTTTGATGGCACAGCAAAAAGTGTCAATCTTATCCAGTCTCAACCCTTGAGTACTGTTATAGTTTGGATATGAGGCATCACCCCAAAGCTCCTGTTAAAGTAGAACCACGCAGAGGTGTGATGATTAAATTATGAGACTGCAGTCTCATCAATGGTTTGATCCATTTGGTGGATGAATATTTGAAAGGAGTACTATACTGGATGGTAACTGTAGGCAGGTGGGGCAGGGATGAAAGAGGTGGGTCACTGGGGATGTGCCTTTGAGGATTATATCTTCTCCCCCAAACTCCTCCCTGCTTCCTGGATGCCATGATTGAGTAACTTTCCTCTGTTACACCCTTCTACCATGCTGTTCAGTCTCACCTCAGGCCCAGAGCAATGAATCGCCAATCATGGACTGAACCTCTGAAACTACATAAGCCAAAATAAACCTTCCCTCCTCTAAGTTGTTTTTGTAGGGTATTTTAGTCATAGCAATGAAAATGTAACTAACACAAGGGTAGATCTTTTCAATAGTTTGCAAGGTGAACTGGAAAGTACCCACAAGACATTTGTTTCTCTTGAAACAGACGGTCATCTCAGGGCAAAGTACATGCACAATTAAGATGTGAGCTAAACTAGCCACTTTTTTTTCGTGGAATACCATGTCTACTTGAAAGAACACTGGCAAATCATACTTTCTCAATCAAATGTCAGTACTTAGTGGAAGTTTCCTAAAAAATTAATAAAATAATAAAAATTATTATTTTTTAGTATTATTATTATTTTTAGTATTCTCACCATGGAATACTATCCAGCCTAAAATGAACTATTGAAACATACAACAAAAAGATCTCATGGGTATTAGGATGAGTGAAAAAAGTCAAGCTCAATGGGTCATATAGTACATGGTTGTATATATATGACATTCTAGAAATAAAATGATATAGATGAAAATCAGATTGTTTGCTAGAGGGGAGAGGGAATGAATATAATTATAAAGGGATAGCACAAAGGAGTTCTTTGTATGGATAAAAGGTTCTGTGTCTTGGTTGTGATTGTGGTTGTATAAGTGCACATGTGATAAAATGGCAAGAACTGCACACATTTTGGATCATTGTAGATTTCCTTATTTTGATACTGTATCATAATTATATAAAATGTAACCTTGGTCTCCTATGGCACCCCAAATGGAGTGAAGGGTTTACAGTACTCTTGTACTAGCTTTGCAACTTCTTGTGCAACTATAATTATTTCAAAATGAAAAGCTAAAATAAATAATTTTTAAAAGGTTAAAAAATGATGAACTGAGCCTTTCAAGGAAAGCAAGGGACAGCATTTGTTGACAATGATAAAATCTGAAAATTCATGAGAAAACTAGTACTTTGTAAATCTTTTGTCACAGCATCATGGCTTCACAATACCTATTGACATTAATTTTATGAGAGTGTGGTGATATTAATGGGTCAGCTTTTCATCACTATCACTAAAAGCCTCGGTAAGAACAATTTAGAGGAGCAAAAGTTTATTTGGGTTCATAGTGTCAAAGATTTTGTCCAAGGTCATTCAACTCCATTGCTCTCGGAACGCAGAACATCATGTCAGAAGGGTGTGGTAGAGGGATAATGCTCAGTTCATGGCAGTAAGGAAGCAGAGAGAGGGAAGGGGAAAGAAACCTCAAAGAAGATAAGCCTTTCTAGGGCTCACCCCCAATGACCCACCTCCTCCAGTTACCATTCAATCCATTCAAATTTTGATGGTCTAATTAGGATACATCTCTCATAATCCAATCATTTCACTTTTGAACATTGCTGCATTAAGACGGGAGCTTTGGGGGACAATGCATATTCAAATTATAATAATGGATATGATTTTCTTTTTAATGACATGAATAGCTATTTGGAGGATCTTTATAACATTGAACCAAAATTGTCCAAATACCACCACATGATGTTTCAAAATGATTCATAGGTGTGTTAGTCAGCTTTTCATCACTGTGCCCAGAATACCTGATAAGAACAACGTAAAGGTGGAACAGTTTATTTTGACTTATGATTTCAGAGGTATTAGTCCACAGTCACCTGGGTCCATTGCTTTGGTCTGAGGTAAGGCAGCTTAGACCTGGCTCCTCCACTCTTGTCAGTCAGGAACCAGAAAGAGAGGGGAAGAAAGAAACATACAGGAAGGGGCCAGGCTTCCACGGCACACCCCCAATGACCTACTTCCTTCAGCCACACCCCACCTTCCTACAGTTACATCACACAGTCCATTCAAATTATTAATCCATCAAATAGATTTGATGAGAACAAGGATACAGTTCTCCCAATTGTATCATTTCCTCAAAACCCCACCTCTGAACCTTGCCACACTGGGAACTATGCTTTCAACACATGAATTTTTTAAGGGACATTCCAGATCAAAACTATCAATAAAAAATTAATTTAAGATACAAGATACACCAATAGTTTTTAAACAAATGGGACAGAAAATTCACTAATAGCATTTCAGATTGCACATTGCAACTAGCCTTGTGGAGATTATCACTTGTAAAGTTCTGATGATACAAGTAGAATATCAGTAATTATCTGAAAAAGTCATTAAAATGCTCCTCCCTCATCCAATTACATATCTGTGGGAGGCTGAATTTTCTTTATGTACTTCAACCAAAAGTACATATGACAACAGATTGAATGAAACAGCAGATCTGAGTCCAGATGCCTTCTATTAGGCCAGACATTGAAAGAGAATTGAAAAATGCAAAACAGTGGATTTTTGTTTGTTTTATTTTGGAAAATGTAGTTATTTGTTATAAAATTTAATTTGTAGTTAGTCTGTCAACAGTTTCTTCTGTTATAAAATAAGTTACTAATTTAATATTTTTTAAATTCTTAGTTTTAACTTCAAGGAGGATTAACACTAGTTCTAATATTAATGTCTTCTATTTCTCTTTCTTTCCATATTGTCCTGGATAGATCCTCCAATACAATGTTGAATAGATGAAGTAAGAGTGGACATCATTGTCTTTTCCTGTTTTTAGGGGTGCAGTTTTCAGTCTTGCACCAATAACTGTGGATTTTTCACAGGTACTAGTTATCAAGTCAAGGAAGCTCCCTTCTGATACTAGATTTTTTTGTGTTTCATTTTACCACGAACATGTGTAGACTTTTGTCAAATGCTTTGTAAACATCTAGTGAGATGATGGTGTTATTTTTATCTTTCCTTATGTTGATATGATGTATTCCCATAAATGATTTTCTTATGTAATTCAACCTTGTACTCCTGGGAGATATGAGGTTAGATTTAGTTTACTAGTATTCTGTTGAAGAATTTTTGCATCTGTATTTATTAAGGATATTGTTCTGTAGTTCTCTTTCCTTGAGATTTCTTTTTCTAGTCTAGTTAGGGGTCAGAGTTGTTAACAAAACCCTCATAACATTAGTGTCTCTAACCCACATAAACATAATCTTACTGAGGTCCTCAATAATGGAAGAGAATAAAGGGATCCTGAGAACAAAAAGTTTGAGAACTGATATTCTGATGAAATCACATTTTGTTTAACTTTTTTTAATTGAGATAATCCACATGTGAATAAAGTATGTAATTGAATGGGAAGTGTTGCCTTCTCTTGTTTGTGGAAGAATTAGTGCTAATTTTTTAAACATTTGTTACAATTCACAGATGATTTTCTATCTGGTCTTGGGTTTTTGGTTTTTCTTTGTGGAAATATTTTTGATCAATAACTCAAATCTCTTTACTTGTTCCAAGTTATGATAGGTGCATTCAGATGCTCTACTTCTTGAAGTCAGTTTCTGTAGGGGGGGGGGGAAGGTTTTCTAGGAATCTGTCCATCTCATCTGTTATTTGATTTTTTGGTACACAATTAAATGTCCATGGTATTCCTTTATAATCTTTTTTTATTCCATTAGTAGAGTTGTAATGTCCCTTTCATTCCTGATTTTAGTAAGTTAAGTCACCTTTCTTTTTTTCAAGGTAAGCCTAACTAACCCATTGTTATGTTATTTAGTTTCCATGGATTCCCCAAATTTCCTTCTGTTATTTATCTAGAATTCCATTCCAGTGTGTTCAGAAAACATACTTTGTATGATCTCAATCCTTTAAATTTATTAGGTTTGTTTTATGGCCTACAGTCAGCTTTTTCGTCACTGTGACCAAAAGACCTGACAATAACAACGCAGAGGAGGAAAATTTATTTGGGGCTCATGGTTTCAGAGTTCTCAGTCCATAGATAGCCAACTCTATGACTCTGTGTCTGAGGTAAGGCAGATGGGCCTGGTGGAGGAAAACAGCTCAGGACATGGCAAAAAGGAAGCAGAGAGAGTTCCATTCACCAGAAACAATATAAACTCCAAAGTTATGCCCTAGTGACCTACTTCTCCCAGCCACACCCTACTGGCCTACAGTTACTGCCCAGTTAATCCATATCGTTCGTTGAATTAATGCTCTGATTATGTTAAGGTTCTCATAGCTCAATCATTTCACCTCTGAATTACACCTCATATCTAAACCATAACACTTGTATATACTCTCTCCTGAATAATATTCTATGTGCACTTGAGAAGAATTTGTATTCTGCTATTGTTGAGTGGAATGTTCTATAGATATCTTTTAGGTCAAGTTGGTTTACTATTTTCAAATCCTCTACTACTATGCCAATCTGTTTAGTTATTCTAGCCACCATTAAAAGGTTGGGAGGACGTTCTTAATTTTACGGTTATTATTAATGAATTATCTATTTCTTCTGTCAAGTCTGTTTTTGTTTCATGCATTTGTGGGCTCTGTTCTTAAATGTATATTATTTATAATTTGTAGTGAGTTGACCTTTTTATAATAAAATGTTCTTTGTTTTAGCAATAAATTTTGCCTTCAAGTTTATTTTATCTCTTATTACTATAGCTACTTCAGCTTTATTTTGGTCATCATTTGCATGATAAGTCTTTTTTATTCTCTGACTTTCAGTGTTTTTGTATCTTTAAGTGTATTTCTTATAGATAGCATATAATTGGATCACTTAATCCATGCTACCAATCTCTGTTATTTAATTGCAAAGCTTAATTCATTTGCATTTCATATAATTACTAATAGAGAAGGGTTTATATCTACAATTTATTTTCTATATGGTATTATATTATTTTTGCATTTCAATTTCTCCCTTACTGTTTTCTCTTGTGTTGAATGGTTGTTTTCTAGCATACTATTTTAATTATTATTTCTTCTACATATTTTAATTATTTTCTAACTGATTAATCTGAGGATTACCATTACCATCTTGTGTGTGTGTGTGTGTGTGTGTGTGTGTGTGTGTGTGTGTGTGTGTGTGTGGGTGTGCATTACAGGGGATTAAACTCAGGGTCTCAAACATGCTAGGTAAGTACTCTACCACTGAGCCACATCTCCAGCCCCTTTTAGCATCTTAATGTGTAATAATCTAACACTTTGGATTAGTACCAATTTAATTTCAATAATATACAAAACAGTTTGTTCCTTTTATAGCTCCATTCCTCCCTCCAGTGATGCTGCTGAATTAAATTACATTTTTACACACTTTGAGCCAATCAGCTTTGATTCATTATTACTGTTCTATGCAGTTGTTTTTTTATTCACATAGATGAAAACAGTTATAATTTAAAATGCACTTATACTGTCCTTCATGTTTACCCATATAGTTAATCTTACTGTGGCTTTGTCTAGTATCCTTTCACTTCAGTCCAAAAGATACCCTTTAGTAACTCTTAAAAGGAAGCTATGCTAACAACAAATTCCCTCAATTTCTGTTCAAGTGGGAATGATTTCATCTCTCCTTTATTTCTGAAGGATATTTTTGTGGTCCTTCGCTGATTTCTTTTTCTTTCACATCACGTCTGTGTCATCACACTGCCTTCCAGCCTCTCTGGTTCCTGATGAGAAATCGGCTGTTAATCTCATTGAGAATTCCTTGTATGTGGGATGAGTTACTTTTCTTTTGCTGCTTTCAAGACTCTTATGTTTTTGACAGTTTGATCATATTGTGTTCAGGTGTGAATCTCTTTAATTCATCCTACTTGGAATTCATGGAGCTTCTTAGATGTGTGGATTAATCTCTTAAATTTGGGGAGTTTCTAGTAAAAAAAAAAAGAGGTAGTTGTTTCTACCTCTTCCTCTTCTTGTGAGACTGGCATTAAGTATTTATTGGTAAGTCTAATGGTGTCCCATCAGTCTCTGAGGTCGCATTTTAAAAAATTTATTCTTTTTTCTCCTTAGATTACATAATGGAAACTGATCTATTTTGAAATTTACACATTCTTCTGCCTGCTCAAATCTGCTTCTAAGATTCTCTAGTGAATTTTTTCATTCTAATACTTTTCAATCCCAGAGTTTCTATTTGTCCCTTTCTATAATTTTTATTTTTTATTGATATTTCCTATTTGGTCATTGTTTTTAATTTCCTTTAGTTCTTTAAATATTTTAAAATATAATTGATTCAAAATAAATCAATATCTGAGTTTCTTCAGTGACTTTTTAAAATTTTATTTTTTTCATTAAATTTTTTTGACAGTGATAAATATTTGAAAAAATTTTTTTCACACATATATATAGGGTAATAATGTCTGTCTCAATCTACCATCCTTCCCATCCCCACCCACCCAACCCTCCCCTCACTCACCTCTGTATAATCCAAAGTTCCTTCATTCTTCCCTACCCACCCAGCACTATGGATCAGCATCTGGTTATCAGAGAAAATATTCGGCCTTTAGTTATTTGGGATTGGCTTATTTCACTTAGCGTGATCTTCTCCAGTTCCATCTATTTACCTGCAAATGCTATATATATTTTTAAAAATTTATTCTTTTTTCTCCTTAGATTACATAATGGAAACTGATCTATTTTATATATATATATAAATATATATATATATATATATATATATGCCACATTTTCTTTATCCATTCATCTGTTGAAGGGCATCTAGGTTGGTTTAATAGTTTTGCTATCATGAATTAAGCTGCTATAAACATTGATGTGGCTGTGTCTTCAGCGACAGTTTCTATAATTTTTTTTCTCTGTATAGCTCAAGTTTCTTATTTGCATTTTTTGGTTGTTGTTATTAAAAATTGAACATTCAAAAAATATAATATCAATGTAACATGGAACTCTGGAAATCTGACACTCCCTTGTACTCCCAGGTTTTGTTGCTGTTGCAGCTGCATCTTGTTGTAGTTGTTTGTTTAGTGACTTTTCTGACCTAATTCTCTAAAAGTCTGAATCTTTGTCATGTGTGGCCACTGAAGTCTTTAATGGCTAACTAACTGATCAGAGATTCCCTTTTATAAATACCTAGAACTAAAAAGTCTTCCAGTGTTTGCCAAGGAGTTCTGCGTGCATGTTGGGTACGCCATCAATGCTGTCAGGCAATGGACAACTATGCCTTCGTCTCCATTCTTCCTCCAATGGAATTTTGAAGTCAGTCACATGGTAAAGTGAGATAGGATTTTTAGTCTACTAGTTATCTCATTGCCTCATGCAGCCATCATATTAAAACCTGCTACAAACACTCTTTCCTCTGCTCTGAGGTTTTTTTTTTTTTTTTTTTTAACACTGAATGGATTCAAGCAAAGTCAAATAAAGACAGATCTATTGAACAGGATCTCCCAAAGAATCACAAGACTGGCCAAAAGAATGAAAGTTCTTGGGGATGAGGTCCATTCTGTGACCCCAGTATCAGGAACACAAGTGGTTACTTTTCAAGGCTGCTGCTGAGCTGGTGGCAGAGTGTGTCCAGGGAAACTTAAAATGCCACAAAACTCACTGACTCACTGTTCTTACTGAGATTCCACTGTTCTTCTTAACCAAACACTCCCTGGTTTGCCGTACGCCTTTGTTTAATTTCAACATTTAAAAGAAAAAAAAAAAATGGTTCTTACTTTTTTTTTCCTTGCCAGATTGCTTCTTCTGCCTTTTTGTGAATGAGTAAGCTTTCAGAGGTCCTTTATTTGCTATTTTTCACTGACAGTTCTCTGTAATTACTTTCTGGACATTTCTATAGTAAATTTGAAAGACAGTAACTTTTTTTTTTTTATTTTCTGTGGTATTTCATTTTCCCTAAATTAAGAAAGCAGCACATGTTAACTATAAAACGTTCAAGTAATATGAATTATTTAAAGAAAAAAAGTGTAAATCCCTGTTTATGTGTTTCCTTTACGTGCTGCCTTAATATTCCTCCCAACAAATTGCTGAGCACCTTCATGTTGACTGAGATAGGAAAGACATTGATTTGTGTACATTCATTGGGTTCTGCCAGTATTTGCTCACCTGAGAAATTTCTCCTGACAGACAGATGAACAAGATATAACTACACATTTGTGGAAGGAATTCTATAAAACCCAGGGGTCAGAGATGAAGTTCAAATATAAGGCCTAGTGAATGAAATAAACAGGATCAAAGTTTAAGCAGGAAGTGAATTTTACCACTCAGTGCAATTGTAAAAGTGGAATCACAATTCCAGAAACAAGGATAGTTTGCCATTCTTGTCTGCATTTTGTCTTGTATTCAGAATGTGCTCTGGTCATACGAGTAATACTGACTATTGAAAAGCAAAGATCTTTACTTATGATCTGTAATGACTGAAGAAGGAGCTATATTATATAAAACACGACACAGCTAAACTTCCACACAGATGAGAGGAGAGGAGGGGAGGAGAGGGGAGGGGAGGGGAGGGCAGGGGAAGGGAAGGAAAAAGAAAAAAACACACAGAGGACAACTGACAAACTGTCTTTCCCCCCAACCAGTGACTGATATTCTTAAATACCCATTCTTCTTATTAGGTTACTCTAGTCTGAATGTACCTTTCAGTTTTCTGCCAATTGTTTGCAAACTGGTCCATTAAGGAGTAAAAGAAGAAATGTTCCTGAGGAGCTGTAGGCTGAGGGGGCCGAGCTGCAGGTCTCTTCTGTACACTTGGGACAAGTGCCACTTGGTCTTCTTTTCATGGCAAATCAACAGTCTGTATTTTGGCCTTAATACAGGTTGAGCATGCTTATGAGCTATGTTAAGATCACATTTCCAAGTCAAGCAAGAACACCTTTGAGGACTAGCACTCTTCCTGCCTCCGCACATGGAACCTCATCTCACCAATTCCAAGATTCCTTGCCTGCAGGGACCTATCCTGACATTTTTGCCCCTGGGATCGAGCCTGCACTGCCTTCTCCTGGAGAGAGTCTGGCTGTCCTGGGAGGGCACCATCATTCACAACTGCTGCTGGAGTGAGCCTTCCTTAGGATGCCTTGGGTCCCTTCCTGGTCATCTGGCCGGTGGCAATTTTTAGGCTACTAAATCAGAACATAGATCAGTCATTCTAGAAGGAAGGTGGAGGATATCCTTTTAGAGCTAACCCTCGCCTTCAAAATAAAAGGGAAAGACTTTCATTTCAGGTCACTTCACCTGAAACTAGCTTTCTTTTTGTTTGTTTGTTTTGTTTTACAGTCAAACAATAAATGTTTATTATCTCATAGTATCTGTAAGTCAAGAATCTGGGAGCAATTTAGTAGATTTCTCCACCTCAGAGTCTCTCATAAGATTACAATTAAAGCATAAGCCAGGGCTGTAGTCATTTTAAGGCTCAACTGGGGATGAATTAGTTTCTAAATTAACATGCTGATGTAAGAAAGCCTCAAAAGACCTACTTACAGATTCATTCACCTGAACCTCTCACCCCCAGGTTGACTCAAGATGTGGCAACTGAGTTCACCAGAGATTTTTTAAAATAATTTAATCTCTGAGTGACATTAAAGTATTTTGGTTTTCTTCCATTCATTTGAAGGGACTCAGCAAGCTCAGTCCACACATACAGGATATTAACACACAGGTATGAATTCCAGGAGGCAAAATATTGGGAGTTGTAATAGAACACTATAGCCACTTGTTCACCCCGGTGATTCAGGTCTCTCCCATGTGTAACATACCCAAGGCCCCAAAAGTTTTGAACCCATTACTGACTATTAACTCAAAACCCAGAATACAATCATTTAAATCATGTCCATATGTAGATGACACTTTTCAGGTGTGTTTTCAAAGTACAGTTCCTCAATATAATTCCTCTAAATCTATAGAACAAGGAAACTAAAAAGATAAGTTATCTGCCCTCATAATACATGGCATGCAATGGTTAGACAGACATAGGATAATTGCAGCAGTCTTGTTTTTATAGAGGGAGAAAATGAGAGGCAGAAAATAGTCATTCAGCTATAAAAAATATTTTAGACTATTTCTATGGTACTGACCCCTACTTTTTGTCTCTGTCTCTGTCTCTGTCTCTCTGTCTCTGTCTCTCTCTCTCTCTCTTTAATGAAAGCTCTTTCTCTCTCTTTAATGAAAGCTAGCATTGTTTCCTCCTACCCTCACCCCCTAGCTAATCAGATGTATTAGCCTGTTTCCTACAAGTAAAAATCTGAAGGTTTAAAGGCTTTTTTCATTTGGTACTTTTTAAATTTTAGCATCATTTGCAATCTGGAGAAGCTGGGGAAAAAATTTAATGATAAAATGTTGGCTCTTTTAAAATAATTATTCTTTCAACTTATTTCTTTTTTGCTATATTTCACTATTAGCGGCACAAAGTACTAGTAAGCACCTTTAGAACTTTCCTTAGATATATCCTTTAGAAATCTCAGTCTGTTAGGCACTTTCTCCATTTTCAACACAATCCTATCAAGTATTGCTAGTCTTTCTTCCATTAAATGACAAGGATCCCCCTTCTTCCAGTTTTCAAAGAGATTTTCTTCACTTCTGCATGCTGCTACCCATAGCACCCTCAAAGTTCAAAATTCCATACACAGTGTGTTTAAGTTGTCACTTAAACACTATGCTCAATGTCCACTGCTCAATTTCAAAATCTTCACTGTTTTATGTTTTTGTAATAGTAACCCTCATATTCAGGTACCAAAATTTATACTAGTATTCTATTTCTGCTTAATTATTCCAAAATCTGCTGACTTAAAGAGAAACATTTATTATCGACTAGTTTCTGTGGGTCAAGAGCTAGGAGCACTTTCACTGGGTATTTCTCCTCATGGCCTCTCATGAGACTGCAGTCAAGGTGTAAGATGGACTGTAATCACCTTATATTTTAAGTAGGGTAGGATTCACTTTCAAGCTTATTCTTACAATGTTGGCATGCTTTTAAAGCTCTGCTTCTAAGAAGAGTAATGTGGACTGCCTTTTAACATGCTAGCTGCTGCGTGACACGCTGTCTGGTTTCTCCTAGATGGGGTAGTCCAAGAGAGCAAGACAGAGTACCAAGGACAAAGGCCACAGTGTCTTTATGATCTGACATCAGAAGTAACATCTCCTTACTTCTGACATGTTCTCTTTACTAGAAGCAAGTTAACATGTATAGTCCATAGGTATAGAGGACTACACAAGGGCTTGGATACCAGCATATGGGGGTCACTGGGTGTAGAAGCAAAGTGTTGGGAAGTGGGGTGTGGAACATCTTCAAGGCTGCAAATTTAAAAATTATACATATCTCTATATATACATACATACATATCAATAATGGTCTAGAATTGTTCATAATATTGAGTTAAACATTGTCTATGATTCCAGTTTTACAAAAAATACTTTATACTTCATGTCTTAGGGGAAACCACAGACCTTAAATTGATGGAAACTTTCCTCAATGTCTTTTATAATTTAGTATATCATTATCAGACATAAGTAAATTGACATTTTTCCTATTTCTAGCTTTTGTTTTGTGTATGTATGCACTTTAAAAAAGAGGTCCACTACTTAAAATACGATGATTTTGTGAAAGTGGTTTTCTGGTTGAATTTCCAGTTTAGGAATTTCTGTAAGATTTGACCTGTGCTTTCTTGCTGCCATTTTTTTCCCCAATATATCTTCCCGATCTTATGTTTAAGCATGAAAGAGTTTTTTTTTAATTAAAATTATTCTATTGTTCTAATTAGTTATATACAACAATAGAATGCATTTTGACACATCATACATAAATGGAGTATTACCTCTCTTTCTTCTGGTTGTACATGATGTAGAGTTACACAGGGTGAGTAATCATATATGCACATAGGGTAATAATGTCAATTCATTCTATTATCATTCCTACCCCTAAGCTCCCTCCCCTCCCTGCACTCCCCTCTGTCTAATCCAAAGTGTTTCTATTCTTCCCTAGCCCTGCCCCCTATTGTGAATTAGCATCTGCATATCAGAGAAAACATGAAACTAGCTTTCTTTAGTGTCCTTTCACCATAAGCGTATTGAAGATTCCTTCAATTTCATCCAAATTCTCCAGGTCTCTGAGTCTGGGGTTCCATGAGGGCTGTATGGACTATAGGCCCTCTCAGGACAGAGAGATATTCCTGGGGTTTTCAGTCACTCCTGGTAAGCAGTGGGCAAGAACAAAGCCACCAGAGTCCCTCCCTCCCCATCCCAGTCCAGCCCAGCTGAAGCTGCAGCCTAAGAATATTCTGAAAAAATGTGAACCGATTGCTCTTAATTCAAAACAACAACCTTTGAGAGGTCAAGGGTCAGAATTCCTGCTTTGATTACTAAGGCTGGTGGGCAGTAGTTGAAATAACTGAGATGGATGCCTGTCATCTAGAAGCCAAGCTGACAAACAGTGCATTTTCTGTGTGGCACATTTAATTGATTATGCTATGAGAGTCCACCCATCGGGTTTTAACTACGGATAGCTACAGGCTTTCCTTTTACTGAACTTAGGTATAAGCCAAGATTCCCTGCTTTACAAATCTACCTTGAAACACTCTCCTTATTCTTGCTTAGCTACAGAGAGGGACTCAAACAAGAAAGCACTCTTAAAACTCAGGCTGAGGCAAGTCAAGCTCATTTATTGCTAATTAGAATTTAAGGAAACCTGAAGTGAAATTGAACCAGGCAATTAACTTTCTACCTCTTGTCCTTCGCTTGGAATACCTTTAGGAATGAATACCTGTGTAGTTACTCAGCACAAGTAAAAAACCCCTCTGGTTTCCAGTCAGTGGAGAGGGCCAATCTGCATAGAGGCCTCCAATTCTCACATTCTACCCCACACCCAAGTGAGCAGAGGGAGAATTCTGGCTGGAAAATGAGCGTCCCCCACATCTATTCCACCCCGTTATGCTGTTATTGGGGTAGGCTGCTTCTGCTCCCTGTGAACCCACATGCCCTCCACTATCTGCCACCCACCATGTAGGCAGTATTTATAAAACCCAGGTGGCATTCTTCTGACTGAGCCAACTGCTCACATTACAGCCAAACCTCATGTACTTGCCTAGCACAGGGCTTAGTGGGTAGGTAGATCACAATAGTTACTGGAAAAATGATTCATGAAGGACATTTTACAAGGATGCCCTGGCTTCTCTTCTACCCATTCAATTTATGGATGCTTTCTCTCACCCAAAGTCAGGATGTGCTCAAACATTGTAAGCCAATTTTCATGTTAGCGTGGAAAAGCATAGGAAGAAAATCTGTTGCCAATCTAAAAAGGTAGATGAAATTTCTTTTTATGAGAACAATGTGTTTATTTGATGTAAGCAATTGATAAGCTGCTTGCAATTAGGGGGTGAGACTTCAAGGAACATGTCCAAACAGAAAAAGGCCACAAACTGGTCTTCTAAATTGTGGGGCCAGCAGCAAACTGTAGGCCCTCAGTTTTGTTAAGCTCCTAATGTACTTCACCATGTGCATTGTATGTAGATGAACAGGGAGAGAGAAATTTTAACTTCAGGAGGATGTTTAGGAATAGGAGAGGAGTAAGCAAGGCCTGGATATGTGTGTGTGTGCATATGTGTATGTGAATATTTATGAGTTGTATATATGTATGTGTATGTGTGTGTCTGTGAAGGGTAAGTAAAAAGATCCCTCAGAAATATTCAGGTAAAGGGGAGGCCCTGGAGAAGAGAAATACTGAGTGAAGATTAAGCTCTGTGGCATGGGATGGTTACTTGCCCCTCAGGATCCCCACCAGAGGTAATGTTTTGGGGAAACCTGTGCTGTTCAGTCATGCTTTGGCTTTAGGCATTTTATGGGAAGGATTCTTGAAGAGGTGCTAAGTTCTGGGCAAGGAAGAAAAAAGACTATAGTCACATGCAGGACAGAGGAGCATCTTAAGACATTCTCTAAACGATCAAATAATTGAAATCATTGATTTTAAAATTCTTTGTTTTAATACTGTTTCTTTTCTCTTAACTATGAACTTGAAGGTTCTGACCTTCTGGTAACAAAAGGGGATCTGCTGAAAAGACAGTAGTCTATCCACGGTCTAGGAGTCTGTGGCCAAGGTCCATTTCAGTCTGACTTCGAACTACTTCAGGATGGTTCATTTTTATTATCTACCTGTAGTCAGTGAAGCTAGTAGTTCCATCTGACTCATCAAACATTATAGTACTTCTCACTTCAGTAATGGAAACCATCCTCTCTCTCTCTCCTCTCCCTTTGCTGTTTTAAGAGTCTGTTGGAAACTCCTGATATTAGCACCTTCCACTTGAGACAGATGACTTCAATGGAACATACTTCATTTAAACATACCCCAAAAGTGCTATTCTTGCTGGGTGTGGTGGTGCACACTTGTAATGCCAGCAACTCAGAGACTGGGACAGTTAGGATTGCAAGCTGGAGGCAAGCCTTGACAACTTTGGAAGATCCTGTCTCCAGATAAAGTTAAAAAGGGCTGGGGAGGTAGCTCAATGATAGCACAATTTGGTAGAGCACTTTTTCAGCACGTATAAGGCTCTGGGTTCAGTCTCTGATAACACACACACAAAAGAGCTACTCTATTGATATCATGACTGGATCATTCACATCATCACTAAGTTTAAATGTTAAAATGCTGGAGAGTTTAATTTAACTCTACATTCAACATTAAAGTAAGGAAATACCTCTTTCAATAGTAAATTCTAATATCCTCTACTACTACAAGGAAACAGTATTTGTTAAGCAATTGCACGTCATTTGTCTCAAAGGTGATACATACAAACTGTATTTAACCTAAACACATATACAAATTTAACATACAACATTATTATGTGAGATTTTAGGTAAGGTGTAATATCTGGTGCCATTATTCCGAGAATGACAGAGTTAGACCAGATCATATGGAAGCTTCCTCCTAGTACTAGCTATCAGAGATCCTAAACCATTTGGCCAATTTCTCTGCACCATACCATCGGAGGCATAATATACATACAATATTTTCTATCTAGAATTGAACTTGGGCATGCTTGATTCTTTTGCAAATTTAAGGCAAGTAAATTGAAAGAAGGAAAAGCACATTTGAGCCACTATGAAGTACAGGTCTATACCACATACCTGTCTCATGTTTTTACTGCAAAGTAGTAGTATTACTCCCATTGCAGATTAGTCAACAGAGTTGGGATTTTATTTTGTACTTACTTACATTACCAAAATTCATTAACAGGATTTTATTTCTGTTAAAACCAATATAACTGCATGCTTGTTCTACTACACCACAATGGCACTCAAGCAAAATCTTATGAATTTAAGACTTAAGTGTATATAAAAAAGCAGATAAGACTATTTATGTAATTTACTAACTGGCAATTTATATAACCCTATTCAATTTTTAAAAATCCATTTCCATCTGTGACTCAACATCCTACAACTCAGAAAGCAGTGGGCAATTTTAACAATAGTAGTTGATATCTACTGTATCTGTGCCAGATACTGTGCTAGAAAAGTTACAGGTATTTCATCTAACACTAACAACAACCCTGCAGGATAGGGTACTGTAGGTAGGCAGCACCCTAATTTTACAAGTAGATGAAACTAAGGCTAATAGGAATAACAATTCCCTCTTAAGCAGAAAATAATTCCTGATTGATTCCAGTCTATGCTCCACAGCCTTTTGAGTGTTTTAATTTCTTGAAATCCTTACTTTGTTATCATATGAAATATTTCAATAATTTTTCAGAAATTGAAAATTGCAGGGGCCTTTGAAACGAAGAAAATGAAGATATAAATAGCCACTAAATCCATAGGGCAGCCAGTGAGCAATCCTACATTTAGCACCCCAGTATCTATCAAACAGTATTTATAGAGGAGAGCAACAGTGTCAGAACACTGGACAAAAGGACTTTCAACTTCCCACCTTTGGCTTAAACATAATGGAACCTTAGTAAACCACATACTGACATCCCTCAGTAGTACCTATTGTGCATATTTGGCCTCTTGTACGCCTCCAAATTTCCTTTCAAATTTTTGACTCCTGGTGCTTTTTGCTTATCAGCAGTTCGATGTTGACAACTCTGCTATATTACTGTATTATTACATCTTGTTCCACTTTTATAAAAATGAGTGGGAAAACCAGATTGAAAATCACTATGTATGTAAAAAAAGGTATTGAATATAATTAAGCTTAGTTAAGAACAGAATGACATTAGTTGGTTTTCATCACGGTGAACAAAATACTTGACCAGAACAATTTAAAAGAGGAAAAGTTTATTTTGGGCTCATGGTTTCAGAGGTTCAGCCCATGATCACCAACTCCATTGCTCTGGACTGAGGTGAGGCAGAACATCATGTCAGAAGGGGGTTGTAAAGGAGAACTTCTCAACTCAAGGCAGCCGGGAAGCAGAGACAGAGGAGGAGCAGGTACAAAATTTAATTCCCAAGGGCATTCCCTAAGTGACCCACTTTCTCAAGACATGCCCTACTTATTATCTAGTTACCTCCCAATATGGTAGTCCTTTCAAATTATTAATTCATCAAATGAATTAATCTATCAAATGGATTAATCTACTGATGAGATTACAGCTGTTATAATCTAATCACTTCAACTTTAAACATTGCCACTTTGGATAACCTATGAGCTTTTGGGAGGTACCTCATATTCAAACCATAATAGAAATCATAATAGTTCCCAACATGCATTTAACCTCAACTAGACTTTGATTAGTAGACTATATATCATTCATGAATAAAAAAGTATATAAGCAAAAGGTATTGAAAACTTATCACAAATTATTGGCTCTAGAGGATGAGCATAATTAATAACCTAAAAGTGTATATTTGTTCTCTGATAATAAAACACCCCTTTACAGCATATAAATCAACCATTAGATTTGCACACAAATTTTAGTAAACACTGGGGAGGGGAAGCCTTATCATAAGAATTGAAAGAAAGCAAAAAGACATAGTCAAATGAAATTCTTCTGTACTCTAAGTTCTAAAAACGGTATTGAAAAATGGGGAAAGGTGTATTACTCTCCATTCAAAGTCTATTGGGTTAAAATATTTTATACACTTATAATGGGTTTTTAGTTCAATGGTTTACTGTTGATGTGAATAAAAATTTTAAGAATTTTAATCAAATCTTTGCAATTTCTAAGAGCATGTTGCCTATGTATTAGTATGATCACAATAAGAAATTCAAAAAGGGCATAGTGTCAAGGTTTTATACTTCAGAAATAAGGCTTTGGGTACGGGAATTAAGAGTCTTACTTAATTTGCCCTCAAAGGATCAACTTTTAAGTCCTAAAAATTACTGGAAAGAACACTGGTTCATTTTCTTTTTTGGAAGTCTAAGAAATTCTCAATTCTCCCTCAAGACTACTCATGGGGATAGATCAAATAAGCTCTGTTTGTGGTCCTGACCAGGATCATAACTGTGTCACTCCAAACAGGCTGTGCACTCACACCCCAATTATCTGTAAGTTAAAGGGAGTCCCACCTTCAGACTAAGCCAAGAATGTTCCCTGGTTTCGCCCCCTTAGGAAGTTACATATCTCATACTGACTTAGGTATGTATATTACTGTACAAATCACTCCTTAAGAAATCTGAGGGTACATGCATTTCTTCAGTCCAAAAAGTAAGTAACTGTCCCAGATGGAGCTCCTCTTACTGAGTCCCTTGTCTCATATATCCATTGAAAGTTTTAACCCACTCCAGGAAATATTTGGCAATGTCTAGAGGAGGCGTTTTTGCTTGTCACACAGGGGACAGGGGAGGGGAAGTGTTCCTATTGGCATCTAGTGACTTTTCATTGCAAATGGCAACAGAGGCTGAGGTTGCTGTTTAACATCCTATGATGCAAAGGACAGTCACCCACAGTAAAGAATTATCCAGCCCCAAATGCCAATAATGTGGGTTTGAGAAGCCTTGAGTTACACTGTAGTAAGGATACTGGGGTACTGGTCAGGTAGAAAGTAAATTAGGGAAGACAATGTATATGGAAGGTGTCCTGGTAGAGCAAGGCATAATCTCAGATTATAAAATCTGAGAAGAAATACTATTTTATTTAAGTATCTTTTGTGTTCTGAAGAGTCCACACAGTATTTGTATTTAAATACTTTTATTTTCATTTCCCAAAAGGAAAACAAAAAAATAATAAGCAACAGTGTTTGCAGTTAAACATGCCTTTCAATCAGTGCTGGTCATATGCAAAACAAGTTATCAGAAGTATAAAGAAAAATAAGCCTTTTCCCTTTATAAGTGAAACAACACAATTTGCATATATAATATTATATATATGTATATGTATATATATATATATATATATATATACATACACACACACTATTTTCAAAATCTTCCACAAAAGACATATTATGGTACAAATTTAGAATTTTACCCACAAGCTCAGATTGAAGGAACTGAAGCTCTCTACAGGTGTTTAAATACAAAAATGTAATACCATTACACGTTTCCAAGTAATTACTTTTCAAAGTATTTGAAAGAGCCTACTCTTCACAGCAATGTGGAACACTTGGCTTTAATCAAGACAGCTGTAAGACTAAGGTTGTCTCAATATGAGTTTGTTGATTAATGAAAATGCTCCAATTATGCTGTAATTCTCATTTTATACCCATATACATAAACAAATGTATTATCGTACTGGTGGTTACACAGTTCACCTTCTGGAGCATTTCATTCAGCTAAGCCATGACCTTTACTTCCTTTGAAGTATTTCAAATTAAGAACTGTTCAGAAATATCACTAATGACTGCCATGACTAACTACAAAAAGGTGCCCCTTTCTCTTTTATTTATGATCAAAGTTAAATGTGTCAAGAATAAACTCTTATTTTTCCTACAGCAGCAGGTATAAGTAACAGCAATGTATAGGCTAATTTTTCAACACTAAAACCTGAGAGTTTCATATGGTAAATAAAATGTCCTTGCAACTTTTCTAGGAGTCCTATCACTCAATGTTTCTTAAATAATGATATGGCAAATCTTCAGCATGAAACAGCATCATTACAAAGGTGAAAACAAAACAAATAATGCTAAGATACTGCAATGAACAGAACGAGGTTTATACATGCATTTTCTTTGATGCAGACAATTGTGCAGTCATAACATGTACCATGTGGTAAATGAAGAGACAATGTGAAATATGATATAAGAATGCTAAAAGCAAACATACAGGCCTGGATGCATGAAATGCACAAAAAATACAAAGCTAATGAGGCAACACCAGATTAAATTTCTAAGTGCAATTGAAGATAATATCTAACAGTGCAGACACTGAAGACAAAAGAGAAAAAAAGAGCAGGGATGATCCAGCCTAAGGAGAACTGAGGAAAGATACAGCCACACAAAAGAGTTCTGGGTAGCAAAGGGCCAAGTTGCCCTGCCACATGTAGGTGTCGAAAGATGGAAAGAGCTTGTCCCCAAAACTTATTTTGGATTAGTTTCTGGGCCTATGTTGTCATTCACCAAAGCAATGGCAATGACTCAAAAATATTCATTCCAACAATCAAAATAATGCCTCATGGGGATGCAAGAACATGATACTGATCTATAAAAGATTTCTGTAGATAAATCAAAATTCCAGGCCTTAAAAGTAATCTACTCTTAGGGTCTTCAAATGAGTTGGAGGGGGTGCTATTGGCTTACCTGCTTCAATGGTTTGCCACTTACTGAAAGATGAATCAGCAACAAAGCTTAAACACACCTCTACTTAGTACTATCCTCTGCCTTTCTGAAATTTACAGAAGTACAGGTTCCTTTTCACCATTTCATTCAGTGTAATCAACACAAGAAATGCTGGATCTGATTAGTTTCTGCTACTCAACCACATCCAAGTGTCCTTTCTCATTTTACTTGCTGCATACCTGTTGGCATTAGTTACACCACCACATTGCTACACCTTCAAGCCTTATTGTTAGGTATATTCAGAGCTCTGCAAGGGACTAAGTATAAAAGGGAAATAATAGGGAAAAGGGAAAAAATTAAGACACACACATACACACACACACACACACACACACACAGATACGTGTGTGTGCGTGTGTATTTACATCCTTAAAGGTATGTATCCTACAGAATAAAGCAAAATAACCACAAAACAACTATACTATACTAGCTACCACTATATGAGGAAATATGTGGGAAAGAAAGAAGTGCTCTATTATCTTATGAAACTTAATTTTCATTAGGTCCTTACACAGTCATACAAAGGACTAAATAAAAAAATGAAACAACAAAGAAATGAAAACATGTCTACACTTATTCAGACTATCCCCTTACCAAAATTCCTCCAAAACAAACAACTAAGTAGGTAACACACAACTGTCCTATTGACTATGTCCTGCACGGGCAGTAAGGGGAAGGGTCTTGAGAATGGGAGAGTTGTCATACACTGATCCTCGATTTTCATTAGGCACCTATGTATCCATGCAAAGGACAAAGGGCCCAATTGATAACACAGAAATACTTATATACAGTTTTAAAAAGTATACACCCCATCCCTTTCCTCTATCCACAACCCACCCAAAAAACCCGCCCCACAAAAAAGCAAACCCAAGTAATAAAAGTATTGCCTCTACAGGCAACAAGGGAAAGGGAGCAGAGGAGAGTTATCATACATCTGGACCTCCATGTTTCATTATGTATCTACAAGTCCCAGCAAAGGTCTGGGTACAATGTGAAATAACACACAGAATGCAGCAAATATTTACATAGATTAAAAAATATATACAACCAGACTTCCTCCAACAAAGAAACCAAACATCTATTCTACCATTGCCCAACAGGCAATGAGGGATGGGGTGTATGGGAGATTTTTCATAGAGTCAATCTCAATGTTCATTAAGTACCTAAATAGTCATGCAAAGGACAGATTCAACATGAAACTAGTTTCAAAAAGGTGAAAAAATATTTACACATTAAAAATATATATACTTAGCCTTTTTTTCTAATAAGCTCATTCCCCATTAAAAACCCCCAAACAAAACATACACACACACAAATAAGCCCCTACAGTACTTAGATACTATTACCTGTACACACAGGTGATAGGGGAAGAAAAGGAAGATACATCACACCTCTGGGTCTGAGCCTCTCATTATATCTGTTACCTACAAGTCCAAACAAAAAACTGGGTTGGGAGTGAAAAAAAATGAAAACTAGCAGACTTTAACATACATTCAAAAATATATATGTAAACCCAGAAATTCCCCAGCTCTGACAAAAAATCAAAAAACAAAAAACAATAAACAAAAACAAAACACAACTAAACAACTACTCTACTAGCCATTGCCCATATGGGCAATAAGGGAAGGGGAGAAGGGATAATTTTTCATAGAATGAACCTCAATTTTCATTATGTACCTAAACATCCACAGAAAGGTCTAGGTACAAAATGTAGTAACAGAAAAAAGGAGCAAAAACATTTATATACAGATATACAAGTACATACCCCATTCTTCTGGGGATGTGGAGTTAAAAAAAAAAAAAAAAAAATCTTCTATTCTACAACTATTGCCCACAAAGGCAATAAGGAAAGGGGAAAAGAGGAAATTTTCATACATCCGGACCTCCACGTCTCATTAGGTACCTGTTAAGCCCATGCAAAGGACTTGGCACAAAATGAGAGAACACAGTACAGTACAGTAACAAAAACTTATACACGTTTTAAAGTATATATTCCTGTCCTTAGTCCCCATCCATCCCTAAAAACTTAAAAAATCCAAAGTACTTTAAAATTATTGCCTGCATAGATAAAAAGGAAAAGAGGAAAAAGTAGAAGAGGAGAGAATCTGCGGTTTCACTGGGAACCTCACGTGTCCAAGTGAAGGGCTGGGACCCAGAGAAATACTGCAATAAAGAAGTAAAAACATGTACATACATTTAAAAAGTATATGCTCCAGTACCTACAGAAGCCCTGCAACCAACTGCCTACTCTACAAGGCACTGCCACACAGGCAAGACATTGGAGGAGAAGAGCAGATTTGTCATGGAAAAATCCTCAACTTTCTTTACATATCCACACAAAGGACAGAGTAGGAAATGAAGTAAATAAATAAAAAAAAAATAGCAGCAAAAGCATTTATATACATGTTTAAATGATATACCTTAACCCTAAAATCACTTTCTCTCCTCTAGCATAAAAACCTTCAAAAAACTCAAACTGCTCTAAAAAGTATTGCCCACATAGGCAATAAGGGAAAGGGAGAAGAGGAGATTGTTATACATCTGGAACTCCATGGTTCATTAGGTACCTTCCAGTTTGGTTACCCAATGAATTAATACAAGATAGTAGTAAGAACATATATATACACTAAATACACTTCCTCTCTCCCCCACCCTCCAAATATCTCACTCCACAACTACTCTAGCTGCTGTCCAACAGGCATAAGGGGTGGAGAGAAGAGCAACTGATACACATCTGGACCTCCATGTTTCACTAGGTACTTTCACATCCATGAGAAGGACACGGTACAAAATGAATTCGTAACACCTTGTAGTAGCAAGCACATTTATATACACTTGAGTGCAAATCCCACTCTCCCACACCCCCAACACAACAAAGTACTCCATTAGTTATTGCCTAAGAAGACAAAAAGGAAAAGGAAAAGGGAAAGCAGGAGATTTGTTATACTCTGAACCTCAATTTTCATTAAGCACATATGTAATCATGCAAAGAACTATAAGATGAAGCATAAGAAGCAGCATAACATCTATATACACTTGAAAGAACTATAGTCCCTAAGACTAGATCCAAGCAACAGCCACTATGACCACTCTGCTATTATTCACGCAGGCAATAAGAGAGGTAAATGGGACAATGTCATACTTGTGGACCTCCACGGTTTATAGACATGCCCATGAAAAAGAATGAAGTGCAAAATGAAACAACACAGAATAGTAGCAAAAACATTTGTACACACTTATTTGGGGAGGGGATACTGGGAATTGAAACCAGGGGTGCTCTACTACTTAACTATGCTCCCAGTCCTTTCAATTTTTTTTATTTTGAGACAGGGTTTCACTAAGTTTCCCAGGCTCACCTGAACTTGCAAGCCTCCTGCCTCTGCCTCCTGAATTGCTGGGACTGCAGATATGTGCCACTGCACCTAGCTCATTTGTTCATATTTTTTAAAAAGAAGTTACCCTGCATTCCTTCCAGCACTACCATCTCCTTTCAAAAACAGAAACCATGTAATTACTCTGTAGCTATATTCACAAAGGCAATAAGGGGAGAGGAGAGAGTCATAGGGCAGTATTTCATTTTCCATCAAGACCTAAGATCAAAGAATATAAAAACAAGACATACATGTATATCTTAAAAGTAAAAACCATTTAAAAAATCAACTATTCTACTAGCTATTGCCAATACAGGCAACAGGGAAAGGGAGAAGAGATTTATCATACTTTTGGACCTCCACTTTTCACTTGGTACCTACTTGCTAGTGAAGAGAATGAAGCTAAAAAATAAAAGGATGCAAAACTCAGCAAAAATATATACCTTAGTTTTTAAAAATGTAAATGAGGGTTGAGGGGAGGAAGCTTTTTTTTTTTTTTTTAAAAGAGAGCTAACTCCAATCAAAACAAAAGTAATGAAGGCAAAGGTGAGAAGAGCTCCATCATACCTATGACCCCAATTCTTAGGCCTATGTAACAAAATCCAGGTCTAATTTTGCCACTCAGTCCAGGAACTGCTGTCCTTGGCTACGACACACCTGAGACACATTGTACTTTCCCTGTCACCCCATGAAACGCATAGGACTCATGTAAATGCTCAGCAGCCTAATTGCAGATCATGGTCCCAATGCTTTAGTTGAGTGACTATTATAATCCAGTTCAGTAACAGGCTACAAGTAATCTAACCAATTCAGCACTTGATTTTGACTTCTTACTTCCCAATATTCAGAAAGGATTCTGATCGGTGCCCAATAAAACTGATGCAGCTCAATTTGCTCTCTATACCCAGGACTCTTCTGAGAGCATTTTTATTCCTACAGTGACAGTGGCTGAAGTCCCATAAAATGAAAACACATACAGAAAAAAAGGGTTAAATAGAATTTGTGATAGTAATTTTGTGAACACTGAAACAAGGACAAATATAATTTCATTTAGAGAAACTTAAAAAACAAGACAAAGGAAGGCATAAGCTTATGGTGGAAGTTGCCACTACTTGCAGTTTAATATGTCTAATTCCTTCATATCAAAAAAACAAACTGAACTCTAATTTCTATTTTCTCAACCTTTCAGATCTCCAAGGTATACATTTTCCTTCCACAACTTTAGATTTCCAATTCTGTCTTTCCTAATAATTTAGTATGATGTGTCTTTTATAGTACATTCAAGTAGATCATCTCTCTTCAGTGAACTGAATACTCATACAACAAGTACTCAATTATGTCAGATAGCTATGTGCTTATGTGAAAGCATACTATGACTTCTGTGCTTCTGAGTTCAAAGAAATACAATGCATATCATAAAACTGGGGGGGGGGCTGAGATCAGAAAACTACCAATATACTTAATAACTATAAGTTATAACTCTCATTTATATTCCTGACTTAAAAGTTAGTTCTAAGAGGTGCCATATAAATGGGTTAGCATAACATTAAAAATTATGGAATTCTGTGGGAAAAACAGAGATGAGGCCTACTAACATGACAAAAAACTGAGATGAGGGTTACAAATAAAACTGCAGATGATATGGATCCAGGATTACGGGAATGAACACCTTTGAGTATAAAGACAGTAATGGATCATGAGTTACCTCTTTTTCAGTCTGTGTTTTGATAAGGTTTTACTTATAACAACATGCCACCACCTATACCTCACATACAATCACAGAAAACAATTAAATAATTTAATACAAGATTTGCCATATACAGAGTTAATATGTATTTTAGGAGCAATATGAAGATGGGGATATAAAACTGAAGAATCTAACTGGACTTTGGGAAGCAGCAAACTTTAAACTCTGTATCTAAGTGGAACTTAGTAATATAAGATGGCAAAATGCCAGTAACAAAAAACTGCCTAAAAGATTATTTTTCCCTCACTTTGAAAGTACAAAAACATACTACCTTTAAATATCAACTAAATTATCATTCATTTACCAAAGTACAGGGTAATAAAGATCTACAATCATCTCAGTTTCAATAAGACATCTTTAGATGATTCTGTGATTCTCAGAATATTTTCAAAAACAGGTAAATGTTTAGAAAAGACTAAACTGGGGAAAGACACACTAGGATTAAAGCAGGCTATCTTTTAGCTTGCCAGCCTTAAATTTGTTATATAAAAATATTTTCATAAAATAAAATATAACTTTGTACACAACCCCACATATTCTAACTTCATATCTGCTGAATAAAAAAAGGTGACCTTTCCCAATGTCTGACTGTGCGGAGTGTTTGAAGTGCTCACAAACAAGTCACCCCGTTTTTATGAACATTGATGCTGTTTTCAAACAAAATATAAAGTTCTCAAGAGTTAAGGAAGAAAACTCTCTACTAAGTATCAAGGAAACACAACAACAATCTAGGTTAAGTCTGCATAGCTCAAAAAGTTCAAGTACAGTATTTCTCCTTCAGGAGTAAAAATGCCATACAATTTTGGATTTCTTTCTTTCTTTTCCTTTCTTTCATTCTTTCTTTCCTTGGCCACTCCATTTAATGTTAGTTTGGCCACAGTAAAAGAAAAAAATATGATTTTTTTTCAACCAAAGTATGGTACTGTTTTTAATAGTGGAAAAAATTCAAAGTCCACCATATTAAACATGAATTTAATTTACTCCTATCCCACATTCTCTTTGTTTTCTTTTAAGGTACTGTGGTGAACTTCAAATAAAAATTTTTAATTTCTCAAAGGCTCTATTTGAAAATATGCTTCTAATATGCCACTGTATCATATAAAATGAAAATTCACACATAGGTGTGATTTAGAGAGAAAGTATCTATGATCTGTGAGGTCAAAAGACAACTTAAGCAAATTTTGTATTCCTAGTACTAGTGATGCAAGTCACAATGGAAAATACCAGTGCTAACAGAATGTTTGTCACAAACACAGAAATACTTATCTATAACATAAGGCCTGCCTAGGACATAAGTGATGACATGTACAGATCTGGGGGATTATTGGCATTTATGAATAAAATAATTGTAATTAAAGCTAACTCAGTTTGGAACATTTTCCTATGCAATGCTATACAAATGAAAAAAAAGTATTAATATTTGGAAAATTTAATCTTTTGGCCTGGTTATTTATCTGTTCAACAACAACACAAATTTTTTAAAAATTCTGTAGCACCCAGCTATTGTGCAGGAAAAAAATATAATAGAGATATTATTTAAACTCTTTTCAGAAAATAAAGGATTACTCAAAACCCTAAATCAAAAGTAGATCTGCACACAGATCAGTTCTCTGCAGCTGCATGTGTCACCATCTTCATTATCATACTCTTCAAGGCTAGCTCTGAGCCATGTTCCAATAGCATCTGTCAATGAGAAGCAACAAAGGGCTGCCAAACAAGCAGCACGCAAAGACGGTGGGTCTTATGGCAGACCTTTCCTTGTTTCATTGTGTCAGTAACTTCCTGGACACTGAGAAATAGGACAGAATTCCAAAATTGTTTTTTTCCCCATATATCTTCAAGGTAGAAAAATTACTTGTTGTTTTTGTAGATAGTTGGCATACAGATGAATATAATTTTATAATAAATAACTACATACTGCCAAGAGATATTTCAGAAAAGACAGATGAAAAATACGATTGGGCCCTGAGCTAACTAAAACTCCTAACAGTGCAAACAACCCTGCCGTAGTCCTGGCTTCACCTTGGCTTTGGCAGAAGTAGCAGAGCCCAAATTCACAAGCTCTCTAAATGGGTGACAAAACAAGGTGCAGTTGTGCATGCTACAGCCACCACGTCAGATTTTTGAGATTCTTCTCCATCCACTGGATATTCAACTGAATGACTTCCAAAGCCTCTTGGACGCATCGAAGCCGAAAGGTTGACTCTGACTGATTTTCAAAGAACGCCTGGACCTGTAAGTTCCACATAGAAGAATTATAATGGAAAAGGACAGGAAACCTTAGGTAACTCTGACCATCCTTTAAAAATGAGCCTTAACTTACTGATGTCTCAGATGATTCCTTGAAAGCAGCAGAGAGAAGTACTTTAAAATCCTAGGTATCTACATGGAGTTCTCAACCAAGCACAATGATATCTGAAGTGGTTACTAAAATGAATTTCCCTTACTCCCACAAGAACTCCCACAATTCCACAAGAATTTTTCTAACTTAAAAGAAAAATTGTTCAAGAAACAATGAGTGGTATCTGAAGTTAGGTTTGGTGCTATAAATTCAAACTGAATGGAATTCCTCAAAACACTTTTATTACCACTGAAATTATTTTTATCAGGAAGAGAAGGAAATAGTCTTGAGGATGGATTTAGAATGCTTCCTCCTTGTCATACTTCCGAACCTCTATAAGTAATCTCAGTATAGCAGCATTAACACTGATGAAGGGAGACACAGAGAAGGGATAGGAATTAGCATGAAAGAACATCATATCACTTAAACCAGGAACCCTATGGGGAAAAGCTATCCAGACTTCCCATTAGCATTTAAAAAAAAAAAAAATTTATTGTAAACAAATGGGGTACAACTTGTTTCTCTGTACATGAAGTAGAGGCATACCACTTGTGTAATCATACATTTACATAGGGTAATGGTGTTTGATTCATTCTGTTATTTTTTTTCTTTTCCCTTCCCCCCACCCCTCTTTTTCCATTAGCATTTTATGTAACCAACCTCAGACAAATGAGCCTTTGTTGAAAACAGGTGAGTAGATCCAGCAACAATACTTTGTATGGTGTAGGACCCCAGATGGAACCTGAAGAAACACAAATATAAGAGAGAAAAATGAGGCAGCTACTGGTAAGCAAAGCACTGTTTCTGAGGGCAAAGGACATGTTTTAATGCTAAAGGCAAAGTGGAGCCTCTTGGGAACTGCACCTCAGGGCCAAGGGTTGCTGCCAGTTAGAAGGGAAGGTGGGCAGATTAGGCTAGAGGAGTTTGGGATATCCAGATGAATTTTAATCCATTTGATCTTTTCAAAGACGCCCCCTCCCCACCACACACACACACCCAGAAATATCATTTGTTTTAAAAGAGAGAAAGGAGGAAAGAAACCTACATGTGCTATCTGGCTAGGTGTGAGTTCTCACAATGCCTTGGCAATGGAGAGAAATTTTAAAGACGCTAAATAAATAGATATTCTGAAATAGTTGGTGGTCAGGCTGGTCTAAGTGACCTGGTGTGGTGTCATGCATGGCTGGCCTTGATTAGTACTTGATGGAATACCACTGTTAAATGATTCTAACTAAAGAATTATGTTTATAAATGTGAACATTTCTGGGTGTTTCAATAAACTGTCCAGGAAGCATTTTTCCTCTCACAGCAAATCACAACTCCTGTGAACCAGCACAATACTGATGGCTTTTTCCAAACGCAGAGCCTGAGAACACTAAAAGTCATTTTCTGAGAAACTTACTTCTGTACAAGCTTATTCCAGTTCTCCTTGACAAAATCCCATGCCAATAAGTGTCCAGGAAAACGTCGGCCCACTGTTCTAATGATAAATGACAACTTTTGTGTTCGGATGATATCTCCATCGAGGCTACTTTTCATTAACCTGAAGAGCAAAACTGATTTAGTCTCCAAGATAATCATTCATGAAGACATGGTGGCTCTACTGAAATTAGTATTGGCTTCCTAAGTAAAGCTCCATAGAAAATCAAGGGAAATAAGTGTTGAATTAGTTTAAGAGTGAAAGTTTGCCATTTTTTAAAAATAAAGGATGAACTCGACACAGGCATTTATATACACAGTCACATAATAATTTTTGATATAGGAAGGGCATTTAGGGAATTGATTCTGATAGAATTTATTACAATTCTTGAGATTGGTATTTCTGGCATAAACATTTTTTATTTGAATAGGCAGATAAGTATTTTAATTTCTTTTAAAAATTGGGCTGTTTAAATGATTTGGCAATGAAGATATATTTCAGAATATACTAATAGTTAGCATTTGTTGATTTTGTGTACAAGACACTAAAATGTCCAACAAGATGTGGCAGATTAAACAAATTATAATAGAACCATACTTGTGAATACTATGCAGCCAAAACAAATAAAATAGGCTTTATGAATTGGCTTGGCAAACTCAATGACTGATTACTAATCAAAAAGAATGTCATAAAACACTGAGTGTAGAATAAACCCATGTTAAAAATGTGATTAAAGTTGGGCATGCTGGTGTACGCTTGTAATCGCAGTGACTTGTGATGCTGAGGCAGGATTGCAAGTTGAGGCCAGCCTTAGCAACTTAGCAAGATCCTTTTTCAAAATAAAAAATAAAAAGGTTATGGATACAGCTCAGTGGTAAAGCACCCCTGGGTTCAATTCCCAGTACTGAAAAAGAATATGGTTAAATATACATGCATGTATAAATGCATATGCAGATTGAGCATCCTTTATCTGAAATGTGGGAGACAAAGTGCTTCTCTTGCAGAAATTTTCAGGTGACGAATGCTTAAGCTGTAGACCACAACTGCTACTATTAACAAAGAGAAGGGCAAATAAGAATGAAAGTGAAGGATCATGAGAGACTTTCACATTTTAGTTCATTTTCTTAGGTACTGTTTGAACACTTTATAAAGGGAGTTTATGTGGGTGTTACACTAGAGGATAAAGAACGTTTTCTCTATCTGCTTAGGTCAAAGGCTGGCCACTGCTTTAAAGAAAATGCTTATTTTTGGTATATTGTTTAGAAAATGGGCACATGCTGAGGGCATCTCTGTGAGAACCATTAGGATTTATCTGAGTGAAATTATATAAGAGAAGCAAGGAGACCCAGAAGCCTCCACCTATCCTTCTTGCATGGCTTTCAGCTTCTGTGTGCATGCTTCTCACTTCTCTTGGCTCAGGCTCCTGTACACTGCCCCTGCACGTTCCTCCTATTATGAGGCCTCCTTCAGCCCTTCTTTCACCCATGTGAAATTCCCATTTCCAAATCTTCATCATCTGGATGTTAAAAAGAAGCCTAATAAATTCAGATGAAGACAGAACTTTTAAGCTTTTATACTATATCTTTTTGTTTAAAAATTTTTTTTTTTTTTTTTTGTAGATGGACAGAATACTTTTTATTTATTTTCATGTGGTGTTGCTGAGGCTCGAACCCAGTGCCTTATGAGTGCTAGGCAAGCACTCTGCTACTAAGCTACAAAGCCCTAGTCTTACATTATCTTCTGAAGTGTCTGCATTTTTAAAATGACAGCTTGAACAGAGCCTTGGCCCAAAAGAATGAGGTACTAACTGTGGAGTTTAAGATAACATGCCAAAGGGAAGAGACTTTTTTGAGAGGGTAGTTCCTGGAGGACAGGGTTGTGATACTAATATTTTCCAGCCTCTTTTAAACAATGCATATTCTGCCTATCTATAAAGGTTCAGTCCCCGATATGAAGCCCAGCACCTGCAGCATCACATCACACTGCCCAAGTCAGGTCTGGCTTATGACAAAAAAGAGGAAGACGGATATCTCAAAGAAAATGAGCTTCCATCTTAGGAGCAAAGTGCTTTTTATCTTTTGGTTTCAAATTCCTTGACTAGCTTCATACCAGTATAGTTTCCGTACATCCTCTGAGCTAGCAAGAGCTTCAAGTATTTTGTTCTTCTCTGCTTCAGAGCCGATAGATTTGTACTTGCTTAAGAGGAATGACCAGCCTTTCTCAGTTTTTGCTCCAGCTTTGAACACAGTAGTCATGACATCAGTAGGAAGGCTGTAAGAGAGACAATGAAAATGAGAAGAATAAGACAGCATTCTGAATATAGAGACAAGGACATGGTGTTGACTGGCAGTGATGTGCTAGGAGGCAGGGTAGGCAATAATTACAAAAATTTTAACTATACAATTAAGAGTCAAGAAAAAGGTTAATTCAGTGATTGCTGATTTCCTAAGGATATGACTCTGAAGAACATCAGTTCACAGTTTAATTTAATACAATAATTATTCACTGAGCACTATTAGGAATCAGGCAGACAGCTGACTGGATGTTGGAGAGGGGAAGAGGAATGAGATACAGTCCCTGTCCTGTAGGAACTCATGGCTATCTCAAAGTGTACAATGATAATAACATGCGACAAGTTTCATGGTATAAATACAGCAGTGTGAATGTGGGACAGAGTGTAAGGAGAAGGGATGAAACACAGTCTACTTCCTTCAACTTTTGTCTCAGAAATGGGCAAAAGTTGAAAAGATTATTCAAATTCCCTACCACCAACTTTCTGTCTGATACTTGATTCTTTCCTCCATAATGCCCAAGAAGTTGCCTGGAGATAATCGATCATCACCCAAAGTGTTGCTACTAACTGTTCATTCTACCTACCATGTTTTATTGGCTGGGGATGTAGTTTAGAGGTAGAGTGTTTGCCTAGCATGTATGAGGTTCTGGGTTCATTTCTTAGTATTTCAATAAATTTTTTTAAATCAGAAAATAACATATTGGCAAGAACGTGGAAAAGCTGAGATATTTATGTAATTATGGTGGGAATGTAAAATGGTACAACATGACAGTTTCTCAAAATACTAGAAATAGAATTTTTATGATTCAGCAATACTATTTCTGAATATATTTAAAAATGAATTCAAAGCAAGGGTTCCAAGAGGTATTTGTGTACCCATGTTCATAGCAGTATGACTCACAATGGCTAAAAGGTAGAAGAAATCCAAAGGTCATGAATAAATGGATAAATAAATACAGTATGTACATATAGTGAAATATTACTTGGTCTTGAAAAGGAAGGAATCTCTGACACATGCTACAACATATGTGAAACTTGAAGACATTATGCTAAATAAAAAAGGACAAATGCTGTATGGCTTCACTTATAGGACATATCTACTGTAGTCAAACTTACAGAAGCAGAAAACAGAAAAGTGATTTCCAGGGGTCATAAGGAGGAGGGGTGGAGAATTATTTAATGGGTATAGAGTTTCAATTTTAAAAGAGCAGAAAAGTTCTGGAGATTGGTGCACTCCAATGTGAGCATACTTAACAGTATTCAACTGTTAACACTATTAAGCTGTACACTAATGAATGGTTAAGATAGTAAATATTATGTGTACTTGACTAAATTTTTAAAAATGTCTTGTCTTAGAACATAGGTGCATAGAGCTCTTCTACATTAACATTCAGTTTTACAACATTTATGACCCAGGATGAGAATATCTGTTTTCAGTATGACGTGAGGTAAAAAGGAAGGGAATTCACTTGAGTGGACATACACTTCACCTTTGAGTTCCATTGGATGCTGTCCAATCATCAAAGAGCTTTATGGCTTCAGTGTTGCAGTTCTCCAGGCTGTGGGTACAAGCAAATTCTAGCAAGACAGACCGAAGCTCTCGCATAGATGGGGGACCTTCGTCAGTCCAAGTTTGTTGTTGGATTTGGTTTTGAAGCAATTTAAATACTCTAGTCTAAACAGACAAAATGGATTATAAAGGAGTAATAATAATTAGAATAATTGGCAAAATCAGGACAATTACATCTTTTCCCCAACATTCATTCCATTAGGAAAAAAAGGGCATAGATATTTCTCATTAGATATCAAATGACATATGAATTCCATGTATAGCTGAGATGAATCCACTCAATAACAAAGTCTGTACATAAGGTTGCTACAAGAAGGAATTTTTAAATGATAAGCACAGAAAGAAGTAATGGCATCTGTGCAGTATGCTGTGTGTGCTCAGCTAGAAGTTATTTTCCTGCCCAAAATGATCACCTATAACCACTCATTGACGGAAGGAAGTTCAAACTTCCTGACCTAATGCTTTAGACTGCATAAACCCACAAAACAAGGAGAGAAAAACGTACTTCTTTTCTGAAGACTAGTGTTTAAATGTTTCTGAATTCAATATTAAAGCTATTATATCAACTAGTCTGATACTATAGCAAATTAACATAACCAAATTAATAAGAAAATGAATACTATAGGGAAGAAAAATTATAGTATTCCCCCAATGTTCTATGTAAAAAATTTTCAAACCTATCAGAAATATGCAAGTACAGTACAGTGAAAATCCATATGCTGTTCATTTAGATTTACCACTTTTTAACACCCTTTTGTTTTGTATGTGTGTAATAAACACACACATGCTTGTTTTTTCTAGTTTTAGCTGAACCATGAGAATAAGTTACAGACATGATGTTACATTTGTAAATAGTATAGCATGCAACACCCAGGAATAAGGACATTCTCTTATATAACCAAAATGCCTTATCACAATTAAGAAAACAATTATTTAATAATATCTACTATACTATCCAGTTCATTGTTATAATTACTTCAGAATAGGATATCATTGTAAAATATGTATTTGTTGTATTTAGGAGTCACCAAATTTTTCATCTCTCTACAATAAAAGCATAAAACTATTCACAGTATTTTCATATTGTTAAGTATTTTCAGGTAGCAAATTGTCCATTGGGAGCAGTGAAGGCAGACTTAAAAAACTACCTATGAAATATGCGTTTATTAAATCCACTAGAAGAGAAAAAATTCTAATATAAAATTAAAAAAAAGAAAAAGAAAAATTTTACAGCTATATATAGGAGGATCAAAATGAAAAAAAATTTACTGGTGCCCCCTCTCCCCCAGGAATCTTAGTCAGGGAGATTCCCTTCCACTGATGGTGCATCTTTACCATCACCATCACTCTCAGATCTCAACTAATCAATGTCATAGATGACCACATTAAAAAATCTTTCAACTCAGAAATATAGTTCAAGTTCTTCACAAAGCATTATTTTCTTCTTGTGTATCACTGTCTATATCCAAAATGAGTCTTGTTTGGAGAGTTTTAAACTTGAGGCCATTTTTTCAGTAGACCTTCTCTGAAAAACTCTCTTATGAAGCTGAATAGGAGAATCTAAAAAAGAATCCATGCAAGAAGGACTCAAAGTTTGTGATAATCTATTTTTTAACTTGCTTTATTTGTTCAAAAGCAATGAAATAGAAAATAGACACCTTGTGGAATGTGTTAGTGGTAAAGCTTGGGAGTTACTGGGAGGACATGAAGTGGAAAATATTTGCAATGTGGATTGATAATGCAAGGAACATAAAAGCAAGGCAGGAGATCCCCATGGACACAGCTGACTGACCTGGTAGCAGCTGTCTTCAACTGGCCTGACCTTTTCAATAGAATTCTGATAGCTCACTGTCCCAGATGACTAAATAATAAAAGAAATTTAAAAGCTACTCATAACTGTCAAATAGGAACAAAGGAAGAATGGAAGGGGAAAAAAGTTACATGTTTGAAATCCCACTGTAAAAAAGCCAGTGGAGAAACATGGCAATGCTTATGAAGAGTTCATTATTACACAAAGGAGCTCATAGAAAAAAATGGCACTTCATGTATTGAAAGCAAAGAAAACCTGACCCTTGAAGATGTTACACCACTGCAATTATGGAGTGCAGTTTTGCTAGTTTGTCTCTCTAGATGACATCATCAAGAGGAATTCTTAAAATAGCTTATTTTAAATATGTTTCAAATTATAAAAATAATTATATTTTTAGAAAATTCTGTTATAAACTATGATCACTTATAAGCAATTTAGGTTACATTTTAAATTAATATTAATGAAGCAGGTACTTCGAACTACCTTTTCCTTTCAGAAATAAAGTAAGATCTATTTTTCTATGGTTTCTAAATTAATGTCTGAAATTTTAGCTCATCAAACAATAGAGTTTGTCCCTATGGTTTCATAAAGTGAAAACAGGAAGTGGGGAGAGGAAATAAGTTATTGGGTTATATAAATTATAAACAATGGATATGCAATAAAATGCAACAACAATAACATATAATGACTTAAAAAATAAAAGATAGGGAAAGATGCTGGCACTTATATATTACATTTTGATTTACTGCTTTAATTTTACACTGACACCCAGAGAGTTCTTTCCTAGGTCAACTTAGTTTCTTAAAAGTGAAATGTCAGTTTTTATTTGAAAAAGGCTTATCCCACCAATGCCTCATATGCAAGAGAATGACAGATTTGTAAGTGATAAAACAGGAATATGGCTAGGATCAGACATTAACATCAGATGTGAACAATTTAACAAGATTCAAATGTGCCTCCAAATCCACCCATCACAACACCACAGTATAGATCACAATATGTGCCATATATCATGTACGGCCTACACAAAAATACCCAATAAATATATATAATTCTCTGGTTAAAATTATAAAAAAAATTAGACACCAATTTTAAACACTAATACTTTGAACTTTGGATTCAAGGATTCAGAAAGGTCTGCCATTCCAATCCTAATTACAGAGTGTCAGGTTTCATAGTTTGAGAGTTTCGATGCTACCATACTGCCCTAAAATTAGAAAAAAAAATTTCAAAGATACAGGTTCCCCCTAGTGATGAACTGAAGCCAACCTGGATTTTAGTTAACAATATGAAGACCTATAGCAGCAAAAAGAACCATGACCTTAGAAACATATACTAAGCCTCTTTTCCCTGCCATCTGTCCATCAGTCCTTAGGATTCTACCCTGTAGTATGTTCATAATAAACACACACCTGCCCAGAAAACTGGAAATCATCCAGGATGAAGACCCAGTAGGAAGAAGAGTTACTTGAGTGCCAATAGGAAAGAATTCCAAAGGTCCAGCTCTTTGAATTGAGTTTAACATCTATATTCTCAGCATAGGGCATCTTGAGGTAAGTATCAAGTGCTTCCTGAGACTAAGCCCTAAACAAAGCTAATGGAGACAGCCAGGTGGAAAATGGCTTCTGTCATGATGAAACTTAATTAGGTGGATGGCTTCAGAGTAGGCAGACATTCTTTATATTCAGAACTGATACTGTCCTTCAATAGGGGGGATAATGAGTTACATGTATTAATCTTATTTACTGCTACCTCTATTGGGCTGAGCAGTGACCCCTGCCCCATTCATGTCTTCTTGGAATCTGTGAGTATAACTTTATTTGGGAATAGGATCTTTGTAGATATCAAGTTAAAATGAGGTCATGTTGGCAAACAGTGGGTTCTAATCAAATGATTGGTGTCCTCAGAAGAACAGGGAAATCTGGGACACAGAAACACAGGGAGAAGGCCATGTTGACATAGGCAGGGATTGGAGTGATCTACAAACCAAGGGATGCCAAAGATTGCTGGCAACCACCTGAAACTAAGAAAGAGACAAGAAATAGATTCTCCCTCAAAAATAAAAAGCCAACACTGCCAACACTTTGATTTTGGCTTTCTAGTTTCTAGAACTGTGAAAAAATAAATATCTGTTGTTTTCAGACACTAAATTTGTAATAATTTATTAAGCAAACTAATATAGTACCTCAATTTGTTACTGATCTAATATGACGTTAATCACCTCCAAAGTAATTCTACAATTAAAAATACAGATATAAGGCTGGGGATATAGCCCAGTTGGTAGAGTGCTTCCCCAGCACCGAAAAAAAAAAAAAAAAAAAAAAAAAACCCAGATATAAAATGAACTATACTGGTGCTGAGAAAACCAGGCAGCCACAATGAAGAAAAAAATGAACCTTGGTGTCTACCTCGTACCATACACAAAAATCAATTCCAGATCCATCCTAGTTCTAAATGTAAAAGGTAAAGTTCAGAAGTGAACACAGTATCTTGATGTAGGCAAAAATTTTGTATACTAAATTACATTGAAAGTTATGTTTATATGAATTATAAGCATTATTCAGAGGAAAATAAGATGTTTGAGAATACATATGATCAATAAAAGATTCATATCTGCAAAAGATAAAGAACTTTATAAATCAGTAAGATAAAGACAGCAAATTTAATAGGAAAATTAGCAAAAGACTTGGGCAGTTTTACAAAAGATAATATCCAATATTAAAATAGTAAACATATCAAAAGAAATTCATCTTCATTAGTCATCGGGGAAATGCAGATTAAAGCCAAAATTGCAATACTGGTAAATACCCTCTAAAAAAAATTTACTATGAATACTAACTATGGCAGATCTAGAATTTGCATACACTGCTGATGGGAATGCAAACTGGTACAACTATGAAAACTACTTGACAGCACAGCATTAAATATGCATATGTTATGAGTCAGTGATTCCATTTCCAGACATATACCCCATAGGAATGCATATAAATGTTCTCCACAGACACAAGAAAAACTCATATTAGTGCTACCTGTGATAGCTCTAAACTACGAACAACCCACATGTCTATCAACATTAGCCAAACTGGTTAACAAATGGCTAATCTCTTTACATACCAACATAGAAAATCTGTGCTGGATTTTAAATTTGCCTTAAGAGATTAGCAAGTTATCTCCATACCTCTTGGAAATGCACATAAAACCTGTAAAAAAAATTCTGTTACTAACATTATAGATATAAAAGATATACTGTAAATTGATAATTTCATTTTCAAGAAAACAACCAGATGTGGGTCTGATATTTTAAATCTTAAATGTATAGTCTATAAGCTTTTCAAACTATTTTTATGTAAAATTTCAGTTTTAAAAAGAAAACAAATGATAGCAAGAAAGAAGTATTAATTTTTCTAACAAAAAGGCATCCTGAAAAGATGACATTTCTGGGACACAAAATGTAAGAACACAACACAGAGAGCAGGCTTTGGAGTGAAACTAATCTGGGTTTGAATCTTGGCTCTATAATTTACTAGGTAAGTGCCTGGGGAAGTTACTTAGTCTCCTCATTTAACAGGGATAGAAACACCTATCTTGGCAATGTATGAGGATCAAATAAGGTAATCTCCATTAAGCACTCAGCATGTGCAGAATATAAAAAGCACTCAGATGCTTTTGTTTCTGGTGTGCTTCACTCATTTATTCATTTAACATTTCTGAGTGTCACCCTGGGCCAGGTCATGTTCTAGGCACTATTTTTTATGAGGGCTGCTAGTTGAAAGCCTTATGAAATGGAAAATGATAAAATCTTATCCATTAGAAAAGTCCTCAGAAAGAGTCTTCAACATCTCATGCACTAGGAATGAGGTGCTTTCTTTGGGGTCAGATCAGAAATGTGTGGGAGAGGGTGCTTTTCAAGTTCCATCTGGCCCAACTGCCTTGTATTCCCTCCCCTCACTGAGAATCACCCATAAAATCAAAGCATCATCACAGAAGATGTACAGTAGCACAATAACAGAGGCACAAAGAAGGTTGTTTTTAAAACGAATTTAATCCAAACCCTTTCTTTTACAAGTAAGGATTCTAAAACTCCCAAAGACTTATTCTAATTCCTGGTCCAAGGCCTTTTTCCTTTTTCCAAAAGCTGCCTTTTGCCTGGGTTCCTGAAAACCTGATTTATAAAGCAAGCCCCTGTTGTCAGAATATGCTGAATCAGAGAATTAGACAAAAATAAAGAATTAATCACTACCTCCCATCTTTAAAGACTCAACCAACAGTTTAATACTGAAAGTGTCTAAAATAACAACTGTTAAGATCAGGAAAGAGGTTTTAGGGATCCTAATTAGAATAAGATATATTTATTACATGTTTGTACAAATATATCAAAATAGATTCCACTGTCATGTATAACTGAAAAGAACAAATTAATAAATAAAATTTTAAATTAGAAAAAAAAAATAGAGTAAACAGCTTGCAATACCAAGACTCCTTTAGTGCTTGCTAATAGTGTCATCAGCCACCGGATAGCAATCAGCAGGACTCCTAAACAAGATACTTTCAGCACAAATATAATGGCCTGATAAATAGCAAATTAATGGGATATCTACTTTGAGAAAGGTCCTATTTCAAAAATTCATTGTGTGAAAACAGGATTAAAAGACAGCCATTTTCTTTATATGTGACCCCACTTTGAGAGCAGTGTCAAAAGTCTACATTTGGATATTCAAACAAATCTACCTTAAACTAAATTTTATCATCTCTTCATGGTAAGCAATTACATTTTGTTTCAAAGTAAAGATTTCACAATCAAGAAAGTGAAGAAAATGGAATTTAACTGTTTGCTATTTTAATCCAATACTGGCCAAACAAACTCAAACTATAAACAACAACATTAAAGGCAGGCAGTAAGGGAAATTGGCAGAAAGGCAGACTTACCACCAGTCTCGAGGCCAGATCCATGTGCCCTAGTTTCTCAAGAAGGTTAAAGATAAGGCCAGTCTGGAACAGAGCTTCAGTGATGGGCGCAGTATGGTTCTCATTTCTAAGATAATCAATCAAATCAAAAGCCCTCTGAAGAGGCACCTTGCCTAGGCTAATGGATAAAAGAACAGGAAAAGTAAATATACTGAAACACACAGAAAAATTCTATGAGTGCTGGAGAGAAGCTTTATGGCTAGATGGTGAGTCTCAAAGATCAGAAATTTAACCATAGAGTAGCATCCTATACCGTTAAGACTCAGTATTATTAATTGTATGTTTATGTGGCCCAACGTTAAAGATGCATTTTAAGACAAAGATATAATAGCTCATGTTTTATTCCATAAGTCACCTCTGAATTTCTTCTGATTCAGTAAAAGTATCACAATGTCTTAGGTGAGAAAAGATAAACAGTACAGATTTTCTTTATTTATTAAATTAATTATATTTAACAGAAGAGAGGGAATGGCACAGAGAGTATGTGAATCAAAAACATTTCCTTGGTTATTTTTCAGAAATTGTTTATCCACTGTGAATTTATGGTGAGCACATTTTAAACCTGTAACCATTTTATAAAAGTCATAGTAGCAATGGTTGAGATAATACAAGAAGGCCATTTCATAAAAAAAATGAACCAAAACAAGGCAAGAGCAGTCAGGTAGAACCCTGTTGAATATTCCTCATGCTTACAGGCCAATTTATCAATCTAGATAGTAATGTCTTCAAAGGATATCTTTACAGTAGGCCACTGCCATTCTTGGCTGTGAGATTCCATAATTTATGAGGTGGCTGGGAGGTGAGTAGTCTACAGATAAAGAGACTCCAGCCATCAGGTGTCCATCAAGCCAGTAGGTGGGCACTAAGCATCACACTTAAATCCCACTGCTGCTTGAAAAGAATTCTCTCTGTGAAGCCAAAGGAAGTCTGAACTCCTAAAGTAATTTATTCAGCAAAAATATATATTCTGCTTGTTGGTGTCTACTCTTGAATTATTATTAAAATTTTGTTGTGTGTTCATTAACTTTTCAATGTTTATAGCTGATGTTCCGAAATCATTTTTCTTTTTCTGTTTTGGTGGTACATAGGATTGAACCCAGGGGCACTGTTACTGAACTACATCCCCAGTCCCTACCCCCAGGCCCCCTATTTTTTTTTTTTTTTTGAGTCAGAGTCTAACTTGCCAAAGCTATCTTTAAACTAAACTTGAGATTGATTTTGCCTCAGCCTTCTGAGTCACTGGGACTGCAGGCATGCACCACCATGTCTGTCAGTAAACCATTTTTCTGAAATATTCTTTACCTCAGTAATTCATCAAAACAACAACAAAAACCCAAACCAAGCATACTCTACCCTGCAAGTTCAAAGATGTTGTTGATGAGGTTGGCTCGGTCTTTGTCACTTAGAACGTAAGGATTTGTTTTCAGTTGTTTGATTAGTGCTGCCCAGTCATCATCTGCATAATGTACAATATAATAGCCAGTCATGTTTGTATTGACTTTGACCCACTGTACTTGTTCTGTAAGATTGATGATATCTAAGAGAAACCAAAAACAAAACAAAACGAGAAAAACATTGAGAGAGAAGAAAATACAAGAAAAAAAATTTATCAGATTCTTTTAATACCTTTGCTATTCCAATTCTATGAAAAGGACATTCTGATCATGTCTTAACAGGACATATCCATCCATCTTTTTTTTTTTTCATTAAAAAATTCCATACTCATTTCTGTATACTGATATAGCAGCAGGTGGGAAAGATCAATTAGATTAATTCAGTTTATTTCTTTTTCCAGGGCAGAATGCACTTCTAAGGAATATTTGTAATGGCAACAACAGCTGCTCCAAGTTGAAATCATTTTTTACAAACCTATGACTAATGAAATTAACTTGGTCATGAGCTAATCTAAAAAATACCAACATTCTCCAGCTCACCAAACAAGCTCCTATAAAGTTTTTTCCAAGAAAAGACCTTGGGAGAAAGGACTACAAAGCCCCCTAAATAGGGGGCCCCATAAAAAGGGAGAAAAAGAATGGCAATAGTTCCACTGATGAATGCAAATAATTATGAAAAACTGAGTATCTTGACTGATAAGCAACCTGTCCTGTTGTAAACTAGCCAATTCCAGATGGTAGAGAGGAGGAACCCAGCTGGGAGAGTATTTGAAATTATTACTGTCATCAAGCTGACAGAATATAAACAGTGCAGCCAACAGTACAGAGAGGAGAGTTATCATTTAAGGCATCAACAAACTAGTCCCTTTCAGATCTTCTGAATGATCAAGAATGGAGGACCTTAAAACCACAGATATCAAAAATAATAGCTTTGCACACAAGGGAGCGAAACTACATCCTGCAGCTCAAATATGGATGAGGCCACCCTCATATGTTCTTAATTTATTATAATCATTAACAGATTAACAGTCCAAATTTCACAGTCCATTGAGTAGTACAAAAGAGTGAGCAACTCTGATCTTCAATGGCAGAAACCCAATGAAGTAATCTAATTGTGATTTTTAAAAAGTTATTTGTCAATGAGCTATGAAAATCAACCACTGTTTTGTAAAGAAAGCATTGAAGCACTGAAACAGAAAACATGTTTTTACTACAAAGTTTCAAAATTTCATATCCAATTAGCTTCCAGGGAGCTAGTATTACATATGCAGTTGAACTGCATCCCTTCTAGTTAATATTTTCTTTAATATCCTTTCTTTTCTCTTATTTTATTAGGAAAAAGGGCAAGAGCAGAGAATGGCACATGATAAATAATTTCATTACATCCCTTTCTATTTTTTTTGAGGGGGCTGTTTACTGGGGAATGAACCCAAGGGCACTTAACCACAGAGCTATATCCCCTTTTTATTATATTTTGAGACAGGGACTTGCTAAACTGCCTAGGGCCTTGCTAAATTGATGAGGCTGGCTTTGTTCTTGAGATCCTCTTGCCTCAGCCTCCCAAGCTGCTGGGACTACAGGCATGCGCCATCACACTCAGTCATTATATCCCATTCCTATTTCCAAGTGCCTTTCCCTTCATCACATGTCTTTTAGTTTCACAAAAATATTTCTGGAACAGTGATATGATTTCAGAAACATGAATGTTTCCTGTTAAATTTAAAATAAATATCTCCTATAGTTAAAGAGTTTAGATTTTAGTAAGATGTGGATAAGAGAAGAAAAGGGAGAAAAAGAAAGTGGAGAAGGAAATATTTAGTGTAATTTCTTCAACATGTAGCCTTGAAAATGGCCACATTTAGGTCTTCTTATTCATACATATAGCTGTCCAAAATTCATACATATGGGGAAAAGTGACAAAGACACTGAACAAATATAAACTCCTGTATAGATTTAACAAATTGAGATAATAAGCTATGGTCAAGTCTTAAAGCAGAGGCCTGAAATTACCCTCTCTGAATAGAAAAAAAATGAAAACAAAGAGAAAAGAAATGAAAATAAGATTACAGGAAGCATAATTCTCAGTGGGAGTATAGGAACTAAGGAAATTCAACTGCCCTCAGCATCAAATATTTTTTGTAAGAATAGAACATTTTCAATGTGGGTTCTCAAAACCTGACTGGCAGAAATTAGAACAGCAGCAGCAGCAGCAAGGGAAATAAGCAGTTGAGAGGAGGAAGTAATAGTCACATGTGGGTCATATATTGGCCAAGTTCTATCTCTAGATTAAAATAATTATATTACAGGGCATTTTGTATATTCCCCTTTACTGAGATTCTTTTTAAATGGAGGACAAAAAAATATTTCATCACACTTTGAATATTTTTTCCTAGAACTCTTTATAGTTAAATCTGAAATTGAGTCATCTCATTATAGACTAACATTTATTTCATTCAATAAATTTTTATGTGTCTACTGAGTGCCAAGTTTACAAGAGGGATTCATATAGTTATGATCCTTACCCTCAATTGGGTGTATATAGAATACAGGGATAGACATTAAGTGAAACAGTACTTACAGTATATTAAAAGTGGAGAAGTAGAAGATGTTATTAAAAAACATAAATAGGATGGACATCTACCATATCTTGGGGCAAGGGAGGTCTTCCCAGAGCAAGCAATGGCTGAGCTAAGATCTGAAGACTAGGTCTAGGAAGTAAGGAGGCGAGGGTGTTTCTCAAGGAGAGAAAACATTACATGTAAAGACCCAGAGATGAAAGGCAGTATGATCTACTTGAGTTGCTTAAAGAATTTTGACCAGCAAAAGAAGAGAACATCCAGTAAAGGCTAACAAAGAGAAGTTTAAGCAGGAAAACGTGAGTTAATCTATGCAGTATGAATTTCAAAGAGTTAAACAAGCTCACATGTAAACTTAGCTAAGATAAACAGACAAAAAGAGATTTCTTATTGCCCAATTGTTTCTAATACCATCAAAATTTTAATAAAATATCAGGAGGTTTGCTAAGTTTCCTTATAGGTTCATTTCAAATGCTGAAGCCATGTTTTGGCTGTGTTGGTGGATATAAGGAGACAAACCTATTTGCTCTCCCTGGGGTCAGAATATCTTTCCAAGCATCACCTTAAAGTTTACAGTTTTGTTTCACCAGAGAAGGCAGCGTTTCCTTGCTCCTCTAGCCATGCTATATCAATCAAAAATAGGATGACATCACCAAATGTTCCTGGAGTTTTAAATTATTATTGTTGTTATGGTAACACTCCATTGCAGTTTTGTGATAAAACTGCAATAAAACTGGCACATTCATATATTTCAAGTGGCATTCAACTATTATCCCACAGAAAGACAATGTAATTACATATATTGGATTACAAGTGATAAAACAGTCTTCATTTTTGAGAAGGATTCCTAATAAGTTTTTATAATGGAAAAAACTTAAGGAGGCAAACATTTTTATTGGGGAATTTATAAAGAAAAGGGCAAATGGTGAATCAAATGTCTAACAATAAGGGAAGGCTATGTCAATTATTGTATATATCTTTTATAAAAGGTAAGATACAGAAATCACATTACATAATGATTTCAACTAAGTGAAAAACTTATTTAAAAATGACTAGAAAGAATCATGATAGGCCTGGGTTGTGTCTCAGTGGTAGAGTGCTTGCCTAGCATGTGTGAGGCACTGGGTTCAATTCTTAGCACCACATATAAATAAAGGAATAAAAAATAAAGGTACATTGACAACTAAAAATATTTAAAAAAACGAATCATGAAAATATTTATGATAGGAAAACATTTGTTCTTCATTTCCTCGGTTTTATGTGATATGGATACACTATGTTTAAAAGTTTATTTTTTGAAAAGGAACAACATTGATAACAGCTTGCTTTAATATAGTATATAACACTTGTCAGACAATGTCACCATAACCCTATAAAGTTAAATATAATTACTACCTTTATTCTATAGTAAAGGGAATGAGATTTTAGAAAGGTTACATAATTCAATTAAAATCACACATGTGATAAGTGATAGACTCAAGTAGTGAACCAGACAATCTGGCTACAAAAAGTCAGCTTCTTTACATTCACTTCTCAAATACATGGACTTGAACACCACATCCAAATTTAAAGAAGTTTTCCCTTTTACATAAATTTAAAGCATCATTACTGATTTCTACAGAACCCTTTTAGGATGGAAATTTTTAGGATGCAAGGTGTAGCTTATCATATTGGTTTTTAACAGATGGTCAGAAAATACATTTCAATTGCTTTTAAAAGACTACTTGTAGGACAACATATACAAATTGAGCCTTCCTTATCTGAAAAGCCTAGGACCAGAAATGTTTTATATTTTTGGAGTTTTGTAGGGTTTTTGTTTTGTTTCTTTGTTTTTTGGGTTTTTTTTTTTTTTTTTTTTTTTTTTTACTATTTGCATAGATTTTACTAGGTGAGCATCCCTAATTCAGAAATCTTCAAAATCTGAAACATTTTGAATGTCAAAGTTAGAGCTCAAAGTTTTAGATCTTGGAACCTATGCCACCTTCACATTTCAATATCTCCATTCTCCTTGCTATCATAGTTTCCTGCTCCATTTTCTCATTGCCAAAAAGGTATGCTACAAGTGTAATACATATTATAATAATTATTTGCTCTAAATATAGGTCATTAATTAGCCTTTATTATACATATGAATCATCTAGGATGCCTGTTAAAATGCAATTAATATATCCCATTCCTAGACAGTGGATAGTAAATAACAGTTTAAAAACTGCTCTGCTTCTCTTACTTCTTATTTTGTAAATGTGAAATGTTTATCCAGGAAAGAAAAACATTTGCTATTTCTTATCAAGACTGCCAGCACATTCCCTGTAACTTTTTGTACCTTATTTCTTATAACTAAAGGCCAATTCTGTGCAAACACAGAATCAATCTCATTTTAATCACATCTTGGATATATGATTCATAAAACCAGTTCAGAGAATATACACACTGAAAAGTGTAATGTCTGATTTGCTCTTTAGTCATATTTTAGAAATCATGCTATTTGCAATTTCTTAATATGGAGGTATTAATTATAGTCAAACCTGATTTCTTGTCCAGTAATGATACTGATCGATATTTTGAATAATTTCTTCCATCAGTGACATAGGATATTGGAATATGCCACAGGTAGCTGTAAAAAGAAGATATTGGAGATTATATCTCTTTCCAGTATTTCACTTAGTTACACATGATTTGTTGGTTTGGGAACAGGAAAGAGAAATTCAAGCTATTCCCAGACAAGGATAATCATGTTAGGTTTCATTAGAATATATGATTACAAAACATTTAAATATACTTCATTTGAGGGTACAAAAGACATAATACAGAAACAAAGAGTATATACCTTGTATCTGAAGGCTGAATTTCAGGCTTCATGTTTAAAAAGAATCTCTCTTGCTGTATGAAAAGTTTTGTTCCTTTCCTTTTAACAGTCACTAAAGGAAACCCTTTCTGCAGGGTCCAGGTTTTCATTATTTTCTTTACATCGAGTGTTTTGTTTGTAACCTATAAAAAAAAAAAGAATAAGGCATTTTTACTTAAAACATTAACTAAAAATTTGTTTTATTTGTACCCTTCTATCTTTCCCCAGCATATTTTATCAAGACAACATTTAATTTTAATGTAAAAAAGAAGCATTAAAACTGAGTTGAGTTTACATTTCTAATTTAGGTAAATGAGCAACTTCTCAAAGAAAAGAAGCCTGGAACAGAACTGACTGAAAAGTGAGGGTGTGAGATGGGCTCTGTCAAAAAGCAGCATGTGCTCTTAGTACTTCTAACGAACAATTGATTAAAATCCCTAAATTCCTTAAAATTAAAATTTCTAAGAAGGAAGAAGCACTCTTTTAGGTTACAGTGCTAACATTAAGAAGGTATGATTAATGATATGTATTTTAGAATGAGAAGCATTGCTATTCAATTCTGTGAATCAACTGAAGCCAGATTTTCTTTATTCTCCTATGTTCCGCTTCATGTTAGTCTTTCAAAGACCTATGTGGGAGTGCCAGGGAGCAGCAGCAGAAGCAGCAGTCAGTTCTCTTGACTAAGACTCTAAAGAGAATACTGGTAAACTTTTTTGATGGTCATAGATCTTCTTTCCTAGAAAACAAAAGAACTTATCTGCAAAATCTAGAATCTAGTGGCAGAGGTACACAGATCTCTAAAGCCACTACCCTTAAGAAGTCTGGTATCAAAGATTAGGAAGCAATTTATGAACAATTTTATCTTTAAAGCAAAAGGGTTGAATTTATGATTCAATTATTTTTCTAGATCACATCTAAATTTGAATTGCTAGTAACTAAGTCACATGCAGCTAAATTCATATTATGCTACTATGCAAACCTTATCTTAATCACCATATGCTTATTTAAAGCACAAAAGGATTAAGTGATTATTTCTAAATTCATTGTGATATTACTCTTATATTTCTAGTGGCTCTGGCCTCATTATTTATGGACCAGAGGCTGGGAAGGAAAGAAACTTGCTTTGGGGTGTTCGAAGCAATACTGAAATGAAGAGCCCAGTGCATAATTTGATGTGGATGCTGAAAAAGTTGAGTATGATGTTAGGGACTAAGTTGGGATGGGACTACACTATGGTACAAAAGCTGCAGTCAGTAAGGAAGGCAAAAATATTTTCTAAATGCTAAGAGATAAGATAATGGGTATAAAGTAAAGAACATGACTTTCAACTGAAATGCTACTTTATGATTATCGAATTTGGAATCAAGTGTTAGTTAGTAAGAACTGACACCTTTCAAAAAGAATTCAGAGAGAGGGAAGGATATCTTTTGGGCAAAAAGTAAACAGCTAGAAAACACCAGAATTCACATTAGATTGTAGCAGAGAAAGTATGCGGGAAAGAGTCAAAGCAAGGACTCTTAACCCAACATTCATAAAAGTTTGAAAATGTGCAATGGTTTGTGGTTTTCCTAGGAAATATGGACAGAACTTTCATCAAATTTTCAAATATGTTTGCAAATATTTCAGAGAATGAAGAACCACTGATCTAGATCAGAGTAAAAAACTCAAATCCTTATCAAGGTTGTAGAATCAACGCACATGCAAGCAGTAGGCTGGGTTCATGACTGCTTTGAAGCATAGCATCTACCTAACTACAATGTATATCAGAATATTTGTAGGTAACGAAATCCAAAGAGTTAAACGATCCCAGGGCAGTGTACAGTTTATGGCAGTTAGCCTGTGATATTTCATCTACATAGAGCAACACGGACTCAAAAGACAAAGGGATTCACAGGAGACAGTACAGAATGGTGAATGAGAGATTTAAAAAAAAAGAGAGAGAGAGAGAGAGAGAGAGAGAGAGAGAGAGAGAGAGAGAGAGAGAGAGAGAGAGAGAATAAAACTAGGAAAAGAGATTTTTAAAAAATCAAATATCAAATATTCAGTAATATTCATTAATATGGGATAATTCCTTTTTCCTGACAAAGGAGGAATGAAGAAAAAAGTACAGAAACCCACACATTTTTTCAACAATTAAGAACAGCATTCCCATTTCTTGACTTTAAATTCAGTACTGTATTCACAAATATTTTTATGCCAATTATACACTGATATACTATAGCCCTATCTCTTAAATAACCATACTTTGCAACCACAGATTTATTTGCTTAAGTGATAAAAATATAAACAGAAGAGTCCCTGCAGTAAGAAGACAGGACTTAAATAAATTATGTGGGTTTCACTCACCTCATTAAAACTATACCACAGATCATCACTTTGAATGGATGCATAGCTGTAATTATGCAGGTAAAGAATGATAGCATGTTGAAATACATCTTCGCTAAGGTAAGTTTTTAGCATCAACAAGAGAGAAGCTCCCTATTTTCAAAAACAAACAAACAAAAAACTGAGAAAAAAGGAAGAAAATTATAGAACATTATAGGCAACAGAACTGAGAATCTAATATTCAAAATATAACCATTCTGAACATGTGCTTTCACATATACAACCTGGTTATACTCTACTGTCTCACAGATAGATGTGGACTATGTTCAAATTGTCTCAAACTTAAGGGATTTGAAAAAGAATTAATGGAGTTACATGTGCACTACCTTTCCATGAGTCACTCTATTCCCAAAAGTCTGTCTTCCAGATTGTGCATTACTTTCTAATTTTAGTGTGCCATGTTGCTGAAGTAGCCAGAATCTCTCCTCTTCCTACAGAGTCACTTCAAATATGTACAGGGCAGCAAGCATACACAGAGGATTCATAACCAGGCTGCAACTATTAAGTCCACACTATATTCACTCATGCACACATCTTCATTCTCACAACTACCACCTCCTCTGTGAAGCCTTTCCTTATTTGAAATAGAAATCATCTCTGTCCATCTTCAGTAGCAATTTATATTACTTTCTGCATTGGTTATTTATTTATTTCCTCTTTTAGACTACATACTAATTGGGGAAATAATAGAAAAACTCAACTACAGTAATTAAAGCAGTAGCTCAATGCCTAGTAACAGGCACCAATATTTTTTGAATGAATTTCACTTCTGATAAAAATGTAACCTTGTCATCAAAATTATCAGAACATATAAATTTAATACCCTACATTTTATACCTAATTATTTGTTCTATAAATTTAAGTATTCATTCTTGTTCCAAAACAGTTCCTTTTGTCCTGTATCACCAACTTTTCTCTCTGTACTGTAGTGTTCCCATTAACGAAATAAAAACTATTCAGCATTCCTAATTTTAAACAAATTTAAAAGACCCCACCTTTCCTTAACTTCCTGGTGCTCCAGTTATCACTGTATTTCTTGCCCCCTCTCTCTTTGTAGTAAAACTCTACAAAAGTGTGGTCTGCATTTTCTTTTGAGTCATCTGCTAGCCATCACTCCCTAGCAGTGCTCTTATCAAAGTCACCGTTAAACTTCCTGGTGCCACACCAAAGTCTGTTCTCAGACTCACCCTATCAACACACTAGTAGTATTCAGTATGACCGATCATCGATTCTTCCTTGAAATTTTTTATGGACTTGGCCTTGGGATTTCACTCTTGACTCTCTTCCTATTCCCTGGCATCACACTTAGTCTACTTTGCTAGATCCTTCTCATCTTCCCAGGGAGTCAAGTTTGGTGTGCCCTGGTATTTGCTCTTTAGAGCTCTTTTCTTCTCTACCTAAATTTGTTTCTTAGTTGATCTCCTCAACTTCAGGGGTTTTAAATGACTCCATAATTTTACATATATACAACCATATTTCCCCTTGGAATTCCAGACTCATATTCAACTGCCAGTTTTGTATCTCCATTAATATATCTGATGTGCATCTCATACTGAAAACTGAACTATTTTTTTCCTTCTTTCACCAGTTCTACTTCTCCACCTCAGCAAATGACAACTATGTTTTTTTCCAGCTGTCTGGAAAAAAACCTTGAACCTGTCTTTGACTCTTCTCTTATATTCCATGTTTAATCCATTAGTGAATTCTACTGGAACAACTTTTAGAAATATTTCAAGTCCAGTCATATCTCATCACCTTCACTACTGTTACCTTAGTCCACTACAACTTCCTAACTAGTCTCGTGATTTCATGTGCTACTGAAGACAAGAGTAATCTTTTACAAAATAAAATGTATCATGATTTTTCCTGGATCAAATGGTTTTTATTTTACTTAGAATAAAATCAAGATTCTTGCTATTGCCTTTTAGACCCTACGATGATCTGACCTCTTATAATTCTTCTCATTTCATCTACTACTTCCTCTTCCTCTTCCTCCACTTCAGATACACTGGCTCCTTGCTGGTGCATGAACATGCAAAGCAATCTCTCATCTCAAACTATGTGGGACTCCCCAAGACCAGTCACAGGTTTGATAATGCACTAGGGGGACTCACAAAACAAAACTGACAGTCATACTTAATGAATTACAGTGAAAGGTTACAAAGTAAAATCAGCTAAGGGAAAAGTCCCATGGGGTAAAGTCCAGAGAAAACCAGGTTCAAACTTTCAAGAGTCCTCTCTCAGGGTAATCATACAGGATGTATTTATTTCCTCCAGCAAGATGGGATAACATATGTGAAATATATTCTACCAGGAATGCTCATTAGAGACTCAGAACCCAGGGTGATATCTGTGGAGGTGACCCCTGAAATGAAAGCTTCACAAAGCTAGTCTAAGCTTGTTTCCTAAGGTATCCCCAGCACCCAGAACAATGGCTGGCACAGGCTGGTACTTGCAAAACGTGCTGCATAAATGAATCCTCACAGGACAACCTGCATCAGTACTGGGCTTGATAATTATAAAGAACAAACAGAACATGTCAAACACATTCCCTATTGCCATTTACTTTTTCTTGCACAAAATATTGATAATTACTCAGTTTCCTGCTTTTCTCAATGATGTAAGATTCTAAAATAATTAGTTACCATATCGACAGAGGTTGTTTGCTGTGGAAACAACATGATCAGAAGACAATGAATTCTGGGTTTGGAAGATAGGTACTGGAAGCAGACAGGGCTCTGTCACAACACATCCTAATATAACTACTCTGTTTAAGTTCAGTATAAAGGCAGTAAGTTCTGAATAAGAACAGAACCATAAGTTAAAATGTTTCCTTATCAACAGCTCCAGAACAGGCTTTAACACTGGAGTAGCTCTAATTCAAAAACGTTAGTTCCTCATATCTGCAGGGGATACTTTCTAAGTCCCCCAGAGGATACCTGAAACTACAGGTAGTACCAAACCTCATACATATGACAAAGTTTAAATTATAAATTAGGCCTATTAAGAGATTATCAGCAATAACAACTAATAATAAAATGAACAATTATGACAATATTTTGTCATAAATGTGACTGTAGACTGTCAAAATGTCTTATTTTATTATAGATCTTAGCAATTTTAGCACATAATTTGTTTTCTTTCTATATTAATTTAAGAAGGTTCATCTTTTCACTTAAAGGAAGCACCACTGCTTCTATTTTGTACAAAGGAATTGCCAGCATTACAACCCTTGTGCATTGGGGCCGTTATGAAGTAAAGTAATGGTTACTTGAACACAAGCACTGTGATACTGTGTAGGTGATCTGATAACTAAGATGGCTATTATGTTACTAACAGATAGGTAGCAATATATAGTATGGATACTCCGGACAAATGGGTGATTCACACCAGGGCAAGGACAGCATGAGATTTTATCACATTACTCAGAATGGTGTGCAGTTTACAATTGACAGATTATTTCTGGAATTTTCCCTTTAATATTTTTTCAAGCACCATTATCCACAGGTAACTGAAACCTTGGACAGAAAAACTGCAGATAAAGGAAGCCTACTATATATTTAATATGGCTAATTAAACTCCTGATTTTCTTGTTAGCAGTACTATAATTCTCCCTGTCAGTCAGGCTTGACTCTGGGAAACGTTTTTCTGCCTCCTTCTTTACCTGTCTTAACTTGTCACCAAGTCCTTTAAGTACTTACTCCCACCCAGGTTTTTTATGCCCATTGTTTTCTTTCTACTCTTACTACCATACCTTATTTCAAACTTTCACATTACATGCCTGAACTTCAGCAGCAATTTCCTGACTTTAGTGTTCCCTTCACTTAAATCCACTTTATAAACTGAAACCAATTTTTCTAAACAGTAACTTAAATCAAGTAATTCTTCTGTTCAAAAATCTTTTGAAGCTTCCCACTCTGTACAGAAAAAACACCCAGACTCCTGATGGCATTAAGGACTTTCTGCCACTGGACCCTGCCATACCTTTCTCATCTTTCTATATTCCACAAGTGGCTTCCACTGCAGCCAAATGTTCTCTCTAAATAAACATTTCTTGGTCCTGATTTTTTCTTTGTAGAACCCATTATTTCATTTTTGTCCTACCCTGCTTCTCCCATTCCTCTTAACCTATATAGTGTTATTATTTAACTCATTTAAATTTCCATTTTCCTCCAAAGAATCACTCTTCAGTATCCTAGGTAAAAAGTTTCTATACCATGTTAGCATGCATTATTTCTCTTACTGCTCCCTAAATACCCACCTCCTAAATTTTTTTTTTTTTTTACATCAGACAGGTAATGTGCAAAAGTGGTAACAAGATTTAGAGGGAGGTACGTCTCACACAATAGAGTGAACACCCAATCATCACACTCATGAGCCAAAGGATCCCACCTCCTAAATTTTGAGTTTTTTGAATATATGAATTCTATCTTAAGTTTTACATGTTTTCTTCTCTATCTAGTATAAGAATTTATTGATTTGTTTATTTTTGTACCAGGGATTGAATGTAGAGGTACTTAACCACTGAGCCACATCCCCATCCCTTTTAATTTTTTTATTTTGAGACAGGGTCTCACCAAGTTGCTTAGGGCCTCTCTAAGTTGCTGAGGCTGGCTTTGAACTCTCCATCTTCCTCCCCTGCCTCCTGAGCTGCTGGATTACCTGTGTACACTATTGCACCCAGCTCTAGTGCAGGAATTCGTTAACTAATTTGATAGCCAAAATGAGGTAAATAAGCCATAACATTCACCCCTGCCTTTAAAACAATGTTGATAGCTTGACTCCTTTATTCTCTTACAGTGATCCTAACACAGTTTCTAGTTTTTTTATATTTTCTTCATCCCCAAACCTGGGGCCCCTTCTTTTTGATCCAGGACTGTAATCTTCAGTAGTTAAAATGTATTTTTGCTTACTTGCTTTAGCAATTCTAACTTTAGAATATCCCTCAATGCTGAGTAACACAACTCCAGGCTTACTCAGGTCCTTTTCTGGACATGTTCTACCTGTAGATCTGCAGCACAAATCAACTTTGAAGGATGTATTGCTTATAAGATCTTAGTAACTACCTGGAGGACTAGTTGCTGAACTTAAAAAGGAGACAGAGAAAGGAAACCTCATAAAAAGTTAAGACCAAAATTTCAATAGATATAAATGTCTAAAATTTTACTCACTTTAAAGTTCAGCAGGATATCTGAAAATAATATTCATTTAATATTTAAAATAGTCTAAATCATGCAACTGACTAACATTAGGAAATTAATTTGAGGTCTACTGCAGTTACATATTTTTGCCTAGGAATACCTTAAAATAGGAAAGAGAATCAAACATCTCTTCAATTTGTTCTGAAGACTGAACAGATGATGATATTGGATGAGATGAATTCAAAGAATCTTTCTTCATGGTTTTAAACCGAGCATCTAAGAAATCTTCATACTAGCAAAAATGAAACAGATTAGGATATCATGAACAGTATCAGAGGCAAAGGTTAAGTACAGCAGCTATTGATATGAATTACACTAATTACTACTTAAAGTCATAATGAAAATATAATCAGCTACACTAAACTTCAGAATATAAAATTTTGAAAATAGGAGATTATGACCTTCATGCACATCCCTTAAATTTAAAAATATAGTTATAACCTAGTCACAAGAAAATCAGCATTTCCTAAACAAGAGAATAAAGATGAATTAAGAACCCATTACTAAAGTAAACATTTGCCAAATGTGGATATCCAAGATAAATATTCTAAAATGACTACAGTAAATTTTTAAAATAAAATCTGAAATTAAAAAATTACATCTTTAAACTCATTTCTCATATGTAGTACAGGTTTTTAATAAGACATTATATATTTCTCTTAATTGAGAACCAATAAAATAAAATATAACTCTTAAATAGATAGTTCAGCAGATGAGCTCCCAAACAATATATATTAGGGGTTTTTCAACATTCTGGGCACCACCAAGTGGTGAAACTGTATATCTCACTGCTTAATTAAATAGGGTATACAAATTTGGAATAACTTATTTAATACCTAAAAATTAATTCCTCCTATTACTTGAAATTTTTAAACAAGCCCTACACAAAAATTTCAAACTGAAAGCTCAAAGAACACTTCTGCTTTTTTTTTTTTTTGAGTGCTGGGGATTGAACCCAGGGCCTTGTGCTTGCAAGGCAAGCAATCTACCGACTGAGTTATCTCCCCAGCCCTGGAACACTTCTGCTTTAAAGCAGTCTTGGTTCATTTCTCCAGAAAGTTAAACAGAAAGTCACTCAATTTAAGAGTTGAAAAAGATATTTACACTTTTCCACTCACCGTCTGAATTATTTTGGCAAAATATGGCACATCATGCCCTAATATTTTCAAATATTCCCAAATACAAAAAATATCTCCAGAGTCTAATAACAGTAACAACATTATTATGTCTCTCTATCATGGATTGGTATTCCACATTTTTGGAAAGAACACAAAGTATGGTCTGTACCATAAAAGGGCAAATGATCTGTTTGTATGAACTTATATATCACTGTTATAAGAAAGCACACATGTAGTGATAACAAAGAGCATCGCTACAAAATGGCTTAATTTTCTTCTCTCTTTATAGATAAGATAAAAAATGTTTTGATATGCAAAAAAGGCTTTTCAAATTTATCTAAATCCCATCAAGCAGAAGAGCCACACCTGTTAAAAATTAAATGTAGGAAAGCAATTTTTTTAATATTCATTTTAATGACAAAAAATATATAAACTTATGTAATTACAGTGAAACATATCAATAAAAGTATAATTTTCACCATCAAGTTTCCTAAAGGTATAGATATCATTAACAAGGGTGAATTTCTTTTTTAACAAATGTTCACAACCACTTTATTCATAATAGTCCCAAACTAAAAATAGTCCAGGACCCCACTAACAGAAAGATAATCAAGTGTTATCACAGTATATTCATTTATACCACAGAACACTACTGAGCAAACAACACGGATGCTTTGCACAGATATTATGCTGAGCAAAATAAGACTTAGACAAATACAAAAATGCCAAATTTCACCTATAAACAGAATATAAAGCAGATCAGTGGTTGCCTGGGCTTGAGGGTAGATGTGTAGGAACCCACTGTAAAGGGAACAAGGGTGAATTTTATTACAGTTTTCTAGAAATAGTTTCATTTCTCCAAATGCATAGAAAATATAACTTGGTTATTTTTCCTCTGAGTATTCCAAATAAGAAAAATGTTGTACTTACACTGGAGAGTTCTTTGAATACTTTTTCCAAAGAGAAATACTCCATGAAAGTGGCAAAACCTTCATTTAGCCATAGGTCATTCCACCACTGCATTGTTACTAGATTGCCAAACCACTGTGGGAAAAACAAAGTTCCAAACAACATGATAATTACATTCTCAGGAATATTCTAATAATTGCTGAATTGTCATATTAACTGTCCATAACCAGATTAAAGTATCTTAAAAATATACTTACATTATAGTCAAATAAACTACACTTGAATAAATTAAAGACTTACAAAAGTCATATAATTTTGCTTTACAAATAAAATAAAACTTTTAATACTTTACCTTAACTGAATGGGAAAACAAGCAAGAAAGACTATTAATATATTTATTAGCATATTTATCAATTTAAAATGGGTTATTTACAACAAAAATAATTTTTTTTAAAAATGGGCTACATAGCATGTTATATAGGGAAATGAAAACTTTTTTAGCCACCTCAAGGAAGTGATAATGAAATTGATCTTCTAATATCAAGTTAGTAAGATTATTTTCCATTATATGTACAACCATCCATGTCAACAAGAAAGTTTCTATGTAAAAGTTTTTCCTGTAGTCAGGGGATCCACACTTTGTTTCTCCTCAATTGCCCAAGTTGAAGATAGTATTGGCATGATTCAAACCAGAATTCAAACAACGTTCTTTAAGAAAGTTGGCATTTATATAAACAGATGAAATTGGGAATATCTTTAAATGTTTTCTTCTATGAGGTAATAAAAAGAAAGAAAAAATAATAGGAGACTCTCCTAAAAATATGTTTGTTAAAAATCTTTGAAATAAAGAGTGGTTGCAGGGTATGCAATTTAGTTAGGGTAGCCTATGACTTATCTAAAATCAGCAGCAAAAGATCAAGTTGTGAGACAGTAAAACAAAACACTTTACAGAATTACAACAGAAAATTTTCTAAGACATTATCCTAAACCTTGTTTCACTGGAAGATGGTTTGTAAGTTCTAAAGAAGAAATAACAGAAATATTCCCCAAGTGGAAATGGCTGGCCCCAGAAATAATAGATACAGAGGAATCCACAGACACCTTTTATCTATGGCCCATTTATATGAATAAGGGCTTCATATTCCAGCTTGCCAAGAAGTCTTCTCAAGGGCTATGGAGCCCTACGCAGATGTGCTTGAGGTAGAGAGCAAACAGACCAGAGCACTTCCTGGTCTTCCTTCACACAGGGCCCCTCATGACACCCTGAACCACACCCAACAGTGGCAAGGACCTCACATCCAGGGCCCAGCAGAAACAAGGCGTTATACACCCACACAATTTTTTTCTTTTTCTCTGTGTCACACGAAGCTGCCCCCACCTTTTACTTAGGACTTCTCTCTCCTACATTAACACAGAACCCCATTCTAGCAGGAGAAGACAAAAAAAAAAAATCTAGTCCTGACAACTGTGGGTTTAAGAGTTGTCAGAGAAAGTGCAATGTAGGGAACTTCCCTACAAAAAGTTATACCTAAAAGCTGTAAATTGTTAGGGGGAAAAAGTCTTAAGAGATAGTGACTCCAAGGCCCAGTGCTACTATTTATTAATATATGTGACTTTGGGCAAGTCATTTATTTAATAAGCAGAGTCAGTTTCTTCATCTGTAAAATGGGATTGTCACCCATCTTAAGGCAATTGTGAGGTGAGACGATAGGTGTTAAAATGCTTTAAATTAAAAAAAAATGCTTTAAATATCCTATAAAAACAGAAAGAATTTTCAACTGGAAATTAAATTTGTGCTAAAAAAAAGTACCTTTTATGATAAAAGAAGGTAGTATTTTCTTATAAAGCTGAATAATTAGTAACATCTACGTGTATTTTAAAGCTCTAGTACATGAAGTAGACACAGTTATGAGATGTAACAGCACTGGTTGTTAATACCTGATGGGCCAGTTCATGAGCAATGATTTTAGTGACTAGTTTTCTATCTGTCACTGAAGAAGTATTATTGTCATATAGAAGAGTTTCTTCTCGGAAAGTAAGCAAACCCCAATTTTCCATTGCTCCTGCTTCAAAATCAGGAATGGCCACCAAATCTAGAGATAACAGGAAAAACGTTATGAACTTTTCTTCATGTAAGGCTCTTATTAAAACCCCCTAATTAAAACAAAATATGTTACTCATTGGTTTATCATGGTGAAGGCAGTGAGTTATTTTTATACTCCTTAGTAAGTGGAACCATCCTTATTCTCCCCGTACTCCTCCCCTAGCTGTCAGCTGAGGAAGACCTGATCAAATCCTTTCAGGTGACTAACTGTCCCTTCCCAAAGGAAAAAAAAAGTGCCTCACAACCAATCATCTTTCTAGAGCAACAAGGATGAAGTTCAGGGCCTATCCATATTGAACTCTCTGGGAACAGCTCCACATTAAAGAGCATTAAAATCCTCTTGCTCTCCCGATTTCCCATATGTAGTTTTTATTATTTGAATTAGAAAATTTCTTGGAAGTCAGTCAGACTTCAGACTAAGCCCTAAGCTAATTCCCACTTACACAGTGCCTTTGTGACAGCCGCATAACTTCTAAGTGTTTTAAGTTCCAAGTTCAGGTACATTCATGACATGTTAGTAATTTAATAATTATGTTTTTTAAAAGAATTAACAGTGTTTCTTGTTTTTTTAAAAAATAACTTTCATGAAAACTATTTCTAAAAACACATTTGCAACACTAATCTATTACAACTGAAGAAAAAATCAGAAGTCACTGTGATTCTTACCCAATTTCTTAAGTGGGTACTGAATTTCAAAATAGTTTTGATAAAACTCAAGAAGCTTCACAGTTGTTTCCAAAGCATGGTGAACTTGACCAATCTTTTCTGGCACAGCATATATAGAAACCTAAGGGAAAACATTATGTATGATTAAGGACGGATAAAATTAAAATGCTACAATATTCAGGTGAGTACTGTCAGGACTGGCATATCTAAGAAATACACAGAGTTGTATGAGATATTGTAGGACAGAAATTCTTGCTTACAATTCTTTTAATCCCCACAGTTTAGCAAGTCCCTCCCACACATACAACGAAGCTCAAAAAATACCTTACTGGTTCCTTTTCTTAATTATCTTAACATCCCAAGTAAATTAAGTTCAGTCATCTTATAGAAGTTCATAAGCACTTGCCCATTTTAAATTTTATGATATTCATCTTCTCCTATTACCTAGAGTTGTCTTTCTTTACCTATGAACTATGAAGATCCTGAGTTAGATTTCAGTTTAATTTACAGTCACATCATATATATTTAGTTTTCTTTTCAGCAGCCTATCATAGAGCCTGGCTTCTAGCAAACACTAAATACAGAGGAGTCACATACTACTAGAGTTAGTTCTAAAGTTAACATACAAAGTAGAAATTGCAGATTTATTGAAATTATATTGTGAAACTGATTAGATCAACATATTCTCTTTCAAAAGTATGGGCACTCAGTTTTTCTTTCAGTGCTGGGTCAGTTTACTTATTCCTTTTTTTTCATTTGGGAATTGTTTCTATGGCCTATGTTTTATATGTATATATAATTCATGTGAAATACTCACACTTTGGTGGCACATAGTAAACAAAAACAACTGAGAGAATAACAGATTCATGTGTCCCATTGCCCATTCACTGCATTCACTAAGTGGGAAAGAAGATGGAATCACCTATATTATTTAAATAGGTATTCCTCTTTTTTGGGCTAAATGCTAAGTTAAATACATATGATGTGACTGTAAATGAAACTGCAATCTGATGAAAGGGTTCATTTATTCCCATTTCTAGAATACAATGAGTATAAAAAGAAGGTACTTTGGTATTTTCTCTTCCTTTCTACTTCTTTTACTTTTCCTTAAAAGAACACAGCTATGAGTCCTTACTGGAGATAAATCATCTTATCATTATAATTATTATCAAGCTTATTCTAAGAACAATAGAAGTAGTTAAAAAAAAAAAAATAAACAGAGCAACCTATCTCAGCCAAGAAAGTCCTGAATAGCATTCCTGCTTTTATAAGAGAATTCTAAACATTGTTAAATGGGGGCAGGGGTGTGGCTCTGTGGTATAGACAGGCTTAGCATGCCTAAGGCCTGGAGTTGTTTCCTAATAAGAAAACATAAAATAACATCTCTCCTATAAAAAAAATCATTAAATGGAAATCAACTGGCACCCAGGTCTCAAGACTTATAACTTAAAACTTCTTGTGGGATATCTTGCAAGGACCTTATAGGAGATTCCCAAAAACACAACTCTCAAAGAAAAGGATTCTTTAAGATTGAGGAACAACAGATTTGTTAGGCTTAATTTATCTGTTCGTTAAATTATTAAAAACAAACACTAGTTAACAAAAGCAAAAGCAGAATCAAGTTTTAGCCCCACCCTCCACCAAAACAATACTATGGTCAGCAAGTTATACAGGGACAGAAAATATTAGGTTTTTGTACTAAATTTTCTGAAAAATGCTGGCTTTCCCAAATAAATAACTGAACAAATAAAAAAGCATACATTCCTAAAACAAACAAACAGTAACAAGTCCATTCAAAATAACTGATTCGATGGAACAGAATAATAATATATATTATGCATAGTGTCCCAGGCTGGTGGAAAAACACTTGAGGTAGAAATTTTTTTTGTAGAAATTTTGAACAGATTATGTTTCTAACAGAATATTAAAATTCTAACCACATAGATAATACTATTGACAATTCGTTTAAATGTGGACAGACACCACATCTGACTAACAATGATTCAATTTTGCTTCTACCAATTAGGTCTGTGTACAATAAAAATGAAAGCAGGCAGTGGCAAAAAACAAACAAAAACCTCATGACAAACAAATATCAGTATATTTTTCACAACTGACCTAGAATTTTACAGGTAATTCTGGCATTCCTAAAGGCAGGAAGAGATTTATGGAATGAAGAATAAACAGAAATGACAAAATCAATGGTCTTTTTCAAGCCTCTGACACAGTCTTTATTATTACAGGTCACATGTAGTAATCTATAGTCAATTGTGACATTTTTAGTTACTTGGTAAGATTCACATTAAAAAGAAAATCCCTATTGCCTTAATCCTTGACCTTGTTAAATTGAACTACTGTCAAATATTACAAAATAGAAGCCAGCCTAAAGATTATAATATTTTAGCATAATAAAAATCCTTTGCTATACTCCAAGTTTTGAATTTCTGGTCACCATACCTACATTTGTTATTTATGCCATCTGGTGTAAGATGTAGCATATTTGTTGGACAGTAAAATTTTGACTATAACTTGGTATGTAATCTCAGGTCAATCTAACCTCTGATTTCCTCATCTGCCACATGGATCTAATGCTTCATCCTCACTCAGCATATAAAATGAAAAAAATGTTTATAAATGAATGCCCACAATAGCTACTAACACACAGAATAATCCCACGCATTACATTGTTCCATATTTCCTAATAAAACAGAAGAAATTAATAAAATTATTATTTATTTGTATATTTTTTTCAAAACACATTTACTACTGGGTAGCACTAAAACTGAGAATATTTATATATACTGACATGCAAAGGATTTCACATGACATTTACATGTGATAAAAAGGGAGTGTACACTATGTATATATTATATGTATACTATATATGTGTTTTTTTATGTATGTATAATATTAGAATTGTAGAAGGTGAGGTTCAGAAGATTGGACTGTTATCTTCCCAAGGATTCAGTTAATAAGGTATGTATGAAGCATTTTAATCCAAGAAGACTCCAGGGTTCATACTTACTCATGTTTCTTCTTAATCTAACTAAGCAAAAGGAAAAAAAAAAAAAGCCACCTTAAACTCCTCTCTCTCAATCTCTTTCTTTCTACACACAAACAAATGAGGTATATCTAAGTGAGTTATGAGTAATTTAGCTTCACTATGTGGAACAATTAGCATTGGAGCAACTGGAAAGATAGCTGAGCTTTATGAGGGCAGCCTTGAATATTAGAATATCAGAATGATGGGTTTGAATATAATACTACAGCTATTAAGAAGCCAACATAGCAGATGAAAGTTGAGGCAAGAATGGAAAGAGGAAAGGGGGGGAAGGGAGGCTTTGAAAGAGCCCTTTACTCTTCTATATTATCATTATGTGAAAATATTCACTTTATTAGGTCTCTGCTATTAAAGTATTAAAATAAAATCAAATAAACTTTTAAAAATAGGTGTTAATGACAAAGAAAAACAGACACACTTCACTAGAATGAAATTTTGGCAAATTGTAGATAGACCAGACCCTTAAAAATCTTACTCATTTTCTATGAATAAACTCAATCAGGAATCAGGACTTGCTTTTCTTCTTTCATTCTTTCTTTCTTTTTTTTTTTTTTTTTAAATGTTTTTATTAGTGCATTATAGTTACATATAATATCAGGGTTCATTTTGAAAAAACTGAAAATGGAATATAATTTGTTCTATTTCAGTTCCCAGTACTTCCTCTTTCCCTCTCCTCCTCAACTATTTGTTTAGTTCTTTCTAAATTAGAGCTTCATAGATATACATAAAAGTGAAATTCACTGTGGTATATTCGCAGATGTACATAGTGTAGTTTGGTCAATTTCATTCTGCAGTTACTCCCTTTTCCATCTTTCCTTCCTCCTCCTCAATCCCCTTCCTGCGCTCCACTGATCTCCCTTCTATTTTCATGAGATTTCCTACCCTTGCCTTTCCCCTTTATTTTGTTTTAATTTCCACATGTGAGAGAAAACGTTCAATCCTTGACTTTTTGGGTCTAGCTTATTTCACTTTGTATGATGTTCTTCAGTTCCATCCATTTACCAGTAAAAGGCATAATTTCATTCTTCTTTATGGCTGTTGATGGTACCTGGTCTGGTTCCATAACTTGGTTATTGTGAGTTGCACTGCTATAAACACTGATGTGTCCGTATTACTATTGTATGCTGATTTAGGTCTTTTGGATAAATACCAAGGAATGGGTTAGGTGGATCATTTGGTAATTCTATTCCTAGTTTATTGAGGACTCTCCATTCTGCTTTCCAGAGTGGTTGTACTAATTTGCAGTCCCACCAACAATGTATGAGCGTACCTTTCCCCCACATTCTTGCCAGCATTTATTATTTTTTGTATTCTTGATGATTGCCATTACGATGAGAGGAGGTTTTGTTTTGTTTTTGTTTTTATGTTGGGGCTGAACCCTGACCAATAAATACCCTGGATCCTAGGATTTGCTTTGTTAAAAAAGGGGATTTGTCTAATTATTTCAACCTGCACAATATGGTAGCACAGAAACACTACTATAATACTTGAAATGTAGTTAATGAAACTAAGAAAGTGGATTTTAAATTTATTTAACATTAACTTAAATCTAAATAGTTATATAGGCCTAGTGACCACTATATTATACAGCATAGTTCTAGAAACTTTAGTAAACATGTTGCCTTATTAGAATTCTCTTATAAATTAAGAAACTTGAAAATTATTTATTATCAGGTATTAAACTAATTACAGTAAATAACAATAAGTAAAATAATATTTGTGGTATAAAATGTCAGTGTGATCTAAAAGCTTTTTCTTTTCATAAGGCCACCACAAGGAATCATTAAAGCCAGAATTCCTCTTAACCTTCTCTGAAACAGGCTTTCAGACAATTACCACATCAACATACCAGGGTTCCATTTACATCCTGACTCAGGTTCTTCATCTCCCCCACAATGAAAGCGACCAGGTAAGTACTCATTTTCACACTCTCACAAAACTCGTCCTGAACAACCCCATCTTCCATAAAGACTGATGACTTCTACAGGCAAAGAGAAAAGATGATAGTTCTGTAACTGCAGGAATAAATTACAATGACAAAGATACTGAGAAACTGAATATTCATATAAGAAATAAGAAGTGAAGATACTGACATATTTTAATCTCAGCATGAGTTTCTAGACAGAGCACAGCCCTTAGTCTCAGTTTGCTCTACCATCCTTCATCATGAGGACATACTGAGTACAGTGAAATCCATGAGGTTTTAGCCCCCAGATGGCTTTAAATACATGCAAGTGGTTGTTTCTCATCTTTAAAACTCCACCAAAACAAATCTTCTACAACCTAGGAAGGTTCTACTTTACTGCTACAAATACATCCATAGAAGCAGAAACTACATCTGGGATATCCCTTGAATGATAAAAAGGGCTTTGTACAGTGCCATGTTAAAGATGTTAAAGACAACTGTGAAGGCTTAGTGGGTTAAGATGGTAAGTCACTAGGGAAGTCTGCAGGCAACTGCAGGATTTCCCAGCCATGATAGTAGGCAAATAGACATCCACCTCTTACAGAGAAAGATTAAAGTGAGGAGTATGGCTAAAATTGAAGCTATTAGAATGCAGTCTCAGTTAAGGACAGACCATGTTGGCTACTGCCTAGAGGGGTGAGCTCCATGTCTTGCTGGGTATGACTGTGCCTCTCTACAAGCCAAATGGGATCCAGGAGGCTTCTATCAGGCTGAGGTATCCCAACCAATTACCCCTTGGGTTCTATTTAGCATAAAAACTACTCTGATTTCTGCTTGAAGAAAGAAACTCCTATTCTTGTTGACCTTGAAATTACAGGATGTCAATTTTTTATTTAGCAGTAGAATTATAAGAACAATTGTGATTGAACAAAATCAAATAACACTTTTTTGAGTAGCAAAATCACTGTGTCAGAAAATATCACTCTGATCTTGTACTAGTTCACAGTATTAATGCTTGTACAACTTCAGTACACAGAACACTTTGCATTTCCTATACCAACTTTCTAGGTCCAGCAGGTCTTTCTCTTTCAAGTGCTTCACAGGCTGACTTCCCAACTGATTCTAATATCTGTATTCCAACTTTTATTTAAGTATTTTAAGAAAGAATATTAATATTATATGATTCTAATCATTTTCAGCAATAGAGGAATTCAAGTTTTTTAGAGAAAGAGACCAAAGATTTTATATTCAAAGAACAGACAGTACCTTAGGCATATTTGATAAAGCAGTATATTGCTCATCTCTTATGATCCTGATGATAAATGTGGCCTTAAACGCTGGTTCATCAAAGCAAGGAAAAGCCGATCTTGCTGCGAGGGGTTCAAACTGAGTTGCTGCAAAGTACCTAAAACAAATGCAAATTCAATCCAAAAGTTATTGAGCACCTACTATACAAGGCATCCTGCTAAGTACTAGGGGTATTAACATAAACGTGGTACAATCCCAGTCATTTAAAGGACCCGCAATCAACTAGAAAAGGCAGAGGTTTATATAATGCACTGAAGCTTATATCAGGCTGCAAATCATGTCCTGGAGGTGAAAACAAAGCATTGGGACAAAGAAAAGGAAGCAAATCCTGACTAGTGGCTGAAGACACTCTAAGGAAACTGGTAAAAAAGTATGAAAGGGTCTTAAAACGTGGATATTTGAGCAGGCAGAAAAGGGAAGAGAGTACACTGAAGGAAGAGTGGGCAGTACAAGGAAAGAAAGCAATGTATGTTCATGGACTAAGGCAGCTGCTGAGTGTAGTTATAAATGAAGCCACGAAGGTCAGCTGCAGCTGGCCACTGAGGTCTTGGACAGATGTCTGATGGAAGATAAATAAGAAGAGCTGCCATTAATTGCCACTAATCTTTTGTACATACTCTGGCTTCACAGCACTAAACCTCAAGTTCACAGATTACATTTTAATCAAGACTGAAAAAAATCTAGCTGTCCTATAGTATTCTGGTTTCCTTTTCTCTCTTTAGACATGAATCAAAAATTCCCTGCCTCCTACACAGTAGCAACAATTAACACATATAACACATATAAAGGTCCTCAATTACAGGCTGGGAGGAAAGTATAAAAAGACACAGGGGGAAAATGCAAATTTCCAATTAGGTAAAGGAATAAAGCAAATCTCCACTTGGGAGATTATCCAAATAGCCATAAAACAATCAAGGCAAGTATACCCCTGTGGTGCATTCCCAGGCCATAGGGCATATTTACAGCCATTGCATGGCAGCCTTCTTGTTTGGGGTTAGTTTTCACTGTCAGATGATAAGTATAAAAGAAACAGTGTGGAAAGTGGAGACCCAAACTCTACACTTCCCCAGGTATGTACCTTTAGGCAATTAGGAACAGGATTCCCTTCCAAACACCCAGGGTAAGACTAAAATATTATAGATCAGCCCAGATCTATTAAGAGGATGCTTCCAGAGTTCAAGAAAAAGACTTAAGGATGAAGAAACAAACAAAATACACTTCCATCTTAAATTTGTCTACTGTTCTTTTAGTATCATTTTGTCACCTAGAATCTTAAGGCTGTTATCAACAACTTCTGTTTAACTACAAGGTTTGTACTACTCACTGTACCCCACTTCACACAGGTAGTTTCCTTACCACACACAGTGACTATTCAAGGTGTTACACACATTTTGATTTTCTAATCAACAAGGAAGGTACACCTTAATTACTTATCTACCAGTTTAAATTTTATTCTAATTATACCTCAGAGGGAGAAAAGTATAAAAACTTTTCCAGTAGAACTAAGCATAATCAAAAGTGAAAGAAAAAGAAAACCTGCTCAGAATTAAAATTAAAAGGTATAAATAACAAAATATTAAAAGGTATAAATAATCTCCTAAACTTATAAAATAATAATATATTAAAAGATATAAATAATCTTCTAAACTTTTACCTTTACCAAGATATCATGTGAGGCCTTCATTACTCTAACGGGTAGGTTAATGAAGCTACATTTTGTTTATAGTAGTGGTTTCATTGATTATTTTAAGGCTTTAAACTACTATTTTAATACAGCGTTTTTTAATTTTAAGAAACCATGTTCCATTTTTCTAGCATGTTCTTTATCTCAGTCCAGTCCATGGCAAGAGTCAATAGTCATACCCAAAAACATCTTACTCTGCTACACAACATTCATGCTTTCCATTGTATAGTAATAGGTCCAGGGATTCTGAAGCAATGCTCTAATTGGATGAGATGGTTAGGAGCTTGTACACAAAGTCATTCTTTTATGTACATCCTGTATTTCTTAGGATGATGGAGGTTACAGAAAGGGGACTAACGCCAAGAACTCCAAACTGCCACTCCAATTATAAATTTGTATTCAAATAATTTGAATAATTTGTCAAATAATATATGAATTGAAATGCGGCAACGGATGTCATTTATTTAAAAAGTATTATAGATAAATAAAAAATTAAATTATTTCTCTGAATAGAAGCACAGATGTTGCTTTGTCTCTTTCCCCATTTAGGAATCAAAAAGCTTTCTTAAGATAGATTTAAAATATTCATTTCTAACTATTTCTTATAACACATCAAGGTACATTAGGTAAACTGCCCACATCAGTTATTCACAAATTGGTTCACAAATAGAGAAAATACGCCAATTGCATTGAGCAGATATGACAAAGACTTTATGCACATAAAGAATATCACTATTTATGATATTAATTTAATATATTTATGATATCACTATTTAAGATATATGCAGTGTGCATTACATCTTTCTGGAAATTCCAACTATATGCCATGAACACTAAGATTAAAATAAGAAATATATCATCCAAATAAGGAGCTGAATATGTTTATGTTTTGTCTCACCTTTTTTTTTTTAATTGAAACGAACTGAGTTTCTCCTACACTTTTTAAAAATTTCCATCAGATAGCAAATAGTCAAACTGGAATTTTCTTTAAAAAGAAACCAGTAAAGATAAGGATACTAAAAATTGCATATATAAGCATACCATGCTTTGTGTCCTCTTTCTCCATCTCACTAAGCCTCTCCTAAAAATTCTCCATTTTCCTCTTTTTTCTGCTTCCCATAGAGACTTCATAGTGTGATAGAAAATTAGAATCACAGAATAAGTAAAATCGGTAAAAGTTGAAGACAACTTAAGATTTTATGACAGACTACAACTGATCTATGCTTTATCTAGTCCCTTCCATCAGCAAACTTCTACCCTGCACCCCGCAATAATATATGCTCAAAGTTTTGCCTAAGAATAATAGTATGTTTTCCCAAATCACCATTCTGTTGTGCACATAACTTCCTAAATTAAAAAAAAAAATGCAGCTAATATGTCTGGTATGGAAAAGGGATCCATATTGCAGAAGTCATAATACAGCAAAGAAACAGAAACATTTAAGAGGGCTACATACTTTTTCTCATTGCTTTCATCTGTATAGGTGACACCATAAAACCCATAGTAAGAACTAGATATATTTGCTGAATAGTTTATCTTCACGGTATAATTGTGCCCTGCTAGAAGGGCTTCAGGGGCAACAATGGCAATTTGTTCATGATATGGATATTCCAGGATTTCAACTTCTTTTTCTTGACCTGAAACTGCTGACAGAAAAGTCACTCTTGATATATTATGACCTGTGCTATGAAGAATGATATTCCATGTGGTCTGAAGAGCCAGAAGTGAAATTGTCACAGAACCCCTGAAAGTCATTGAGGTTAGGTTTGGGTGCAGGTGAAGTTCATAGCGTTGTGGCATAATGGCAGTGGGAAGCCTAATTTGTGCCCATGGAAATAACTTTCCATTTGTTGCAACTGGCTTAATTAGTTCCATTGACTGGTTTTTTTTATGGCAGCCTTCTTTGGTAAAGGTACACCTAGGCAGTAGGTAAATCACCATGATTACAGAAACAGCAACCACAATGACAAAAACACAGACCACCAAGGTCCTTGCAGAGGGTACTGAACAGGCCCCATCTGGATTCTGCCTATAGCCAGCTGCACTGTTCCGAAGTCCTGAGCTTCTGTTCATGAAGGACATGCCCAGCAGCTTTGCAGATGACTCATAATCCTCTTCGTCCTCATCCATCTCATGTTCACCAAGACCTCGCACCAGCAGTCGGGAACCCCGGGGCTCATATTCCACCTCATCAGGCTCTAGAGGATGTAAACAAGGCTCTTTGGCTAAGTCCACTACATCTGGCTCTTCCTCAAACATGCTGTTTTCAATCATATTCCTGGGAAGCTGAAGTCGATCTAAAAGTCCAAACATAAGGACAGGCACAGAGTTAGGGAAAAAGTTTATAGTATGATGTTTTCTAGCATAACAGATTTAATGTACAATTTTTTTAAATTACTGACTTATTTCCATATCAGAGCTACTGTATTTGATGCTTGTGACATTCTTGAGTCATTCATTAAAAAGCCAAGCATAAATAAAACATACCACAGTATAAGACAAATAAATAAACAGGCTAATATCAAAAAAGACAGCTGAAATTACAGATTAATTTTCTTAATATATTCCTATTCAACAACCTGGGCCCTGGCTCCAGGCTTTAGCAGGCTGCTTTGGCCTGCCTGGCTGTGTCTATTCCCACAGGGCCAGGAGTCAATAGGATCAAAGGGATGTACCCACAGTCCATGTCCTTATTCTGGGGTTTAGGCACCTGGACCCCAGAATTCCTGACCCAAAAACCTTGAGCCTTCCTTCAGGGCCTTTGTCTCTTCCCTGAGTCTCATTCTTCCTGGGGAGTAATGCAAACTGGTCACCCTATTTCTAGGCTCCAGTGGTGGCTAAGCAACAGAGTGGACTATTTTTCCCCACCCCTCAGGAGAGGGCTATTCTTGTCCCATAGCAAACTAGAAATAGCAAATTATATGGAAAATTTCCATAAGCAAGAAGTAATAAAATTATATGACAAAAATCTCTAAATATCAGATAAAACTACAATTCAACCTGTTTTCCACACTTCAATAGCATTCAAAAGTACAAAATACTCCCATCTACAACAGCTACACTATACACCACAAGTGTTAGTGAATCTTGGGGTAGGGAAGTAGTGGAGGCTTTCACAAACTACAAGGAACCACTCCTCCAATTTGCCAAGAATCACTGAGAAAATGTAATACCCTTCAAAAAGTAGAAAGGTAAATAACCATCATATATCAATAATTCTTAGAATTAGGCCATTTACATTCATTGTACTTTATTTAAAAATCATAAAATTTCAGCTTTTAAGAAGTTATCAAATCGAATTATTCTTAATCTTTCTCTACAAGTACTTTTATCTATTATTTCTAGGACTCACGACAATTATATGAAGTGGCAAGCATTCTTCTTCAGACTTGAGAAAACCGAGAACAGAAATGGGTTGATTTCTTTTCATAACTATATGATGATTTAGTGGTAATACTGATATTAGAGCCCAGGTTTAAAAATTATGATTTCAAATTTTATTTGATTATACTGCATACTCCTACTTAATAAAAGATGAAAACTTATACCTCAATTATTGACCCTGTTAACTGGCAATAAAGTTGCTAAACCTAGTATTTCACCATTACCAGAGCAAAGCTTACATTAAACTATTCAATATTTAACTTAATAGAAATGTACAGGTACCAGTGAGGTTGCCTTTTCTTACCTCTTCTCCATCCTGAACTTTGTAAAGGGTATATACTACCTTAAAAGTTTTCTCTGAATAAAACTTAACCATTTTAAAGTTGTGAATTGTGCCATTTCCTGTTAGTGATTTGAAACTGGAAGGGGGTTATAATACCCTGCTTCTGAGAATAATCTTCTAAGCTTCCAACAATGCTCAACTTCTTGTAACAGAGTTTATTTTGTTTGATAGTTTAGTTGTATTTTTAGGTCGATTACTTCATTGATAGATCAAATATTTAAATTTTTAAAAAAATTTTAACGAACTCTTAAATGTTTAGAAATGTTCTGTGGTAGTTTTTAGAATCTGGCATAGTACTATAATTTAGACCTAGAATAAAAGTCTAGAAGCCCTTTAACTTTGTGCCTCATGTGTGAAGATTATGCTCCCTTAGGCATCTGTCTATGTGCTTTCTTCTGTGCCATACCTAACTAGACAACAATGGGGGCTGGTCAATCTGTTTTTATTTAATAAATTTCTAACAAACTGTAGGAAGAGTCTCAGCTTAATATTTGAAGCACTCCCTTTCCTAAATTCTGTCCCCTTAAAACCTTGTTTTCATGTGATTCTTCAGCCATGTCCTGTTCAAAGCCAAGGGATAGTCCACAATTTGACCATTTACCCTCTCCTGTCTGCACTTCACTAACAAGTCTTCTGAGAATTGCTTAGTTAGTGCCTGACAAAATCCAGATAACTTACTCCTTATTTAATGCCCCATCATATTAATATTTAAGGAGAATTTTAGAAATGAAGCACATTCAACCATCTATTATATTCTACTGCATATTCGAAGCACTTTCTGGTGTGTACAATCATATCAAATTAAATATATCAAACCAGTGAAAATTTATTTTATTACAGTAGCCCATGAAGACTGTACTTCAAGCCTATTTAAAAAGAAAATGTTAATTTGATTCTTAAGTCAGTACATTTAATTTCAGCATAAACTATAACGTTTGATTGTTTCTTGTTCTAATGGGATGTATACCTTTTGAAAGATAGTGCATTAAAGAAATAGGCAATTATCTAAAACCTCTCAAATTTACATATGCAAGCTATCTATAAGTCAAGAGCTTCTAGATTAGAGTTTATGGTTTTAAATAACATGGACCCATGTAGCTATGACCTAAGAAAAGTGAAGCATTTCCTTATATCAGATACTGTGAACTATCTTGATGTTGTTTGTAGACTAGTGCCAATATGCAAACTTCATTTTCCATCTGTGATAGGATACATTTGGAAGTTTAGTATTCAAGAACAATTTACTGTAATTTGTCAGAGTAATTTTATGTCTGAACTTAATAATTTTTAAAATAGAACTTTTTTGCATGTCTTTTTTAATTTCATTTTTCTAATGATGTATTTTTATAATAGATTAAAAGTAAAACAAAACAAAATAAGAAACCCTGGTTCTTCAACTCGAATAATTTGAGAAGCAGTGAGCCAGACTGTCACTGTAGTGATGATTCGGGTCAAGATAAAGTTCTCAATCATGATAGTAATAGTGGGAGTGGAGAGAAGGGAACAAGTCATGGTGAAGAGGTAGAATCACAGAAATTAGTACTTCCTTGGGCTGGATGGGCCAGTAGGGTGGAGGGATAGAGGGAAGCTGATGTCAATTCCTGTACATGATCCAGCTTGCTTGCATAGCTAGAAGAAGGAAAGTCAATCACTGAGATTGAAAATATAAGTTTTCATATTCTTCTCTCTCTCTCTCTCTCTCTCTCTCTCTCTCTCCCCCTCCCCACTCAGGAAAGGAAGGAATAAAAATGGGAATTTGGGGATGGATTTCAGCTTAGGACATGATATATTTGATATACCTGTCAGACAGTTGGGTAGAAATGTTTGATTTATAGCATAATGTAAAATTCAAGACTTGATTTTACATTGAGGTAAAAGAGCCAGGATTTGGCAGCTTGATCTTAAACAGGTTAGGCTCCATTTCCTCACCTATAAATGTAAATAAACAACATCACTGTTTCGTAGGATTATATGTGGGTTTGGGGCTCAAAAGAGGGATGAGGGTAAAAAAATAAATTTCCAAATCACCTGGGTATATATAATTCAAAATCATGCAGACAGATGAGACTACTGAAAGGGGAGAACAGTCAGGAAGCATCAGCTTTTAAGGAGTGGGACAGAGGAATGAAGCAAAAATAAAGAATAAAAAAGAATGGACCAGAGGGAAATTATGAGGGTAGCACCCCAGAAACCAAAGGAAGGATTTCATGAAGGAAGTGCTCAGTATTAAGTATCTTAAAAAGGCCAAATAAAATGAGGCTAGAGAGACCCCTACATTTGTCAACCAGCAAACCAGTGATTTCTGTGAGGCACTTTTAGGGGAGCAGTAGAAAGAAGGAAGTGGGAAGCAGTAGAGGCCTGATTCTAGTTTCCCAAAGAAAGAATGGAAAGTGAGCAAGGGAATGGAAGGGCTGTAGACTGTTCTTGAAAAAACATAGGGTCAAGCTAAAGAAAGTATAGTATAGAGAAATGTTAAAGCCTTTTTTATTTTTTTAATATATTTAAGATGGGAACAACATATGCATACATTTTGGTGAAAAAGAAAAAGCAAAGAAAGATAAAAAGTAGAGGTGGAGGGGCAAAAGGTGAAATACTGGAGTAACATCTCAGAGGGAAAAAGAGAGATCACAAGAATTCCAACATAGGGATTAACCTTGACTGTAAGCTAGGCACTCTCCCTCTGAACCTGGGGAACAGGAGGTGAAGGCAGAGAAGAGGCATGTCTAGGTGTGGATCCCCAGAGAGCCTTTGTGTTCTCTGTGAGAGGAGAAGCAAGGTCTTGTGCCCCGAGCTTCTGGCAACTGTGGGGAAGGCAAAAATGATTTGAGGAGAATAATAAATCACAAGTACCATGGAAGAGGTCAGGGAGTATGAATTAGGGAAAAATATGCCTGAGATATCCTTTTAAAAGCCATGTGGAATTTGACCACCAGTCTTTCTAAGCATCTTTTAGTAATGCGTACCAGTCCAGGTCCAAAAAAAGAAAGAAAGTGATATATAGATCACATAAAAATAAAGAAAAAATATGTAAAACCTAGAGGAAGCAAACTGTTACTCGACGGTTACACATGTAGTGAAAAGTCAAGGGCATTTGTATAGTGGGTGCAGGCAAGAACCAAGTGGTTAACTGAGAGGTGCAATTAAGAAAACAGGACAAAAAAATGAAGCCATGGCAAATAACACAGAGAGCAAATTGAAAGAAAAGCAAAAAATTTCCCACAGACTGTAATCCCTCTCAACTGTCAGAGAAAATGAAATGTGCTTTCAAATTAACAAGTCAAAACAACTTCAAAAGAACAGGCCTGATCTGAATAAGTATTTCTGGGCAGATACAAGGCTTGCTATATTCAAATGAGGTCCTAACAATAAAGCACTACTTTTTCTCGGAGGTCCCTATGACATATTTATAGAAAACTAAAAGCTTCTAGGGTAAGAAAGCATTGAAATCTTCCAGATCATTTCCAAATGTAAACTTCATTAAATTTCCTAAGAGATGGCTACTTATCAAAAAAAGTAACTATTTCCCTAATAAGGATTCTTAAAAAGGAATTTTATGTTAAAGAAGTTCAGGCTTAATAGAAAAAGAAAATAAAAACTAGAATTTAGAACAAATGATTTTTTTCATGCATTCGTCTAATCAGACAAAACATTACCCAGTCACCTTAACCTGCACTCAAAAAAAACCTCTTCTCATCGGTCGTTGTGCTCATTTTAAGTTCTAACATCAGAATCTAATGAGCAATCATGGACAGAGAACAAGGTGTATATAAGCAGTCCTTTTCTCTAACACACTGTTTCCTTACACCTCAATGTACAAGTAGTGCCATAAAATAAAAACAGAGACTCCTGCATGCATTACTATTTTACCCCTAGCAGACAGTACTTTGTCACAAACCACTTTTAATTCTTCAGTTGAGGTGCACAAGATCATAACGTTGTATGCATGATCCAAGTCTTATTTCTGGCTAACATACTCTCAACCCAATTTGTCTCTTTTGTGAAGGGAAAACTGAATAGGTGACTCGTGGTGGGAAGCAGAAAGATTACAGAGAAATGATGCATTCCATGAGCACCATAAATTCATTTTACTTTATTTCACTCTAATCATAAGAAATCAAGATTTACTTTGACCAGCTGGGTGTGAGTACACACCTATAGTTCTAGCTGAGATGGAAGGATCACTTGAGCCTAGGAGTTCAAGACCAGCGTGAGCAACACAGTGAGACTCCTTCTCTAAGTAAGTAAGTAAATAAATAAATAAAATTCACTTTTCCCTTTTAAACTACCACTAAAGTTTACTTCAACCCCTTAAAACTTCTGTGGGAGACTTTTACTTCCAATACGACAGAGAAATTTGTACCAGACTATTCTTCCTGTCATAAACAACTATTAAACTGGACAAATGATGCAACTTTTTCACATATTGGATAAAAAGCAAAACAAAATGTGACTTCAGAGAGAGGGAAAAGGTGAGCCCACAATCACTCTGGTTCTCTATCTTCAGACAATCAGTCACTATGTAGCATGGCAAACTAAAGTTCAAGTAGAGCACAGACCAGGGCACTGGGGAGAAGAGAGTTGTACAGAGAGCCCAGAGAGGTCTATCGGGTTTCCTTAGAGTCCTCAGCCAAATGCAGGAGGAAAACAAGTAAGTGGCTCTAATAAGGTTAAGATGGAAAAGATATACTAGAGGTCAAGCAGTGTAGGGAAACATTAGCAGTCCAAACTAACCAGAGGAATCAGGTGAACCTGGGCTTCACCTTGAAATAGTTAAGAGTTTAGGAGCAAAAGTCACACCCTAGCATGAAGTCTGCTGTACACCCATACTAACAAAGCCTAAAAATCAAGCTCTAATGAAATCCACATTGGAAGAAGAATCTGAGGATGACTTTGTTAAGTGAGAGGGGCCTGAGAATCACCTTGGGCTTTCTACAGATCTGCCCTAATAAACTTTAAAACTAAACCTACAGAAAGTGATCAGCCAGTAACAAAGTTTCTGACAAAAATAAAAACTAACATTCTACAGAGAATTTTTTAACACAGCATCTCTACAAGGTGTCATCAGTACTGTCCAATAAGTAATTAAAAATTACTAGACATTCAAAGAAAAAAGGAAATGTTGGGGCTGGGATTGTGGTTCAGTGACAGAGCGCTTGCCTAGAACATGTGAGACACTGGGTTCGATTCTCAGCACCACATAAAAAAATAAATAAATAAGGGTATTGTGTCCATCTACAACTAAAAGAAAATTAAAAAAAAAAAAAAAAAAAAGAAAAGAAAATGTGACCCATAAGAAAAAAAAATCTCATTAGAAATTAGGATGGTCCAGATATTGCATTTAGCAACACCATTAGCACACTCTTATAAATGTGGCCCAAAGAATAAAGGACAAAACATTTTTAAAGCAGAATATGTGAATAGATCGGAATCTCAGGAGAAAAGTTGAGACTATAAAAAAGAACCAAGAGGGGACTAGGGATGTAGCTCAGTAGGAGAATGCTTGCCTAGCATGCATGAAGCCCTGGGTTCAATACGCAGTAATTAAAAAAAAAAAAAAAAAAAGAAAGAAAGAAAAAGAAAAAGTGGAGGATGAAAATTGTAGGATTGAAAAGTTGAATAACTCAAATGAAACAAACTAACAACTGAATGGACCTGATTACAGACCAGAGATAGCAGGAAAAAAAAAAGTCCATGAATTTGACAGAGCATTAGAAATACCAATTTGACAAAGATACAAATGGTTAGAGAAAGAAAAACATGGCATCACATAGTTGTGGAACAATAACAGATAATCTAACATATATGTAATGGGAGCCTCAGTAGTTTGAGGATGAGGTTGAAAAAATATCTGAAAAATAGCTAAAAATTTCTAAGTGGAATGTATTTTATCCCATCATCCCAGATGTAGAATACCTATAAAAACTTAAATTGAACAACAAAGAAAACACTTCTTGTAACTCTGAAATCATAGTTAAATGTTTTTTATGGTCTTCGAATTGTAAACTTGGGACTTAAGGGTTAATAAAGAACACCATTTAACAGATCCAAAATGTTCAAAAAACTCCAAAGACAAAAAATACAAACAAATACATATTGAGGCATGTCATGATCAAACTGCTTAAAATCAAAGATAAAGAGAAAATCTTTAAAGGAGGCTGAGAACAACACACTACACACAAGAGCAAAACAATAATGGGAGTCAAAAGATACAGATGACATTTATAAGGGGCTGGAAGAAAATTACTGTCAACTCGGCATTCCAAATCATTGAAAATATCCTTCATAAACAGGATGAATTTAGATATATAAATTAGAGACTTCAGATAAAGTAGATGACTTCATCTGAAGTCTTCATACACTACAAGGAATTATAAAGGTTCCTCAGGATGAACACAGATGATACCAGACAGAAACAGACTTCAGAAAGGAAAGAAGAATACCAGAAATGATATATAAGTGTTAAAAGTAAATGCATGTTCTGTTTCATCTTAAAAGACTTAAAAGACTATTTTTCAAAACTATATGCATAAACCAAAAATAACATTTTTTATAAAATAATATAAAAACATAGTTTATAAAATATGGAAATAAAAGACACAAAAGCAGGAGCAAAAAAAGGGAAAAAACTGAGTAAGAGAAATGATATTAAATCATATTTATGAATTGAGAAGGGGAAACTAGATGTGTTAAGTAAAAGTGGGAGGTTCAGAGCAGGAAGTGAGAAGGGTCAGGCATAAAATGTGAAGTGGAACAACAGACTACACACAGACTTCAGTAAGTTAAGGATGTGCATTACTAGCCCTGGGGCAAACACTGAAAATGCAATTTAAAATATGTGTATATGTAGTTAAGATTCCAATAGAGAAAATAAACTGAAATACTAAAAATATCCAGTTAACCCAAAAGGAAGCAGGATAGAAAAAACAAACAAAAACAAAAGGAACAAATGAAAACAGTGACAAAGTAGTAGATTAAACCCAACTATACCAATAATTTCATTAATTATAAATAGATTAAATGTTCCAACTGAATGGCAGACATTGTCATACTGGAATTAAAAAGCAAGAACCAACTGTATACTATCTGGAAGAGATGCAATTTTGTTCTTGTTATTGCAGTATTGGGGATTGAACTCAGGGCTTAACTCATGCTAGTAAGTTAAGCTACATTCCCAGCCCAAGAGATGCATTTTAAGTTTAAAGACACAAAAAGTGTCTTTAAAAAGTATATTGAAGTTGTGTAATGATAAAAGGAGAAATCCAACATGATATCAATCTTAAATATGTACATACCTAATGCCAATTTCAAAATTCATAAAAAGGGAAATAAAATTCAAAAGAAAAAAAAATTCAGAACCACAGTTAGAGAATGTATAAAGTTTCTCTTCATAATTGATAGGACAAGTAGACAACAAATACATGAGGTCATAGAAGATATACACAATACTATCAACCAATCTGATCTAATTGATATGTATAGAAACTAAAGCAACCAACTGCAAAATACATATATGGAACACTCACCAAGATGGAAAAAAACAAGATCTCAATAAACTTCAAAACACTAAAGCATTATGATGATGATGATGAATGTTGCTGCTATTGTTTTTATCAGTGGCAATGATAGAGTATGCTATCATGTGCTCTACCCTACATGAGCTATATCCATAGCACCCAAAATGGTCTTTTGGAGACTTTGTTCTCCAACCATATCAGAAACGATTAAAAAAATCAATTAGTAAATTAGACAAACAATCTCTAGATATTTGGAAAACTAAAACAAACAAAAAACTTCTAAATAATCCATGAGCCAAAGAAACCACAAGAAATTTAGAAAATATTTGAAATGAATAATAAAAACATCAGATTTTGAGAGAAATTTGTTACTTAAAATGTTTATACTATTTAAAAGTTTAAAATCAATTATATAAGTTTCCACCTAAGAAGTTACAAAATAACAACCCAAGTAAGGAAAGGTAATAAAGAACAGAGCAAAAACCAATGAAGTAGAAAAGAGATAACAGTAAATTAAAGCAAAAAAAGAGAAAAAAACCCCATCAAGAATACAAATAATAAATGCTGAAGAGGATGCAGGATAAAAAACCACTTTATACCATTGGTAGACTGTAACTAGTACAACCACTATGGAAATCCTGTATGCAGTTTCCTGAAAAGTCTAGAAAGAGATCCACTATCTGACCCAGCTATTTCACTCCTCAGTATTTACCCTAAAGAATTAAAGTCATCATACTACAGTGATACATGCAAACTCCTATTTATAGCAGCACTAGTCACAATAGACAAACTATGGAACCAGTCTAGGTGTCCTCCAATGGATTAAAGGATAAAGAAAACATGGTGTGTGTGTGTGTGTGTGTGTGTGTGTGTGTGTGTGTGTGTGTGTGTTGAGTTTTATTCAGCCACCAAGAAGAGTGAAATTATATCATTTAAAGGAAATGGTAAGCGAAATTAAATCAACTCAGAAAGTTGAGGATCAAATGTTTCCTCTCATGTGGAAGCTAAAGAAGAAAATGGAAAAGAAAGGTGGGGGGAATCTCATAAAAATCAAAGGAAGATCAGTAGACCAAAGGGATCTAGGGGAGGGAGGAGGGAAGGGAAAGGGAAAACACTGGGGAATGATATTGGTCAAATTTTATAGTAATATTTTGTGCATGTATGCCTATGTAACAAGGAAGTCTACTATTATGTATAATTGTAATGCAGCAATAAGAATATGAAAAAAAAAGCACACAAAAGTTAGCGATGTTAAATAAAAATAAGAAAAGCTAAAAAAATGCTGCTTGAGGGCAGGGAGGTGGGGACTTTGCCTCTAAATCTTTTTTTTTTTTTTTTTTTAACTTCTTAATTTTGAGACAGGGTCTCACTAAGTTGTCTAGGGTCTCACTAAATCGCTGAGGCTGGCCTTGAATTTGAGATCCTATTGCCTCAGCCTCCCATGGTTCTGGGATTAAAGGTGTGTGCCACCAAGGCCAAACTGCCTCTAAATCATATTCTCTTAGAAACTGGCCTAAAAATCTACATATATCATTCAGTCCTGGTGGATCTCCAAGACCAATTTTCCATTTCTTTTCAAAAGCATAGTTAAGTTAATTAAAGGGACCAATCAGAACTGGGTCATGAGATAGAGACAGAGATCTACTTTAACAGGCCCATCTTAAATCTGTCCCTCTCTCAAGAATATCTAGCAAAAAATAAAAATTAGCTAGTGATAATGCTAGTTATACCCCATTTAAGAAAATATATATGTTCTGACTCCCAACCCCAGTTAAAACCTCTCATTCATTTCTGTATGTTTGAGTTCTTTCTATAGGGTTTTTTTTCCTTCTTAAAAAGGAAACCCTCTTTTAAATGTTCATTTTAAAATTTTAACTGTGTGCTTCTGAACAGGAAAAGGGGAGGCAATTTTTAAGCATCTTATTTTAAATTCTTACTTAATTTAGAGAACAACAACTCTGAGATTCACTTTGCAGAAATACCACCATTCTAGAGTAGTTTAGGTTAGTTACATGAAATGAAATCTCCATAGCTGGCACCTTTGGCCTGAATCTCAGAGACTCTGTGGTCAATCCTATCCATAAACTAAATCAGTCCTTAGCACTTGGCCACTCTTCCATAGACCTGTAAAGCACATACAACCATGTACAGTGCCTGTCCTGCTTCTGGCCCATAAGACCATCATCATGGTTTCTCATAGGCATGAATAGTTCCTGTTGTCACTTTATTTCTGTATCCTTTTTCTACCCTTTCTACTGCCCTCATCCCTTAGGCCTCCTTTTTCTCCTCTGTATTGATTTCCTAGTCCAGTGTAATTTTTTAAATCCCTAGTTTCTTTCATCTTTTAAAAATCACTCCATTTTTGGAACAATTTGTATTACTCTAACCAATTCTCCTCCTGTCACTAAAATAGTATACCAAAAAATTAAGATGCATAATTCTTCTCTTAAAAAAAAAAGTTAGGAGGACCACAATAAAGAAATGCTTAAATACACACCTCCCCTCCAATAAAAAAACAAAACAAAACAGTAAGACTTCCACAGGTATTACTATAATCTACTTTTCCCCCTCATGATAACTAACGCCTTGGACTATCAAGGAAAAGTCACTTGATTTATAGTAAACTTCACATTATCTAGCGTAATTCTGCCAATTTGGAAGATTATCAACTACAGGTTCTTTGCTAGACACTGCACACAGAGTTTTGTTTATACGTAGACTATGTAGTGTTAATTTTGCTGGCCACCCTGCCAATGTTCCAAAGAGGTTAAAGGGAGAGATCAAAACAGACATTCCGGCATTATGAGTCACCTCAATCTCTCCACACTATACACCATGAGTAGACTCTCAAGTCTGAAAAAATGGAAATTATACACAATTTGCCTATACAACCTTTCAGATTTAGGATGAAAAACTGAGTTCAATACTTGTACTATATTAACTTTTCTAAAATAATCAGTTCCTTTCAAACCTGGTAACTTTTTGCTTATTAAAGTATTATAGTTTGAGCAAAAGTTTAGAAAAATCTCAAGGCCTGGCTGACTCTGTAGAGAAGGGGATTTCTGCAAAAATAAACTGCAATTACAATTTTTTCTTCACCCACGGATAATTCCTCCAGGGAGAGGCTTTTATCTCACTTATCTTGGTCTTCGTAGTGCCCAGCAGGGAAGAAGCCTAAAATAAATATTAAAATAAAAATAGCAGTAATCCGCACAACAAAAATTAAATATTAACTAATGAAAATTACTACCACGTCCATTCAAAGGCTGAACCCAAGTTTACTGAAGCTTAAAGTAAGACAAAATTCGTAGGTGAGTTATGAGGTTTTAGTAAGGTCTTTTCAACACCTGCTGTGGGGCTTGATCTTAAATCTGTAGGGCCCAGGTTTACTTCAATGATGGGCACAGAGTTACTGCATTTTACTGGATGCTGATTCTTGAGACCACGCATTACATTTCCTCTTCTTTACTCAAAGCTGGCATCTAATTTAAATCAATTATGGCTCATGAAACATTAAATATAGTAGAGAAAAACATAGGGATTGTTGTTGTGGCTCTACTCCCTGTGTATTCTGGAACCTCAGTTTCCCAATCGTAAAATGGGGATAACTACCCTGTGGATTTACCATAGGGGTCAAACAAGGTGAGTCACAACACTTCGCAAACTAAGAAGTACCACATTATTAGTTTATAGCTATTATACTAAATAAATAGGATAGAAGCTTCAAATGCATAAGCAAATAAACACATCTTTTACTTTTCAGCCAAGCATATTGATATTTCTTTCCAGGATCCACCAGCATAATTTTCCCCCTTCATACCTTTACTATAAAAGATGATGTTTAAATGTTATTTGTAGCACATATTAATAGATAATTTCATTAAAAATGAAAGAGCCACATAAAAAACAAAGGATCAATTCTGGCCTTTTGATGTTTTTTAAGGTCTGCCACAGAGTGTTCATGTGGGATCTTGGCCACTGTGCAACTTTAGATATTATCTGTTTGAGAGTTTAATACAGATTTTTACATTTTAAGTTGTCTGACTTCCAAGACATTTCTCAAATGGCTGCTTTGATATAAAGATGCTAGAATAACTCCCAAGACATCCCTAGGGATTAAGTGTATCTGAAGTCATGCTCATTTGCCTCAACTGCATGTATATAATACAACTCGGATATCTCAGGACAGCTGTAATTTGTAAGAAGGCAATTTACATTGACATAATGTTCAACTTTTCTGGTTGAAATAATCTAAAAGGTAACATTACATAGATATCAAATACACTTTACCAAATTAAAATACTGAGTAGTAAACTTTCCAACATATTCTAATTCTCTGCTGTACTATTATTTGCAGAGTCTAATCACAGCTATTTTCTGGGCAGTTTTGTTGTTCTGTGAGTACAAATCAACATTTCAGTGCTCAAGGGAAGAAAAGAAGTTGAACTACTTGCTTGTGTAGTTTTTGTAGCTTAGAAGCACATTGCTTTAATCATCGATGAAGATCACTTATGACAAAAAGGAGAAATTCTACTAAAGAATGCCAATTACTACAGAGTATCAAAAACAAGAACTTATAGCACATGAAGAATCCTGCTGTGAAATGCTTCAAAGATATAAAATTTAATGTGAAAGATCAAAGAGAGGAGTAAATAAATGCCTATAGTGTAACTCAAGTTTTAACTAGAAAATGGGGGGAAAAAAAATGAAGAAGTAATTTCTTTCAGAAAAGAAAAGAAATTGTCTATCGCAACAAACAAAGCAGAAGTTCTTCTAACCTATGCCCACTAAACTAAACTCCAAATTAACCAACATTTTTACTTCCTCTGTAAAACACTTTCTGATGCCAAGGGGCCACTAAATACCTACAATTACAAGGTTACTGTCTAGAATTCAAGCACCTTTGGCTCCACCAAAGTAGTTATAGTCTTATCAAGAATTACCAAGATTTAGTTGTTCTCAAACAAGTTCATGGTAGTCAAAATTATAATGGTACTTATAGTAAATATTGTATTACATGAAAATTGTTTCTATGAAAACTGAATTAAACCTCAGACCCAACAAAGCTGAGATCCCAAAATAACACTGCTACCAAATTAGACACAAGCAAGTGAAACCTAAGAGATGGGAAAGGAAGAGGGAGAAGGTGGAATTCTGCAATTTTTGCACCCATTCTTTGAAGTTTTCAATCCACAACAAAACAAAAACAAAAACCTGGAAATTGCAGATGTATCATTATTAGAACATATCCATCCATATACAAGATGAAAGATGAACTTTAATCAGTGAACCCATATATAACATAAAAACTGTGGTCAATCAGATAATATCAGCAATTAAATTTGCACATTTCAAATTACAAGTGAAATGCTAAAGGGATGTATTTTCTTATGTTTTCCACTTTAACTACCTTTTAGAAATTTCTCTTTAACAAGATTTTGAATATAAAGAACCTAGCTCTTAACAGTTGTACTCACTAATGATTTTAAACCAGAGAATTCTTAAAATCATGCCTCATGAATACACATCAAAGTTTAAAATACATTCCTTGACCTTGACCAAGGAAGTTCACAAGAAGAATTCAATCTAAGAGGAACTGCACAGAGCTATACAAGAATATTTACAGCAGTGGTTTTTAACTTTTCTGCAAGATTTTTTAATATATATGTTTAGTTGTAGATGGACACAATATCTTTGTTTATTTTTATGTGGTGCTGAGAATCGAACCCAGTGCCTTGCACATGCGAAGCAAGTGCGCTACCATTGAGCCACAGCCCCAGCTCTATAGTAGTATTTTTATATAGCAAAAAATTGGAAATAACCTATGTTAGTCCTTTTTTGTTTGTTTCTTATTACTATGAATACCTGAGGCTAGGTACTATAAAGAAAAGAGATTTATTTAGCTCACAGTTTTGGAGCTTTCTGAAAGTCCAAAGAGCATATCACCAGCTCTGGTGAGGGCTCCCTTGACTGTATGGGCCCCTCATGGCAGTTGGCACCACAATGGCAGAAGCATATGTAGGAAGAAGAGATCACATTGTCAGACAGGAAGCCAGAGATGGGAGATCAGGCTCACTTATAAAACTCTCTTTTGAGAACTAACTCATAGTCCCACAAGAACTACATTAACCACATTCCATGGGAAGGCTCCAACAACCTAAGGACCTCCCACCGGGGCCCTACCTCTTAACATTCCATAGCCTCCCACAGTACTGCACTGGGGGCTAAGCTTCCAACACATTAACCTTTGGGATACAAACCATACCCAAACCACAGCACAACTTAAATTTTTAGCAATAGAGATCGGTATGTTCGTATCTAATAAAATACTAAGCAGACAAAATTTACATCTATCTTAAACATAGAAAGATATTTAAAATATAGAGAAAAATAGATTTTAGAATTTTGAACAAATAAATACCCACTTCAATACAATGTAAATAAAAATGTTAACTGGTTATTTCTGAGAGGTAGAGTTGTATATGTTGCGCATTTTTATTATCTTGTATTCTTTTTATATTTAAGAATTGAGACAGATCATATTTTAATCTGCTAAAATCTAAAGATAATAAATTAATGAAAAACTACCAATACTGTTGGTCTTGGGCAGTGAAATGAGGAAACATGAATACAAGGATGAAATTTGCTATTGCTCTCCCACAGGACAGACCTCCTATTAAGATATGAAGACTATATCTTCAACTGTTTAATGTCTCCTACTTTTGCTTTAATCAATGAAATAAAGTAGAAAAGAACACTGCAGAATTTCCAATCCTAGGCTTTATAGCTTTCAATACTTCTTTGACTTCCTTGACAGCTCCATGAGAAGAAGTCTAAGCTGGCCACCTTGTGGATGAAGAACCATATGGAAAGCTGTCCTTGTCAACAGTCAGCACCAACTACCAGATACATGAATGAAGTTATCTTAGACAAGCCAGTCTCAAGTCCAGTTGTCAAGTGATGGCTGCCATAAAAATGACCTCAGACAAAATCAGTCAAAGAAACACTCAGCTAAATCCAATCCAAATTGTTGACCTAAGGAATCACGAGCAAATAAAAGGGCTGTTGATTTAAGCTATTACATGTTATAATGTGCCATGTAGCAAAAATGATCTCTTTATTCCTTACACAGTATCACTCTTAATATTTTGGTGATTTCTTTCTTTATTTATTTAAATGTGCAGGGACTGAACTCAGGGTTTCATGTGCTCTATCACTGAACTACTTCCTTCGGCCCCTACTATTCTTATGGACTATTTGTGCCCTAAGACAAAACTGAAATTACACTGAATGTACTAACTAGTTCTACAGTTCTGTGGTATCTTTGAAATGGGAACACATGCAGGGACTTTAGACTTTAATTCAGAAACATAAGGAGAGAATGAAACACTCGATATAAGGACACTGTGCATTCTTTATACAAAACCCCCTGTGTGTACCTGCGGATTTTTTCTTCTAAGGCCGGGGGCGTTGATATATATGATTTAATGGTTTCTTACTCCCTTGTCAATGGATGTGAAGGAACATTGCCTGGGACCCTTGCACAGGAGCAATCTAGCTATTAAAAAAAGTAAATTCAAGATCAACATCACCACCACCACCACCTTAGCACCAATAATGATGACGATAAACAGCAATATTCACTGAAGGTTTTAGCATGTGCTAACACTGGGCTAAACAATACAGCCAGCACAGAAGAGTCTTTAAGAACATCCTGGAACCAGATACACTGCTACTTCCTGTGTAACCTTGAGCAAGGCCTACACATGCTACATAAACACTCTACCACTGAGCTACATCACCAGCCTCTTGAGTTATTTCATCCTTCTAAGCTCAGTTTGCTCATATGTAAAACAGGGATAATAACAGTACCTATCTTGTCAAGTTTTCAGAATTAAAGCATTAAGAATACAACCTAGCACATAGTAAGTGGTCAATAATTATTAGCTGTGTGTATTATTAATCCACATTTTACATGGATCTCAATTCTTACATTTATTTTTATATTTTTATTTGTAGATGGACACAATAACTTTATTTATTATTATTTTTTTAAGGTGGTGCTGAGGATCAAACCCAGTCCCTCACACATGCTAGGCAAGTGCTCTATCACTGAACTACATACAGTCCCAGGCACAGTCCTTACATTTTACAGATGGAGAAGTAGGACTTGCAGAGGCTAAACAACAAGTAACATAACAAAATTCCTAACCCACATTTTTTACTGCAGTACCTAAACCCTTCCATATCATGTGACTTGACTCTGGTATTTAAAACAACCCAGGAGTGTCAACTAGATCCTAGTATCAGAGGTATGTTTTATATTTATGCAGCCTCTAGAGTCAGCTTAGTTAGAGAGCTGCACAGAAGTTTAGACTAGTCCCACCCATATACAACCACCACAATATGTCAGACACTGACACTTTGGTTTCTACAACTCTCTTAGCCAGCCATGTAGCAGGCATACAAAAAATGATAATTGACATTTTCCACAAAATACATTGTACTACCTCTTCATCACTGGCAGTCAGCTGAACTTTCCCTCTACTTCATTAATATTATGAAAATGTCCAAACACAACACAGTGTTCATTGTACTTAATTTTTTGTTAACTAAAAGCTTTTTAATGAAAAGTTATTGCTATTTTAGAAGGCAAAAGCTTTTTAAAAAGAGCTTCTAATTCTGTTATATTTTATAGATAAAACAATTATCATTTGTTAGATCTCCTTTTTACATTTTTAAATTTTTAACTTCTCTGTATGAAGATAGAAGTGAAATGGTGAGTTCAACCCACAGAATACTCGCTAAGTTTACTTCTATCTAAATTCAGCTTGGTGATTTTGAAAACAACCACTTTCCCAGACTCACAGGAAATGGTTAAGCAACCTCTGAGAAGTCATTTGTTTTAGTACCAGACAATTTTTTAAGTGAGTTATTTTCAAATAATAGTGTATCTCAAAATCACCCAAGCATTCATCAACTGAAGGATGTCTACATGATGCTACAAATTATTGCTCTACTCCAGATTTTCTTATTTCTATAAAAAGAGAAATGGCAACTCATTTTTTAAATGAATTTTTACATATTATAAGAAAATGAATTCTCAAGACTTTAAAACAAATCAGAAGATAAAAATCACTGTAGAGAACAGACAAACTGAGCAACAAAGTTCTAAGCAACAAATTCCATAGTGATCTCAGACAAAACAAAGTCTGGAAAATCGTGGGGGAAAAATGGAGTTTTAGAGAAATTTCTCATGTACTGTAGTTGCTATTTCTTTTTTCCCTGTAGCACTTGCTGATTCCTTATACTGTAAAATGAAATACTTGGGATAAAAGATGGTAATTTTTAAAAAAATTTTTTTCTAATAAGTTGTACATGACAGTAGAATGCATTTTGACACATTGTACATGGTTCAGAGTCACAATGGTCATGTAATCATACATGTATATAGGGTAATAATGTCCATCTCATTCCACTATTCTCCCCACCCCTACACCCCTCCCCTTTCCTCACTCCGCTCTGCCCAATCCAAAGTTCCTTCATTCTTTCCTACCCACCACCCCTTATAGATCAGCATCCACTTATCAGAGAAAACATTGTTCTTTGGGGATTGGCTTACTTTGCTTAGCATGATATTCTCTAGTTCTATCCATTTACCTGCAAATGCCATAATTTCATTCTTCTTTGCGGATGAGTAATATTGCATTGTGTATATATACCACAGTTTCTATATCAATTCATCTATTGAAGGGTATCTAGGTTGGTTCCACAGTTTAGCTATTGTGAATTGAGCAGCTATGAACATTGATGTAGTGGCATCTCTGTAGTATGCTGATTTTAAGTCCTTTGGGTATAGGCCAAGGAGTGGGACAGCTGGGTCAAATGGTGGTTCCATTTCAAGCTTTTCTAAGGAATCTCCATACTGCTTTCCAGAGTGGCTACACCAATTTGTTGTCCCACCAGCAATGTATGAATGTACCTTTTTCCCCATATCCTCATCAACACTTATAATTGCTTATATTCTTGGTAATTGCCATTCTGACTGGAGATGAAATCTTAGAGTAGTTTTGATTTGCATTTCTCTAATTGCTAGAGATATTGAACATTTTTTCATATTTGTTGATCAATCATATTTCTTCATCTGTGAGTGCTTGTTCAGTTCCTTAGCCCATTAGGGTTATTTGATTGGGTTATTTGTATTTTTGGTGTTATGTTTTTTGAGTTCTTTATATATCCTGGAGGTTAGTCTCTACCTTATGTGCGTGTGTTTAAGATTTTCTCCCATTTTATAGATTCTCTCTTCATATTATTGATTGTTTCTTTTGCTGAGAAGCTTTTTAGTATGAATCCATCCCATTTATCCATTCTTGGTTTTACTTTTTGTGCTTTAGGAGTCTTGTGAAGAAGTCAGGTAGTAAGCCAACTTGATGAAAATCTGGGCCTACTTTTTCTTCTATTAAGTGCAGGGTCTCTGTTCTAGTGCCTACCTTTGATCCACTTTGAGTTGACATGTGTGCAGAGTAAGAGATAGAGGTTTAATTTCATTTTGCTACATATGAATTTCCATTCAAAGCACCATTTGTTGAAGAGGCTATCTTTTCTCCAATATATGTTTTTTGCACCTTTGAAAGATTATTATTTTTTTTTTTTTCACGGTGCTGGGGATTAAACCCAGGGCCTTAGGCTTGCAAGGCAAGCAAAGCGTTCTACCAACCAGCTATATTCACAGCCCTGTAATTTTTAATATAAGAGTTTTCTGCCTCAGTGATAAAACTCTACTTACTAATTTTTTAAATATGTTTTTTATTGCAAATATTTCCGACACATTTTACTACTTTTCTGTCTCATGGAAACAATAGTCTAAACATATGTTCATCATTGTGGAAAAATCAATGACTGCACTGTCACTTGTTGGGACTTAGTTCAGTGTTCTGGCTGAAAGGGTAGGTAATGACATCCCCCAACCCCAATCTCAGAACTTGGTCAATTTGCCTAAAATGCATTTTAATTAACAACTTAAGTCATAGCAAATCATATTGCATGCATCTTATTTTGCTTTTTAAGTTTTAGTTTAGATTTATTCACTGAATGGAATTTCACTGCAGCTGTTTATTTTTCAGGGGATTTGTAAGTTCACATGAAGGCCAGTTCTGATTATGATTCACAGTATCAGACAGTAAACATTTCTTCTGCTTACAAATATTTATTTGATATAGTCAATTTTATAATCTGGGAATTAAGGTAAATTTAAAAAAGCAGCAGGATGGATTAAAAATGTGTTTAAATACACTTGAATTTTTATCCTTGATACTAGAACCATACATAAGACTTGTAATTTTAAATACACAATAAATTCTCATGACCAATTTTTTTTTATTTTCTCAGGTTCAGAAAATCCCCAAACACTCAAATTTAGTAAGATATGGAGAGTTAGCTAAAGAGTTATAACTTTAACTAAACCAGATTTTTAAAATCTAAAACTAAAACCATATTAAAACAATTATATCTATTATTTAAATCTTCAAAAGTTGTTTAAAAATCATTGTGATAGTTCTGGGTGTATAGCTCAGTAGTAGAGCACTAGTCTAGTATGCACCACTCCTTGGTTCAATACCACACAAACAAAATCATCTTGTCTAATATAAATAAATGGCTATAAAACTTTAGCAAAAGTTAAAACATACTAGCAAATGATTAAATTCGGTAAATGCAATTACATGGCTATTTTGGTGAACTGGCCAAGGATATTTTGGCAATATCATGAACCATGCCCAAATAATCCCACTCCTATCTCTCTTCCTCAATTCTACCTACAGAACACATCAACAAACACAGAGATCATTACAGTAGCTGTAAGTTAATTGTAGGGAAAAACAAAATCAATCTTGTAGAAACTCTCTGGACTCAATAAAATCACGATGGTCCTTGAAAGTAGAAGAAGGAAGCAAAATAGAGTGAAGTAATATAAAAAGGACTTGCCTTGCCTTTACCAGCTCAGAAGATGAGAAAGGAACAAGGAGCCAAGGAATGTGGGTGAAGGAAATGGATGCTACCCAGAGTCTACAGAAGAGAAGATGGCCCTGGCAACCCCTTGACTTTAGTAAAATTCATGTCAGGTATGACTTGCAAAACTATAAGATAATAAATTTGGGTTATGTTTTTTAAATTTGTGATAATTTGTTACTGTGGCAATGTAAGTCTAATAAACTGGTTCTCAGAGCACGCACATCATTCGTGGCTGGTCAGCTCCACTCCAGCACTGCAGGTTAATAAGAAATTTGCCCAAAGCCAGTCATGACATTTCCAGTTATGCTTGGTAGAGCTATTAGGCAATTCAACTAACTTATGAAACAGATGAAGAAAGCCTTTCTGAGAAAATCAGCTGAAATCTTTGGAAAGACTGAATGAAAGCAAGTCAACTAAAACTCATTGAATCAGGTATGAGACGGGAAAAAACAACATCTAGACAAATTTTGTACTCAGATTTCTTTGCAAGTGTCCGATTTTCACTTTGTCTTATGATGGATTATAGTGACAAACTTGTCTGCTTTAATTTTGTTCTGTTTCCCTTCTTTGTTTTGCCTTGGGGACAAGCTGCAGTCATAGAGTCAGTTATATGACAGGGCCACTTAGGTAAAACTGGGAGTCCCAAATTTCTTCACAAAGGAAGCAGGAAAAATAGTCCCTTCAGGCTATACAGTATGAGGGAATGCCAAGGGGGAGAGAATCAGAAAGAGGATCTCCTAACTCTATCTACTAATCCACAAAAATTACAGAAAAGTCACACATGTGCATGAGAGATCACAACCAATCAATAAAGCAAAGTATATTAGTTTCCATTGCTGGTGGAACAAATTACCACAAACTTGGGGGTGTAAAACAACATATATTCATTATTCAGTTCTGGAGGTCAGAAGTCCAAAATGAGTCTTATTAGACCAAAATCAATATGTCAACAGTGCTAAGATCCTTTAGGGGCTCTAGGGCAGAATCTATTTCCTTGTCTTTTTCAAGTTCTAGAAACTGCATTCCTTGGCTTGTGTCCCTCTCCATCTTCAAAGTCAGCTATGGCCTTTTGAGTCTTATACTACTGCAATCTGATACTGAATATTCAATCTCTCTCCACCACTTTTAAAAACCTTTACATTGGTCCTATATAGATATCCTGGATAACCTCTATTTTAATGTTAGCTGATTAGTAACTGTATCGTAACTGCAACCTTAATTCCCCTTTACCAAGTAGCCTAAAATATTTTCAGGCCCCAGGAATTAGGATGAGGACATCTTTGGGAGTCATTGTTCTGGCTATCACATAAAGGTTAAAAAGACATGAAATGAGATTAGAACTACTGTCCACAGAAGACAAAACAGAACTCAAATTTTGAACTCAAGCAGGCTGACTGCCTGCTAAAACAAAAATATCAACATTCTTCAGAGGATTAAAACAGAATCCAGAGACTACACAATATGACATTCACAATGTCCAGAATACAATCCAAAATTTACTTCACATATAAACTATTTCACTACTATTTATTATCAATGGTAAAGACAATCAATAGATAAAGGAATTTTCAAATAAATAGTTTAAAGATGTATTATAATAATGCTCTGAGATAAAGAATAACATTAAAATAAATGAGAATAAAATTCTCAGCAAAAATAAATTAAAAAACAAAAGGGAAATTTTAAGCTGAAAATGTAAAAAAAAAATCATTAAACGGCTTCAAAAGAATGGTGATGGGAAAAAAGTCAAAGATTAACAGACATTATTCAATTTGAAGATCACCTAGAAAAGAAAGATTGAGGAAAAATTGAACCTCAGGAATGTGTAGGATAATATCAAAAGGACAAATATTTATGTAGCTGGAGTTCTACAATGACAAAAATTGGGGGCAGAAAAATTATGTAAAGAAACAATGGCCCCAAACTTTTCAAAAATGGTGAAGACATAAATTTAGATATTCAAAAAGAAAAAAAAGAAAAAAGAAAAAAACTAAATATGAATAACCCCCAAGAAAATCAAACCAAAATACAAATAATCAGACCAAAGTAAAGAAAAACTAAAACATCAGCTAGAGGGGGAAAAAAAACAAAACAAAAACAAACAAACAAAAACATTGGACAGGACAGATGGCAAGGAGGTGAAGGAAAGGGGGATGTGAATGAGAAAGACAGTAAAATGAATCATACCTAAATTTTCCATGTTCATATATGACTGCACGACTAATGTAACTCCACATCATGTACAACCACAAGAATGGGAGGTTATACTCCATGTATGTATGATATGTCAAAATACATTCTACGGCCATGTATAACTAAAAAGAACAACAACAAAAAACCCTGACATATTCAAACAGTATAATAAATTCAAATTACCATGAATTTCTTAATAGAAAATTATGAAGACTCAGAAACAATGGAACAACATCTTTAGAGGTTTTATATAAAAAAGAATTATCATATTATTACTATCTCTGTATAAATGTGGATCTGGAATATTAAGAATTCTTCGGTCAATAAGATAACAAATAATCCATTTAAAAGAATGAGCAAAAAATTTGAATAGTCATTTCATAAAAGATGAACTAATGGTCAGGCATGGTGCCGTATGCCTATAACCCCAGTGGGTCAAGAAACTGAGGCAGGAGGATAGGAAGTTCAAAGCCAGCCTCAGCAACTTAGCAAAGCCCTAAACAACTCAGTGATACCTTGTCTCTAAATGAAATACAAAAAAAGGCTGGGGATGTGACTCAGTGGTTGAGTGCCCCTGGGTTTAAACCCCAATACCAAAAAAAAGAAAAAAAAGAATCATGAAAAGATAACCTCAATAGTTGTGAGGAAAATGCATATTAAAACACACGGAAATACTACTACACAACCATTAGATTACCTAAAATTATAAGATTAATCATATCAAATTAATAAGCACTCTCATATATTGCTAATAAAAATATGAAATTGCTTGAAAGTTTGACAGTTTCTTAAAAAGTCAAAACATACGGCCACCAGATGATCCAGTCAAACAATTCCCAGGTACTTCCCAAGAGAAATAAAACAAATGTCCACACAAGAACTTGACTACAGTGTTCAAAACAAAAGTTCATCAAGAGATGAACAAATTACCATATGTTTTTATAGTGGAATACTATTCAGTATTTTTAAAAAGGAACTATTATGCTGAATGAAAAAAGAAGCAGGACAAAGTGATTTATATAAAATTCATATAATTTCATTTGTATACGATTCTAAAAAACACAAAATTATCTATATTTACAGAAAGTAGACCAGTGATTGCTTAAGAATGGGGGATAAAGGGAAAGCTGGTTTTGTAAAGTCCTCCTTTTTGTTTTGCCTTAACTTCAAGTTCAGAAAATATACCACCAAGAATCAGGACTATACAACATTTCAGTACTCTGATTTTAATTATACAAAGGTCAATCTTACAGGCATATTCAATTGAATAATTATTATACATTCACATGTCAGACTCCAAGCCTTTGATCCACTATTGTTTCAGGACCTCCACATGTTCTGCTCAAAAGGATTAATGATACTTACCAAAAAAAACAGCAGAGAGAAGAGGTAATTTTCTATCAAGTTAATAGGTATTTCAAGGTATTTTGAAGGGATGGGTTAGGATGGGGGAAGTATTGAACCTCCTTTCCTAGAGTTCTAGTTCAGTCAGGGGAACCTACAGGCATATACTGGGACATGTATGTTGACATGTGATCATTTTGCCCTGTCTTATTTGGGGAAAAAGGGGAGGGAAGACAGTTTTAGGATTATTACTGATATCTTAAACTTTAAACTTCACAGCTTCAGTGATCTCTATTGTACCATACCATAACAAGATTCTACAGACTACAGAGAATCTTAATATCACTGACAACCCTGCTATGGCCAGGTTAACACTAGCAAAAATTTAATTTCTTCTGCAATGCGTCTAGTAATCAAAGACTTGACAGATACCTTAAATTATCTGGTGATCATTCCTTAACCTCAAGGATAAAAGCAAACATAAAGTGATAAACACCAGTTAGAAACTACTGCAGGTTCAGAATCAGAAATAATTTTTGCATTATGCCACACAAGTATTTTTTATATTAACTTCTGCTAACACATCTGGAAAATAAAACATCAAGCAGTTTATACAAACTAAGACAGTTCTGCTTTGCTTCTTAAAATTTTTATTTTAGTTGAAAAAGAAAATATCAAAACACAATGGGGCAAGAGAAAACTTTCAGACCAACCACCAAGACACATGAAATTCCTGGAAATGAAAAAAGCACACATTTCTACATATGGAGACATATTATTTAACCACATATTATGTCCCATAAAAATGCAGCTAATGCATGAGTGAATGTTCCTCTCCATCTCATTTTATTCTATGGGATAAATGGGACAAGAAATGGCCTTATGTGTCTGTGTGTATGAGAGAGACATGGTGGGTGACAGTAGTTGCTGGAAAGAAAAGAACTGCATTTTAAAAAGTCATAGGTGCTAATTCAACTTCTTAATTAGATTTTCTCTAGGAAAAACAGAATAAAATGACCTCTAACAACTTTGTGAGAAGACCAGTCTGTGTTTGTGCCTTACCAGCATTTCAAGCTGACAAAATGCCGATTAGAAATGTGAGGGTTCAGCCCTACAGGAGAACACCTAGTTGAAAACCAGTGTGTAGCTCAGTGTAGTACCCTCCTATCCCCACTGCCAGCCAAGTGGAAATCATATTATACCAAACTAATTACAGATGAACTGTCTGTTACATGCATGATTAAACTCCATAGGCTGATCCCATGTGACCTGCTAAGGCCCAGGGCCAAAGCTTGGGAACATGGATCAAGCTTAGTAACTTATGGCCCCAAAGAGCCCGAAAAAAAGAGGGTTAATTCTAGTTCTCTTAAAGATCTGGATCATTCTATGGTAGAGCAGGAATGGGACAAAGAACACTGTAGCATCCTGAGTCCTTAGATAAGGACAAGTATTAAAAAAAATTGAACTTAGTTATATATGTTTTTATTTCACTAAAATTAAGACAAGTCCAGAAATCACTAAAGAACTAAGAAGCTAAATGATATATCTCTACAATGTGTGAAGTGGTGGTCTGGTCATGTGGTTTGAAATGGGGCAGCTTTTTGAAAATCCTTTGTATAAACAGAAATAGGCACAAAAATCATTTTTTAAAAGATAATTAGTTAAAAGAGAACATGTGTCCTTCCTGCTTTAGAACCACCCAAGTTTAAAATAAGGGATTCTAAACTCGTCTAATAATCAAGATATCTGATAATATGGCTTCTAAGACATGCCTGGCCAGAGCATTTCTGCCTCCTGATGTACATCTATCCTGAGAAACTTGCCAACAGTTCCAACAGCCCCACTTCCTACCTGTTGTGGACATCTAGTTATTCTTCCCCAGTGAGGTTTAATGCTTAGAGTAGCAATTCCCAAGATATAGTATGGGTACCCTTGGGAAGTCCTGATACCCTCTTAGGGGGTCTTCAAAGTTAAAAGTATTTTTGGAATAACAGCATCTTATTTTATACTTTCATTCCTTTCTCTTATAAGCATATGGCAGCATTTACTGGGCTACATGACAAGGTGATACACATAGACTGAATGCAGAAGAAAATCTGAAAACCCAATTTGTCTTCTAATAAAAGCCAGATATTTGCAACAATGTAATAATACCTCCCATTTGTCTTTTTGTTTTAGAAAAGTTTTTTAATAAAAATGTTATTTATGTCAACATATAAAAGGTCTTTTATTGTTTTTAAATGAATTAATATTTAAAGTTTTTCTCAGTGTTATTTTCTAACAATAACTATCTAAAGCTGTAACTCATATAAATAAAATCTCCTAGGAGCTCACAATTAAGAATATAAAAGGGGTTGAGAAGTACAACTCTGCCTTTAAATATAAAGTAAAACTCCTAAACACCTCAGACATCTTTATTTGAGCATACCAATCTCACTGTATTGAAAAAGCATATAGAGCAAATACACAAAGTAAAGAAAATAAATATAGAAGGTCTGGATCACTCCTTGACAGGACATGAATGAGACAAGAGGTTTGGCATCATCCTGGATACCTGGGTCCAGAAAAAAATGACCATATATTCTTTGAGCATTTCCCAGCTGAAATATAAATACCAATAACAGCTTTATATGGAGAAAGACAGTCACTTTTACCCTCAAATTTCCAGAAATAAACTGTCCAAAAATGAAGTATCTTGCATAGACTTGAATTGTGTCCCTCCTTCCAATTCATTTGTTGAAATCCCCCAAATTCACCTCCCAATGTGACTATTTGGAGAGAGAGCCCTTTAAGGGTTAATGAGATCGTAAGTGCAGTACCCTAAGCCATATACGATTTGTATTCTCATAAGAAACATCAAAGTTCACACCACACATGCAAAGAAAGGGCCATATGAGGGCACACCAAGAAGGCATCTTTCACTAAAGGAGAGCCCTCACCAGAAACTTACCATGTTGGTACCTTCTGTCATTACAGCAGCCAAAGTAGGCCAATACAATACTACCAGTACTCTTCCTATACAATCTCCCCATAAATATGACAAGTAAGGAGGAGAGGAAGGTATGAAAAATTTTTAAGGGAGAAGGGAAGAGTGAATCAATGTCTTCCCAGTATCATATACCATAATTTGAGTTATGAAGTCACTAAGGTAATGTTAAAGCTTTGTTCTTCTTGCAGTGTCGTTTTATTTTTATCCTTCAACACCAAGACATTCTTTTTTTTCTTTCCCTCCTCTTTATGGTTATGCTAAAATTTGTGTTTTCATATTTTAGTTTCTGCTGCAACTAACCAATCATACTAATTCTGTTATATCACTAATAGAGAGCCCTACCTTTCAATGACCTTGCCCAATGGACAGCCAAGTCATAGCTTCAACTCCTTTACTCTTTTCAAAAGGCCACATGAAAGGTTGTATGTGACCAATTCATGTCCACTTGTGAACTCTAGGGAATATGAGAAAATTCCTTTTGAAAAGCTAAATCCAATTGGTTTGGAATTGCTTTTGTGGCTCTCCAATATAGGGCACAGTACTCCAATACAGGTCCCCCAGAAGGCCCTGAACACTGGAAGAAGAAAAACTGATTTAGCTTATGTCTCAGATTCACAAGAGCTCTCCAGATACAAAGTAAGCACCAAACAAGAAAGACAGAAAAAGGAAAATTTTGGGTCACTCTTCAATTTTGATTTAGAAAATTCTTCAGAATAAGAGCTTCTCTCCAGCCATATCATCTTTATCCTCAAATACAGACACATTGTCTTATTTACCACTGTCTCCTCCATAAAAAGCACAGTAAATACTCAATAAATGCATGCGGGAAGTTGAATAAACACTGAAGAAGATTATTTCAAAAACAATTTGGAATTACTGTATTTGCTATACAAAAGTTCACAGAAAAAGGAAACAGGCATTGAATTTGATCTTTCTTAAAAAAGAGAATGAAAGAAACCCTCCAAGTTAGCAGTACAACCAAAACAGAACTATTATTTATGAGTTATGTGAAGTAGCATTAATCTCGGATGACATTCATTAAGTATTTTATATTAAACACTATGTTAGATGCTACCTATGTAGAAAACAAAATTGTGTTTTCATCTGGTCTTGGGTGAACAAGAACGAACATCCTTTATATGGAGCCCAAAATGTAGTTCTAACCATGGAGTCCTAAATAAGTGGTACTTCTGCTTTGGTAACATACTATTTATGCTTCTTTGAACATCCCTGAGCAGAAAAGTAGATTCCAACTTATTCCTCTGGGAAAATATAATTGCTATCCTTATATTTCCCAGAATCGACTGTGGTCAAAGGTAAGGAATATTTCTATTCTGTTCTCATGCAATCCACTCATATAGCTACTAAATAATTATTTCTTATATCCTTCACCTTGCTTTTGGTCAAAATACTAGCTTTCATGTTTCATAAGTTAAAATATTACCTCTGTTGGGGCTGGTAGGGAAGGATCCAGAGACTCATGGAAGGGTAGAAGTAGGCAGATAAGTCACCACAATTCATAATAGATTCTTAGAGCCAAAAGCTGCTGCCAAATTACATTCATTGAGCAAAAACAATAATGAGGGCATCACAGTAACCAGCAAAAATACAAATTCATTAGTAAAACTAGCTCCTTTGAAGAAATATAACAACACAGATTTGAACTTAAAGACACACTCTGTTATGCGTATGTTTATTTGCATTCCTGATGCCTGTGAATTGGAACCTTGTTACCAATTAAATTTCCTTATTTTTATGTGAACACTAACCCTTTTGGTCTATTTCAACTACAACTAACAGAAAAATTACATTCAATACCTGATCTAAGATTAAAACAAGTTTGACTTCTGTAAATAATGAGGTATTACATATTACACTTGCTTGAAGGAACCAGAACAACCTACCAAGGACAAAATTAAACTGGATGTGGGAATGAAGGATTCCTCTACTCTCAGGTAACACATCCTTGAAAATGTCACACATTTATAATTGTTAGCAAATACAGAATGGAAAGAGTCCTGTATTGTTATCAAGTCTTTAGTCAAGAATTAGGATATTAGCATGTACAACCACAATAATGGGAAGTTACACTCCATGCACATATAATATGTCATAGTCTATCATGTATAACCAAAAGGAACAAATATTTTAAAAAATAATTAAGATACAATAAATACCATTTGTTCCCAAATTTTCAAAATCTCACCACATATGGTTGGAACACACCCACATGACCACGTACCTTAGATCACTATCAATATCAGAAAAAGTTTGAGCTGCTGTATATTTTAGCTTTTTAACTAAAGATCTGAAAACATCCTATGATATCCTTAAGTAAAAATCATAGAGTCAGGATTTAAATGGAGCAGTCTGAATTGTTTTTCATCATTATGCTAACTATGTCATAGTCTTACAAAATAGGTAGATTCATAGATAGATGTCCAAGATGAAAAAGAAAAGTACAAAACCAAATGTATCTGAAGGCAGAACTGTGAGATGGGACCTGTAATTCTCAGCCTGACAGTTTTCAAAAAGAGTATACTAACTTCTGAGTTCATGTTAAAAAAAAAAAAAAAAAAAAAAAATTGCTCTGCCAGAATATAAGCTTCTCAAAGGCAGGGATCCTGCTGCATTCATATTTTTATCCCATATTTAAGACCAAAGTTTGAAATAACTTAGCATACAGTAAAGGTACATTTTAACATATTTTTTTGGGAAGGGCATCACCATTTAAATACTACTATATTTCTAAAAAGAAAAACAGGCACAAGTAAAAAAAATTAAAATATTTATAAAAGGAGGCAGTTTAAAACAGTATTGAAACTGGGCATGATGGATGGTGAATTCCCAAAATCCCAGCAGTTTGGACAATCGCAAGTTCAAAGACAGCCTCAGTGATTTGGTGAAGTCCTAAGCAACTTTGTGAGACCCTGTCTCAAAATTAAAGAAGGAAAAAAAAGAGTTGGAGATGTGGTTCAGTAGTTTTCAGAGGTTGAGCACCCCTGGATTTAATCTCCAGTACCAAAAAAAAAAAAAAAAGTACTGAAGAAAATCTATATTAAAATTTCTACTCTATGCTTCTTCCCTGATCCCCATCCCCAAAACTGCCTCCCAAAAAAGAACAGTGCAAGGAAGGTTAATTTAGGTACATTTTATTTTAATCCAAGAAGACAAAAATAAGCAAAGAAGAATAAACTATTAACATGATGCAAAATGGAAGAAGTCTAATAAGGAAAAACAATGGAAAGTTTTAAAAAGAAGAAAAATTAATTAAATTTGAACTCTATTATTCTTTGGTTTCATTAAAGTAGAATTAAGCCCAAGCATTCATCTTCTAAAAACTGTTACATAGTTATGTATACATTATAAAAAATTTTAGATAAAACATATACATATATATGCATAATCTATAATGGAATTAATATAGAAGTAAGGGAAAATTAAAAATTTACTATAATGCATCACTGAGTTCTTGAAGAATAAATAGGAGTTCAAAAAACATTGTCAATGACACGAAGGGACAAAATGTGTTGCCAATGCCACAGAGGAAGGACTTCTAGTTAAAATTCTGGTTAGGACACCTCAAATACAATAAGCATTAATATACCAAGGACAATATGGTTTCCCATAGACTAAAAAACATAGCAGTTGGTACAGGAAAAGTATCTCATTGCTTTTTTTGTTTTTTTGGTATTAGGGATTGAACCCAGGGGAACTTTATCACTGAGCTACATCCCCAGCCCTTTTAATTTTGTATTTTGAGTTAGTATCTCACTAAGTTGCTCAGGGCCACACTAAGTTGCTGAGGGTTGCCCTGGAACGTGTGTCCTCCTGCCTCAGCCTCCTGAGTCACTAGGATTACAGGGGTAAGCCACCATGCCCAGTTTGCTTTGTTTATCATTATCATTATGATAATGATCAAAATCCACAGTTATGCCACTTTATTAAGGGACAGCCAATATCCTTGCTAAGAAATATCAAATACTTTAGTTTTAATTTTCTTTTCCTAGGCTAAATTATTTATGCTGTTTATGTCAAACCTGTCCCCCAAACAAATTAACAATCTTAATCTTGTAAAATAATTTTAAATCCTTCCTCTTACTATAGGTATAAAAATCCTTAATGATCCTCAGGACACTTCCTAGACAGTAACTGAAACTGTCAGCGATGCCTTACATATGCTCATTAATCTCTCAGGCAAATCTGTATACATGTAAATACCCTTGTAAAATCTAAAGGTAAAAAGTTTATTTTTAATTAATTCCATCAACTGGATATAGTTTTAAAAGAACATCTTAACCTAACATAATTCCTTATTTAAAATGAAAATATGGCATTAGGCATAATGAATATCTGTGAATTCTTTAATAGTAAACGAGGAACACTGAACAGGATCTACAAAGGAAATTTATAAGAACTCTGTAATGTATATAGAAAGCTGATGCATTAGAAAATATCTAAGTTGTTGAATACATTTTCCAAACCTGATCTCAGATGGATTTGAACAAAGAATTAGTTTACTGATTGTTCTTTGAAAAATTTTTTAATCTGACTCATCAAACCAATAAGTCAAGTTGTGAGTGTGTGTATGTATATGGCAGACTTGTCAGACTTAATCTCTATAGCAGTAAATTTCCTGTCAATTTATAAGTGAGGGTCAGTTTTCTAACTATTAACCCACTTTTTAAAAATTAGTGATAATTACTCAAAAGGCTGGGATTGTAACCACATTTTTGTATACCAAGAATCATCCTCATTTAATTCTGTGCCCAAGGAAAAGCTTCTATATATTAATTCTTCAATTCTTTATGTCAATAGTATTTCCCAAATTAACTAAAACATAACTATGTACTCCACTACAATGAACATCTAAACCTGAACAAAGCTAATCATGCTTTAGTGAAAGTGTGCTTATTTATATTTAACTCAACACACTGTATCAAATCCCCAAGTCAGACCAGACCCTGCTCTCCACATTCAATTTTTTTCTGTTCTTCCTTCAGTTGGAAATTACGAAGTCTTTCAAGCAAGAAATGACACAGAAGAGAAGTTGTTGTTTTAAAAGTAATGCATTTCTATGCAGGCATGGGGGCATACGGCTGTAATCCCAGCTACTCAGGAGGTTGAGGCAGGAGGATTATAAATTTGAGGGCAGCCTCAGCAATTTAGGGAAACCCTGTCTCAAAATAAAAAACAAAAAGTGGTTGAGCACCCATGGGTTCAATCCCCAGTAAAACACACACACACACACACACACACACACAGAACAGAGGTGGTGAGGATTAGGGATGTGACTTAGTGGTAGACAGCTTCCAGGTTTAATTCCCAGCACTACACGCAAAAAAGAAAGCAATATATTTCTTGTTCCCACTGACTAGCCCCCAATATTTCATGATCAGCCTGAGTTGTGTAACCTAATCTAGATACTGAAAGGACAATATCAATGCGCCCAAGGGCTGATGCACTTAGCATCGAAGAGCAGTTAAACCTAAGGGCATGTCAACCCAAACTCCTGCTCATGGTCTCTTGTAAGCTTGGATATACCAGTTGTTCCCACTGAGTCTCCAGGGCTGTACCAGCCTCTTTTCTTAACCATGAAGGGAGGACTTTTTGACAACTAAAAGTGGGCAAATATTACAAGATTTCTCTCTTCAAATCATACCACCAATACCAACTTAAAAAAGATCTTTTGTATCTTTAGCTCTCCCCAACCACTCCCATTAATCTCTATGCATTTTTTCTCTAAAGAACAACTTTAAATGATGTAATGCTGTTCTAGTGATGAATATTCAGACAGTTGTTTTAAATCTTACAAAGTAATAGTTTCAGATAGCTCAAAGCCTCCTCCCCACCAGAAATCTCCTCTATGACAGTGAATGATACCTAAGGCAGCTGTCTGGGAAACAGTACTGCAGAGACCTGGCCATCATTTACTGCAAGAGATAGGGAGAACACCCAACCCACAGAGGAATCCTTTTCTCACTGCATTCCCCATTCTCCTGTTCCCTTCCATGGAAGAGGCTTTACCCACGGAAACTTCTGGAAACTTCTGGAAGACCTCCTCTACTTTCTTCACCCTATATCATTGGGTTGGCCTCCCCGCTGAAGCACCCTGGAGCTGGAAAAGACTTTGGGTCCCCCAATCTAGAAGTCCAGACAGCAGACTCAAGTTCTGTTTCAGTGACAACATTCTTGAAATACGTGGAATTCCCAGGAGGACCTTCATTAAAAAATACACATAAGAAGGAAAAGAACTTCAAAGGGTCTCCTACAATTAAACTGTTTTCCATTGTTTTCTGAAACTCTCTTAGAAGCCTGAATTTTATTTGGCCTAGTTTAGATGCTAAGATTGGAATAAAAATGAAATAATAATAAAAAAAAAAAAAGGTTCATTGTTCAACCATAAACACCAGCAAAAAAGATATCAAAACCAGGTAATAAAAACAGTGAGCCACCAGGGTGGGGAAAGAAGGATGACTCTATAGTCCTCTTTGTATTCTTTTCCCTTGAAATCAAATATAAAATATTCAGGAAAGAGAACAGTCCTAACTTATAAGTAAGTATAATTCTTCTGACTAGGACAGCAAGAAAGCAGTATAATTAAATTCCTGGCAAATGTTTTCTCTCCTGCTAAAGCATACAAATGCCAGTCTTAACTTTTTCATCCCCATACTCAATTCTCTTTTATCCACCAGACCCACCAACCTCTCCTCTTCTATCCCTATCTTTCAATCCTATACAACAGTGCCTTCACTCTCCATTGCAGGCTCATTTCTAAACCAAAGACTTATAAAGCTTAATGCATGACAGTTTTAAAAAATCTTTGCCCCACAGCTTCCTCCTTTACTCCCAAATCTCCACATTCCTTTGATCTTTATTGGGGTTTCTCCTCTTAAGTTCCAGTTTTTCCTAAAGGTCTCTGAAGGATTTGAACTCTTAAAGGTGCTTCTAAGACAACCACAAATGGATTACAACAGTAGATCAGGTATTAGGGGACTCCTGAGCACCATTTTGTGGACTCGGGAATCTTAATGTTAGATTTACTGTTTAGAACACTAGGACAATGAGCAGTCTTCTCTACAAAAACCACAAGACATAAAGGCAGCTATACCACAAAAAGGGGTTCCAGAACTTCCCACCATTTCCAATCTTGGTTTCCTATGAACATTAAGAAAAGATACATACTGAGGGATTTTTAAAAAAATATAAGGAGAAGAAAAGAAAAAGACTTTTTTTCTGGCTGCTCCCATAGTATTATGAAAAGACCAAGTAATATGAGCTCAACTCCTAGCTTTTATGACATGAGATAACTGACAAAACATGGCTGCACTGTCACCTCAACTGCCAAGAACCACAGGTCTAATCTAGGTATAGTCCAAATAGTGAGGTGATCTTGGTTAAATTCTTCCATATCTCAATTTCTAATGTTTTCACAGAAAGGGTCATGACACTGCTAATAAGAATATTAGTTTCCATGGGCTGGGATTGCGGCTCAGTGTAAGAGCCCTTGCTCAGCACCACATAAAATATAAACAAATAAAATAAAGTTATTTTTTAAAAAAAGAATATTAGTTTCCTAATAAGACTAGTACATTAAATCAGCAGAAATGTGCACTTATTGGTGATAGATGCTATATAACCAGGTTAAAAAGATTTTTCTGTACATTTTTTTTTCATCACTAGAACACTGTCTTGGACTAAGCCTCATTACTTTTTTATTTCTTCTACGTTTCCATATTTTTATTGGAGCATGAAAAAAACCGGATTCTTTCATTTATCTTAGGTTAATACTGTTTGATGACAGAATTGCATTTTGGTTTGGGTTTTTTTTTTTTGTTGTTCTTGTTTGTTTTTAGGGTTTTTTGTAACTATGCCTAGCAGAAAATGTGAGTGTTCAAAAAATGGTATTTACCTGACTACCCAGGAAATCACCCCTGCTTATTTTCCATATGATAATTTCTTTATACCACTTTGAGACTGAGTTCTCAAAGACAATCTTCAAATGAGAATCACTGACTACAACCATTTCTAAAATATGCTGTTTTTTATGCTGTCTCAAGACAACTCTTAGAAATGTGTTAAGTAATAGCAAAGACTGTTTCTACCACTAAATTTCTAATGATGCTAACCCTCAATTACTATACAGTCCTATTTACCCCAAATGAAAAAACTTAGATAAAAACAGTTTAATTTATATTCCATCACACAGAGAAACTTATGAGCTTCCATTTCATTAGGTTTTCTTTCAATGCAATAATTTGTTATAGAACAATATATATACATATATGTTATATATATACACATGCATGCATATACACATACACATACATATGTATACATATAAACAAAATGTGGTAAATTCACATTTTTGAGAGATGATGCTAAAAAGGCTTTTAGGAAGATATATATACCTATGGAACAACTAAGTTATAAAATAAAAAGATGAAACCACAATTTTATACTGCTTTATAACCCACAAATGCCTAATTTGTTGCCAAGACTTTCCGTTTTAGAAATGAAAAATACTTTCAACTGGATACCAATCTGAAAATGTAAACAAAAACAACTCTTTAAAATAAGAAAATCCACCTTGTTTCATTGTACACCAGGCTACACCAATAAAGTGATTTGTGGTGATTATTTTCATATAAAAAATATAAAGCTGTTTAAATTATCTTTTCAATTCTGGGACTTCAAAATACCAATGCTTTTCTAACCTCTAGATTTGTTTCAGATCACACTATAAACTAGAAAATAGAGAAAAATATCTCCTATGTAAGAGCAGGAAATGTATTCATCAACATGTTTCCAAATCCTGAATTTGTTTCCCAAAAGCTCCCTTCTAGAGAACACTCCTGGTATCCTCAAAATGAAGTTGCTGATGTCTAGGCCCAACCTCAGAACCTGTCAATCAGATTCTGAGGGTAAACACTGGCTTTAGCATTTCTTAACATGAATGTCAGTTAGTCTGAAATATCCCAACCTTGCATGCAAATGAGAACAAAGCAGATGGACACCAAATAATTGCTTGTCTTCATTTAGTAGTACCTCTATCCAAAAAAATAATAATAATAATCAACAGAATTGCCATTGATTTTTTTGGTTGTTGTAAATAAACAAATCACTACTTCCTAAAAGTTTCACCTATACCTGCCTAATAGAATACAAGAATTATTGTGAAACCAATCTTAAATCTCTCTCCCCATAAAATAGTCACCAGAGTTCCAAAGCCAAACCAGATGTCCAGTCTTCAGCTTAACAGTCAGCAGTCCCTCCCCAAGGGCAAAGCCAAAAATATCTCCTGGGCCAAATGGGAATTCCTGACCCTAAGGTCCATCCTTATAAGCTCCTTCTGGAGACATGCATTTTAAATGGGTTGCAGTAGCATGTGACCTGAACATATTAACACAGGATATTCAACAAATGAACCCATCATCAACAGGCAGAGAGCAGAGCCCAAGAAAAAGGGCCACATCAGCAGCAACTTTTGACAGAAAATGGAGAAATGACAGAAATCTCTACTGGATATCTTGAAAGTCAGAATGACAATAGAAACTAAATTCACTTCCTTTACAAATTTATATGTCAGAGGGTAGAACTATTGAAAAGATTTTAACTGAAAGATATGTAGTCCTGAATTATTGAAGCTGTTCTTGTTAAGTTTCCACACCTCTCTATATATGGACATATGAGAAAATATAAGTGGTAAAGATTTTATTAAAAGAGGATGAACATGTAACAGAAGCCAATACCAAGCTTGATAAATCCTGCAATAATAAATTCTAAGATAATAAAATACTTTGCAAGAAAACACCCAGAATACCAAGCTTGACAAATCCTGCAATAATAAATTCTAAGATAATAAAATACTCTGCAAGAAAACACCCAGAGCGATGGCAGAATTATGTGTGCATATTTTCTGCGTTCAAAAGAATTAAGTACAAAAATAAACATATTTACCATTATGTCATGTCATGTTTGAAGACACTAAAAATCCATAACAAACCTTCAAAAGTTTTGCAGTAAACCTGAAAAGTACCTCAAATTACCAGCATCTAATTTCTTGCTGACTTTAGATGTTGTACTTTCTATTTTACCTGTTAAAGGATACTAGTTCAGGTTTCAAGGAGTGATACTACAGTAACTAAAATGATGCATTTATCAATCTATCTCCAGCATCAACTCTGAAAATGTGAATAAGAATCAGAAATCCAATTTTCTACATGAAAATTAAGTACTGCTTTTTGTTGTTGTTATTCTTTTCTCTGGGAATTTGCCAGTCCTCCCAATGTGATAATTTGCAAGTATTCACATCTAGAGTAGGATATTCTGAGGGGAGAAAATTAATTTTAAGACCTGAGAATGTACTTTAATCCTGTAGGTAAAGGTTCAGCAAAACAATTAGCACCAGTCTTGACCAAATGGGTGATTCAGTCTTGTCCCCTTTTTTTTTCAAGTAGGTGAAATTTCACATTTAAAATCCTACAAACATGGAAAATCCAAATATTCAGCCTAGAATAAAAAATAAGCCTTTGAATACTCATTTACAATGACTAAATGATCTGTATTAATACATATTTTACACTCAAGTACTAGATGGTCCCTGGTTCTTTTCTGCTCATATCTTCTTTAACTCTGAGGAACTTTACCAGACTATTCTTAGAACCTGAGCACTTACAGGTAGAACTTAAATACGAAAGAAAATTTCAAAATTAAAGTTGCCATCCTAATTAAACCGTACAGACAGAAAGATGGCAGTAGAATAAAGCAGTCTGAATTAGGGACATGGAGAATATAATGAATGGTTCTTAGTCCCATGAATGAAGTAAAGCATTCTACAACAGTCTGGCTGGGATCTGGGATATAGTGGGCAATATCTGTCTCTTGGGTGGCAATTAATTCACTCAACAAGGTAGACTATTTCTTCTATTAATGCGATACTCTATCTGAGGTAACCAATCATCCGGCAGGAAAACACGTGTCACCTAGAGAGTGAATCCCCTAATTTGAGTATGTAGGCTTCCTTATTAGCAGTTTTCCTACTTTCTATCCTAAAGGGAAATTCACAAACTCAAATGCTGCAAAATGCTTGACATCTCACTCCTGTATTGTTGACTCAGGCACTTCAGGTCCAAACAAAAGCTATTAACTAGGGTGGGATTTATTCTCCCCATTCGGTAAAAGGCCGTGGCTGTTTTCAGGTTGCAGGCTCCTGCTTTAACTCTTGCCCTACACTGTGATATCACCGTGACAGATCTTTGATATTCAATGAGTCCTTGATTGAAAAACTGATATCAGGAGTCAGTGAAAAGAAGACTGATCGCCCTGCAGAGTGCACCAGGAACAGACAGGACCTCAGCGGCACACGGCAGGGGAAAGCAAGTTTTTCCGTAAGTTTCCCTTCCTTCCACGAAATTACCCAGCCGAGCCCCGCATCCCCACCAGCCCTATTAGAAGTCACGCCTGCAACTCGCTGAAGGACAGGAGGACAGCTCCGCACGCACCGGCAGAAGTGGGGTTTGGCGGCGGCCACAGTTTAACCCTTCCTGCTTAAGAGTGGAGGCTGACACCGCCTTATACTGGGGGAAAGCCAGGATGCCAACTTTCTCGCGGCCCCCTTCTCTGCGCACAAGCCCAAACTTTGTGGTTCGCTCACCCGGCGGTGTAGCGCAGGGCTGGGTCGTGGCCGCAGCGGAGCAGGCAGCGGCGCTGACCTTCACGCCAGCACCCAGCTGCGCGCGGGCCAAACCCGCCGCCCGAGCCTCCAGCTGCCTCCCCGACCCCCTTCCACCGCCCCCCAGCCCTCGTGGGGAACCGGCACGACGGCAGCACGGCCCCTCGTGTCACTACTGTCGAAGACCCTCCGGGGCGCCGAGAGCTCTGGTCCCGAGGTCTCGCGCTGCCCACTCACCATTGGTGAAGGGCTCCATTATCCCCCCGCCGCGGCTCCTTACAGCCGGAGCGCCCAAGCTTCCTACTCCGAGAGCTAAGGCGGCCCTGCTGACTGAGCATGCCCAGCGCGGCCTAAGGGTTGCCGGGGAGGTGCCGCGTGGGGCGGCGCCGCTCCGCCGTTCCGGGTTTTCGCTTCGGCTGCAGAAAGAGCCAGGGAGGCCGGAGCCCAAAGCACCGCTCAGCCCTCGGACGACTTCAGGGAGAGGCGGGGGAAGAGCGACAGGGGCGGGGCCAACACAAGCCCCGCCCCTTCCAGAAGTGCCCGCGGCCGCTGCGCTCCCGGGAACCCGGAAGCGAGTTCACTTCTTCAGCCAACGTGGGGGCCTTCTGGGTTCTGAGCGCGGCTACACCCGCAAGGCGCCAGAAAAGCACCGCCCCGCCCCTGTGGAGCGGACATTCCAAAGACCGACAGTAAACAAAGGCAGAAGACACGCGAGAGTAAAATCAGTGCCCCACTGCGCTTTAAATCGGGGTGATGTGATGGAGAGTGAGTGAGTAGTTCATTCGGATGGTGTGGAGATGTGCGGCCTCGCTGAGGAGGTGTCACTGAAGTCGATCTGAAGGCAGAGCAGGATCCTGCGGACGAAAAGTCACTCTTCGGACCGCGAAACGTCGGTTTTCCAGGGAGACTGACTCCAGGCAACTCACTTAGAGGCCAGAGGAGCAAGTGCTGTAGATCTTTACCGCAGGGCTGCACGCCGGAAGCAGAGTGGTCCCCAGCTGGCTTGGAGACCAAAGTGAGGGCGGGGACGCACACGGACCCCACAGCGCTCCGAGTCGGGTCTGCGGGCTGGCGGCTCTGGGCGCGGCCTCTAGATGCGGGCGGATCAAAAAACCCGGCGCCGGATCGACCGGCCGGGCCTCAGGCGCCGCAGGTTGTGGGCATAGGCCCGCCTGATCTGGGCTCTAAATCGACACCTGCGGTTTCCTGGGGTGCGGTCTCTGGGGCCTTGGGCCAGGCCCCGCGGCGCTAGGCCTAAGACACTCTCTTAGTCTCTCCTGTCCCCCAACACTCGCGCCATTGTCTCCAGCCCCGAATCTCCATTGTTTCCAGTCCAAATCCGGGCAGCTCTTGTGAGCCTACAAGCAGAATCTTCAGTGGACCTGTGAACCCCGGGGAAACCGGTCTCCGCCTTCTTCCTCAGCCCTGTCTCCGAGTGCGCAGCGCCGCCACCCTCGCGACAGAGGCCTCCCCGGTTCCCAGCGCGCAGCCACCGCTCCACTCCCTCCTCCCCTCCCGCAGCTCGGGCCCCTGCAGCTACTTGGCTCCGGATACGCCTCACTGCGCCTGCCAACTGTCACACGGTCCTCTGAGGCTGTCAACAGCAGGGCGTCGGATGCAAACAGGCCTCGACGAGCGCAAACAGCCTGGGCAAACAGGGACGGAGGGCCAGGATGTTTTCCGTCCAACACCGGAATTAGAAATTGGGTTCAGATAAATGAAATCGAAATGCAATATCGTATTTTAAAATGTCAATTGTATTACATCTTTTACTTCCCACCCCTCTTTAAAACTTAAAATCAATAACAATTTTAATTAGAATAAAAGTGAAACTCCTTACCTAACTGTGGGACCTCAGCAATACATGCTCACTATGCACTGGCTACAGAGGCCTTCTAGCTGTTCTTGAAAGTCGCCAAGTTCCATCTAGCATTGTTAACCATTTCTTCTGTATACCCCTTGCAAAAGAACTAGTTGTTCTTTTTTGGTATTTTGTCTGCTGATTTCTTCTTGCCAGTTAGGTCTCAGCTCAGATATCTCTGTCTGCAAAGAACGCTGCTCTGAGCATACATTTAAAATAGCCACCGTGTGCTCTTATTCTACCCTACTTTATTTTCTTTACCACACTCATCACTGTCCAAAATGATGGTTTTGGTTCGTCGTTTAATTATTATCAATCTTCCTCTTAGGAATGCAAGTTTTTTGAGGGCTGAATGATTACCCTTTTTAGGGTCGTATCTTGATTCCTAGATAAGTATGCGATGAAAAATTGTTGAATGAGTAAGTGAATGGATACAGTGGTATTTAGAGCTATAATTCACTGCCAATGTTAAAAAAACCCATGGAGTGTTTCTATATTGAACATTTATAATTGATGTATTTGTGTTCAATACAGAGATAATATATGTATTACATGATATTTCAGAGCTCTCTTCCCACTGTGTGAAAGACAATAGCCCTTAGGGTGGACCCTGTAAGGGCACTTCACAACCAAAAATAGAAAGTGAATCACAATGGCTAGTGTATCAATGTTCAGATACTACATATTATAAGCAAAGCTGGATTTTGTTAAAATGATCTCTTACATTGCATTACTTAGATAAGGGACTCTTCTCTATATTTTAGGTCATGTCATGTTCCTTTGGAGTTATTTTTGCAGCCAACGCACTTAGTATCAGAGATATTTAAAACTCTAGCTTGTTAAACCACCTCACCTCATCTCACCTCACCCCACCTCACCCATAAGTTACAGTCTATCATTCTTTTAAGTGTGAAACATGTGGTCTTGTGTTTTGTTTTAAATACTTCAACTCTGCAGACTTGTGGTAAAAATGTTTCCCCACTGCACTAGCAAATATAGGTGGATCAAGATATCTTGGTGTGATTTGACAGAGGAACAATTTCTTTGCCCTTTCGGCCTCCTATTCTTACATACATATAAAGACATTGAGGACTCTTTAAAGACATAGGATCTTGTGAAAAAAAAAAAAAAAAAGTAAACAAAACAATATGCTTCAGTATCCTAGCCATCTCAAAAGAATAATAATGAATTTTGCTTTGTTGTGTTGTGAGCTGTTTTATATTTAATTTCACAAAAGCTTTCTGAGGAAAAAGTATTTCAGTTTCACTACTGAGACCCATTTATGTTTCTATCTCTAACCCCCCCTCCCTCACAGAACTTCCTCTTAGTTTAAGAATTCTTAATACTATTATGAAGTTACTACTCTTGATCAGAGAAGCTAGTGTGACATTATCCACTACATACATTTACCATTTTCAGAATTATTGCTTTGTACCATTAAATATTTGAATTATAAAATATAAAAAAATAACAGAAAAAAATGGGTTCCCTGAATAATAAATATTTGTTTATTTGAAAAAAAAGAACAACAAAGGGAAAATAAATTCGTATAGCCATTATGGAGAACAGCATGGAGGTTCCTCAAAACATTAAAAAATATGTAGATCTACCCTATGATTCAACTATCTCATTTTGGGTTATATATCCAAAGGAAATGGCATGTAAAAGAGATACTTCCATATCCATGTTTATTGCTGCACTATTCACAATAGCTAAGGTATGAAATCAACCTACATGCCCATTAACAGATGAACAAATAAAGAAAATATGGTATATATGCACAATAATTTAGCCACTAAAAAGAATGCTATCCTATCATTTTCTGCAAAATGGATGGAAATAGAGCACATTACGTTAAATGGAATGTCAGACATAAAAGGACAAATACTGCATGCTCTCTCTCATATGTGAATGTTTTAAAAAGTCAATTGGAATGTATAATAGTTATTACTAGAGGCTGGAAAGGGACAGGGCAGGGGGATGGAAGAAGTGGAATAATAGGAACCAAGATATCAAGATATATGGGATGGAAGTAGTGAGTTCTAGTGTTCTACAGCATAATGTGGTTACTGTAGTTCACAATAACATATTTTATGAAAAACTTGAAGAGAGGAGTTCAAAGTCTTCAAACAAAAAACAGTAATAATAAAATGGAAACATTAATTACCCTGACTTGATCAGAATACTTATAAATGTATATTGAAATCTCATGCTGTGCCTCATAAATATGTATAATTATTATATGGTAATAAAAAAATTAAAAATCTGCAGACACAGAAATGCTAACTACCCTGATTTGATCATTGAACATTGTGTATATATATATGTCAAATCATCACACTGTATCCATAAATATGTACACCTAAAATAATAATTTCTTAAAACTCTGACATCTAAATTTTTCGGCTGAAATTAAAATTTTTATATTCCATTTAAATTAATAAGACCTTAAAACTGCAAGAAAAAAACTTTTAAAAAAATTTAAAATAACTAAGCTTGACAGTTGATGAATATAGAATTTTTTTAAATCAAAATGAAAGCATTTAGTCTGCCATACATCTAAGACCTGTACATACATTGATCTGTTCACACAGATCTTTAAAATATGGGACTTAGATTAGTCACACATTTTACAGATGATGGAACTGCAGTCTAGAAAGGGTAGAGGACTTAGAGTCCAGGAAAACACATGAGCTGGAACTCAGGCCATCTGTGCTCTAAAACATTATCATGAAGTTTTCTGTTGCTTCCTTATATCTAGAAAGAATTTGAAGTGAAAGGCAATAAAGCACAAATGTTTAGAGCACAAAAGAAAGAATAATTATCCAATGATGTTCTTTTTGAATTCAAACATCAGCAAAGCAATGCAGCTAAGTAAAGGAAAAGGTTATTGTTGGGAAGGAATAGTTATATACTAGCTCAGATACTTTGTACTATGAAAACCAAAGCTCTGAACCAAACTAGTTTAAACAATAAGGACATTTATCATTTCACATAACAAGTCCAGAGACAAGACAAACTTCAGTTACAACTCCCCAACATCATAAAGAAACCAACTTCCCATTCACTGCAATCCTGCAATCTTCTGTATGAGTAATTTTCCCAAAGACTAACTACCTTGTGGTCAAAAAGGTGACTATAGCAAGGAAGAAGGAATTTTTCTCTTCATGTCTCTTTCTTAAGAACAAGAAAACTTTTCTCAAAAATCCCCATTGAAATTCTCCTGAGGTCTCATATGTTAAAACTGTGTTTTGTACATATCCAAACCAACCACTGGGAATGAAAAGGTTATCATTATTGATTTCTTAGACAAAGTCCTCTTAAAATGCTGACTTTAGAGTCACCTCCCTTATTTAATAGGAGAAGAAGGAGGGAGAATTTGAATAAATATGCTTCTCTTACTCAAAAGGGAAAAGGAAGTTAAGCAATCCAAATGTTAGGTAGGTAGTCTAAAATGTTTACTAGAGGTTGTGGACACTGACACATTTTAATATTACACTGATAATTTTTTGAAGCCCTATGATACTCACACAGGAAAAAATAAAGAGCCCATTAAATGCAATGTAATTTTCGTGTAATTCAGCAACATAACTAAGATTACAAACCAAGAAACAGTAAATTATTAAACCATGAATTTTGATCTGATATAACTACTAAAATTAAAAAACAATCTGATTTTTGCATTAGACATCTATGTTAGTTTCCTATGGCTACCATAAAAACTGCTGCAATTTGAGTAACAATGGAAATTTATGGTCTCATAATTCTAGAGGATAGAAATCCAAGATCAAGGTGTCAGCAGGGACAGGCTTCCTCTGAAGGCACTAAAGAAAGATCTGTTTCAAGCGCTCTGTCTCTCTCTCTCTCTGTCTCTCTCTCTTTCTCTCTCACTCCCCTACCCCCCCCCCCTCAGGTTCTGATAATTTCTTTACATTCTCCCTGTGTTCATATATCTATGTACAAATTTCTCCTCCTAAGGACACAAGTCAGATTAGAAGCCCATGATGTAGGATCTGACACAACCTTAAATAATTAATCTGAAACAACCCTGTTTCCAAATAAGGTCACATTCTGAGATACCGAGAACTATGAATTTAACTTACAAATTTTGGAGGACACTACTCAATTCATAACAATATGCTTGTAACAGAAATAAGATTGAGGATAAGTACCAAGATAGAATTGACTTCAAAGAATAGCATCAACCAATAAAAAAATAGGGAAAAAACAGAGTAGCATCAAGAAGTGAGAAGCAGCTGGGGGCAATGAAGCATGCCTATAATCCCAGTCACCAGGGAGACTGAGGCAGGAAGACATGAAATGAAGGCCAGGGCCAGCCTGAACAACATAGGGAGATTCTGCCAGGAAAAAAAAAAAAAAATAGTCCACGGAATGCGAGAAAATATTTGGAAAGTATATATTTCACAAAAGACTTGTTTCTAAAATGTATTTTAAAACTTTTACAGCTGCATAATAAAAGTAATCCAATTAAAAGGAGGCAAGGGTCTAAATATCATTTCTTCAAAAGGATATACAAACTATCAATATCTGCTGTTTGAGTATGTCCACCAAAGGTTCATGGGCGGGAAGCTTGCTCCCATATGGTGGTGTTAAAGTGGTGGAACACTGAAGTTTAGTGGATGATAATAAGGTCATGGTGGCTCAGTCCTCAAGAACAGATTAATGCTGTCTCATTAGAGTGGGTCAGGTCTCTTATGACTGGATTAATTCCCATATGAGCAGATTATAAAAAGAGTGAGACTAGCCCCTTCCCAGTCTCTGGCTTCCTGTCTTGCCATATCACCTCTCTCTTTCTTCTGCATGCAGCCAAATTCCCTTTCCACTTCTCTGCTATGTTTTGACACAGCCAGATGCCAGCACCATGCTCTTTGGATTCTTCAGCCATCAGAATTATGAGCTAAGTAAACTCTCTTTTAAGTTACCTACCTTCTGGTATTTTGTTATAGCAACACAAAACAGACTAAGATGCTATCATTCACCATCAAAGAAATGCAAATAAAAACCTCCATGAACTAATATTATCTCCACTAGAAAAGCTACATGTACCCACTTTACAGGACAAATGTGAGGATCAGATGAATTAAAATGCCTAGAGTATGCTTAGAACAGAGGCTGGCACAAAGTTGTCTCTAAAGATGTGATTGCTATAACTATTAAGTGTGAATTATGAGGCTTTATTACCGTGTAGTTTACATAAAAAAGTTTAGATTCACAAAATATAGTAAAGTGTACAACATATAGTGTGACAACAATGTCTAGCATGCTAATATATTCCAAAGGAATAATTGAAAATAGTGATGTCCTGAGAAATTGAAGTTTCAGTGTTGTGTTGGCATCTAAGCCCCACAACAGAAGGGGCCTCGCTAGGCTAGAGAGTGACAGGAATGGTGGGACCTGCTGCAGCCATGGAAATGAGTCCTAGGCCCCCTTCTGTGAAAGTCAGAAGGCATAAAAGATATTTTTGGAAATTATTTCTAACTGGAAATCTTGAGTGACTTGTTCTTTCAAGGGAGTTGTTTATACTCCTGAAGATTCTGATTTAGTTTTCCTTTTCCTTTATGGTATACTGAAATGGAGCTTAAGGTTTGCTCCTGTAGTATGTGTCCTTCAAATTTCTGTTTGTTTTTAGTATGAGAAGGTCCTGCAATATTTATACAGAAAATAACTCTTCACTATGATCCTTGGCCAACTCTCAACTGACTCAGGTGTTTTTTTCCTGAAAGCTGCCAACACAGGCTGTCAGTCACTCAGCGATATTTATGGAGGGCCTATGGTGTGCAGAGCACCAAAAAGAACTAAAAATAAAACAGAAGCTAAAGCTTTGCTTTTAAGGCACTTACCCTCCATTGGGCCAAGCAGGATAAGCATAGAGAATTCATACATAATGCATGATACATGACACAGATGTGTACAGTCATGTGCGAGCAGGACAAGCCTAAGAAAAATTGCTGAGTAGGCTTGTCTCTGAGTTCTAGATTTCATTTGCTAATTTTCTTCCTTACTGCCAGATGCTGCTTTACAGTCAACAAATACTATCGACTGGTGTGTATGCATGCAATACACTTGAGAAAGTGACAGATACTGCCCTCCAAACTTTCCTACCATCCAGTTCTTCTCAGGCTATTTTCCCCATTACAGAAGCCGCTCTCCAGTCCTTTCTTTCAGGTTCAGGGTCCATTTCTCAGGAGTTGTAAAGAAATAAGTGTAAATTTTTTAAAGCCACAATTAAACTTGACTAATGAAAGATATACTTCAGTATGTTACCATTTTAGTTGCCCAAAAGAAGGAATCTGTAGTGGTAAAATAGACTGGTTAAGGGAAATATATTTTAATGAAAATCCATGAGGTTTCCTTTTGTGGTCTGGCCTTTTTAGGTTTAGATTTACAAGGCCAATGCTGCTGGTGCTTTCTTTCTACATCCTCAGTGGAGAAGCCAATAGTTGGTATGTTCCTCTTGGTCTTCAAATCCAAATAACTGGGCTTTCTAGAGGTATGATTATCTGACACTAGAAGAATATGTGCTTTCCCTACTTGGTAATGACTTTTCAATAAGATAGAATTATTTTTAAAAGCCATGGTTTGATTACTAGTGTCATAACTATTATCTATAGACAAGGCACAACTAGAATAAAAATAAACAGACACAATTCTCTCAATGTTATCAGACCTCTTTTTATTAATCAACAGCTTACACATTATTGTCAAAGTAATCCTAACTCCATCCCTGAACATGTGTTAAATTGCCCAAAACATAGCGTCTCACCACTGTGAATTCTGCCTGGTTCATGTAGATTGTGCACAATTGTTTTGTATCAGATCTTTTCCTAAATCTTTGGTCTCTCTGTTTACCCCTAACCAGTTAAATAAAAGCCCTGTTTGTAAGATTCCTGTTTTTTGCTTGTGGCTCTACATCTGGAGGTACAAATAAAAAGAAGATAAAATTATATACCAGCAACCTATGCCACAGAAAAATAATTTCCTTTTTAGAAAAAGTTCCTGTACCCCATCCTGGCCTCTTTCTATTTTTCAGTTTTAAAAAATGTTTTATGTATTCTCATCCCAACTCCAACGCAAAATATTAGAAATGAGTTAGAATTCCAAATTCAGTGTATTAGACAACAGTGTTTAAAGGCAGGTACAGTTTTAAAACTAAGAAATAATGTCCTTTGTCTCTATTAAGTCTTTTCTGCCTATTAAAAAATAAGTTTGTAATTTTAGCTGAGATATTGCTTGGATGACTAGAGGAATAGTCCAGGTAGTATTAATATGGAAATTCCTCACAGAGGTATGAAATCATGAGAAATCATACTTAAAGATGGGAATTATTGAATCATGTACTGAGGATAGAAAACCAGTTTCCCAACCTTACCTGGGAGTAGGGTAGAAGATTAGAACTTTGAGGATAGAAGAATAAATTAGCAAAATATCTTGAACTTATAATTGGGAAGTAAAGTTTGCCGAAGTAAATGAAAACTGAAAATATTTTTCTATATTTTCAGCTAACTGTGCATTTCTTAGTCATTCTAACCATTTCTCCCTATGAATACTAGAAAAATTCCTGACTTAAATCCTGGACAAATTATCTGTTTTTATTGCTAACTTCCTAAGTGTGATATAGTGGTAAGAATCCCACAACCTTATTTGTGAGAAATCAGTACAACACAGTCAATGCTACAAATCAATTTACATCCTAAGGAGCCTCATATGTAAAAATGTTGAAATTTGTGTGTTGGAAAACAAATTATTATGGTTTCTGGGAATGCATTAAACTAGGCACCCTGATTGATCCTGATAAAAATAAATAGAAGTGTAAAATGAAACTATTAAAAATTTGTTTTAATGCACCAATGACCTGGAATATTAGTAAGGAATACTCATGGACCAAAATCTAACTGAAGGCAGGAAATCTGAGGGAATAAGTCAAAGACCAAGGCCAGCTTCCATCTGAGGACATCTGAAGCTTTGGTTTTTATGCTTTCAAGAATGTTGGAGGTCGATGTCAAATTCCAGGGGCTGCCCAAGTTGCGGGTGCATAACAAGAAATGAAATTCAGGTACAGTAGTATCTGTTTACAAAAGACTCAGCTAAAACTAAGGATATGTAATGATTTGAAGAAACTAGTGGCATGGCAGTACTTTACCATAGTAGTGTTACTAGGGATAAGAGATTGACATCTGGTACTGACAAGGACAGAATGTAGGGAACAAGAGGAAAGTGAATAACATCCCTTTTGGGAAAACAATTCATTAAAATCTTTCAAAATATAAGGTTATATAAAATACACATATGCTCCAACCAAGAAAAGTCTCTTCTTTCATGATTTGTTTTCCCTTTCTTCTTCAAGATTCAGATACTAGATTTTGATGAGATTAAGATATCAGGAAGCAGACAGCCCAGCCTTTATATTCAAGAAAGATTAGTTACCGGACCCCTGTGGTTATGAAAAGTCACAGATGTTGAAATTCCACATATAAAATGTATGTATACATTCTCTCATATACTTTAAATCCCTCGAGATTACTTATAATACCTAATACGGTGTAAATGCTCTATAACTAGTTGTTATACCAAGTTGCTTAGAAAATAAGAAAGAGGAAAAAAAGTTTGGACATGTTCAGTACAGACACAGTTTTTTCTCTATATATTTTCGATTCTCAGTTGAATGTAGAGCCCACTGATATGGAGGGTCAAGTGTATATGATCAGTGTAAAGTTCACAAATGTTAAAGCCATAAACCATCATATGTTGAAATGAAAAAAACAATGACACATGGTTAAATGGAAGAAAAAAGCTCACTAATGAGTTCAAGTAAGGCAAAATATGATAATTTTAAACAATCTTGTTTGGTAGAAAACTTGTGTTCAGGTGAAAAACTAGCGCCCAGGTGTATCTAGAATTATCCCTTCCAGTTTAGAGTAGAATTAAACGCAAAAGAAAAAATAAAAAACCAAAAAGGTCCTCATGAACTTCTCTCAAAAAATCAGGATCCCTTATAGTAGTTTCTGGTCAAAGATGCTTTTCTGGAATCTCAAATAAGCTCAATGGCATAGCAGGAATAAAAAGCAGATGTACACGATGTAGATTAAAAAATTATTATCGTGATACTAAGATACAGTCTTGAGGGATAATGTGCCCATTCACTCACACACAAAGCCAAAAAGGGAGCAAGCCTGGGTTTTGGGCTCCTTTGATCTGGATTCCCATTCTGAGGGGGCTGCTGAAGCCACAGAATTCTCACTGGGTCTTTCAGGGAATGAGGGAGGTCAGAGAAGTCATAACTGCTCCCCTGTCTTTTCTCCCTTGCACTCCATGTCTCATACAGGTTTAAGTATGACCTTGTATAGAACTCTTTCAAACTTATTTGTTCATCTGAGATAAAAGAAAGTAAAACCAACTTTAGCCAAGTCTGAGTTGGTCTTGGTGGCCTGGCATCCACCCTAAAGCTTTCAAAATATCACACTAACAAGTACAACACGTTTATTTAAAAAAAATGAATGTTCATCCAAACATTATTGGCACAATAATAATCATAAATGAAATAATGAAATTACTATTTTCTATACATGTTCTTAAGAACCTTAAAAATTGCATTCCACATTGTATTTAAATAAAGTAAAAAAGAGAAAAAGATTAAAAAACTTGAAAATTTACAGTAAAATTGTTACACAAAAGAAAGAAACTTACACTTTACAGAAATGTTATTGATGGCACAGTTTCACCAAAGCTCTATACATTTACTGATTAATTTACATATTGTCTTGGTGGAAAAGTATTCTATACACTTTCCTTATGCTAATATAGATACAATTCTAGAGGTGTTTATTTAGGTGTTATAAAATTGAAGGCAGGCACAGGACCAGATCAAATAGAGTCAAAGATGTTTCCATGACTTCAAGAAATGATTTGAAAACAAACAGCAAAACACGTATTGGGTCATATGATGGCCCATGGAAACTGTGTCTTATCTCTGAGCACCAAAGAAAGGTCTATGGAAGTGTATTCAACTTACATTGTAACATTCAAAATGGATTGGATGACACTCTCCTCTCCTGCCCTGTATCCCCAACTTCTCTTAATCATCCAAATAAATGTCAGATATATATTGACTCAAGTCTTCATGGAACTTTTTTGTATTTTGATACTGGTTCATGTGATCATGAGCTTAAGTCTACTAACTCTGTGTAGAGGGGTGTTTTCTTTGTTTGACCTTCTTTCTTTTTCTTTGAAACTACCTTCTTCAAAAAATTGAGAAGCATGAAGCAGTACATCTCATAGATGAAGAACTTTCCTTAGAACATGAAGGAATGATAAAACTGGGTTATAAAATATGATGATCCTTTAAATATTTACATTAAATTATAATTAATGCAAAATATACAATACAATTTAATTCTATAATTTTCCAAAGATTTATTAAAAATGCAAGTAGATTCATACCATTGACTTATTTCACTTAGCATGTTATTCTCCAATTCCATCCATTTATCTGCAAATGCCATAATATATTCTTCTTTATGGCTGAATAATATTCCAGTGTGTATATATACCACAGTTTCTTTGTCCATTCATCTGTTGAAGGGCACCTAAGTTGGTTCCACAATCTAACTATTGTGAATTGAGCTGCTATAAACATTGATGTGGCTGATGAATCTACATCGTGCACAACCATAGAAATGAAATGATGTACCCCATTTGTGTATAATAAATCAAAATGCAGTCTGTAGAAATAAAAATAAATTAAAAAATTTTAAAAATGCATCTACATGTACTGCAGTAATATGGTATCTTCTCTCCAGTGCCTCTGTGATTACAGCTCCACTTCATTAAAAGTGACTTCAAAAGCCAACCCTTGCTGGGTTCAGTGGCATATGCCTGTAATCCCATCGCCTCAGGAGGATAAAGCAGGAGGATCCCAAGTTCAAGTCCACCTCAGCAACTTAGGGAAGCCCTAGGCAAGTCAGCAAGAACTTGTCTCTAAATAAAATATTTTTAAAAAATATTTTTAGTTGCAGATGGACACAATATCTTTATTTTGTTTGTTTAGTTTTATGTGGTGTTGGGAATCAAACCCAGTGCCTCACACATGCTAGGCAAATGCTCTACCACTGAGCCACGACCCCAGCCCCTAAATAAGATATTTTTTAAAAAAGCAGGGAGGGAAGCTGGAGATGTGGCTCAGTTGTTAAGCACCCCTGAGTTCAATACAGGGTACCAAAAAACAACAAAAAAAGTCAGCCCTTGAGGCTTTTCACAAATGTGAGGTTCAAGTCAGTGGGACCCACTGGCTTCCTTGATTAAATCCTCACATTCCATTTCTAACAATCTAAGATTTGGTGACAAAGACTGGATTCTTGATGTTTACCCTTCAAGTCTATATCAGATTTTCCATGAATGGTAAAAATTAAATGAACCAGTTGAAGCTGAGTCTAAGATGGGGAGAGTGAGGAAAGACAGACCTGAGGAAAGACAGACCTGAGGAAAGACAGACCTTTGTTTTTTAATGGATTAGCTCTTTCCTTGGAGATAAAACTGGTTGGGCAAACTCCAGGACATTAAGCAAGGTTAAAAATTTTAAAACAACAACACTAAAGCAGAAAAACAGTGGCCTAGTGTAGGGCAGTGGAGAAGGCAGCATCGAGCCTAAAATATGACAGTTGCGTCCTTAAGCATATGTGTCTGATCTCCACTTATTCCCACTATTCAGATTTTTGCTTTTAAACAAACTAGTAAACTGGTCATCCCCCATCCAGCGTCATACATCTGTCAACTGAAGATGATAGCTGAGAGCAGCAGCTACGTTGGTGGCTTTTTTTTTCCTGCTTCTCTATTTGATGTGGTTTTGTTTGTTTGTGTGTTTTATTTGTTGTGTTTTAGATATACATGACAGAAGGGTATATTTTGACATATTATACACACATGGAGAGTAACCCATTCCAATTAGGATCCCATTCTTGTGGTTGAACATGATGTGGAGTTACACTATTTGTGTATTCATATATGAGCATAAGAAAGTTATGTCTGATTCATTCTATTGTCTTTCCTATTCCCACCCTCCCTCCCTTCCCTTCATTCCCCTTTGTTTGATATTTTGAGACTCCCCACTAGTTAGACAAAATGTCCAGAACTGTGCCTTGAGCTTTGCAGCTTTTTTTTTCTCACTTCATGCAGAGGAAGCCTGAGTCTGCTGTTCCCTTTCTGCTGACCATTTAAATATTAACTAGTAGCCAAGTTCTCAAAGTGGGAACATTCTTCTCCAGCCATTTAATATTTTTGGTTATGGTTTCCAGGACAATTTGAAAAATATCCAGATGTGATCCTTGGACCATAAGAGATTCAAAGAATAGTTTCACCTGAAAAAATGTGCAAGAAAAAAATTACGGGCATGGTTCATAAAAATACTATTTCTTCAAAGGATTTCAAAACAGCTGGCAAATTATATGCACACAGGTGCAAGCATTTCTCTACTAAACTGTAAAAGATTTTTTTTTTTTTGGCATAAATGTTATTTTTCTTCATCTTCAAACAATAAAGGCAAGCAGAAATTATAGATGCTTATCTCACAAGGGAGCACACTGTGGGTAATGAAGTTAAGTGATTTATTCACAGAAGTCACAGAATAAATGGTGAGCTGGAATTTTAGTTCAGGAATTCTGAATTTGCTTAAAAGACACATTTAGTATTTCTTATGAAAAGAAGATATAAAACACTCAAGTGCTTTTGAAAAGGACAAAAGTAATAGTTTTGTTGAAAACATAAATAGGTACATTTCCACATTGCAATATGCACTCCTCATCATCATACAACACTGATGAAATAATACAAAGAACTCATCTGTCAAATGAATTTTCATTTCAAATGCTATGAACACATATTTCTTAAAATATGTCAGGTTTGCATTGCATCCCTCCCATTTGCTTGTGATGTAGCATTGGAAAAACAACTTTTTTAAATAAAATGAGAACTTTAATCATATTGCACTTAAATTTATTTTCAATCCTACAATCTGCACATTTGTTGTTAGTAGTAGAAAGTCACAAACCTCACCTCTTGAAATTCATCCTTGGAAGAAAAGAGAGATGCTGTACTAGAAATGATGGTTCTCATGGCAAATGAACCCAACTCAAATCTGAAAAAGAAAGGAACCTCACATGTATAAGTAATGGATACACTGAACTTATGTTTATTATATCATATGTTATATATAAATTATGAAATATTAACAACTGTGTAAGTTTGTGTATTACAGTAAATACTATTAATTACTATAAAAATAACTCATATTCATTTGGTACAAGCCTGAAACTAAGAAATTGACAAAATTCAACATAAAATGAAAATGTTGATCTGGCATCTTTGCCAAATATGGTTAGATTTTTCAGAAATGCTTATGTTTAAATTTATGTTTATATTTAAAGCAATCTTCTCTTTATTTTTGGTTTAAGTACCCCACCAGTAAAAATTTTTGAACAAGAACTTACATATACGTATACAGATATGTATATATAAATGTATTTATATATATTTATATATATATTTTTTTCAGTGCTGAGGATCAATCCTAGGGCTTGCACATTTAGGCAAGTGCTCTACCACTGAGCTATACTCCCAGCCCCCAACATACATATTTTTATTTATGAATTATATGTTTATATTATGGTATGGTTAAAATATTTAAAATCATGTTATAAGAAACAATATAAAATATCTTTATGTAATTTATATTATATATAACTTAATATATAATTTATAAATTTAATTTATATTATATAGTTTAACAGGTTATAATAAATGACAAACTATTTAAAATATGAGATAAGAAACAATATATGTAGTGATATTTTCTTTTTGCAGTATATTCTTTTGCATACTTCCCCATTCCATTTTGGATACCATTGTATTTAAATATTATATTTATTTGGGCAAATGTTTTTTGTTTGAATTCTCATTTACAGTCACAGACTGCATTCTTCATCTCAGTTTTGTTTAGAGACTTGTACAGGTTAAAGTGATTCATGCTGAGAAAGCCCAGCACAGACAATGGCTCCAAGCCTAGGCTCTACATGTGGTCGAACAGGAGCACAATCTCCAGTTACAAAGGAAATCCACGGCATTGCAGAAAATGTCTGATCATTTTAGAGGAAGATTGACAATCAGAGAAACCCAATGGTTCATGCAGAGTCTTTAAGGAAATCTTTTTTTTTTTTTTTTTTTTTTAAAAATAGTTTCTGTTTGGAATCATGAGGACCAGTGTCTACACTCTGAAGGTCCAGGGGAGGAGTGCAAATGGGGTTTGGGTTACACAAAGCTGTCTTTGAGGACTCTGAATCTTTCATCTCTAAAAAGTAAGAGAGAAGAGGACACTGGAAAAGCTACATTAGAGATACTGATACTAAAATAAACAAAGCAAGTGACACAGCTCTCTGATTCAGGATATTTTCTATATAGCTCACAAGTGGCATTTTGGATTAGGATGGGAGGGCTGAATGCTCTAGAAGAAGGTGTGTGTGTGTGTGTGTGTGAGATGGGGAGAGAGAGAGAGAGAGAGAGAAGGAGAGAGGGGCCATCCTGTACATTATAATGAAATCTAAATTGTTCTTTCTGAGAGATAATATTTAAGCCCAGGAACAAAGTCATAAGCTCTAGTGTTCCCAAAAGTTGTGAAACTTCATAAAAAACTCAGAACCAGCATTGGAGAGGACTCCAGTTTTGGAGGGGGCCAGGGTAGATGGGTAGATGACTAGATTTAACTCAACTTATACTTGCTCCCAGCAACTCTTTGCCTGGGATGAATGAGTGAAGTGTGTTTCTTGTTCTCTTACTCTCATTTCTCTCCTTTACACCTGTACAGGATAATTGGAGTGAGTGAATTTTAAAGCCAGTAGATTTCATTGAAAAATTTGAGTGGAGATGATATGTTTTATATACTTTTATATACACTTGATTACACATGGTTTTAAGTAACAGAGACATCTTCATGAAAGAACATACATTGGACTTATACAAATACTAACTTTTTAAGGAGATCAGTCCAATTTGCTCTTACAAAATTCCAGGCTAACTGCTGACCCATTGGATTTCTGGCAATTGCATGAAGGAGAGCTGCCAAGTCCTGTGTCTTAATAACCTTTCCTTCCATTCCAAGTTCAATTAACCTAAAGAAATAAAAATCATTTGTTTTTTTCATAGTAGATAATATGTACATAGACGTTAACTTAGGCTACCAATACAATTAAAACAATAGAACAGAAAGAGGCATGATAAAACTACAATTTCCCAAAAATGATAATGAATTTTCTCCTGAATAATCATTTTAAAATTCCAATTAAACATTTACTTTTTAACAGCAGTAACTTTATTTGGTAATTATTTCAAAGATTTTTATTAGTATCTTGTATACATCTTATATGTAAGAATGTATTTTTACAATATTTTTCCTCCAAAGTGCTAAAAGTAAAGCATGCAATTTATCTAGTATCATGATTAGTAACAGAAGAATGTCTGTTTACTATTCACATTTTATCAATATATATTTTTGAAAAGTAAAGTTAGAACCATTCAAATTTGAATTCAATGATTTCTATACCTTTAAAATTGGTGGCTGCAATTTTAGTGACTTCACTGAATTTGTGTCAGCTTACTTTTAATGGTTTAGTTGATGAACTTACTTCACCAGTTTTTCCTGATGCCTGCTCGTTGATAACGCATACAGAATTTTGTTTTTCTCAGCACTTGACACTGACAGTTCATATTGCTCCAAAAGATAATTCCATCCTGCTGTCTTCTGAGCACCCACAGAATATACTATCTTTAAAACATCTGTTGGAATACTGTAATATTAAGCAAAAAAGTAAAAAAGAGTTTTATGAAATAAAAAACTTAATTTTACAATTTTAAGTTACCATAACAGATTCACTCCTGAATTATTTCCAGTACTTGGAGTATTAAAACATTTTTCTGCCAAGTTCTATGAAAACATTTTATGTAATTTTACTTTGCATATTATTATGTTTTATCTCCTACCATCAACAAAATGTTCTCAAGCAGAATAAGCATAAATTTTAACCTACTCTGAGATAAAGTAGAAGATATAAATTTGGTGTAAAATAATATAAACAAAAAGGAATAAAAAAATGAAAAAAATTAAAAAAGAAAGTCGTGAAATCAATAAATAAAAAATTTCTGATATATGAAAACACTGATTTATGCAAATTAAATCAAATCATATTAACCTTTATTGGTGCTATATGACTTTTTAAAAAATGACTACTTTATACTTTAATTTTACATTAAAAGTACTTTTTGATATCTGAGGGTTGTTTGTCAGCTCTAGGTTTAGAGAATTGTAATTTAGCATAATTGATTAGGGCCTCGTCATTTTGCAGTCTAAAATTTATAAGATGAAATGATTATTTTCTGTCCTCCTAAAGAAGACACATAATTTGGTTTTTTATTGCTTTGAAGGGTATTAACCTGTTTTAATCTAAATCGTTATATAATTTTCCACCCCAAATATAAATAGATCAACAGTAACTGGTAAATAGATGGTTCAGAAAAACTACAATACAGAGCAGTGGGGAGGGGCAGGAAATTTGTATTTGTCATGAATCAACCTTTTGGTAGGGATAGCACTATTTTCCTTATAACTTATTTAACTGTCAAAACTACCCAGTGAGAGAGGTCTTACCCTGAAATTTTAAAAGTGGAAATAATTCTTGGAAAGTTTAGAAAAATGTACACAAGGTGACATAACTATTTTGGAGACTGGATTGAAATATTACTTATACCAGTTTCTACTGTACCATGTGTACTTAAATATCCCAAGTGCCATTTGAATCATCAAATACAGATTTAAATTATAATCCACATTGCTTTGATTTTAGTGTATTTTAACTGCATACATTTTTGAAAATTAGTAGAAAACACATTATAAGTTCCTTGAAAATAGGGTAACTGGTTTTGTCACAACTTGTAATCCTTAGCTCCTACAGCAGTGCCTAGCTGGCACATAGGAGATATGCAAATAATTATACTTTGAATTCACAGACAAACAATCAATTAATCTTTGTAACAAAATTCTTCACTAAGATTTATACTAGCAGTCAAGAAGTTTAGGAAAAAACCTACAATATTTAATTATGTATTTTTTTATTATAAGCATAATAAACTTTACTCAGAATATTTTCACAGTTATGGTCAACATGTGGACAACTCATATCTACTGTGGTTGAGTTAGTTAGGATCATGGCTCTCATAACCAGCAGAAAGATGGAATAATAATATTCAATTGGTGACATTTACATTTTTCTCTCATTCATAGAACACATTCAAACAAGAACAAAAAGAAGAAAATTACAAATCAAAAAGATATTTTTAGATTTTAGACTTGAATCCAAATAAGCATAAAAGTCCAAAATGAAGAAAACATCAATTACTTTTCCTGAAAGAATTCAAGAAAGGATTTCAAGAAGCTGGCTGAGATTTAGTTTTGGGGAAAGAAATTATAATAGCATATCACAGCAATTTGGTACAGAAATTAAAAAAAAATAATATAGATTGTGTTGGACAGAATTCAAAACTCACATCAAAAAAGTATGTGGGGTCTGATAGTACCTATGAGAGTGAACACATTCTTATAAAAAAAGCACCTCCCTCTGTTTTTGAGGTTCATCAAATGATTCCTGGTTTTAATTACATGTATATCTCTCATTGTTCCTTCTAACATCTTCTCATCTTTAAACACATCACTTTTTGAGCAGGGCTCTCTCTATTTCTATTCCCTGGTTACCTTTTAGTCACCATGCCAATGTATGTTACTTCTCCCCCACAAGGAGAGAAACTTCCTTCTCACAATATCTATTGAGCACTATACTATGTGGGAGCAGGAAACAGGGTGTGTAATTCCCAGCATGTTTTTATTTTCTTTCTGTCCTAAGAGATTTTATATCTAATGTCTTCCTTGATCAAAGACTTTTACATCAAAGTGAGAAGAACAAAGAGTAGGAATGGGAAGTCTGGATCTACTTTAACTTTCCACTGGATTCCATCCACTGAGAGAAGAGCTCAGTGGCCTTCTGGATGCAGGGAGCATGGCCCAGGTCACAGGCCAGCTTCAGGAGCAGTGAACGAAGCATTCTGTCCCAGGCTGAGCCCTCGTCGCTCCAGCTTTGTGTGTCAATCATTCGCTTAAAATACCAGAGAAGGTAACGCTGCAGAAAACACGAAATGGTTTACAGAGAGGCTAAATTTAGTTGTTACCACAGCTCTTTCTCACCCACCTAAAATGTTCAACTCTGAATTTTCTGAAAAACACAGAGCTACTTATCTTCATATTTTGCTTATCTTTTTCTTACTCCCGCCTACTACACCAAAGAAACTAATTTTGGGCATTAGAAATATGGCATTTCCTATCTGAGAGGGGACCATCAATTGATCTAAAAGGGGACCATAAATTAATATAAAATCACCTTTAGTAGCAATACTTTGCCCATAGAATTGGCTCTAAGAAAGAAAAGAGGGACATCATTGGGTGCTGGGATTTGACTGCACTAGCAGCCAGTGTCCTCAGTTTCACCCTAACTTAACTCCAAGGAGGTCACACAAAATACACTGAGCCTTTTTGATCCTCCATATACCATGTATTTACTTAATACATTTTTGGAAAATAACACAAACCTTGAGGTTTTCAGAGACATCTGAAATATTCCTTCTGTCCATCATATGGTATAATGATTCTAAATAACTCAGACCTTTATGAAGTATAGGGCTGCTTGTTTCATGTTGAAGATAGCGAGTCAGGTCAAGGGCTTTGTCCAGGGTCAACCTTCCTGCACTGAGGTATAAAGCAAATGTGGGTGATTTGTCCAGATCTCAGAGTTCTTAATATTTTTAATTATTGCAGCAATGTGAAAAAGAAAGCAATTATCAGAAGTCATTTACCATAACCAGACCATTAAATTTAAATTCTAGCTCTGATATTAACTAGCTATGTGATATTGGACAAATTACCTAACTCTCTGATCTAAGCTTCCTCCCTTGTATGAAGAGAAATAATAACAGTATCTTCCTCATACATTTATTTTGAGGATTGAATTCATATTTGGAAAAAAATACTTACAATGGTGCCTAGTCCATAGCAAGAAGATAACAAATAAAATACATATATGTTAACATTAATATTTAGTACCAAATAATGACATTTTTACATATTTGTCATTTTGTAATTGTTTCATTTGTGTTTCACTTGTTCCTTTAAGCAAATTGGGAGCTTTCAGGATGTCTTTTTCTTTTTTTAATATTTGTTTTTAAGAAAATGAGAGAAAACCTGAATATATTCTCTAGCTTCACTTATCTTTAGTTACTTATTTTTAGTTGACTTTAAAAATCACTAATTTCTGAGGTCAGGCAGCTGAATAATAAATAATTACTCTCCCACTAGCTTTGCAGTAGATAACATCTCAGATATAAGGGTTTTGATGATAATGGATGCCCTGGTTACTTTTCAGGACTTGAAAACCTTTTTGTTAAAATGTCTCACTTGGGCCTGCAGCAGATGTTCTGTGGGTGACCTTTTGATGTCAAGAGGTTGAAAATTCAGCCCTCAGATCATGCTAACACTGCCATTTTCTGTACATTTGTCCCATGAAGAACGATGAAGACTGACAACACACATGGATACCACGAATTGCTCTACCTCCAAGCACCTCTCCCTACACTGAAGTACATGCTGCACTTTTATCCCATCAATATCTATAAAGGTTATCCTTGGAGAAAGGGATTTGAGACTTGGGTCTCTCACATCCACAGTTGGCCACCTTGCAAACGAACTTTCTTTGCAAAAACTCGTTTCAGTGATTTGCAGTGGGCAAAATGGTATGGGCTTGATAACAAGTCTACCAGAAAAGTAGTGATCATTGTGAACAGGACAAATAAGTGTTTTTGTCTTACTTAGTTTCTAAAGTTACGTGTCTTTTTACATTTTCTTGCAATAGAAGAACAAGCAACTGAGATGTGTTCTGCAAAGGAAATAAACCATTACATCCTCTGTCTTGGAAAGTGATTCTCACGTGTGTTTCTGTGACGCTGTGATTTACACAGGGTCCTTAAGCCGTTCTTGAGAACATTGAACTCCCAGACTAAGCACCATCATATGATGTGGAACATTCCAGAACAAAGGATGTCTCTGTTGCATATTTTATTAACATAATGCCCTACATCCTTTGACTTTGGAAATTTAAACCCATTTAAAAAGAGAGAACAGAAACTAGAAAGAAGTAAAAATAAAAAGAGCCAAGTTCTGTTGTGGCCTTATTCTTCTTAATCATAATGACATACACCTTTAAAACACATTTATGGAATTTCTTCCAAAAATTTCATCTGAAGACAGAATGCTGAACCATATGCTCTATGATTTTGAGATCTGCTGTATTTTATAAGAAACACAACCACAAAATTTCACTACTCCTTGCCACATATGTGGGTATCATCAGATATGGAGCAGCTGATACCTTAGCACCAGCAATAGAAGGAAATGGCATTCTAGGGTTGCAATTTAATGTTTGACACATTAAAAACTAGTTTGTATGTTGCTTTATTTGTTGTTGTTTTGTTTTTTTCTTTTAAGTCTACCTAATTGATTTCTTACTGAAATTAACGCCATTACTAGAACTCTTCACTTTTTTATTTGCCTACTTTTATTTATTTTAATGTTAAAATATATTTATAATAGATCACTTTATATAGTTACTGAACAAAAATCCAGGTCTTTACCTGCCCCATCCTTCAATCAATTCACAGAATGTTATCTAAATGCTAGTTTAGCTTAAGGAATATACAGTTATCTAAGCACACATTTCAATCCAACAGGAAATATCTGCATTTATTTATTTGTATTCAATTGCAGTTAGATGTGAAATGGTACCATATAGCTGAAGAGTCAATTCAGGATTTCTTTTTAAGATGGAGGATTAAAGGAAACAAATACAACTTTTTTTGTAAGAAAATAAAGTTGCGGTTTAAACAATTCCACTCTATTCGGACAAGGTACATTTCAGCAGAGCAAAAATCTAATTCAGAAAAATATCCATTTCTGGGCTAAATTCTCAAAAGTAAACATGGTCGCTGTTTATTTCTTTTACCTCTAAAATTGAAGCTTCATGAAGCAGGGAGGGCAGAAGTATATATTACAGAGAGGGAATAGCAAGTAAAAATATTTAAGATCCATTATGAGAGTTTTTAATTCTTTCCTTATAGAGTTGGCTCTCCATATCTCTGGATTTCACATCCATGTATTCAACTGTGTATTTAGAATATTTGGGGAAAACTGCTGACCATAGACTTTTTGTTACTATTCCTAAACAATACAGTGTAGCAAATTTTTACACTGATTAGATATTATAAGTAATAGGTAATTTAAAGTGTACAGGAGGATAGGCATAGGTTATATGCAGTATTTGCAAATAAAAAGGGCCTTGAGCAATTGCAAATTTTGGTATCCAGGGGGGATCCAGAAACCAGTTTTCCACAATACAGAAGGTTGACTGTACTGTCATTGTAAAAGTAATATAACAAATATAAACATATCACAAAGCAATTGGAAATTAGAAATGGGGGTAGGGGGAGACCCATAATTTCATTACCCTGTACATTCACTAATAGCATTTTATAATAATTTCTTCGGTTTTATTTTCTCCATTGACTTTTTTCTATGTATTTGCAAATAATAATACACAAATTTACATTCTGCTTTTTTCCAACTCATATTTATGTTGTCAATTTCTCTCCTATTCAACACATGATGTTTTAAACAATTCCTATTCGACAACCTCAATAATGTTAACAGCTGACATTTACTGAGCATGTACTTAATGTTTTATCTGTACTTAATGTTTTATCTAATGCAATGTACTTAATGTTTTATCTAATGCAATCCTCAAAACCATCATGTATGTTAGGCATTATTATTACTGGAGTTTTAAAATCTACAAAATTTAGGCTAAAAAGGGTAAATAATTTGCTCAAGCTGAGTTAACTAATAAGTGAAAATGTAGTAGTTATTTAACTCTTCTGTTTTATTCCAAAACTTGGACTCTTGATTTCACTAATTTGTCTACCTAATGAAGAAAACATTATTGTTTTTCCACCAATGTGTCAATAACTGTAGATCTCTCCCTGCTAAGTTTAGACTACCAATAAGTTTTTAGGTTAGAAACAGCAAAAGGAAGTTTCTCACTACTTGAAAGATGGGATTTCATTTGTAGAGTTGTCAATATTCTTCTTTTTTCCTAGTTTTAAATTTTTAATCTATCTTTTCTGCAATCTGCTCAGAGCTTCTCTAAGCAGACAAAACTCCTTCAACTAGCAATAATCTACTTCTTAGCTAGCCTATCTGCACCTGCTCTTACACATCATGGTATTTTTCCTCATCTTGGTCTCCAATGTGCGGTGCCATTATGATGTTCCTGGGACCCTTAGGGCTCAGAATTAAACCTCACATAACTGGGGAAATCTGTTATACTGAGAAGCTTCACAGAAGAGATTCCTGCTAGTTACTTTCACTAAATTTGATGTAAATAAGCATATAAGGAAATAATAAATCACACTGAATAAAATGAGGATACTACAGTAATTCTTAGAACAGGAATACTCCACCTGATCCTCATTTTTTTTCCCCCAACTAGAGATCTTGTAACCTGACTTATTCCAAATACGATTTTGTTGATGATAAATTGAAAAGGACAGAAAAAAATTTGCCTTTCCAGGATAATCTAAAGAGGAATAAATGTAAACAGCCAATTCATCTTTCATTTCCTTATCAATCTCATATTGATTTCCAGACTGTAAGTAGAAAACTGAATGAATTGTGCCCTATGCTAACTATTCATTTACAATTATAAAGGTTAATACCATATTTATACATTTTCATTTTAAAAGATTATATGGGTATTTTGTGTAACAGCTATTACCATAAACAAATTTGAGGTCAAACGTTCAAGAGATTTGAAGGTCTATCATATCTGAGGGAAAATAGCCCACCATGTGCTATTTGACACTTTGGTGCATGTGATACCACAGGTATGGCCTAAAGGTAGATCATCCATTGCAGGCTCCTTTATGATTGTTCTGTGGGAATGAAGGTCCACAGTTGCCAACTCTCATATTTAAAAGAGATTCTAGAAGTCATAATTTTTTATATAAAATTCTCCACATTTAAATATGTTGGATTAAATTTATAAGCACTTGTTGGCTAAAATCCATTTTCAGTGGGTGGACCTTGGCTAGTGGCCAGTGTTTCACCTCCATTGAATTCCATATCATATGAATGATCAATATTGAACATTTCATTCTGAAATCTAGCATATCTGATTATAGGACAATTATTTCCTGTGAAATCAGATGAAATTTGGCATTACCTAACCAGCTGAAAGGCATCATGAATCAGACCTATTCTGTCCTTAGGTCTGAGAAGCGTGTGGTTCTTATTCAGTTGAGTAATCAGTTGGTCCCATCCATGCCCCTCATAGTGAACGAGGTAGTACCCATTTGAATCCACATTGAATTTTACCCAATTGGTTTTTTCAGTTAAGTCCAGAGTATCTAAGAGGAAGAAATTGTCATAGGCATTTCATTATCAACATAGATATCAGAGACCTCTCCAAAACTATTACTTTAATACTAACACCAATAAATCAATGAGAAGACAAAGCTTTGGAAGAAACATGATGTTCATTTTTATAATCCACTGAATGGTTCATTTGGGGAAGTGACCTTATTAAATAAAAAAAAGTTAATTCACTGGAATAGTACTACTGAATTTGTTCTGGAAAATAGTCTATACAGGTCTTACAGCATGTAAGAGCCCAGTGAACCAGATGAGGACCATAATTGAAATCTATATATAATCTATAGCTTCATTTATTGGTACCTTGTCTAAAGGGTTAGTTACTGGTCATTGAAATATGTATGTAGATGTAAATTGGTGATCCATTTGTTTAATTTTTATTATGATAATAAAAGGTCTCAAGTTGAACATGATGTTATAATGGAAAAACTAAATTTTTATTGGCATTGAGAGATGAAATTAAAATTATATCATATTTTTTAATATGGCATACATTATTCTAGGTAGTAAAATTGCATTATAGGCCTTTCAACAAGTGTGTGTGGTCTAGTCCTCATTCAAAATTAGATGAGAAAATTAGAACTCAGGAGGAGTTAAGTTTCTGAAGGTCACACATCTAATAAGTGACAGAGTGAGGATCTGAATCTATGACCAACCCCAGAACAAATGCTTTTTCCTACTAAACAGCCTTGCTTCATGCGTCATCCACAAAATTGATTAGTAGGTATTAAGGAACATAAGATAGGAGTCCTCATTTCTTGATATAAATTCAAACTAACTCTAATGTTAAAAGCACAAGAGAGCTTACCACTGCATGAAAAAATCCAGCCTATCTGAAGAGTAACTTTAATGAGAATGTATCAATAAATGAGAACTTCCCTCAAACATAAATCTTTCAATATTAGACTTATTTATAATATCTTTCCTCCACAAAAACATGTATATTTTTAGCACTGAGATACCTCTTTGGCTAGTAAGTTCATTACCTGTCTTTGATTTTAGAATGTGTCTATGAATCATGTTCGAGGAACTGGTGGAGTAGGACAGTGGGATGTGCCACAGGAACCTGTATTGAAAAGTAGAGGGTCACAGAGTAAATGAACGTTCATTACAGTTTTCACGTGGTCAGACTCCAAAGAGAGTAAAAAGCACTGAAGCACCCACCCCTCACCCCTATCAGTGGCCTTGTGAAATGTTCTGGCTGTGACTAGTGTATTCTTGGGTACACAAAAATTTCTTTCATGATGATTATGTAGGAGCAGCAATATATAACTAGCTGAACTCTGCCAAAAGTACCTGTGTCATTTGCTGTCCAAATCTCACACGATAACAAAGGTTATTTTGTGCGAAGAAAAAATTACCAATCTTCTTTTTATATTTCCAAAACCTCTACAGCCTGATGTTGATTCAAATAACGAAACCAAAGCTCTAGGAAATCCTTAAGAGGTAAAGAACTCACTTAAATCTGATTTTTCACTTATCTTCTTAATCACTTCTCTAACTGCTGAGTGGCTGCAAGTCTGTGACGACCAGTTCAGAAAAGCTAAGCTCAGAGAACAGAAAAGCAGAATGGATTGGAGGTCAAGGCCTGTTACTTTTCAGTGGCCTTACCATAATAAATCACAGAAATTGACTATTTTCTAGACTAATTTTTTAGCAGCTTCTAGAATTCATTTCCTTTCTTAGATCAAGACAGCTTTAGTAATCCTACCCATGTAAAATCATGCGCTTGATAACACCAGCAGGTATAAAACAGGAAGCAATACACTAATGGGAACAAAATCTACCAAACTATGCTATGTCCATGCGTGAATATGCCAAAGTGAATCCAGCTTATATGTTTATAATGCACTACATAAAGTAATAATAATTATAGAAGGGAGATAGGTGGAGTTGAGCAAATGAATGGGGAGAGGAAGAAGGGGAAGGAAAGGGAAGAGGGCAGGTACTGGGGAATGAGATCGATCAGCTTATGTGTATGTATGAATGTGGCATAATGAATACTAGTATTATATATAACTAAAATGCACCATTAAAAAATTAAAAATAATAAACACCATGTAAAATATAAATGTATACTAGCTCTATCTAGTAAAGATTCAGAAGAAACGGCCTACATGTTAACACAGAGTACAGATGTTTAACAAACAAACCTGCCATCTTTACCTAGAAAGGTAAAATGGACAGATGAATTGCCAAGAATTAACTGATTGGGATTTGTGGATAGGTTTTGGGCATGGAGAAAGAATAGTACCTCTTGAGTTTGGATAACCATGAATCAGAGGGTAATAATTTTATAAGAATCATTTAAATATTGTTCCAGATGGAGGGAAAATACAAATCATATGTGTGTGCAGAAATATGCAGATATATACATATATATTTGTTATTCTGGGTAATCTGCGGTTTTCAACTCTCTCATGATATTTTGAAAATTTACAAAATTGTGACTCCTGCTTTCCCAACATTGAATCAGACATTAAATTTCCCAGACTGTTACTAAGTTTTAAGTTGCCTAAGCTCTGAGGTTCATACTTGAGAAGAACACACAGAAAAGGGGAAAGATAGGGGTGGGGGGAAAGGAAAAAATAACAGAATGAATCAAACAACATTACCCTATGTAAATTTATGATTACACAAATGGTATGCCTTTACACCATGTACAGAGAAATAACATGTATCCCATTTGTTTACAATAAAAAAAACCTAAAATAAATCTTGATGAAGTGAAAAATAAAAAAAGAAAAGAAAAGGGGAAAGATGTGCACACAGAGAAGCCATATGAGAATAGTTGTTGGATTGGCAATATGTAACTGATGGAACAAAAAAGAAAAATAACACATATTTTTATGTGTTATAGACCTCCCTTTTCTTCTTACACTCAGAAAAATTCTAAAATTGATTATTATACAGCTATATCCTGAGCAAAAGATAAAATAATTAGAAAAGCCAGCACAGGTTAATGTAGATTATTTCATTTTAAATTAACCTCATTAATCTTAAAGATAGGACTAATAGATCAGAGAAATGTGGATGGTATTGATGTCACTTGATTTCAGTGAAACCTTTAACAAGTTTTTGCAGGAAAGGCTGGTGAACAAGATGATAGTGTGGTTAATTGAATTTGCCTTCAGTATTATCACAAATATCATATGTTTTCAGAATACATTCATAGACTATTGCTGAAAAATAAAAGTCAACAGGAGGCTTACATCTAATTTATCACATAGGAATATCCTTTCTCTAATGATAGGAAGCTTAGCTGTCATAATTCTTAGGTGTTGGCCAGTCACTCCCAGAAGTCAGTGTAACATTATAGAAACATAACCAACTACTCTGCATCAGAACTTAGGCTCTGAAAGCAGCATGGAATTTCTAAGAATGGAACTGTCGAACAAAGCCATCTGGGCCACCTGAAGCTCTTTAAATTTGTTATCAAGGCTCATTTGGGCCTGATTTCTATAAAGAAATTGTATCCTGCAGAGCTGTCAGAGAAATTGGGAGAAAGTGAACAGAATAATGAGCAAACAGAGATGAAATAAACTAGACCCAAAGAAGAAAAGTAGCCACCTTTCCTGCAGGGCCTTCCATTCAGGGTCCTCTTTGAAAACTCCCTTCAGAAAGCGCTCCTGTTGTAGGCTGAGTGAACACCCATCTTGTTTAACCACCACCAGGGGGATTCCTTTCTGGAGAGTCCATGTAGTCATCATCTCTTTGACCTCCTTCTTTTCCTCCAGAAAGGCAAGCTGAAATGACAAGAGACTTCGGTAACTCAAGAAGAAGGGGAGATTCCAAAGGGAGATCGGAAGTTTCCATCTCCTTGAATGTCAGAAGCAAGGCTCAGGGAGGGAGACCAGTGGAGGACTCATGCCGGTATCTCAGTGTAGGCAATCCTGGTCACTGGATTGGGACAGGCCACCCCAGGGCCACCCTCTGCAGGTTTCCTGAGTGGGGGATATGCAGGGGAGTTTGCAGGATTAACTGGAAAAGCCAGCAAGGAAGCAGCTGAGACTGGAGCTTCTCTCTTGCTCCCTTTTATAAAAACAAAAAGCAAAAGGTCCCTCTCTGTTGTAATAACTGGAATGCCTGCAGAGAGGCTTAGAAGGGAAATGTCTGTCTTTAGGGGAGCTTCAAATATTCCAATAGAGGTGTACTGAATGCAGAGTGAAACCTTCAATTTCTGTGCTTCTTATATGGATTTCTGATCACTGGATGATGCTGAATCTTTCTTTAGAAACCATGACTTAGATTACCATGATTCTTAAAAGAAATAAAGAAAAGGAAAAAAAAGTTTGCTTTTCCTCCACAATGAGTTTTTCTCCCTTCTGCAGTACTTTTGTAGCATCCAAAGGTAACAAACAAATAAGATCTCAAGATAGACAGGCAGACACTATTTCCAAACCTAGTGACTTACTTGTTTTGGCATTTTTTTAGAGCCTAAGGCATGCCAGCACAGTAACAACCACTCAAAAGAATTTTGAGCTATTTTTAGTGAGCAATGTGGCTGTGGGAAAGCTGAATTAAAACAACAGAAATATAGTAATAATAGCATCAATGCCCTAAAAGGCCTGACCATTCCTTCTCCAGTAAGCTTTGTTTCCAGGAAAATTGTGGAGTCTGTCTTCCTCTCCAGTTATTTAAAGGGACAGGTGGGCCGTTCTACATGACCTACTCATTCCAGGTCAGGTGATGGATCAGCTCTTTTTTCCTCTGTACTTACTGTGTCACTTTTCACCTGGAAATCAGAATAACAAATTCCACCAGATGTAAAATCACCTTCTAAACAACTCTAGAATACAAGAAAAGAAGCACTGTCATTTTAGGAGTTGATCATTGGCTGCAAATGTGTAATAGACATGAGCAGATATTTATTAGCAAGCTATGTGAAAATAGAATGCATCTAGACATCTTGATGAACATGAAAAATTAAAACTAGGTATCTTTGTAGTGATCAAAGAATAAAAATGCACAAAAGTTATTATTTTGTGTTGTGTGTGTAATTTCCCAAAAAGTTCAATGTGGTCAATAACCATTTTAAGAAAGAATAAATTTGTTGAACTTTCCTTTGTTTTTTTTTCCATTTCCCCTGGGAAGGTATTATTTTATTTTTTCATTGTGCATTTTACTCATGCACCCATTAAGGAGGCAGTGCTGTGTAAGACTAACTTTCCCTACAATACTGCAGGTTCTTTAAGAGTGGGAGAAACATCTGCTCACTTGGATGTTTCTATGATGACTACCACAGTAGCATTCAGTGGGTGATAGTAAATTTTGAGCTGAATGAGATTGAAATGAGATTCAAGGAAATCATGAATTTGGCAAGTGACCTTTGAATATCCAGTGGTCAGTGCTCTAAGGGGAAGGGCAAATGAAAAAAATGAAATAAATAATAAGGTTCTCAAGAGCTATTAAATACACTTATGAAAAAATAACACCAAAATTCTGATTCTCAAGTTTCCAATGACATGCATTGGATTTGACTTTATGTAACACATGGTAAGATATTTTCAGAAATTTATTGTTTTCAAACCAGAATGCTATTTGGCATCAGAAGTTAGAATCTAGGACCCTTAGGAGAAAGTTGATGGTGAACTTTTCTGACAACTAAGAAGTCCCTGCGATGTAAATGAAAGAATGAATATTGAACTTCAGTCAGAAGACAAATTTTAAGTACTGACTCATGACTTCGTGACCATGGTCAGGAATTTCTTCTTTAATATTAGTATTCCCATCTCTAAAAGTGGGGTAAGTATGCCTACTTTATTTTTTAAGAAGGTTACAAGCATGAAGTGTCAAAAATTAACAAAGGAGTGTTCACAGCTGACCCAAAATAATCCTGTAATTGCTGCACAGATTTCTCCTTCAACCCCCCCATCCTTCAGGACGCACACCAAATGACAGATTCTTTTTTGCCAGAGAGAGGCTAGGCTGATTTCTACACTTGCACATACATGGCAAAAGAGGAAAAAGAGAGTGATGGGAAAGAAAAGCAACATGGTATTGACACGTTTAAGAGGAATCCTGGAGAAAGAGCATCTGGATCATTGGCAGGAAGTGATGCAACTGGATACTAAAGAACATTTTTTTAAGTATTATCAAGGACTGTGGATTTCAATACATTTCATCATTTTCAGGAAATGCAAATAAAAGGATTTCAGTTACTTCGAAAGAATTTGTGGGATTTGTTTCTTTGACCACAAAATGACATATAAATTATGATCATTTGGGATCTCTATATGGCACACACACACACCACACACACACACAATAAAGGAGAATGCACATGAAAGTGTTTTTAAACTATGAAATGCTGTGGAAAATTTCTAGCAACTTTGTTACTTCCTTAGAATGCAAATGCTTATAAAAATGAGAAGACTTCTGCGAACATGGCTTAGGTTCTTCTACCTATAGGCACAAGTTCTCCCAGTCCAATTATTCCATAATTTTTTTCTTTGCAGTAGAAAATGTAAAAAATACTTTTAAAAGTATTAGAATCATCTGAGCTGTGTTCTGCTTTGCCTTTTCTATGAGTCCCAAAGACAAAGAGATCATGAGTTATTTAATCCATTATTAACTTTATTAATCACTTTTGTATCAACAATATTCTAGGTGCCATAGTGTTGAAAAAATAGGCATTATTCATGTTCTTAAGCAAATTACTATTACTCTTTCTATATCCATATACACCAATAACAGAGAGTATTGTTGTGTGAAACAGCTCATAAATGTGTTCAACAGAGAGGCAAACCAATGAGGGCTGGAGTAATCCATAGAAGGAGGCAAATTCTCAGCTGGGTCTTGAAAGTTGCATAGCATTTAAATTGTTGTAAAAGGGAAAGTGTATTTGAGGTAGCAAGGGCACTAGAAACAAAGGTACAACAATGCAGGAATGGAGCAGGAGTTCATCAGCAGGAGAATATTAGTTTCATGCAACAAAAAACGCTTGTTGGGGAATAAAGTAGATAGGTAGAATTAAAACTTAAAAGTTGGCCAAGAAAAGTAGGTGTTACATGGCAGGGATTGTAAAGTCACCAAATATTTTGGAAGAACAGGAGATAAAAGTGTAGGGAGGAAAACCAACCACAGCAAGGTCAAAGAGAGAACCCATCTCAGGGTGGCATCCTGGTCTAGTGTGCTGCCATAGAAATTAGAAAGGAGCTGCCTACTAGAGATGCTGACAGCCTGCCAAGTAGGAAAAATGTTGTTGATTGACAACACAGCTACTTATAAACCTTTGAGATTATCCTATAACTTTTTAGATTTTACAATCTACTATAATTCAGCATAGGACTTACATTTGACAGACTGCTCCACAAGTCATCATTCTTAGCATTTTTATAGCTGAACTTCTTTAAGTAGTGAATTACACCTTCCTGGAATTTCTCCTCACCCAGAAAATCCTTGAGCATATTCAAAATGCAAGCTCCCTTTAAAAAGAAAAAAGCAGAAAGAAAAGAGATAAAGAAAAAGGTAGTATGATATGCTTTTAAAGCAAACTTAAATTTTATGGAACATGCGATGTTCAAAAATGAATAGAAAATAAAAAATTAAACAGGTAGCAGTAACCAAGCATTAATGGTTTAAATGTTGACTTTACAGTTACTTTATTTCTTCTGAAAGCAGAACTTCTACCTGCATATGACATTTTCTACCTTGTTATAAGAAACTGCATCAAACATTTCCTGTATTTGAGTAGGAGTTTCTGCTGGTTTGGAGATGGGACGGGATGAATTCAGTGAATCTCTTGTGATTACTTCATAACACACATCAAAAAAGTAGTCATCCTAAATAGGAGAGAAAACTTTTAGTTTCTAGTTGGCACTCTAATAGCAATATAAAAACACACTCAGTAAGAAGTTCTTAGAGATAAAAATTTGATCAAAATTTCTTGTAAGATGTTTCTTTCTCTTTATTTATATTCCCCTTTTGCCAATTCTCTACTTTAAAATGGTACAAATCCAACATTCCCTCAGACATTGCCTGAATGTTTACCATGTACCAAGCCCTTGAGTACAGAAATAAAAATAATGCTTTCTATTTAGTGTATACTTGTTGTGTGCTAGGACCATTATCTGCAATCCTTTCAACACTCCTGCAAGGTAAATAGAGGCATTATATGCATTTTACTAGTGAGAATGTGTGAAGTTTTGGGATTAAACTACTGATTCAGCATGTAGGAAATAACAAGAAGACCCTGACTTTGAATCCATATGTACAGGGCTAAATGTCTATCCAAAGAACCATTACTAACCCCACCTCAAGATGTGGATTTGAAAAATGATCATGTCACTACATACATTAAAAAAAAAAAAAAAAAAAGACATGCTTGCTGGATACTGTGGTGCCCACCTGTAATCCCCGCAACTCAAGAGGATCAAAAGTTCAAGACCAGCCTTTGCAATTTAATGAGACCCTGTCTCAATATTAAAATTTAAAATGTTTGAGGGTGTAAAACAAAAATAAAACAAAACCCTGCACTGCATGTTCCTCTGCACTGCAAAAAAATAAAAAAACAAAAAAACAAACAAAAAAAAAAAAACAAGTCCTTTTCTTCAAAGGACTCAAAGATAGTCCTTTGCACATTTTGGGGAAGCCCACAGGCCCTTTGGAAATGTTAGAGGAGTATGCCCCGAATCGTGTCCACTTCTGGTGATGTATCAAGAACTCTACACAGTACCCAGTAGCCATGGCAGTGCTGTTGAAGTATATGGACAGTGATATTTTCCTATATATGTTTGTGGTAGTTTGCTTTATGTTTGTTCTAGTTTGTTCTCTCTGTACTCTCCATTTGGGAGGAGGTGTTTATGCTAATTGTTTTCAACAACATTCAATGTTTCATCCAGATCTGTGATCTGTTTCACATATCAAAAACCCTGTGTTCATAAAATACATTGCTATGTAGTTTTCTCTTTAATATTCACTAAAAATTTTAATCCTAAGTCCATTATTCTTTAGGGTATATGACATGACACACAAAATTATGAACTTACAAATTGCAGTTCTGGATATGTAGCATTAACAGAGATAAGTTCCATGTATTTTGCAAAACCCTCATTAAGCCAAATATCATTCCACCATTCCATTGTAACCAGGTTGCCAAACCACTAGGAAGTAAAGATTCAATGTTATTAGAATTTAAACAATTTGAAAAAATTTAACGGTAGCAAAAAATATTATAGCTACTAACTTTTAAGAATTATTACTAATAATAATTATTACTACTACTACTAATAATAATTATTACTAATTAAGGCCTCTCCCTTATCTTTGCCACTGTTTTTTCTCTGCACAATTTCCTTCTACTGATTTCCCTGAGTTTTTCTTCTCACCACCATGTTTTTGCTTGTTTACTCTTTCTTAATTTTGTATCCTTCTTGCCCCTAATGCTCCAGTTTCCATTCTATCCATCTAACATTTCTTAGCTCTGATATAATATTGAGAAAGAGAAGGAAACATTTTTTTAGGAGTTTTTCTTTCTTGAACAATAAGAATAATCTCATCTTGTCTTTAAGATAGTGGCCACAGAAGAAATATGAGACAAAATGTCCTTGGCGAGGTCATCCTTTCATATTAAGTAGTAGGTACTTAAGAAATCATAAGAATTCATTTAGAATTCTCAGATTATTATAAAAATATTACTGATGATCAAATGTAGTCATTAACTTCTGACCTTGACTTCTACGGATTAATTTGGCCACCCAAAAGAATTTAGTTCTAAGATTTAAGATGTATATTTAAATAAAAGTGAATGATAAAATAATCTAAATAGAGATTTACTCTTGACCAATATTTCATCTGAATCATGCATTTTAAATATTTGTGTTCTTTCACATTTCATCATATTTTTATGTATTTAGCCTGTATGCACAAAACTGTGCTTCTCATATATGTATTTTAGGATTGAAATCTCCAGAAAAACCAGAAGCTTAAACAATAAGATTCTAAGACTTAGAAATGCCTTGTTACAGTTATGGTACAGAAAATGCTAGGTCTTTAGCCTCTAGAAATCTTCAGCTCTACTCCTTTTGTGACAACTCTCAGATAATTTTTCAAGTGGACATCAACCTTTCTAAGGTCATTTGTAGGAAAGGACAGGAAGTTTTCCTCAATTTGAGAATTGCTGAATATGGGGAAGCACAGATAGAAATGATTCTGATCACTTCACCAGCAAAAGTATTTTATTCATTCATTCAATAAATACCTACTGAGAATCTATTATGTTTCAGAAATACAGAGTATATACAATGCAGACACTGCCTTAATACAAATAATGGAGGTCAACCAGTAGACAAATAAATGCAGCAAAGTATTATTGGTGCTAAGATCTATGGCTTTGCTAGGGGCAGAAAAGATTACAGGATGAAATAGCCAGTTCTTTGGGGAGAACATGTAGGACACTTAGAAAATGAGTTATTTCCTGAGCTTTGCAAGTAGACCTTAGGTATGTTGGTATAAAAAAATGCAGGAGCAAAGGTGTAAGGGAGTATTCAGGAAATAATAGGTAGTCTAGGATGGCTAAAACTTTGGGTGTAGATAAGAGATGAAGCTGGAGAACTGGAGAGAGTCTGTTTCGTGGAGGCCTTGCATGTCATGCTAGGGACCCAATTGGCTTTAGGGAATCCTTTGCCATGGTTATACACAAAGGATGACATGGACATCATTGGGGAGACAAAATAATCAAGGCAAAAATCCCAGTGCCATCTGCTGCTTTAGCCCTAGATCTCTATCTCTGTGAAAGAGAAGCTGTTAAAGGATGGCCCAGAGGGAGGAGTAAGCCTCAGAAGTAGAGCTCTCAGACCATTTCCCCACAATCATTGAACAGCATTAGAAATCTCCAGACTCAGTTAAGTGCTTTAGAACTCCCAATGACTTATTATTGAAACACCTAAAATGGTCAGTGGGGAGATTCTGAACCAGAGGAAGCAGCTTACATGTTCTCAAAGTACAGCGCTCAGAGCATGGATCCCTGTGTAATGGCGATTGAGTACTTAGTTCAGTTACTCAATACCTTGTTATTATTTTGATGATCAAGGATGAAATTTAAAAGTTTTAGATAAGAGATTTTACCAGCTTCTACAATAAAATGATATCTGCCCATATGGCAACTTCCAATACCATTAATAATTTACTATATTACTTAGAGATTTTAGAAATAAAATAGAGTGGAAATGATCTCTGGTAACTATAGACCTAGTTGTACAGTTCCATACCGGTTGTAATACTTATTTTTCAGAGGTAGTAGTAATTGTCATTGTCTTTATTAATGACACATTGAGTGCTTAACGATATGATGGGCACAGACACCTTCTTTATGTATGACATTCACAAGGGTGTTATGAAGCAGGAACTATGATTAACTTCATTTCATACATCAGCTCTTGATGCAACTTCATATATACTTGAGCAACTTTATTATGGCCAAACAACCACAGGATCTAACTGAAGGGAGATTATTTGGCCCTAGGTTGCAATGCCAGGGAACCAGGAGAGATATTTTGAAAGAAGTCTTTATAAAGTTACTAATTCTGTGCTTTTTGTGTCTGCATGATTCACACCTTTTTCCCCAAAGGGTTTTTGAGGGCTTTTCCTTGAAGAGTTTAGAAGATAAATTTAGTGGTCACTCTTGTGATAAAACTTTAGTATGAGTCCCACATTCTAAAAGCTGAGTCCTCTGCTACTTGCCATATTACATTGATAATCTCCAAGTTCCCCTCTAGAGGGAAAATGCTGATTTTATGTTGTTTCAGGAATATTGGTGGTGGCCTGAATGATGCTCTTTTTGGTCTGATACAAAAAAATGTCATGAGTGTGACATACCTGGTGTGCTAGTTCATGGGCTATGACTCTCGTTACCCACAGCTTATCAGAAACAGAAGAGGTCTTGGGATCAAAAAGCAATGACGTCTCTCTATATGTAATAAGGCCCCAATTTTCCATGGCTCCAGGCTCAAAGTCAGGAATAGCAACTAAATCTAGAACATAATAATAACAATACTTGATTATTACATTTTCCTTCCTGGAAATTGATTCCTGCCCATGCATGTCATGATATTTCACTAAGTATATACAATTTTCTGAAAATATCAAAAAATATCTTAACATTGATTTGGTGTTTTGTAGTTGCACTGAAAATAATCAGTGTTCATTATCAAGTAGAATAAACTCTACCCATACATTTTTGTAGCTAAAGTAACTCGTTGACCATTGACCATTTTTTTCTGAAAGTGTTGAACTCTGAAAAAAATTTAGGTGCATTACTACCAAAAAATAATTCACTTAAAAAATGCTTATATTGTATTTTATATTAGCACAATTTAAAATTTTAAAAATAAAAGGCATCAGCTCAGCACAATGGAGTGTGCCTATAATCCCAGTGGCTTGGGAAGCTGTTGGCAGGAAGATTGCAAGTTCAAAGGCAGCCTCCGCAACTTAGCAAGACCCTAAGCAACTCAGGGAGACCCTGTCTCTAAATAAAATATTTTTTATTTGTTCTAATTAGTTATACATGATAGGAGAATGCATTTCAACTCATAGTACACAAATGGGACACAACTTTTCATTTCTCTGGTTGTACATGACACAGACTCACACCATTTGTGCAATCATACTTATAAATAGGGTAATAATGTCTGCCTCATTCCGCCATCTTTCCCATACCCTACCCCACCCCTCCTCTCACTACCCTCTGCCCAATCCAAAGTTCTTTCATTCTCCCTTACCCCCTGCCACATATGGATCAGCATCCACTTATCAGTGAAAACAGTTAGCCTTTCATATTTTGGGATTGGCTTACTTTGCTTAGCATGATATTCTCTAGTTCCATCCATTTACCTACAAATGCCATAATTTCATTTTTCTTTAAGACTGAGTAATATTCCATTGTAAATATATACACCACAGATTCTTTATCCATTCATATATGGAAGGGCATCTAGGTTGGTTCCACAGTTTAGCTATTGTGAATTGAGCTGCTATAAACATTGATGTGGCTGTATCATTGTAATATGCTGATTTTAAGTCCTTTGGGTATAGATCGAGGAGTGGGATAACTGGGGCAAATGGTGGTTCCATTCCAAGTTTTCTAAGGAATCTCCATACTGCTTTCCAGAGTGGTTGCACCAATTTGCATTCCCACCAGCAATGTACAAGTTTACCTTTTCCCCCACATCCCCACCAACATTTATTGTTGCTACTATTCTTGATAATTCCCATTCTGCCTAGAGTAAGATGAAATCTTAGTTTTGATTTGTATTTCTCTAATTGCTAGAGATGTTGAATGTTTTTTCATATATTTGTTGATCAATTGTATATCTTCTTCTGTGAAGTGTCTGCTAAGTTCCTCAGACCATTTATTGATTGGATTATTTGTGGTTTTTTGGTGTTAAGGTTTTTGAGTTCTTTATATATCCTGGAGATTAGTGCTCTATCTGATGTGTGTGTGGTAAAGATTTTCTACCATTCTGTAGGCTCTCTTTTCAAGTTATTGTTTCCTTTGCTGAGAAGAAATTTTTTAGTTTGAACCCATCCCATTTATTGATTCTTGATTTTATTTCTTGTGCTTCAGGAGTTTTGTTAAGAAAGTCAGTTTAAATAAAATGTTTTTTAAAAGGTTTGGGGATGTTGCTCAGTAGTTAAGCAGCTCTAGGTTCAATCCCCAGTGCCAAAAATAAATAAATAAATAAATGTCATCAAATAATTTCTAGTCATGTTTCAGATTCACCAAAAGATATAATGAACTATTTCTTAAAAAAAAAAAAAAAGAGTATTTTAGTTCCAGGAAAACACGTTTTAGAAACAATCTCTGTAATCAATATTTCAGTTAATACTTCAAACACATAAGGCCTCTATTATGAGCAAGTGTCCTTCAAAGGCAGCAGAAAAAGCTGTGGACATTGATTCTTGCTGACCTCAATTTTCCCTTCAACATTAATATTTCCTCTACCTCTTAAGAAAGTCTCAGGAGTGGATGGAGAAGTGAAATCTAATCTTTAAGCAACTCATGTAAGATTTACATTAACCTACATTATATGCATCCATGTTTACGTGTATATGTATATCCTTTGCCAATGACTTCAGGTAAGTTAAGAAATTTTTGGCTAACATTTAATCTTAATATCTGCTAGGTCATGTTGAAGAAATACTGGTTGACTGAAAAGGAAGAAAATTTTTTTTAAAAGTTTGGACTAAATCAAGTCAGTTGGCTTATAATTACATTGTCTGGAGATAATACTGGTTAATTCTAGTGGATAAAAAACAAGTGTTTGTAACCCATTTAAAAACTAAATAAGCACTAATAAAGATCAATATGCATTAGCACTTCAAATGTGAGAACAACTCCTTTTCTACATTGTACTGATGATTTTATATCAGTTGGATTATTTCCCATAGCCATTAGAAGGGTTTGTGTCAGCTTCCCCTTCTTAAGTTGTGTGCTTCTGTCAGTTTTAATAGATGTTTCATGTGATCTCAAGGTTGTGTGTTTAGCATAAGATTGTCAATGGCTGTTATTAGTCCTTCCTGATTTTTACCTAAAAGATAGTGGTGGGCTATGAGTAAATTGAATTTAGTATTGCTGTAATAAGGGTAGCTAGAACCAGCACCATAACAATACAGTGAGACTCTGGAACCATACAAGTAAGTGCCCAGAGATGTCTTTAATGGTGAATTTTAACTTCTCTAAAGAAAGTTTCATTGGAGTTATCAGGGGAGAAGGTAGAAGAGATATGATGAGGAGTATGTCCTCGTGTCCAAAAGGAAAAAAAAAAAATGTTTTACCACTGTCAGAAACTATAAAAATTAATCTACATAAATTATGGTGAAACTTAATTCACATTTTTTTCTTTCTCTTTTGGTACCAGGGATTGAACCCAGAGGTAGTCAACCACTGAGCCACATCCCCAAGCCCTTTTCATTTTTTATTTTGAAACAGGTCTCTTTAAGTTTCTGAGGACCTCACTAAGTTGCTGAGGTTGGCTTTAAACTTGTGATCCTCCCATCTTCCTGCCTCAGCCTCCCAAGCAACTGGTATTACAGGAGTGCACTACTGCACCTAGCTAATTCACAGTTTTTATGTGCTTTGCATATTATAAAAATGTATATTTATTTATGTTTATTTTATTTATTCATTTATTTTTGGTATTAGAAATCGAACCCAAGGTGCTCTACCACTGAGCTATATCCATAGACCTTTTTTTTTGTTTTTTTTTTACTTTGAACCTGGGTCTTGCTAAGTTGCTGAGGCTAGCCTTGAATTTATAATCCTCCTGTCTTTTGAGCTGCTGTGATTATTGCCATGCGTCTGGCTGCAATTTTTATTTTTTAAGATAGGAAATTAAAACCAAGGTATATTATAAGTATTATCCCATGTAAAGACCTACTAATACACCCAAATTAAATTTTCTGTTCTTCCCAATTTTTAAAAATCTTTGCCATAGTCTTATCTTCTAATTTCAATGATCAAATGGATAATATTTGGAAGGGCAATTTTTAGTTCTTTGGTTACATAAAATGACTTTTAGAAAAGATTGCTGATCTTATACAAATATAGTATAGATAATATTCCAGAAAAATCATGCAATTCTAATATTCAATGAACATTGACCTTAAACCTGATGAAGTAAAATAAAAATGATCCATTCTACTTGGGTTCTCATAAGTACTATAATTTCTCTTTTCTTCTTCTATTTTTTACTTTTTGAATGTTTTCTTTCTTTCTTTTTCCTCTAATACATTGGTGCATTAAAGTTATACCTAATAGTGGGATTTGTTGTTACCTATGTGTACATGCAAATAACAAAATTTGGTCAATTTCATTTCCCAGTACTGCATTTCCCATTCTCAAGGAACATCTCTGTAGAACACAATTTATCCTTCCTGGACTAACTGAATCTTCAATGTTCATTTAGATCACATATAAACAGGGATGAAATCAAAGCAAGTCCTATGAACAAATATGAGGGCAATGATGTAGACTATGACATACCCAGTTTGGGGAGTGGATAGTTGATATCAAAGTACTTTTCATAAAAATCAAGTAGCTTCAGTGATGCTTGCAAAGCATAATGCATTTGATTCCATTTGTCCGGGGATGCATAGATGGACACCTGGGAAATGTTAATCAGAAGTGGTCTTTTAGTCACAGCTCTTGGGCACAACTCCATTCCTGACAACTTTTACCCACAGAAAGACAAACTGAATTTTTCAGGAAAGTATTGAGACACCTTTAGCATGTTATCAATAAGATAATGCTCAGTGGTCGAGTGTCACTGAGTTCAATCCTTGGTACCCACCCCTGGCCAAAAAAGATATAAGATGTTCTATGAAGTATTAAAACAAAAAGCAAAAGTCAGTTTTGAAAATTATAAACAACCCTGCATTTTCTGATACAATCAACTCCCTGAGTGTTGATCTATAAATTACAAGCTATATTAACCCATTATGAGAACCCACTTGAGTATATCATATCAGTAATGATATACTCTGGCACTTGAAACCAGTATTCCAAAATTATAGTTATAAATAGAATTTAATTAAAACATAGATCCCATTCCTATGTGGGAAAACCTTCAAGAACTCAAAGATTACACCCGTATCCCTTGTCTAGCTTATTTTAAACCCAAAAATGTCTAAGTATATTCAATAACTCCCCCAAAGTAACTAACAGTTAAGTAGAAAAAACAAAATTAGATTCCAATTTTCTTAGCTTCCAAGTATAGGGCTATTAGGGCTATTTTCATTTCATGACCTGCTTTTGTGCTCTAAATTAACTGAAGTCCCTCAGAACTTTCATGCAGGGGATATGCAAATAGTTACTTTTTTTGTTTTTTGATGATGATTTGCCAGGTACTGTGCTAAATCTAAGTTTTACATGTAAAATCTAATTTAATACTCACACACCCCTCCTGTGAAGTAATGTTATTATCTTTATTTTACAGATGAAACAAAGGAAACAAAATACATGGAGGTTAAATACCATGTTCCAAATCACGCAGGTAGAAAGTTGTACATCTAGGCTGTGAATCCAAGAAAGCTGACAGAAACAGGTCCCTCTAAAGTGAAGTGCCACTGGGTACAGTGGCTCACGCCGATAATTCCAGCCACTCAGGAGGCTGAGGCAGGAGGATGGCAAGTTCAAAGTCAGCCTCAGCAAAAGTGAGGTGCTAAGCAACTCAGTGAGACCCTGTCTCTAAATAAAACACAAAATAGGACTGGCATGTGACTCAGTGGTCAAGTGCCCCTGAGTTCAATCCCCAGTACCAATAAAACAACAACAACAACAACAAAAAAAAAAACCTAAATAAAATGAAGTGCCACCTGAGCCCCCAATACCCACATCTATACACATATACATCTATGTTCAGAGGTACTTTGATGTGTATGCAGACACGTAACTCATCATACATATCTACATAAGAATATATGTATGAAAGTTATAATAGCCATTTTGGACCCATTTTTCATAAGCATTATTTTAGAGTGCTTTGAAGATGTTTTCATGTCTATAATTTGTTTCCTCATGGGAAGTTCTTCTTTATTTCTATTGTGTCTCTACTGAGATTAGCAAAAATGTAACTACAAGATAATCATTACGGGCTGGGGAATATAGCTCAGTTGGCAGAGTGCTTGCCTCTCAGCACAAGGCCCTGAGTTCGATCCCCAGCACCCAAAAAAAAAAAAAAAAAAAAGATAATCATTGGGCATTCTGGTAAATTTATGCAAGTATTTAGGATTAAAAATTATGAAGATCTCTTTTCATTGAGAAAAAAGTTATAGAAACCAATTAAGAACAATAGGAATGTTCTAAAACAAGATGCTGATTTTTAAAAATCTTCATGCAATTGTTAATACACTATTTTAGAAAAATATTTAATGGATTTTAATTTCTATGTTATAGTTTGGTGAAAATTCAGTAAAAGACAGCCATAATATATTATTTTACAAAAGTATATGTATTTGAAAAAATAAGCGTACACAAATATATACAGTATGTAGTGTTACTATGTACACCCATATGTACTTAATACATACAGAGAATATTTGGAAAGCTTGAATTATGATTATGAGTAGCTACATCTTGGAGATAGGATTAAATATTATTTTTTATTTAATTTTTTAACCTATACTATTATGTAAGAAAAGAATAATACTTTAATAATAAGGAAAAATACTAAAGAAAATAATTAAAAGCTCATTGTTTTCAGGATATTATTATGCACTGGGTATGAAATTAGAAGTTAGTCTCACCTTGACCCCTGATGAGGTTGTGCCACTCACGGAGTTGAAATCGCAAATTATGTAGGCTACAAGGTATGTACTCATTCTCACAGTAGCTGCAAAGTGGTCTTCCAAGAGGCCTCCTTCAAGTTCAATTGTCTTAACCTACAGGAAGGGAAAGGAATCAATATTTGAGAACTGAGTATTTCATGACCATGCATGACTTATGGCAGGAGAGTTAGAGGGAAAAGTGACCTTCTGAAGGACAGTCTGTGCTCTTCTAGGAGATCAATGGCCTCTTATAACTTTCTGTGGCCTCTCTTAGCTATATTTCTTTTTATCCTCTTGAAAACACAATGCACTGCTTTTGGGATCACAAAATGATACTTCTCATATTTTGTTGTAAGATGCATCTACATTCTTAAAATAGAATAACCTCCAACATTGGCATCAATTCAAGTTCTGGGATTCTAAGCACAAGTGCCAGAGAATGGCCCCTTTTCCTTTGTTGCACAATAAATAAACCTTGGCAGTGCAAGGAAATGGGAAGCAAAACTGTGCTAGATACTTTGCATTATCTTTTAATCCTCTTATGTGGGTGTGAGGTAAGTGTTATTTCATAGGTGAGGAAGCAGAGGCTCAGAAATGTTAACTGAATTGCCCAAGATCACACGACTAGTTTCACAGCAAGACCAAAATATGGATGTGACTGTGTGACTCCAAAGATGTTGCTCATTCTTTCTTATGCTGCATGACAGCTTGAATCATAGTCTTATTTTATCTTTGCTTCATTGATTCAGCAATGAAAGCAGTAAGGCCAAGAAGGTCATTAGTAATTTAAGCTTCTACCCATCTACTGAGGAAGCAGAAGGCTTTCAGCCTGTAGACTGGTCAGCTACATCCATTAAATTCACTGAGAAATTACTGAGTTCTACCTTTGTTTAGTCTGAGTAACTTGTGCCAGAGACAGTCTCCACCATTGTATGCATGCTGCTCCTAAATACTGAATGGATACAGATCTAATCATCTGAAAAGTCCACTTTCTTCAAATTTGTCAAAATGCTAACGTTTTCCTGCTCCACCTATCCCTTTTTAAGAAGACAGACTGGTAACAGCACTGACCATGGTTTTATTAAGCATATTTTTTTTTTGTGGGATAAGATTACAGTCTGCTTCAACCAGAGAACGTAGCTTGAACCATTACCACGAACTGTTTAGCTACTCCAATGGCAAATGTTTGTGTTATTAAAATGTTCAGAGTTCTATTTTAAAAAATCTGTTTCTGAGTTCTAGTAAACAGAAGATACTGATCAAATACTCTAAGAAAGGTAGAAGTTTATTTGGGCTGTAATTTTTAACTCTATGCAGCCAATTAATTTTGCCCCAAAACAATCTCTTTTAGGAATCTGATTCAGTTAGAGTTCTGTGGATCCCCAGCAAAGGAACTGTCTTAAGTGGAGGGAAGGGGGCAGGTAGGATTGTGGCCTTCTGCGAACTCAGTGGTAAGACCATTAAGCCAAATGTTTGAAGGAGTTGGGAGAAGAGGTGGTGAACCTATGGGACTATGAAAAAATGAGTCTGGGCCCTTGAAAACTGGTGGCTGAGATGATCAGGAGGCAGATATGCATTTGCCCTGATTTCTACCCCCAGAGAAACGCAGTCCATGGAGGCTGAGTTTTGCTTGGAAGCCTGGAGTGACCCATACAGATTAGCATTTCCTTAAATAGAAGTGCATGGGGTATTCACATAAGTTCTTCCAGAAAGGTGATGTAAGCTCCAATTATAAAGCACTCATTGCTGGAGAAGAATTTAGCTATTTTCTCAATGCCAGAAGAACTATATTTGCATAGTAAATATCACAGCAGGTATATGTTTCCTCAAGGGGGAAAGGAGGCAAGAAAATGCCCCCAAAATATGTTGCCAAGCTAGTGGGTGGGTGGCCCCCTACTTCCCTTAAATTTTGTATTCTCAGTTAAACAAATTGAGAATTTCATGTGTGTTGCTTCAACCCATCAGACCATAACCCATCTTATTTGTTGCAACTATTATCCAGAGAGTATGAAAAGCTGGACTGGGCAACAGAAAAACAAGTTATAGGAGTATTCACTGGAAAGCATGAATCGGAGCTGCTCCAGTCATCTAAGGCAATGCAGAAATTCAAGGATTGTATGAGATATTTTCACAGTGTTGGCTGATTTTTTTTTTTTTTTCTTTGTACCAGGTAATGAACCCAGGGGCACTTAACCACTGAAAACATCCCCAGTCTGTTTTTTGTTTTATTTAGAGACGGGGTCTCATTGACTTGCTTAGGACCTCTCCAAGTTGCTGATGCTGGCTTTGAACTCTCGAGTCTCCTGCCTCAGTCTCAAGAGCCACTGGGATTACAGGCGTGTACCACTGTACCTGGCTGATTTTTCTTAAACAAGAGAAGCTACTTGAGGTTTCTAAAGATATTCAACATTCTAATATAATAACAGAAGTGTCAATTTTTGTTTGCATAATATTTTAATGAACAGTCCTGTTTTACCCTCCACATGAAAAATTATATTAATAAAAAGCTTCCAGGAAATGTACTGAATGACATATTGCCTTTAAATGAACATGCTGTTGGAAAGAAGCCTCAGAGCTAAGGTAGCAGATCATCAATACTGAAAATGAAAGAGCAAATTAAACTTCTGTCTGTCTGATCATGGAAAAATTGAGGTGAATGTGTCACCTGCAGCATTTCCACATTTTCCCTTGGTCTGCCATGCTAATATTTCAGAGAAAATGTGTTTTCCAGCATTAAACAGAAATCTGAGGAAATGCTGTGTCAGAGTACAGTCTCTTTTCTCTCCTGCATCTGCGAAGGCCAGTTCCTCTGTAGAGCAGAGTGGAAAATGACCCTAGTGCCATTTAATGGCTGCTGGTGACCCCAGCTGTTTTTTGTGCAGTCTACCCTTTGCAAGCACCACTGAGAGGGCCTCTTTTTATCCTACCTTCCAAGTGGTGATGGAGAAATATTTTATCTTTTGTTCAATAGCACAAATGGCAAGCACATCATTAATGACGAAATATCAAATGAGGCTCAGGGACTGTTTTGTCCTTCAGGATCTCTGTATTCTGAATACTAATTCAACTGCTCCCTCCCCAGAAAAAAGTATCCAATGTTCTTTCAATTAAAAACTTCAAAAAATAGCTTTCATAAATAATTTTAAGAACTACTTACAAAACTTAAATAAAAAAGGGTAAGGGATTTTAAATGTCCTTACAGACTACCAGGTCAGTCTTTTCCAGAATGAGGCCTGAAAAGGTCCTCCAGGCCCTTGCCAGCAGCAGTGGCAAAGCTGGGAGCTTGTTAGAAAAGCAGAATTTTGAGCCTCACCCCAAGGTCTACTGAATCTGAATCTGTGTTTTAACAAGGTATTTGAAAAATTCACGTTAACACTGAAGTCTCAGGAGTGCTGTTCTAGGTGATTCTAAATTTTGTCACTGATTTAGGAGAACACTTTCCACAAGAACTCAAATGAGATATAAATCCCTTTGGCGGGGGGGAAGATTTTTGCGTAGGACTACCACAATCAAAATGATGTTAAAGTCCAGAGGGGTTGGGATAATTGTAAAATATGTAGATGGATAAAAACAAACTAATGGCTTATATCCTGAAAACAAAGGGAAAATTTTTTAAGCAAAGACAGAGATACAATCGAGAACAATCTCAAAAATTTCTGAATATGGCAATACCTTTGGCATGTTGGATAGTGCAATGTGTCTGCTCTCTCTTCTTATCTTGATTGAAAAGCTGGCTTTGAACAGTGGTTCATCAAAGCAAGGGAAAGCCATACGTGCCTGGGTTGGCTGAAAATCTGTTACTGCAATTATTCTGTGAAAAGACCCACCTCCAGTCAGAATACACAAGTAAAACAAAACAAAACAAACAAACAAACAAACAAAAAAAGTTTGTACCTGCAGCAACAGCTGTATTTGATTTCTCAAACTATTATCTTAGTGAAACCAAACTCTCACTCTTTGAAGAAAATGAAGGTAAAATCTTATTCAGAGGCTGTCAATCATTGGGCACTCTATATTATTTCCTTCATACTCATATCAGACGAGGATATTGAGGCTCACAGAATTCGAATAAATATACCAGGATCCTTAGTAAATTAGGCTCATGCCTAGTTAAGCTGGCCTCAAAATTGAATAGGAAATTAGTAGTTCAGTACTGTCTTGAAGTCTGAGAAGGCCTCAATAAAATGTGTTAATAATTGTGTATATGAGTGATGTTAGGTTGTGCTCCCAGGAAAGGGGATCCCAAATTACTAAGAATATGCTGTCAAGAGGAGGAAGTAAGAGAAGAGGAAAAGGCTGGCAAGATGTGGTATCAGGCAAAGTCCCAGTCTCAGTTCTTTTCCCAGGGAACACTGGGATAGAAAGCAAATCTTTGAATTGCCCCACTGAAGGCAAGGACCTGGGCTCTCATATTCTTGTATCAACATTGGCTAAGGGTATCCATGTGACACCAAAGTCCCCAGACATTTCTGCTGGCCAGCAAAGCTCCAGTCTTCAAATTGTGATAAGTCACATACACTCTAACATACCCTGTATTCCAACATGTATGAAATCCTCTGAAACTGTGAGCCAAAATCAATCTTTACTCCTCTAAGTTGCTCTTGTCAGGAATTTTTGTCATAGTAACAAAACATTGACAACATATACTCCCATCATAACATTCGATCTTCATAAAGCACAAACCAGATCAGAACCTTCCAATGACTTTCTACTGTGCCCGAGGCTCTAAAACTCTACATGACCTGGTTTCTGTTTCCCTGTCAGTCTCCCCAACTCACACTGTCCTCCTCTCCATCAGCTTTACCTGACAGACTTTGCTCTTGCCCCAAGATGTTCTCAAGATTCCCTCTCCTCACTCTTTCAATTCAAGTCTCAGTTCAAATGCATCTCTCAATAAAGACTTCCCTGCCAACTCATCTAAATCCATCTTACCCCCTAGATATGCTTTCTCTCTAATGCAGTTCTTTGTCTTATTTCCTTCATGATGGCTATCATTTACCTTGCCCCTTTCATTTATCTTCTTGTCCTCATTGTCTCTTTCACTATCTCTCACTACTGTACATTCCAGGTCCATAGCAGTGTCTGGCATACAACATGTGTTCTATGAATGTGAGCTGACCAAGTAGACTCTATTTCTCAGTTCTCCAAACAGACTTCTTCTTTGCCACTGCCTCCTGGGTTTGAGTGACACCACTCCCTGCTAATGTACACTTTCTCACTTCCTCTTTTCCAACCCAAACCTCACATTTCCTTCTGGTGTTGACTCACCTTCTTTGGGAAGCCACACCTATTTCAGCCCTCTCTGTGGGGTCCATCCTTTCCCCTAGCATATAAACACATCTGTCTTTTCAGCCACATACTGTCCTCTCCTCAAATTGCCTTATTCTCCCTCCAGCTGTTTATGCTTCTGTATCCTGTCTTCCCATCCCCACTGTGCTTAAGAAATAGTTGAATTTCTCCCTCTTCCAAGTTCCCCACAGTGTATTGGGTTTCTTATAAATGATTGTTGAAGCACACTACTGACAAATAGATGTAAGCCACAAAGAAAATATGACAAGAGACTGTAATGACTGATTAAGGCCTTACCTTGTTTCACCACCAAGAGTTCTGTATGTGCTTTTATAAAACCCTTCAAAGCCATCAGCTAACTTGCCCTGAAAGTCAATAGTTACATAGTATCTCAGGTCAGCCACAAGTTTCTCTGGAACCAGCAGTGCGATTTGTTCATGAGCAGGATAACTCAAAACACGCAGTTTTTTCCCTGGTTTCTTATCTCTTAAATCTTCCTCTGACTGAAGGGTGGCATTCATGATTTCAAGATCTTTGCAGTGCAAGATGATAAATTGGGTAGTATCTTTGACCAAAATCTCAATCCTCTCAGATGCAACAAAGTCCAGAGAGGTGAGATTTGGGTGGACAAAAAGGTCATAGTGGAGAGGAATGACCATTTTGGGGAGCCTCAGCTGATACCAAGGAAATGGTTCCCCATTGGTGGCTACTGTGAAAGCCCCAGGGTCCTCACTGAACTGATAATCAGATGGTACTGAGAACTGAGAACAAATGCATAACCTGGGCAGGATGACTTCTAGGCAGAAAAATCCAATGTAAATATTAAATAACAGTTTTCTCTGCGAATTAATCATTGCAGAAGAGGGAATATTAACTCTATTCTATGGAATACAAGCTAATATTCAGGCTAAATCTCATAGTTCTTCATCACACTTGGCTCCAGTTATATCATCCAAGATCCAAACAATGTTTCAATGGATAGATTTAATCTAGAAGGAAAAAAAGACACTTAAAGCATAAAGAAAAAAATTTCAATTAAAAAATAAAAGCTTAAAATTATAAAAGATATGCAAAAATGTGAAAGACCACTCTCTATCAGAATCAAGCCAAATATCCATTAAATAAAGTAGAACTTAAGCAATCATCTGGTTATTATAAACTAAAGTCCTTTAGGCTCAAATAAAAGGACCCTTCCTTAAAATGGTATGTATTGGATACCCTCTGCATTCCTGAGCAACGAGCAGAGGACAGGTGTGTAAATTCATTGTATGTTTTTGCTAATAACATTTGGTTACATCATTTTAAGAGTATGCCTGAATGCCTGACAATAAACTGAGTAGGATGCCTCTAACTTGCCTTAATAAGTCACAAAGAATTCTCTATATTTTTTCATCTCAGATATTAATTTTTTTATTAATGATATTGAACTTATTCTCTTTTGATAAACAACATCATCTCAATGGTTTTATTCTATGGCTACTGGTATAAAGGGTGCAATAACTTTGGTCCTCCACCTTCCATTACTTTTAAATATGCAAATTAAACTGAATTCATTGCTTCTGTAAATAGAACTAAAGCATTCTCTTCCTATCAGAAAACAAAATTAGAATAATGTTTAGGTGGTTCATCTCTGCTTCCTTACCCGCCACTTGCCTCGATTTACCTTTTTCTTGCTCCAACTTATTCCAATAAATTGTTTTCTTTTCTTTGATTAATCATTAACAAGTTCTTCAGAATTAATTGTCCAAACAATTACTTCAATTTTCCAACTTTCAATGTTAATACAGATCAAAAGGTATCATTAAAGGAAAAAAAGAGAATAAAAAATAATGGATAAATATGATACTTCTCATTAAGAAAAGCTTTGACTTATAGCTACCAAGCTCCTCTGATAAATAAAATCTTATTGGTTTATTATCTTGCATTTCTGAGAATTTTACAAAATGGCTCATTAGTTATACTGGGTTTTGAAATCACAGTACTCAGATTCCAACAGGAGCTTCACCAATGCTATTGTATGGTCTTTGGTAGATGTTCTGATTTTTCAATTATTCATTTCCTCATCTATCAGAGTGCGATAATTATACTCCCCCTATGTTAGGAGAATTAAATGAAATAATTCATGTGAAAAATTTGGCATAGCACAGCAGCTAGCATATAGGGAATATGCCTGAAAGCCAGATATTAAATTACCGCTGTGGTTATTGTAATTTGCATTTACTGACCTGCATTAAGGAGTAGCTCTGCCTCTCTTTAGCACACCCTGCCAGAGAACTGCCCCCGCCCCCAAACAAGAGTGAATAGAAAGGCCGTGACATTTTCTCAGCTAGTCTCTAACTTTAATCTGGCAAGGATTGTAAAGGCCAGATAGTACAAGTCCTTAATGTCCAGATAAAGAAACTCAGGGTAAGTGACTCCCAAAAATCACACAAGTTTGAGGCTGGTTTAGGACTAAATATACCTTTTTGAGCCTTGGTATTGTGGACTTTGCATTACACTGTCCTGTACTTTGAGTGGCATTGCAACAAACAAAATATTCAGGGATTGAAACTGTAAGAATTGCAAGCACCACATGGGAAATGCTAAGAAATCCCTGAAAGAGAGTGAATCAGTGCAGCAGAAAGTCTTAGATCAAGTTCCATCAGCAATGGCACACTTTCCAGTACAGCAGTGCCAGATTCACTCTCTCTCACCAGTCTCAGCTCAGATGACAAACCCCCCTCAATGCGACAGATTTCTATCTTCAGGTTAGGTCACTATTCTCACTGAAAAATTGTGATTTAAAGAAAAACCCAAGAACAATGCTGATAAATTACCTTAATCCACGCTGCTGCAGATTGAAATGGAGGATCATTTTTTCTTGCTTTCACTTTCCCTTCTAAGATTCAAAACTTTGCATACTTCCTGATTACAGGGCTAACTAGTTCATTATCTATTGTGTAGGTATGAATGAAGCATAAGGCAAAAAGTTCATTCCATAAAGCACAAAAACTTTCTGCAGACTGTACCAACTTCAGAGTGCAAGCCAGGTGGTAAGATAGGATCTAATTCCAGTATCTCCAGTGGCTGTTGCTCCTGCAATTTTGCCTCTCCCATATTCTTATTTCCAAATGTGATTACTTCATGGTTTTTAGTAGTAAGTTACTTTAAGCTAAGATCTTCAATTCCTTACTGTACTCTGTACCCTGGTGATGTGAAATATTTCCTTGGTCCATCTACCCGCCAACAAAGTTAACTCCAAGGTTGCCATTGAGATCGTCATCATGGATGACTATCCTTGGCTTTTCTATGTCTAACCTCCTGTGTTTTGGGCACTGAGATCTCTTGGATCCCTTTTTCTTAGCCAGGTGGAGCTGGGCCTCTACTTCCTTATCACCCTGAATGTGGGCTTTCCACAAAGATGACATCTTTACCATGTTCTCTCTCTTTACACTTTCCAGTGAAGACTTAGCACTTCTTCTCGCTCATCCCACATTTCTCCTCCTCTGATCTCTTCTTCAAGGGTTCTCCTGCTATAGTTTCAAGAGACTGATGCTCTGGCACAAGGTTGTTCTGCCAACAACTCAATGTTTTCTTTCCCCAGATCAGCACCCTTTCCTATTACCTGCTCAAAGTCTTCCTCCATTATCTGTGATTGGAACATATAGTTATTTTGATTCTGCTGCTCTCCAATTTGTTACCGAATTTTGTGGATTCTTCCCTTTTAGTATTTTTCTATCCAACATCTAAAAATTTCTCACAGCTATTAAAGCAGCCCATGTCCTCATCACTCCTCACGATGGCCTCCAAACAGATCTCTTTAAAATTTTTTATTAATTTGTTTAATTTTTAAAATTTTTAATCCAATTTATTTATTTTTTATTATTATTTATTTGCAGTTATACATAGTAGTTGGGTTCATCCCAATGTACTCATACCTGAGTGGAAATGAATTTCAGATCGTAATCCCTCCTTTTCCCTCCCTCCCCTCTCCCATTCTTCTAGACTCTACTAGACTTCCTTTCACACATCTATTAATTTGTATTCCATTAGTTCTTTATGTTATCCTATCCTTCCCTCTCTATTTCCTTTATTTTCCTCTAGTTTCCAAGTATGAGAGAACATTCAACCTTTGAGTATCTGAGTTTGGCTAATTTCACTTAGTATGATATTCCACATTGCTATCCATTTATTGGTAAATGTCATAATTTCATATTTCATTCTTTTTATGGCTGAGTAGAACTCCACTGTGTGTGTGTGTGTGAAATATATACATATGACAATTTCTTAACATATATATATTTCTTAATCCATTCATCTATTGATGGGTATCTGGGTTGATTCCATAATTTAGGTATTGTGAATTGTGCTGCTATAAACATTGATATGGCTGTCCTGCTATACTACACTGATTTTAGATCTTTTGGGGAAATACCAAGGAGTGGGATAGCTGGGTCATATGAGGGTTTCATCCCTAGTTTTTTGAGGAATCTCTATACTGCTTTCCAGAGAGGTCATACTAACCTACAGTCCCAGCAACAATGTACAAGTTTTCCTTTCTCCCCACAATCTCACCAGCATTTATTTATATTCTTGATCATTGCCATTCTGACAGAAGTGAGATGAAATTTGGTATAGTTTTGATTTGCATTACTCTGAATGCTAGAGATGGTGAACATTTTTTTTCATATATTGTTGACCATTTGTGTTTCTTCTTTTGAGAAGTTTCTGTTTAGTTCTTTTGCCCATTTGCTGATTAGGTTATTTGTTTTTTGGTGTTAAGTTTTTTGAGTTCAGAGCAGTAACTGGTCAAGATTTTCTCCTATTTCTCTAGACTCTTTCACAATGCTCAAACAGGTTTTTCTGGCTTCTCAATGCAGGCTAGTTGTACAGTGTCACCAAATTATTCTTTCAACTGCTGATTGCTGACGCCTCCCTGCTCAAGATGTTTACCCTGTTTATAAAGAGAGGCAGGACCTAATGTGGAGACCATGGGTGGCTAGTAGACAAACTACGGTACAACCTATGTTTATTTTGTTTAGATTCCAAAGCATTAGAAGGCAATGCACCCTGCATGTGTTATTTTCCAGTAAATATAGCAAACTGAGCTTTCACTCCCTTGCAGAGCTCATCATGCACTGGTTTTGCATGCTTTGTCCTCCTGTGCATCTGTGCTTGCAATATTGCTGTTTGGCTCAAGATCACATGTTGCCAAGATTATATGCTAATTAACTCTCAGGCCTATTTTCCTCCCTCTCATAATATTTTCTTATTTCAACCTGAATGTTATGGTTTGGATGTGAGGTGTCTCCCAAAAGTTCACGTGTGAGACAATGCAAGAAGGTTCAGAGGAGAAAAGATTGGGTTTTAAGATTCTTAACCCAATCAGTGAATTAATCCCCTGATTGGGATTCACTGAGTGGTAGGGTATGACTGGAGGAGGTGGGAATTGGGGGCATGGCTTTGGGGCATATATTTGTATCTGGCAAGTAGAGATCTCTTTCTCTTCTTTCTGATCATCATGTGAATTGGTTCCCTCTGCCAGGGTATTCTGCCATGATGTTCTGCCTCACCTTGGGTCCTGAGGAATGGAGCTGGCCTTCTATGGACTAAGACCTCTGAAACCGTGAGCTTTTCTTCCCCTAAAATTTTTCTGGTCAGATCTTTTCGTCACAGCAGTGAAAAAGCTGACTAAAACACTGAATGAACAATTTGATAAAGTAGAGAGGCAAAAATCAAGGAGGTAACTAATCTAGGGCCAGGGACACAAGGCTGAAAAGAGTTCTCAAAAAGTGGCATTTCATATAAAAGGGTTAGAAGGGTATCAAGGAGTGGGGCAGGGGAATGGCTGGAAATAGTGAGTGAGAAAAGGAGACAAAGAGAAAGAGGCTCCAGGGGCTTGTTCACAGAAAGTGGATTCTGCAGGATGAGAGATGTTCCCCTGCCCATTGGAACACAGATGGTGGTGGAGAATGAGAAAACTGGGAGATCCAATTGAGCTATGGAATCTTAGAAGAGAAAGTTGAGTAAAATCCAAATACTTCATAGTGTACTTAAGACGATTTCTCATCAAAAGGGTTTCCTGGTGCTTTTTTTTTTTTTTCTTGATAATAGAATAAGCTTTGGGACATTTGTTGTTTAGAGAAGTCAGATGTCTCACTTTTTACTTCCTCTTGGTCTCATACTTGGAAGAGTCCTTCCTAGCCGTTCTAAAAAGTAATGGTCCCAACTTCATCCATTTACCAGCAAATGCCATAATTTTACTATTCTTTATTGCTAAGTAATATTCCACTGTGTATATATATCACACTCGCTTTATCCATTCATGTATTGAAGGGCATATAGGTTGGTTCCACAATCTAGCTATTGTGAATTGAGCTGTCATGAACATTGATGTGGCTGCATCACTGTAGTATGCTGATTAAGTCCTTTGGATATAAACCGAGGAGTGGGGTAACTGGGTCAAATGGTGGGTCCATTCCAAGCTTTCTAAATAGGCCAAAAAACCAAAGGCCGAATGTTTTCTCTGATAAGTGCATGACAATATATAATGATGGGGAGTGGCAGGGGGAAGAGAAGAATGAAGGAACTTTGGATGGTGTAGAGGAAAAAGGGGTGGGAGGGGGTGGAAATGGAAAAACAGTAGGATGAAACATTATTACCCTATATATATATATGATTACATGAATGGTGTGAATATACATTGTGTACAGCCATGGAAATGAAAAGCTGTACCCCATTTGTGTACAATGAATCAAAATGTGTCTGTAAAAATAAAAAATATTTTAATAAAATAAAATTAACCCTTATGGTTTTCAAATAGAAAAAAAAAAGTAACATCCCTAAATCAACACTAAATCTATACTGCCACAAGCCAGGTCCATCCCCTAAGTCTGCTTTCTTTTTCTCCTCAGTATTTATCCACACCAGATAACACATAGGTGTACTCACACACACGTGTGCGCACACATGTACTTAATATGTCTGCATATTTGCTCATTTGTCTCTTCACTAGAACCCAAGCTATTTGCAGGGACTTTGTCTGCTTGCTCACTGCCGAATTCTGTACCCTAGAGCAGAGCCCAGTGTAGAATAGGCCCTCAATAAGCTGCTGAATGCAAGAATGCACTTTAAACGATTTTAGTTTTTCTTTACATATTGCCCAACACTTGTTCCATACTTCAGGGTACTTTCCATTTCTAGTTGGGCCCAGTGTTTCCTCATGTTTACTAAAGCTCTGCTTCGTACAACATAGATTACCTATATGGCTTTTTCAGTGTTCCTCTGAAAGCTACTTATCACAAGGTAAATACTACTATCAAGAAACCACCTTGGAAGTGACACATGCTTTCTTTCCACTTCCTAACTAGGCCCGTTTGTTTGGTCAAGTCTACTGGTTGTTACCATGGACTAATACGTTTGTGCTTCATATTTTCCCCTAAATGATCAATTCCTCATGGCTGGGACAAACACTACTATGTTGCTCTTTGCAGTTCCTGTCAGAGTGTTGTGCATATCACAAACCCTCAATAAACAGTAAGAATGAATAAGTTGAAGTAAATTTACCAAAGACATGAGATTTACTTATTTGTCAAAATGTTTTAAAGACTTGATTATTTTTAATGAATATTTTCTCAAATATATTACAAGTATTTCCATTGTCTTTTAGTGTTCTTAACAGATTTAAATCATAATGACTCAAGCTATTTATTACAAACTAGACCTAGTATGAAGAGAATTGGGTTTGAGTTAACTTATTAAAGTTACTCGCTCATCTCCAAATTAGAATACTTTCTTAAATGATAATACTTTCCTTAATTCTTACAGAGGTATAGTGTCAATCTCAGAATCAATTTGAGGCAACATGTAAACAACAGCTTATTAATGTTTTACATACTTTAATTTTTTACATGCACCAGTGACTTTTATAATAATACTCAGTGATTATGTTATGTGGTAATAAATTGCCATCCTTTTGAGGCAAATGAGAGGTAATGAGATTCCATGTTGCTATCCTTTTGAATTCTTGTTGGTACTATAGAAAGTTAATTCTGCCTCTTCCATTTTTACCAAATTTTATTTACCCTCTGCTTTCTCCTTCAGTTACTCTCAGTCTCTGCTCTAGACCTGTTTCAAGGTTGTTCCTTCTAATGTGCTGTGACTTAAAAATTAGCAAGTAGAGCTAGCTGGAGGCACTCAGATGCCTTAACATTTTCTTTCTTAATGCCACCCATTTATGGATAAGAGAAATGACAAATGGTCTCCTTACAAATGAAGTGTTACTGAATCTCCTACTTTCTTCTGCAAGCAAGGCTGTTGAATTTTCTCCCCTAACTTAGTTGTTCGAAGCTTGGCCTTTGTCAATGCTGGATGCTTGTCACTGTCAAAACAACCCACTCACAGTTTTAAAAAGTGCTTCCTTCTCTTTGCCTTTCACTTCATTTCAAAAGAATCTATAAAAATCTGTTACAAGTACTTCACAGAATTATTGCAATGCCTCTGTTCATTTTCATATAAAATAGTGGCAAGGACTATAATATGATTTTTAAATTTTTTGATTTAAAGGAAAAAAATGAAAGTTTTGTTAGAGCAAAGATCCAGCCCTTATGCAAAATACCAGGGATGGGGGTGAGGGGGTTCATCTTGTAGATACCTTCTGTGGCTTCTTTTAAACTTACTCAGTTTTGGCAGAAAATTAAAACATTACAATCCAAGAATTTTAAATCAGTACTGACAGGAAGATAGTTTTTCAAAAACTGACATTTTCAGTATGTCTTCCATAAAGAATTTCCTAAAAACAAAACCAGAAAAACACAATAAAAATCTTACATTGTTAAAGTAGAACAGAAAGAGAAATAAGGCTGACATTAGACAACTGAAATTGTACCTCATTAAAAATTCTTTTAAGAGCCAAAAGAAGAATTCTAGAGTTTTTATCATTCTCCTGTTAAAGATAACCTAAATAACTGATGGTGCATTTTCAGACAAAACAAATGGTTAAAATAAACCAGAGTGATTCTGAACTTTGTAAATATTTTGAAAGTAAATTTCTATGTTTTGAACTAATTGATAAAAGTCAACTGATGAAGCCAAATCAGTGTTGTGTTGGCATCTTATTACTTAAGGATTTAACTTTTAAAAAAATCTGTAATAACCTCTACCTCCAATCAAGGTAGAATAGGGTCTCTGATACATTCTTTTGCTTGAAACAACCAAAAACAACAATTGGAGAAACGATAGTCTATGTCTTTTAGTCTATGTGTTTTGTAAGCCAATAAATATCAGCAACCAGTGATCCCTGAAGAAAAGGAAACAAATATGGAAAGCCCTGCAGTATTCCCAGTCTCCTGACTTGAGAGAGATCCAGGCTTGCTTCCTAGGGAGGAAGAATCCTTCCAATTGAGGAGTTAGAGTCTGAGAAAGCAAAAGAACTGAAGTGCATAGGATCAATACCAAAGAGAAGAGAACTGGAGATGGGCAGACTTTGGAAGCCCATTGAGGGTTCCCCTTGAGTATTCACCTGATCAATGATCAACACACGCATGTAAAAGCTACGGGAACCAGAGACTGAACTACCAGAAAAGATTAGAGGTAGCAGGGTATGGTGCTCACACAGATGGAAATAATGCTTGTGCCCACCAGCCAGACTGGAAAATCTCAAGACGAACCAACTAGAGGGTAGAGTGTACCAAGTACTCTACAGTACTGGGATGTAATTAGCTGTAGATTAAGCTCTGCTCCAGTCCACCCAACAAACCAGAAAAACAAGATATAATATAATCAGACTATTTCCAAGGAATTTAAATGTGTCTCTGAAAGAAGCTGAATGATATTTACAGTAATTAAAAAGCCTACCACCCAATTAGGTATAAAGATGAGTAGTAATGTTTTCATAAGTGGGGCTCATCATTCACTGCAACGAGGGAGAGAACACACACCATGGGGAACCATGTGGCGTCTCAGCAAAAGAGGGTCAGAAAAGGCATCTCATAAGTGTTGTGGGAGAGTTAAATGAAGTAAGGCTTGATTTTTGGTTTAGATGTTCTCAGGAAGTGGGAGTAATTCTATCAGTGGGAATCTTAATAAGGAGGGAAGATCAGACCAAGGCTAAGGTTATTACTGGTAAAGAAACTGTCATTTGTGTGGCCTAGACAATGTCCATACTTGCCTGTATTCAAATATAATTATGGAGTTGTCTTGTGTTTGTCCTTCGGAGTCAGAAAGTGGTTTTGTGTGAAGCTACTCCTCTGTGAAATTGCTTGCCTTCAAAACGAGGCCTGGCTGTGACAGCCTGCCCAGCTCTTGGCTATCAGGAGCTGCTTTTCTTTTACTCTCAGCAGATCTTAGACTCAGATTTTATACCTGCTGTCAAAGGGTTAGTTTGGGGCTGGGTATGTGGCTCAGTGGTACAGTGTTTGCCTAGGATGGCCCTAGGTTTGGTCCTTAGCACCACGAAAGAAAGAAAGAGAGAGAGAGAGAGAGAGAGAGAGAGAGAGAGAGAGAGAGAGAGAGAGAGAGAGGGAGGGAGGGAGGGAGGGAGGGAGGGAGGGAGGGAGGGAGGAAGGAAGGAAGGAAGGAAGGAAGGAAGGAAGGAAGGAAGGAAGGAAGGAAGGTTAGTTTACCTCTCATTTTCTTCCTGCAGATCGTCAAATACCCAAATACCCTTGTGGCATCTTGGAATCCATGTTCACTGCTTAGTGGAAATCATCCTTTCTAAAATATTGGCTCAGTAGTTCTTCACTGTTCTTTATAGACTTTGTGACTATAAAGAAATGTTTTTAATGTTTATCAGTGTTTACAGTTGTGGGAAGATTGATAATTGCCAAGTGTACTATTACTGCCATGGAAGCACCTTTCCCTTGTCTCTGTCCAACTGTAGAATTGCCTAAGCCTCCAATAAGGGTTGTCTGCACCTGTTGCCTGGCCTCTCATCCTCGTTTCAATCAGGCTAGAAGTCGGATAACTTTACAATAGCCCTGCAGAGGTGATGATCACACTAGTGAGCATTTTCACCACACTTAAGCTTAGCCTCCCTAAAACAGCACTTCTTCAGCTTTCAGACAGCAATTTTCTATCTAGATACAGCTACAAAACAGGCCTCTCAGACGGCTACTCCTTTCAGCCAGATTGCTGCTCCTACTACACTCTTTTATAGAAATTCTGGATCCATCTGTTATCCTCTAACAAATATGTAAATTAAATAAACATGGGTGGGCTCATGGTTTATGCTTCTGAAAATGTTGAATAAGCTAATTCCCAACTTTGATACAGAAGGAAATAGAGGCTTTCTGTTTCCTGTGATATCCTCTCTTTTTCCCTGAAAGTATAAAACTAGTTAGTACAGATTAGGGAGAGATGGGTATATGTTTTGAAATAAATAATTATCAAGTACTGAAATCATGGTCTTAGCCTTGAGGCCAGTTATATTCACTTTGAGACCTAATTTTCTGAATTCTATTGAAATTAAAAAGATAAGATTAGTTACCTTATTCCCAGAGTAAAACAACTATGAGTAAGCTTCATCTAGTGGTAGCAACTGTAACTGCGGAGGATCCCATAGAGCCAACACTGAAAACACGTCCTGTGGTGAATCGCACAGTCTATAAAGGAATTGCATATGTTTATCTAGTGCACAGGCTAGACCTAAGATGATGAAATATATAGGTAAGCTTGGTCTTCTGCTCTGCGGAGCTGAGGATGGGGTGGTGGTGGTAGTCAGAATTCATAGGATTCTGTTAACAAGTCTAATTTGGATTCTTGAGTAATTTGCCTTAGAAGTAGATTCTAGGGCAGTGGCTTTCAGGTGTGAGTCTCCCCCACAGCATCAACAGCACATGAGCATTTGTTAGAAGTGCAAACTCTCAGTCCATCTCCAACCTAGTTAATCAGAAACTCTGGGGGTGGTGCCCAGAAATCTGTATTTAGATAAGCCTTCCAAATGATTTTGATACATAAGAAAATTTGAGAGCCACTAACTTAAGATAGGAGTTTAGGATTTTAAATAAAATAATCTTTCTTTATAGCCAAGCTCAGTTTCTGAAATGACTGGGGGAACTTCAACAGCATGCAGCAGAAGTGCCATTGTGTTTCACAACTAGGGTACAGAAAAGAGACGGCTTCTGCACTTGTAGAGTGCCAGGGTTAATGTAGAAGTGAGAACTGAATGTGTGTGTCTCTTTCCAACCTTCCTCAGAGACTTCAAATGATGGCCTGAAATTGGCCACAGGAAGTGGTAACACCAGAGAAGTCAACAAAAAATACAAAATATAATGAATAAACATTTTGTGGAACTACTACTTTTGCTTGGTCGCTCTCTCTCTCTCTCTCTCTCTCTCTCTCTCTCTCTCTCTCTCTCTCACTGTCACGTGCACGCGCACGCGGGCAATCCCCTGGTCCTTGGAATGTTGGAACTCAAACACAATGTTCTGAGATCAGCCAAGAAGAATAAACCACATGACGTTCACAATCTGGCACTTGTGCCCTGTGCCTCCGGGTGACAGCAGGGATCCACCACCCAGAAAGTGCATGAACAAGAGTCAGATAATCCCAGTCTACCTTTCAAGAGTTCCACTGAGACTAGACATTGTAGAGAGAAGACAACTCATCTCCACCGTCCCTGTATAAGTCCCTAACATACAGAGGACATGAAAAACAATCAATGAGTATTATTGTTTTAAGCCACTAGTTTGTGTTAATTTATTGTGCATCAAAGGTACTGAAATAGGAGGTATAATTTCAGGGAAACAGAAGAAGGAAAGGAGGTGAGGCAGGGAAGGAGGGAGACAAGTCAACTGATGTGCTGATGAATTGGTCGCGACTTAAGAAAAAGCAGCTTGGTCCTGTGGGAAATCCCTAGAGAGGTCATATGAATCCACTGGGTCTCAAAATGGTGTATTCATGAGTGGTGGGTGGTGAAATCATTCACTTGCTGACTCTTTCTTGTCTCCTCTCTGTAGTCAGTTCTACAGTGCATTAACTCCCAGTACTTCCTGGTGGTGTTTGGGATACCTGCTGAGCTTCTAGGATGGCTAGTATGCAGATTAAAGTTCTCTCTGCTGTAGAAGAGCCATGTGTTGGGTCTTAAGTTTTGCTGTGGCAGCAACTAGGATTTTGGCAATTACTAAGGCAACTTCATCAAAGCAAACGAGGTCTGAAGACTGGTGGGGCACATAGACTGGGTTGGGTATGGTATAAATACTTTAAATAAATGTTGGTCCTAATTATTACTATCATACCACACGTTATAAATACTGATGCCTTTTCATTTTTTTCCCCATACAGGTGTGCTCTTAATACTGAAATTAATAAGAATATTGAAGGATACAGGTATTCAATTAAAAGTTAGCTCTTCTGGGAAAAAGCCACAACCAAAATAAGGGTCCTGTTGTATAAATAAATTATGCACAGATTAATCACAGAGTTCAGGTTATGCTAACCCTTAGGAGAGGGGAGAGAATTTAGACAATATGATCACTTGACTGAAGAAGGAAGTATGCCCTTGGCATAATGAGAGGATAGAGGCTAGGGGTGGAGGTTAAGCCATATTGATAGCATTCTTACGCTTTATTAGTATTCTAAGCTGATAACTATACAGGATCTAATTTGCTAGTGTAAGCATTTGTAAATATACAGAAAAGTAAGCTTACAAATAACATTACTAATTACTTTGGGTATGCATATTTCATAGCTTGAATATGGAAAAGTAGTTTTGTGTGGTGCACACAGAATATATATACACAATTAAATTTTTATCATTCTGGGTTCAATGTATGTGAGAAAGAAAAGTTCTTGGCAAAGCCTGCTAAAAGCAATAGAGTTTGGAAGACAGTATTCCAATCCATGTATGAACCACATGTTATATGCTTGTTATGGTTTGGATCTGGAATGTCCCCCAAAGACTCATGTGTTGAAGGCTTGGTTCCTAAATGTAGCAGTGATCAAAGGTGGGACTCTTAGAAAGTGATTGGATCATGAAGACTCTGATCTCGTAAGTAGATTAATCCATTGGTGGATTAATAATTAGATGACATTATTGAAAGGGTGAAAACTGTAGGAGATGGGACCAAGCTGGAGGAAGTAGTTCACTGAGGCATACCCTGAAAGGATATATCTTGTCCCTTTCCCCTTCCTTGCTCTCTTTCTCTCTGCTTCCTGGCTGCCATAAGTTGAGTACCTTTCCTTCACTATACCCTTCCACCATGATGCTCTGTCCTGCCTCAGGTCCAAAGCAATGGAGCCAGATGGCCATGGCCTGAAGTTTCTGAAACCATGAACCAAAATAATCTTTCCTCCTCTCAGCTGATTCTCAGATATTTGTCACAGGGACAAAAAGCTGACTAATACAATAGGGATCACTCATCCATTCAAAAATCATGTGTTGCATATGCTCTGGAACTAGATTAAGACATGTGGGTGGTTATGGAATTAAATTTTAGAAAAAGGAATTTTGGAATATTGGTGTGGCACAACTAAAGCTTGAAGTAAAAGATATACATATACATATATATGTGTATATATAATACTGTTATATATACTATTATATTTTTGAGTATATATACATATATACTCTCTCTATATATATATTTAAAAGCATATATGTGTATATACTCAAAAGTAGGCTAGTTTTACCTTGCTTTGTTTCAGTAGATTAAAAACATTTGAAGAGCATCTGAAAACTTTACTTAATTCCCACAACTGATTACCAATACAGAAAACAAAACCTCAGATATATTCCTTGTAAAGAATAAATAATTATTTACCAAATATTCTCTCTCTCTCTCTTTTTGGTTTTTTTTTTGTTTTTGTTTTTTTTTTTTTTTTTTTTTGGTACTGGGATTGAACTCAGGGGCACTTGACCACTTAACCACCTCCCAGTCCTATTTTGTATTTTATTTAGAGACAGGGTCTCACTGAGTTGCTTAGTCCCTTGAAGTTGCTGAGGCTGGCTTTGAACTAGTGATTCTCCTGCCTCAGCCTCCTGAGTCACTGGGATTACAGGTGAGTGCCAGCCTGTATATTCTTATCTGGTTATTTTTTACACATTTCGGTAATGGGCCTACTTGAAGCAAATCTTGTATTGCCTAGTTCATTTGGTACTAGTTTGCACTTAGGAAAGAAGTAAGACTTTCATTTGCATTTACAATGAGAACAAGAACAAAAGCAAACAGGTTTCATAATACCAATGGGGACATTAAACACACAGGAAATGGACCTCCCTCCAAGATAGACATGATTGAGTACTTCAATTGCAATTTTAAATAGAAATTTTCTATAAGATGCAAGTCTTTCATGATTTTCCTGTGTCTGCAAGAATATTCAGAGACCTTTCTCATGATTTGGATCAGAATTTAACTCATTTAGAAGATATAAGAGGAATTGAGGAGTTCATATATCATTTGGAGGGGAAACAATCCAGCATTCTGTCAGGGACCATATCCCATTCCCTTAGTTCAAATGCTAGCCTTTGTAATTATTGGTTAAAAGACCACAGAGAGAGTTCCAAAAAGAGGATATGAAAGACAAAGGACAAAAATTAAATATTAGCTTGAATCCAAAATTTGTTACTGGTGATTTAACTTTCTGCCAAATTCCAAAATGTCTTTCAAATTAGTGGCTTACATTTACATTCGTATACCAGTAAGATTATGATTGAATGCACACCTTTCTATACACTGAACCTCTGATGAAATGTTTTTACTATATATATATATATATATATATATATATATATATATATATATATAAATTTGAAAAATAAGGGTACTTCCTTATTTAACCTATTACATCTTTCCAATATTCCAAAGAAATTACCATAAACTTGTATCTTTGAAAGAACCAAATTCAAGCTATCTGATATGACACCACTGACTTAAAAACAGAATTCCTTTTCAAAGCATTGCATCCCTTCAAGGGATTATATAAGTCTCTTGAGTAAATAATTCACTCAACATTTGCTTTATGATTTTGTTTGTGAAACAAATCCTAAACTTTCTGCCACAAGTGAAATATGACTTCTGTTTATAACCGGATAGAATATTTCTGTGGCAATTTGTACTAACTTGGTGCATACAAAGGTGGTAAAGTAATTTTACTTTTGCACAGTTATCTTTTATGTACTGAGAAACATGTCATTTTGAATGTACATTCATTTTCTTTGAAGTACTAAGAACAGTGAGTGTTCGTTTTAAAGAATAAGGAAGCATCTGTTTGCCAGTCTAAGGGAAAACACAAAGACATATGGGCTTGACATATTTGACATAAGTTAAATAACTTTCAGCTCAGTTACTATGTTAATAAGGCAATCTTGTTGTTTTGGAATGTCACAGTGTCAAATCACTATTCAACTTTACTTAAATACAGGCAAGAGTAGCAACATTATTCATTCAACGGATTTTTAAAAATGTGTATGCATTATTGGTAAAGTGTTCTATTAGGTTCTGTCAGGGAGTCAACTATTCCCCTGCTTTGTAGCACATAGTGTGCATGTAAATGTGAACGTATGCACCTTTTAAAAATCACAATAAAATGTATGCATGTAGTAAAACTCAAAGAGTGGAGAAGTTAAATGAAAAATAACAGAACTTCTCCCTAACCTTCCTACTTTCAGTTACTCTTCTTTAAAATAACCATTTTCGGGGTTCCCTCCCGGATCCACAGTAGAAACACTGCCCTCTCCCTTCTTGACCCCTCGCCCTTTCTTTCCTCCCACCCTCCCTTCCACTGCCTTTGCTTCAGGCGCCACCGCTCCCCAAGGAACTCCTGCCACAGTGATGGGGTCTCGGGCCTCCACATTACTGCAGGACGAAGAGCTCGAGGAGATCAAGAAGGAGACCGGCTTTTCCCACAATCAGATCACTCGTCTCTACAGCCGGTTCACCAGCCTGGACAAAAGAGATAATGGGACTCTCAGCCAGGAAGATTTCCAGAGGATTCCAGAACTTGCCATCAACCCACTGGGGGACAGGATCATTAATGCCTTCTTTCCAGGGAGAGGACCAGGTAAACTTCCGTGGATGCATGAAGACTTAGGCTCATTTCCAACACATTGAAGACAATGAAAAGAGCAAAGATGTGAATGGACCAGAACCACTCAACAGCCGAAGCAACAAATTGCACTTTGCTTTTTGACTGTATGATTGGAAAAAGATGACATGATCTCCTGTGATGAGCTGTTACAGGTGCTGCGCATGATGGTTGAAGTGAATATCTCAGATGAGCAGCTGGGCAGCATTGCAGACAGGACCATCCAGGAGGCTGACCAGGATGGGGATAGTGCTATATCTTTCACAGAATTTGTGAAGGTTTTGGAGAAGGTGGATGTAGAACAGAAAATGAGCATCTGATTTCTTCACTAAAGGACAGACCAAACTATTCCTTGCTTTCTAGTATTTAAGAACTGGAACTTAAGAGTCCTCTTGTCCACCAACCCCACCTCCACCCCATTGTTCCCCTTCTCCAAAAATACTACTGCTGTTGCATGACAACCCCAGATATGTTCTGTCTACACAAACCTGCCTTTGGTGTATAAACAGGGCATTACAGAAAGGTACACCCAGTCTATTTTCTGTTCAGTATCCATTCATCGGTCCTCCATTTATAAATACCATGTGTCCCTGTTCTGCTGCTCAATGCCACACATTCATCCAGTTTGAGAAAGAGATGGAATCATGCCAAGAACCATCCAGCAAAGCTCTCGCTGGATGTAGGCTGTACCGTGCTGCCTTCCCTCCAGCGAGGCTTTAGCATGTTCCTGTTTCCTTCATATATGTCCTTTGCTTCTTACTTCCCTGTCACTCAGCTTACCTTAGCTTACCTTACTTAATCTTTCAGCCTCCCTGCTTTTTATTGAGCCTCAAAATTCCCTGTGTTCTATTTGACACCCCAAACTATGCCTGTTAAATGTATTTCTGACTTGGCGGGATAGTTTGGTGTTCTGGCAGTTTTCATCTACCTTCACTCTTAAATGGTTATCTTTCCAGGAGCTTTTTGGTGACCAACAGTTCTCTTGGAAGAATGTGACCCTCTCTTGGTCCTCTGTACTACTCTGTCATCAAAGGGCTTCTAGGTGGAGATATCCTTCTCGGAAGCTGGCCTTGGTGAAAAGTGTAGAGCCACCTGAGCTGGGTGGCTTGCCTGGATTGTTCTACCTCTGCCCTCTGAGTGTCATCTTATGTACCTACATGGCTTCTCCTGAGAGTGCAGTGTTGACTGTTCAGAAAATAGGTCTGTTTAGCTTTGGGACACTGTCACTACCAGAATAACTGTTCTGACAACATGCTTGTGGACCTTTTCATGACTTTTTGAACAAGATTGCTGTTTTGAAACCTGCCACATTTACACTCTGCAGCATGGTTTAAGCCTCGTTGTTAGTGCACTGGAATGTTTTTCATTTCACATTTCCAAGTAGAGAGACCAGTGTTATGGAAGTGCCTAACTTATCTCAGTCCAAAAGAATTAAAGACTGTCCTCAGTATCAGTTTTACACAAAATTATGAATTTTACACTTGGCAAATGTTGATGCTGGAAGCCATATTCAGCCCCTAATACAGATCCAGAGCATTGAATGTATAGTGTCATTAGATGCCTGGTTATAATATCTTCCTAGCTCCTTGTATAGGCCACTGCTAATCCCTTAGAAACAAGGGGTCTGGCACTGGTAAGACAATGTAAGGTGGCATTACAGACCCTTGAGTAAGCCAGAGCAATGGCTCTGCCAGAGTCAGCTTCATTAGAGTTCACTGAATCTGGCCATTACTATCCTATGTATGTCTGTGAGTCTTCATTTATTTGTTGCCCTTGGCTGATTTTTCTCTGACTCATTGCTTGCTTGCTTGTTTCCTTGCCTCAGAAGACAATCCAAGATGTGTGAACAAGTCTTTAGGAAGGGACTTGCTAAAAAATATCACTACAAAGGAATGGATAAAGGTGGAGAACAGGGGAGTGACCAGGCAGGATGGCTTAAGTATAAATGAATGAGAAATTCTTCATTAAGTATCAGTTTTTGTGATCAAGTGATGTAATATAGGAATTGTATAAAAGGAAAGAATTGTCTGATACTGATCTCTAGAGAGGTACTTCAGAGTCTCCTTGATGTGCGTTTTTAAAAAAGTTCCTAAGATTGTGGCTTCCCCCCTCCTTTGGCTGTATAGCGAACTTCTAATCCACAGTTGTGCCTTATTGTCCCATTACAGTTGTATTCTTTGATCCATCAATAAATACTTGTGGTTAAAACAAAAACAACAACAACAAAAAAAAAAAAACATTTTCTGACTTTTTTAGTGTTCTGATGGTTATTTCCCTAATTTAATGACTTGCCTAAAGTCACAGTGACAATGTGATTGTATAATATTTCAGACCGTTATATCCTAAGGTAGGTTTTATTGAGTCCCTGCTTTAAATTATGAAGATTTAGTTCATTTCTCTTCTCCTCAGTTCCCCCTCCTACACTTGACTTTTGATTGCTTTTAATTTAGTTTCTCCATTACCTTTATATTTTTACACAGTATATGTAAACCTTGGTTTTGAATCCTATCAACTTTAGACTGTATCTCTTCATCATAAAAAGTGTAAGGTAATTATGGCTAAAATTTATTGTATATTTGCCACATGCGGATAGTGTTTAAAGTGTTTGTATAAATTGTCTTATTTAATCTTTACAGCAACACCAAGAGACAGCATGCTAATTTATAGATGAGAAAGCCAAGGCATGGGCGATGGGGGAATGACTTGCCTAAAGTCACAGCGACAATGATATGAAAGGGATATTTAAGGCTACTCAATCTGAATCCAGACCCATGGAGCTCCATTTCCCGCCCCCACAACAGAAAGGTGTTGGTGTCCCTAAATATCTCTCTGCTCTTATCACTTTCACCTCTATATTTGGTCAACCATATCTTCACTTTTACAGGTTCAAGATAGCATTTATAATCCATTATATAATCATATTTAAATCTGCCTTTTTTCCTACAGGTCAGTCCTAAAAGTGGAAGATCAATAGTTGTATTTTTATATAACGACTGTGCAATATTCTCAGCAGAAGCAAGAGGTGCACCAAAGTATTTTCTTCTCTACCACCCAAAATACTTGACGTTCTTCCTTCATTAATTTCTTCCTTCATGTGCTCAAGAGCTATTTTTGAAAGTTCGCTAAGTGTTGGATATGAGATGTGTAGTCACTGCTGTTTAGCCCACAACCTCTGTCTGTATAAATTTGTAGTATAGAATTTTCATTGAAGCAGGGGTGACAGAAGATTTGAAGAGAATATAGAATACAAACTGGGTCTTACATGAGAACTCAAAAGGGGGAAAAGGCACATGGGAAATGACAAAAGTGACAGTGATGGAGTTGAGAGGAAGAAAGAGAGAGAGAGAGATATTTCTAAGTTTTCTGCTTAAAATTTGTGGTTTGCACTAGAAACAAGTGATAGAATGATTGTACGATCTTATCCAGCTTGGAGAACTGATAAGAATTTCCACACAGATATCAGGGAGTAGTTCACAGTAAGGGGCAGGGGATAGGGAAGAATAGAGTTACTGTAGATTAGGTAGAGGGGAGTGAAGGGAGGGGCAGGGTACGGAGCTAGGAAGGATAATAGAGTGAAGCAGACCTTGTTACCTTATGTACATATATGACGGAACGACTGATGTGATCCTACAACATGTACAATCGGAATAATGAGAAAATATACTCCATTTATGTATGATCTCTCAAAATGTATAAATGCATTCTACTGTCATGTACAACAAATTAGAACAAATAAAAAAATTTTTAAAAAGAAATCAGGGGACAGTTAGAAATGTGAACAGGAATTTATGAAAAAGATTGGAAATCACTTAAGAAGGCAATAAGGTCATGACTGTGGATGAGTTTACTAAGAGGAAACACAGAGCTGTAAGAGGAAGGGGCTGGAGTACCTTATATTTAGGGGAACAAGCAAAGGAAAAGAGAGCCAGAGAAGTTAGGGTAGGGTTCATAAGAGCATGACACAGAAGCCCCAGGAGGAGAGTTCTGCAAAAGAGGCTGTGGAGAGCTGCAAATGAAAGGTGAATGCGCATGATGCTGAGTCGCCTGTGCATCTGGTGGCTCAGATTACAGGAGACAGTTGAAATTCAGGAGAGGGTCAAGGCTGAATCCACACTGTAAAGAGCCAAGCTGGCTGGATAAAGTAGAGCTGGTGATGGGAATCTGTAGTGGTTGTGGGGACTCTGCAAGTGATAGAGGGTGGCCACGTGAGAGGTGTGGAGGATGAGACTGACAGAAGAAAGCCTTGGGGACCACCATGGTTAATTTCAGGTGTCAACTTGACTGGATTAAGGAATGCCTAGAGAATTGGCAATGCATTATGTCTGGGTGTGTCTGACATAGAGCTTCCAGAGAGATTTTGCCTATGAGTCAGAGGTCTGAGTGGGGAAGAAGTGCTATCATATTGATGGATAATATGTATTGTGATACTTTGTATTTTATCACAATCTGATGGTAAATCACAAAATGGATTGCCATTCTATGTCAAATAGCTGAACTAAACAAAAATAAATATTAAGCCCAGCGAGTTGCTTAGGGTACAGAGATGAATTAAAACATCTGCTGTGGGGCTCGTGTTATAGCTCAGGGGCAGTGGTAGAGGGCTTGCCTAGCATGTGTGAGGCACTGAGTTTGATCTTCAGCACCACATAAAAATAGGAGTATTGCATCCATCCCAACTAAAAAAACCCTCTGATGGGTGCTTGTGTATGTCAGGGGGTCTAATCTGACATGAGTTTCTCCTTTTCCTTCTAAATGTGTAACAACCAATACTGTGTTTTGAGGAGAGCTCTTCAGGGCCAGCCATCTTGAAACTTATTGGTTGCTGGTGCTGTTTGACTTGTGTTTGTTTATGAACCAAGGATAGAGAGAAGTTTAAAAATGATGAGAATACCTTGCTGTATTTCATACTGTTATTTTTCATCTTATTACCTCTATTCCTTTACTAGTCTTCTATTCTGGGCATGAAGTATTAGCTACTGATGATAATTAATCAATTTATGGGGTTCTCTGGGCCCCATTGAAGCAGCATGTGTAATAGGTGTGATGCTGGTGATGGGGGAGGCAGTGTCAGGCACCATAAAGTCAGTTAACTTTATTACTGAAGACCTAAAAATCTCTGAGAAGCACTCAGCATTCTTTGGCATAAATCCCCAAGTCGAATGGCTATCATTGATCATTAAATTATTATTTCAAGGTGATTAGGTGCAATTAAGTGATGTGACGTTGTGGCTGTCAGGATGGCCGAGTGGTCTAAGTGATGTGACGTTTACAGTTTTTAATAGTAACTCAGTGTTCACTGTAACCAAACCAATCAGATAAAAAATTAGACCCATTGTGGCTGATTAGCAAAAACGTGGTGGTAGAATCTACAGCTCAGTCTCTGTGTCTCCAACCTGCTGGATGTTGCTCTTGCTCTCTCAGATTCCCACCTCTGTCTTTTTGATGATCCATCTTGAATATATTTCGGGGACTTGATATAGGTATTATCCTTCAGACATGAGTTTTTTATATTATCCTTCGGATCTTAGTTATTTTCTTCTTTACTCTGTACCCTGGTCCCTAGGTCTTGCCATCTAGGCCTGGACATTAAATATGTATACTCAGGATTAAAATAGCCTGAATATAAAACAAGGCTTCTTACTCAATATGCGGCTTTAAATTTAGGCTTATTTTGAACTAAGGCAAATGATACTTTGCAATTGCTATGGTTCAATCCCTAACTCAGAAGCAGGAGGCATAGATAATAAAGTAATAATCATGCATATGTGCTTTGGAACGAACTGTTTAGATATGAAGCACATCTGTATTTGTTGACTATGTGAATTTCAGAAAGTTGTTGAATTTCTCTGTATTCAATTTCCTCATCTATAGAATGGGAATGATGATAATGTGCCTGCTTCTCAGAATTGCATTAGCCATATCATCAGTTTTTATTGTATTGCTTCATTTTATCATACAAAAATTTATTGAGAGTTTTCTAAGTGCCAGTCATTGTGGTAGATGCTAAAGACAAATTATCACAAGATAAAGTTTCTTTACTCAAGGAGCTCATTTATAGTAGGGAAACAGTAGCCCAGTGTGGTAAGTGACTGTTAGGAGTAAGATGAGAAGCTTTGAGAGCAATGGTAAGTCAACTAAGCTAGCCCTGGGGAAAGGGTGTGATGCTGAGTCTTGAAAGATGAGGAGGAATCAGCCAGCAACTAGTGCAGATCACACACTAAGCAAAGAGAATGGCAGGTGTAGAGGACAGAGACAGAAAAAAACGATAGGTCATATTTGGGGAAATATCAAAGCAAGTAGTTCAGAGGAACAATTATGGTGGGGTGTGAACTCTAAAAGTTTATAAAGATGGAGGCTGTGAGATAAGACCCCCAACTGAGAGCATCAGGATGCAGAAAGGTCAGAGGGACACCAGGATATCTAAAGAAAGGGAGAAGGGGAGGAACTAATGGTTGGTTTCCACAGGTCCAACAAGAAATGAAATCAGCAGAGCTGGAGAGGCCAGGTAGGCAGAAGTAGTAGCAAAGATGATATGAATTGTTATTTAGAGCAGTGAATGAGCTCCTTAAACATCCTTAAGGACAGGACAGGTGCCAGAATATGAGATAGAGTCTGAAATTACTGGAAGTATGGTAGAGGTAAAGCTTCAGCATATTAACAAATTTTCCCATCATGTGACATTTCTAGGGAGGTTTTAGCTAGGAATGATATTAAAAATATTTAGCAATTCATATTGCATATATACCACTGTTTAGTCAACTTTTTATCACTTTGATCAAAATCCCTGACATAAACAACTGAAAGGAGGATTGATTTATTTTGGCTTGTAGTTTCAGTCCAGGGTCAGTCAGTTCCATTGCTTTGCACTTGTGGCAAATTAAAACATGGAAGAAGGGCATGTGAAGGAAGCTGCTTGGGTCATGGCAGCTGGGAAGCAGAGAGAAAGAATGAGAAGAAAGAACATGTGGATAAATTGAATCCCCAGAGGCGTGCTCCCAAGGACCCACTCCTTTCAATTAGGCTCTATTTCCTACACTTTCTACCCCTTCCCCATAGTCCATTTAAATTATGAATCCATGCTGGATGCAATGGCACACATCTGTAATTCCAGAGATTGGAGAGGCTGAGGCATAAAGAGCAGCAATTTCAAGGCGAGTCTCAACAACTTAGTAAGAGTTTGTGTTTAAATAAAAATAATAATAATAATAAAAGTGAGAATGTCTGGGGATGTTGCTCAGTGGTAAAGCACCCTGGATTCAATGCCAATATAAGAGAACTAAAATACATATGAATCCATCAATGGATTAATCCACTGATGAAATCAGAGCCCACATAATTGAATCACTTCCCAAGTGCCCCACCTCTGTATTGCTGTTTTGGGGACCAAGTCTGCCACACAAAAACCTTCAGGAGACATTCCAGATCCAAACTATAATAACTACAGAGCAATCAGAATGGTTGCTGCCTTGGTGCAGAGCAAAGCCCAGACCCCCAGCTGGGCCAGTCATTAAAACTTTTCTTTCCCCCTCGTTGGTAAAGCCCAGAGAATGACAAGGTTAGGTGGAAGTCCAAGGGGAGGAACTAAGGAGACCAAAATGATGGTCTAAGCACTGGTGGGACTCAGAAAAATCAATATGGAAATATTTCAACTTTTTAGCAATTGAAACAACTGCACTAGTGCACAAGTTTAAAGCATCTGCTTTAGTTTTGAGATGCATCAGGATTGGTGGTGTGGGAAGTGAAAGCTCTCTTATTTTTCACATACATATGTATAGTGGGCAAGTGTGCACATTATCAGAAAACTGAAAATTTCCCTTCCCTACCTCTTTCTATTCCCTTTTACCCACAAGATGAGGAAAGAGATTCTTGGGACTCTGATTCACTTGACAGGGAAAGTAGATCCAAGTGTTGCTCAATCTGTCAAGGAAGTGGGAGAGAAGTGAAAATGATCCATTGTTGGCCAATGTTATGCTGCAATTGCCTCTGGGGCAAACCATAGTTTTAAAAATGTCACTCCCCCTTCTTTTTCCTTTGGAGCAAAGTGCCTGGTTTCTGTGTGTGATGGAAAGGAGCAGACAATCTTTACCCTAAAATCACAGATCTCTATGCAATCAATAGGGGAGGATTGATCTGGTTAGTCTTGGGCTGATTTTTCCTCCAAAGCCTTTCTGTGTTCCAGGTGTGAGAGATACAATGATCATTGGAAGGTAGTCTTGACAGAAACATTGTTTACACTCTTACTGGTCAATTTTATTGGATATTTATTCAGCATTGCAATTTATTCTTTTGGAACAGTCCTTATCATTGATTGAGAGTAGTTTTTCCACAGGCAATGGGGCTCAATGACCAGTATCATAATTACATTTGTTGTCATAGCAACGATGATGCAAACATACAGCCTGTTCTCCCACAATGTGTGTTCAATACTAATTAGCTCATATGAGATTGGTAAATAGGAGATGAAGTCAGTGTAAGTCAAGTTGTTTCATGCAGTTTTCCCCAGCCTGTTAATGTTTTGAGGCCAATATGGCTGAGCTTTCTCATAGATAAAGAAAAAGCTTCACAGTGTATTAAGTCTTTAAGATAAAAGCTAGATATATCCTGAAGAAATGTCTGTCTTTTGTGTAATATGTGGCTTGTTTAGTGGTTTTAAGAACTGCTGTATTGTTCAACTCTTTAAGGAACTTCAAGTAGAGAGAAAGATGCCTGAAAATGTTTCTCTTATGTTAAAAGAAAATTTAATGTTAAAGAAGGATATGCTTGGATCATATTTTTAAATTTTACTTAAATGGATACTTGACTGTCTTTAAGAACATTCATTTCAAATGACTCCATGCTAAAGGAACACAAAGGTTGGAATGACTGAGATACTATAGGAAATATCCATGGAAATTTAACCATATGAGTATAATTTTTATTAGGGTTTTGACTGGTTGTGTTAGATTGCTGTTTTCAAAGTTATATTGATTTTTAGTATCTACCCTTAATATTATTTTCCCCTCAGACCTTATTATTTTTAGTGAGCAATTTTTGCAAAATGTGAAGTATTCCAGGAACACACATATATAGGGTTATAAAAGATGCCTGTATTTGACATTTTAACAAAGAAAATGAAAATTAAAACCAAGAGTGCTCAGGGTTCTTTTATCATATTGACCTTCCTTCAATAATCTAATTTTATAGATCTGTTCAATGTGACTCATTTACAAATTCATGCTAAATTGTGGAATACAATCCATTCCATCAACATGTTCACATACCTAAAGTGTTTATGGAATCACAACAAGTACTGATTCACAGCAATGACTTCAATCTCACATTAGCCTGTACTGTCTTTCAGACAGACATGGTACTAAGTGAATCACATGAGCATCACATGTGATTCTCACAACAGAATTGGAGATAGATACCATTGCTCCCATTTTGCAGATGAGAAAAGTAATACTAAAGAGGGTTAAATAAGAGGGCTGGGGCTCAGTGGTAGAGTGCTTGCCTAGCATGTGTGAGGCACTGGGTTCAATTCCCAGCACCACATATACAGAAATAAATTAAAGGCCCACCAACAACTAAAAAAATTTTTTTAAAAAGAATATTAAATAATTAGCTCAGAGTTGTGCATGTGTGTGCGCATGGGAACCCTAGGAAGACACGGGGTTAGGGTAAGATTATTGGACTCAGAATAGAGTCCAAAATGGCTAATTACAGATCTCCTCTAGGGAGATGATGTTCTTCAAAACCCATCTTTTACTTGTCCTTTGTAAGCAAACGTTTTCTTCATTGTGGGTGCAAATGTAGTTGCTTCCACTACTGAAGACCTGTACTATTTTGCTTGTCTTTCTAAAGTACAGGAAACTCACCATATTTTCTTTTTAGAAGTTTGAAATACTTTGAGTTTGGTTGATCTTTAGATGTGTCACGCTGTCTCCTATAATGTTTGGAACTCTACTCACCAAACAGATTTTAAAATACTGCATGGGGAGGATAATCTTTCTAAGGCCATATTTTCCTGAGTTCCACATTTCTGTTTACCCAGGTTTGTATGAGAAAGGAGCTTTGTTTCCCCAAGTTTGTTTCCTAGTGTTTACTGTGAATAAATACATCTCATATTATGCAAGCCTTTGCTGGGGGAAGGTGGGTTCACTGCACCAAATTAAGTTGATCATATCTGTCCCCCTGACCTAAGAGGTGGTCTTGTATTCCCAGTTCTTGAAGTGTGTCCATTGGTACATACTTTTAACTAAAGATATACCAGGTATTAATACTGACTTTTAGAATAATTCTTTATGAACTCTCTAGTGTACATATTGTTCATAGGTCTAAAGCTAAAGCAAGTTTATCCTCTCAGGACCTCATGTAATCAGATTTACCAGCAGACTTCTAATCTATTTCTACTACATCTAGATCCTTTTCTCTCCTACCTTCTGCCCACAGGTTGTTTCAAACTAGAGTGGAGAGCAAGTAACCTCTCCCCTGGGAATAGTGGCCACAGTCCTGTCCTTGGCCCTTTCTTTCTCAATGTCTGCCCAGACCTGAACCACGATTTGCTCCTTGTTTTCACAGAGTCTGCAGCTTTGACTATCTGCTTGATTGTGCATCCATTGAATGAATGAATGAACAAGTACACACACTACCAACTTGGTATAGTCCCTGACCCCACCCCTGAAGTGAATAAGGGGCATGATTGTTAGCCACCAGGAGAAATATTTTAATAAAATATCTTTAGAAAATCAAATCAAAAGTCATCTTCAGTCTACTACATGTCATTTCAACTTACTGTAAGTAGAACATATTCATTTTTCATGGTGGATGAATCATCAGTTAAGATAATTTAAAGCAGTTTAGCCATGAAAATTCCTGCAGCTCTAAGATTGAATTTAAGGCAGTAATAATTCCCTATCAGGAGAAGATGAATATACTCATCAAAGTACTTCATTTGAAAAGTAATTGAGTCACCATTTCCATTCACATTACCATCTGAACATTGTAAGCCTAAATTAAAAACTATAGGATTATAAGATGTTGTTTTGAAAAGTCTCCTTTTAATTGTCAGACTTGAATATGAAGCTTTGCATCTAAAATAAGTTTTTCTTTCAAAAGTAAGAAAGCATTAGATTCATGAAAATATGATACTATTCTCATTGCTGTTGAATAGTGTTACTTTATCCTGCACTTAAATTTTAATGAAAAAATTTAGGAAATGGAACTTTTTTTTTTCCCAACATTTCTTTCAATCCAAACCTAAGAATATAACTTTCCTGGACAACAAACCTAGATATGTGAAAATTGTATTTTAAATTTTTTTCTATAACTGACTTTCAAATCTACCCAGTGATAAGAGACTTATTTTTAGAAACTGAGAAAAGTTTCAGTCATAATAGGGTTTTGTTAGTTCTGGGATTCGACCTTTCTCTACAGTGCTTATGTACTATCTAGTGGTTATGAGAAGGCTTTATTGCAGACGGTTGCGGGAAGGTGGAGACAGGGATCGGATCCGCAATCAACGTTCATTCTTCCTGGCATTTTTTCTCATGAAAACAAGAATAACCATCTGTGTTTTCTGCCAGATTTCATGTTCCCAGTACATAAAAGCAGAGAATTCTGGTGACTTTATCCTTGTTGCAGCAGATCAGGGAATCTAGTTGTCTTGACCTGTTGCGATAGACTTGGGAGTGTGGCCAGTTGAGGCTTTTCCCACAGAGAGAACTCAATCATCGTTGAATGAATGAGTGTGTGAGGAAGCAAATGCCTTGTTGCTACACTTGCAAAGGCACTTCTGACTTCTCTCCACGTGAGAGAACTGCTCTAAGTTTATCTGTCCCTGTCCTCTTCTCAGCAGAGTCCTGCAGTGTGCTTTCCACACCACTGGCCTAGCTGATTGCCTTGCAATCAGTCTTCTTTCCTCTCCTAGGTCTTTTCATGTTTTGTGCTTCCTCTGGCTCTTCTCCCTTTTCCTATGTGTCTCATCTTTCCTTTATTGCCATTTTCAGCCAGAGCAATGATCTGCTACTACTGTCCCAGCATAGGGCACATGACTGTGTTCTATGCCTTATCTAGACTATGCATATGTTACCTCAATACTTGAGTGATCTCTCATAGTAATTTCCCCAGATCCAGGGCTCAAGATGCAGATTGCAAGAAAACAGAGTGTACTCACTGTCATGCATTGAACACAGAGCAAAACCATTATCTCTGATAGGCTTACTGTGTTATGCTTTTAGGTTGTTTGGTAATAAGCTTATAGGACCAAGTTTGAAAAGAATGAAAACAAAGAAAAGCAGCACCAAAAGAATGTGTCAGTTGAGAAGTCCAGTCTAACTATAAAAGTAAACTATGTTAACTACAATGGGTTTCCTACGTTTGCAAGGGGTTCTAGATTTTTATTTCCCTCAGAGTTAATATTAAAATCTGAGTATTTGTGGACTCTGATGTCTCTGTTCACTCTTTTTTTTTTTTAAAGATTTTTAAGTTTGTTCTAATAAGTTATATATGACAGTAGGTTGCATTTTGACACATACATAAATGGACTATAACTTCTCATTCTTCTGGTTGTACATAATGTAGAATCACACCAGTCAAATAATCATATATGCAAATAGGGTAATAATGTCTGATTCATTCTACTGTCCTTCTTACCCCCATATTCCCTTCCTCCCTTCACTCCCCTCTACCTAATCAAAAATATCTCTATTTTTCCCTAGTTACCCCCATTGTGAATTAGCATCTGCAAATCAGAGAAAACATTTGGTCTTTTGTTTAGGGGATTGGTTTATTTTTTTTTAGCATAATATTCTCCAGCTCTATCCATTTACCAGAAAATGCCATAATTTCATTCTTCTTTAAGGCTGAGTAATATTCTATTGTACATGTGTGTGTGTGTGTGTGTGTGTATCACAGTTTCTTTATCTACTCATTTGTTGAAGGACACCTAGGTTGTTTCCATAGTTTGGCTACTGTGAATTGAGCTGCTATAAACATTGGTGTGGCTGCATCACAGTAGTATACTGATTTTAAGTCCTTTGGATACAGATCAAGGAGTGAGATAGCTGGGTCAAATGGATGACCCAAGTTTTCTGAGGAAACTCCATACTGCTTTCCACAATGGTTGTACCATTTGCAATCCCACCAGAATGTATGAGTGTACCTTTTTCTTCACATCCTCACCAACATTTATTGTTGCTTGTATTCTTGATAATTGCCATTCTAACTGGAATGAGATGGAATCTCAGTTTAGTCTTGATTTGCATTTCTCTAATTGCTAGAGATATTGAACATTTTTCATATATTTGTGGATCAACTGTATTTCTTCTTCTGTGAAGTGTCTTTTCAGTACCTTAGCCTATTTATTAATTAGGTTATTTGTTCTTTTGGTGTTGAGTTTTTTGAGTTCTTTATATATCCTGGAGACTGATAGCTCTATCTGAGGTGCAGGTGGCAAAGATTTTCTCCCATTTTCTAGGCTCTCTCTTCATGTTATTGATTGTTTCCTTTGCTGTGAAGAAACTTTTTTTTTTTTTAATTTCATCCCATTTACTGATTCTTGATTTTATTTCTTGTGCCGTAGGAGTCTTGTTAAGGACGTCAGTTCCTAAGCCAACATGGTGAAGATTTGGGTCAACTTTTTCTTCTATTAGGTGCAGGGACTCTGTTCCAGTGCCTATGTCTTCATCTCCTTTGAGTCGAGTTTTGTGCAGGGTAAGAAATAGGGATTTAATTTCATTTTGTTAAATATGGATTTCCAATTTTCCCAGTACCACTTGTTGAAGAGACTATCTTTTCTCCAATGTTTTTGGCACCTTGTCTAGTATGAGCTAACTATATTTATGTGGATTCCTCTCTGTCTTCTATTTTGTACCATTGGTCTACATGTCTGATCTGGTGCCAATACCATGCTATTTTTATTACTATGGCTCTGTGGTATAGTTTAAGGTCTGGGATTGCCTTTGGCTTTGTTTTTCATGCTAAAGATTGCTTTGACTATTCTGGGTCTCTTATTTTTTCAAATGAATTTCATGATTGCTTTTTCTGTTTTTGTGAAGAATGCCATTGGGAATTTAATAGGAATTACATTAAATCTGTATAGGGCTGTTGGTAGTATGGCCATTTTGACAATGTTAATTCTGCCTATCCAGGAGCATGGGAGAACCTTACATCTTCTAAGGTCTTCTTCAATTTCTTTTTTTAGTGTTCTGTAGTTTTCATTATAGAGTTCTTTCACTTCTTTTGTTATATTGGTTCCCAAGTGTTCTATTTCATTTTATTTTTTGAGGCTACTGTGAATGGGGTAGTTTTCCTAATTTCTCTTTTTGTTTTCTCTGTTCACTCTTCAACAGTGAAAGGAGATGAACAGCATAGTGTAGTTTGAGGAAACCAAGTTTACTCAAACTGACAGGGAAGAATCATTGGTTAGAAAATAGCTTGTAGACAATCAGCTCCTGAAGTCATGCCTTAAATTAGAAGAAAAGTTCCTTTAATTACTAAAAAGAACTAATTAGATACAGGCTATAATTTAATTATCCTGGGTTTTTAATTACCCCAAACTCTTTCTTATCAGAAATAATTTTCATGGATGCTATTTATATTTTCAAATAGATCTTTTTGAGGGAGCAGAAAGTAGAGTGAAAAAAACTGTGCACACCAAACTATTTTCTCACTCCTTCAACCTCTAACTTTAAGTCTGAAGCTCTAGAGCAGCATTTTACACAAGGTGTGCCCTGGAGTGTGGTGGGGAGAACCAGGAAAATTTCTGCAGAGTAGTAGGTTGGGCCTAGATAGGATTGAGCACTCTTATTTTTATATTCTGCAAGAGACTTTAATAATAGAGCCTTTTATAACATGATAATATGCAATATAAACCTCCAAGAGTAAGATTTGAGCTGGGGAGATAGCTCAGTTGGTAGAGTGCTTGCCTCTCAAGCACAAGGCCCTGAGTTTGATCCCCAGCACCGCAAAAAAAAAAAAAAAAAAAAAAAAAAAAAAGATTTGAATACAGCATTTCCCGATGTTATTTGAACAAAATGGTCCTAGTGTTCTAAGGAACACACTCTGGGAGTTCCACACTCTATAATTAACAAGAGTAATTATCAGGACCCGTTTCAATCTGGTGTTTACATTAAAATGAAAGCTAAAAATGGGTAACAGAGGAACAGAAGAGCACAAAGAGCTGTACTGATCAATTACACTTGGAAAACTTCTCCAGGATTCGTTTACATATTTATGAGCCTTACCAGTGTTTTTAGGTTGATGAACTAAATATACAAAGTTCAAGTGCACATTTAGCAGAATATTAAATGAGTGATTTATAAATAAAATTTAATGAAAATCGATGTCATTTAGTTTCTTATTACTGTTCAGTCAGTAAAGGTTTATTTAACCTTCGGAGGGAACGTATATTTCAGTGTTGCAGAACGCTATGGTTTGAATATGACTTCTTCCATCAAAACTCAGGTTGAAGCCTAATTTCTCAGTGTTGGGAGGTAGGGCCTAGTGGGAGGTGGCTGGATTTGGAGCTGGAGCCCTCATGAGTAGATTATGCCCTCTCACAGCAGTGAGTTCTCCCCTTCATGGGGCTGAATTAGTTACTGTGAGAATGTGTTGTTGCAAAGCAGATTCTGTTTCCTGAGCTTCTCTCACCACATGGTCTTTTCTGTACAAGCTGGCTTGCCCTTCTGCCATGAAACCTTCCCAGGAGCTGAATGGATGCAGGCACTACCCTCCAGTGCCCTGAACAAGACAGTCCTCTTTTACCTATAAATTATCTCAGATATTCTGTTTGAGCAACAGAAAATGGACTAAGTTCCAATATATAGTAAGTATGAAATTAAAGAATTCAGAGGGCTCATCTCCCAAAATTTGAATTCTTAATTATATTAGGAAGGTTTCATCAGGTAAGTTCTCATGATCAGGATGTTAACATTTATTTGTTTTTATCAACTATTCTTATGTACAAATATTGACTCTCAAGGTATTTTTGTTCATCTTTTATAGCTCCATTGGTCTCATTTAGACTTAACTTATAAGTAGCTTTTTCTTAGAAACTACATACACTGCTCTGAAGATCAACTGATTGTAGCATTGAAATAGAAACTTGAGTTCACCATGGGTTTCGGTTTAAGTTGTTAGGTTTTTTTTTTTCTTTTTTTGTTTGTTTTACATTATCAGCAACATTCTTTAAATCAACCACTCATTCTTTATTATGGATTCACTATCTCTGAATTCACACTTTTGATGTATGGGGGAGGAAATACTGGGGGTTGGGAAAGCTCCTGGGTTCTTGTTAGAAATGCAGAATCTCATACTGCATTCCAGACCTACTGATCATAGTCTGAACCTTATCAAGATTCCCAGAAAATACATGTGAACATCAGAACTTAAGAATCACAGGTAAAGGATGCTAGTTCTCAAATTGGGTGGCATGATGGACATCCTGATGCCTGGCTTCTCCTTCCCAAGATTCTAATTAAATTGGTATGGAATATGACCTGGGCATCTGGATTTTTAAGGGCTCTCTTGGTTATTCTAATGTGCAGAAAACTTTAAGAAACACTAACCAAGCAGAGGGAAAGGATAAATAGATCGGAATGGTGTTTTCCTAACTTTGGTATGTATCACTACAAAATAAAGCAACATGAAGAATGAAGTTGTAGAGTAAAACAGATCCTGAGTCATGTACCAAGTTCTCCAGCTGATTCTGAAATACACCAAGATCAAAGAACCAAAGCACTAGGAAAATGCAATTGCCAGGCAGCTGTAGGGATGTAGAGGTCTTTGGAGATGTGCTGTGGGTTTTCCTTTATATGACTGGGTTAGCACCTGTGGTTAGTTACCCTTCTGTTACCTTCCTATTTTATCCAGTGTCAAGATCTGGTTTTTAGAGGGATTAAATTATGGCTTGATTACATGCTAGGCTAGTACTATCAAAAACGTTTTTTTCATAGGAGATGATATTTTTAAAGTTGGAGATTTAAAACCATACATTTGTATAATTTCTCTTCCTCTTTTCTCAGAATATGGGTGAAAATTTGCATGCACAATTATTTTTGGATTTACAGAACTGTTAATACTTGAAAAGATTTTAGAAATAATCTAATTGTCTTTTTCAGTTGATGAGAGGGAGGACCAGAAGGAGGAAGTTACTACCCTCATATAACAAGGAAAGGGTACAATCTGAACAAAAGTTGTGATGTTTTTTATTTTTGTCATTTCCTTCTTTTCCTTTATTATTTTCTAATTAATTAGTTTTTAATTATACATTCACAAATCACAGCTGTATATATTGATGGGTGTGAAATGATGGTGCTTCAATGAATAAAAGGTCTAATAATTAAATCAAGCCAATATATCTAGCACTTTAAATACTTATTTTTTGTGGTGAGGACATTTGAAATTTACTCTCTTAGCAATTTTGAAACAAAATACATAATCATTAACTGTATTCACCATGCTGTTCAATAGGTCTTAAAAAACAAAAACAAAATAAATCCAGAACATTTTCTTCCTGAGACTTTGACACTTTACCATCATATCTCCATTCTTCCTGCTCCCCAGCCTCTATGGATCACCATTCTATATGAGCTTGGTTGTTTTAGACCCCATGTGTAAAAGAGAACATGCAGTGTTTGTTTTCTATACCTGGCTTATTCCACTGAGCATAATGCTCTTAAATTCCATCCAAGTCCTTACAAAGGACACAATCTCTTTATAAAGGCAGAATACTCTTCCTCTGTGTATATGGGTCACATTTTCTTTATTCATCCATCTGTTGATGGACATGTGGCTTGGTTCTTTTACTTGGTTCTTATGAATAGTGCTGCTGGGAACATGGGAGCACAGACGTCTTCTCAACAGACTGATTTCAAATCTTTTGGGCAAATGCCCAGAAGTGGGATTGCTGAATCATAGGGTAATATTATTTTTAGCTTTACAGTTTTCCACAGTGAGTGTACTAATTTATATTCCTACCACCAGCAAACTGGGTTTCCTTTCCTCCATATCTGATAATTTAAAAAAGTTTAAGTAGGCAAACATAAGTCTCAACAATGCAGTGTAAGTACTATAAAGATAAATTAGTCAAATAAAAGAGCCAAGTTTGCAGGTAATGTATTGACTGATGTGCATTTAACTAACAAGTCACAACATAATTAAGTCCAATTATAAGAAATTTGAATAAATTATTGTATTTCATGTTTTTTACACTGATATCATTATTTTTTCAATCAATTTTCTATTCCCAGTTCAATTCTCTATTATATATAATCAGCACTAGTATGTAATTTCTCTCCAATAATCAGTATAGTTCATTAGAGTACATGTACACATTATTCTGCATATAATTTTGTAAACTTTGAAAAATATAATGTCTTAGGACCTTATCTTATCTGGGGGGTAGGATGAGACTTACTTAATTTTTCTTACCCCAAATTGTTATTCCTGACTTCTCTGCTTCTCTTCTCTACATCTCAGTGTTTTGCTATCTGTTTCTTCAAAGAATCTAAGATTAATGATTAAAAGTAAATGAACCTAACTTCCATAGTGTTTGGATTAAAAACACTTTTAAAGAAGTTCAAGTAAATTCTCTGCAAAGGAGTTGGAGAGTGCTAGAAGCCAGGCTGGGCAGAATTCTGAAAACAAACTTTGCTTCAACATTCTTTTGTCTTCTGCTCCACTTGAGGCCCCTCTCTTGCAATGTCTCCCTACAAGACACAGCACCTTCAACCTACTATCTGATTGCTTAGCAAACTCCCAAGGGAACTCTTCTGCCAATCCTGCCTTCTTAGTTTTGTTTTCTTGTTTGTTTTGTTTTGGGTTTTGGTGACAGAGCCAGTCCAGTGCCACATGCATGGCAAGCACACACTCTAAACACTCTATGCTAAGCAAAACCCCCAGCCTTTTTTTTTTTTTTTTTTTAACTTTTTTATTTTATTTTTCTTAAGGACTCATAAGGTTATTTGTTTGAGTTTGAACATCTGATAAACTTACTCTAAAATGCAGGCACATGAATGAGTGACTGTATTCTTTTAGATTCTTTTTATTGCATATGCCAAAAATTAGTTGTACCTATCCTGAATATATGTGAAAAAAATGGGTGGCAGTGGTGGGGTACCTCAGGAGTTTACAAGTTGTGCAACTTAGTCTTGGAAAATGCAGGAAATGGGGCATATTCAAACTTTATGTAAGGGACAGACATTAAGGTGACTCTGCTCCATTGGCACTGGAGCTGGGTCTGAGAAACCAGCTTTAAGCGTTGGAGAGATTTGCAAAACAAAATGATATTACATTAGTACACAGAAACTGGCCATGATGTGAGTATTCACACCAAGGAAATCATCAAATGCTGCTGAAAGCATCACCATACATTATCTCTCATCTCTAACTTTGTTGTAAACATCCAATTCTTAAGAGAAGTTACTGAGATTGTTACAGAGCAAGGGCCTGCCACAGAGCCACAGCAGCCACAACAGTCCTCACACTAGTTCTTACAGTCAGAGCAGAAAGATTTCAGAAGTGCAGTTCAGTGCAGCAGGCATGAACTTGTTAGCATGAGTAGGAGAAGGGAAAAGGGAAAACTCCCAAGGGAGAGAGTGGGTCCTCTCAGAGAAGAGATAGTACACTCCTTCTGCCCTCTGGTTTTATTGGGGGGTTCCAGGGAAGTTTCCAGAGAGTTCTGCTCACGTCCACCTCCATGGCAGCTGGATTGTATCAAACTCCCAAGTCCCCACTGTGCATAGCAAAGGTCCAAGGCTACTGTAGGTCACTTTGGCCCATACTGACCAGTTCTAATTGGAACCTGTTCTTACAGATTCATGACTCAGGGAATTGTACTTATCTCCCTGAACTCTGGAATCTGGTCTGTGTAAGGGTCACAAAAGTCCCCATTCAAGGGTAACTTGTGTTCTTATCAGCATATTAGGCCTGCATTTCTCCTGAAGATAACATGTTGTTTGCTGATGAATGTAACATATCCCGTTGACTTAAACCAGGCATGGATGCAGGTAAATTGCTTTGTAAAAGAAAGCATGTGGGGGTCAGAACAGTGGGCCCAGTTTATGGAATTATTCCCTTAATCACCTATTCCTACCACTGTGTTGGGTCATGACTGATTAATCCTTCAATTATGCTACTGAATCACAACTAACTGCTTGTTCTAATCATCCATGACCTTTAAAAAAGAGACCATGCCTGAGTCCCACCAGAGACTCTGCTCTAATGAAGTAACAGTACATTCTAAAAGGACCTCAGGTAATTTTAATATATATAACCAGAACTGAGAACAACTGAGATCATGACTTGATGTTATTAAAGGCTTTAGGGAAATGATACTTTCACTTGTCTGTCACACGTTGCTGAGTTACAACTATTATCCACAGACTACCATTTACAGAAGATTTAAAATTTTGGTTATGGACACTAAACTGAAATGTGATTTGCTGAGAAAAAAGATGAAAATAAAGCAATTCACAAGTTCTCCAGGGTCATGGACAATCTCTGTCTTAGTCAGCTTTCATCACTGTGACTAAAACACGGGAGAATAACACCTTAAAGGAGGAAAGATTTGTTTTGGTTCATAGTTTTGGAAGTTTTAACCTGTGGTTAACTGACTCCAAGGAGGAAACATTGTGGGGGGAAAACATGGTATCAGTTCACCATAGTCAGGAAGAAGAGAGAGTGAGTAAGGGGTCTGGGACAAGCTATAGTCCCCAAGGGCACACCTGCAGTGACCTACTTCCTACAACCTGCCCCACTTGCCCACAGTTCTCATCACCTCCAGTAGTTCTTTCAGCTATCAATGAATAAATCCATTGGTGAGGTCTGAGCCCTCGTGCTCCAACCATTTCCCCAAATTCCATCTGTGAACATTGCTACATTGAGGAAGAATCCTTTGTGAGATGCTCCAGATAGAACCAATCTGGAAGTGTAATTTGGGGCTGATGAACTGAAAGGAGATGGCCATAGTAATTTGAGAATAATATATCAGGTACCATGTCAGAGTTAATAAGTCACATAGTTTCCACATATGACTTTTTAAGTTTCCAGATAGCAAAAATCCTGGGAGTTTTTACTATTGGAGTTTTTACTATTTTACTATTATTGATTTCATTCTTTCTTTTATCTAACATTTATTGAGAAAGTATGGTACTCAAAGCATTGTAATGCATTAACTGTTTTGTTGAATCTGCATTCTAGGAGAAGAGACTCAGTATCCCATTATGAATGTAAGCATTTAATTACCAATGTGAATAGTGCTACAAAGAGGTACGCATTTTATGAGACTGTACCACAGGATGACCTGAGACCTGAGGACTATTCTGGGAGGGCAGATTAAAGGGTTATGGAAAGTAATATTCCTATAAGACAAGAAAAATGGAGGAATCTATAACTCAGGAGGAGGGAGGAGAAATTGGCCAAACATTAAACCTCTCCCAATGCATTCTTTCTTGCTATCAATGGGCCCTAAGAAAGGGGCAGATATGGAATGCGGGGCCCTAAACCTTGACCTTCCCCCATGGCAAATTAGTCCTAAAAGACAATGGGCAAGATTTGAGTTCTCATCCATGGGGGTCTGGTTTTAACCTGTACAAGTAGCCCCTGCCGGTCAAAACTGCACGTGCACAGTTTCCAATGATTACATCATCCTCATTGTACCCTGTAAAACCCAAATCCCCTCTGTTACTGATGCACCCCGTCCTTGAAGGGATAAAGGCTTCTCCGAATCCGTTGAGGTCTATTTCCTGTCCTTTTGCACGTAGGCAGATGATGTTGAGAGACTTATAGAAGTAATATGTGAGGTGAAGCTGGCTGAATAGAGGAGGTCATGTTCTTGGCGGCTCCATGGCATGAAACCAAGAAAGCAGACAGGCAGCTTTGATGACAGGTGGGTCATCAAAATAAGGGTGGTGTGGGGGGACTTACTGGAACCTAAAACTGGACATTCAAATCAAACTGGGGAAGTAGCAGGTTGGCTATAATGAAATAAGGAAAAAATCCCCAGGGGCATAGCCGCTGCCACAGCCCAGTCACAGCTCGCCACAAGCTGCAGATAGAAGGATCCCTCTGTGAGCTCAGTAGAGGGATAAGGGAATTAAAGGAACCCGCATTTTGGGGAGGCCTGAGGTGGGTCTGGGTACAGAGCATTTAGAGACCAAGGACATTGTCCAACAAACCTGAAGGACTCACGGCACCATATCTGTGTGTGAGGAAAGAAGTTGCCATCTTCAGTCAGAGTGCAGAGAGTAAAGGAATGAACCATTTTGCATCTGCATTGTAGGGCCGGCAGTGGAGGAAGCCGATTCCTGGCAAACCCGAGTTTGGCTCCAAATTCAGGCCCAGCAAACACGTGCTGCACGAATAGAGTGCGCTTAAGGGACCAGAAGAAAATCAAATGTATGTGGAGAGAGGTTTAAACAGGGGACAACTAGTCTCGGAAGCCCACCAGTCTCTACCCCTCCCCCTCCAGTCCCACTGCTTGCTGGACTGGCTGGGAGAGATGCTTCTGGCTGCGAACTGCAAAGGGCAGAGGCAGGAGGAAATGGAGACTGAACCCAAGACCAGGAAGTGTGAGGTCTACAGGTGGCACAGGGGACTAAGTATTGGCTCCCTCACCACACGAGTGGAATCCACAGGAGATCCCTGGAATGAAGTCTCCCAGCGTGAACCAGCAAGTACTGGGTGTTGGAAGTGCACTGATCTAATCTCCTGACCAATTAACATTCATGGAAGAGCCGGGAGCCCACCTAAGCCTAAATCCAGCCTCCAGGAACTCCACCTGAGGGATGACCCCTCTCACTCCAGCCATCCAGAGGGTGAGCACCACACTCCAGATGACCCCACCTGAAACTGCTGAGAAGCTGAGAATATTTTGACCAATGGAAAGAATTCTTTAACTGTTCAAGACTTTTTTCTTTTTCAATTCTTTTTCACTGTTTAATTGTGACCTTAATGGTACATGGACATTTATACGGTTTCTGATTTCTTTTTAATCTTCTCATCTCTAACATTTTTGAAGCCAGTTATTTTACATGGATCAGTTTTTTTGTGAACTAGGATGTTTGATTAGTATATTTTAGTTTTGTTTTGTATTCTTTTATTTTTATGTTTAATTTTTTTAAGACTTTTGCTTTATATTTTTTCTCCTACCCTTTTCCCTTGATTCCTTCTTTTATTCTGCTAACAATCTCTATTGTTCTGTCTTACACTCCTCCTTGATCTTTTACTTCAATCTTAGCTCCTCCTCCCTCATAATAATCACATCCTATATCCCACTCCTTGGTTTTTAGCCAAAGGACTTAAAATCAGCATACTACAGTGATGCAGCCACACCAATGTTTATAGCAGCTCAACTCACAGTAACCAAACTATGGAACCAAACTATGTGTCCTTCAACAGATGAGTGGATAAAGAAACTGTGATATGTATATACACAATGGGATATTACTCAGTCATAAAGAAGAATGAAACTATGACATTTTCTGGTATATGAATGGAGCTGGAGAATATTTTGCTCAGCCAAATAAGCTAATCCCAAAGAACCAAAGGCCGAATAATTTCTCTAATATGCAGATGCTAATTCATGATAAGTGTGGGGGGGGCAGAGAATACAGGTAATTTGGTTTAGACAGAGGGGTGTGAAAGGAGGGGAGGGGTCATGGGGGTAGGAATGATAATAGAATGAATTGGACATTATTACCCTATGTACATATATGATTGCATGACTGGTGTGATTCCACATCGTGTACAACCAGACGAATAAGAAGTTATAGTTCATTTATGTATGATGTATCAAAATGCATTCTACTGTCATGTATAACTATTTAGAACAAATAAAAATCTATAAAAAATAAAAAAGTAATATGTGAGCTAAGATTTGAATATTTGTCAGATTTCTTAAGAAAAGTTAAGAATAGAGATTGTTTCATGAAGATAAAATTTATAGAAAGGGCCACTTGACAGGAAGGAGGCTAATGTAACTGAGGAAATGAAAGGAGTCCAGGGCATCTGTTGAAATGAAAGGGAAAAATAAGACAGATAAACAAGGCATAAAAGTGACCATGCAGGGCCACATAGACCATGTTTGTACATATCCTAAGGGTAACCAGAAATAGTAAAGGGATTTTGAGAACCATGTTGTATAAAAAATAATTTGGCTGGTCTTTGTCCCTGTTTCCTGGGTGGTAACCACTAAACCCTTGGAATTTCCTGAGTAGTAAGAGTGCCTTAGTTATTCATGGTGGGACCCTCCAGCCACACTTGGGTTTATGCTAATGAGGTGACTCAGGATGGGGCTGGTCATGCAAGAAAGATCAACCATGTAATTAGAGGTTTAGAGTTTTAAGTCACATATTAGTCTGACTTATTATGAGAAGGGAAGGGAATTCAATTACATGGCCAGTGATTGAACCAGTAATACCTACCTACACAGTGAAGCTCCAGTAAAGATGCTAAATGCTTGAAGTTCATGTGAGTTTCCTGGTTGGTGACACATCAATGTGGTTGGTGTGTATCAACACAGAATCTTCCAGTTTGAACTCTCGGAACTAATCCTGTGCTTCTCTTTATTTGGTTGTTCCTGAGTTTTATCCTTTAATACAGAATTGTAGTTTTAAGTATAGTGCTTTCCTGAGTTTTGTGAGCCATTTTAGCATACTACCAAGTGTAAGGGGTTATGAGTGTAAGGAATCCCACGAAAACCACGCCAGACACGGGAAATCACATAAGAGGGTTTACTAAGCAAACAGAGTGTCTCCTTGCAGGGTAAGAGAGAAAATGAGAGGAAAAGAAAGGGAAAGAGAAAGGGCGCACACAAGAAAGAGTGGAAAAGCGAGGAGGAGAGAGAAAGCAAGTCAGAGGGAGAGAAAAGCAAGAGAAAAGATGGCGGGGTAGCTACCCTTAAGCAGTTGAATTCCGCTGGGTTAACAGGGGACCAATAAAGGAGAAGGATACTTGCAAGCTAACTGATGAACCAATAGCTAGCTAGGATGTTCACAGACTGACAAGTGGTTGGGGGGGGGGGAATGGCTGCACCGGAAAGGGCAGGGAGAGCAGCTTTCAGACTGACAAGCTGGGTTGTGATGCAACGCAGCTCTGTATTACAATGAGGACCTTTAATTTGTAACCAGTTGTTCAGAAGAGTGGCTGGCCTGCAGAATCTCCAAACTTGTGACTGATGTCCAAAGTGAAAGCAATCTTGTAGAAGACTTAACCGTGTGAACTCTACACTAATCTCACGTAGTCAGTGCTAGGTAGTTAAGTTAGTCATGAACAGGTGGGTAGGGGAAGGACAATGGGGGTCAGACATCAGACCCATACATTAAGAAAAGTCCAGGAGTCATAACACTACAACTGCAGGGAACCTTAACAAAATAGGTGAGCCTTTGGGGAATGAGAGCTGGACTGCACAACCTTCCCCAAGCTGTAGATAATTACAGCCCCTCGAGGAAACTATCACTTCAAATCATGGGGAAACCAAATTGAAGCAGACAATCTTCAGAAAAGTGGGGTCTGGTATGTCAAGACCTTCCTAGCTATAGTTAATTATAACCAGGGAACCTACTGTATTCGGACCATGTCATCACAGTCTCTCGTAACCAAGTCACCAAGACCCGTTCTTGTCACTCACCATGTCACAACCACCCAATCACCCTGGCAAACAGATCATCAAGATCTACACAAAGGAAGTTTTCTGAGGGCTGTCTGAAGTATATTAAGATGTTTATGGTGGCAGGGAAATTAAGGCATGAAAAAGGGGACTCCATCTCCTTAAAACTCCAACTCTGAGAGCACCAACCATGTTCTCTTCCAGGCAGTCCATGTGGTTCTTTCTTTTCCCATTCTATTAAACTTTTGCTGGCTACTCTGTTGTGTTTGAATTGTTTCCAGCAAAATCACAAGGACTGGCACCTGAGGACTGCTGTGGCTGCCCCAGTTCCTTAATAATTAATAATTCCATAATACATCAGAATTACATTGCAAATTGGTGTGTGTGTGTGTGTGTGTGTGTGTGTGTGTGTGTGTGTGTTGTGGTGAGTGATTTATCAGTTCTTCTCCCATGTTACACTTTGGGGCTCAAACTTAGTTCTGTCATTTCTTCTGCGAAGGCTTTCCAATCTACATGGCTTCAAACAGTTTTCACTATGGAATTGGAGAGGAAATATACAGAAGTAAGTAATAAAACTGGGTGTCTTTATCTTATAAATATAATAATTCAAGTTGCAGAGTAAGTACCATTATATTACAAATATATGCTATAGATAAATCTACACCACTTTTCCAAAAACTGAAAGGAGTGGGAGAATCCTAGATCAAAGTGTACTGGTATCAGAATTCCTCTAAGGACTACCCTGGTCATTTCAGGAATCTGGTCCAGTTCAGAGCTACTCATTCTGAAGCTCTGGCTGGCCTAGGTCCTGGACACCGGCAGTCTTGACAATCCACTTTAATAATTTAGGCATTTGCAAATATTATATAGCTACTGACCTACCATATTGTCTTTTTTTGTTGGGGGGGGCGGTTACCTGGGATTGAACTCAGGGGCACTTGAACACTGAGCCACATCCCCAGCCCTATCTTTATTTTATTTAGAGACAGGGTCTCACTGAGTTCCTTAGCACCTCGCTATTGCTGAGACTGGCTTTGAACTCATGATCCTCCTGCCTCAGCCTCCCCAGCCGCTGGGATTACAGGCATGTGCCACTGCACCCAGCATCAAACTGTCTTTTTGCATCTAAACATTTAAAATTTTTAAATTTAATTCTAAATTTCAAATATCAAAAATTTTGATAATTTTAATTGTTGTAAATAACATAGTTTGTAGTATATTATAAATATTAACATTTGAAACATTACATTTTTAAATGTGTCTGTGGAATATGACTATCATGAGGTCCTTTTAAAATTGGTTTTTTAGTGGTACATTGTAATTATACATGATAGTGGATTTATTGTAATGTGTGTACATGCACACAACATAACTTGGTTAATTTCATTGCTCAGTACCTCACCTTTCACTCCCCTCCTCTCTCCCTCTGGTCCCTTTCCTCAGTTCTTATTATAAGGATTTGATACATACATATCTAGAAAAGAACAAGTTATTTTTTAACAATTTGGAGATTTCTTTCTTCCTACCCACATCACTTTTTTTCCAGAATTTTACCCCAAATATTTTATGATTTTTAAGTCCTGATGTCATCATGATTTTTTAAGTGAAATGTGTATTAATTGAAAAGTAAATGAAAATTTAATATTCAGTGATTACAAAGCTTACCTACTTTTGAAAACCTCCTGGTCTGTACTATCATTACAACTATTACTTGTACCCAATTGATGGAAACATTTACTACAAATATTGACAATTAAATTATTTTAACGTTATACTTCTTGTAAGGAGATGAATGTTATTTTTCAATGATGCATCTGTGTGTGACAATTGCTAGAATGAGCTAGGATTCAGCATCAATTATGTTCCTACTTTAATTTTTTATGTAATACTGAGGAATTTTGTTCACTTAAGTCAGTGGTGAGCAATATAATGAGTTTTGTTCCAGCAATATCACTCAATTCTTTGTACCCTTTGCCATGTATATGGCAAAAATCACATAGTGATCTATCATCAAAAAGTATTTTTAATTATCTGCTAGTTAGGTCATTAATTTTAGTGCAAGTAAAGATTTGGAAACCACCTGAAATGTATTTGTTACCTGGTCACTAAAGGTGTTAAATTTCTCAATGCTAATAACAATATTTCACATTTCTTTTTATTTAAATCATGGAGGTTTTTCATTCCAGGAATAGTATCCTAGTAATATTAGCCACAGAGAGACATTGACCTTCCTTTGTCAAGTGAAAGCAAGGGTACAAAAGAGACTCCTGTGACATTTAAACTACAAGAGTAGTTCTTAGATCACATTTAGGTAGGGTACAAATGAAGTTGAGGTTCTAGGAACTGATCCCCTGCCAGATGCACCTGTATGCCTGGGTGTCCCTTGGAAAGTCTTTGTGGGGTCCCAGAAGTCTGATTTCTGCTCTTGAAGACCTTGAACAAGCTGATGAGATTTTTAATAGAATGGGCCTTCCTGACTGGTAAACCTTGGAACTGATGACTTATTAAGGATTTGTTTCTGTCCCTGTGAATTTAGCCATCATAATGCAGTTTAAAAAACATGGCTATCTAGGGGGAAATTTTAAACTTAAACTTTAAAATTATTCAGAGAGATGCTATATATAGCATCAAATTGTATGTTATAAATTGTTACAAAACAATTTATAACATTTTTAAATGCATCTGATGTTCTTTACATGATTCCATATACATTTCTTTTTACTTAAGGATATTTCATTTTGTTACATTAAAACATACATAATAGAAATTATGAGTAGTCTTAAGTCAAATGCAGAATTCAACTTAAGACCAGTTTTTGAGTCTTAATCTGTCTATATGTTTTGTGAGGTTCTTGTAACATTTCTTATCCTTTAATGGGCAGCGTCTCATCCTCAGCATTGACCCAACCACATGGCAAGAATCACTGAAAGTCCCAAAACAGCTCCAAAGCAACTTTGGTCATAACCTACTCTACAGTTGAAATTATCCTTGAGCCTCTTGGGATAGTCAACAGCAGAACTTTGCCCTTTACTGTGGACAATGTCATAATTTTACACTGAACCATAGGTAACTTCATGAGTAACCTTTTTCTGACTATTATCAAAGTCAGCTTCCCAGCCACTAGTTTTCTCCTAGGAACCCCTTAGTATTCCTCAGGATCAGGGAGGGTCCAGCACACAACAATTAATCTCCCATTCTGGTGGTTCTAAAGTGATTGTGTGCATAAGAATCATGTAGGTGCTTCTTTAAAATGTAGTCAGATCTTGATCAGGTGGTAGGTTTGAAAAGCAACCTGTTATTAGTTAAGCATTTGCTGGTATTTCTTTGTGTTGTCAACATTAGTATAATAAACAAATAAAATAGAGGATGAATCCTGTTTTAGTCAGCTATTTTGATGCTGTGACTAAATGATCTGACCAGCACAATTATAGAGGAGGAAAGATTTATTGGAGAGTTCATGGTTTCAGAGGTCTTAGTCCATAGAAGGCCAGCTCCATTCCTCGGGGATCAAAGTGAGGCAGAATATCACAGGGGAAAAGTATGGCAGAGAGAAGCAGCTCGCATCATCAGGAAGCAGAGAGAGAGAGAGAGAGACTCCATTCTCTAGACACAAAATATACCCTCCATAGCCATGCCCCAATTCCAATCTCCTCCAGCCACACCCTACCACTTCAATTAATCCCATCAGGGATTAATTCACTGATTGGGTTAAGACTCTTACAAACTAATCATTTCTCCTCTAAACTCCTGTGTTGCCTCACATGTGAGCTTTTTGGGGACACCTCACATCCAAACCAAAACAAATCCTCATTAGATGATTCATGCAGTGTGAGTCAAATAGAATGCAGCAACGATTTAATAGTAAGAGTGATTTAGAAACATTACTCCTCTACACAACATCAAATACTAGATATGATCACATTCTTATGTCTTTTCTCTCTTCTTTACCAAGGAGTATCAGTACATTGCAGATACCAATGATTTGGATTGATATTACTTTGATTACATTCCCAAGTCTTTCTATATTCTTTCTTTAAGTAGCTCATTTTACTGTAAATCTGGTGAAACTTGAAGTTTTGTCTCAGTAGAGGATTACATATATCAAGCACAGAACTCCATTTATCACAACAAAATATAGTAATGAATTCAGAATTTCTCAAGTTGGACATGGTCTGATACCTTTCCTGAACACAAAAGGAACCAACATGAATGATATAGCTGCTATGCTTAACATTCTTTATGGCTGGAGTCTTTATTTCCATATGAAAGATTAGAAAATTGAGGGTAGAAAGTTTCATGTTTGAAGGTAAAAAGTGGTAGATCTGAAGGAAGAACATCAATTGTTGACTGCAAACTTGAGTTATGAATTTTGACAAAGTATATCTATATCTCAACAAGATGAAAATTAGTTCATTGGAAAAGACTTTAGTGACAGTGAGATAATTAATCAAACACATTTTCCTTAACTGAAGCCCACTTTAATTGTGGAAGTAGTTGAGTTATTGAAAAACCAAAAATCCAATAGTACCAACAAATTAAGGCAACTATATTCAAGATTTTAAGTTTTGGGTTTTCACATCCAATTAGTTGAATGCAATTACTAACTTTAAGTAGCATGATTTTTTTTTTTTTTTTTTTTTTTTTTTTTTTTTTTTTTTTTTTGTAGTTAGCAATGTATTATTACTGCCGGGATGTGTCCTGCTTTATTTGCAAATGCACTAAGATATGTGGACATGAACAACAGAAAACACACAGAAAACTGAACTTGAGGGGAAAAATCCTGTCAATGAATTCTTATGCTATTTTCATATTCAAGGTAAGGTTAGGAGGCCTGTGCCAGGTTCTGTTTATTTTTGACATTTCCCCAGACTCTAAAATAGTGATGTGAATATAGCAGACCCTCAACTAAACCCCATTTTGAATTGACTTCATATAGGAATACATATGTCCTTCAAAGCATCTCTTCTTATCTTACCACCATCATCACTACCAATAAAATAGCTTCATATGCAAAAACTCTTTTGATCCGAGTAAACAAATATACATTTCCAAAATAACCCGTTGAAGAATATTTATGTGATTGAAATTCACAGTAATGGAGATCTTGTACTCAAGAAACTCAGGACCCCATTCACTCATGAAGCATAAAGGGACATCAGATTTGTAGCAGGACAGGAGCAGTGGTAACATGTCACCTTCAATAAATTGAGTAATGCAATAGATAAATTTTGTTTCTGTCTAAATGATTACAGACTTATCAGCTGTTTTAGTTTGGGCTTCTATAACAAAGTATACTGTTATAGAACAGGTGGCTCCTAAATAAAAGAAATTTATTTCTTAGAATTCCGAAGGCTGAAAGTAAAACACAGGGTTCTGGCAATGATCTTCTAGGTTTTAGATTGTGGCCTGTTTGTTGGCCCTCACATGGTAGAAGAAGAATGAGAGAATTCTCTGGAGTCCCTTTTAGAAGGGCACTAATACCATGAAGTCTACACCTTCTTGATCTAATTATTCCCACAGGCTCCACCTACTACTATCACAGGAAGATCATGAATTTTGTGGCAAAACTGCTTAACTGGTGAATCTTCTCTAAAAACTAAGATATTGTTTTTGGAAATGAACTTCTAATAGCATCAATTTCCATTGTTTTATCTTTCTTCTTAATACATATTTAAATAAGTAATATTTCCATTGAGAGCTAACTATTTGAAAGACTGACACTTAATAACCATTATGTGTTATTTAAATAGCCACTACTTATCCATGGGGGGTACATTCCAAGAACTCCCATGAACACCTGAAAACATGGCTAATACTAAAATCTTCCTTAGATACAATGTTTTTTTCCTATACATACATTCCTGTGGTAAAGTTTAATTTATAAATTATATAAATTAGGTGCACTAAGAAATTAACAACTACTAATAAAAAAGTAGGAAAATCATCACAATATACCATAATAAAAGTTACATGAAAGTAGTCTCTCAAAATATTGTACTTTGACTTAGAGGAAGATCTTTATGATTTCTGTTGACATACTCAGATTTCCAGCATCCTACCCTTGTAATTTGGGAACACTATTAAATAAAACATGGGTTTCTTTGGCACGAACACTGCAATATAGAGACTGATACGAGGATGGCTACGGAGTGACTAAGAGGTGGGAAGGGTACACAGCATGGATACACCAAAGGGATGATCCATACCACAGGTGGAACAAAATGTGACAATGAGAAATTTCATCAAGTTGTAGAGACTAGCATGCAACTTAAAACTTACACATTGATTCTTTATGAAATTTTGCTTTTAATTCCTTCTGACCATGGTTAATCATGGGTGAATGAAACTGTGGAAAGCAAAACCACAGGTGAGGGGGCTTATATTATTACTATTATTATTATTATTATTATTATATACTTACACAGAATCTAGACCTTTTATATTCTTAGTAACAATCTACATTCAATAGTTGTATTATAACTTGTGGTCATAATTAAAGTATAATGAACCTTAAAAGGCTTATGAATGAAAAACTTGTCCAGAAATAGATTTAAAAAAAATTGAAAAGCATTTGGCATTAGACATCACGAAAGGCAACAGAGATGGCGCCTGTATTTTCAATTGTCCTGTTCTTGGTACACTTAATAGAAAACCATAACCTTCATACAAGCACCAGGAGAATTCCAGACTAAAATTTAAAATAATTTACAAGATGAGTGTGGTTCATTTCTAACAGGCCTTGTTTATCATGGTAGCTTTAAATAGGTTAGCCTGTGAATCAAAAGTCTTGCTTGGAAAATAATAATGAAGCCTTATAAATCTGACTTTAAATTGGCCTCATAGAAAAAATAATGGTCAGTGTTTTGGAACTCACTTATCTTCTACAACCCCCAAGGGGTTTCAACCATACAGCAGTCTCAGTGTTCCTCACATGAGCACTGGGGAACTTTAATTATTTTAAGTGGTGGTGGTGCTGCTGCTGGGTAGTATGAAGTGGGTAGAATGTGGGGGAAGAGGTGAGGTAGAGGGGGAAAGCAAAATGGGACCTACTGTTAAAATATTCAAAGCAGCAAATTCCAGAAAAAAAATTTCTATATTTTCATTTTTTAATCAAAATAAAGCCTTTAAAATTTATTTTAAACTTTTTAATCACTAGTTTTGTACCACCTACTTTAAAAAAAATAAAGAATATTTCCCCCTTGCGGCTATGAACCATAGAACTTGCTAGAGCTATTCCCGTGTTTTTGCAATTTCATGTAACACTGACTTCCCTTGCCTTTGCTTTCCTAAAACATAAGAAGAAATGAAGAAAAGATCTTTGGAGGTAGAGTTAGGATTAGTGGGGTATCTCAGATCCCCAAATATTTGATGCTTCTTAAATGCTAACTTTGTGACAAAATAAATAAATACATAAACAAATAACTCAGTCTGTCTTCCTGCTCTTTCCAATACTCTCTCATAAGTACCATGGATACCATGTGGAAATGAAGGGAGGGGTTACTTTTATAGCTATTCTCTGTACCAATAAATATATCTAATAAACCTTTCTATAATTAGCGTATGTCAACTACACTGGATAGTTTTCCTGCAGTTAGAGAAACTGATCCATCTCTAATGGCCAATTAATTTCAAATGAGAGTAGCAAAATTAAGGGGACATGGTGAGCTACAGTTTCTGATGGAGATGAAAATTCAGGGTCAAAAATTCAGATGCTTTCAAGGATCCAGCAGGTAATTAGGAGTGCATGCATCTGTTGCAATAACAGGTTAGAGAATGACGTGCTGGCCAACAAGTCACATGCTTAGGGTCAATTCACATGCTTAAAATCACATCATGCTGGCTGAAGCCAGCTGGCTAAATTCATCCACCACCACACTCATTTGTGATCCTTCTTTCCCGGAAATCCCATAGCCAAGGAATAGGGTTTATTTGATGGAAATGAAGATCCCCAGGAATTTTACTTTTTTATTTTTAAAATTTGATATTAAAAACAAATAAAACTTATAAAGTTCAATCCAGTGAACAGATGGTTGTCATTACCAATCTCCAAGATATACAAGTTTATCTCTGCCTAAATTCTCTTCCTCTCTGGTTTGCCACAGCACAGAGAAGCACATTGTTCAAGTCACTAGGCTTAATGCAGTTGTGTTGATGGAGTTGGGACACTCCAGGTTGGGGCATCAATTTATCATAATAATTTCAAGAGTGCACATATGAGTCTGGAAAAAATTTAGCAGTAAAATATCTGACAGCCTATAGTAAGGTCATGAGAAAAGTAAAAAAGAGTCAGATTTTCATGCAGCAAAGACATTTCAAAAAATACTTAAATTCCCAGTAGTCAGGAACACCAACAGCATTAGAGCCTAGGTGGTGTTAGGTTTGTGAATGAAGAAAAGCCATGTGGCTAGTGGTGCAGAATGAGCAACAAGTCAAACACTAAACTAAACTCACGTTACAGAGTATCTATGCTGTGTACTGTGATTGGTGCCAGAGACACAAACATAAATAGCCATAGACCCATCCAGCAGGTAAGACAAACGCTAGCTTACCACAATACCTAATCAACTATATCTCAAGTTTTCTCATATTTTAAACATCTTTGAAATTGATTGTGTGCCATGATTTTATTGGAAGCATCCATTTTTCCTTGTATGGTGATATATAAAGTAATTGTGTGTCTGTTACATCAGAAGAAACATAGTAAACATCAGAAGAAATATAGTAACTAGATTGTGAAATATTAACAAGTAGGAGGAACAAGAGTTAAAATACATTGTGTAGAATTACAGTGAACTATTGAAAGCTTTTAATCAGAGCAGTAACATGTAAATCTTTACATCTGTTCTTCCCTTCCTTTTGCTTGTCCTTCCTCCATTTATTTAATGAACATTTATGGAGCACATTCAATATGCCAAGTTCTCTGTTAGATCCTGGGAAATTTAGAGTGAAAACAAGAGACATAACCATAAATCAACTCAATTTAATTGACATTTATAGAATAGTTCATCCAACAACAACAAACCACAAATTCTTCTCTCATTCACATAGAACATTTGCCAAAATAGAACACATTCCGTACCATAAAATCCACCTTGACAAATTTAAAAGAATAGATCTCATTCAAAGTATGCTCTCATATCAATGGAATTGAAAAAGAAATCAATAAGAGAAAGTTAGATTGAAAATCCCCAGATATTTGAAATAACATGTAATTGGAAGAAGATGTCTCAGGAAATAATTTTAATTGAATGAAAATACAATCTCTCAAAAATTGTGGAGTGCCTAGAAAGTAGTGCTAAGAACAGAGACACATTTCTGGCCTATGGAACTTACAAACTAGCTGAGGAGAATGACCAGTGACCAAGTAAATAGAAAAAAAAAAAAAATAAATAAAGGATTTAAAAAAAATGATTGAAACTGTATTGAAGAATCAAGGGCATGTGACTATTTATTTTGTATAAAGTTATTGGGTAAGGTGACATTTAAGTTGAAATCTGTTGGCAGGAGGGAAAGTTTTCTAGGCAGACAGAATAGCAGATGTGAGGCAGAAAACTGCTTAGTATGCTTATGAAAATGAAACATGTTGGTACAGTAGAAATTGCAAAGAGAAGGAAGAGCTGAGATGCTTGGAATGTTAGATAGGTAGATCACATCAGGCCTCATAGACCTCTAGAGTGACAAAAGAAGTCATTCAGGGGCTCTTATTTTATTTTTATTTTTATTATTTATTTATTTAATTGTAAACAAATGGGATACATGTTGTATCTCTGTTTGTACATGGAGTCAAGGCATACCATTTGTGTAATCATAAATTTACATAGGGTAATATTGTTTGACTCATTCTGTTATTTTTCCCTTCACCTCCCACACCGCCCACCACTCTTTCCCCCCATACAGTCCTTCCTTCCTCCATTCTTGCCACCCTCCTTAACCCTCACTAACCCTAACACTAACCCCTCCCACCCCCCATTATGTGCCGTCATCTGCTTATCAGCGAGATCATTCGTCCTTTGATTTTTTTGAGATTGGCTTATCTCACTTAGCATGATATTCTCCAATGTCATCCATTTCCCTGCAAATGCCATAATTTTATCATTCTTTATGGCTGAGTAATATTCCATTGTATATATATGCCACAGTTTCATTATCCATTCATCAATTGAAGGACATCTAGGTTGGATCCACAATCTGGCTATAGTGAATTGAGCAGCAATGAACATTGATGTGGCTGTATCTCTGTAGTATGCTGATTTTAAGTCCTTTGAGTATAGGCCAAGGAGTGGGATAGCTGGGTCAAATGGTGGTTCCATTCCAAGCTTTCTGAGGAACCTCCATACTGCTTTCCAGAGTGGCTGCACTAATTTGCAGCCCCATCAGCAATGTATGAGTGTACCTTTTTCCCCACAACCTCACCAACACCTATCGTTGCTTGTGTTCTTGATAATCGACATTCTAATTGGGGTGAGATGAAATCTTAGGGTAGTTTTGATTTGCATTTCTCTTATTACTAGAGATGTTGAACATTTTTTCATATAGCTGTTGATTGCTTGTACATCTTCTTCTGTGAAGTGTCTGTTCATTTCCTTAGCCCATTTGTTGATTGGATTATTTGTATTCTTGTTGTAGAGTTTGTTGAGTTCTTTATATATTCTGGAGATTAGTGCTCTATCTGATGTATGAATGGCAAAGATTTTCTCCCACTCTGTAGGCTCTCTCTTCACATTAGATAGTTTCCGTGGCTGAGAGAAAGCACTTTAGTTTGAATCTATCCCAGTTGTTGCTGAGAGAAAGCTCTTTAGTTTGAATCTATCTCAGTTGTTGATTCTTGCTTTTATTTCTTGGGCTATGGGAGTCCTGTTAAGGAAGTCTGATCCTAAGACAATATGTCAAAGATTTGGACCTACTTTTTCTTCTATAAGATGCAGGGTCTCTGGTCTGATTCTGAGGTCCTTGATCCATTTTGAGTTGAGTTTTGTGCAGGGTGAGAGATAGGGATTTAATTTCATTCTGTTGCATATGGATTTCCAGTTTTCCCAGCACCATTTGTTGAAGAGGCTATCTTTACTCCATTGCATATTTTTGGCCCCTTTGTCTAGTATGAGAAAATTGTATTTATATGGGTTTGTGTCCATGTCCTCTATTCTGTACCATTGATCTACTTGTCTATTTTGGAACCAAACCATGCCGTTTTTGATACTATTGCTTTGTAATAGAGTTGAAGATCTGGTATTGCGATACCCCCCTGTTTCACTCTTCCTGCTAAGGATTGCTTTAGCTATTCTGGGTTTCTTATTCTTCCAGATGAATTTCATAATTGCTTGCTCTATTTCTGTAAGGTACATCATTGGGGTTTAAATTGGAATTGCATTGAATCTGTATAGCACTTTTGGTAGTATGGCCCTTTTGACAATATTAATTCTGCCTATCCAAGAACATGGGAGATCTTTCCATTTTCTAAGGTTTTCTTTAATTTCTTTCTTTAGTGTTCTGTAGTTCTCATTGTAGAGGTCTTTCACCTGTTTTGTGAGATTGATTCCCAAGTATTTTATTTTTTTCAATGCTATTGTGAATGGGATAGTTTTCCTAACTTCTCTTTCTGAAGATTCATCACTTATGTATAAAAACGCATTAGATTTATGAGCATTGATCTTGTAACCTGCTACTTTACTGAATTCACTTATGAGTTCTAAGAGTTTTCTGGTGGAATTTCCAGGTTCCTCTAAATATAATCATGTCATCAGCGAATAGGGATATATTGAGTTCTTCTTTTCCTATTCGTATCCCTTTAATTTCTTTGGTTTGTCTAATTGCTCTGGCTAGAGTCTCAAGGACGATGTTGAGTAGAAGTGGTGAAAGAGGGCATCCCTGCCTTGTTCCAGTTTTTAGGGGGAATGCTTTCAGTTTTTCACCATTTAGAATGATATTGGCCATGGGCTTAGCGTAGATGGCCTTTACAATGGTAAGGAATGTTCCCACTATCCCTATTTTTTCTAGTGTTTTGAGCATGAAGGGGTGCTGTATTTTATCAAATGCTTTTTCTGCATCTATTGAAATAATCATGTGATTCTTGACTTTAAGTCTATTAATATGGTGAATTACGTTTATTGATTTCCTGATGTTGAACCAACCTTGCATTCCTGGGATAAAACCCACTTGATCGTGGTGCACTATCTTTTTAATATATTTTTGTATGCGATTTGCTAAAATTTTGTTGAGAATTGTTGTGCCGATGTTTATTAAGGATATTGGTCTGAAATTTTCTTTCCTCTATGTGTCTCTGTCTGGTTTAGGTATCAGGGTGATATTGGCTTCATAGAATGAGTTTGTGAGGGTTCCCTCCTCTTATATTTCATGGAATACTTCGAGGAGTATTGGAATGAGCTCTTCTTTAAAGGTTTTGTAGAACTCGGCTGAGAATCCATCTGGTCCCAGACTTTTCTTTGTTGGAAGGCTTTTGATGACCTCTTCTATTTCATTGCTTGAAATTGATTTATTTAAGTTGTGTATGTCCTCCTCGTTCAGTTTAGGTAATTCATATGTCTCTAGAAACTTGTTGATGTCTTCGAGGTCTTCTGTTTTGTTGGAATATAGATTTTCAAAATAGCTTCTAATTATGATTTGTATTTCACTTGTGTCTGTTGTGATATTTCCTTGTTCATTCCCAATTTTAGTAATTTGAGTTTTCTCCCTCTCTCTCTTTGTTAGTGTGGCTAAGGGTCTATCAATTTTGTTTATTTTTCAAAGAACCAACTATTTATTTTGTTAATTTTTCTGATTGTTTCTTTTGTTTCAATGTGGTTGATTTCAGCTCTGATTTTAACTATTTCTGTCTTCTACTACTTTTGGTGTTGGTCTGCTCTTCTTTCTAGGGCTTTGAGCTGTAGTGTTAAGTTGTTTATTTGTTGATTTCTACTACTTTTGTTGAATGCCCCCCATGAAATAAATCTTCCTCTAAGTACTGCTTTCATAGTGTCCCAGAGATTTTGATATGATGTGTCTTTGTTCTCGTTTACTTCTAAGAATTTTTTTATTTCCCTACTGATGCCTTCTGTTATCCATTCATCATATAATAGTGTATTATTTAATCTCCAGGTATTGGAGAAGTTTCTGTTTTTTACTGTGTCATTTATTTCTAATTTCAATCCATTATGATCTGATAGAATACAAGGTAGTATCTCTGTCTTCTTGTATTTGCTAACAGTAGCTTTGTGGCATAAAATATGGTCTGTTTTAGAGAAGGATCCATGTGCTGCTGAGAAGAAAGTGTATTCGTTCTTTGTTGGATGGTATATTCTATATATGTCCATTAAGTCTAAATTGTTGATTGTTTTATTGAGATCTATGTTTTCTTTATTTGATTTTTGTTTGGAAGATCTATCCATTGGTGAGAGAGCTGTGTTAAAATCTCATATTATTATTGTGTTGTGGTCTATTTGATTTCTGGAATTGAGAAGAATTTGTTTGACGAACATGGATGAGCCAATGTTCAGGGCATAGATATTTATGATTGTTATGTCTTGCTGATTTATGCTTCCCTTAAGCAGTATGTAATGTCTTTTTGACTAGTTTTGGCTTGAAGTCCACATTATCTGAAATGAGGATGGATACTCCAGCTTTTTTGCTGTGTCCGTGTGCGTGGTATGTTTTTTCGCAACCTTTCACCTTTAGTCTGTGGGTATCTCTTTCTATGAGATGAGTCTCTTGCAGGCAGCATATTGTTGGATTTTTCTTTTTAATCCAATCTGCCAGTCTATGTCTTTTGATTGATGAGTTCAGGCCATTAACATTCATGGTTATTATTGTGATATGATTTATATTCCCAGTCATTTGACTCATTTTTGAATTTGACATAATTTGGTTTCTCCTTTATTTGGCTATTCCTTTAGGCTAGTTCCTCCCGTTGCTGATTTGCATCGTTGTTTTTCATCTCTTCCTCATGGAATATTTTGCTGAGAATGTTCTGTAATGCTGGCTTTCTTTTTGTAAATTCTTTTAGCTTTTGTTTATCATGGAAGGATCTTATCTCATCGTCAAATCTGAAAGTAAGTTTTGCTGGGTATAAGATTCTTGGTTGGCATGTGTTTTCTTTCAGGGCTTGGTAAATGTTGTTCCAGGCCCTTCTAGCTTTTAGGGTCTGGATTGAAAAATCTGCTGATATTCTTATTGGTTTCCCCCTGAATGTAATTTGATTCTTTTCTTTCACAGCCTTTAGAATTCTGTCTTTATTTTTTATGTTAAGTATTTTCATAATAATGTGCCTTGGTGTGGGTCTGTTGTAGTTTTGTATATTTGGAGTCCTATAAGCCTCTTGTACTTGGTTTTCCATTTCATTCTTCAGATTTGGGAAATTTTCCGATATTATTTCATTGAATCGATTGTTCATTTTTTGCTTTGTTTCTCTAAGCCTTCCTGAATCCCTATAATTCTTAAATTTGGCCTTTTCATGATATCCCATAATTCTTGTAGATTCTGTTCATGATTGCTTACCATCTTCTCTGGTCAACTTTGTTTTCAAGATTAAATATTTTGTCTTTATGTCTGAGGTTCTGTCTTCCAGGTGTTCTATCCTATTGGTTATGCTTTCTATGGAGTTTTTAACTTGGTTTATTGTTTCCTTCATTTCAAGGATTTCTGTTTGGTTTTTTTCAGTATCTCTAACTCTTTATTGAAATGACCTTTTGCTTCCCATATTTGCTCTTTTAACTGTTGATTGGTGCAATCATTTAATGCCTGCATTTGCTCTTTCATCTCTTCCTTCGATGCCTGCATTTGCTCTTTCATCTCCTCGTTTGCTTCCCTGATTGTTTTAATTATGTACATTCTGAACTCCCTTTCTGACATTTCTTCTGCTCTGCTGTCATTGGGTTTTATTGATATAGTATCTAGGTTTGTTTGGGACATTTTCTTCCCTTGTTTTCTCATATTGGTCAGATATCAGTGGGACTCTGAGATATTGCAGATTTCATCTTTGTCTTAAAGCGTCCCTGTAGATTTCCAGTATATCAGCTACCAGCCTTCAGTAACCTGAAGTTTTGGAGGGACTTGATAATGCAGTGCTTCCAAAGAAGGCTGCCCCTAGCCCACTACTCGTTCCAGGGTGGGGGCTGGTTCTGCGTTGAAATCCTCTTACTGGGCGGTCCTGCTCCTAGAAGCTGGCTATAAACAGGGTCTGCCCCTGCCTCAGGGAGCCAGGATCCTAGGGGAAAGCCTCTCCCTGTCCTGCCTTGGTCCCAGAAGCCGCCTGCGGGCCAGGGCCCGCTACTGGGTTCAGGGCTTGGGGTTGGCTCTGTGTGGAAAAGCTCTCACTGGGTGGCCTTCTCCAAGAAGCTGGTTGTGGATTGAGCCTGCCGCTGGAGGGAGCAGCGTTGCTCAGGGAAACTCTAGCTGCCCTGCCCTGCTTTCAGAAACTGCCCCTGTCCGTGCCTGCTGCCTGGGCTGAGCTTCACCCAGTCGGAGAGACTCACTCTGTGGCTCTATGTTGGTCCGAGTCTCTCAATATCTCCCCTTCTTGAATCCTGGGTCCTGGAGCGATGGGAGATGCAGTCACCCTCTAGTCCACCATCTTCGATCCTTTCATTTAGGGGCTCTTAAGCAGAAAGCTGGGATCCAATTTATCCCATGGTAGATGTGATTCAAGATGAAAATCCTGAATCAACAGAAGAGACATGAATCCTGATTGAGGTTTGACGAAGAACATCAACAAGGACAGGCGTGAGAGCCACCACACTGGGTAGCCAAGGTAGTGTCCAAGGAATCTGGATCCTGAGGTGATGTGTGTTCTCAAGTGGACTTGGATGAGCAGTTGAGCATCAGTACATTCACTCTTGAACACAATGAAGGAATGTTATAGTTTGGGTGTGAGGTGTCCCCCAAAAGCTCATGTGTGAGACAATACAAGAAGGTTTAGAGGAGAAATGATTGGATTATGAGAGCCTTAATCCAACCAGTGAATTAATCCTCTGATGGGGATTAACTGAGTTGTAACTGAAGGTGGATAGGGTGAGAAGTGGGTCATTGGGTGCCTACCTTTGGGGTATGTATTTTGTTTCTGACCAGTGGAGTCTCTCTCTGCTTCCTAACCATCATGTGATCTGCTTTCCTCCACCATGATGTTCTGCCTCATCTCAAGCCCTGACAAATGGAGCATGCTGTTTATGGATTAACATCTCTGAAACCATGAGCCCCTAAATAAACTTTTCCTCCTCTACAGTTGTTCTGGTAAAGTTTTTAGTTACAGAAGCAAAGTGGCTGACTAAAACAAGGAGGCTGGAAAGGTGGTTGGCAGTTACATAGCCATGGTAGGTATTGGTACAAGGAACACTGGTCCATCAACCTTCCTTATATAGAACTCATGACAAGTTTGGGCAGGAGCAAAGTCTGGTGCCATCCTCTGCTCCAAATTCTGCCTGACTGAACTTAACACCCTCTAGGTCTCCCTTTTAACTGCTAAAGCTGGTCAAGGTAGAGAAGGGTAAGGAGGTGATTGCACCCTCAGGCAAAGGTGGCCAGTCCAGATGTGTCAGTTTTAGTTATGGCTAAAACCTTGAGCAGAAAGAGACTTACTGCAGCAGCATGGACTGTTTCTGTGATAGATTTTGAGACTGGAGGTAGGAATTTCCTTCTGTGTGTTTTTAAAAAAACTGCCAAAGAGTGTTTTATCAGAACAGAAAATAGGTCTATTAATCTCTTATTGGAGCAAATAGTGTGAAACTAACTTGGACAGGTTACCAGAGCCACAAAAATATTTGAAATGGCATTCATTGCTCAGAGTCAATGGCAGAACAAATCCAAGGCAGCCAATAAGGGAAGTGCTAAGAAACTGAGATAGATTGACATTTCATTATAGATCACATGACATTCAAAAGAGAACCCCCAGTGATTGAACTATATTCCCAATATTTGACATTTGTAGCTGGGCTCTAGTTCAAAGGGGTATCATATAGAATCTACTTCTAGCAATGGCAAATTGCTAAGGCATGCTTGAGTTAGGGAGTGATCTCAGGAAGTCAGAGGCATTCAAAAGTGAAATTACAAGGAGGTTTCAAGATGGCGGCCTAGAGGGTGGCTGCATTTCATGTTGCTCCAGGACTCAGGATTCAAAAGAGGAGATATTGAGACACTTGGGACCAACTCAAAGCAGCTGGGTGACTCTCACCCGTTGGGAAGGCGTCCCGGATGGGACGGTGGTCCCGGAACGCAGGGAACTTTGTGAAGTAGAGCTGCCGGTGAGACGCCCCTCCCTCCGCTGGAGCAGTGAACTTGGACAACTGGGAGCGCCGTAAAGGAGGCCGCTCGGCACAGCGCTGGGACTCGGAGCAACCACTGGGGCTCCGGCGGCTGCCCAGGGGAGGAGTGGCGAGGAGAGCTGTGTGGACTCAGGACACCAGGGCCTGCCCTGAGGAGGAGGAGGAGGAACGTGGCCGCTTGGATTCGGAGTGACTGCACCAGAGCTTCAGGCGGTTGCCAGAGGAGGGGCTGCGTGGCGAGCTGTTTGGACTCAGAACGACTGCTTCTGAACACCGGGGCCTGCCCTGAGGATGAGGAGGAGGAAGAGGAGCGCGGCCGCTTGGATTCAGAATGACTACACCAGAGCTACAGGCGGTTGCCAGAGGAGGGGCTGCGTGGCGAGCTGTTTGGACTCAGACCACTTCTGAACACCGGGGCCTGCCCGGAGGAGTAGGAGGAGGCGGAGGAGGAGCACGGCGGGTCGTTTGGACTCGCAGTGACTGAATTAGCGCTCTGGGCGGCTGCTCAGAGGAGAAGGCGAGTGGTGAGTTGTTTGGACTTAAAGCGACAGCTCCTGAACACAGGGGGGCTGCCTGGAGGAGAAGCGTGGTGGGTCGATTGGTCTTGAGTGGCCGCACCAGAGCTCTGGGCGGTTGCCCATAGGACCCGTGCAGCGGGTCACGAGGAATCAGAGCCACTCAGAGCGACCGCTCCTGAACACCCGGGGGGTTACCAGGAGGAGGAGGAGGAACGGGGAGGGTCATTTCGACTCGGAGTGATTGATTGCCCAGGGTTACGGGTGGTTGGTGGGAGGTGGAGGCACGCAGTGAGTTTCTTGGACTCCTAGTGACCGCACCGGAATACTGGGCGGGTGTCTGGAGGAAGAGGCGTGTGGCGAGTCTCTGGGACTCAGAGCGATTGTACGGGGCCCCAGGTGGCTGCTCAGAGGAGGGGCCGCATAGCCAGGCAATTAGGTGCAGAGCAGGGTCCCAGGATCTAGGAGGCTTCTTGGTGGAAGAGCTGCACAGAGACAGGCTTAGCGTGGAGCGAAGGTTCCAGGCCTGCGGGCAGATTCTCTGAGGAGGGGCAGCCTAAGGAGACTCATCTGCGAAGGGTGAGGCTCCCAGGCCCAGGAAATAGGGCCGGGCCCCTGGGAACTTTGCAGAGGAAGGCAGCCCAGCCCAGGCGGTAGCTGTAAATTGAGGGGAACCTCTAGGAGGGAACTGACCAGCGAGACCTCCCCACCGGGTGAGTCTTCCCTGCTGGGTGAGGTTTCCCCACAAGGACGGTAAAACCAGAGACTCAGGCCCAAACAGGCCTTGCCTCAGCCCACAGCCTACGTCCCCTTTGGATGACCATTGGTCAACAAGTGGAGGCACCTCTGCCCACTAGCAGGGATTATACCCCACCTGAAGGCCACCACTCCTAGAGAGGCAGCTTCCTTGTGGAGCACCACATTATCAACTTCCTCTAAGACTTCAGCCTACTGAAGGCTAAGGGGGGATATATATAGAAATCTTCAGGGACATTGTAAGTCAATAGAGGAAGTCTGCAATATCTCAGCAGTCCACTGATACCTGAACAATATGAGAAAACAAGGAAAGAAAATGCTGCAAACAAATCTAGATGTTACATCAATAAAACCTAATGACAGCAGGGCAGAAGAAATGACAGAAAAGGAGTTCAGAATGTACATAATTAAAATGATCAGAGAAGCAAACGATGAGATGAAAGAGCAAATGCATGCACTGAATGATGAGATGAAAGAGCAAATGCAAGCATTGAATGATCGCACCAATCGACAATTAAAAGAGCAAATACAGGAAGCAAAAGATCATTTCAATAAAGAGTTAGAGATATTGAATAAAAACCAAACAGAAAACCTTGACATGAAGGAAACAATAAACCAAATTAAGAACTCCATAGAAAGCATATCCAATAGGATAGAACACCTGGAAGACAGAACTCAGACATTGAAGACAAAATATTTAACCTTGAAAACAAAGTTGAACAAACAGAGAAGATGGTAAGAAATCATGAACAGAATCTCCAAGAACTATGGGATATCATGAAAAGGCCAAATTTAAGAATTATTGGGATTGAGGAAGGCCTAGAGAAACAAGCCAAAGGAATGAACAATTTATTCAATGAAATAATATCAGAAAATTTCCCAAATCTGAAGAATGAAATGGAAAATCAAGTTCAAGAGGCTTATAGGACTCCAAATACACAAAATTACAACAGACCCACACCAAGGCACATTATAATGAAAATACCTAACATACAAAATAAAGACAGAATTTTAAAGGCTGTGAGAGAAAAGAACCAAATTACATTCAGGGGGAAACCAATACGGATATCAGCAGATTTTTCAATCCAGATCTTAAAAGCTGGAAGGGCCTGGAACAACATTTTTCAAGCCCTGAAAGAAAATGGATGCCAACCAAGAATCTTATACCCAGCAAAACTTACCTTCAAATTTGACGATGAAATAAAATCCTTCCATGATAAACAAAAGCTAAAAGAATTTACAAAAAGAAAGCAAGCATTACAGAACATTCTCAGCAAAATATTCCATGAGGAAGAGATGAAAAACAAAGAAGCAAATCAGAAAGGGAGGAATTATCCTAAAGGAATTGTCAAATAAAGGAGGAAACAAGTTGTGTCAAACAAATAAATAAATAAAATTTTAAAAATGAACCAAATGACCGAGAAACCGAATCATATCTCTGTAATAACCCTGAATATTATTGGCCTGAATTCATCAATCAAAAGACATAGACTGGCAGATTGGATTAAAAAGAAAGATCCAACAATATGTTGCCTGCAAGAGACTCACATCATAGAAAAAGATACCCATAGACTAAAGGTGAAAGGATGGGGAAAAACATACCATGCACATGGACTCAGCAAAAAAGCTGGAGTATCCATCCTCATTTCTGATAATGTGGACTTCAAGCCAAAGTTAGTCAGAAGGGATAAAGAAGGTCATTTCATACTGCTTAAGGGAAGCATAAATCAGCAAGATATAACAATCATAAACATCTATGCCCCAAACAGTGGCTCATCCATGTATGTCAAACAAATCCTTCTCAATTTCAGAAATCAAATAGACCATAACACAATAATACTAGGTGATTTTAACACGCCGCTCTCACCACTGGACAGATCTTCCAGACAAAAATTGAAAAAAGAAACCATAGATCTCAATAACACAATCAATAATTTAGACTTAACGGACATTTATAGAATATACCATCCAACCAATAGCGAATACACTTTCTTCTCAGCAGCACATGGATCCTTCTCTAAAATAGACCATATATTATGCCACAAAGCTAATGTTAGCAAATACAAGAAGATAGAGACACTACCATGTATTCTATCAGATCATAATGAATTGAAGTTAGAAATAAATGAAAGAGTAAAAAACCGAAGCTACTCCAACACCTGGAGATTAGACAATATGCTATTATATGATGAATGGATAACAGAAGATATTAGGAAGGAAATTAAAAAATTCTTAGAGGTAAATGAGAACAAAGAAACATCATGTCAAAATCTCTGGGACACTATGAAAGCAGTACTTACAGGGAAATTTATTTCATGGAGCGCATTTAATAAAAGAAGTAAAACTCAACAAATAAATGACCTAACACTACAGCTCAAAGCCCTAAAAAAAGAAGAACAGAGCAGCACCAAAAGTAGTAGAAGACAGGAAATAGTTAAACTCAGAGCTGAAATCAATGAAATTGAAACAAAAGAAACAATACAAAAAATTGACAAAATAAATAGTTGGTTCTTCGAAAAAATAAACAAAATTGATAAACCTTTAGCCACACTAACAAAGAGAAGACAAGAGAAAACCCAAATCACTAAAATTCGGAATGAACAAGGAAATATCACAACAGACAGGATTGAAATACAAAACATAATTAGAAGCTATTTTGAAAATCTATACTCCAACAAAATAGAAAATTTCGAAGACATCAACAGGTTTCTAGAGACATATGAATTGCCTAAACTGAACGAGGAGGACATAAACAATTTAAATAGACCAATTTCAAGTACTGAAATAGAAGAGTCATCAAAAGCCTACCAACAAAGAAAAGTCCGGGACCAGATGGGTTCTCAGCCGAGTTCTAGAAAACCTTTAAGAAGAGCTCATTCCAATACTTCTCAAAGTATTCCATAAAATAGAAGAGGAGGGAACCCTCACAAACTCATTCTATGAAGCCAATATCACACTGATACCTAAACCAGACAGAGACTCATCAAGGAAAGAAAATTTCAGACCAATATCCTTAATGAACATCGACGCAAAAATCTCAACAAAATTTTAGCAAATCGCATACAAAAACATATTAAAAAGATAGTGCACCATGATCAAGTGGGTTTCATCCCAGGGATGCAAGGTTGGTTCAACATCAGGAAATCAATAAACGTAATTCACCATATTAATAGACTTAAAGTCAAGAATCACATGATTATTTCAATAGATGCAGAAAAAGCATTTGATAAAATACAGCACCCCTTCATGCTCAAAACACTAGAAAAAATAGGGATAGTGGGAACATTCCTTAACATTGTAAAGGCCATGTATGCTAAGCCCATGGCTAATATCATTCTAAATGGTGAAAAACTGAAAGCATTCCCCCTAAAAACTGGAACAAGGCAGGGATGCCCTCTTTCACCACTTCTATTCAACATCGTTCTTGAGACTCTGGCCAGAGCATTTAGACAAACCAAAGAAATTAAAGGGATACGAATTGGAAAAGAAGAACTCAAACTATCCCTGTTCGCTGATGACATGATTATATATTTAGAGGAACCTGGAAATTCCACCAGAAAACTCTTAGAACTCATAAGTGAATTCAGTAAAGTAGCAGGTTACAAGATCAATGCCCATAAATCCAACGCATTTTTATACATAATTGATGAATCTTCAGAAAGAGAAATTAGGAAAACTACCCCATTCACAATAGCCTCGAAAAAAATAAAATACTTGAGAATCAATCTCACAAAAGAGGTGAAAGACCTCTACAATGAGAACTACAGAACACTAAAGAAAGAAATTAAAGAACACCTTAGAAGATGGAAAGATATTCCATGTTCTTGGATAGGAAGAATTAATATTGTCAAAATGGCCATACTACCTAAAGTGCTATACAAATTCAATGCAATTCCAATTAAAATCCCAATGACGTACCTTACAGAAATAGAGCAAGCAATTATGAAATTCATCTGGAAGAATAAGAAACCCAGAATAGCTAAAGCAATCCTTAGCAGGAAGAGTGAAACAGGGGGTATTGCAATACCAGATCTTCAACTCTACTACAAAGCAATAGTAACAAAAATGGCATGGTATTGGCACCAAAATAGAAAGGTAGATCAATGGTACAGAATAGAGGACACGGACACAAATCCAAATAAATACAATTTTCTCATACTAGACAAAGGTGCCAAATATATGCAATGGAGAAAAGATAGCCTCTTCAACAAATGGTGCTGGGAGAATTGGAAATCCATATGCAACAGAATGAAACTAAACCCATATCTCTCACCATGCACGAAACTAAACTCAAAATGGATTAAGGACTCGGAATCAGACCAGAGACCCTGCAGATTATAGAAGAAAAAGTAGGTCCAAATCTTCACCTTGTTGGTCTAGGATCAGACTTCCTTAACAGGACTCCCATAGCACAAGAAATAAAGCTAGAATCAACCACTGGGATAGATTCAACTAAAAAGCTTTCTCTCAGCAAAGGAAACTATCAGCAATGTGAAGAAAGAGCCTACAGAGTGGGAGAATATCTTTGCCAATCATACTTCATGTAGAGCACTAATCTCCAGAGTCTATAAAGAACTCAAAAAACTCCAAGAATTCAAATAATCCAGTCGACAAATGGGTTAAGGAAATGGACAGACACTTCACAGAAGAAGATCTACAAGCAGTCAACAAACATATGGAAAATGTTCAACATGTCTAGTAATAAGAGAAATGCAAATCAAAACCACCCTAAGATTCCATCTCACCCCAATTAGAATGGCGATTATCAAGAATACGAGCAACAACAGGTGTTGGCGAGGATGTGGGGATAAAGGTACACTCTACATTGCTGGTGGAGCTGCAAATTAGTGCAGCCACTCTGGAAGCACTGTGGAGATTCCTTAGAAAACTTGGAATGGACCCTCCATTTGACCCAGCTATCCCACTCCTTGGCCTATACCCAAAGGACCTTAAAATCAGCATACTACAGAGATACAGCCCACATCAATGTTCATAGCTGCTTAATTCACAATAGTCAGACTGTGGAACCAACCTAGATTTCCTTCAATTGATGAGTGGAGAAAGAAAACTGTGGTATATATATATATATATATATACAATGGAATATTACTCAGCCATAAAGAATGATAAAATTATGGCATTTGCAGGCAAATGGATGAAATTGGAGAATATCTTGCTAAGTGAGATAAGCCAATCTCAAAATGCCAAAGGACGAATGATATCGCTAATAAGTGGAGGATGACACATAATGGGGGGAGGAAGGTTATTGTTAGGGTTAGAGTTAGGGTTAGGGAGGGGGGCAAGTATGGAGGAAGGTAGTACTGTATAGAGGGTAAAGAGGGGTGGGAGGGGTGGGGGCAGGGAAAAAATAACAGAATGAATCAAACAACATTACTCTATGTAAATTTATGATTACACAAATGGTATGACTTTACGCCATGTACAAACAGAGAAACAACATGTATCCCATTTGTTTACAATAAAAAAAAAAGAAAGGAAAATATTCATATAGCACATAAAAAAAAAAAAAGTGAAATTACCTGGGCTTCTCAGAACGTTAGATTGTTGGTCCCCATATCCCCTCTTGTCCTTAGAGACGTAAAGCAGGGACATTTGAGTTAAGAGTCAGATGAACAAGATAAGCTAAAAGAGGTAGGGGCTGGAGAAAATTTAGGCAGCTAGAATTGCATGTAGTGAGGTTGGTAAAGCCAAAGGAGATCTGATGAAGTTCAAAAATTAAAGTTCTCATAGGACTGGAGTACAGAGAGAAAGGTGAGAAATGTAATTCTGAAACAATGGATGGAGGATGGCAGGAAAGGATCATATGGAATATTGCTAGTAGGGTAGACAAAGAAACAGGAAAAGGAACTAGCAAAGCAACCACTCTCTAGTGTTCTTCCCTAATGTGAGAAACCTACTAGTAGTATATTTGCTGGGGAGAAAGAGTAGTAAATAGTGAGAAAAAAGAATCTTTTTTATTTGCTCTTTTTAGATATACATGGCAGTAGATTGTATTTTGTCATATTATACATACATAGAGTATAGCTTCCCCTTCTTGTGGTTGTACATAATTTAGAGTTACACTGTCATGTATTTAAATATGAACATAGAAAAGTTATGTCTGATCATTCTACTATCTTTTCCTATTCCCATCCTCCATCCTTTCCCTTCATTCCCCTTTGTCTAATCCAAGGAACTTCTATTCTTCCCTTCCCCCTGCTTATTGTGAGTTAGAATCCAAATATCAGAGAGAATGTTCAGTCTTTGAGTTTTTTTGTGATTGGCTTATTTCATTTAGCATGATAGTCTCCAGTTTTATTTATTTTCCAGCAAATGCCATAATTTCATTCTTCTTTATGGCTCAGTAATATTCCATTGTGTATATATATACCATATATTCTTTATCCATTCATCTATTTGTTGGTCCCATAGCTTGGTTATTGTGAATTGAGCTGCTATAAACATCTATAAACATTGATGTGGCTGTGTCACTATAGCATACTGATTTTAAGTCCTTTGGGTATATACCAGGGAGTGGGATAACTGGGTCAAATAGTGGTTCCAGTCCAAGTTTTCTGAAGAATCTCCATACTGCTTTCCAGAGTGGTTGCACCAATTTACAATCTCACTAGCAATGTATGAGTACCTTTCTTCCCACATTCTTGCCAACATGTATTGTTACTTGTATTCTTGATAACTACTATTCTGACTGAAGTGAGAGAAAAATCTCAGTGTAGTATTAATTTGCATTTCTCTAATTGCTAGAGAAGTTGAACATTTTTTCATATATTTTTTGACAATTCCTATTTCTTCTGTAAAGTGCTTATTCAGTTCCTTTGCTCATTTATTGATTGGATTATTTGGAGTTTGTTTGTTTGTTTGTTTGTTTGTTTTTGGGTGCTGGGGATCGAACCCAGGGCCTTCTGCTTGCAAGGCAAGCACTCTACCGACTGAGCTATCTCCCCAGCCCCTATTTGGGGGTTTTTGGTGTTAAGTTTTTTGAATTCTTTATATATCCTGGAGATTAATGCTGTATCTGAGGTTCAGGTGGCAAAGATTTTCTCCCATTCTCTAGGCTCTCTCTTCACATTATTGATTGTTTCCTTTGCTGAGAAGAAGCTTTTCAGTTTGACACCATCCCATTTATTGATTCTTCATTTTACTCCCAGCTATCCCACTCCTTGGCCTATACCCAGAAGACTTAAAATCAGCATACTACAGTGATACAGCCACATCAATGTTTACAGTAGCTCTATCATAATAGCTAAGCCATGGAACCAACCTAGATGTCCTTCAATAGATGAATGGGTCAAGAAACTTGTATATATACACTGTGGAATATTACTCAGCCTTAAAGGAGAATAAAATTATGGCATTTTCAGGTAAATGGATGGAGTTGGAGAATATCATGCTAAGTGAAATAAACCAATCCCCCAAAACCAAAGACCAAATGTTTTCTCTATGTGGATGCTGATCCATAATGAGGGGAGGGATGAAAGGAGAAACTTTGGATTAGACAGAGGGGACTGAAGGGAGGGAAGGGGTTATGGGGTGGAAAAGATGGTGGAATGAGATTTACATTATTAACCGAAGTACTTGTATGATCACATGAATAACATGGACTCTACATCATGTACAACCAGAGAAATGAATAGTTGTGCTCCATTCACGTACAATGAATTGAAATGCATTCTGCTGTCATGTATAACTAAATAGAACAAATACAATTTTAAAAAAGAGTGACTCTTTTATATGATGTATTTCTAAATGCTACTCTGATACAGTCCTAAAGTGTTAAAAAAGATAAACCTAGCAGAAGTTTTTGTGTTTTCAAACTTTGGGTACAATTAGGTTTAGAAGAAAATTCAAGGCAACTAAAAGAAATACACCTGGGTGTTATTGGTAGAAAGCTGTTTTTGTTTCTTCTCTCACTCTCTCTCCCCGCCCCCTCTCTCTCTCTCTCTCTCTCTCTCTCTCTCTCTCTCACACACACACACACACACACACACACACACACACACACACACACACACACAGAAACCTACCCCATGAAGCTGTAAGCTAATCTCCCTCCCTGGTCTCATGGTAATTTTTCCTTGGCTCTTCCTCCCACAGAGCAGTATCTGAGACTCCATAGACTGCATGACTGATGATCATGGAGTGAAAATACAATGATTGTGCTAAGGCAGTTATCAGAACCTTTTTAAAAAAGTGGGGTTGTTCTCATAGAATACTTATTTAAAGTGAGTGATATTATAAAACCATTTAAATTGGTTGATTAGAAACACAGTTCAAGTCTAGACTTCACTGGAATTTAGTTAGATTGACCTCAAACAGTGGATTGGAAAGCAAGTGGTGGCTGTGTCGGGGGTGGGGGGTCTCCCTTTCCCCCGGGACATGAAGGACGCCACCTTCCCTCAAGCGCATAGTGGAATAGTAGGTTATAAAACAGACTGTGATTTATCACAGCTTCTAAAATTGAATTCTGATCCTCAGACTATCTTAATCCAAAATGGAAGGAGACTGGATGGCTTATCAAGGAATAGGAAGAAGGTAACTCCAGGCCTGGAGTGGAATCAGAAAATTTGTACAATCAAGAAATCTCTCAAGCTCTGCTTCTCATTTCTTCTTCTTTTCTGACATGGGTTTAATTCTCTTAACAATTGCTCACAGTGGAAATTTGGCCATTAACTCTAGGGCAACATTCTTCCAGGAGTGGGCCATAAAGAAAAAATAAATAAATAAAAGGGACTTCTAAACAATCCTAGGTAAGGACTCTTCTTGGTTTGACTTTGGTCATGTGCCAATGCTTGGCCCAATCTCTGAGGTCAGAGAATGACGGTATGGTATTCATCCCAGACTGAGGCTAAATAATGTGACTATCATTTATACGAAGGGGAAGGAGGGGAACTGAACAGGCTAAAGGATAAACAGAGCCCTGGATATAGTCTGAGTGATAACTTGATTCATGGTAAAGTGCTTATGTCACAAAGCTAAGTGTTCATCACATTCCCAAGTGCCCCACACCTGTCATAATTTACATCTAGAATTTCCCAATTAATGTATTTTTGTCCATAATGCTAGTAAAGATCACTTGAGAGAGACCTCCTCATAATTGTATTATTTCTTTCTTCTTTACTTTTCGTGTTGTCTTTGGCAGGGCTTTCTGCATGCTAGGCAAGGACTCCACAACTTGGTCACTCCCCAGCCCAGCTTACTTCAGTTTCATTTTTCAACCTCAGTACAGTTAATGTGATTGGCCATTTAGCATCTCTTCTAACCTCCTTTCAGAATTACTCACACCATTGCAGGGTCTGGGAGACAAAGTCTTCATTTTCCAGTCTCTTTTCTCCCAGATTCTGGATGTGATTTAGGTTGTGAATGAAGCACTGGTGACAGATTTGAATTTGGAACTGAGTTCAGTGGTGAGAGAGGCAGAGCTGGAGGTGTTCATTTTGCTGGGACAGATTGTAATACATGCTGTGTGGCACTGGAAGCAACAATAGGACAGCAGCTGTCCAAATTAGCAGAAGGCTTTGGATCATGGCAAGAAAAACAGTTTCCCTGGTAGCGAAGTTCTGCCCTGTGACTTTGGGATTTGTTTCTGTAAACTCCATCTAGTATCTTTAAACCTTCCCAATGATTGTTTAAGCCATGCAATGGTTTGTAATAGCCTCTTTTTTGATTAAATAGCTTGAATGGATTATATTCTTTGCAATTAAACCCTGACTGATACAAAATAGAAATTAGTTTTTAAAACATTATAGGCTTTTTTGCTTGCTTTATTTTTCCCCTTCTTTGTAATTTCACAGACATAAAAAACTAAGTACGGTTGGCATTGTTTCTTGCCTTCAACAAGCAGTTGAATTAGGCAGCAATCACAGTTCTGAACTGATACATGGTCAGTCAAATTCACAGGAAACACCTCCTATTGATCAACAGACCTGGGGTGGGCGCTTCCATGCACTCCTTTAAATATGCTTTCTACTCCTCCCTTTCCTGCTCATGTCCTGGGACTGACTAGCAGTAAAGGCATTTTTTGTTCATAGGGTACCTTGTTCTGTTGACCAAGCTGCTTGTGAACATATTACTTCAGCTTCAAAGCATACTACATGCTGACTGTTTTGTTGGTGTTTGGGAAAGTAACCACATCCCTTACATAGTTTTAGAACCCTGTGTGAAGGCCTGATTTATGCAGGTTGTCTGTACCTCCATTGCTCCCTGCCCCCATTAAGTTAGCATTTGCTTTCTCTTTCAAAAGTGTCATAGGTGATTTAGTCTTCCTGTCTTTGAGTCATCTTTCTTCTTAGAATTATTTCTAAATAGTTAATATTTATTAATTCCTCACTGTACAATCCCTCGTTTTGCCACCTGTGAATTTACAGATCAAAAATCATCAACAGAATGGCCCCTCTGGAACTTTCTCTGCATTTAGTACCCATGCTTTAATCTCCAAGTTCACAATTCTCAAGTTTTTGGTGGGATAAGGAAGAGAATGCAAGGGAATGATGCAGATGCTTGTCAACAACCACAACTGACTCTAGCCTCGGACTGCCTCCCCTCTCCCCTGGGTCTGCCTTATCTCTGGCAGTTCCAGGATACAGAAAGGATGCTGCTGACACTGCCCAATTTTGAAGGCTAATAAGGCTAATCCTTAGAGGTTCACTAATTCTCCTATGCTTTCTGCCCAAAAGTGGGAAACCCCCTTTCCCTCAGTGCAGCAGCGATAAACAGATTTTTTTTGAAAGTTAATATTCACCCTGAAGTTTACTACCTATATATGTATGTATCTGTATTTTAAGATGTACAGCATCAGACTTTCTCAGAGTCTGACTCAGAAATCTTTTTTTTTTTTTTTTTTTTAATTTTGGCAAATATCAGATCCAAGATGGCAGACTAGAGGGTGACTGCATCTCCAGTCGCTCCAGAACCCAGAATTTAAGAAGGGGAGGCATTGAGAGACTCAGACTAACTAGAACTGCAGGGTGAGTCTCCCCCACTGGGTGAAGCTTGGCCTGGGCAGCAGGCCCAGACAGGGTGGCTTCTCAGAGCAGGGCAGGACAGCTAGAGTCTTCCCCAGGCAGCCCTGCTCCCTCTGGTGGTGGGCTCATTCTACGGCCAGCTTCTCGGAGCAGGCTGCCCAGGGAGAGCCTTTCCATACAGAGCCAGCTCCAAGCCCTGGACCCAGCGGCGGGCCCAGGCCTGCAGGCGGCTTATGGGACCAGGGCAGAGCAGCCAGGGACTTCCCCAAGCAGCCCTGCTCCCTCCAGCAGCAGGCTCCTTCCATGGCCAGCTTCTTGGAGCAGATTCCCCAGTGAGAGCCTTTCCACACAAAGCCACCTCTAAGCCCTGGAACCAGTAGTGGGCTAGGGGCAGCCTTCCTCAGAAGCACTGCATTATCAAGTTCCTCCAAGACTTCAGGCTACTGAAGGCTGGGAGGTGATATACTGGACAACTGCAGAGACACTATAAGCCAATAGAGGAAATCTGCAATATCTCAGAGTCCCACTGATATCTGACCAATATGAGAAAACAAGGGAAGAAAATGTCCCAAACAAACCTAGATACTATATCAATAAAACCCAATGACAGCACAGCAGGAGAAATGTCAGAAAGGGAGTTCAGAATGTACATAATTAAAACAATCAGGGAAGCAAACGAGGAGATGAAAGAGCAAATGCAGGCATTAAATGATTGCACCAATCAACAGTTAAAAGAGCAAATATGGGAAGCAAAAGATCATTTCAATAAAGAGTTAGAGATACTGAAAAAAAAAAACAAACAGAAATCCTTGAAATGAAGGAAACAATTAACCAAGTTAAAAACTCCATAGAAAGCATAACCAATAGGATAGAACACCTGGAAGACAGAACCTCAGATATTAAGACAAAATATTTAATCTTGAAAACAAAGTTGACCAGAGAAGATGGTAAGCAATCATGAACAGAATCTACAAGAATTATGGGATATCATGAAAAGGCCAAATTTAAGAATTATTGGGATTGAGGAAGGCTTAGAGAAACAAACCAAAGGAATGAACAACCGATTCAATGAAATAATATCGGAAAATTTCCCAAATCTGAAGAATGAAATGGAAAACCAAGTACAAGAGGCTTATAGGACTCCAAATATACAAAACTACAACAGACCCACACCAAGGCACATTATTATGAAAATACTTAACATAAAAAATAAAGACAGAATTCTAAAGGCTGCGAAAGAAAAGAATCAAATTACATTCAGGGGGAAACCAATAAGAATATCAGCAGATTTTTCAATCCAGACCCTAAAAGCTAGAAGGGCCTGGAACAACATTTACCAAGCCCTGAAAGAAAACACATGCCAACCAAGAATCTTATACCCAGCAAAACTTACTTTCAGATTTGACGATGAGATAAGATCCTTCCATGATAAACAAAAGCTAAAAGAATTTACAAAAAGAAAGCCAGCATTACAGAACATTCTCAGCAAAATATTCCATGAGGAAGAGATGAAAAACAACGATGCAAATCAGCAACGGGAGGAACTAGCCTAAAGGAATAGCCAAATAAAGGAGAAACCAAATTATGTCAAATTCAAAAATGAGTCAAATGACTGGGAATATAAATCATATCACAATAATAACCATGAATGTTAATGGCCTGAACTCATCAATCAAAAGACATAGACTGGCAGATTGGATTAAAAAGAAAAATCCAACTATATGCTGCCTGCAAGACACTCATCTCATAGAAAGAGATACCCATAGACTAAAGGTGAAAGGATGGGAAAAAACATACCATGCACACGGACCCAGGAAAAAAGCTGGAGTATCCATCCTCATTTCAGATAATGTGGACTTCAAGCCAAAACTAGTCAGAAAGACATTACATACTGCTTAAGGGAAGCATAAATCAGCAAGACATAACAATCATAAATATCTGTGCCCCGAACATTGGCTCATCCATGTACGTCAAACAAATTCTTCTCAATTCCAGAAATCAAATAGACCACAACACAATAATAATATGAGATTTTAACACAGCTCTCTCTCCAATGGATAGATCTTCCAAACAAAAATTGAATAAAGAAAACATAGATCTCAATAAAACAATCAACAATTTAGACTTAATGGACATATATAGAATATAACATCCAACAAAGAACGAATACACTTTCTTCTCAGCAGCACATGGATCCTTCTCTAAAATAGACCATGTTATATGCCACAAAGTTACTGTTAGCAAATACAAGAAGACAGAGATACTAACTTGAATTCTATCAGAACATAATGGATTGAAATTAGAAATAAATGACACAATAAAAAACAGAAACTTCTCCAATACCTGGAGATTAAATAATATGCTATTATATGATGAATGGATAACAGAAGACAACAGGAGGGAAATAAAAAAATTCTTAGAAGTAAACGAGAACAAAGACACATCATATCAAAATCTCTGGGACACTATGAAAGCAGTACTTAGAGGAAGATTTATTTCATGGGGGGCATTCAACAAAAGAAGTAGAAATCAACAAATAAACGACATAACACTATAGCTCAAAGCCCTAGAAAAAGAAAAGCAGACCAACATCAAAAGTAGTAGAAGAGAGGAAATAGTTAAAATCAGAGCCGAAATCAACGAAATTGAAACAAAAGATACAATCAGAAAAATTAACAAAATAAATAGTTGTTTCTTTGAAAAAATAAACAAAATTGATAAACCCTTAGCCACACTAACAACGAGAAAGAGGGAGAAAACTCAAATTACTAAAATTCAGAATGAACAAGGAAATATCAAAACAGACACAAGTGAAATACAAAACATAATTAGAAGCTATTTTGAAAATCTATACTCCAACAAAACAGAAAACCTCAAAGACATCAACAAGTTTCTAGAGACATATGAATTACCTAAACTGAACGAGGAGGACATACACAACTTAAATAAATCAATTTCAAGCAATGAAATAGAAGAGGTCATCAAAAGCCTTCCAACAAAGAAAAGTCTGGGACCAGATGGATTCTCAGCCAAGATCTACAAAACCTTTAAAGAAGAGCTCATTCCAATACTCCTCAAAGTATTCCATGAAATATAAGAGGAGGGAACCCTCACAAACTCATTCTATGAAGCCAATATCACCCTGATACCTAAACCAGACAGAGACACATAGAGGAAAGAAAATTTCAGACCAATATCCTTAATAAACATCGGCACAACAATTCTCAACAAAATTTTAGCAAATCGCATACAAAAATATATTAAAAAGATAGTGCACCACGATCAAGTGGGTTTTATCCCAGGGATGCAAGGTTGGTTCAACATCCGAAAATCAATAAATGTCATTCACCATATCAACAGACTTAAAGTTAAGAATCACATGATTATTTCAATAGATGCAGAAAAAGCATTCGATAAAATATAGCATCCCTTCATGTTCAAAACACTAGAAAAAATAGGGATAGTGGGAACATTCCTTAACATTGTAAAGGCCATCTACGCTAAGCCCATGGCCAATATCACTCTAAATGGTGAAAAACTGAAAGCATTCCCCCTAAAAACTGGAACAAGGCAGGGATGCCCTCTTTCATCACTTCTATTCAACATTGTTCTTGAGACTCTAGCCAGAGCAATTAGACAAACCAAAGAAATTAAAGGGATACGAATAGGAAAAGAGGAACTCAATATATCCCTGTTTACTGATGACATGATTTTATATTTAGAGGAACCTGCAAATTCCACCAGAAAACTTTTAGAACTCATAAGAGAATTCAGTAAAGTAGCAGGTTACAAGATCAATGCTCATATATCCAATGCATTTTTATACATAAGTGATGAATCTTCAGAAAGAGAAGTTAGGAAAACTACCCCATTCACAATAGTATAAAAAATAAAATAAAATAAAATACTTGGGAATCAATCTCACAAAAGAGGTGAAAGACCTCTACAGTGAGAACTGCAGAACACTAAAGAAAGAAATTAAAGAAAACCTTAGAAAATGGAAAGATCTCCCATGTTCTTGGATAGGCAGAATTAATATTGTCAAAATGGCCATACTACCAAAAGTGCTATACAGATTCAATGCAATTCCAATTAAAATCCCAACAATGGACCTTACAGAAATAGAGCAAGCAATTATGAAATTCATCTGGAAGAATAAGAAACCCAGAATAGCTAAAGCAATCCTTAGCAGAAAGAATGAAGCAGGGGATATCGCAATACCAGATATTCAACTCTACTACAAAGCAATAGTAACAAAAACGGCATGGTATTGATACCAAAATAGACAAGTAGATCAATGGTACAGAATAGAGGACATGGACACAAACCCATATAAATACAATTTTCTCATACTAGACAAAGGGGCCAAAAATATGCAATGGAGAAAAGATAGCCTCTTCAACAAATGGTGCTGGGAAAACTGGAAATCCATATGCAACAGAATGAAATTAAATCCCTATCTCTCACCCTGCACAAAACTCAACTCACAATGGATCAAGAACCTCGGAATCAGACCAGAGACCCTGCATCTTATAGAAGAAAAAGTAGGTCCAAATCTTCGACATGTTGTCTTAGGATCAGACTTCCTTAACAGGACTCCCATAGCCCAAGAAATAAAAGCAAGAATCAACAACTGGGATAGATTCAAACTAAAAAGCTTTCTCTCAGCAAAGGAAGCTATCAGTAATGTGAAGAGAGAGCCTACAAAGTAGGAGAAAATCTTTTCCATTCATACATCAGATAGAGCACTAATTTCCAGAATATATAAAGAACTCAAAAAACTCTACACCAAGAATGCAAATAATCCAATCAACAAATGGGCTAAGGAAATGGACAGACATTTCACAGAAGATGTACAAGCAATCAACAGATATATGAAAAAATGTTCAACATCTCTAGTAATAAGAGAAATGCAAATCAAAACTACCCTAAGATTCCATCTCACCCCAATTAGAATGGCGATTATCAAGAACACAAGCAACAATAGGTGTTGGCGAGGATGTGGGGAAAAAGGTACACTCATACATTGCTGGTGGGGCTGCAAATTAGTGCAGCCACTCTGGAAAGCAGTATGGAGGTTCCTCAGAAAGCTTGGAATGGAACCACCATTTGACCCAGCTATCCCACTCCTTGGCCTATACTCAAAGGACTTAAAATCAGCATACTACAGAGACAGAGCCACATCAATGTTCATAGCTGCTCAATTCACAATAGCCAGACTGTGGAACCAACCTAGATGTCCTTCAATTGATGAATGGATAAAGAAACTGTGGCACAATGGAATATTACTCCACAATAAAGAATAATAAAATTATGACATTTGTAGGCAAATGGATGAAATTGGAGAATATCATGCTAAGTGAGATAAGCCAATCTCAAAAAACTAAAGGTTGAATGATCTCGCTGATAAGTGGATGAGGACATATAATGGGGGGTGGGAGGGGTTAACTTTAGGGTTAGGGTTAGGTTTAGAGTTAGGGTTAGGGAGGGGGGCAAGAATGGAGGAAGGTAGGACTGTATAGAGGGAAAAGAGGGGTGGGAGGGGTGGGGGGGGAGGAAAAAAATAACAGAATGAATCAAACAACATTACCCTATGTAAATTTATGATTACACAAATGGTATGCCTTTACTCCATGTACAAACAGAGAAACAACATGTATCCCATTTGTTTACAATAAAAAAAAAAAAAGTTTGGCAAATGCCTCTAATTCCAGTGGCTGGGAGGCCAAGCAAGAAGACTGCAAGTTCAAAGCCAGCCTCAGCAACTGACTGAGGCTCTAAGCAAGTTTGTGAGACCCTGTCTCAAATAAAAAATAGAAAGGGCTGAGCTGAAGATCAGTGGTTAAGCTCTTATGGTTTTAATCCCTGGTCAAAAATTTAAAAAACCAAATAATGTTATTTTATTCTGACACATGTCATTGTTTTGATTTACTTACTGCCTCTGCATCTATGAATAAGTTACCAATTAGCAAAAAAAAAGGAAGAAGGAAGAAATGAAAAAACTCCAACAGTTTAGGTATTTAACAGTGTATTTTAAAGGTATTAAATGAGTGATAAAATTTTTACTTTATTATGATTTTGTTATTTTAATCTTTGAGAATGGGAATTGTCAGACAGCTAAATTCACACAGATTCTATAAAATTTAGCAATTTACCAACAGGGAAAACCAAACAGGGATGGGGTGGGGCCAGGGGCGGGGGTGGAATTCTAACACAATGCTACAAAAAGAGAAAAACCCAGAATTTTCACTTCAACTGGACTTTGGTTTTGACATTTTACTTTGAACCAACCTGTCATACTGTCTCTTTCCTTCTTTTTTGGTCTTACCAGATTTGGAGTTGGATAATGGATATGAACCAAAGATTCTCAAATTTCTGCCTTTATGTAGATTTGGGCTGGCCCTGCTTTCAGAGCTGGCTAGTGCTTGGGCCAGTCTAGTGTCTCTGATGTTGAACCCTGAGAGCCTGCAGAGCAGCCCTGGCCTTCTCAGGTCTTGCTCTGACCCCAGCCCTAAGGACTTCTCTTCCTTTGTTTCTCTCATGAAAGTGTTTTTGACTTTGGGATTCTATTTGGACTACATTATCTTCTGTATCCTGTAAAAAGAGTCATTTTGCCATTGATCATCTTCTTTACAGTGTTCAAATCTGGTTATTGGGCATGACATCAGATGGTATTTTCATCATGAGTTTGGTATCAGTTCTTCTGGTGGCCAGGAGTTGACTTATTTTCCATAAGTTAAAAAAAATGAGCTAGTACTAATTTCTCATTAACATCTACTTATTTAGAAGATGGTCCCATTTCAGCTCAAAGAACCAAATCTAGTTTATTGAGTTTAGCCTCTTCTCTAGTTCTTATCTAGTTACTCACCCACCAGATATTTTCCTGATGTAGTTATCCTTCTTTGCCTCTAGAACACAGACTGTACAAATCCTATGATTATGATAGAAAAACCTTCAATGCACAGTAGCACTAATGTTGCAGGCAGAATCTAGAGTACTCCCATGATCCTTACCTCCTGTGTTCATGCTTTTGCCTCATCTCCTCTTTCAGTGTAGTCAGAACCTATGATTTGCTTCTAAGAGTAAGATATGGCAGCTGAGCACAATAGTGCAAGCTTACAAGTCCAGCAACTCAGGAGAGGAGGCAGGAGGATTGTAAATTCAAGGCCAGCCTCAAAAACTTAGCAAGACTTTGTCTCAAAATTAAAAACAAACAAAAAACATAAAAAGAACTAGAGAAATATCTCAGTAGTAAAGCACCCCTGGATTCAATCCCCAATACCCACCTCCCCCCCAAAAAAAGATATGGCAGAGAACTAGCCAGAAAGAAACCAAGGCCCTCAATCCAACAGCCCAAAAGGAACTGAGTTGTGCAATAACTACATGAGCCTGGAAGCAGATTCTTGCCTCCAGCTGACCTCAGATGAAACAGCAACTCCAGTCAACACCTTAATTACAACCTCATGAGACCCTGAAGCAGAGAACCCAGTTCAGCCTTGCCTAGATTCAAAACTCACAGGAACTGCGAGATAATAAATACTGCGTTTTGCTGGCACTCACAAAGTCTTGGGTTTGATCTTTAGCAGCCCCCACAAAAAAATGTGTTTTTTAAAATCCAACATTTGTTTATTCCTACCACTAATTTCCCATCCCTAAAGTGCCTTTTATTATTATTAATTTTATTGGTTCTTTTTAGTTATGCATGACAATAGAATGCAGTTTGACAAAATTATAGAAGCATGGAATATATCTTGTTCTAATTCAGTACCTCCCCTACCCTCTACTGATCTTTCTGCCATTTACCCATAGTTATTTTTTTAAATTAATTTCTTATGGATGTACACAATGGTGAGATTCACTGTGGTGTATTCATATATGTACATGGGAAAGTTATGTCAGATTCATTCCACTTTCCTTTCATTCATTTCCTTTTCCCATGCCCCCTCCTTTACCTCCATTCCCCTTCGTCTGATCCACTGAACTTCTATTCTTTTTTTTTTTTAAATGTTCAAAATCTGTAGCAATTACAGAAATGCAAATTAAAACTACACTGAGATTTCATCTCACTCCAGTCAGAATGGCAATGATCAAGAATACCAGTAACAGTAAATGTTGGTGAGGATGTGGGGGAAAGGGTATATTCATACATTGTTGATGGGACTGAAATTGGTGCAACCACTCTGGAAAGCACAATGGAGATTCCTTAAAAAACTAATGGAACCACCATTTGACCCAGTCATCCCACTCCTCAGTTTATGCCCAAAGGGCTTAAAATCAGCATACTACAGTTACACAGCCACATCAATGTTTGTAGCAGCTCAATTCACAATAGTTAAAATATGGAGCCAGCCAAAGTGCCCTTCAACAGATGAACGGATAAAGAAAATGTGGTTTATAAACACTATGAAGTATTGCTCCGCCATCAAGAAGAATTACTATGACATTTTCTGGGTAAATGGACGAATATGGAGATTATCATGCTAAGTAAAATAAGCCTGTCCCAAAAAACCAAAGGTCAAATGTTTTCTCTTATATGTGGAAGTTAATTCACAATGGTGGTGGGGGGGATAAATAACATATTTTTTAAGTTGCAAAATTTGTGGTATTATTTTAACAGTATAACAAAACATTTATTTTAAAATTTATTATTTTTCATTGACAAAATTGTGTGTTTATGGTACACAAAAAGATGTTTTGAAATACGATGCATACACTGTGGAATCAAGCTAATTAGCATATACATTACTTGATATTTACATCTTCTGTGGTAGAACACTTAATATCTAATCTCTTAGTGATTCTCATTTATAAGTATAGTCACTATGTGGTACAATAGATCTCCTGATCTTATTTTTCTTAACTGAAGTCTCATATCCTTTAACTAATATCTTTCTGATCACTCTCAGCACTCTCCCAGCCCAATAACCAATCTCATGGTAATACAAGTTGAACATCCCTAATCAGAAAACCTGAAATTCAAAATGTTTCAAAATCTGAAAATTTCTGAGCACCAACTTAATGCCGCAAGTGTAAAAATCCACCTCTGACCCCATGTGAGGTGTAGCAATCAAAACACAGGTGTGCTAAAAAAAACCAAAAAACATATTATTATAAAATTACCTTAAGGCTATGTGTCTAAAGTGTATATGAAACATAAATGAATTTCATTTAGAAAGTTTGGTACCTTGTCCAAGATATCTCATTCTGTGTGTGCAACTATTCCAAATTTTGAATCAGAAACCCTTCTGTCCCAAGCATTTCTATGAAGGAATATTCAAACCTGTACTAATGATATACCAATAATCAATACAAGTAATAGTAAGAGACACAGTTTCCTCTGAGGGAGGGGAATGGGGCATTTCCTCACACCAAATAATGAAGAAATCCTGGAAAATACCATGGTTATCTCCATGGTGGTAAGATGCCTACTGTACCTCTGGGTCATCTATGTTACACAAGGAAATATAGGATGAGAATAAAGGATAAAAGTAGAGTCTAGTCAATTCTTGCTTTTTAAAAAAATACTTTTCTGAATGTTCGTGGCAAGGAACTTCTAGTTACATCTAAATAAGCAGATAGAACAATATAATTCCCTGTAATAAAGTGTGTGGGGGAAATTGTATATGTTGCCTAGGTAGTTTAACTGAAGTGTGCTCAAACGTTTAGTGAGGAAGCAAAGGTGAATGGATTTGGGGCAGGCAACTAAGGGTCGCTGCCATTGTAGCCACCTAGTTAAATGAATCTCTGCTTGAAGGAATAAAAATCTTACAGAGAAATCCTTGGAGCCAAGCAAGGCCAGATGAGTGATCATGTCTTGCTTTCAGTATGGAGGTCATTTAATTCAGATATGTTCCTAACTCTCTAAAATTATTATTATTATAGTTTTGGGTTATTTTGCTCCTTTACATTTTTATGCCTAAGCTATTTATTTCCAGTTTTATACTAGCATTTCTTTGTCTTGAAGTGCCTCTACATACTGGATTAGTCATCCTTCAGACATCTTTGTAAGTAAAACAGGGGATTCCCCCTCCATCCAGACAGCTTCATGGGGACAGAGAAGGCCAGGATTCCTGACCACGGGGCAGCCAGGGGAGTTATATCGCTTCACAAGAGTGAGAGCACCTTTTCTTTCCACTTCCCTCCTCTTAATTCAACTCCACACATTTAAATGAGATATGTCTCTTAGGAAGGGTTGGGAAAGAGAAAATACGGAATAAAGGGTAGGGTAGCCTGACATTTGAGACCACCAGAACAATTTCTTCCATAATCACAATCTAATTCTTCAAGAATTATTGGAACCAGAGTCTTAAGTCGGACTTTCAGCCTCATAGTGCCTTGTGCTAACCATGCATAGTTGAGCATAGCTGATATTTCTTTTTCAGGCCCCAATGGTTTATACCTTAGAGAACCACATCTAGAAGGTTACTAGTCCCCTTTCTTTTGTGTTTTATATCATAGCTCATTTAATTTCAATGTAATAAAGGCATTACCTTCTATAAAATAAGCTTTAGGAAAGTTATTTTTCCCATGTTCAGTTATTGCAACAGATAGTATTGTTCTCATGTCTTTACAATATTATCTGCTACTCAGCATGGAATTTTTAGTAGCATGACAGCATAGTTCTTCAGAAAAGTAGTAAATGAGTCTTTTTTTGATTCCAATGTTTTTATTATTTCTTTAGGAGTACACAAAGAACATTCTCACTGCTATCCGGATAACTCATTCTTTGTGCAATTGCTGTGACAGAGGGAGACATAAACAAGATTAAGTTTGGATACCAGATTTCCTGAATGAAAATCTGCTTTGATGTGTTCAGATTGAACCTAGTAAACTCCAGTACTTCAAATGACTGAACATAGTAGGCATAGATATGAATATTAAGAAACTGACATGATTCAGCTGAACCCATTTGTGGGTTTCCATTGCAACAATACGGCCCCACCGATTATATATTTTTCATTTTCAGTGAAATTCATTACCTTCTCATGTGTGTCATAGATAATTTTATATAAAAAATATGAATTTTCTGATAAATGGGCAACAAACATAATTCTGAAAAGTGGAAATAAAAAGGAAAAGCATCTAATCAACATATGTTAAGTGCACGTGTCCTCTTTCATTAGCATTTGAAGAAATGCAAATAAAAAATAAAAGCATGCCTTATGGTGCTTTACCTCCTAACTGAAGTAAGGAAAGGAACAAAGCAACCAGAATCCAGAATGCTGGGTAAAGAGAAAGACAAAGAGGGGTGGATTTCCTGACTTCTGTCAGGCTGCAAGAACTGGAGACATGCCCAGGATACCTTATGGCTTGAGTGTGTGCAATAAATGCCGGAGTAAGAAGGGAAAATGGGAAATAAGCCTTCAGTTCTCATAGCACCTAGAATACTCTTCAGGACCTGGCAGTTCCAATAGCAGTTGTGATCCCTTAATAAGAACTCCAGTTGTTCTACAGAAGCTGGTGCCCATTGCTCCCTCCTATACTGTTCTATCACTGTGACTTGCGACTTTCTCTGAAGGCTGGCTCCAACTCGTTGAATCAGAAAAGGAATCCACGGACTCTCTTGACTGGAATGCCCAAGGGTAGAGCACACACTCAGAACTTCTGGATCCCAGTTTCATTGGGGCCATTCACTCTGTCAGCTCTGCTTTCCTTGGAATTGGTTTCACTTTAAAGGAATCTGTTGCTACCAGGTAGGTGACCCCTGGAAGGTCACTTACCATCTCAAATCCTCAGTTTCCTCATCCTAGAGAAATGGAACTGTAAGTCACCTGTACAAGTACATGGTGGGGGGAATCCAATGAGACAGCACATGTGAACACTTTCAACTCCAAAACTGCAAAGGAATTAATTGTCATGAGCTCAGTGGCCTGCTTTGGGACAGTTCTTTTTTTTTTTTTTGGCATCTATACTGTTAGGTTCTTAGGCCAAAGAAACTCTATTCTGAAAATCAGCACCTGCATGACCTTCCCGTTAGGCCCACCCCCAAAGAGTCCCTAACTACCGAAACCACAACAAAGACATCAAGTAAAAATCACAGGGACAGACGGGTTATTTTTTAACTACTTCACTGTACATGACTATATAGTTAAGAAGCTTTTTTCCAACAGACTGCTGTGCCTTGCAGAGGTCAGCTGGGCAGACTTCCTCTGTCAATAAACCTTTGCTTGAACTCAGAGATGTGTCTCTTCTGGATATTTGTGCCAGCTACCCTAATATATACCTTCTTTCCTGTTTCTGATTACAAATAAAGATTATAAATAAACTCATACAGATTTTGTTTAGCAGGTCTGTCCTGTAATTTGGCACACAGAAAAGAAATTGTCATCTGCTTTATCAAAAGTATGAGACAGGACTGGGGATAAAGCTCAGTTGGTAGAGTGCTTGCCTTACAAACACAGGGCCCTGAGTTCAATCTCCAGTACTGCAAAAAAAAAAAAGAGTGAGAGACATTGCTATTCTCTTTGAAATTAGCATTTTAAAAATTGAGTTCTGGGGACACAGGAGTCTGAGGAGTCATCTCAGATCAAATGTGTGTGGGTGTGTGGAGGGGGCAAGAATTAAATGGCAGAGCTGCCCCATTTAACTAGAATAGAGCTGCCTTGCTTTTGTCTTTTGCATCATGATTCTGAGTGAGATTTTACATCAAAATGAGTAGTAGATTAAAATGGCAGCAAATCTGGCAACAAGACAGAAGAAATAAATCAAATATTGACGTTAATTGACCAAAAGTTAATAAAGGTTGAACTAATTCCTAATTAGAGGGAAATTAAACACAGCCTGATGATATTCAGGATCCAATTTTAAAAAGATCAGTAATAGCCTGAAGGTGTACATGTTCCAGTGGCTGAGGTCTGAGAAGGGCCTTCCTCCTTCCTTTAGTTCTCTGGCACTAAGGACACAGAATTGGGTGGGATCAACTGGTACACAGTATTATTACTGTTTACCAACTCCTCCTTGTTCTGGCCAATGAAATACGAGTGTGCTATTCAGCACCAAGTTAGTAGAAAACTGATGTATCTTTCTCTGAACTTTCTCTTTCCTGCCATCACAATTCAGGGGGCCAAAGCTTCAGATGGTGCACCCATGAGATGATGTGCCTCTGTTCCCCTGAGTCCTAGGTGGCTGTGCAGGTCAGAGTACCCTGTCTAACAACAACAGATATGTACCACGTGTGAAAAACAAAGCTTTATTTGAAGTATGGGTGTTTCACAGTTACTTTTTAAAGCAGCAAAACCTAACACTGTACCCTCTGGGAGGAAATCTAGAGACTCAGGAAGATTTTTCAGGATGGGTGTTTCATAGGGACTGGCTAGAGAAACAAAGCTAGGAGCACTAAGTGAAATGGAGATAAAGTGAAAAGGGGAAGAGAGCAAGTAACACAGATGAGAGCTATGTGGTTAGGGGAAAAATTGTGGATTTTGTTGTCAAATAGACATACTTGTGGTCCAAATAAGTTTTCACTGTTTTCCCTTTGACTTTGAGCAAGCTGGTAACCTCTCTCTTTTCTCATCTATAAAGCATAATATCTAGATTACAGGGTGCAGAAAAGATTTACACACACACACACACACACACACACACACACACACACACACACCCAACGTTCAGCAAAGTATTTAATTGTAAGTATAAAGATAATCCACAAACTACACGCTCTTTTTCTTTGTTCCTTCTAGATATTTCTAAGTGTGGTAGTTTCCTAAATTTTGATGTCACAAACTCTACAACTTACTCCTTAAAATTCCAAGTACATACTTCAAGGTTGGCAAGCCCTACATCTCTGCGACAGCTTTGAAACTAGGAGCAAATGCTGCCAAAGGCTTGGTCTTACTGCTTTTATAGCTTATGTGGACTCTTGAAGAGAAAATCAGTGTAGATGAGTCTAAAGCCTCAGCCTGGGTGAGCCTATGTGAATAGTCTTCAGGGGTAACACTGTCAGCTCTTTCCTTGCCCATGGTTGAGCTCCTTTCTTCCAGTTTCATGTGCAGGCACTAACCTCTCTCTGCCTTCTTGGGTGTCTTCTGCATCAGCCTGTTTGGTTCATTTGCTCCTGACCTTCAAGAAATGCTTTAAAAGAAGTGAAAGTGAAACCATCAAATCCAAAAATATAAATATAAAAGTAAAGAAATGCATGAGTTTTGAACAAGAAACCCATCCTGAGGGAACTGGAGCACTCATGAGATGCCTGGAGATCTTAGAGGATACAGCTATTCATTGACACCTCCTGCCATGTTTTGAACCTGCAAGAAACCACCAGATCCAAAAGTCCCCATTGCTTGTTGAATTTTAATTTTAATTTTTTTTTGTTTAATAAGCAAACAAACTAACTTCCCTTGCTTTGATCCTGCCCTGATTTGAGTTTGGAACTGAATGTTAAATTTTTATATTACAAAATGTCCTGGGAAGAATATACAGAAATATATATATTTCAAAAGAATCGCATAAGATTGAAAAAGAAAAATGTTGACGAATATTGTTCCAATAGCTTAGAACCCCCCAGGTTCTCAAAGGAAAGAGGCTAATAAGGAGCCAGGCCATGAAAGCTTGAGAACAGTACGAAAGTATGCTGCTCCCACAGGGACCACGGCCCACTTGAAACTTGCAGCTTTTGGTGAATTTGAATGCTTGTTTTTTCTTGGCTTGTGACCCCAACTGTTTAAATATGGCCTTTTTGAACTTTTCATCCCATCTTAAGGTTCTAAGGAGAATGAAGAAATTGCTCTGATAAAACAGAGGGTACATTTTAATTCGAGAAGTAGCCAGTCCTCGGAGGTACAGTGCCCCTCGGTAGTGGCAGGGAAGTTCTGGGGCCTTCTATAACCCTCCCTCTTCTGATGCAGCATGTCCTAATATCACCACACTACGCCAAAATCCCACAGAGCTCAGGTTTTCAACTACTTAGTATTTTGCGGTTCCTGTTTCTAAGGCGGGCCTAGAGCTGTCAGCCCATTTGCAGAGGCGAGATGATGGACACCTCTGATTCCAAAGGGCGTCAAGCTCTTCCAGGCTCGGGGGACAAATGAGTTTTGGTCCCTTATTTGGTCCCTTCCTGAAACACCAGCTGCCTTCTGCATACTCCAAGTGCCCGCTTCGGTAATGAGTAACCAATGGGGAAAATAAAAAATAAAAAAATAAGCAAAGAAAAAAGGCTCGAAAGACAGACGAGCTAATCCGCGTTCGTAAGAGGGTGATCCTCCCTATCCGATCCCTTGTATCAACCCCGCAGCTCCCGGGTGTCCATACTCCTACATCTTCCGTTCCTGGGCACCATGGCCTCCGTGGCCGGACCCTACTCCCAAGTTTCCCCTTCGCCGGCTGCCAATTCAGGCGGGGGCTCCCAGCACCAGCCGCTAAGGCTGTGGCCGACGCTCCCTCCTTGCCCGCCAGCCGCTCCCGGGACTCCACTTTCACTTTCGGTCCCGGGCCCGCGAGTCAGGCGAAGGCGGCGGCGGCGGCTCGAGGGTGAGTCGGGTCCCAGGCAGGGCGCGCGCGACCAGGTCCCCGGCGGGGAGGGGGCTGCGGGGCCAAGGAGGGCGCGACCCGGGCTTGATCTCTGAACCTGGGGGGAGGCGGGAGGCCGGAGGCCAGAGGCGCGGAGAGGAGGGCGAGGCTGGGCTGGCCCGGGCCGGAGTCAGCGGGGACCGCTGCAGCTGGACGAAGAGCCCACTCGCACGGGTCCTCTGCCGCCGGGAGAAGGCGGGGGCGCGCGGCCCGCCCGCCTGCTGGCGCGCTCCCCAGGCCACGCGGCCGTCCCGCCGGCGGGAGCCTCGCTTCGCGCCCCGCCTCACTCGTGGAGTTCTGCCCGTCGCTCTGTCCACCCAACTCTGTCTGGCGCCAGAGAGGGGCGGGCTTAGGCCACGGAGGACGCCTTGCTGGTAGTTGCCAGAGAACGAACGTGGCTTTGGCTTTGGCTTAACACTGGGGAGAGGGTAGGGGTTTAGTGAGATGGGGTGCTATTTGTTGATTGGTTCCCCCCCTGTTTCTCCTAACAGCAGTTCTCTTTGCTCTGACTTTACCCGGGTTTTACTCAGATAAAAATTTTACTCAGATAAAATTTGCTCCTGTTTGAGCAAATTAAATTTCTTTCCGAGGCTGGGGATTAAGCTCAGTGGCAGAGGGCTTATCTAGCACGCTCAAGGCCCTAAGTTGGGTCCTAGGCCCTTGTGGGAGAAGCGGGAAGAGTTTCCTTCTTGGCTCTCACGGGCCAGTAGGCCTCCAGGTTAAGTTTCCTAAGAGAAAGGGGAAAGCAACACTTCCTTATACTTTGGATTCAGGTTCTTTGTGTAGACCACATTCAAAAGAAATGCTATTTTCTATTACATACCCAGAATATTTACTCTCAATTTAGGATGTGGTCGACGGTTGAAAAAACTAACAAGACCGAAGAAAAAATCTTTATATACTGAGAAGTGGCACATTTTTAGGTAGATCTAAATAGAAAAATTCTGGTATGTTAAAAGAAATATTCAAAGTAATCCAACATTCAAATCATTTGCCAGTAGTGGCAAGCAGTTATCACTGCTTAACTACATTGTTCAGAAACATTTGGAAGAAAGTGCATTGTTCCTTGATGATCTGTTTTGCATTCAATGGTGTCCCATAAAGGGAAGCAGAAAATAATTTGACCAGTTGCCACTGAACTACCAGATGAGTAGGAAAAGTCAAAATCACCAGGGCAACCCAACAAGATAAATTGTCACTCTTCCTTTATCTCTGTGCTCTAAAATCATGTATTCAACTGCCTACTTGGAATTTCCTCTCTTGCAAAGATGTTACAAATTAAACATTTAACAAAATGAACCTGAGTCTTCCCTTTTGATTCTGTTCCACTCTCCATCCCAGTAAAAGGCACCCATGACTACCACATGTGCATTCTAGAAACACAGTAGTCATCCCTGATAACTTCATTTTCCCACTTCCAGTCTACCCTAAATATAGATGATGAGTACACTCCCAGCACTGTCCCTCTCCCTTTTTCTCCTCCATCCCAGTATAAGACACTACTTTGTGTGGACTGCTTTTGAACTGGTCTCTTGCCTTCATTCTTGCTGCTTTCCACTCTCCATGTAACAATCAGGGTGATTATTAAAATGTGAAGTGAATCTTAAGCTTTAATGAGGCTCAAAACCATTCCAGTGGCTTCTTATTGCACTGAAAGTACCATTCTAAATCCACGCAGGCCTGTTGATTGTGTGGTGCTCTGACCTCTACCAGCCTCTCCAGGCACATCTCTTCCCACTGTGTGTTGTATTTAAATTCATTAACTTTCATATCCAGTATTTTCTACTGCCTCTGCCAGCAAGTATGCTTGCCTTTTCCTCTGACTGGAACACTACCGCTCCCTCTTTTCTTAGTTAACTTGTATCTGTGCTGTAACTCTCAACTAACTCTTTGAGTTATTATTATTATTATTATTTGCCATTTAGAAACATCTTTAATAGAAAAATGTTTTATAAATCAATTTACAAAATATCACAAAATCAATGTTTAATACAAACTATTAAAAACTAAAAGGGGAAAAACCATCCTCTATCTTGTTTTCATTTCAAAATCAATGTCTTGTGCTCCTTGCCTTTTGGAGAAAACATTGCGTTGTAAGGCTGCCGTCTTTTTGAACAAGGACAAAGATCAAGATCTTCCTTAATGTAACTTCTTTCCATACATGTCTGTGTGAAAGGAAAACCAGCTTCCCAGAAATTCTCTGGTGTGTTGGGTGGAATGTAGCGAAATCTTGAGCATGAAGCTAACTTCTTTTCTCTTTCTTATGCTGGTATTTCTGCATAATAAACTTCACATTCTTTACATGTGTGCCCAAGCAACTTTCTTCTCTCTTCTTTCTTTCGAACTACCTCAATATGAGGAAAATTTTTGTAAGCTAGTCTCTCTCTGATCATCTTTAAAATATGGCTCCACAAATGCTTTCTGCTTAACTTTATCTTGTTTATCAACATGTGTGTTTGGTTTCTTTGTGGCAGCAGACAATTTCTCCTCTTCATCTGCCATCTGGGGGAAATTATCTGCCAAACAAGACTCATACTCTTCATGTGCTGTCCGATCAAACATATTTTCCAAGCTATCATTCATTTTTTTTTCTCCATTTGGACTTCTTTCCTTTTGCTCTTGCTTCTTTTTTCTTAAAAGCATGGATTCACTGACCAATGTACAGTCCATGTCTACTGTCTCTCCTCCTAATCTTGATTGACTGCCATCCTTTGTATCTGTTACAGTAACATCCATTTTATACTGAGAAAGATCTGCTCCTGGATCTATATTCCACTGGATATTTTCAAAGGCTGCATCTTGGTTGTTTTGCAGAGACTTTGTTTTAGCAATTCTACAGGGATTCAGCTGAAGGACTGATGCAAGTTCACATGCTCCTTGGACTGACTGGGTCTTAATTTATATTGGCTCATGAGAACCACCACCCTTCATGTCATCAAAATGATTCTCTGTCTCCAAACTTTCACATGGACATAGAGGAATTTTGAAGATAGGATTTTCTTCTTTTATCTGTAATGGTGTTTTGTTGTTTGGCAAGGATTTATTCAAGGACTGGAGGATGCACTCCTGTAAACAGGGCTCCTCTGAGGAATCCTTGGGTAATATGCAGCTCCCATCCAAGGCCTTATAGCCTGAGGAAGAACCTTTTGGAATGGGCTTAAAAGCCTTATAGAGAGTCACTTGCTTAAATCTGTTCTTAAAGGTCTCATTTGCTTGGCTTTTCTCTTGATGCTGAACAGCTGAAAACGGATCAGAGCGATCCAGAGGCTTATCCATCACATGGTCTCCAGTCATGAAAAACTGACTATCCATTGGAAAGGAAAAGCATTTTCTTTATCAAAAGAGGCTTGTGGGCAGCTACTTCATGCTCATTTTCTTCCTCAGTTTTCTTCCTTTTGGATGTTCTGCCTTTCAAGGATTTCAGGGGCACCAAATGTTTATCAATAGTATCTTTAATGTGATCAGTGCTATCCCATTTACCTATGGATTCACTTATATTTTTATTTATAAGTATCTGCCTATTAGAAGATGACTGGTTAATGACCTTGTTCACTTCAGACCCAAGACTATAAAGGGCACTATATTCAGATTTTGATCTAGGCATCTCTGATCTAGAAATAAAAAGTGTTGCTAAAAGGGGCTGTTTTCAGATGATTTTTCCCCCAGTGTCTAAAAGAGAAGGGGATAAACTTTTATTCAAATACAAACTACTTTTCACATTAGAAGTAGCTCCAAATACTGGAGATGACACCTAAGTAGTCAATTCTTTTTGAGGAATCTTTGAAGTAGCATTTGAAAATCTTAAACTATCTTCACTATTTCTTGTAGATTCAGCTGCTTGATGCTGTTGATCCCTCTCGATTTTCTGCTGCAGTTGTTCAGAAAGCATTTTATTTTCTTCCTGGAGAGAATTCTTTCATTCATGAGTTCTGTAATAAGTTTAAGATTCTGTTGTCGGATATTTTCAAATTCTTGCTGCTTTTTCCACATATGTTCTTCAGTTACTGCACAGTGATCACATAATCCTGCCCTTAACCCATCTTCTAAAACTTTAATGGTTTCATAAAGGACTTTCTGTTGCTCTCAGCTGCTGATTTTTGGTGAAAAATTCTTCTAGTCTTTGTGCATCTAAAATTCGTTCCTTTTTCAGTTTAGTCACTTTTACTTGTAAACCTTGTACTTCTTTATCATGACATTCTTTTACTTTTGTCCAAAGTTCCTTAAAGTCATTAGATATATCTGTAGAATTAGGGCTTCCACAACTGCTTCCAGAGATGTTCATCGTGCTTAACAGCTCCACACTTCTATTTACTTAACGTTTTCTGACTTTTTTTGTTACATTATATAGGTATGAAGTTATCTTTAGACCGCTGAAATACCTGCAATCCCAGTAACTCAAGAGACGGAGGCAGCAAGATCTCAAGTTCAAGGCCAGACTCAGCAAACTGGTAAGACAAACTTCCAGGACAGCTTTGAAATTCTCGGAATCCCCAGGACTGGAGTAGACACCCTCTGGGATTGTGAAGAGATGGCAGCTCGCTGGTCTCCGTCACCCCCTTCCTTCACCAGACTGCCAACCCCTCGGCCAGGACTTGGGGATGGCCAGAGGACCACCAGCCCCGCTTGGAAGCGGCCAGCCCCCTAAGTTATTCTTGATTTATATAAATATTAAATTAACTTTTGACCTGACAATCTGAAGAAGGTTCTAACCTGATTAAAGATTAATGTTAGGGATACCTGCCTTTTCCCCCTTCTCACTATTTAGTATCTCAGTGACTTCCCTGTACTTTCTGTTTTAGGAATTCTCCACCTTGTGAGGCTTGCTGGGATCTGATGCCTGAATCTCATACTCAGGCTTAGAAGTCCAAATTCTTTGTTTCTCTGCTTCCCCTGGTTGGTGGTGTGGACACCTCAGCTCAGCCGAGGTACTTGGACTTTAAAGCTGGAATGTTGAAACTGAAACAAGTTATGCAAAGCTGCAGGGACAGTGGGGGGGACCTCAGTCTAGCTGCAGCAGTGCCACCTTCTGCTTTCCAGGACAGAAGAGCAACTTCCTCTGAGGTCCAGTGTTGTCGAAGAGCAGTTTCTTGAACAGAATCTTGTCTGAAATGACTCTTTTTGTCCATCTTTGTCTGTTTTGTGAACCTACTTTCCCAAATGTCTTGCACCCCTGGGACCTATTCATTGAGTTACTCCAAAGCATCAGATAATTTTTCTCTGCCTTCATCAACCAGAGCTTATTTGATTTCTTTCAACCAAGAACACTGACAGAATTAAATGTGAAAGCCAAATAATGCTTTCTAATATGTGTTAAGATTGTTCTTAATCAGAAACTTCTTTCATTTCTGAATCAGTAAGATAGGGAAGGTAGTTTTACTTTCAGGAAAATATCTTGTACTTTTGGAAGTGTGTATCTTTATCTGTTAATATTGTGTAGATCAATTCTGATGCTATGCTGTCTTGACAACATATTAATAACTTTTCATTTTGCTCTTATACATTTGTGCCTGTAGGTAGTTTGAGCAAGAAGATGATGGCCCTGCCCCTCCGATGGCCAGATGCAAGCATGCCATTTCTACTTTCCTCATTATTGACTTTATTTTTGGTTGGGTCAGCTCCTTCATGGTGTCAGAGCAGTGATGCTTCATTTCCAAAAGCAAGTGATGGGACACCATTCCCTTGGAATAAAATTCGACTTCCTGAGCATGTCATCCCCGTTCATTATGCTCTCATGATCCATGCCAACCTCAGCACACTGACCTTCTGGGGAACCACAGAAATAGAGATCACAGCCAGCCAGTCCACCAGTACCATTATCCTGCATAGTCACCACTTGCAAATATCCAAGGCCACCCTCAGGAAAGGAGCTGCAGAGAGGGCATCTGAAGAGCCGCTGAGAGTCCTGGAGTATCCCCCTCACGAGCAAATCGCACTTCTGGCTCCTGAGCCACTCCTCACAGGGCTCCCATACACAGTAGCCATTGATTTTGCTGGCAATCTCTCTGAGAGTTTCCATGGATTTTATAAAAGCACCTACAGAACCAAAGAAGGGGAAGTGAGGTGATTTAAAAAATTTTAAACTTCAAGTACTGCCTGCACTGAATTCATTATTTCTGATGGATTGTCTTTTAAAATCTCTCCTTATTGTTGAACTCATTTGAGTTTTATTCTTTATGGCATTAGAAATGGCCGATTTTTTCCTTGCTTTTTAAAAATCTTATTTTTATCCTATTTTGACCATTTTCTTTTCTCCAGCTTAATCAGAGTAAATAGTTGTTTGTTTCATTAGATTTCTGAAACTACTAAACATTTTAAATTCTTTTGAGTATGCATTAGTTTCCTAGGGCTGTTATAACAAATACCACCAACTAGATGTCTTATTAAAAAACAAACAAACCAACAAGAAAAGGACACTTATTTTCTCACAGTTTTGGAGATTAAAAGTCTGAAACCAAGGTGTTCACAGGCCCATGTTTTCTCTGACTCATGCACAACCCTTCTTCCTAGCTCCTGGTAGTAGCTGTTGATCCTGTGGCCATTATTCCTGCATCACTGTTCTGTTGTCATACAGACACTTCCATTATCCTATCAGAACACCAATCCATATTGGATTAGGTTCCAGCCTCATGGCCTCTTTCTAACTTTATTAAAGACCCTATTTTCAAATAAGGTCATGTTCACAGAGACTGGGGGTAAGAACATCAACGTATCTTTCTGGGAGACACAATTCAACCCATAACAGCCCATTAGAGGAAAGATATCTATATCTATATCTATCTATCTATCTATATTTCATATACACATATATATATATATAAATGTTGAAAACTTTTTTGGCACCAGAGGTTGAAGCCAGGGTCACTCAATCATTGAGCCACATCCTTGGCCCTTTTTTGTGGGTCTCACTGAGTTGCTGAGGCTGGCTTTGAACTTGCAATCCTCCTGCCTTAGCCTCCTGAGCCACTGGGATTATAGGTGTACATCGATGTACCCAGCTTTTAAATATTTTTATCTCAACCAAAATATTTTACAGAACTCTTCGTCCTTGCTTTGGTTCTGCTTTTAAAGAGAATGTGTATTTTGGAAAATTTTATACTAATCCTTTAAATCTAATTTTCTTTGTAAGTTATTCAATTTCATATTATTTTATCAAGGTAAAAAGTTAGCTGCTACCAAAAAGAAGTGTGTGTGTGTGTGTGTGTGTGTGTGTGTGTGTGTGTGTGTTTTACTGGTGACTGAACCCAGGGGTACTTGATTACTGAGTTATATCCCCAACCCTTTTTATTTTTTATTTTGAGACAGGTTCTTTCTAAATTGCCTAGTCTGACCTTGAACTCAAAATCCTTCTGTCTTAGCCTCCTGAGTAGCTGGGATTACAAGCATGTGCCACTGTGCCTGACCCAAAAATGATTTTTTAAAAAGTAAAATTTATCCCAAACATAGTCAGTCCCCAAAGATAATTACTTCTGATTCAAGAGACTGTCCTTCTAGACTTCTCTCTGGAAATGCCTAAATGTTATTTTATGTAAATGAAATTATTGTATATTTTCTGTTTACAAGGGAGTTTTTATAATTTAATATGTTGGGAAGATGTTTTATATCAATGACTATCACTGCGTCATTTTAATAACTATTAAAATACATGTTCATGCATTGATTTATTTAACTAATTTCCCATGTATGGAAATTAAGTTGTTTCCCACTTTTCAGTATCAGCAACATTTTGATGAAATCTGTAAATCATTTCTTTAGAATAAAGGCCTATAAGTAAGATTGGTAAGACAAAGAATCTCCAGACTTCTGATATCCCTTGTTATACTTCACATCCCTCATCAATGTTTATTAATCAATCTTTTTACAAAGGACCCTTAATTTGTTACTTTATTAAAATAGTCAAACAGCTTTTGATATGTTTTATTAGTGATTTGTAGGTTCCTTTGTGAATTGCCTGTTTATGACATTAGCCAGAGATTCCACTTGCTTATTGGATATTTTCTTACTGAGTTTTAAGGGTTAACTGTCTTTTAAAACTATTAACTCTTCCTCAGATGATTTTCTGTGTATTTTCCTGTTTTTTTTTTTTACTTGTCTTTTAACTCAATTTGTAAGAGCTTTTGTCATATTAATATTTTTTCCTTTTATTTTTAAAAAATATTCATTTACTGGTGAAATCCATTAATCTTATATTAAGTTCAGGAATTAAAAAGCAGACAAAAACCTATTTTGGAGTCCTTGGTGTATCATGCTCAATTTTATTTTCCTTGCCATGATTTCAGGATACTTGCATCAACACAGTTTGAACCAACTGCAGCAAGAATGGCTTTCCCCTGCTTTGATGAACCTGCCCTCAAAGCGAGTTTCTTGATCAAGATCAGAAGGGAGCCAAGGCACCTGGCCATCTCCAACATGCCATTGGTGAGTCTGAATTCTTACACATTGGCTCACAGGAAAATCTGTCACTTCTTCTTGAGACTGCATTACCCCAGTGACAGTAAACACTGGAGTTTCTTTTGTTCCCTGACAGGTAGTTACTAAATTTTCTTTTTCATTTTGCAGTCTGTGTTTTTGTTTTAAGCTACAGTTCATTTGTAGTCAAAGAAAAAATTGCCTCCAAAAATTCCAAGGTTTCAGTATTAATGTCATTCCAGGTATTAATGCTGATAGGAAAGAAACTGTAACTACTGAGGGCAGGTTTAAATCATAATGACCTCCACAAAGCTCTTTCACCTTAATCTTTTCATATCATCTTGTGACAAGATTTTAAAGAGAATGCTTTGTCAAATAAGGCCGTATTCCTAGTATATAGCTATTTTTTAATAATATCCATTACTATATACTAATGTTAACTATACAATATATAACTCTATGTGCAAAATTGGGCAGACAGAAAATGAGAAGTAATATTTTCAGAATGTTATGATGCCGAAGGTAGATAATGATAGATAGCTTACATACCTTAAAAGAAGCCATGATCCTCCAGTGTGCACAGCACTCCTGATTTTCAAAAGTGACCAACAGATGACCATGCCAGAGGACTGATATTATTCATTAAGCGTCATTATCCCATGATTCTGGAAGCTTGGACAAGCATCTGCCAGCTGTCCTTCTGCAGCTGGTGCACACCAGCTCCTGGATATACATTTTTTTGTTGTTGTTGTTCAGAAATACTCACCAAGGACAAGCCTCAGGGTGGAATGGGCTTTGCCTAGGGATCTAAAAACTGTTCAACTTTATCCCTGTGATGACACAGAAGCAATATCTTAGCATGAAGAGATACTGAGCACCACAGACCAACTTTCTCAACCTTAAAATTCTATCCACCTTTGAGGATCCCTTTCTCAGTCAAGGGCTGTTCTCCATAAGAGATGGTCTTCTGCAAACCCTGACCAGCTGAGAACTTTGTCCCTGTTCCTGACTTTGTATGTAAAAGTTAAGAAACAATTATGCCACTTTCCAAATACAAATTTGAGATAGGAAATATGCCTTTTCAAGTTAAAATCTTCTTGCCCAAGCTATACTTGGGCATTGCTCCCCGGAAGAGGAAAGCATTCTTTAACTAGAGAGTAAGAGTTCTAGGAGAATAAAGCAACAGGCATAGGATGGAAATGTGTGAGAGATTGAAAGAGCTAGTAGAGTTAATGGAGAAATCCCATAGATCTGCAGAGGGGAGGCTGAGAGTTTAGAGACTCCACAAAGATACTGGATATTGGTGGATATCCAGGTCCCACTTGCAGAGGACAGGAACATCTCTTGTGCAATCTCGCCCCTTTGACAGGAGAGTCTGTGACAGGCAGAATACCATAGGAGTGGCCTGACCTCTGGCTGCAGATGTGAAACTGAGGGGAAGGACAAGGGGATATTTTTGGAGACCAGAAAACCAAATATTGTATACCACTGGAACATTACAGTGTACAGGAAGTATGCAGGAATTAATCATGTTTAAATTTGAATTATATAATTAGGTTACCTTCCTAATAGCACAGCATCAAAAATTGAAATTTTGGTTGGGAGTATGTAGAAGGTATTTGAAAAGAAAAGATAATTTGGGATCCTTAAAGAGTAAATCTAGGTTGTGTAGCAGAATTGGTTTAAATGACAAGTAGGTATATGGGTATTAGGCTGGTGGGTGTAAGAAGGACAAAAGTATACAAATAGGGGCAGATATGGGATTACAGGAAAAATGCCTGTTGACATGGTTTCCCCAGGTTACTTCTGATGTTTTTTTTCCTCCAAGATCCCACCTCAATGCTTCCTGTTACTGAGGTGTTAGACTTTTTCCTTTGATCTTAGACTGCTACCCCCATCAAGCCTACCCACCTGCAAGAGGTTGTGCTTCAAATGCTGATTGCACTTAAAAGCTGATTCTGGTGAAACATATCTGAATTTGGAAAAGACTTTACAGATCTGCATGGGCAAAGTTCATTTCCAATTGTATAGAAAAACAGAAGCTCTTTTTAGGTAGGACATGGTTATGTATTTGCCCAGTGAAGAGGATATTAGACATTTCATTTCCAGATTATTCTTAAATCTAGATTAGGGACCAGTGGGCCACATCTTGGTAAAACCAGCAGTTTCAGTTTTGGTTTGTCCCATGTTATCAACCAACATATACCAAATATGAGTCAGTTTGCAATCTTCTGGGTTTCTTATAAGAAGTCCAGTGTTGGTTGCACAACTTAATGAGTATACCAAAAAATACTGGATTATATACTTTAAAGAAGTGAATTTTGTGGTATGTGAATTATATTGCAATAAAAAAAGAAATTGAGTCAAATGGTCTGACCTTAATTTCTAAATTATAATCAGATATTAAGTAGAGAAGTTTTGAAGTAACTGTAGAAATATCATGTCATATACATTTGATATTATATCTGATAATTAGGGAAATTCTTCTTATGTGTTCAGTGTTTTGAATTGGATTACTTGGTAATATGAGTTACCCTGATTTTAGGTGAAATCTGTGACTATTGCTGAAGGACTCATAGAAGACCATTTTGATGTCACTGTGAGGATGAGCACTTACCTGGTGGCCTTCATTATTTCAGATTTTGAGTCTGTCAGCAAGATGACCAAGAGTGGAGTGAAGGTGAACATAGGATTGACACATGGGTTGACCAAGTTGTCCTTGTTTGCTTGACTGTCCTGGTTTTAAAACTGGGAACCCTGCATCCTGGGAAATCCCTCAATCTTGGGCAAAAATAGTTGTTGGCCCTGTTGTCACAAATGTTCCCTTTTGTTTTTGTTTTTTGTTTTTTGTTTTTTTTTTTTTTTGGTTTTGGGGATTGAACTCTCAGGGATGCTTTACTACTAAGCTATACTCTAGTTCTTTTTTATTTTGAAATAGGGTCTTGCTTAGTTGCTGAGAATCTAAGTTACTGAGGTTGACCTCAGCCTCTAGGCCATTAGGATTATAGATTTGTGCCATGGTGCCTAGCTATAGATATTCATTTTATAATGAGGCTGGGGATATAGCTCAATGGGAGAGTGCTCACCTAGCACAGCATGTGTGAGGTCCTGGGTTTGAGTATCAGTACCACACACACACACACACACACAAACATACAAACACAAAATAGAAATGCAGATTAAAACATCAAGTTACCATTTTGGGGACTGGGGATATAGTTTAGTGATAGAGCACTTGCCTACCATGCACCAGGCCCTGGGTTCGATTCTCAGCACCACAAAACAAAAAACAAGCAAGCAAACAAACGAAAAACAACCTATAAAACCCTAATTCACTAAACATTACACATTTTAAAGAAGTATAATCTTAAATTTCAGAGGGAGCAAGAACCTAGTTAGTGGTAGAATCAGGTGGATCATGACTTAGGCCAGGCCAGATGCGCTGAGTTTTGTTATTAGAACCCCACAGTAAAAATGACATGTGTAGCCGGGCACTGGCTGTAGTGCTCTGCAGAATTCCAGAGGTTGCTGCTTTGTCCACTTTGTTTTTGACCTCTGAGTCTTCCTTTCTTTTTGTACCACCTTATGACACATTTAAGAAGATATTTTGTAAATATTATGCAGGATTTATACTTGTTTTCAGAAAGGAAGTCGGCATTAATGTAAGACATGGAATTCCTAACTGTCTTCTTTAATACTGATAACCCGATCCAACAATAGGAAGCCATTGATGGCAGGTCTTCTCCACTATGATGTTTGAATATCTTTTTGTTGCCTTTCTCTCTAGGTTTCTGTGTATGCTGTGCCTGACAAGATAAATCAAGCAGATTATGCACTGGATGCTGCAGTGACTCTTCTAGAATTTTATGAGGATTATTTCAGCCATACCATAACCCTTTACCCAAACAAGGTAGAGATTTCACACAGATATTACAAGGTGACATTTGATAACTCCCAATCATAGATTATATCTATGTCATTGACTCACCCCATGGTTCTCTGAGCAGCCCCTCATGTCATCAAAAGTGCTAAATATCAGTGATCCTTCTGATCATCTCTCCTCTGATTGACACAATAAACTTCTAATGACAGTAAAAGCAAATCTCAGTACAGTTCTTGAGGCATATGTCATGGGAACTGTTTTGCCTTCTGATATTAGGAGGCAGACAGCAGAGGGCCAAGTCTGTTTTTTGTTTTTGTTTTTCTTTAATTGGTACATGCTTGGCAAGTATATCGAGGTGCTTAAAAAATTTTTTTTGAGTGAATAATTTACACAGTGTAAGAAATCTGCATTTTCTTTCTTATACAATGCCTTAAAACTATTGTGTCTTTGAGTTTTTAGGTATATGTGTGTTTTGGGGATTCAAAATGGATTATTGAGGGACTAGTTCAGATTACTTAGTCCCAAAACTTATGTTTTGGAGTCAAGAGACCTAAGACACAGTTGGGCTTGGTCACATTGGAAGAAAAATGGCTCTGAGTCACCGAGTCCCTTTTTCTCCATTAGGAAATGTTCTTCCTGTCTGGAGTTCCATATTTCTGCAAAAGAAGTTCAGTTTTTCTTTTGACTCTAACATTCATTCATTCTGATGCTTAATGTGTTGGGGAAATGTGTAGTTTTGTGATTGGTAATATGTGGTACGACTTCCTTCCCAAGATCTTGCTGCTATTCCTGACTTTCAGTCTGGTGCTATGGAAAACTGGGGACTGACAACATACAGAGAGTCTGCACTGTTGTTTGATACAGAAAAATCTTCTGCATCCAGTAAACTTGGCATCACTATGACGGTGTCCCATGAACTTGCCCACCAGGTATACAACCTCAATCACCCCTCTTAAAAAGTATAGTTAAATGTTTATATTGCTTTTGTGGGACATATGAAGCTATTCATTTATTTTTAGTTTTTCTCATTTTCTGTCATAGGAAAATAATTTCTTTAAAGCATAGAGTATCATGTTTCATAATGCATATTGAAAAGTTTTCATTTTTATTTTGGTAAAACATTTGTTTCATAAATACATTTTAATATTCATAGATGTTTAAATATCTATTCATAAATAGATATTTTAAATATTTCTGAGTGTGTTGTGTTTCTGTCTGCCATTATAGGTAAGTTAATCCAGTCTCCATGTGAGAAATGTGTGAATGTGCTGAACTGTGCTTTCCTTTCAGTGGTTTGGGAACCTTGTTACTATGGAATGGTGGAATGATCTTTGGCTAAATGAGGGATTTGCCAAGTTTATGGAGTTTGTGTCTGTCAGTGAGACCCATCCTGAGCTGAAAGTTGTAAGTTGTTATTTATCTTTTGCATGTTAGGTTAATCTGTGGATTTGTTCAGTGCCACTGAAAATATTTTCTAATCTTTGATTACAGAATTTATAGAAATATTTCATGGATAACTTTCTTGGAAGCTTATATATGAATCACATTTCAAAAATACTAGTGAACTTTCAAGATTTATCACAGACTCGTTTTTAGACCTAAGTGTCAACTCATGATTGTTATGAAATTAAGTGTTAAATTGTATCTACCTTTAATATCAAAGAAATAGAAATAATAATACTCTGAATGTTCCGTATCATTTTCCCAACTTTCAGGTTGCTGGTTACAGAAGTATGAGGTACAGATTATTATTATCTCAACAAAACCCTTCTTGGCAAATCACAAGTTATATTGAGTATAAAAATAAGTTCTCAAATTACAAACTTCATGCTTTGGAGCTGCCATATATTTATTTTAAAAATCCTATGTTAAAGTTGAGAAAATCACATACAGCAAGATTAAAATGAAATATTTTATGTGAAAAAACCCCACACCTTTACCCAACTACAATTCTTTTCTTTTATGTATATTCACTACTTCCCATTTTCACTCACAATTTATTTATACATACCTATAACATAAAGTACATATTGTTATTATACTTAGTAGGTCATAAATATTTTCCTGTTTCTACATAACCTTTAATAATAAAAATTATTATGAATGCATCCTATTCAGTTGAGTTAACGTGCCAAATAAGGTTAAGGCTGGAATTTGTTCTCCATTTTTTCTTTTACTATATGGTTTTGGTTTTAAAGCTAAATATGCTTGTTTATAAATAGCACAGATGATTAATGGAGATGTTGAATCACTATACATTTTACTTCCTGTTTGACTATAGGCAGAGTGGTTTTGTTTTCTGGGTAATATGAAATTTTCTTTATTCCAAAGTGATATGTATTTAAAATGAATAAAGTCTAAAATAATTTTATTTTTCTATCATAGGAAAATAATTTCTTTAAAGCATAGTTTCATGTTTCATAATGCATATTGAAAAAATTTTATTTTTATTTGGATAAAAAGTTTGTTCTACAAATACATGTTAATATTCATAAATAAACATTTAAAATAGTTCTTTCTGAGTGTTTTGTGTTTCAGGCGCCATTATAGATAACAGTTTAATCCAGCCTCTTTAGAAATGTGTGAATGAGCTGAGCTGTGCTTTCCTTTCAGTGATTTTGGAACCTGGTCACTATAGAATGATGACCTAGAATGGGCACCTAAAATCACTGTTTTGTGGATGCTCTTTAAAAAGCATAGTAGTTCTATTTTACTTCAATAAATACTAGAAATATGGAGTATATTGGCACAAAAATTAGAAATATAGATCTATTAGCCCAAACCTTTCCCCTTTCATAATTTTCAATGTAAGTCATAGATGATTTCTTCCTTCCTTCCTTACTCCCTCCCTCCCTCCCTCCCTCCCTCCCTCCCTTCCTTCCTTCTTCCTTCCTTCCTTCCTCCCTCCCTCCCTCCCTCCCTCCCTCCCTCCCTCCCACCTTCCCTTCTCCCCACTTTCCTCTTTTTTTTTCCTGTCTTAATAGGAAGATTATTTCTTTGGCAAGTGTTTTGATGCAATGGAGATTGATGCTTTAAATTCCTCACACCCTGTGTCCACACCTGTGGAGAATCCTGCTGAAATTCGAGAGATGTTTGATGATGTGTCTTATGAAAAGGTAAAAGTGAATTATACAGGTACAAGTTGTTTTTTCTTTTTCTTTTTTGTTTTTTTGTAAGGGAATAATTTGGACACTAAACTAATTAATATTAAAAAATCCAGATTGCTGCTTCTATTAAATAAAAAAAAAAAAAAAAAAAAAAAAAAGAATTTGGCCACGCTGGGCCTGTATTTCCTTTGGCAACATAAACTGGAGCTAAGATGTGTCTCCTTCTTTCCAAGATCAAGGTTCTGCATTTCCACTTCACCTCCATTCCCAACTCATTTTATTGTCTTCTCACTGAGGTTGAGAATGTTGTTGCCATTTGTCCTTGTGTTTGCCTGTAGTTGTTCTTATACCAAACACAGCAGTATTTCTTGTTTACATGTTTCCATCAAAAGTGCAAGGGAGAAAAAAAAGAATGTAAAAGAGTATTCGTACCCTTAGATGACTTCCCTCATTTATGCCATGTGTCATTTGTCACTGGAGAGATCTGAGTTTGTGGCTTATGATCTATGGCAATGGGGGTGGAGGGGGGAAAGAGCTTTTTACAAGTACAGGGTACCTGGGAATTCTCTTGCCCCATTCCCTGGGAATGCTCCCTCAGCCCTCTGTGCTCAAGGCTGCCTGGGCTCCCTGTACTTGTCCACCATTCCTCACCTGCTGTCTACTGCTGCTTCCACCTCTGGAGCTCCACCCATGGTGGTACCTGCCTCTCCCACCCCTACCTTGGAGTGGCAGTGGGAGAGCTAGGTAGTGGTTCAAGGTGCAATGTTTAGTCTGCACCTTCATCCACTTCACAGTGCATAAAGGAAGCTGGCAGGTGATGCTGATTTTGCCCCAAGGTAAGCTTGACCACGTAGAAAATAACAGCCCCAGTGAGTCTGAGGCATAAAAAATCACATTAGACAAATCCACACCTCCAGAGTGAATCCACTTACTTTGTTTCACAAATCGCCATCATTAAAAATGTTACTGCAGCTGCATTCTAAAAGAATTATGGCAAAAAAGAGAGATGTGGCCAAACTATAGCTAACAGTTATTTCTATATCTTTTCAGGGAGCTTGTATTCTGAATATGCTAAGGGATTATCTGAGTGCGGATGCATTTAAAAGTGGGATTGTGCAGTATCTTCAGAAGTATAGCTACAAAACACAAAGAACGAGGACCTGTGGAATAGCATGGCAAGCGTGAGTGTGCTTTTGGAGTGTCTCCATACTTGGGATGGACGGGCTTATCATCTTGTTTTGTTTTGCCTTCATCATATAACTCGGAGAAGAACCCTGAGCATTTTCTACGAAACGAGAGTGATGTGCTTGTTTTTGGTGTTAGATTTGCCCTACAGATGGTGCACAAACAATGGATGGATTTTTGCTCTGGAAGTCAACATTCCCTCTCGTCCTCAGTAAGTGTCTAAATCTGCACATGTTTCCCCTGAGCATGTACTCTTACTTCATATTTTTTTGAAGGATATTAGCTCTGTATCAAACTTTCTGAAGTCCTTATCTCCCCTCAATCCAAAAAAGACTTCATTCAAACGCCACCAGATTGATAGCCTTTTACAATTTTCATAAGTTTCTGCACAAGAGGGTGGCACAGCCTTCATTGATGATACTTGCCCTGATGCTAATTCTTTCCTTTCAGTCCTCTGTAAAGCAGTGGATTTATGATAGGTTTCTATGGTAGATTAAGGTTACTTTGTATCAGTTAGGAGGACATGCCATCATTTTCTAGACTCTGCGGTTTGGGAAAAAACAAATCATGGCAGTGGTGTCCTTGAACACTTACTATATATATCAGGCCATATGCTATGCACTTGTGTGTATGATCTCCTTTACTCTTCCACAACAACCTGTGATCCAAGCACTATTACTATTCCTGTCTTTACACATGGGAATATGAAATCCAAAGGCATGTGGTCGATAAATTGCACAGCAGAGATGTGAATTTAGATCTAACTCATGTTTTTTACTGCTACACTATAAAGTATTCATAACATCTGAGCAACAAAATGGTTTGGTTATTTATCTGGACTTGTGGAGTATTTTCATAGGCAACTGTGGGTGGATCTGGAAATTCAACAAAATTTTATCACTGTATTTTTATTTTCTTGGCTTTTTTAATAGACTGTTTTATTTCAAGTTTCTAGATTAACTGCAGCATATTTCATCCTTTTACTAGCTCTTAAATCTTTTCTTAAAAGCTTTTTTAGTATCCAAGAACACACTCCCTTTTGAACTTATGAAATGAGCCATCTCTGTGTTATCACTCTGAAAGCACAGGCTCTTGGGTGAATGGTTTTTCCTACCTTGCTTGTCTGAGAACCTGCATAATTATGTAGATGTTAAAATCTGGTCACTTTCTCTCCCTTCTCTCCCCTCATTTACTCATTTATGTGCCTGCTTGGTGTCAAGGCTATGCCAGCCCCAGGGTGTACCCAGCAGGCCCAGATATGCTACTTGCCAGGACATAAGTGTAGTGGAGGAGACTGAAAAGTAAACAGTCGATGCTCTAACAGAGGTGCCATGGTTGGAAACACCAGGGAAAGGGAGCCAGGCAGGAGGCTGGGGAGTAGAGGCAGGGATCAGGGACCTCACAGAGGAGGCTGTCCGTGGGTAGCAGCCCTTGGAGTGTAGGCTGGCCTGCTCTCTTCTCCTAGTTTTGGGTCTAAGTGGGTGATGCATCTGCCTTTTTCTATAATCCAGCACTGGCATCAGGAGGGTGTGGATGTGAAAACCATGATGAACACCTGGACACTGCAGAAGGGCTTTCCCCTGATAACCATCACAGTGAGAGGGAGGAACGTACACATGAAGCAAGAGCACTATATGAAGGGATCTGACAGTGCCTCAGAAACTGGGTAATCTTAGAATGAAACTCATTTTGTTACCTAGATAACATCTACCTGATGGAATAAAATCTTACTTTTGGAATAGTGCCTTTACCTCTATTGCTAAAGTATTTCAATGGCATCTACATGCCCTACACAGTTGATTTACACCTCCCATCTTCCTGAAAGGATTGAGAAGGCTTTATACCTTGGTTAATCTTGGTTAAACTGATGTTAAATAATTATTTTAATATGCTCATGTTTTATAGTTTAATAGGGTGTACTTTCTAGTAACTGGCTTGAAATCAACTCTGATCTAAAAGCACCTGCCACTGAATTTCAACAGGGTTTGGCATTTCAGTTGGTGCTAAGGAGAAAAGAAATTGTTATTTTGGGGAATTATAAGAGAGCTTATTCTTTTCTTTGGAAGTCTGAGTTAAATCCTGGAAACTGTCAGCTTAATGCCATAGAAGAATACAAGTAAAAATGAGATGCTACAATTTGATTGACTCTGGATGGACACTATGTAAAAATATTTGTTTTATTTTGAAACAATTTGATGCTTATGGAAATGTTGCAAGAATAGTGCCAAGAATTTCCATATATGCTTTACCCAGATTTATGTTAGCTGTTTATCACACTTCATTTGCCATTCTCACTGCCTGTCTCTACCCGCCATATACATAGGATATATATGACATATTTTTTGAACTGTTTGAAAGTTGGAGAAATGTTCCCCCTTTGCCCCTAAATACTTGTATAGTATTTACAAAAAAACAAGAACATTCACTTATATAATCATAATACAATTTTTGAAATTAGGAAATAAACTTGACACAATACTGTTATTTAAACTTCAACTTTTTCAGTTGCCCTAAAAATATCTTTATATCAAAATAGAAAAGAAATCTACTTCAAGATTCAATATAGGAGCACATATTATATTTGTGACATTGTTTTAGTTTCCTTTTATTCTGAAGCAATTATTTGGTCTTTTGTGTTTCTTGACATTCTTGAAGAGTACAGGCTAGTACAGGATATTCTAATTTTTTTTTTTTTGAAGGAAGTGAAGCATTTATTAAGTTTTAAGTTGAGATGCCTGCTAAGTCAAAAGCTTCCTCCACATGTACCCTTTTTAAAAAAGATTGGTTCTAATTAGTTACACATGACAGTAGAATGCTTTTTGACACATCGTACACAGTGGAGCATAAGTTCTCATTCCACTGGCTGTACCTGGTGCAGAATCACACCAGTTGTGTAATCATACATGTATATAGGGTAATAATGTCTCATTCTACCATCTTTCTCAGTCCCACTGCCCCACCCCCTAATCTTTTAATTTGTATTTTCTTCATGATCAGATTCAGATTGTGCATCATAGGCAGAAATTCCAGATGTGACATTGTGTCTTTCTGAGTACATAATTTAGAAGGCATGAGATATCAATTTTTGTTAGTACATGGTCACTGTTATAAATTAGGTCTCTGGCCTCCAATCACCAATCATTTAAGCCCCAAATCCCAGTTCTGCTCAAGGAGTCAAGAAGGATGAATAGTGTCTGAGATGGAAAACAGGCTGGGTATGTTTTGAGATCTTGGCTGCAGTAGTTTTGATACCATCCTCTTCTAAGCTAGCCAGTGCCTGGTGCATGGTAGGTGATTTTAATAGTCGTTTGTTGAATGAATAAAAAAATAAACGATCTATCCCCCTTCCTTTTAGGTACCTATGGCATGTTCCATTGACATACATTACCAGCAAATCAGACTCAGTCCGTAGATTTTTGCTGAAGACAAAGACAGGTAACTTATTATGGAAATTAAACTAGTTGAATTAAAGGGGGAAGTGTAGGATTTAAACACTAAGTTTCTTTTGCTGCTTATCTTGTTTAAAACAAACAAATTAGGTTCAAATATTACCTGTTCTTTTTTTTTTAATGACCAATGTAATCCTGATAGGAATTAAAATAGTTGAGTTATGTAATGTGAAAAAAGAGGAATTACCAATGAAAATTCTCGTTACTTTATTAACATTACCAGGGTCTACGGTATGCATGGTCAGAAATGCAGTTGCATTTTTTTTCATAGATTTATAAATCTCACAAAATTTGCATCTAAAGCTGGTGTTGGCTTTTGTCTATTGGGTTGCTGTTGTCTGCTTCCTAAAAGGAATAAGTGATTTTAATATGCTTAGTATTAAACTCTTCTCTGGTTTTCTTGTTCAGTCTCTGATCAGAAAAGCTTTTATCTGTCAAGATAGTAAATGGAGATTTGTTTTATTTGCTGTAGATGTGCTCATCCTCCCAGAAGCAGTGGAATGGATCAAATTTAATGTTCGAATGAGTGGCTATTACATCGTACATTATGAGGATGATGGATGGGATTCTTTGACTGGCCTTTTAAAAGGGGCACATACAGCTATCAGCAGTAATGATCGGGCGAGTCTCATTAACAATGCATTTCAGCTTGTCAGGTAATACAAGCTGTGTAAAGTACTGGTTTATTTCTAAAAGCAGCTGTTATTTTATTCAGATTCTTGATTTCTAAAGATGAAAGTGATTGATTGCTAATGAAAAATTGAAAGGTGTTTTTTCGTAAGTTCTTCTAACAATTCAAGGTTGCATTTAACTTTGTAATTAACCTCCTGTGACTAGCAGGTAACTCGAAGTATGGAATCAGTATTTTAATCTTTCTCATTAACAACTCAGATCAGACTGTGATAAATGCGTAGAAAGCCGAGAGACAACATTCTTTTTCCATCCTTAAAGCTGGTCCTGCAGCTTTCCCAGGTCCTGCTATAGCAGCTCAGGTCAGCCCTCTTGAAGACCAAGCATGCCAGGCCCAGTTATTTGCATTGCATCTCTTGACTTAAAGGAGAGATTTGCTTTAAAAACCAGATACCTGAACTTTAGAGCATTTCTATGAATACAGCTCATAAAATTTGGTACAACCAAATGACCTTTGTGTGGTTGAACATAAAGTGAAAATTCTCCATATTTTCTCCCATGACAATGGTTTTAAGGAAATGCTTGCCAAGCCTTAAACTTCTTAAATCTTTAGGCAGAACTGAAGTCCTAAGGGGAACCATCCAGGTGGGAAAGAAGAGCTCTGTTATTCTCATGCCCTATGTCCTTCTACCCCGAATGTTGAGTTCTCCCTTCTGGTCCTTCTGGGCCTTTGGGCCTTTCAAGGTGACAAAAAGCAGAGGTGACCACATTGGGCCTTTCAAGGTGACAAAAAGCAGAGGGGGAGGAAGTTTGGGGTTGCTTATTTGTTTCTTCCTGAGTAAGATTCTGCTTGAATCTTAGAATGTTTCTGCTTAATTATATAAGCATATACAGTACTACTGAGGCTTTGAACATCAACCCTGTATCAGGAAGCGTTTCTATGTGCATTCAGTGTTTTTTTAAAAGAGGCAAGATGTGTTTACACCAGGGATTCACACTTTTGCTGAGTGGTAGTTTCTCTGACCATGTTTCCTATAGGATCTTTGATGGACATCCCCTTCTTAGCCAGGAAGCTCAGTACACAATCCAGTGTTTCCTGGGGACAGATGCTGACACGCTTGCATTTCAACTTAACCACAAGCTAGCCCTAACTCTCCTCTTAAGAAACTTCTTCCCCAGTGTAATCTTGCCAGATGTCATGTATGACAGAAAAGATACTAACTTAAAGAATATTATTTATGAAGGGTTCATATCTGATTGTTTTGTTGGGAGATTGTTACATTTTGAAGCAAAAAAGCTGATTTCCTGGATTTTCTTTTAAACCTGTAACCATGATGTCTCTTGGTCAGCATTGGAAAGCTATCAATTGAAAAAGCCTTGGATTTAACCCTGTACTTGAAACATGAAACTGAAATTATGCCCGTGTTCCAAGGTCTGAATGAGCTGATACCTATGTATAAGTTAATGGAAAAAAGAGATATGAATGAAGTGGAAACTCAATTCAAGGTAAAAACCTGAAGTAAATAGAAAAGTTCTATAATTATGTTTTGCTTTTCTTGTGTGTGAAAAAGTGTTACCATCATATATTTATATGTTGTCATATTTATATTAAGGAAAAGCAAATAAAAATTCAGTGTTTGGATTGATTAGCAAAGATTTTGGTAATCAAAATTAGTACAAAATTGTTACTTTTGACAGAAATGTAACAAGTTTTGTTGTATAATTTGCTCTCAAATGCAGTAACATAAACTAACTCTTAGTTTAAGAGTGTTAGTTCATTTTACCATATCTTTAGGAAGATTGTTAAGCAAATACTAAAATCATTCATCATTCTTCCTTGTTTTTGATCCTTTTCATAATTAAATATAAACAGAGCTGCACAGTTTAAAAGTAAGAGTTGGATTGAGATTTAAAAATCAGTCCCCATCACCTGAGGGAGTACTCGATTATATGAACATGAAATGGACTGTAACATGCCACATGTCCCCTGTCCTACACCTGCAGGCTTTCCTCATCAGGCTGCTGAGGGACCTCATTGATAAACAGATATGGGCAGATGAAGGCTCTGTCTCAGAGCGAATGCTTCGGAGTCAGCTCCTCCTCCTCGCCTGTGTGCGCAAGTATCAGCCTTGTGTGCAGAGGGCAGAAGGCTATTTCAGAGAGTGGAGGGAATCCAATGGAAATATGAGGTCAGTCCTACTGAATAAACCAATTTGTTAATGAAAAAGGTATCTTTTCTACCCAACATTGGTGCTGACCAGTGAGAAAAGCAAGTATAGACAAGTCTCCACTAACTGACCTTTTTTGGAAAATAAATTGCTTTTTAAGATTTATCTATATATCTCCCAACTTCCAGTTTTAAGAAATGCTGGGAAGGAACTTCTATGCAATAAAGTCAAATATATCTGTGTAGTTAGAAAGGAATTATAATAATTCCCATTTTGTATAGCTAAATCAAAATCTTATCAGACTGAGATGGTCAGACCCGACAGAAAAAGAGGTAATGCATTTTATAATAGAATCTTTGGGCCTTTAAGTTCCCTGACAGGGATACCTAGTTATTGCTAATGTTGTCTATGCAAGGTAGGATTCTCACCATATCTGAAAATCTCTATTCCTTCTATACCTCAGTTCTTTTCTATTTGGAACTTAAATGCCATCCAGGAAACATTATGCCAACAATTTATATGCTGCATTTTAGAGAAATGCTTACAAGCAGTCATTCTACTGGATTCCTGACTTGTACTCGTTGAGTAAATTCTGAGTCTATTTTGAATTTCTTTCTTTTGGCTTGAAAGGTGACCACTTATGGATTCACTCAGCATTATTAAAAGATGTTATATATGTAGGTGTTTATAAAAATAACATTTCTTATTATGTTTTTGAGAAGGCTACTTAAAACCTAATTTTAGATATTTTCTCTTGCCCCTTTTTATAAAATATAACTGAAGGAAAGCAGTAATTGTTGTGTACATTCCTAAGCATATTGTCCGAGTGTGGGGCCAGTTCACTAGTTCATAATTGGTCACTGTTATGCATTTAAATGTACTTTTTGCATCTCCAGTTCTCACAGGGTGTGTTCTTTCCCACAGCCTGCCTACTGATGTGACCTTGGCAGTGTTTGCTGTGGGGGCCCAGAACACAGAAGGCTGGGATTTTCTTTATAGTAAATATCAGTCTTCTTTGTCCAGTACTGAGAAAAGCCAGATTGAGTTTGCCCTCTGTACGAGCCAAAATAAGGAAAAGCTTCAGTGGTGAGTCATTCATTCATGTTCATGTGGCCAAAGGAAATTAAATTAGATCAGATCATTCTGGCACCTATTTTTGTTCTCCTAGCCAGGAATTGCCTATTTTGGTCTGAACATTTGTGCAAATGGGCACACATCTAATGAAAAAAGGCAAATAATTAGGGAGAACCAGGTGTTGGGAAAAAAATTAAAGGAATATATATTGTATACTTTTAAAGAAATAATGTACTTGGAATATTTACTATATATACCTGTCTTAACTACTCTTTTGAGCAAATAAGAGAACATATGAGGATAGGTATTATATATGTGACATAAATGTTAGTTTTTATTATTATGTTGCTATTGTGGGTTTATCAGGACTCTGGTTACCAATTTACCTTTTTGGCCTTTCTTATTGGCAGACTGGTTTGTTCTTTTACAAGTTACTTTATTATAGTTTTTTATAACCATTTCATCACCTCTTCATTGCTAACATTTCTTCTCTTAATCATTACAGGCTACTAGATCAAAGTTTTAAGGGAGATATAATAAAAACTCAGGACTTTCCACATATTCTTATACTCATTGCCAGAAACCCAGTGGGATATCCATTGGCCTGGCAATTTCTGAGGGAAAATTGGAATAAGCTTGTACAAAAGTAAGTAATGCCAAAAGTCTTGCTGGGCCTGGACAAGTTCTTTAACCTTGCTGTTTTAGCTTTGCTGTATGTAAAAGAATAGTAATAGTCTGAAGGGGTTTTTTTTGATTGATGATAGGAAGTAGAGGAACTTAAAATAGCCACATAAAATGTAAAACCCTGTTTCAGTGTTAACTAATGCATCTGGATAGTAAGGTTTTCCATTTGGTCTAGAGTGACCCCTCCCTGTACTCACTGGACTATTTGAAGCCAACCTCCTTGTAGGTTAGCATATTAGCTGTATGCATCTGCCTTTGTTTAGCTCTTGTGGCACTGCCTATCTCTATCATTTCTTTTAGATACTTAATCCTTTATTCAGATGTTGGCATGTATTATATTTTACCACTAGATCTTAACTCATTGGAGGATGGAGGTCATATTTTATATCTTTTTCATGCCTCATCAGTTTTCAGTTAAATGCCATTACATATATGCTGGATGAATAAATATTTCACAATACATTTTAACAATTTCCATTTCTAGATTTGAACTTGGCTCAGCTTCCATAGCCCACATGGTAATAGGAACAACAAGTCAATTCTCCACAAGAACACGGCTTGAAGAGGTAAAAGGGGCAAAAAATCTTTTAAACTCAAGTGACAATCAGCTACTAAATGTGGGCAAACCAGATACTTTTAAAAGTTTGATGAACTAAAAATAGATCTTGTCATTTAGAAGTGGTTTTTGGATTTCAGGGTATTGACAAAAGCAAAAATAAGTTGTAAATAAACTAGTGAAAAGTGCCTTTTCTTAAACATATTGTCTTTGTTCTGTAAGTAAAAATATAGAGACTTTAAAAAATTACCTGAGGCAACAAGTTTTTGTTTAAGGATGTTAAAAGTGAGTGCTGGGGTTGCAAATGACTGAAGTGGCCATCAGCTGTCGTGAAAAGGTGGATCTGGAACCTAGGTTCTTCACTATCCAAACTCATGGTCTCCCTTCTATTTACGGCACATACCACCTACTTCCAGAAAGAATTTTAGGCATCTTATAAAATCCACCTACAAAATATATGTTAAAATAAAGAATAAAAAGCTGTACAAGGGACAGATAATTAAATGAGGGATGATGCTAAGGATAATTATTACAGTACTATCCTAAATTTATCACAGAGCTTCCTAGCAGTCAGGCAAAAATGAGAAATCAGGATGAGTTATTCTCATGGTCTGATAAGAGGGATCACGAGACATACAAGTATTCTACAAAAGCACACTTTCCTCCAGGCGTAAACTGCTTATTGCACAGACAATGTTCTGAGAGAGGCGAGTCAAATACTCAGTTGAGATGCTACATTTGCAGATGAGGACAGAGAGGTAGTTTGGAATTAGGAAAGGGTTAACAGATGGCTTTGCTACAGCTTATGAAGAGAGTCTGTTTTCTAGTTCTGCCATTGTTATGGGCTCTTTCAGGGTTAATTTTTTGACCAATGAGTGAAATTACTCATGTGCTTTGACCAAAGAGCACCCAACGACATGATTTTTAATGGACTGGGAATTAATCTTCATTCTGGAGAGTGAAATGAGGATGAGCTGCAATACAAGGTGGAGCAGCAGAGCAACAAGTTGCATCTATGTTGCTCCACTGGGAGGCCCTGTGTTCAGTTCATTGAGAAGTTGTACTGAGATGTAACTTTAAACAACTCTACATCGTTTTAAATTGGAATTTGAGCTTCCTAAAGCCAATTCTTACCCTTTCTCCCTTGTTTCTAGACTCATAATATGGTGTTCTGACATGAATTTTTAAAGAATTAGTTGTCTGGAGTCCATGTTGAATAAATAATACATGTTGGCCTACACTTGCTTTCTCACTACAATATTGAAAATTTATGGGAAAAGATTAAGAATCACTTAAGGTGAAACAAAATAGTATAAAGTTCAGTGCTGCAGCAAAGCTAGCCTATCCCTCATGTGAGCTTAAGGGGTTCAGATACCCAGAGGTGAAAAAAAGAACAAAAGGTATTTTTGAGGAGATAGCCAAGAGTCTCTTCTTATCTCTGTAGAACTATGAGGAACTGTCTGTAGATTGTATCTTCTGAGAACAATATATGAATTGTGGATTAGGTTAAAAAACAAAACAAAACTGGCAAAGCTTGGAGTCTTACCACCCCAACTTGCTAAGAACCCTGTTCCCTACAGTGTTTCCATAATGACACACCAGATCAGGCCTGTGGAGAAAGGCTGCATTTATGTGGTTGGAACTGTTTTGCTTGGCAAAAAAGATACTGTGCACATTCGGCTTTTTAGATATCATGGCTTAAAAATTAAGTTTGCATTTGTGTGTATGGAACAGAACACACATTAAATAGACACACTCAATTAAATCTTAATTATAAAATGATAAACAGTGCAGTCCTTTAAAGCCTGTCAACGGTGAATAAATAAGAGTTGCAGAAAAAAACACAAAAAACCTACATCATGAGGCATGAGCTCATTTAATGTAACTCAAGCTTATGTGTACCTAATCATATCCAGACACCTGGGGCTGCCTTATATATAGAATTTTGACAAATGCTGGAATTTTGGCTTCAGTTTTAACTAGCCTGGGGTTATATTTGTTTAATGTAATAAAAGTAATTTTTAAAAATCTTTTTTTTTCTTCACAAGGTAAAAGGATTCTTTAGCTCTTTGAAAGAAAATGGTTCTCAGCTCCGTTGTGTCCAACAAACAATTGAAACCATCGAGGAAAACATACGTTGGATGGATAAGAACTTTGATAAAATCAGAGTGTGGCTGCAAAATGAAAAGCTTGACCTGCTGTAACAATTCGTTTCTGGCCAAGTTCCTGTGATCTATAATCACCAGAATTTTGTTGATGTAACGTCTTCAAATAGCAAAGGTCGTTTTGGCTCCAGCTGAAGATACTTCCTTTCCCCTCAACTTTATGCATTTGACCATTTCACTCAACAGACCAGCAATTAGTTTTTTCATCAATGGGCTGTGGCTGCTATTTATAAGTATTACCTTATGATGTAAACCCAAGTGGTGGGTTCCCTACCACAGAAGAGTAAAGGACCTGATTCTTCTCATTTCATGTTTTATGCTTAAGCCATGCAGTATCCAAACCTCTGTGCTCCATGTGTCTTCATAAGCTGGTTCATTAATGTCCTTGTTAAGACTTAATAGTAAAGAATACTGAACAATGAATGCTGGATGAATAATTAAGGCAGATGTAGCTGTGCTGAAGGGTCCCACTGACCCTTCTAGATCTGTTGTCCACTCTCTTTTTCCACTTCAGGTCCAGATGCTGACTTGGAGGGCCCAAGCCATCAAGTTTCCTTGTCCTCTGGATTTAGTCAGTGGCAAGCCCCAGGAGTTTGGAGCTGGGGTTGGATGAGGGGAAGATGGAAATCTTTATTCCTTTGCGGGTTGCCTTAGGCTGCTCTTCACCAAAGGCCTTAGCTCCTGAGAGGTGGCCCTCTTTTCCACAGTCGTCTTCATCTCTGGATTCTGTGATCCCTTCAGGACTAGGAAACACAACGAGAGCCTGGCACTACGAGTCCTGGTGATTCTTATACACCCTACTCACATCTTTGTAAAATATCCATGTTTAGAACCCTCCTCAGATTATTCTAGTGTTAACTATTTCCTCAGAGACCCTGACTAATAGAATATCCTTTTGGAAAAAAGTAGAGCATGTTTAGGTCCACAGGAAGCACTTTTTATTTAAAGTTGCTCTGGACAGCTGTTGATTCTTAGGTAGGAAGGTGATAATTTCTCTGCTCCTCATATGATATAGTTTTTAATTCCTAAATAACTCCTCATTGGCACTAATTGTCAATAAATCATTGCAGAGTCACAAATAAATGGTAATACACTGGGAAGTCAAAATTATTTGCTTATTTTAGGCTAAGTGAAGACAATGTATTATTTGGTTTTTCACTTACATGTGAATTTTTGAATATATGGCATATTTCAAGATAAAGGAACATGATAGACATGAAAAATGTGTTGCTCTAATACATCATGGAATAGGGTGACTCTTGGGACATAAATGTGTTTATAATTTCATGTTTATACCTATTGGATGGCTGATGTTTTGAGAATTAAAAATTTAAAAAAAAATCACTGGAAATATCTCCAAGATTAATTTACTTCTAAAAATAATACAAAGCCACAATTTTAATGTAAAATATTTTGCTTTAATGATGTTTTATTTCTTGATTAATGAAACATAGAAATATTTTCAGTTTTGGTCACCTGAGGAAACTATCTACTTGAGAAAAACTGATTTTCTAGACAGATGTAATATTGCCACAACAATGTATGGAAACCTTTTTGGTATTAAAAAAAAATTGTCTGTTCTTTACTTTTGAGTGGATATTTGTAATCATTTTCTCCTGACTAGATTTTTTTTTTTTAAAGGACTGCTTTAGATCCTCTTCTTTCTCAAGTCATTGTGAATTACTAGGAAACACTCAAGTTCAAAGATATTTCTAATTAAGAAAAAAAGGTATATTCCAAGTACCTCAGATGAATGCTTACTTTTCCAAGCATTCTTAAACCTGTGGATTTTTCTATATCATTTAAAAATATCTCTCAGTATTCACGGAAATTAGTAATAGTACAACCACATCCTTTCACACACAATGTAGTGTCAAAGGTTTAAGTCTTTTTAAAAACAAAAAGAGCAATAACTATACTGCCCAAATAGGAGAATTAGGTACATAGTTAAAGTCCCACAAGAAAAGTTTTTTTTTCTTTTCTTGTTCATAGTTTGAAAATAGAATCATGATTACCTCTCTGATGGGACAGAGACTTGTTTTAAGTAGGTGAGGTTTGAAATTCTATAGGTACATGCTTGATTTGTAGAGAGTCCTTTTAGAAAGTATTAACAAATTCAAGGCCCATTATATACAGTGTTTATGTTATTTGTCCTCACCCTCATTAGACGGCACTGGTGATATTATTCATGTTTAGTGAAGTTAGTGAAGTCCTAACAAAAGCTTTAACTTGATGCTAAGGAAGGCTGTGCTCTCTGGAAACAAGAAATTCCAAATCTGTTGTATGATATGTATCTGACATCTTTTCCTGTATCCACTACCAGGAAATAAAGATGAAATTAATTATTTATCAAAATCCATCAATGATATCAGTGCAATGCCCATGCACTATTCATTCAGAAAGACATGAAAAACCACTCAAGTTGTAAGACATCAGAGCTTAGTTCTTCAATTACTGTGGGGGAAAACCAGATTTTAAATTTTAGTGTACATATATACATATATGTGTGTATTTTTTGTTTTTATTTTTAAAACAGAAGTTTATTTTTGTATTTGGTAAACTCAACTTCCATAAAGCTAGATGTATACAGTGCAAAGACTAATGTGGTAAATGGCTCTAAGCAAACAATTGCTATTCAGGCTTTATGTGGAGAGAGTAGAAAATACAGTTTAATAACATGCTAAACCAACAAAATTCAAGCCATATGAATATTCTAAGGATTAAATGTTCTTGTTCTTGAAACTTACTACCCAGTGGCTATCTAGCCTGTGTCTTACTCTTCTGCTGACTTGATTAAAGTCTCAGTGAGTTTTCCCTGACTAGAAGGTACAGAAATCCTCACCACTGGCAAAGAAGAGTTCAAACTGAAAAGGAGATTGGTGCTTCCTGGTTTGTCCAGGTTACATATTATTCATTTATTATTAGCAGCCCAAGAGGAGATATGTGCCCAATATACAGTATTTTATGTTTGACCTATAAACATTAACCCAAAGAAATATCAAATACAGTTCAGAAGCCCAAAAGAAAAGAGGTAATAAAAAATCAGAACATTGATGAATGTTTATGTTTAAAGCTTTGTTTTCCAAATGCTTAAAAAAATGTGCAAACTGAAAATACTAGTAAGATTTACAGGCACTGTGTGTAGAATGTGCAAAAGTCTGCAAGGTTTTTCTTTCTATTTTTCTTTGGGGGGTATTTAAGAAATTTTATCAAATATATTTCTTACAAATATAAAGCTTCCTTTCTCTCCCAACTGAAGGCAATTAAAAAAAAAATTCAAAGTCCATCAATACTCAGTACAATATCATGGGTGAATCAGACAAATTCATTTTCTTTCTGGAAAAGAATAACAAACACTGTTTAGGATGTCAAACGACTTAACAAATACCACTATCTAGAAGCCACCCAGAAGAATTTTCTGTTGCCAAAGCCTTTGTTCTTCAAAAGTCACCATCCACCAGCTGAAGATTTTATATGTAGATACCTTGAAAGATTCAAATAAATCCAGTGAATGCTTTAATACATGATTTTCATGTCACAAGCATAGAAAATATGCTACTTAGTGAAAGCATTGTATACCAACAAGAAGCAATTTCCTATTTCAAGGAAATATCAAAATAGAGTATTAATAGAAAATTTTCATTAAACTCTGGAAAAAAATCTTACAGGGGTTCTTATCACTATACTTCCCTCTATATAGGAGCCATAAAGATGGATCATGGTGAGAGAATTGAACTTGAGTTAGTCTACAATTTGGTTTCTAGGCTTAGGTCAGTAAGCAGAGGTACACTACTGTGACTTATGGTAAGAACTTGCCCGTTCTGATGGTTTAAACAAGGATCCATCACTCAAGATAGATCTTAGAAATTCCTTCATCTGCTGTATTTCTTCAGGCATCATAAATTAGAATTAAACATAGTACTTTACTTTCCAAAATTGAGACAAATTAAAGTGGTCAATCTTTTTCTTTGCCTTTGTTGCCTGAACCCTATAATTTCTACCAGACTCTAAAGGGTACTCCCCTACCCCAAAGAACATTAGTATTTTGGTGTAATATTAAGGACATTGCACTACAAGTTATAACATGCTAATTTTGCTTTGCCACAATAACCTGCAGTCATAAGCATTTGGATTTTGAAATTCAATTGGCTTTAGATGATCATTTACTTAAGAATCTGCTCTAATAAAATAATAATCATAAGATTAATGTTTTTAAACGTTCTAATATCACCATAATCCCATTTTGTGTTTTTCAGATAATCACTGATACTCTGCAAATTTTGCAAGGTGCATTTTATGATGATAGTATTAAAAAAAGCATGAAGTATTTAAGAGGTGAACTTGGATGCTCTCCCATAACACAGGTTGACAGAAGAGGCAATAGTCTTCATTTACAATGAACACTCACCTTACCAAACAGTGTAAACTTTAACTTGTATTTCTCTCATCAGGTTTTGGCTTGGAAGCTTCCTCCATTGTCTAAATGGGAGAGCAAAAACATCAGTGAGCTCCTTAGTTTTTGGAGTAAGTGTCAAAAACCAGAGGAGGTTTATAAGGAATAAGCTTGTCAAATTCAAAGATGATGGTAGTCAGTGAGGGCAAGAGACTGGTTCTTTCTAAGGTTCTCTTCTTCAACTGACCAGAACACCATGTCTTCTTCCCCTTCAATCTTCTAATTGAAAAATAATTTTAAGTGATTCAAAATTTCTCACTGTAAACATTTGTTTATATTTATATTTATTTATACATTTATGCAGTGCTGGAAATATAACCCAGCATCTTACTTGCAAATGCTCTACCACTGCATTAGTCCCCCAATCCCATAAACTTATTTTTTAAAAAGCCCTTGGTAGGCAAATTTTTAAAAAGTTCTTCTTGGATGGAAGTATTCTATCATTGCACAGTGATACATCCTTTTCCTGTATATAGGGCTGTGACTGGCTAGCTAATACACTCATTATATAGGGTTATTAAATTTTCTATTTTTTGTTAAGGGGCTAATCAAGTGCTTAGTATTACTAAAATTAAAAAGCAAGCATGTAAGATATAATAGTATTAGTAACTGTCAATTATCAGTCCTGTTTCTTGTATCCCTTAATAGAATCTAATATAGAATATTTCATTATATTGTTCTTAAGTGTTTTAATGCAAATAACTAGTTTTTAAAACCGAACCTTTAATTTCTCATTATAATCAGAGGATCCTAATTATAACCATTTGAGTTATACATTCTTGGAATTAGAAGAGACCTATAAATTGTCTAATCCAATGTCTATTCCTGTTAGGAAGCTCCCAACAGTCGTGTCCATTAATGTTCAACTAACTCTGAACCCTAGCCTTGGCACTATAACTTCCATTCATTAGCTTTCATTCTACTCTCTAGAGCAACATGAAAAGTTATATACTGCTATAGTTTGCATGTTGAATGTCTTCAAAAAGGTCCATGTGTAACAGGATTGGTCTCCAGGGTGGTACTACTGGGGGGCGCTATGGACCTTTAGGAGGTGGGGCCTCCTTAGGCCACTAGGGGCCATGCCCTCAGAGGGGATTGTGGTTAGCCATTTCTTATTCCTCTTTCTCTTTGCTTCCTGGCTGATGAAGTGAGCAGTTTGCTTTGTCACATGTTCCCACCATGATGTGCTGCCTTACCAGAGGACCAAAACAAGGGGACAATCAAACATGGGCTGGAATCTCCAAAAGCCATGAGCTAAAAGTTAATTGCCTTAGATATTTCACTATAGTGACAGAAAAATGACTAATACATGAACTAATAGTCCTATTTATGTACTAATTGCCCTAATAGGTGCAGTCTAATGAATGTATTAGACCATAGAAACTGTACTATTTCCCCTAATTTTATATACTACTTTCCATACCCTAAAACTTCTATAAACCATATATTCTGTTGTTATTGAAATAAGGGCAGGAAATCTGAATTGTTGTTTTGTTTTTTAAAGTATCAATTACTTAGAAATATTCATGTATATGTATATATACATGTACACATATACATATACACATGCATAAACATATCTTTAAAATTTAGTTTCTTAAGCAAGAAATGCTATGACTAGATAGTGCTTAAAAATCTTTTATTATAAAAAGTTGTTATGGTCTGGCTATGAAGTATTCCCTGAAAATCTTATGTGTTACTCTACTGTAATGTATATCTAAAAAAAACTAAACCAAACAAAACAATAAAAAAAAATCTCATGTGTTAGATGATATGCAATGTAGGAACATTCAGAAGTGAAATGATTAGATTATAAGGGTTGTGACCTAATCAGTAGATGAACCCATTTGACAGATTAAGAATTCGATTCAAACTAAAAAGCTTTCTCTCAGCAAAGGAAACTATCAGTAACGTGAAGAGAGAGCCTACAGAGTGGGAGAAAATCTTTGCCACTCATACATCAGATAGAGCGCTAATTTCCAGAATATATAAGAAACTCAAAAAACTCTACACCAAGAATAGAAATAATCCAATCAACAAATGGGCTAAGGAAATGAACAGACACTTCACAGAAGAAGATGTACAAGCAATCAACAGATATATGAAAAAATGTTCAACATCTCTAGTAATAAGAGAAATGCAAATCAAAACTACCCTAAGATTCCATCTCACCCCAATTAGAATGGCGATTATCAAGAACACAAGCAACAATAGGTGTTGGTGAGGATGTGGGGAAAAAGGTACACTCATACATTGCTGGTGGGGCTGCAAATTAGTGCAGCCACTCTGGAAAGCAGTATGGAGATTCCTCAGATAGCTTGGAATGGAACCACCATTTGACCCAGCTATCCCACTCCTTGGCCTACACACAAAGGATTTAAAATCAGCATACTACAGAGACACAGCCACATCAATGTTTACAGCTGCTCAATTCACCATAGCCAGATTGTGGAACCAACTTAGATGTCCTTCAATTGATGAATGGATAAAGAAACTGTGGCATATATATACAATGGAATATTACTCAGCCATAAAGAATAATAAAATTATGGCATTTGCAGGCAAATGGATGAAATTGGAGAATATCATGCTAAGTGAGATAAGCCAATCTCAAAAAACTAAAGGTTGAATGATCTCGCTGATAAGTGGATGAGGACATATAATGGGGGGTGGGAGGGGTTAGCGTTAGGGTTAGGGTTAGGTTTAGGGTTAGGGTTAAGGAGGGTGGTAAGAATGGAGGAAAGAAGGACTGTATAGAGGGAAAAGAGTGGTGGGAGGGGTGGGGGAAGGGAAAAAATAACAGAATGAGTCAAACAACATTGCCCTATGTAAATTTATGATTACACAAATGGTATGCCTTGACTCCATGTACAAACAGAGAAACAACATGTATCCCATTTGTTTACAATAAAAAAAAAAAAAAGAATTCGAAAGGATTAGGGCACTGGGTCGTAACTATAGGCAGGTGGGGTATAGACAGAAGTAGTAGGTCACTAAGGGTGTGCCCTTGGGGATTTTATTTTGTCCCTGGATCCATGTTTCTCCCTTCCCTCTCCCCCATTCCTCCCTCTCCCTCCTACTCCCCCCTGCCCCTCTCCCTTTCCCTCTCCCTCACCTTCTCCTTCTCCCTCTCCTTTCCACGGACTGAACCTCTGAAACTGTGAATGTAAAATAAACTTTTCTTTCCTCTAAATTTTTCTTGTCAGAGGATTTTGGTCACAGCAACAAAAAGTTGACTTTCAATAAGAAACTAAATTACTACCAGGATAAATCCCACTTCCATGTAAATGCTAAACTAATGTTTACCATATTAACTCCTCATGTTTACCTTTGCTGAATCCTTTGCTTTATCTCCATTTTTGGGTGATTTGGAGCTGGAAGCCGCCTTCTTCTTCTTATCCTAAAGCAAAGGAAATGTAATGAGGCTATTGCTGTCATCAATCCGCCTAGCAACTAAATCCTGGCTATAACCAAATTAACCTACATTATTTTTCCAAGAAACTTATAAATCCCCAATTTAATTAATAACAGGTGTTTTAGTCATGAGTTTTTAAATCACTGGGGAATGTACATGGACGTGTTTAAGGCAGGAGGCAAAAAGATTAAAAATAAGGTGTGAAGTGTGAGTCGTATGGAGGATCTGGGGATTTCCATGGTATGTGACTCACATACAATTGATCTGATCAAGATGGAACTTGTCCATCCTCAAAAAGACAAGAGAGAAGAACAAGTGTTTTTTCAAGGGTGTGGTGTAAAGAGAATCTGAGTACATACACTGATGGTGGGAATATAGATTGGTTCAAATATTAAGGAAAACAGTGTGGAGGTTCCTAAAAAAAATTGAAAACAGAACTATCATATCCCAGCAATCCCTCTTCCCAGTACAGACTCAAAGGAAATGAAATTATCACCTTAAAAAAATATCTGCACTGCCATATTCATTGTAGTATCACTTACAATAGCCAAGATATGTAGTTAACCTAAATATACTTAGATAACTGAAATAAATAAATAAATAATAAGAAATAAGAAATAAATATAGAAAATGTCAAATATATACTCAATGGAATATTACTCAGTCTTAGAAAAGGGGAGCCTGCTATTTACTACAGCATGGATATGCCTGGAGGACAATGCCAAGTGAAGTATGCCAGACACAGAAAGTAAATTATTGCATGATCTCATGTTGATTAAAAAAAAAAAGAGCTTAAATACACAGAGAGAATGAATAGTGGTCACCATAGGTGGGGCAGGAACGGAGGACAAGAAATGAGATGTGTGTCAAAGGATACAAAATAGCAAAGTAGGGTGAACAAGTCTAGAGATCTAATGCACGTTATGATGATAAAGTTATAAAACTAATTGTATAAGAAACTTTTGTTAAGTAGATTTCAGCTGCTTGTCACATAATGTATGTGAGATGAGAGATATGTAATCTGTTTCACTATCTTTATGGATCCTGTAACATTATGTAAATCTCAAATATACACAAAAACAGTTTATTAAAAACAAACAAAATGAACTGTACATAAAACACACACACACACCAAAAATGAAACCAAACTTCCAAAATTCAGAGCTGTTTTTGAACTGGCTTTTGTAATCAAAAGACACTGTTGCCAGTGTTAACAGAGAAATTTAACAATGCAAGTAACTGTAGAGCTGTGGTAGGTGACATATGAAAATAAAGTCCATTTACCATAAAAAGATACTACTTAGGAGTTTCCAAGAGTGAAATAGGATTCTGAGGAGGTCTAGAAATTAAATCACCTGATACAGAAAGACTGACAATGCAGTGATTGAAAGCTATGATTAGTAACAACCAAAGCAATGGTAAACCTATGATCTGCAGGATTCATTGATCTGAAAATAGTAGCTAAGGCATTCATTTCTAAGAGATTTAAGGGGGGCGGTGGTTTATATGTACAGAGCCTCACACTTGTTGAATTAGACATTAGTTTGTCATTCACTTTTAATCACATTTTGAGAATCTGCTAAGGACCAGGCGATTTGCTACTGCTGAGCACAGAGGTCACAGACCCAGCACCACTGTGAACAGTGCACAGCCCAGTGGCATGACAGGTGACCAGAACACAGGGACAGCAGGGTGAGAGGCTCCTTAGCTTGGCCTGGGAAGGGAGGAGGGCAAGAGGTCTTCCTGAAGGAATTGATACTTAAGCCAGGCACGAGGGGTGAGGAGGAGTCAACCAACAGGGCTGTCAGAGAAGGAGAGGAAACTCCAGAGAGCAAATGAACAAGAGGGGACCTGACAAAATAGGGGCTATGCTCACATTAAAGGAACACAGGTAGCATTATTGTCACACTGTGACACAGTGTGTCAGTAAAAAGATGATGGCTTTGGAAATTATAAAGCAATGTGGAAAACACTGATGAAGTAATGTTAAACAATGTATTATAAGAGGACTAGAAGTTAACTTTATAAAATAAACATATTAGAAAAAAACAAAGAAAATTTATACTGAATAGTAATATTTGTAGGATAGTACAATTAAATATTTATTTTCTCTATTTGAGGTTTTTCTATAACATCATTCATTCTACAGTTTAAAAATTACATATACGTACACACGCATTCACATATTTCAAAGCAAGTCAGTATGAAAAAGCACACTACCTTTGTGGTGTTCTGGGAGGTTTCTTCAGTTGAGGGACAACTGTCCAAGTCTCCTGAAAGGGCATCAATGGGGTCTTGGTCATCTGTAGGCTTCTGAAATATCAACAGGAATAACCATCAGTGAAGAAGCACAACCGCAAAATGTTCTATGGTACCTCATCATTTAAGAACAAATGTTATTTAATTAAGAAAAAAATTTGTTGACATTATTTTCCTAACAACGCTATTTTGTAAATGTAAGAGTATAACATGAAAATCTTGGCATTTTAATTTTCTTTAAGTTTTTTTCACCTGGAAAGTGGTACTTTCTATTTTAAAGAACTTTTGTGAAGAACAAAAATGAGATGAATATACACACACTTATATACTTAAGTGCTTGGCATAGTACCAAGCACAAGGTAAACATCCAATAAATTTTATTTTTTAAATACAAAATAAAGCTATAATTAGAATCAAAAGAAATTAATGGAAATATGCTACCATAGTATTTACCTTTAATTCCTTTGATTTCTTTGTAGGTGGCTTCTCTGGTTTGTCCTTACAAACAAGACAGACTATTGGTTAAACACAGATCTTTGTAGAGGTTTACTTCAGCATATTTAGTATTTCTAGAATTTGTTATTCAATGACTTGAATCAGAAAAATGGAGTCCAGGGTTTGCAATAACTGCTAACCTGGGTCCCTACCATTTCTCTACCAGCTTGATTCACCTTTGAAACCATTTCAGTAGGCCTGAGGAAAATGTAAGAGTAGTCCTGCAAGTGACACAAATCCCATTTAAGAACTCTCTGCAGTCATGTACTATAATTTGTAATTCTACTTAAAATGTTACAGAAAGGAACCTTGTGCTTTAAATGTCTTACTAAAGCTTATTACACCTGGAAAGGATTTGAAAGTTATTTTTAGAAAGGATTACACATACAACTAACTTATGTGGAATTTTCCATCTTCAAGACAGGAGCATTAAATAATACATTTCCCAAAGATTACAAGCAGGGGAAGGTGGTACTGTCAAAACAGGATGGGTTCCCGCAGGCTGCAGAACTGTCATCCTGAAGAACATGCAATGCAAGCAGGGAGAATTGATTCCTGTCACAGGAGGTACAGAAGCTGACAGCACTACTTCAACCAGAAAGCCATCTTCCCCTCCATATGAATCATTACAGAAAGAGCAGTGTATAACTTAGACTTCCTTGTTTTTATTTGATGGACAGGCCCGGAAAGGGTTATTTATCTTTTAATTAACCCTGCAGTAGGAGCCAAAGAGGAAGGGTGGTACAGGTTGGGTTGACCTGGAAACACTGGCCTTTGTTAGGGACAAAAGGCCAGGGGCTGACTCCTTGACAGGGAAACAAGTCTGCAATTGAGAATGTGGTCTTGCCTGTGCTCAACAGTGCTGAAGATACAGGGAAAGAAGGGAGACCCAGGCATTGAAGGTACCTTATTTATTTATTAATTATTCCAGCAATAGCTCCCTTTCTGTTCTCCTTAAGAAGAGACTGATTCCTTTGAAATATCATTGTCTTGGTCATTTTAATAGCCTTTTCTTAGAAGAATAATAATTCTGTGTAAATTTGAATAATGATGACCATTATTCAATTCTGTTTGTACCATAGGGCTCAGCATATAAATACTAAATGATAGTGGCTCAAATAAATATTAACAGAATTCTGGACAGGCTGCTTGTCACCTCTGGAGACACATTAAAAGTGTTAAGTCATGATACATTTTTTGATTCTAATTTGTTGTACATGACAGTAGAATGCATTTATACATTTTGATAGATCATACATAAATGGAGTGTAATCTCCCATTTTTCTGATTATACATATTGTAGGATCACATTGGTCATGCAGTCAATATGCATATGAACGTACAATATGTTTATGAATGGGAAGATTTTTAAAAATTTTAAATTGATATAAATTTGTATATACTTATTTTTTCTTTTGTGATGAATGTTCACAATTTGTTTTAGTTATAGTTTATGATTATGTAACAATAGATATGAAAATGCATGGGCAGGGATTTGGTTGCCATTAGGGTATGTTCATATGTATATGAATGTATACAACATATAGAAATATATATATGAAGATATATATGATATTCAAACTAAAAAAAAATAAAAGGGTCTGAAACTTAAAAAAATAAAAGAAATTTATAGTTATGGAAATATGTGAGTATGGAAAATTAGAAGGTAAAAGAGATGTTGCTTGATGAGAAGTATTTTGTCTGGTAAAGTAATATTCTTGTGCTAAAATCCAAGATGAAAGAGGACAAAACTAAGGATGCAAATTTGTAAATATTTAAGCATGTTGCAGAAGGTTTGTGGAAGGTAAATCTCAAAAAGTCTGTGTTTGTGATTAAATTGGTTATAATTAGCACAGTCAGTTAAAGTTATTTGAACTTTAATGTACTGATTTGAAGCAAAGACTAAAGCATTGATCTGCTCTTATCTATCAATAATTTCCTTGTATTTGTTAGGTTTTATTCCTGGGGAAACTAAGTTTTACAGGAATTAGGGTTTGTACCTGTTTTAAAGTCTTAAATGATTACTTTCTAACTGGTAAACAAACAGCTGTTATTTATGTTATAACAGTATTATTGACACCCAAAATATATGTGACGAGGTATATGTATTCATCTAGAACTGTCTACACCTTGTCTGTTATGTAAAAGTTGATAAAATGAAAGTTTATGTAAGTCTAAAAAATGCATTCTACTGTCATAACTAATTAGAACAAGTAAAAATGTATTTTAAAAATAAATATTTGAATTTATAAAGCATTGTAGCATAAACCCAATCTTGCCATTTGCCTCAGTTTACCTTCCCATCGTTGTCCAGGAGGTGTCTATATTCAGGTGGGATAGTGTCATCTCTTTCCCCCAGCTTGTCTCTGTGTTCAGCTTTAGCTCTTTCCTATAAACATTGAACAGATATAATGACTACTCATTTCCTCCTTCTCTTAGAAAAATACATTCTATGCTGCAGTATTTGTTGTACTTTTCTGAGGCAAAACATATGGTCTCTGTTTATTTTTTAAGCAACAAAACAACAAAATGGTTGACAACAGTTGGTGAAAAAATGTGAATCCATATGTTTCTATATGTCAACCTATGTCTGAATTTTCCACTTATATTTTAAATTGGAATAAAAGATTAAATAATTATCTTCAGGAAGCACATTAGGAGATAAAAACCCAAGGGCATAAAATATGTTTGTTCTTGTTCAAATTTCAAATAGAATACATTGACATGTCAGGAGGTCATATTTATAGCTCAGTGGTTAAATGAACTCAGGAGCACTTAACCAGTTAGCCACATCCCCAGCCTCTTTTTTTTTTTTTTTTTTTTTTGGTATTTTATTTAGAGTTAGTGCCTGGCTAACTTGCTGAAGCTGGTTTTGAACTCGAGATCCTTCTGCCTCCTCCTCCTGAGTCACTGGAATTATAGGCATGTGCCACCATGCCAGCTACTTTCAACTATTTTTAAGCCAATCTGAAGGAGCAGGATCGTAGAAAATCTGAATGGATGTGCTGATGCCTCTGCTGCAGGTGAGAAGCACCTGGTGGTATGAAGCGGTATCTGTCTAGCATCCCCACCTGGGGGTCTCTGCTAGGCTCTGTACAGATTCTGGAACCCTCCCCACAAGTGGAGTAGAGATGATTTTCTGAATCATTAGAATTTTGTTTTCCAAGTATAAATTCACATCACTTTCCTGTGATGGACTGACAATTGTAGAAATGCCCCTACCTTTGTGACATTGATTTGGCTAGTCAGATAGTTACTTTGTGGTTCCAAGCTGAAACGAATTGTTAAGCATTGTGCACTAACTATAAATAAGCGCTTGTACCTAGTGTATCAAATGTGGAGTTAACTGTGCCTCTGCATAGTGCTGAACTCCGCCCAAGGTGTTCTCATTTGGAGTTTGACTTCAGATTCAGTTATACATGCAGAGAGGGCTGCTGGGAAAACCTCTGCCAAATACGTGACCTCTGCCACTACTAGTACAGAATGTGTCCACTTAAAAAGTGCACACATGTGCATATCATGTGTATGGCATCCTACACATGATGCAGGTGAGACCAGGAAAAGGTGATGCAGGAAGAGAACAGCATTAAGAAAGTAGAGCTGTGCTGTGTGTAATGATGGAAACATCACTACAAGGTCTGGTCTCACAAGTAGGACATGTTCCTGTCTTAGTGTCTCTGCCACAAACATAATCCTTGGAGCAGAAATAAAGAAATGCCACATAGACTACCGGGCAGGAAAAACAATGAGATTCAAGTTGGTCAACTGTTCACTTATGCCAACTAATATAACATCCGGAGTGCTTTTTTTTTTTTTTTTTCCTTTTCTGTGGAGGGTGGGATATTATATGCTTTAGAAAACCTTACATGAATAATTGTATTTTTACCTTTACTTTATCTTCCATTGGCTTGTTCTCATCTGGATCAGGCTGCCTTTGCCCGAGACTATCAGAAAGTTTATCCAAGGCATCATCAAGTTCTTTGTCACTTTGCTAAAAAGTAAATAATTCTAAATTAGTTATACCTTAGTCAAACTGTATCAGAGGTAAGTCAGTCAAAGAGCCCCATCTTTTCAGGAGTGGATCTGTTTTCTTAGAAGAGAAACTGGGTGGGGCAAAGGAGTAGACACTGTCATAGAAGTGTGGAGTGAAAGGGAAAGGCAGCAGTAACGTGTAAATTTGACTGGTTGGAGGATCAAGGTCATGTGCCCACCCTACCCAGTATTCTGGTGAAAACCCACCAATTTATGGAAGTCTTAATGGCAGTGTTAGGGGCTGCACCCCAACAGGTGACCTAGAGGTCACCTAGAGGGTTCAAAAATAAATGAATCAGTCACTTTCCTTTCATTTAGATATTAAACATAATTTTTTAAAAAAGGATATGACAATCCATAGATGTCAGATGGTTAGCAAGCAGGATTTTGCAAGAGAATGAGTATTTCACTAGTGTCATGGGTACACATGACAACCAGATAGAAAGTACATTCAAGAAGTACAGCATGGCCAAATGCAGGAAGTCATACAGCCCACGTTACCATCCCAGTACTTCCTGGAGCACAAAACCCCAGAGACAAATTGGTATCACAAGAGTAAAGAGGGCTTCTTTGCCACATCAGGGATGAAGGGTCTTGAAAGACTTCGGAGAACTTCTGCACTGCTGGGGAATCTTGCTATCTTCAGGAAGCCCATAGAAGTGAAAAGTATTATCAAGAAGCTTTCAGTGTGTGTAACACTGCAGTCATAGTCCAATGTCCCAGCAAAGAAAACTTGGGTGAATTATGATGGTTTAGTTGACTCCTTGATACCCAGACATGTTCATTTAAATAAATATTTTTAACCTAGTTTTAGAGATGTTTTCAAATAAAACACTGAATAAAACTAGACTTTCTGATAGGAAAAGTGAAGAATCATCCTAAAAAGTATTTGTGAAAGGCAAAAGGTTTTTAATTACTGTTTCCTAAGAGCCTCAGTCAACCTCTGGCCTAAGTAGGTATTATTAACTGAAATACATTCAGCAGCTCCGGATATTACTGATTCTGTTACACAAGGACCTCTGCCATTGTGAATGTGTTCACACATACACACACACACACACACTGAGTTAAAGTGCTTCATTAGAGCCCAGGATTGCAGCTGCTAATGGTGGAACACCCAGTGCTCCAGTCTGGGCTTCCTCATCTGTGCTTCTGCATATTTTCAGATGGTCCTGAGACTGACCCTACAGGATGAAAATCCATCAGAATCTGAGACTCCAGCACTAAGTAAGCTTTGAAGTTACATCAAAAGAAAAGGCAACAGAGCCGACTTCACCACAGCAACTTCATCTCCATCTAGCAAAGAAGGCACTGTTCCCAAGAGGGAAGATGGGGACCTGGCTTGGGGCAACCCTTTGTCTTCTGAAGTGCCCTGGATAATGTATGATTTGGCATTGTACAGATAATTAATCAAGGAAGTCTGGAAAAGCTTTGGTCCTAGGCCTTGTCTCAGACCTTGTAAATAATTAAAACAAAATTGATGCTGAGGTTTTCCTATTGACAGCATGAAAATGACAAATTTCTACTGGTGTGAATTGAGAGGAAAAGAAACAATGCTATTCCATGACATACTTGCAATTTTTTTTGAGAAGCTTAAATACTGCAAAATTCATAAAATAAACTTAAGATTAAGTAATACTGCAAAATTCATAAAATAAACTTGAGATTAATTAAGCATGTGCCAGAAAATTCATAAAGGAAAAAAAATCAATTATCAGGAAAGCTAAGGAATTTTTCAAATCTAGTAATTAAAATATATACACAATATATATTATTGTACTTGCAATTATGGTAAGGCAGCAATAATGTTAAGTTCCTTACTGTGAATAAAATAGTTTCACCTATATCATTTCATTTAACCATTTCATAAATATTCTCTGCCATCTCCCAATATAACCAGACTAAGATTTTCTAAAATGGTAAGTGCCTAATCTAATAATCTTGTCCATTTTCATTTGCTCTAAGCAGGTATCCTATTTTCTTTCTTGTTGTTGTTTGTAGAACAAATATTTACCTAACAAATAAAATAAGTTGCTTACCGAAGTGTCAGGTGGGGGCCCTGCCAAGTGGGTGGCTGAAGCGGGGGTTTTGGAAACCACTTCTGAGATGGCGGCAGAAAGTTTAGCATCTTCAAATTTCTTTTATGGAAAGAAAAATTCTATCAGTAATATGTTGCATATAAAATTATGGCTACAATGCCATCACTTTAAATATAGCTTTTAAGATAGCTCTATAACTGTTCTTTCTCTTAATTCAAGTACATGCAGAACAACACATAATCTTAAAAGTAATTTTTTCTATTTCCTTCTCCAAAGCCTTATTTTATACTATTTTCTATTTCCTAGTCATATTTATTATTCTAAATATTAATTATTCAATAATCTAATGATTTAAGAGTTCAGTGGTTTGTTTATGTACTTCATATACTTAGGTTGTTGAAAGGTTTTCAAATTTTTGATAATAAATTGATTTACATAAGCTTTAGACGTGAGTTCTTATAGGGCTGGCTCTATTCTACCCAATTGCCCTCTGAGAAGTTGCTAGGAGTTGTGTTGCTAAAAACAATGAACAAGTGTGTTTCTGATGCTACAATACATGTAATATGATGCAAAACTGTTGCTTCAATATTGCAATATATGGTGCAAAGTTGAAGTTTAATATTTTTCCTGAATTTTAGATGACAAATTATTCCAGAAACTTTCTGAAATAATTTCTTCTCGCTTTATTTTAAAGAATATACTAAGTTTGTCGTTTATGTCCACTTCTTTTCATTCACTGACCTAAACAATGTTTACTTTCTGAATCATAAATAAGAAACATTTTTACTGCACAACATATCCTTGTGTTTAGTTCTACTAATCTTCCTTAAAAATGCTGGAAAAAAGTTTCCCATATTTTTGTTTTCCATATTTTTATACATTTACTTTCCAAATATATTTTAGAATAATTTGAGTTACAGAAAGTACCTTATTGCTATTTTAATAACAAATTAATCACATAAAATGACTTGAAGGAATCATACACATTCTTCAAGAATATTTAGATAAACTGTCTAAGACATACAGTTTTCCATTTCTGCATCTTTATTTTTCTGTTCAATTCTTTTTCTTTACATAATTCTGACATCTTATAGTACTTTTAATTTCTAATCTGTTGCCAATTATATACACAGCACACATAATGTCATCTATCAATGTGTTATATACAAATAGCTATAGCTACAAATATACACAAGTGATCCTTTTCATGTCTGTTATTTTTATATCTGTCATTAATTATTCCTCCAAATTATACAGAAATGACTACAAAATTGATTTTTCATAGTTTCTGTTTTTAAGGGAAATGTCACCAGTTTAGTATTAAATATATGATTCTTGAAATAAATACTGTTTAACACATTAAGGAATTACCTATCCTTTCAAGGTTTGTACTTAAAACATGAATGTAGGTGAAATTCCAAATATATCTTTTATATAAACATAATTGATTGTTTCTATATGATTTTTCTGCTAGTGAATGAATGCTTAACATTTATATATATATTGGCTTGGGGTGTGGCTCCATGGTAAAGTGCCCTTGGTTTCAAAGCCCTTTCTATATCTTATTTTAAGATGGGATCTTGCTAAGTTTCTTAGAGCCTTGCTAAATTGCTGAGGCTGGCCTCAAATTTGCAATCCTTCTGCCTAAGCCTCATGGGGTGCTTGGATTACAGGCATGCCCCACCACATCCGGTGAATGCTTAACGTATGATAAAGGCTAGTGTCTACTTAAAAATCTTGTTATAGTTTATTATAGTAATTTTTTGTATACCTACAGATTTAAGTGCCTTTGCATGATATTGCTATATTCAGTGAAGCTTTAAGATTTGGACCATAATCCCTGTAGAAGCAACTATGTAGAACACCATCTTTTTCACGACATATTTGTCACCTGGAAATTACCTGAGTGTTAAACATGTAAAAGAATTATCTCTAAAGCTCTGGCAGGAGGTAAGTTGGGGGACAGCTCTAATCTCTTCTTCAGTTTTCCTTCGTTCAAATTTCATGAATTGTTCTATTTTGTATTTTTATTATTTCCTTAGAAAACTGTTATACGTGGTATTTCCTGATAATTTTGTGTAGTTCTTGTACTGATAGCTGCTACTTTTACTTTTTACGGATTTCTTACTTTTACAATGGACTGTGCTTTATTAAGATGATTTTCCTCTTTTATACCTGCCAGTGCATTATAGAATGTTAGACATCCATAAGAATCAACTGGTGATTGGCTTTGGACTATCAATAATTGGGTTGATTTCTAATGCTGATTGCTACCTTGTTCTCATTTAAAAATTTTATTCTATTTACATGATCATTTCTCCTCTTTTACATTTGCTGGTGTTTTGTAATGTATTCGTTTTTTCAGAAGAAATAACTGCTTCCAGCTCTCGCTCAGGCTACTACTCTCATTGTCCGCTGTCATGAGTGCTTTGCTTCTTTTGCTCCTAGGTTGCCAAGTCTTCTTTTGGGTGGTTACATTACTACAGCTTTTAGCAACTTAAATTTAAAATTCACCAAACACTTGGTTTATCAAGTTTTTCTTTCTCTGTTATTGATAAAGACATTTATGACAATAAATACATCTGGGTACAGCTGTGGTTGCTTCTCAAAGTTTTTAATCTGTAATGTCTTCTTGATTTTTTTCTATTTTCTTTTTTCTTGGTACTGGGGATTAAACCCAGGGGTACTTAACCACTGAGCTACATCCCCAACTCTTTTTATACTTTATTTTGAAACAGGGTCTTGCTAAGTTGCTGAGGGCTTTTTTAAATTGCTGAGGCTTACTTTGAACTCATGATCCCCTCGATTACTGGGATTATAGGCATGTGTCACCACTCATGGCTCTTCTTGATTTTTTAAATATAGTCTATTTTGAATTTACTTCTTGATTTCAGTCATCTTAGGGGAATATTTTAAAGTAGAATTATTTCTGTTCTGTTTTACTATTATCAAAGAACATGAAAAATATAGTAGTATTGTACATTGGAATACTATGAGCTAGTATATGATACATTTCCCTCAAAGTTCTAGGGACTGTTCCCCAAATAGTTTTCTAGTTTGTTTATCTGATTTTTTTTATCTCAATTCATGTCTTTGCTTAGAAAACTTCTTAGGGTGGCGAGGTCATATAAATCCAATGTTACAATTTTGAAATCTTTGAATTCCTTACAGGGGAATACCCCTGACTATGGTATTAATAATGATAGTATGCTGAAAGGAAGTAAGGGCCTGTTTCCCACACCTGGCTCCTATGTGCTGCATTACTGTGATGAGATTTCATATCCCCAGGATATTGCTCCCGTGATACCTTCCCTGTATCTTACAGTTGCTAAGTCAGGGCTGGGGTATCTGTCTGTGATGCATTCTGCTTACACTCATGATGAGAGGAAGGTCATGGGATGGGGTGACACATGGCATGGTACTCCTCATAGGGGCACTGTGAGGAGCTAGTAACCTCAAAGGGCTTATTGCTTCAGCAAGAGCAGAACTTTAGGCAATGCCAAGGAATCCTTATTTTGTCTTCTGCTTTCCAACTGATACATTTTCTTTGTCATCATCCACACAGGAGCTTCTTAATTTGTTTTTTAACTGACTGCTAACAATACAGTCAGTGGTTTAGTAACTGAGTTAGCTGTAAATAGATATACCAGGTGCCATAGTTACTTAAGTTGGGGAACTCTAACAGACTTATATGTTCACATATAAAAAGTCATGAAAATCCTACAGTAGAGAAGCCTGTTTGACATTACTAACATTGTCCAATTTGTCCAGCAACATTCCCTTTGAGAGAATATCCATTCCATATGGAGCTAAGTTTCCTTAGGAGGCAATCTGGAAAACCATAAATTACAGAAATAAGAGGTAAAGTTGTCTGGAAAGTGATTTTGGAGAAACCCAAATTTAAATTCTCTATCATAAAGATACTTGACACAGTAAATACTCATTGGTCTAACTAGTTAGACTGTTGATCATCCACTGTTCTGAATGATGTTTTGGGGTATAATACATTTTTAATGGTTATAGTGGGTTGAGGACCATAAATTTTGTGTTGTGATTGTTTCCTCAGCTCCCAAGTCAGATTCTAAGTTACAAGTTTCCATTTATTTCTGCCAGAAATAAACTAGAAGTTTCAAACTTACAAGAGAGGAAATGTTCGAGGCACCAGAGAAGTCTTCAGACAACGCATTGAGAAGGAAGTCATCGCTCATGGGCTGCAAGAACCAGGAAATGAGGATCAACAAACACCAGTGACACCTGCCTCCTTTTGAAAAGGCTGTCACTATTCCACACTGATCACCTCACTAAAAGGAAAGCTCTTCCCTTCCCAAACTGCCAATCAGGCCCAAAAGCAGACAGATACACTCAGAGAAAACTGATTTGCTTACCTGTTCCTTAGGCTCTTTAGGCAGGAGTGGTTTTCCATCTTTATCCTATTCAGGGGAAAACATGGCATTGAATCATTCCATACTTTATCCCAAATACGAAATCTAATACATTACAGGGGATCACATTAAATTAGATTTGGCACGTCAGGAAACAAATTCTCTCACTAGAGAATACACTCTAATTAATTCATGCCAACAGTCAGCTCACATGCACTAGGTATTTCCAAGGCATGGGGTCTGTGCACCAGATTACACATGGCTTATGGCCCCAGAGGCCCAGAGACTAGCACAGGAGAAAAACACATGAACAGTCAATGTAATATAATGAATGGGGTTGTGACAGGGATGTACAGGACAGTAACAAATAAGTCTCTTGCCTACCTGGGGGTGGGTTTTGCAGGGGTTGCCTGGAAAATTCAGGTTAACTTCATAAAGCATGCACACAACTAACAAGCATTGATAATGTGCCTTAAGCACCGAGAATACATTTTAAAAAATAGTACAAATCCCAACCAATCCTCAGGGAGTTTAGATTGGGGTGAGATTTATAAAACTTGAGGCTCAGATTATACAATCCTTTAAATGACTCCAAGTGCCACTTTTGAATAATAAGAAAAAACTGATAGAGCATTTGGGGTTCTTTGGTAAAAGAGGATCTATAAATTAATGGTAAATCCCATTTATCCATGCACACACACACACAAATAAAGCACAAGGTTCTATACAAAGATTTCTCCTGAAAAACTGTTCAAGGTGGGTTTTATTTTAGATTTTATATTTAAAATGTGAGGTGCCATGGTTTAGAGATATAATCTGCTTCTCTTATGAAAAACACAAACTCCTTTATCCCTTTCCATTTCCTCTGCAGTTCACTTGCACCTTCTGACCCTTTTTCCATTAGGAGGCAAAGTAGAACCTGGGCTTATTATCTACCATCCCTTAGCTGCGAAGGTAATAAATGTTCCAAGTGATACCTGCCACCCTGGGGACCCTTCTGTTCCACACTCAAATTGAATCAATCTTCTATCACCCCCATCATCAAATGTCTGGAAGGGGAAACTTGAGGTCTGCCCTTAGGGAGCTGACCCTCACTGAAGAGACCTGATGTGATTACGGTGGATGAATAAAGGCATAGTATTTAAACAAGAGATCAGGCCAACACCTGGAAATGTTATAAAGAAGGAAACTAATAATGTGTGAGTTAAGTGCAGAAGAGAATGAAACCACCACTGAATAGAGTGGTCGGGGAAAGCTCATCACTTAAACGCTGCTACTAAATTTCCGTGAAGGCAGAAAGTTACCCAGTGACTACTATACAAAGCAAGTTAACTGCACCTGGCCAGCTTCTACTGAATAGGGATTTGTGAGGCAGACCTGTAGCTCTGAAGATGCTCTTTAAGAATTTGCAAAGCAATATACAAAAGAGCCCAAATTAATTGAAACACCATGGTTTCAGTTGCACTGCAAAATGCAGAAAGCCAGCAACATAAAGGTGTCCAGAATAAACTTTCAATCAGGGAGAACTCAGTATAGCTCCTGATTTGCTAAATAAATGCATTAATGCATGTGGATGAATGAGGACTATGAATTTGATTTCCTTATTTGTTAATAGTTTCGTTGCATATTCTTTTAAGTAGTGGTATGTCATGAAGATGACTGACATTTGTTTATGCACCTGCCTGCTTAAGTGAACACACTTAATCTAGGAGATTCATAATGAGTTCTTTCCCTCTGATGCTCATTCTGTATAATCTGTACTTTTGACATAAAAGAAATGAGTCAATTTATCACTTTACTTAATAAACAGGTTCTCGGTTTTTTTACTTATAACCTAGAGTTACAAATTTTTCCTCATAGGAAGTATCTGCTCTTCATCCTGATTTTCTTATCTGCCTAAGGTTTTCTGTATTTATGCATTGCAATAAATCATGTATGCAAAGGATAACTTTGGGTAGCAGTGCCATTAGATTTTTTTTACTTAAGGGAGGATTTAAAGTTTCACTTAGAAATATTTTAGCTTCATTTCTGGTTTTCTAACACGATATCTGTGTACTAATACAGTTAGTGTTTGAAACATTAGAAAACAAGAACCTAATATTCCAGGCCTATTCCACATCCCTTCACTACATACAAGAAATTCAGTATGAATAAAATAAAATATTCCAGCCTGTTTACCTTGACCTCCTCTAACCTATAATCAGGAGGAATAGTTTCTTCTTTTTCACCAAGTTTTTCACGATCTTCTTCTTTGGCTTTCTCCTAAATAAAAATCATACCATTTGCATTGTTAATATATCTTCTTCCTATGAAATGGATACCTGGGATAGTGTGGCTAACTTTGAGGGAAACTAATCTGTCACTAGGTTCCAGTATATATATGGCCACACATGGAGAGTTCCCTTAGCAACCCAATATCTAACACTGCATCCAAGTTTAGAAGGTACAAACACCACCACACAAGGCTGCTGGGTTGAGCACAGGTTGCAAGGAGCAGCAGGCAGCTGCCACTTCACACGGGTCCTCAGCAATGGGAATGCAGCTTTGGGAATGCAAAGGTGCAACTCAGAGAGCTTAGACATGTGCATGCTGTCCATTCATAGTAGAAGTTCAACACTGGAGCATCCTTGGGTTAGTTTATTTGACAGAACACGTATAACAATAGAGAAAGCCAGTAGGACATGTTTTGTAGATAACATGTTTTTTAAAGAAACCAAATGACTAACTTATTGGGGGTGTGGTCAACGGTAGTCATTCTAGAAGTATCTGAGCTGCTATTACCTTGATTTTATCTACCACAGGTTTTCCATCTTCTGGATCTGCTTCCCTTTTTCCCAGGCTACCAGCCAAGGCTTCTACAGCATCATCTGGCACCACGCCTTTCTAAAAGGACATAGGTGGAAATGTTAAGTACATAGATAGTGATTTTCTTTTAAAACAGACTCTCATCAAACAATTCAGAAAGGCAAGTCCTTATTTCAGGCCTAAATAAGAAGCACATGTTATTTTTAAAATAATTTCAGTTATCAATTGAATTAGAATCAGTATTTAGAAAACTTCAGACTGTTGAGGTGACCCCGCCTATGACTGACTAACCTGAGCAGCACAATGAGAACTGTCTACCTGTGGTCCAGTAATCAAAAACAAAACGTGCTCTCACATGGTGTCATAAGCTCTGGTCATGCTGGTATTTAAAATGAACAGATGAACACAGATCATAAAAGATAAAAAGGGAAAAAAAAGAGGAACTTATGTTTGAGTTAAAAGAGAGACCAGCTCTGACTTTTCCAAATAATGGGTTATGATTTGTACATTAGGTGACTCAAAAATCAGTGGAATGTTTTATGGTCAGGACTCACATTTTTAATGAATAGACTATAAAATCAAATGGTTCAGACATAATAGGAATAAGTGCCATTCATTAAATTGTCATTCCCCATCATGTGGGTACTGAGTTACAATATCAAGAGTTTTCTACTGATGATCTTGGTCAAGCAAGGCATGGAAGGAAGCCCTTGAGTTGAACAGTCTCAGAGTTTATTCTTATTGTAAATATCTCTCATCTCACACTGAGAAAGTACTTGAACATTACAAAAAAAAAAAGTCCTTCTTTCTGTTTTATAAATCTTGCCATCGTCATTGCAAATAAGAAAAATTGTTTTTCTGCCCAAGTGGGCTACAAGTCACCAATGACGAAAGGGAGACCAAGTGGAAAGTGATTTGCCACCATCTAGTGGCTGGATATTTCACAGATTTTCGCTCCCAGGAAGGGAAAACTGGATTACAGTTAATTCCTTAAAGTTGCACTGGTACCCAAGTCTCATCTAGGAAATCTGGCTTGGTACCTATCTGAGACACCTGCTCACAATATACTTCTGTTTGTCATACTAAGTCTTTTGGGACCTTTGGAAATCACTGCTTCCCAAACCTGCACCCTTTCCCAATACCTGGTTTAACAAATTACTGAAACAGTAAAACTAGGAAAAAAGCGGTCTTAGGAACAAAGGAAACTGGAAACAGGTCTAAGGACTACAAAGTCCATTTTTGTAGTATTTCATGTCAAATTCAGAAGTAGAATTCAGGTCTCTGAGTTTCCTTAATAAATTTTTCTTTTTATACACCAAAGAATTACCCTGGACATACATTCATTTCCTTCTGCTGGTTGACTCCCCTTTACTCACTAATCCTCATGCCTTCTTAAGTCTTCTGTACTTTTATCACACTCCACCTGCTAGTCTTTCTAGCTCCCAAGTGTGTCACAATCCCAGAAATGCCAACTGCCTCACTGACAGTAACCTTGGCAATTGTGACCTGAGTTGATAGGGTAGAGGCCCAGGAAAGGAGGTTGTGGGGAGGGGATGATTTTGCTCCTTTTTGTTCACTGAAAATTCAATGCTCAATACTCTACAGTCAGGGTCAAGCTGGAAAGGAACTGAGTCTTGTAATGCCTTTCCTGGCAGTTACACTTGGTGCATGAGTTAGATGGCTCAGGTTTTGTCATAAGACCTCTGCCCTGGAATGTGGTTATTGTCTTTTTGATTCCAATCACCATCTCTACTTCCAGGGCTGGTCACTGGACTCTCCTGGATTTGCTCCTCCTCTCCTAGTCCTTACCACTGTGGTCTGACAATATATAAGCTGCTGCAGTGCACCCTGAAATCTCAAAAACCAAATCTGGGGGAATCAAGTCCCATTTATAAGGCAGGAGGGAGACCCTGGACATGGGGATTTGTAGTTGACACCAAGCACTTCCCTGACAGGACATGGCTAGTACACAGCACCCAAGAGATTGTTCACTTTCTTCAAGACCCCCCTTTTCTCAAACAACTAGATGTGCAAATTCCAAGCAGACCAGGGGATTCACATGCTTCTGCAGATCTATTCTGCTGGCTGGTCTCCCTGGAAAATGGTGCTACTCCCACTTCCCTTGTGACCCTGCCCTTCACTGGAAAGTCTTTCCTAACTCCCATGAAGAGGGGCTCTTTCACCCACATTTTCTCTGCCCTTTTCCATATAAGAATAATCAAACTGTACCCCAGCTGAAAGCAAGGGTCATATCTCATCTCAGTTGAGGCTCTAAAATGTTAGATGGGTTTTTCAAGGTCAACCCAAAGCCCCGTTTCTTTCATTTATTATATAAAGATGATCAGAATAGACTTTACAGTGTGCTTGTAAAAAAAATCAATGAGATGTTATTGCCAAGCATCTGGAACAATGGCATCATTGGTGATGCAAGTTAGCTATTTAGAGTATAGATTGACTTAGTCTCTAAAAGAGACCCTATTCTCTGAATCAGATTCTATCATCAGCTAATGGAAACAAAACCCACTAAAATCAAAAGGAAACAGACTCAATTAGTTAAATACCACACTTCATGCAAAAATTGGAGCAGGAGGAGGAGGCAAGAAATTAAAAAGGAAATGAAAAGGAATTGAGTCAATCTCTTCTCCTCTGGTTGAGAGAGTGGGGAGAAGTCAGAATGATTTTGTTGAAAATTATTCCATCCTGGGTCAATAAAAAAAGTGGTACTGGCTATCTGTCAAATTCCAAATAGGCTTAAAAGACACAAAACAGTGAGAAAGCACGACTATACATACTAGCCAAGGAAGTAGAAATAATTTCAGAAGATGAAACAAAAACACAACCTGCAACAATTAAAAATTTAAATCTAGCCTGAATTTTCAGCACCTTCTTGAAGCCCAAAGAATAATCAATAGCCTAACTATATCAGATTTTATTTTCCCAGAATACCATGATATGACGGTAATGCACAGCAGAGAGTGACAGGAAGCAAAGCAAAACTATCTCAGGAGACTCGTCAGTGCCAAGGAATCACTCACCATAGAAGCTGGCTTGGGTGGTGCTGACTGTATACTGCACATGGAGGTCCGAGGCACGGCCTCTGCCACAGGGGTGGGAGTGGCAGTCTTAGCTTTCTGGGGAAAGAAACAGGTCCTTTGACTAACTTTGGAAATAACTGGTTAATAAGACTGAATAATGATGGAGCAATAGGACATTGAGGTATCATATGTTGTGAGCATGATTCTCTTGAATGCCTGAAGATTTTTGAGAAGTAAGTAATCAAGGCATGTTAAAACTCTTTAGCAATCATTATTTTCAACTTCACTTTACCTCTTGCCTCAGGTAGGTTGTTTAACCTCTCTGAGACTCAGTTTTCACACCTGTGAAATGAGAACAATGACAGTGCCTACATCTCAAGGGTTGATATGAGGCTTGAATGAGATAACACAGGTGAAGTGCTACCCACAGTACATGGAAACAGCGAACTCAACAAGCTTGAGTGATTATTGCTATTATTTGTATTGTTTGTCATCACACAATATCTAAGACTAAAATATGCATATTATATAATACAATGTAATCTTATATAAAATGATGTATTTATATAAATCTAAGGGCACATTACAAACTATAGTTACATATAAGTACAGGGAGTAATAGTAACCTCAGAGTGGTCACTGGACTAACAGCCTCAGTACTATCAAGCAACTTGATAGAAATGCAGATTCTTGGGTCTCCAATGTACTAATCAGAAATTTTAGGAGGGAAAGGCTAATAAACTGTATTTTAATAAACCTCCAGGTAATGTTTGCTAAAGTTTGAGAATCATTATCCTATCTTATTATAGGAGTCAAATTTCAAATCCAGGCATTTATGGAAGCCTATCCTCTATGCAAAGTACTCATCAGATAATCTATTTCTAGAGCATGATCTCTTTTTTTAGGAACTTCCTGTTTTAAACTACAGGTTAAATGTTAAGAGTTGGAGAAGGACCAATACGGCTGAAAACCTGTTTGTTACAAATGCTTTAATAGGGATGAAAAAAGAATGGTAAATCCCCTGCCACATTACACCCTTCATACAGGTTGGAAGAATGGTGTGGTTTAGGGAGGGGAAAGCAGGAGATTAAAGCCATGTTTTAGCAGAGTCTTAGAAGAATGAGTAAGACCCTTTAGTTGATATAAAATTAGGAGGAAAGGCTATTCCAGATGGAAGGAACCAAATGAGGAAATCCATAGAGACAGATGTACTTACTGTCGAGTGATGAGGGGAAATGGGGAAAGAAGCTGGGGTGACGATACATCAGTAGGAACTTTTATAGGCTCGTGAGTGGGAGCAGGGATATGATTTGACTACAGATATGTTGCAGAAAGAATAATTCTAATGGACAGGCAGGATAGACAGGAAGCAAAATGGAAAAAAAGCCATCTAAGGGGAGAGGTGATAACATTAGGTAAGTTACAGAAACAGAAACAGAACTCTTGGTCAATGGATCAAAGTGTGTATTTGAGTGCATCCCTGAAGGAATAATTGTGGGTGTTAAATTGCAAGAATATCAGGGTTAGCTTGGGTAAAGAAAACACATCTAGGAAAAGATAAGAAGAAAACTGCACGTAAAAAAGATGGCACAATGAGCTTATCCACTCCATCGTGCTAAAATCGTTCTAATTTCACATATTTTAAGATTAACAAAACATAAAACCCCTCAAAAGCAGAGATTTATATTTTCAGAAACATACTTCTGTTTTCTCAGTTGGCTTTGATTGTTTTTCTTTAGATTGAGACCGGCCAAAATCTTCTGAAAGTTCGTCAATGAGTTCTGATTCACTGAGGGGCTGTAACATAAGGAACATTGTATATATGAAGCAATTAATTCTATTTTGTAAAACACATTTTCATAGAGCAATATTTTTCTGCTGACTAACACATAGTAGACTACATTTTAGGATCTAAAACCAAAAGCACATGATTTGTTTATCACTATAAGAGGAAAAAGTCATCATATAACAAAGGAACCCTGAATAGCTCAATACAACTAAGTGTTAATGGTTTATTGAATCAAGAGTTTTCCTGATACTTCAATTTCAGAAGAATTTTGTTCAAATAAAATTTCCCATTCTCCCCAATGAAGACTTGGATAGATTTTTAAAATGTGATTATTGTATTCTTATTTCTTAGTAACTTCTTTTCTGCCTAAGTCAGAGAAACAGGGCACATACTCCTTTGCCATGTCTATGTGGATTTCTGGCAGTAAAGTTGGGCTAACTTGGTTGTTTCAGGAGCTGTGGTATTACTGGTTTAGAGCATGTGGAGATGTTGAGTAACAGCAGCCTGTGACGGCAGGACAGCCATTCAGAAGATGGGCCCCAGCAGGGACAGCCTGAGCTCACAGTCTTAGACTTGCCATGTTCTGGCTTGTAACCCTCTCTCTGTCCATCTCCTCACCGTCAAATGAAAATGGTAACACTGACCTCCTCATGCTGTGAGGACTCAAAAAACCCATGAAAATGCATTAGATGCAGTGTTGAACACAAAGTGAGTGGTTAATAAATGTTGCTAATTAGGATTATCAGGACAAACACACCTGATGGTTGCTACCAACTTAAGGCAACATAGAATAGGGAAATTTGATGTGTCTAGATCAAATTCTAAAGTAAATGCAACTTAAACTCATCTAAGAACACTTTTGGCATCAGCTCCTAATATTCAATGAAAATCTCCTAGAAGCTTATTGTCTACTAATAATTCATGCAGAAAATAATCATTAAAATATATGAAAAGGAGTCGGAGGTATCAGTCAGTGTTCCCCTCAGCAGTTCCCCTCCTCTACACTAGGACGTCATATAAGACTTCACAGTGAAATACACCTGCTGAAATTACCTTATTTTATACTTAAATGTCTGTTGTTTTTTAAGCATTAAAAAAAAGACTTATTTTCCAACCTTGGGTTTTTCTTCAGACTCTGGCAATAGTGGTTTTCCATCTTTATCCTATAAATGAAAATGAAAATTTCACTGGAAATGAAATTGAAAATTTTGCTTTCATGTCCCATTAAGTTTGTTTTTGAGAATTCCAGGATATAAGGGCAAGTTTATTTTTTCTTATATTTGAGTGAATTTTTGCTTTAGATTATTAACTTTTTATATAGTATCAGTTAGGACTTGAGTTATAATAATCAAAATATCAAATATTATGAAATATGATGTGCATTTACTTTTCCTTAAAAGTTACTGAAAAAAATTGCTATCTATTAGGGTAATGGAAGAGTAATAATCATCTTAAAAGGCTTTTGGTAAGAAAAGTACAACTACATTAATGGAAATTTTTTAAAAATTTTCAATTCTCCAACCCAGGGTAAAGAGGTAGATACCATTCCTATGATAAATATCATTTAGTTTCTTGAATATGAGGTTATGCAATTTATGACATTTCTTAAAATGAGAAATTTTTCACATGTGAAGACATATAACAATCACAATGATCTTCCACCTTATATTTATATGTAAGATTTCCAAAGATAAATTGCAAATGTAATTACAGGAGTTAGTCCACCATCCTCACCCCAGACCAAAACAACACAACCACCTTAATGCTAAGGATACTGCTAAATAGTTGTAATTTAAATCTACCACTTGAAGATCTGTGGTGCTTTATTCACATAGCAGTTAGAGAAAAAATTATTCCCAATTGCCCCTTAGGCTTTAAGGTTAAGGATCTGTGTCAAACACTGTTAGTAGCTGAAATAATTGAATTGATGGGACTTTTACTGACACATGGTCCCTGCTTAGGAAACCAGGAAGGAAAACCCATCCTTGAGGGGTGTTTAACTGCAGAGAGCTGAGGAGAAAGGGTCCAGGGATTTCAGAGCCCAGATCTAAATTTGGGCATACATTTGCTTGGTGTCAAGGGTATGGACACTTTGGGATAAGATGCAAAAGCAGGAGGAGTATATGGCTGTTTTAATTTTTAGCACTGCAGCTGAAATTTTACCATGACTGGTTTTAATCGGTATCCAGTTGGGACTGTTTCGTCATCCTCACCACACTTCTCTTGTTTTTCTTCTTTAGCTTTTGTCTGATGAAAATGGAGAGAAAAAAAGAAGCAGCTGGATAATGCTTGTAAAATGAGATGACACTGCTTTGTGTACTTCACCAGAGCACCAAGGCAGATAAAAGCACAAGCCCTGGTGAGGAGCAATGAGAAGGCAGTGTGGGTGACAGTAAAACAACACAGCCAGGAATCCTGGGGCACCCTGCTCTGCTCTCAGGTTCCATGACCTTAGGAAGCCACCTAGCCTCTCTCTGGCCTGCCTTCTTCAGCTGTAAACTGTGCTGCTGTAATCCTTATGTAGCTCCCTGACTTGTAAGGCCCACTAGAGAACAGTAAATAAAAGTCCTTGGACAATAAGTGCAGTGTTGAAGTTAGCTGCAATTATTTTAATAACCTCTGTCTTACTCAATGAGGCAGTTGTCCGAGGAGGAGAGAGGGAACAAACCAATTCTCATCCTAAACGCCTAAATTTAAAATTGGGAGAAGCATCCAATCCCAAATCTTGGCCAATTAATGAATAATTGGTTTTAATTTTTTTAAAAGGACTTCCTTCAATAACACCAAGACCCTTGGTTCTTTGGGATTGGCTCATTTCACTCAGCAAGACATTCTCCAATTCCACCCATTTATTTGCAAATGCCACAATATCATTCTTCTTTATGGCTGAATAGTATTCCATTGTGTATATATACCACAGTCTCTTTATCCATTCATCTTTATCCATTCATTGATGTGACCATGTTACTGTAGTATGCTAATTTTAAGTCCTTTGGGTATAAACTGAGGAGTGGGATAACTGGATCAAAAGGTGGGTCCATTCCATGTTTTCTGAGGATTCTCCACACTGCTTTCCAGAGTGGTTGCACCAATTTGCAACTCTACCAGCAATGTAAAAGTGTGCCTTTTCCCCCACATTGGGGGTATGAAAAATGGTGGAGTGAGACAGATATCGTTACCCTATATACATGTATGATTTCATGAATGGTATGAAGCTACATCATGTACAACCATAGAAACGAAATGATGTACCCCTGTGTGTATAATGAATCAAAATGCAGTCTGTAAAAAATAAAAAAATAATAATTAAAAAAAAATAGAAAATGCCATTGTTAAATTTCACTGATAATGCCAAGAGATTTTATAGTTTTTTTTTTTTTCTGGAAAAAAAATGAGGTTGGGTTTGTAGCATGAGTGAGTCAAGCTATGTCAGTCACATTCAATAAGGAGAGATTTGAATCACAGAGGAAGGACTGTCAAAAACATTTTACAAATAGAAACATAATATCTTAGAAAATGAACATTTTTGCTTTACACACACACACACACACACACACACACACACACACACAAATAACACCTAGACATCACATCATTACTGACCCATGAACAACTAACTATACTAGAAATAAAAGTGTAGCTGTAAAGTAGACCAAATTCTAGGATATACCATTTGCAGCTTAATCTTCTGGTGAGTAGTAAAATATTCCATAATATGTCATAATATACATCTGTATCAAGACATGGATTAAATTCACAAATCAAGAGGGAAACTCACTAAGCAAATTCTGACTCACTCCAGTGTCCCCTTCTACATCCCAGCTTCTGATTTCAGATTTCCATTGATTGATTAGTTCTTTGATTAATTTTTTAAAATTAAGCACTTTTAATGAGACATGCTCTATTATAAGCTTTGGAATTATAATTTTATTGTTCTTTAGAACAACATTTTTAAATTACAAAAGATTCTTTTTTTATTATTGCTGTTTCTTTTAACAGTTCCAGTTTTATTCTGCTGCAGCATATGGATAAAGTTCTGTCACACAGTGGTACCCCCAGTTCAGGGATTTGTGAGGTCTCTGGCCATAACAGCCTTCCTGAACATCGAGGGGCCCATGTGTGGCAAGACTGCTCTAGGCCGTGGCCAGTGAGAGTTACACACACAGCTCGATACTTTTCTTTTCATCTTTGATCTTCATGTTCTTGAATGGCTATACTGTCATTTGTACCAAATAGGCACTAAAAGAAAAAAGTCTACTGAACTTCAGAAGTAAGACAGGACTAGATAACCACATATAAAAATGGAGAGATTTATAATTAGGTACTGATGTAGAATAGACACACATCTGATTTGTTATGACATAACACAAGAATACCAGGGAGGCCTGGTCCTCTTCGCTGGGGTATTATGCACCTTCAGGAGCCTTAGCAAAACATCAGACTATTGCAAAGAATCTCTATTAGGTATGACAAACTCAGCTCAATAATCTAGAAGACTGAAAGATCTTCTTAGAAAATATTTATGTTGTGGACATGACTGAAAAAACAAAAACTAGTATGTCCTAAGAGTAGAAAAGAGGAGTTATTCTTACTGGAATTTAGCTTACTGCTGCCCTAAGATTTTCTAGAGGAAACTGAATATATCCATTTGTATCCCTGTACTAGTTACCCACTCTGCCTTATGAATTACATTTATGTCACTTTTGTATATCTTCTTATCTAGTTTTAGTCACTCCATGACTCTTTTGGTGCTAGGATTTATATCATGTTTATACCTTTCCCCCCACATTTACTGTCTTATTAAATCACTTTAATGATCTGTAAAAGGCCTGGGTAAAAGTGCATTCACTTCTGGCCACAGCCCACAGGTGGAAGAACCATGACTCCACCACCTCCCGACTTCCCCTGCTTCTGCAAGACCACCTTTCCTTGTGACAACAGGTTTCTCTCAGGCTAATCCAAGCAATGTGCATCTGCTGTAGTGAGGCAACCAGTTCCCTTCCTTCCAGATACATTACTTGGTCCTGGAGGACAGGGACTGCTTCTCCTGCTCCCTTGTGTTCACTGTCATAACACCTATCCTGCCACACTGTGGCCGGTGAGCCCTCCAAGAAAGTCGAAGATAGAAATTGGCCCATCTTGGACCAGGGCTGTCCCAGACTCGGGGAGAGTTCCTGGGACTCAGGGGGATTCCCTTCCCCTGGTGACTCAGAACAGGAAGTGACACCAGAGGCCAGGCATTGTGACAGCACACTCCCCAGCTCCCCTTCTGAACTGACAGGGTGGAGCTCCTGAGGATGAGGATTCCAGGCTGTGTCTCTAACTCCTCTCTTTCCCTTCCTCTTTTCTCCTTGAAGATCAAATTGAATAATTCTACAAAAATTATTATTTATTTATTTTTAATTTTTAATTTTTTTATTTTTTTGGTACCAGAGATTCAACCCAGAAGTACTTCACACTGAGCAACATCCCCAGTCTTTTTTTTTTTTTTTTTTTTTTTTTTTTAGAGACAGGGTCTTGCTAAGTTGCTTAGGGTCTTGTTAAGTTACTGAGGCTGGCTTTGAACTTGTGATCCTCCTGCCTCAGTCTCCTGGCCACTGGGATTACAGGTGTGTGCCACCAAGCAGGTGAAAAATTGCCGTTTAATATCAAAACTTTTCTATACCAGATACAAGCTTGCTTTGGCTCAGGAGGCTTGTTAAGATCTTGGAGGCTGGTGAGATACCTATGCTCAGCATAATGCTCTAAATGTGCAGGAGCTCCAGTTAATAATTGTTGCCTTATTTTTCTTCTTTTTTGATCCATTTTATTATAAAATAGAATGCCAAAAAATTTTAAAACACTGCACAAGTCTATAATGCATTGTTTTAAGGTAAATGACTTTGTGACAACTACCTTGTAAAGTGGTGAAACCACACCAGAAGTCCCACCATTTGCCCATCCCAGTCACAAACCCCACCCTCTCTACCAATCTGATGTTTATGCTAATCACCTTTCTGCATTTCTTGATAGTTTTAGGAACCAAATGCATATCCCTAGGTTTAGCTTAGTCTTGTCAATTAAAAAAAAAATTGTGATATGTCTTTAAAGTCTTTTTTTTAATTTATAGGTTTCTTTTCTTTATTTCTTTCTTTTCATATTACTTCTCATCCTTCTGGTTGTACATGTTGTAGAATCATACCAGTCGTGTAATCATATATATGTACATAGGGTAATAATGTCCGATTCATTCTACTATTCTTCCTATCCTCATACCCCACCCCTCCCTTCATTCCCCTCTGTCTAATCTAAAGTACCTCCATTTTTCCCAGCGCCCCCCCAATTCTGTTATTGTGAATTAGCATCTATATATCAGAGAAAACATTTGGCCTTTGGTTGTTTTGGGACTGGCTTATTTCACATAGCATGATATTCTCCAGCTCCATCCATATACCTGCAAATGTCATAATTTCTTTCTTCTTTGAGGCTGAGTAATATTCTTTATTTTATTCTAATGTGAGATAATTTTCAATTGCTTTCTCCATAGTTATACAAGAAGGATCTTCCTACCCTTTCTTAGCACTCATTCTCCTCATAGAGAGATATACCAAGCATTCCTCTGAAAATACAACTGAACTATTTCCACCAAAGCAAACGAACCTCACTTTCTTCACTAGGTCAATGCCTCCTGTTATCTTGTTTAGTCAGGTGCCATGTGAGTTTTGCAAAAGAGATTAGTGTTGATTTAAAATATTAAAATTCTATACTATTTAAAAGACAAACATCTCTCTTGATTGCTAACTATCAACAATAAGTATCTAAATTAACCAGATTTGAAAGTAAGGCAGAATGGGAAGTAGTTCATTTTTAATTCCCAGTAAAATACCTCTCCCCACCTCACTGCTCAAGAATTCTAAACACACAAGAGACATTCAGTTTTGGAACCTGCAGACTAACATGGTTTGTACATCAGTTGCAAGGTCAGTACCTCATCAACTTCCTTAATAGTGCTGAGGTCGAGCTCGGGTTCTGGCTTCCTGGTGCCCAGCGAAGCTGACAGTGCCTCAAGTGCTTGATCGCTCATGGCATCCTGTTGAAATGAAAAGTTCTGTGTGTAAAAAAAAAAAAAAAAAAGAGAACCTCCCCAGAGTCCTTAAATATATAAGATGCATGGTAGATTGGGGAAGTCCTTTAGGAAGAGAACTTTATTTGAAATCTAAGCAAAGAAAGAAAGGAAAAAGCACTTACCAGTGAACGAAAACTGGGGCTAAGACACGTTCCTATAGTAACAGCACTCCCGGGGCACACTTCGCCCCTTACTTTGCAAGTTAGAAGTGTAACTGCAGTAATAAGTATATTACCATAAAATACTCTTATCAAAATAAACACTGCAAGTAGTAAACTTTCACTACTCTCTTTTTTTCTTTTTCTAAAAGTGCATCTCTAAAAATGGCTTCTGACAACCCTATCCTTCAGCAAAATAGCAGTGTGCAAAGCAGGGAAACTTGAAAGGGACCCTGGCTGCTGCCTTCTCAGAAGGCACAGTGGCTCATCCTTGTAGGAACTCCCATTCTCAGGGTGTGGCACTCACCACTGTTCTCCCCGTCAGTTAGATAAAAATAAACTGTTCACTTCAGGAGGAGAGGAGGAGACAGCTCTGATAGAAACTGTCCTCAGCATTATCTGGGCTGTTTGCACATGGGACCAGTTTTCTCATTCAGCTCAGAGCTGCAGGATCCCCATTCAGATTTTGTTAGAATTAAGACAAGGTTGACTGAAGTGAAGAGAGCTGATCAGAAACAGCTGCCAGTGACATCCCTCTGATGAACCACAAGGCTTGAACTCTTCTAGGAAATCAAACTTAAGATTCCTCTGGTTTTTCCCTTCTATGTGTTGTGGGCAGATGGTCTTGGATCATGACTATGCTACAATCGTTGATAAGGACCTATAGAAACACAGGCTTGCCTATAGATGATCAATATGTTCCTTATCGGCTTCACTATTCCACACAGGCACAGAGGAGGAAATATGCTCCTGATCTTGGGTAATGCACTATTCAGATTATCCCAATAAGCAAGATTAGACTCAGGGAAGCAACTACTATCAGGTGAGCCAAGATTCTTTCCAAAGGAATAATTATTGATACCTCCTCCAACTTTCTTTTCTTCTCCTTGGGTGGAACAGCACTTCTGATTACCCCCACTGACTGAGCTTTTAAAACCTCTCCTATAGATTTCTGAAAAATAAAATACTAAAGGTTAGATTTACAGTTAAGGGAAATTAAATTATAATAACAAGAACTAAAAAGTTGCTCTTCTGAATTCAAGAGAGTTTCTATCAAGTTCTCCTTAACAGAACTAAAAACAATACCTCTTTCTCAGTTTTCTTTTCACCAGCTGTAGGAGAACTACAGGTAAAGTCGGAAGACAAGGCGTCTATGGCATCATCAGGCCCCATAGGTTTCTAAAAACAACCAGACAGGGTCAGCAACAACACTGGGAACCATTGCAGGAAGGAGGGGGTTACAAGCCCAGCAAAGGAAGAATTTACTTTTGCACTCCTTTGTTACTTGATAAGATACATCAATGAAATAACTTTTATCAAAAAAGTTATCTCTGTTTGAGAGAGTGGGTGCTTAGTAAGTATTATTGTTCTTTTCCTCCCTCTAAAGAAATTTCATGGTGGGACATAGTCATTTTATTGATATTTATGTTTATTTTATTCTAATACCTTTCTTGGCTCCATTCTCCTTCCCCACAGAGAAACTACCCATGAAATGGCTCATGGACACCACCCTTCACCCACCTTCTTTCTTTGAACAGATAATATTATCTGACTTAGAGATCAGTTTAGTCATAATTTCCAATTATAGAATTGATAGACCTATTTCCCCAAAGACATAAATAATATTGATTTATACCTTAGAAGACCTTTATGTAAACTCACCAAAGAGTCTGGAGGAGGCCCTGTGATCCCTTCTTTTTTCTGTAACAAATATTAATTTGATGAGGTTGAGAAGGCAAAATTAATCCTCATGATTGGAGGATGTATTCTCAGTTTGTGATAGGTTAAATTGTACCTCCCAAAAGCCATACACTAAAGTCATAATTTTAAGTTTCACTGAATGAGACCTTGTCTGGAGATAGGGTCTTTATAGAAGTTATAAAGGGGAGATCATTAAGGTGGGTCCTAATCCAGTATGACTGGCTTCCTTACAAAAAGGGGAAACTTGGGACCCAAAACATGAAGGGAGGGAAAATGATGGAAGAGACTCCTAAGTAAGATGGCTACCATAAGCCATTCAGAGAGGCCCAATCTTAAGAGGGTTTTTCCTCACAGACTTCAGGAGGAATCTTGATTCTGGACTTTCAGCACTAGAACTGTGAGACAAAAACTTTCTGTTGTTTAAGACACCCAGTCTGTGGTCCTTTCTTATGGCAACTCCAGCAAACTAACACATAAAGTAAGCTTCTTAATAATGACAAGTCAAATGCCCTATTATATTTTCTAAATTTTAAAACCTCTGAAGATATTGATATGAAATTATACTCTGACAAGGAAACAGTGAAATAAAGGTAAATGATTAATTAACTTACAGCCAAAAGTTCCCTGTATTTTGGAGGAATTGTGATTTCTCTTTTACCCAATTCCTCAATATAGATAGAAGTCATTTGATCCTGGAATAAAAGCACAAAAATAGGGATATTATGCAATTAATCAGCTGAGAATGTTATGTGCATGTTCTGAAACCAAAGTACTATTGCATTATTCATTTATGGAATTATGAGATACAATATAAATCATTAAGAATCTAATACTTTAGTCAGCTATGATGGCACACACCTGTGATCTCAGCAGCTCAGAAGGTGAGGCAGGAGGATCACAAGTTCAAAGACATTGTCTCAAAATAAAAAATAAAAAAGGGCTAGGGATCTGACTCAGTGGTAAAGCACCCCTTGGGTCAATCTCCAGTACCAAAAACAAACAAACAAATAAATAAAATAAAGAGTCTAATCACACAAATTAGGAGTTATAAGTTTACAAGAATATTTGATTGGATTGACACATGTAATGTTATAAAAATATTTAAAATACTATGCTAAATTGAACTTTATATTAAACAAAATGTGTTATTCATAGTCAACATCTATTTCTTATCTAATGCCTAAGAAACAAAATTACAAATACAGTGAATATTTCTTATTTGGGCCTGTGCAATCCAATACCCTTTTCTTGTTACCCATAGAGGGCCACAACTTTGAACTTTATCATCTCCATCCATTTAATGCTGAGTATGTCTTTAAAAAATATTATGTATGTACATATTCATAAAAATTATATAGCATTACTATGAATATTTTCAAATGTTTATAAAGGTGGTATATTCTATATGCCATTCTGTATTCCTTTTATTCAAAATTATGAATTCATAATGTACTCATGCTGATACATGAATAATTCTTTTTTACTACTATAAAGCATTATCCTGTCCTCTGTTGAACAAAATTCTTTTCAAAAGTTTCTTACCACTCTTTGTAATTTTTGTACTCATGGCCCCCTCATCCCTGAAGAATCACCCTGGAGGTGGATTCTGATTTAAGGGGATATATCTTCATACACACCAGATACAGGCAAGTTGTCAGACTTGTCAATTTGATAATGCAAATGTTATCTTTCTGGGTTTTAATGTCATTTTCCTAAATTATCAGGGAGACTCAGTTTACTTGTTCATTGTGCAATCAAATTTATTCTAAGTTTCTGTTGGGTTGTCTTTTTCTCATTGTTTTATATTTTTTATAAACTCTAGAATCTATACCTGTTGAAAATACTTTTATGTAGTCTATGTAATATCTTTTTTAATACCAAGAAATATATGATGTTATTACTTTTTAAGCATTATGAATTGGGATGCACTGAGGATGGTAAATATCTAGAAATCAAAATAATTTCAAAATGTAGGATTGGAAATGACTGGACATTGAAATAAGCTCCAGTTCACTGGACTTAAATCTTGAAGATAGAAAATGAGACTCTCAGACCCAATGGTCTGTGTTTCATTGTCAGTCTTAGTACAGACAAATATTTGTGTGTAGCTATTCTAGGACAAACCACTCCAACCCCAACACTAATTTTTGGTTGCAATTATTGAGAGTGACATCATCCTGCTTCTACCAAGCAACAGAATACTAGGTATTTTATTGCATTTGCTGACTATGTCCTTATTTACTCTCTTACACAATGACTATAAGTTTTTACAGATACCAGATCACATACCAAAACTTCTGGTCCAGTATATGTTGTATTATCATCATTAGTTTCTTCTGGTTCTCCTAGAGTGTCTATTAAGTCATCCAAAGCAGCATCCATGCCTGACTAGAAATGAAAAAAAAAATAGATATTTAAATGTTATTTGTTAAATATATTTCATTTTTGGTTTCTTAACTACAAAAAACTCTCAACCATTCTAAGAATGGTTCTTCAAATACTAAAATAGTTTAAATGTGATCTTATTTATTTGTGTCCCAGAATACAGACCATGTATTGGAAAGATAAAAAGCCATATTCATATAAGGATCACAATTTTAACAATTTCAAAGGGCATTAACTACATGAATAAATGTATGAGTAAGCTGGCCAACCCAGTGAACTGACAGTCATAAAAGAAAAAGAAAAACAACAAAACAAATACAAAGAATTATGACCATGTTGCTATAACAACATAGTATTTGGTATTTATTTCTTATCAAATGTTTGCATTGTTTTATACAAAGAACAACAACAAAATCTCTAGATGGCACCACTTTCAAATAGAATCTATTTAAAAAATGGATTTCCCTGTATTCTTTCATTCATTCGTGTGTGTGTGTGTGCGTGCACATCTGTGTGTGTATGTGTGTTTTGTTCACTTGCTTAACCCGAATTGTCTACAAAACAGAAATCACCTGAAATAGATGTTAAAAGTTATAAGAACTGACAGTTTATTATAATGAATGAGAGGGAGATACCATCTTATTTTGAGGTTGAAATGACTCATTGTGAACAATAACCCACATCTGAAGGGGAAAACAAGAGTCTGGGAAAAGACCCTTTGCTATTTAACTCAGATTAAAATGGATTGCTTAAAAGGTTTGCTTTTTTTCTTTCCCCCCCTGCAACTATGATATTCACACAAAAAAACTTAGGACTCATCTGATCATTGCTATGTGTAATGATTAATGTTTATGTGTATTTATGCTACATGTAATTAATTAATTTAGATTAATTTTTTGGGGGTGCTTCAGAACAAAGAAATACCTTATATTCTTTAGTGATACATCTGGTTAAATAAGATATATTGACAGGAGAGATATTAGAACATGAACTCCATGAAATGAAACTGGCATTTGCAAAATAGAGTTATAATACAAATTGTTAAAAAATTAGGTGTGAAAGTCACGCATTCAACCTAGTCATACTTGCTTAAAATAATTAAAATTGTCCTGTAAATCCTTTGGGTATAAATGAGGAATGGGATTAACTGGGTCAAAAGGTGGGTCCATTCCAAGTTTTCTGAGGATTCTCCATACTTATTATACTAACGCAGTCACATCAATGTTTAAAGCAGCTCAATTCACAATAGCTAGATTGTGGAACCAACCTAGATGTCCTTCAGTAGATGAATGGATAAAGAAACTGTAGTATATATACACAATGGAATATTATTCAGTCATAAGGAAGAATAAAATTATGGCATTTGCAGGTAAGTGGATGAAACTGGAAAATAACATGCTAAATAAAATAAGCCAATCCCAAAAAACCAAAGACTGAATGTTTTCTCTAAGTGGATGATGATACATAATGGAGGTGGGGAGGTAAGGGAAGAATGGAGGAACTTTGGATTGTATAGAGGGAAATGAGTAGGGGGAGAGTTGGGGGAAGGAAAGATGGTGGAATGAGACAGACATCATTACCCTATGTATGATTACATGAATGGTATGACTCTACATCATGTACAACCATTTAACGAAAAGTTGTACCCCATTTCTGTACAGTGAATCAAAATGCAGTCTGTAAAAATAAAAACTTAAAAATTAAAAAAAAATGGTTCTTTAAGTTGCTCCTCTCATATTGTTTGTCCACAAGAAATCAGACTAAGATAAATACAAAGCAGAGCTGGACATCTAATCCAGGAGTGCACAGCAATCTTCATACCTTTTCAGATAGTTTTTCTGGTTTGGATTCAACTGATACAGCTGTTGTTAATAACTTCTTTTCTTTTTTCTGGTGGGAATTTAGAAAGATATTAAAACTCCTTTTCACATATCTTTATAAAACTCAATACTATTCCATACTTTAAGATGAATTCATTGCAAAGTTAATAGCACTGAACATATATTCAACATCTGCTCTGTACCCGTCACATGTTATTTTTGTATGTGTTATACTTTTCCAGAACTCTTTAAATACTGTTAATCTCACTTAGTCACTTTTCTCAGGTTACATAGTAAGGGACTGAACCAAGGTTTAAATCCAGGACTGTCTGTCTCTTTCTCCCCTGTGCTCCTCTGAGGCCACCTGCCAGTTTTTGCAACACCACTGGATTCTTTCTGTAGGCTGCCACTTCAAGCTGTGATTCTCTGGGCCTTTCCCCCAGCTCTGACCCCACATGAAGACCTCTATATCCCTTGTTAGTATCTCATCATTCACTCTTTCCTTAATTTTCCCAAAATGAGTTTCTTTCCCCCTCACCATTTCTGTAGTTCCTCCCCCAAAGACTGTCAGTAATTTTCTAATCTGCAGCCTATAAGCCTTTATCCAGACACTCTCAAGTTTAATCCTGGGGAGCACCCTTATGACTCAGTCTCTTACAGCTGCCATAACCCAGCATCATCCTTATTGTACTCAGTGTTTGCGTCCTTTGTTCTCTGTCACCTGTGGCATCACTTCAGCTTTGCCCCCAACTGCACACATTCTACATGTTCCTGTTCTGTGCTGTGCTGACCATCTTATCCAAAAACCATTCTCTAGCACCAAGCTTCAAATACTTTCCAGGCTTGGCAGCAACTAAAGTTGTTGGGTTTAAGACAACAGGTGATGGCATCTCATTTGAAGGTATCTGAATTCCAGTGGCAGATCACAGGTGATGAGCACAGGCTCCAGGTACTTGGTTTTGCCTACCAGTCACAATTTGCATAGGTGCCTGAGACTTGGGAAGTCACTTCTCCTTCTCTCCTTTGGTATTCTCATGTGTTTAGTGGGGATAATGACAGTACCTATACCTCATGGGTGTGGGGATAATATATATAAAGTATGAAAATCAGTGTTGGGCACTTGCTAATTACTGTCTAAGTACTTGCTATATAATTGAGATAAATAACTGATGTAATTGGGATGCTAAAAATACTATGGGGGGTACCACCAGGGTGGGAGCCTGAGCACAGGCAATTGAAACCACTTCCAAATTGAAACCACTTCCGTGATTCAACTACCACCTTATGTAGATATGCACTCATATTCTCTCCTCTAACTTCCTCCTCCTCCTTCCTCTCCCCCTGCACCCCTCTCTCTCCCCTTCCCTCCCTCCCGCCACCCAACTCTTCTGATTTCTGTCCACCTGTTGAAGGTAACCAGGGGCTCAGGGACAGAACCGCAAGGTTCCTGCTTACCATATAAGGAGGTACTCTCAGGTAATCTTCAATTGTGTGTCCTGAGCACTTCTTCTGCCTTACCTTAGGGCTTCCAACCTAGTTTAATCAGACTCCACAGTCTCAGGATATCTTAGATCCTACTTTGCCTTTGTCCACTTTGGCTCACTGTTTCCTAAAACCTGGAGATTTTATCTCTGCAATGCCTCTTGCCTAACTCCCACTCTCTTATTCTATAGTAGGCTCTAACTTAGGCTGTCCTGTGCACAACCAGGACTACTAAAGCATCCCTTTATCAACCTTCTACCTTCCTATTTCTACTTATAAACTCACCTCAGCATTCTCCATCGCAGCCCTAACCTGTCTTTCTGGTTTTACAGGCCCACCATTCACCTCCTGCTTCATCACACTAGAATGCATTTTATGCATAGAATACATCTTAACCTTTCACCACCTTGAAGGGTTTGCAAGGCTGAGATCCCGGCTGTTGCCCATGTCTAACTCAAATGGGATCTGCCCTCTCAAAGTGCCTGTGGATACCCTGACTCAGACGAAGTCTTCCTTTCTTCATGTTGATGCCATGGCTGTGATTTCCAGTATCAAGGTAGCTGGTGTCAACATTGAAAGCCAAGAGTAATGGTTATTCAAATACTCATGGAAATTTTATGTGCTTTGGTTCATACCCATAAATTTACAAGGCAGGATCTGAGTCAATTCACATTTCAATTTCCTTGGCATCAATATCAGTACTTATATATGGCAGGTGCTCAATAAGTATTTATTGAATATATGAATTTTAAAAATCATTTTAGCACCTTGCTTGCTTTATATCCCTGAATGCACACTCTTCTTCATAAATTTAACAAACAGCATTCACTTGGATAGAATGATAGGTTATCTGAGCATATGTTTCTTATAAAAGAAACCTGATAAGCACAGAGGCCAGCCTTTTATATTTGCTTATGTGTGCTCACCTTGTCGTCTGATTTGCCAGATGTTGCAGCTGCACCAGCAACAGCACTCTCTCCACCAGCAGAAACAGTGTCTTGTGATTTTGTCTGAGAGTGAGGAAATAGATTGACAGAACTAAGTATCTTTGACTACTACCAAGATCATGAGTTTCAAATGTCACTAATAACTGTCAATTTTTCCTCCAGGACATCATAATAGAGAACTGTTTACAAGCTTTACTGCACATGATGCAATATTGGGAAGCACAAAAAGGTAAATTCAAGGCCTCCAGACTCCATGAGGGTCACACAAACAGGTAGATACCATTATACGTGGTATGTGTGCCCCAGCTTACATGCACCGGTAGAAGGGCTCTAGTTGACCTTTACTATGTGAGTCCACTGTTGCTAGATAACATGATTCTTCAAGAGAAGCTAGAAATTGTGATTTTAGGTGACATATTTGGCCTTCAGTTATTGGCAACTACCTAAAAACAATTAACAACACTATAAGACAAACAAATACACATGTGGCTACATTTAACTGGTGAGTCACAAATTTGTGAAGTCTGATATAAAACATATTGCAAAGCAGGCATAGTTATTATCTTCCAAGTGCTAACAATGAACAAATTTTTCTCCTAGATATTTATTCTTCATGAAGTATAAAATTATGGAGTAAATTTCTGATTTGAGGCTCTATCAGTTCATCTCTTATACACATGATTGAAAACACTTTAAGACTTCCATGTAAAGAAGCAGAAAAGGCTGGGTATGATGGGTATGCTTGAAGTCCCAGCCACCTGGGAAGCTGAGGCAGGAGGATCACTTGAACACAGGAGTTCACGGCTAGCCTGGGCAACATAATAAGACTCTGTCTCAAACAGACAGACAACAAACAAAAAAGAAGCTGATAAGGCAAGGCACCTGTGTTCTCCTAGCCCATGTTTCAGTGGGTTCAAAAGGAAGCCACAATTCAAAGTTTGCTATTTGGGAACCCAAGTTTCTACAAGGCAATTTGCAAAACCAATAAAACAATAGCACCAAGTCATTACAATACAAAATATATTCCCAGAGATTCAATTATACACCTCAGTGTGAATATGGAAACTATATCTTAACAGCTGGTTGATGTTACTGTTTTTCTATCTATCAATCTGCTTTATTTACCTTTGGTTCTGTTGATTTTTCTGATGTCAGCTGCTCATTTGATTTGGAAACTGCTTTTTCACTGTGAGCATGCTTGCCTCCTTTATCTGATGCATGCTTGGGTAGATTTTTTGGCTGAAAGCACACACATGTGTTCACAAACATGCAAGAACATTGTTAACTTGATAGTAGTTAGTAGTTTTAAACATAATAGTGATACTTTTCTTAACATAAAAGACCTGCTGTGCATTCTGAATTATATGAATTTGAATTGGAATAATGTAAATGTGATAAAACTTCATTTTAGGTATAAAATTTGAAATAGCACAAATTCTACCTTCCCATCAGCAAGCAATCACTTGAGCAAATTGTGTACACTCCTATAGCCACATGATGGCGCCATTTTAGCTGACAAAACAGGCAGAATGTCTCAAAAAATGAGAGATTTTAATTATACTGCAGCAAAAATATAACCTTATGATATGTCATAATGATAATCATTTACCTCTGTATGCTCCTTTGGCTTTCCTTCTTGGGGTTTTTTCTCATGAACCACAGATGGCTATTAATTTCAAAGGAATAAAAAGTCAGTTGCATTGGGGTCCATATTGTTTCAATAATTCCAAACAAGCTCAAGAATACAATTTCCCACTTAAATCATCTGTCTCTCTAAGGAAAAGCTCACTTAGGCCAGTTATTTGAGATCAGAGGAGGTGTGCTGTCTGGTCAACAGCAACGCTGCCAATAATGGCAATTATTAGAAAAATGAAAAATAAAGTATTTCATCTAGAATGATGTGCTCACATATACCTTTCTCTATATTCCTAGCTGTTTTTCACAATTCATGCAGATAAATTGCTAATTGCAAGTCTAATTATGGAGACATTAAATGATCAGGATGATCACTAAATCTGCTGACAAGGGATTCCACTCTAGAAATTAATTTTTTTTTTAATTTCCTTTCATAGGAGATGAAAGACACCATAGCTTCTCCAATTTGATGATTTTCAAAGCTTTTTCTTTGTTACAAGTAGCCAAGGTTGTAACACCAGAGACCCAGTTCTCTGATTTGGAAGACAATTAAAAGCATCTAAAGGTGGACTAGAAGACAACTTCCACCCAGCTGCTGCACGCTTCTCTCTAGATCCACCATTCGACCACCATGCTCAGGGTCCACCACGAGGCCTTCCACAAGACTGAATACTTCAGACCGAAGCATCTCAGCTCTCCCACAGAAAACCTTCTAGACTTAGCTAAGCCTTTGCTTAAACACTTGAAAATAACAAAGTACAGCAGGGATCCACCTCCAAGTGGGGGTACAACGGCTTTCAGCCTGGAGAGCTTTAGTCCAGAGAAACCACTCCAGGGAAAGGGTCCTGAAAAACCGATAGCTGGCTCTACCAGCCAGGCAAGACTCAAGACTAACCGGCTGACTCCTTAGCAAAGACCCTCATTCTTACGCTATCTGGGGCTGGGTCCAGCAAACTCATTATTCTTCATGATTTGAGCTCTAATTGCTTACTTACTTCTTTTGTCCTTTCTCCTTTGTTCCTCTTATTTTTTTTTTTTGCAATTATTTCACTTAAAAATACAATGGTGAACATAATGTCTTCTGAAATATATTATATCTCTAAAATACTCTATATTCTTTTTAGCAATATATAGATTTAATGTTTTAAATATTTTATATATAGTCTATCCAAACATATTCAGAAAGGTAGTCAAAGTTAGCTAAGTGAGCTGACAAATCCCTTTACCATGGCACCAATAGGAAAATGGTTATTAGTATTAAAATTAATCTGAATAACTCAATAGCAGACTTAACTCTTTACCTTAGTTGATGGTGACTTCTCAGGTTCTGCAGGGTCTGTTTTCACAGCCTAAATTCAGGTTTTTTTTTTTAAAGGAAGGAAGTAAAGGAAGAAGGAAGAAAATAAAAATGAATATAGTTTATAAAGATTATAGATCTTATTCAACTAAGTAGGCTCAAAAGGTGATTTTGATGTTATTATAAATACAAACGTGAGTTAAGTTTGTTATACTTTGCTTGGAATTATAACTCCTTTCATAAATACTTGAGTGTGCTAATTATTATTTTGCTCTTACGATTTATATGATTTATATGGCACTTTACATCTTTTCTGCTACGTGTATCAAAGATGTTTAAAGATCCATTACCATTAACATTGTAGTATGAGTAGGTAAGCAACATACAATAAAAGCTCTCATCCTTTGGAGTCAAGGGTACTACATTTCAAAGTCACTAATAATACGAACATTTTAGCAGTGAAATACCACTGGTTTTAGCTGAAAGTGTGAAACAATGAAATGGTGACAGAACTGAGGGCACAGAAAGCAGGGAAATACATTTTTAGTGCCAGACTGTGGTTGATGAATAGTTAAGCCTATGAAAAGTCCATGATGGAGTCAGAGCATTGTGGAAGATTGTGAACTAAAATTATTAGGATGTGCTGAGCAGCTGAAGTGAGCATTAGTAAGCAGAGATGCCCTAAAACAATGAACCACATCACCTGTTTTTTGTGTCTTTTCTTGTTAGGAGGATGTGGTCCTTCCATCTGTTTGCTGATTGGAATTGCCTAATATAAGAGCATAGCCCCAAGTGTAATTTTATTTTATCTGACAATCAAACAAGTATATCCATAAAAAGTGCTCAAATGTTCACTTTGAGATCCACTCTACTTATCCAATCATCGACTTAATACATATGTTTAAACTTCAGGAAGATGTAGACACATGAACTTTAAGGTCCCTGGCACATATTTCAGTTTGGGTTTACATTTTTTCAATGAAGATTTTTATTAATAAAATGAATTTCTCATTCCTTTCCCTTCCCTTCTCTTCGTAAAGGCTTCTTGAGCAATATTTTTTCTACTTATGTTTTCAACATTTGGATATAACCAAATACTCACAGGTGTTGTCAAAAAGTTTTCTGAAATTCTATCAACAAAATATTAAAATAATTTTGTAAATATTTAGTGTATGGATATTTTCTGTACATGTCATTGCCCTCTATGCAGAGATCTAATTTAATGTTCTTCTGAAGAACTGGTTACAGTTTAGGACCTTAGTGTAATATTTTACAGTTTATACTATTAAAAGTAACCTGTGCAAAAAAAAAAAAAAAGATAACTATAAGTATATTCTTGATGAAGGTAAGATATAAAATCAGGAATAAAACTTGATTATACATTTCATAAACTTTTTTCAAAATAAGAGATTACAAATTAGGCTTAATAATACCTATCATTTCTTTCCCTCTTTGCAGTTTGATAGTATCAGCACACATTTGTCTTTTTAATCATCTAAAGAGGTTAAAGTCAAGTATCTTCTTAATTTACTATGTCTTTGTTATAGTAGTAAAGATATATTCTTCCTCACAAAATGATCTCTTGTTATACCAACACATATTATATGGGGAAGAAATTGAAGTTCATGATCAAAGAAATAAATGTTTTAAATTTTTTTTTAAATTTGGGATCCTTTCACACTGCATCCTTGCTAATGCGTTTCTGTTCATGCTACTATTAATGCATCTTCTTTAGAGTTTATACAAGTGCACTTTATTAAATGATTAACAAGGAAAATAAGCCAGCTGGTATTGTAGTGGTTTGAATCTATTAGTAGCTTCCAATTTACAATTTGGCACTTAAGATTTTTCATGGGAAAATTCTATACTATAATTAAAAATGTATGTTCACAGACAGAAGCAGCTTGTCATGCAATACGCATTTATATCAGTGATCACTGAACTTATTTTTGGTAGTTGTTGATGCTGAATATGATGTGATGATGGCAAATAATAACTAGTGCTTGTCAATCATCCCTTAGCTACCAGGGACTGTTCTGTTTAACATGTGTCAACTCACTCATAAGACCCCCATGAGATAGACCTTGGCATTACTCTTAATTTTGCAGATGAGAAGTTGAGGTTAAGGAAGTTAGATTACTTCCCAATGACACCTGTGATGGAGCTGGAATTGGGTGTCCTTAGTTACTGTGCTGCATTGTCTCCTACGTTAGCCAATAACCAGCTCACACAGGCATTTGCTGTGGGACAAGCACTGTATGTTTGTTTCTTTATAAAGTTTTATGAAATAGATGATGCTATCATTTTCCTTTAAACTGTACAGGTAAATAAACATATGAAAAGAGGGATTATCTAATATCATAGCTGGTGTGGAATCAGGATTCCAAGCCAGGCCATCTTGCTCCAGTGTACAAAATACACAATTTCTCAGGGATTTCATTGTGATTAGAAATTACTTGACTTTCCATCTTCTTCTCAACAGTGTGAACACCAATTCTAATGTTCCAGAGAAAACAGATGTAGAACACAGATCTAGACATAACATCCCAGAGATAGATGACTTTTATTTTACAGTATATAACGAGACAAGAATTTGGTTTAGGCATTATCTTGAATTAGCATCTTTTCTCTATAAGCTCAAGATATTGGAGACAAAAACTCATTAAGCTCAAGCTCTCAAAGATATCCAAGAGGAGGCTAAATATAACTGTTTTGAAATATTAGAAGCACAAACATCAGAAATACATCAATGAGAAGAGTATGATTGAAATATACCATGGAACGAGTTGAGTCCACAAGTGGTTCCCCAGTCAGTCACCAGTGACACCACATCATGTGCATCTTATTTTTGTCTCTCCTTCTCTCTATCTCCTCCTTTCCTCCTTTCCCCTGGTTTCATAGGACTGCCAGGAATTCTCATGACTAAAGCTCAGGGATGCCGGAAGAGCTTGCTGACACTTGCTCTAGAACACTGGGCACACTTGATATAAGCACCAGAACTTGCACTGAGACACAGGGGGATTGCATTTGGGCAACAGGTTAACAGTGAACCAAAAGAGTAAAACGTAAATCCTATATTTCTGACCCATCCCTCTCTTCACTTATATTTCATGGATTCTAAATTTGCAGAGAATTTTTTTTTTTTTTTTTTTGGTAAATGCTTCTCTTTTAATTTCTTACAATTATTTTAAGATTAAGACTGAATTTGGAGGTGAGGGCATTATAGGTATAGCTCAATGGTGGAGCACTTGCCTCATACGCACAAGGCCCTCAGTTCAATCCCCAGCACCAGGAAATAAACAAACAAAAAGACTTTTTTCACTTTTTAAACATTAAGTTTGATATAAATAAGTAGTGACAGCTAAGAGATTAATCGTAGATCATATAATGTATATTTTGAATTAAGAAATCAATGTAAATTTAAAATGTGGTATAATTTTAGTTAAAAATAATTTTAAAAATTAAAATGGATGCTAAATGCCATTTATAAGAGCTTAGATAAATGGGAAAGTTGTTTCCAGACATTTGCAATGTTTTAGTTCAAGATAATGCCTCAGAATCCCTGAAAGCATTAAATTATGGTGCCGTATCCCCAGGAATAACAAACAACTAGAGTAGCAAAGTAATATGGAAGACAGAAAGCAAATATATCTTTATTATTTTTTAAACAAGGCAAATAAAGGCACTAAGGAATATGACTTATGAATTGAGAGCATTTTGAAAGTGCCCTTTCTTTAAGCTCTACCTTGAAATAGTGCCAAAAAATAGAGTTTGGGGCACAGTAACTGAGACAGGGCTAAGGCACTTCAATCACCACTCAGAACTAGCTTACTCCATGTGACAAGCCTACCAGAGGACTTTTTTATTTTCCTTCTAAAATTCCATGAAATAATTATAAGAATAAATCCCAAATACAGCTCAACTTTTAAAAGTTTCTCAATGAGGTGGTATATCCACATGACTCAAATTTCAGAATGCAAACACAGAAAACATCTGAAATTACCAGTATCTGTTTCCTTTGTTCTTTGTTCACCTAGTGTAATCTTTCTCATTTTTAGATTTATTTTTATATGTCCAGAATAGTAAAATCACCTTGGTAAAGATTTAAGGATTCATATTTTCATTTAGGTTTAAGAAATGTACTTGGAGAGATCATCTTCAATTAAAAACCATATGTAGAGGGGCTGGGGTTGCAGCTCATTGGAAGAGCACTTGCCTATCATGTGTGAGGCACTGGGTTCAATCCTCAGTACCACAGTTAAATAAATAAAATAAAGATCTATTGACAATTAAAAAATAACAATAAAAAAACAAGTAGAGACAAAGTTCTAGATGACTAATCTTTTCTAGATAGTCTAAAACAATGTATATGTCTACAAATGATGTTCAAAGTACATATTACAATGAGAACTGAATTTCCAAAGATCCCATAAATTAGGAAGGAAATGTTTATTCCCATAGCATAAGCTTCTGAGGACACATAATTCACCAGTTAACAATTAGTCCACAGTTAGTTTGCTTATAAATCAAACAATATAAAACCAAGCTGAAGTAGCATTCACCCAAGTTGACCTTGATGGGGTCTTCCTACCTTGGTTTCTGTGGGATTCATGGTGGAAGACCTGCTGGATGCACCAGAGGAAGTTGACACCTAGAAAGGAAAGAAAGAGAACATCTGATTCTATGTAATCTGCAATCTACATTGTCCTTCAACTCCCCTTAAGCACCCTGCCTTCAACTCTTCACCTTGGTTTTACCCAGTGTAGAGCCCCACACTCACAAAAGTCCATTAGGTGATGTTGTCCATTGGAGAAAAAGTTCTGTAACCAGGACGAAAGGCAAGGGCTCAAATATGGGGTCTTTCACTAAATAATCTTGGCAAATTATTTAAATTTCCTGATCCTCAGTTTCTCATCCTCAATTTTTCTTCAGTAGATAGCAACTCCATTGCAAGTTGAATATAAGAATGATTATAAGACATATAACTGTTTAATGAATGTTATGAAAATACTGTTAATGGTGCTTTTATAATGAATATTGACTTTGAAACTTGAAAGAACTTCAAGTCTAAACTCCTAATTACTAGCTCTGTGACTTTGAGTCTTGGTTTTCTAAAATGGGCCAAAAATATCTACTTTGCAGGGTTGTATAAGTGTTCAAGATAATGTGCAAAAATGTCTGTCACATCGTATATATTCATTAACTTACTAGTGTGTTACTTCTAATACATTATGTAAAATAGAAGGAACTGGAACCACAACTTGAGGAAACAGACTTGGGTGGATAAGAATCACCCTTTCAGTGTGACGTAAGGAAGAGAAGGTGGGAGACTGTTGCAGAGGGAATTTTGCTGCATTATTTGTCTAATCTAGGCCCCTCCTTGTAGGGCAAGAGGTTATCAACGGTAAGAGCAGTTCTCAAGAAACACCCTTCTTAGGGATGCATGGGGGTGGTGAAATCCTGCAAGCTAATAACCTAAGCAGTTGTGATTAGATATTTACATAACATTGAGTATTATTTTTATACTTATATTACACTAGTTAATATTAAATTGAAAATTATTGCCTTTGCAAATCCCAACTGGGGCTCCCTTAAACATCTTCAACATCTGAGTCCATTAGGCCTTGGAGCCCAGGAATTTAGTATATCATGAGTTACCTTCTTAAGCAACTGACTGTCAGTAAACAGCTGTTCCCCTGCTAACAATACCCGGGAAAGCCTACACTATGGACTTCACTCTGTCTCTAATGCCTGGCCCTGAGCCACTTCAGGGGATGAGTCAGAAAGCAGGATCCCAGCTTCTCCTTTCTCCCTTCCCTTCTCCTAACCCCAATACACTGTCACTCAAAGTGACCATATGAAACCCACTATAACCTATAAGCCATAAACAAAATCACCTTGTCCACAGACCTCAGTTAATGTAGAATATATTGATGCTAAACTTAGAATACCACAATTTACAGATAAAAGCCCAATGTTTTAGTACATTGGTTTTTCAAATATGATCATATGAGTGTATCCTGAACACTCTTAGGCACCAATCAGGCATACATGCCCTGGCTATTGCAGCGACCTCTCTTACATTCTTCTTCAGGGTAAAGAACTGGAAGATGTGACAAGGTAAATTTTCCTTCCCATCAGATTAATAGAAAATACATGACTATCCATTTCTCGAGATTAAAATCTGAAGGAATTAAAGTATCCATATTTATATAATTCTATCTTTCAACAATTAGAATTTGTTGTAAACATTTCTATTCGAACTCAAAAGTTCCACTTTTCTCTCTGATTTCCCTCTGCCATATAAAAACCATTATAGAAACCAAACACTTCAAATGTAAAATTAAAAAAAGAAACCAAACTCTTCACATGAAAGTGCTATTAAGTAACAAATCTGTAGGTGAATATTAATTATTTTTAAAATATTCAAATATGTTAAAACATTCATAAAATCACCTAGCTTTGGGTTGTCCAACCTGCCTTATTACTTTATCAAACAATAGCTGAAAGTAGGCCTCAACTCCTACAAAGGAGAAGACTGAAAGAGTCACCAATAGTTAAATTTCTAAATGGAATAACTATAAATAAGCACAGAGCAGTTTATAATGGGAATTCAGCTGAAGGCCTTGGTCCCACCAGTTCACAGCATGGATTCCATAAAAGTTTTATCCCCTCACTAAAAAGCATGAATCATTTTGAAATTAAAATTATGAAAGCTGATTCATGAGGACTAACAAAGGGAAACAACCCCAACCCATTATTAACCCACTGAACTCTGGCTTATTCTAGCTTGTTCAACTTTTATTCTATTGGTAAAAATAAGCAGTTTTTAATATTTGTTATCTCCTGTGAAGGACCGAATATACTTTCATTTAAAGTTCTCTTGTACTGTTGGAATTGCTAATCATGGGTGCGAATAAGTATTATAAGTAAAAAACTGTAAAAAGTTATACTCCATGTATGTATGTCAAAATACACTTGAACTTCATGTATATTTAAAAAGAACAAATAAAAAAACAATCATGCAAAAAAAGTTAATCCCTGTATCTTTGAAGAGGAAAATCCTTAGCGACAGTCTTATTAAAGGTTAATATGGAATATTACTTAATTAAAGAAGAAGAAAGTTCGGGCATTTGTTGGAAAATGGATGAAGTTGAAAAATATCATGCTAAATGAAATCGGCCAAAACCCCAAAATCAAAGGCCGAATGTTTTCTCTGATAAGTGGAAAATGATACATAACAAGGGGGGGCCAGTGGGAGGAAGAGAAGAATGAAGGAACTTTAGATGGTGTAGAGGAAAATGGGGTGGGGATGGAAAGATAGTAGAATGAAACAGACAGTATTACCCTATATATATTTATGATTAGATGAATGGGTATGAACCTACATTGTGTACAACCATAGAAATGAAAAGTTGTACCCCATTTATGTACAATGAATCCAAATGCAGTCTGTAAAAATAAAATAAAAAAAAAAGATAAAACAAGAAAAAAATTACTGGAAAGGCTGAATCTGCCAATGAAGAAGTTGCTGCCATGTTTCTGACAGTTGAAGTTGTTTAAGAAGAAAGGATACCATCCAAAACAAGTCTTCAGTAGTTCTATTTCTTATTATTATTGCTCATCTCTTGTGACTATAATTAAGCTTCATCACAGTTATGCAGTATAGAACAAACAATATATACTGGGCTCAGTATTACTCAAATGTAGTTACCTGAGGGTCTCTGCATGCTTCCCCTTCAAATAAGTGGTACATGCAAATGCTAAAATTCAAATGGTACATAAACACAATAAAAATATTTCCAATTGTTAAAAAAAAGGTTAATAAACAGACTTCAAACAGATGAGGAAAACAGAAACTCATGTCAAGGGTTCACCTTAGTTCTCTGGCTCTTCAGGTGTTTAACAGGAACACAGTTTGTTCCAGGTACTGCTTTAGATGCTAGGGACACTGGGCTAATTGTGAAATTCATAGCCTCCTTGGAGATGACATAAGTAAAGCAGTCATTCAACATTACTCACTACAAAAGAAAATCACAGGGTCCCCTGCAAACACAGACTAGAAAGGCAGAGTTTATTCAGGGGATGGTTGAGGCAGAAAAAGCTGGGGATGTGACAAGATTATGTGTTAACTGAAGGGTTCTGGGTTGGAGAGGAACATTCCATGCATGAACATTCTGACTGCGGGGATCTGTAGGTCATCTGATTTCTAAAACAGTGTCCCTCTACTTCAGTGTCTATGCTCAGCCAGACCTGTGAACATCAAGGAGCTGCCAGTGTTTAAGGCACAATCAACAGTGTTCACATACACCAAAATAACTCTAAGAGATTAGCATTGTAAATTGGAGCAAAGCACAGCTGATAACAATACTTTCCCAAATGACCCAGGCAAATTCCTTAATATCCAGAGTACTAACAGTCCTTTACAAACTTGAATTCAGGCACAAATCAGACTAACAACAACCATACATAAAATCATTCTCCATCTACCCATTCAATGATAGGTATTTAAGCCACGGTTGAGCATACACACTGAGTAACATAGAACCATGGCCTTGGCAGAGTTGAGTTCAGTGAGATAAAGAGATATTGAGCATGTTTATATTACAACTTAAGTGGGCCAGAGGCAGTGAAAAGAGGTCTCTCACTTGACAAAACATATATTTGAGTTCTAAATTTCAGGCCCATTTCAAATAATCTTGCTGCATTGTCAAATTGCATTAAAATAAAGCAATACTGATAAGAGATTAGTTGAAATCCAGAAAAAAATGAACACTTAATCCTGCACTTGAGCAATATGATATCTAATTTTCTGGCATTATTTAACAAAGTTTCTTTAAATTTGTTTACTGGTTACAGTAAGAATTTTGAAAAATTTACCACATTAAATGATTAGACATAGGAAGGGAAGATAATATGCTTTAAAGAGCTACAGAAAATGGAAACAACTTTCTTTTTTTCACATGATTGCCCAAAGATCTCTCAGACTCCAGATTTTAGCTCTACCGCCCCTCTACCCAGATTCATTTTCCCTCATGCTGCACTGAAACATGTATCTAAAGCAGAACCAACAGATTCACTGTTTCACACAGAAAATACAGAAATCCTTTCTCCTGCCTAAAGGCTCCCGTCTCCAATTTCACCTCATCTCCCAATGCAGAACCTCCACTTGTCACCAGCCCCCATATGGTCCCAGGGCATATTTCACCCATCTCTCCCTTTACGTTTTTCACACAAATGCCACTGGTTCATAGGCTTCTACTCAATGACCCAAAGCTTCTGTACCCTTTCTTTAAGGTCTCTCCCTGGCATCGTAACTTCTGCACCACGGCAGACAGTTGCTGAGCATACTCCTTCTGCGGTCCCAGTTTGCTTCCCTGTAATACCATAGAGAGGCAATTCCTGATACTGCATCATTACAAGAGCTGTCTGTTGGGTGTACTACCATGTTGACCTGTTTCTCCTAACCGCAGGTCTCTATCCTTAAATCCTCAGGGTCTTAACAGAGTCTACTTAAGAAGAGAAGCAAGACCCAGGACAAACTTCAATCATCTTGCACAGCTGGATGGGAGTGGAGAGTCGTTTGAGGTCCTAGTAAATGAGTCAAGGGGCAGGGTAGGGCTTCTGAAGAAGGAGTGGACTTTTAGAATGTTCACTTATCTATTCTGCTGCCATTAAACTCAGCTGAAGGAAAATCCCTCAGCTCCTTGCTTCTCTACCACCTATTATAATGTCTTCACCTTTCCCATGAATCCCAGACAGTTTTCGACTTCTTTCTAAAAATTCCCGCTGGCTTAACGGGAGTCCTCTTTACCTCCCACTGGCCACTCAGCCTCACCTTGTTCTCTCTGCTCCTCCCTAGCTGGCTTGGTTGAGAAAGTGCATTTGGAGTGGGGCCCCAGATGTGCCCGAGTTCTTTCTCCTCATGCCAGACTGTGTCCTCCCACCTGCCCCATTAGTCACCCCTGGCACACCTGCATCTGCCTTGTTTGTTGAGGCTTACTAAGGACACCAGGCTGCGTGCATGACTCTTCTTTGCTATTTCATGGTCCCTCAGCAGTTTCACTGTGAGTCACTGACCGTTTTCTTCTCATTGGCTGCTGTGCACTGGGGGCCTAAGGTTCTCACCCCATATCTCTGACCTGCCTTCTTCTGGAGGCTTCTTCTACTCACTCCATTCTTCTCTGTGCTCTTTACTATTCCACAACTCACCTTTTCAGTCACCCTGATTTTTCTCTCGAGTGACTGCTTTCACAACATTGGTCTCTCCCCATTAACTGTAAGTATCTCTTATTGTGTGGTGATTCCTCGTATCTTATCAACAACCCTGTTTTATCACTACACTATTTCAAAGCAGGACACTTCAAAAGATACAGGCTCATATCCCTGCTTCAGCACTTATTTACCAAATAAATTAACCTCTTAGAGCCTCCATTCCCTCATCTGTAAAATGGGAATGATACCACTGGGTTCTAGGGTTACTATAGGGAATTCACCTGACCCTGAGTCAACAGGATTCAGGAGCAGGGCTGGCTCTAGACCTCTTAACCATTTCTTTCTTTTCATTTCCATTGCCACACCCACTCCTGCTCTAGTCACTTATCACTTACATACATCAAGGTCCTCCCCACCCCACCTCATCCCTATCCCCTTTATCTCTTAATCCTTTATATCTGTGGCTGCTTGACTAATTTTTCTAAAATAAATGCATACCATATTGCCACACTGATGAAAGATCAATGATTTCTCACTGTCCTGCATAAAGTTCAATGCCTTTTGCCTAATTTTTAGGTCCATCATTTGATCTATTTATTCAACTACCTCTTTCACTAAGGCCATTTCACATCTCCCCTCCAGCCAGGATGGAGTCCTTACCATCCTATCAGTATACTGGTTAAGACTGTTAAGAGGAGATTGTGGCCTTGAGATGAATGGAATACAGCCCACATTTAATGCATGTACAACATCAGGCAAGTTACTTACCCACTCTGTGTCTCAGTTTCCTCATCTACAAAATGGGAAGAGTAACAATTCTCACTTTGATGAATTATTTTGAGAATTGTGTCAGGGTGTTTTAAGGATAAGTAAGTTAAGGTATACAAAGCAATTATAACAATGCTTGGCCAGTGGTAATTGCTAGGTAAATGCTAGTTACTGTCATTGCCACCATCACCAACAAGCTCGCTTCCACCTTGCCATTCCCACTGCTGAGAAAGCCTCCTCCCTGCCCAAATACCACCTTGAAGTTTTGGCTCAAGATATAATGCCTTTACCTACTTAGTTCATACTATCTTCTCAACTCTTAGAAATTTAGTACTTTTCACATGAACACTTACTCATCTTTTTTGCATTGGAAGATAACTGAGTTTCTTCCCTAAGTATATGGCATGTCTAATCAATGAAGCTATAAATGCACCAAGAGGCAGGGGACATTTCTACTCCCTACAGTGCCTACCATGGTGCTGAGGGTGTGGTAGCAGGGAGGAGTTAAAAAAAAAAAAAATCACAGCATCACAGCTGATTCAAATCTTGCTTCCATTTTTAAACTGCCAATTCAAGTTTTGTTTAAACAAAGAATGAAATATAGTTTTAGTACTTTGAGCTTTGTTTTAAGCTAGAATCAAGAACTTCATTGATAAGACAGGAGACTTAAGTTTCAGTCTAGATGGCCCAAGATTCCGTTAGACAGGCTGAGCACTTTGTCTCTCACCTGGGATACCACAGATCCCGCAGAGTTAATGTGAGAGGCAAAGATTTTAGACACCAAATCTTAGGACAATTTAGGGAAACACACACACACAAAAATTAAACACTCTCTAAATTAATAAAGTCTGACAAATCAATAATAATTTTTAACTTTTAAAATTAGCTCCAGGTAATGTATAAGAGAAAAAAACAATAATTTGTTTCTGAACTGTGAACAGTTTTTTAAGTAAATTAATAACATCACAAATAATGAAAGAAATAATGAATGTAAAAAATATACTCTCTCCCCACAAGATGTATGAAATAGAGAAGAATGTGAATTCCATGAGGGTGAGGCCAGACTTGTCTCCGCCAGTATACGTCCCTATCCCCACTGTCTGCCACACAGTAGTTGCTTACCATGTATTTGCTAAATAAATGTATGAGCTTTTGCCTGAATAAACACAAGAGTAATATCTGATGACCCAAATTCAACATTATATGATTTAATTACTTGATTAACAAAAATTTTATCCATAGCACAGGTCAGAAAACTGGTTAGGATAACTTATTTTAACCAACTCATCATGTGCATCATTATTGTCCTCAAATAGGGAGTTGTCCAACTTATAAGAATACACACACACACACACACACACACACACACACACATACACACACAAGAATCCTTGAGCCACTTCCTATGAGACACTTGCCAAAAACAACAGGCTGCTAATGAGGCACTTTTCCAGGGGAGCACTGACATTCTTTATAAACACCAGTTACGGACCACTGTACACAGGTTGACATGTTACTTTCTGTAATGACAGATGCTTCACTTCAGGAAATTAATATTCAGATGCTTAATTGCCTACTGTGTGCCATGAAGTCACACCATGACACACATTCTTGCAATGCCTTTAATTATGAAGCTTAATAATGGTGCTCTTGAAGAGACCAGCTTTATAGCCATCTAACAAAGTACACAACAGAAAATGTGATTCTGATGAGAGATAGTAACAAATTATCTATGAAGGAGTTGAGCCATTTCTTTCAAGGAGAACAAGTCATGTGCTAGCAGATCTAGTTAGGGTGCCAACTTATACCTTAGAACCTAGGAGATGACAAGTTTGATTGTGATATCATTTAAATTTTAATCGTGATATAATTAAAAGTACAATGTGATTTTGTAGGTGATGAGAAAAGAAAAATTGAAATGTAGGTTTAGCAGATGGTTAGCAAGGGCTTCATAGAGGAGGTAGGGACTATTTATTAAGTATGTATAATGGTGTGATCAATAGGAAGGTGAGGACTTACAGAATTTTGCATATAATCATGAACTGAGACAGGTGCTTTATATATCTGATTTCAACATATATTTATAACATCCTGGGATGTAAACAGTATTATCTGAAGCTCAGAGAATTTATTCAAGTTCTGTAAGATCACACAGTTCAGAAGTAGTGGAGCTTAGATTTGAATACAGATGTGAACTTTTTCTATAATAAGTCAACTTCCTTTGTTTTGAAATTAAAACACAGTATTTGGATTTTACAGATAATGCAAATGGATACTAAATAGGGCAGGCATTCCAAAACAACTACGGCAAGATTTGCAGGTGGGGACATCCAGAAATACTTGGTCTAGAGTACAACAGATAGAATGCTACAGAATGATGCCATCTGAACACCACCTGGGGAAACCTGCAGGTGATCATAACTCTGCTGAGTGAGTATGCTGTGCACTCATGACATGCATTAAAAGGGACACGCAGATTTAAGATAAAAATAGAGTGTGTAAACTCAACTTGATCTGGGAAGTAAAGTGCACATGAAACTTTGGCCTCTGATGCAACATGTGGGCAGAGATCAAAATAAACATCCGAACATTGCCTAGCAACTGGGACAATAACCACAGCTGATCTATAATCTAAATTCAAGCCAGGAAAGCTGTAGAATGTTTAGTCACACACTGTGTCTGATTACGAGCTCTGACACTGGACCACCCCTCTACAGAAAAATCCACCTATATCATGAAGTCAAACTTCTGGTTTGAGAAAGCAACTGCTTCACTTTCCATTGCTTTGTAAACTCTAGTTTTCCAAAGCTTTTTTTTTTTTTTTTTTTTTTTTGGGCGGGGGTTGTCACAGTAACACTTTGTAAACAAGGAGAAGAACACAGCACACAGCCTAGATCAGTCACTGAAGAATGGAAAAGTAGCTACTTTTCTCTGAAGTTCTGTTCATATATAATTCCATCTGTGTTTGACCTTGGGCTGCCCAATATAAAAAGTCAGACCTGGAAGAGACAGCCTATCTTCTATGATTCTTCCCCTAGAGAGTGCATTTGGCAAGGATTTACTACAGACTGTGAGTCAAGCAAATGGCAGAACAGTCCTGTGATAACCACTGCTTCAAGAAGGTGCACATTAAATTTGCTTATCTTTCTCATAAAGGAAAATGTAACATTCTACAGTATGGAATTTTCTTTGGATTCACATGCATGGCTGGTTTAGGTCCGTGTTCCATTACAATAAGAAAGCGGAACCCTAATAGTAAGAGCACAGATTTGTAAAATCCTAAAAGATTGTGAGCACATTTAAAATGCACAAGGTTATAAATGGTATGATTATTATGTAAGAATGAAAAATCCTGAGTTCTGCTGAACATCCATTTTGGAAGCCTTTCAACTTGGCCTCCACAGTGTGTCTTCATTTCTTAGGTGGAGACCTAATGAAGGGTGAGAAGAACATGAGCACTTTTATGGGTCCTCCTGAAGTAGAACCAATGGCCAGCCTCAATCTCTGTGGGTGCTCCACCACTGAACTATACCCCCAGACATTTTTATTTTGAAACAGGGTCTCATTATATTGCCCAGGCTGGTCTTAAACTTGCCATCCTCCTGCTTCAGCCTTCCAAGTAGCTGGGATTACAGGCATGCATCACCACACCTGGCAGAAGCATGTTCCTAATGAGAAATACTATGTGTTGGAAATTATAACTACATTTTCTCATACAGGCTGATTTTCAAATAATCAAATTTAAATGGGGGATGAAATAAAATGCCATTTGGGAAACTTACAGATGTATGTTGACATAAAGTTAACTCTTTAGCAATATGAAAGAAGCAGTGTTGCAATAGTTAGAAGAATGGCCCTAAATCCACGGCACTTGTGTTTGAATACGAGCTCTGCTGTAAGCTGTGTGACCTTGAGCAAAGTCCCTAACTGCTCTGTGCTTATTTCATATAATGGTGCTTCTGCTCACATCCCACTTTTCAGTAGAAAAGAAGAACAAATTTTAAAGTGTGATTTTTTTTAAATTAATGCAAAAAAAAAAAGAACATTGCTGCTTACCTTTCATCTAAGCAAAAGTTTTTCAAACTACACAAGTGAGTTTTCAGTTATATACTATTTAATTCTGCCATTTAAAATTTTTACCATAAAGATAGCTGATTTAGTCCTTCTCTACTGCCTATGTAGATTTTCTGAAGAAACTATCAACTAAACTATTACCTGCTAATTTCAGTGTACAATACTCTCAGAGAAACTATCAGAGAAAATTTCAACAATATTAACGTATTGAGAGTCATAAAGAGCATAATAATGAATTCTAGTGCTTATTTGAATTTAGATAGAAATTCCCTTTTGTTATTTATAGTACCTAGATATAAACTACTAACTAGAGGAATTTATAAGGTTGATCTATGGAATACAGCACCAGAATCTAATAGAATATTGTCAACTAGGGTGTGACCTAGGGTTAAGTTATTTAAACTCTCTGAGTCTCTGTCTCTTAACTTATAAAAGCATCAGAATACCTCTTTTCCTTGTTGAAAATTGCACGACTTTTAAGAGGAATAAATGAAATTTTATATAAGTTGTATAGCACAGTAATTGTCCAAGTCCTCCAGTTAGCAGGGTTGAAGATGAATGGCTCATGGGGATATTAAATGTTTTACTCAGCTTTATTGCTGCTGTGACCAAAAGACCTGAAAAGAGCAATTTTGGAGGAGGAAAAGTTCATTTGGCACTCACAGTTTCAGAGGTCTCAGTCCATAGAGAGCTGACTGTGTTGCTGTGTGCCCTAGGTGAGGCAGAACATCATGGCAGAAGGGTGTGGTGGAGGAAAGCAGTTAAGGGCTTGACAAACAGGAAGCAGAGAGAGCTACTCAGGACAAAATATATACCCCAAAGCATGCCCCCAGTGACCCACCTCCTTTACACACACCCTACCTGCCTATAGTTACCACCCAGTTAATCCCTATCAGCTGATTAACAATCTGATTAGGTTAAGGCTGTCCTAACCCAATCATTTCTGAACTTTTTTGCCTCACACATGTGTTTTTGGAGGACACCAATTATCTAAACCATAACATTGAAAAAGTTGGGAATTAGGAACTGAATAACCCAATGAGAAAGGAATCCTGGCTGCAGGCCTTATGCTGAGTTGTCCACAAAAAACCAGAAGCTACAAAGGACTGGTCTTCAGCAAACATAAACCTGAAACCTGCCCACCTGCCCAGAGTAATAGTAATGGAACTATCTTTCTGACCGAAAAATGAGTTTAAAACACACTTTGAAAAGAGGAATTCCAAACCTGTGACACTGGGCATTCAGAATCCAAATTCACTTTATCTATGTGGATGGAAGCTCCAAGCCAGTTTATATAATCTGATGAACTCTGAACAATTCTAAGTAGAGATTTATTTAAAATTACCTGGTAGAGCCAGTGACTTGGGAAGCTGAGGGAGGAACGAGTGCAAGCAAGTTCAAGGTAGTCTCAGCAATTTGGGGAGATCCTAAGCAACTTAGTGAGACCCTGTCTTAAAATAAAAAATAAAAAGGACTAGGGATGTGCTCTGTGGTTTAGCACGCCTGGATTGTTGGATCCCCCACACCAAAATAAAAACGAACAAACAAAAAATGTCAGATAAGAGACAGTTCTTATAACATAGAAGTAAAGGGACTCTCAAGAAAAACAATATTCACTGAAGATGAGCTTCAAGTCACCTCATCAGCAAGCAAACCACCATAAGGAAGAGTCAGCCGTTATAAGCCTGGAAGAAATTGCTCTTCAGGGTTTAAAGATAGTAGGAAAATCTGAAGGAGACCTTAAATAGGTTTTGAAATTTAGAGACAAAAGAAGGACTAAAACCCTCACATCACAAATAGATGAAAGAATAAACTGTAAGTATCTGAGTAGAGATTTAAGATACAGAAAGATAGATCTGAAGACATTACTTATAGTAGAGCACAGGAAAATAAAGAGCTAAAAATCACAAAAAAGAAATTAAGAATGCAAAGATAAAAACTCTGGCCACTGGGTCTTTGCTGCAGACCCAGCCCTCTGAATCTGATACATCTTTATAAATAGAATGTTATAAAAAGATGCACTTCTAGGCATGTGAGGCACTGTTTTAAACATTGTTAGCATAGGAATGTGATAAGGGGCTCTGATGATCACTGCCCACAGTAATCAAGTTGTATAAAAGGATTTTATTTGCTCTGTTGGATAGAAACACAATTTCCTATGTTCATGATAAAGAAAACATAGAAAAAGCATATACAACTAAAAAATGTACCAATAATTCCATTCTGCTACTTTCTCTGGTCACCCTCTTAGCACAGTCATTAAAGAAACAGTAGGACCAAGAAGCTGAGCTTCTGGTTTCTGTGCAGGACCAGCAATCTCTCACACTTCCCTAACAACCCTATTCTGGGCAACTCTGGAGGTCTCAGGGTCTCCTCTAGGCCTTGAGACACTTGTATGAATGAACTCAGTCCATTACAGAGTTTAGGAGTATGCTTACATGCTACAGGAATCTTAATCTCTTCGACTTTGAAGTGGGAATAGTCCAGACTCTTGCTCAGGCTCCAAACATAAGCAATGAACATTAATCAATTCAGTTCCCAGGAGACCTTCAATATAATTCAGAAGTCTGAGACTCTATGGGTGATTAGAATTTTTACCAAGATTTCATTGCACAGCTAAGGCCAGAAGGCAACTTTACAGACTGACTCTTTATAGTTCAATTCATGTTTTTAGAGCAGTGATCATCAAACAGGTATATATATTTATCTACAGAGTTATCAACAACATGGGGAGAACACAAAGACCATTGGGGTGGGTGGGTATTCCAGAATCACCCTACTGGCCTGCACTTTCTGGACCAAGAATTTTCTCTTTTCTAAGTGGTCCCAGCTGCTGAAGTACAGCTCTCTATAGTTAAGGAGGTTTGCTTAGATAACTACATCTGTCATTCTTCAATAATCCATCAGCAAGTCTCATTGGTGAGATTCACATCAATGTTGTTATTGTTGTTTTTAAAGATAGTTGCAAAGGAATGTGTTGGAAAATAAAAAACAGTCAACAACAGACCAACTGACTTTGTAACCAATATGCATCAACCATTCCTGAGAGAGGAACCAGGGAAATGATAAAAGGTGAGTAAAATGGAGTATGAGAGTCTCCTCATCTAGCTAATGATATGGATCCTCCAGGTGGCAGCTGCTAAATATGAAATCAGAAACTAGATTGACACTAATGTGTCATAAGAGATAAGAGGTATGGAATTCCAGGCAGGTTATTCTGTCTGTTAGTGAGCTTGTCTATTCTCTTTTGAACCCTGGTTTGGGTGGTGAAGAAAGAAAGAGGAGGAGGAATAGCAAGAACTTGTAACCCTAAAAGCTTGTTTGCAGGGCTGCTAAGAGGTCTCTAATTAAACTATATAGAGCCCCAGGACAAAATGGAAAAATTTGGGATATCTAACACCAGATGGAAATCCAGTCCATCTACAAGGGAAGATTGTGAAGAACATCTCATCAGAAGGTTCTAGAATTAGAAAAAAAAAAAAAAAAAAAAAAAAGCGCATGTAGAATTATGTAGGGGAAACTAGAGTGTTTTAATTTGTAAGAAAGAGCAAAGTATGGGAGGATGGATAGGCAAGGCGATGCTCGGGAAGTTGAATGCGTATCAACTTAGTGTTGCCTTACACAAACGGTGCCCAGCTTGAATAATGCCTCAGTCCTTAACATCTGTTGCTGTTGTCATTTTTTACTTTAGATTGGGCTCCTGGGTGCAGATCTCATTTAACAACTCATATTCCTAGAGTTCATTCCCAGAAAAGAGAGTCCCCTCCACCCAATAAAGTTTTACCTTTTGTCCCCTCCCTCAACCTTTCCTTCTGCTTATAAGACCTTCAAGAAAAGGTTCTTAGTACTTCCCACATTGTCTCTTTATAGATACCATATGACAATACCTCTGTATGCCTAGCTTCATGTCTAGTCCATTGTAGAAGTTCAAAAAAAAAAAAAAAAGGAAACAAAGCGGTTCCTCACTCATAGTTTAAAAAGTTATTAACTCGTCAATCTTTAGCCAAAAGACAAACAGATATTAAGTTTCAAAAACTCTACTTGGAAATCCTAGAGAATAAAAATGAATATTATTTTACCATTTGTATTTATCCAGGATAAATCTCTATTTCAATGCAACAGTATCTTAGGGCTCTGTTCATATTAAGATAAAACTAATCTAATTTTGAAATCCAAAAGATATTTATTGAGCAATTGGTATGTGGAAAGCATCATGGGAGGTGCTATGGGGGTACAAAGATGGGGACTCTGTCTTCAGGACATTTGTGGTATAGCAGATGTAATTGTAGTAAAATGAGACTTCAGTATGTGGTATTTCACTCTCTTTAATCTCATTTAATGAACAGTATTTTATGGAGAGCTGTTAAATATATACTGAGAAACAGTGCAGTGTAGTGAATCTCATTTTCTTAATCTGTAAAATGAGCAAATAAGAGTATGTATTTTATAACCGACATTATCATCACAGTGTGTCAAGTGTTCAAGATATGCCAGAACACAGTATATTTCAGTTATTGAGGCTATTACTATTAATATTCTGTTATAATACAGATGATCCTGATTTAATTTCACTGGAACCCATTATGGTCACTTGGTCATAATTTATTATTGCTCAATGTAAACAATAGAGTACTCTAGGGCATGTGCCAAACAATGTCACTTTTCTACTGGTATGATTACACATAGTTTTCACCCAAATTTCCAAAGTTCAAATGAGCAATTTTGCTCAGAAGACATCAAGTCTTAGGAGATATCTTGAAATACCTTAAAAAATTGGAAATAAAAGGACAATTCAGAATTGTCACCCCAAACGACAAGGATATACTTGCTGAAGAACCCAGGGTAGTTGACATTTTAACATAGAGCTATTTACAGAGAAAAAATAAAATGCAAAATGTTTGAGAAGGCCTATCTTACTTTTCCAGTATTCAGATTATTAATTCAAAGTATCAGAAAAACTACAGGATAAAACATAGTCCTCTTCCAGGGTCAATACATTGATGGTAAAATATATATTTGTTTTATATGATTGCCCAGCTGAGGAAATTGTAAGCTATAATGAGAGAGAGAGAAGATACAAAGATATATATATGTACACAAGAGAACACGGGCTATGAATTTTTTGTTTAAATAACACTGACTAATTAAATAGTTCATATTGAGGAAAAGTAAATAGTTCCATCTAAGAATTTGTGATGACTTAAATATATAACTGTTAATATAGACCAACAGTAGAAACATAAGCACTTGGCCTGTTCAAATAAATTACTCATATTTTCCTGATAGCTTTCTTTTCTTTTTGTTTTCATTCTTCCAAATGATTAGTTTATGTGATACATGTTAACCTTTTTAAAAAAATTGTTCTTTTTAGTTATATATGAGAGTAGAATGTATTTTGACATATCATACATCCATGGAGTATAACTTCCCATTCTTGTGCAAGATGTATGATATCCATTAAACTTTAATTGTGAGACAGGCATTAAGTTCAGCCAATTCTACCAGAGAACAACCAAGGAACTAAAACTTATTATAATCCACTCCTCTCATGCACTGGGCAGCCTCTCTCAAAGCATGTGAATGGCACCACACACATTTATTCTTGAACGAACATGCCACTTCATAAACACTGCCTGACAGTTTGCAGAGAACAGCAAGAGTCCTTGCTGCAGACACCAGGGTTCTCCCTTCAGCTTCATTGCTATTGGATGTCAACTTCATCCATCTATAGAGGTGGCTTTTCGCAGTTCAGCATGATTTTGCTCAATTTCACTACTTCGTTTTAATCCTCTATGCCTCCTAGAACCCAAGTAGCACACCGTACCACATACCCATCAACTCGATATTACTTACAGATACTGCAAAATGAGTCTGCAATTGGACTCATGCCTACAAGCAAAACATCAGAAGAGGATCTCCAGTTATTCACTAGAAAATAAACTTTCCCCTTTCAAATAGTACATGCCACTCCTTGTTGAGCTTCTCTGCAATGCAGAGATTTCTGCTCTAGAAAACATCTCAAACAGCAGGAACTTTCCCCACTGCTGCCTAAGAATTCCTGTCACTCTGATTCTTGAAGACTAGTCAGAGGCTCTAAGGTACTACCCCTTAGGGAAGCTGCATAAAGCCTCTTTGCCTCATTTTCTCAAGCTGTAAAATGGGAATATGGAGTTTGCCTCTTGCCGGTTATTAACTGGAGAATGCTGGGGTCCTAACACTATGGAACAGATTAGATCATTAAACTTCAGTGAAAACACTTTGTATTCTTGAAAGATACAAAGTATCTACAAGTGAAGTTAACCTACAACAGTCTCAGGTAGTGCTCAAGGAAATAGAACGGAAACGTGTTAAAACACTTGCCACACCACACCCAGCATGGGTCAGGTATTCAGAAAGGTCACACAGAGTGAGCTCATTCCTTAAAACAGAGGTCATCGCGGGGGTGGGGCTGGGACGGGGAGGGCTGCTGGGTGAAGAGGGGGTCTAAACCCTAGAGACCAAAGTACCAAACCAGATTAACACAGCTCCTGCTTTTCTTCTTTCATCATTTGGCCCAAGTCACACAAATCCCTGGTATTTTAGCCCTTCAAGTCCGGTCACCAGATACATTCCCAGCTGAAGGGTCAGTAACGACGTTCTGGACAGGGAGGAAGGGTGGTCAAGAAACACTATCGAACTTAGAACCTATCTGGATCTCGGGAGTCAAGATAACAGTAAGGGCGCGCGTCCCAGCCCCGGAGCCAGGGGCAGGGTCCAGGCCCGACGCCCGGCCGGGCGCAAAGGCGGGTGGGCCGCTCGGTGAAGCGGGTGAGCGGCGGAGCACAGCGGCCGAAATCAGTACTCACTCTGCGTGCGACTCGCGGGCCCCGGAGACCTCAGCTTGGTTTTCGGGATGTTTTCATTCCTGTCGGGCTCTGCCCCCGCGGTTTCAGGTCGGAGCCACAGCCCAGCCAGCAGTGTGACGCGGCGGGGCGGGTCCCGGGACGGCTACGCAGGATTGTTCCCTGCCCTCCCGAGCGGCCACGCCCCGGCGGCTCCGGACGCGCCTCGGGACGGAGTTCCCGGCTCCGCTCGCCCCACCCTCCCGTCGGAGCCGGGCACCCGGGCTGGGTCACTAAGCCGTAGTCTGTGATGCAGGCCACGTGCCTGTGTACTGTACAGCGCGGGCTGATGACAGGCCTGCCTTTCCCAGGGTGGCACCCTTTGTAACAAAATAAGGGGGCGAGGCTGGGTAAGTGACTCTTCCTGAATATACTCCCTCCATAGCTCCTTTGAAACTATATGGTAAATAATGACTAAAACCAAGAATTCCCAAACCGATTTAAAATTGTGTAATGGATTATGTTAAAAGAATCAGAGTTCTACTGAATTATTGTACGTGTTACGTTTTTCTGATTAAAAAAATCAAAATAAGAATAGCTTTGAAGCCGCTGAATAAAAAATGAACTTGTAAGTCTATCCTGTTGCACATAAGTGAATGTATAAATAAGTAAATAGGGGGAAAGGTAACATTCTTTCTTACAGAAGAAAGACAACTAATAAATATAGAATGAATGGTGGAGTTAAAGAAGAGTCATTAAATTTTAAAATTGGAATGCCAACTTTTCCCAGAACCCATACACAACCATAATAAAGACTCTAGACCCTGAACTTGGAGAGAGAGCCGGGATGTGGTGGTGGCCAGTGTTTCAGGAACAAAGAGCTCAGGCCTAGCTAGTGACAGCTGAGCAATGACTCAGTGCTGCCTTTAGCCAAAACAGAGGTGGCAGCCAGCAAGCATTAAAAAAGTAGAACACTCCTCCACACAGCCTGCCAGCCACTCCACCAAGCAGTCAGTGGGTCCCTCTGGCTTCTCCTTCAATGCATTCCTCACAGCTCCCTTATTTATTTTCATCGTTCATTTACCCCTCTGTCAAATAAAGCTGATGAATAAGAGACCTTCCGACTCTAAAATTTTGTAATTGCCTGAGAAGACCCTGGTACAATTCTTCTTGATGAAAATAGAGCTTGAAACTTTCTTTTTCATTAATCATTAGCATTATCTTTTCTTTTCACAAAACCTCAGCTCATCTAGTTTACTCTGATATTTATTTCTCCTGTGACAAAAGAGTACATGGTGACTTGTGCCCAAAAGGGACAAACCCTGGACCCCACTGCCCTCAGGGTTAAGCTGCTGTATCTTCCTCAATGAAGGTATTTCTGTATTCCTAAAGAGTTCACAAGTAATCACACAATTGTGGCCTGGCTTACCTACCTAATGTTCTAGGCCAGGTGGAAAGGGTTCCCTTCCTTGGAGATGAAGGGGGATGGTGACTGTTCTCTGAGAAACTGGCTTTCATGGTCCCTAAGGGTCATCCTTTCTCCTAATGTGGTTTTTAGATCATGTGCAGCTGAAGCAGTTGGGGGTGTCTATTAAATATATAAAACCCTGGGTCCCTTGCTCTACTCTGATGGATAGGAAATTCTTAGCTAACCCTAACCCCATTTTAACCAGATCCTCCAATTGATACTTAGGTGATCTCAGGTGCAGGTAGTCTAAACTCCCACATTCAGCCCAACTCAGCCTCCTTGCTGCTTGTGGTGTGGCTGCCAAGTCAGCAGCATTACCTGGTATCCTGTTAGAAAAGCAGGATCTCAGCATCACTCCAGACTTCCTGAACCAGAATCTTCATTTTAATAAAAACCCCACTTATTCAATATATACATTAATAGAATTACTGATCAAATCTTATTTCCCAAACTTCACTTATTTGTACATTACCTATGCAATATTTTTAATGTTTCATAATTATGTTTAGATAATTTAAAAAAAATATTTACTCTTTTTAACCTTTAATTTAGTCTTATTTTAAGCAAAAATGTCCATGGGAGTTTCATGTGCTACTTTGCTTTTTTATAGCTCACTAAAGTATATGAAAAATTATTGAAATAAAATGTTTTCCTAACACACGCAGTCATCTTATACATGGTGTGAGGGCACTATGGGAGTGATTATGACACTGAGTGGCAGTCTTTCCAGCCCCTGACTCGTACTATGGATGAGAAAAGTGCCAGACTTGTGTTGCCAAAGTTAACAGAGCTATTTATAGCAGAAAAGGATCCCAATCACAGAAGTATTTCCCTAAGCTCTGCTTATTCTTATTTCCACTCTAGGCTGGGTGAAAATTTGTTTGTACCTTTTGTTTAAATGCCTGACATTGATGAACATGCTGTCATTAATGATTTTCTTCTCCTTCAAGTAGGTAGTTATCCTATTTTCCTTTCTATTGTGGATGTCTATGATAACTAACCACACATTTGAAAACCTTCACTACATATTGATAATTTTCCATCTAATCAGTATGTTTTCCTGAGTAGAATCCAGAAAATTCGTAACCCCAGATTTCCTTGTAGCAGGATTAAGACGTGTGGCTTAATGTTGGCTAATCAGATATATGAGCTGTAAGAGAATGAGGGGAACTAGGTGTGGAGGATTTCCACGACAAAACGTTATTAACAAGGCTTTTTGTCATCAGGACTGGTACTGGCAGAGTTTCTAGCATCTGGTCCTGAATGTGCTAGGTGTCAAGCTATGGAAGCATCAGAGTTTATCAGGAGAAATCCAAAGGTTGTTGCTGTGCCTTGTTCCTGGCTGTAAGGAACAGTGATTCCTTCTGTTGGATGCACCTAGATTTCCCTGGCAACTACGCACTATTCCTTGAGAAATCCCTTTTGGCTTAAACTCATTGGAGTGGATTCTAACTGGAACGACTTTAACCAATTCATATAAACAGTAGTCTTCTATGGACACATTTCTAATGCAATTTGAACCTTGGTTTCAGAAGAATCTATTTTGATTGTCAAGTAGATGTTGTCTGAGAACTCTTCCAGCAATAAAATTGTATGACTAATTATTGATCACAACTGTTTTCATGTTGACTTTAATAAGAGCTTACATAATTCCTGGAACTCATTAGCATTCTTTACTAATTTACCAAAATATGAAATTTAAGCATTCAACATTTTACAATAATTAGTCTGAATTGTAATTATCTATAGCACTCATGAGCTTTGGATTTTCCAAGTCTAGAATTGCATAGCAGAAGAAATATTGTTATGGACATAATTACTTATTTTGTAAGAATTCTCATGTAACAATTTTGTAATATGCAGGAATCATTCTATAACACATAGCGTGCACATAAGCTTCAAAATAAGTATCTTTAAAGACAGGTGTTAAGTGTTTCTCAATAATTATAAAATTAGCACTTATTTTATTTTTTAGGCTAAATGTGTCCAGAATTAAGAAAACCAGTACTAATGCTAATTGTCAATTGTATCTACCATTTGTGCATGCCTTTTCTGATTGTTTTAGGAGAATGTTACTTTGCCTGGGTATGTGTTATGGCAATTGTGTAATAAAAGGCTTCAGGTTCTCACATATGTCAATATCCTCAGTTTTCTTAGTGAGGCCTAGGAATGATGATTTTTAAAGAGATGTTGATATTGAGTTATAGTGTTTACAATCCAGCATCAAAAGAAGAAATAGGCAAGCATCTATAATTTTCTTCTACAACTCTGTGAATGTTAAACGTGACAAAAGCGGGCAGGAAGAGTTACAAACCCTAAGAAACCTACCATTCAGGAAACTGGTGGAGGAAAGGGAGTCAAAAAAAAAAAAAAAAAAAAAAAAAACAGAAAGAGCAACACTGAGTGACAAGAACAGGGGTGGGAAAGAGGTCAAGGAAAGAACTTCAAGTTTGCTTTTAAATACTAAAACAATAAACATGTGGCCAACTGTGCTACCTTTCCCATGTCTTCTTAAGACAGAACAGGGTCTGAAGGGTGAGCACCACATTTTTATAATCATCTATACTCCCAAAAGATTGTAAGATAACTTCCAGGTGTAGAAAAAAAGTGATGGAAAAGGATATGATTCTTTTGCCTTTCAACCCCTAAGACTGTTCAAGAAAAACTAGGTGTGGTTTCCCACAACATCCTGACCCTCTGGAAGTTTAAATAATAGTAATCCTGGAAACCATTTGCAAATAATTTCACTAAATATCATTGTATGTAGGTTTTGCTAATGAGTCTTTTCATTTTTAGAGGTATAATTGAGGGATAAGATAAATATTAGTCTTAACACCATAAGAGATAAAGACATGTTTGGAAAACCTTTTCTAGTTGGAGACCTCCAAATAACAGAATATGAGGACAAGAAGAATCACAGTAGAGACATATTTTCCCAGCACCTATCAAATGTCAGGCCCAGGGCACAGTGTGTTATATATTTTATTTCATTTCAGTTTCACAACAACTGTGTTAGAGAAGTCTTAATATCATCCTGATGAGGAAACTGGGGTTCAGTGGCACTAAATAAATAAATGGTAAAGAAAAAACTCAAATTCAGGTTTGCTTAGATGAATGGACAATCTCTCACCCAGTCAGCAACAATGCTCTAGGGTACCCAATAGCAGTAACAGAATGGCCAAAAGATAGCAAACCTTAGTAGTCCCAAACAACAATTTACCCCCTGTATTTAAAATTCATCATCTTTCAATAATTTTCATCCTTTTCCTTGCTGGTAGGGAGAATTGAAAAGGTACTATGAAACACACTCAATACCTAAAATTAGGGTGGTATTACTGTGCCCAACTCAGCTTTAGAGGACTCAGCCTCTTCTAACTTCTTAGCAGGTTCTTGGTTTTGGCACCTTTAAAATCCTGGAGCTCTGGGAAATACTAGCATATTAACTCTTTATCAAATAAGTGACATAAATTAAAAAGCTCACAGATTTCCATAGGATAGCCACCAATTTTACAGGGAAAAAAGTGCTTATGTAAAATAGTTGTATAGATAATCCTGAAATATACTAAGGTCTTAGATAGACTGTGACACTGGAAGACCACAAAGTGGAAACAGGCCAAACACAATCATTTTATTAAAAATGACTACATAAAATTATAGTTTCTTGCCTTGAAAAGTGATGTATCCATGATTTTAAAAAATAAGTTGCAAAACTTTGAAGTTTTATATTAACAAAATATGCTTAGCCAGAGCTTATGGGATCTAGCTGTGCCAAGGACCTTCTGTGAGCAGGAAACCCAGGCTTGAAATCTACTTTTATTTTGGTTTTGTGACCGTGTTGAGTTTACTTAGCCTCTTTCAGCCATGGTTTCCTTAGATGTAAAGGAATAATAATACGAAGGCTGTGAAGGGATCAAGAGCTTTAGTAGGAATCCTGGTGTGGTTCTCACTCACGATGGGGATTTTAGTTTCTGAAGACGTAAAAAGAGAATTATTTCTATTTGCACTATATGTAAAAGTTGGATTTAATCAATAGGTATTTATGATAATATCTACTGGATACTTATTATTATATGCCAGGAATAATTATAACAAATGGTTTTACTAAATTTCAGATCATTCTAATCATTGTGAAGAAATTACATAGATGGACACAGTGGTACACGCCTGCAGTCCCAACTACTCGGGAGTCTAAGACAAAATTGCTTGAACCCACAAGTTCACGATCATCCTGGGCAAAACAGCAAGAGCCCTGTCCCCTCCCACCCCCTCAAAAGAGAGAAATTACATTCTTGTTTCCAACAGAGAAATGAAACTTTGTTCAAAAAATGCCAGTGATAAATGGGCACTGTTTGCCTCTTGTACAGGCCCCACCCACTGGGGATACCCCTGTAGAGTTAGGGTAGAATAGAGGTCTTCTCAAATTCGGGAAATGACTGACCTTTGTGGCTGAGGTTGTCCCACCAGCATGGCCTCTGGAGGGCGGACTGCTCCCAAGGTTTGTTACTTTTTTCTTGAAAAAGAGAAAACATTAGTTTCAGTGGGGGACAACACCTTAACAAAGTACTAACTTTCATATTAATACAAATACCTTCTCAAGCAAAAACCAGACTAATATGTTAAACACACCAAGGTAAACAAGTTTTTAATTCTTCATAACTTTGCCTGGAGAGTATATAATAATGAAAAGGAAGAGTAAGTTGCATAAATCAAGTTGTTCAATACTCAACAATTCCGGAGAACCACGAAAACCGTCTCACGGGCGGTTGTCATTCCCCTCCGTAAAGCACTTCCAGAAACATCACTCACTGTGCAGCAGTGCCCCTGTTGCCTTTGTGGAGACTGGGCACCGATAAGCCTCTGCGGGGTTGATTTAGCAGTCTATTAAAATATGATTCTACTTGTAAAAATCTACCTTAGGGAAGTGATTAAGAGCAAGACTTTTTATTCGAAGATATTCATCACAACATTGTAACATCAAAAAGCTGAAAACAATATAAGCAATAATAATGAGTATTTAAGAATTTATGATATGCCAGGTAGAATAACATAATTAAAAATTAGAATAATAGAATTAATAGTTAACAAATCTTTAATAATTATCAATGCTTAAATAATAGTCTTATAATACTATTTGTTATTAATAGGACTATAAGTAGGCTATAATTCTATTTATTATTAGATATAATTATTATATTTATTAGAGCTTCTGAGAGTTCTTTTTAAAAAATCATTTTTTAGTTGTCAATGGACCTTTGTTTTACTTACTTTATGTGGTGCTGAGAATCAAACCCAGTGCATCGCACATGCCAGGCAAACACTCTACCACTGATCTTCAACCATAGCCCGAGAGCTCTGTTTTAAGAGCTCTGTTTTAAGATATCTGCAATATCTTTTAAAATCTTTACATTAACTGACATAAAGCTACTACTGTTGTTACTCCCATTTTATAAGTGAGAGAATGAGGAATGGAATGAATAAATAACTCGACCATGGCCACAACTAATAAAAGGATGTCTGCTTCAGACCTTTTCCCTTACCTACGTATACTCCCACAATAGGGGGTTATGCCATGACATAGCTACAGAATGAAATATCTGTGGCTATTAAAAGTCATTTCTTAAAAGTACATGGCATCAAATGAAAGCACATTATTCCTATTTTATATAAATGAAAGTCACATTATAAAATAGTATGTATATTATCATTCCTGAAGTTCTTATGGGGTCACATTTTCTAATGGTGGGGTCAAAAAAGATTTTAAAAGGATTCCTTCTTGGGCACTTTCATATTTTCTTATACAAATATTTTTACTGAGAAAAGGAAAGCAAGTGAACAAAAAAAAACATAAAATACAGCTGCTTTCTCAACAAGGCACTCATATCTTATATTTCTTAGTTTTTAATATCTATATTCCAAAGAAGCAAACATAAAAATTCTAAAGCTTTATAATGTAAAATTGTGAGATTATCGTTCAAGATCTGGAATACATGAAAAAGTATAAGCATCAAACACACAGGAGATGAAAGCATTAATTAGCTGACATATAACACATGAAATTACTCTATTTATGCAGCAAAAATTTTCATACATATAACTAAGAATAATTTGGTTTAATTCTTTACCAGTTGTTGAAAGACTTAGTCAAATTTTTATTGCTTCATTTTTTTTTTTTTTTTTTTTTTTGCCAGATATGAAAGTTTGGTCTGAAGTCTTCTTTTCCTTTGGGGTAAATACTACCTTAGCAAGCAGAAAAATCAAAACTTATCTTTCTGTCCTCCCTGTATAATCTCTATGCAGCCACTGGTTAACTGTTCTCAAAGCATTCAGGGAGATCACCAGGGTGATACATGTTTTTATAAAATGGAATCTAGAGGCCTCAGAGAAATCTGCAGGAGGTGCAGACCCTCAGGCATTATTTTTAGAATAAATAAATAGTTTCTCTCAAGCACACACGTACTGCCATCAACCAAGGGGAAAGAAAACCGTAGATAAATATGAGAGAAACCAAGAGTTGCTAAAAAGCTTGTAACATGGGTGTGACATGAGAAGTGGTAAAAGAAGGACACGTCCTGAATTTCATCCATTTTGCAAGGAAGGCTTTTTAACTTATTAAGTGTATTAAACAATCTGTTGATAACTATATTGTATAAATGGATTCAGTGTACAGTCTACAGACAACCAATTTAGTTCAGCTGGAACAAAAGTAGAATTTGTAAATATGATCTTTCATTAATCTTTTTGGTAATACTTACTAAGCCCTTTGTAAAATGTAATATAAAAGCTTAGTAATGCATACCTATATAGAACATAGACTCCTTATTTTCAGTTAGTTAGGAACCATACTTTAGTTACAGGTCGTTTCAGCTGACGTATAAGATCTGGTTTCCTTTCTTGAATTGTGTCTGACTTCATGCATTCATTCATTCGTTTATTCACTATGAGCCAGGCGTATTCTAGGCAGTACAGATAAAATAGCCAATTAAATAGAAAAAGCGCTCCTCTCACAGCAGTTACATTCCAGTACGAGGACTCAGTCTCTAAATGCATGAACAAGATACAAGACGTTATTGGAGCACGATGACTGCTGAATAGACTATAAAACAGTGGAATGAAATAGTGACTGCCTGAGTGTTGCTTCTGACAAGATGGACAGAATGGTATTTGATTGAGACCTGACTGTCATGAAGAAGTCAATCCTGTAAAGGTGAGCCAGGGGAGAATAGGCATCTAGGTGGACGAAGCAGCTTGTGCAAAGACCCTGAAGTAGGAATGGGTTTGATATATTGGAGGAACTGGAAAAAGCCAGGGCAGAATGGAGTTCATGTACCCAAAGTAAGTGCAAATTCTCAAAACAATTTCATATCATATTTGTCCCAACCATAGGTATGCTCTAGTCCCCAAAATGATTGAGATGTTATGTGAAAACACTAATCCTATGGTAAATTTAAATTTGGGGTTATTTTCCCATAGATTAATTTCCATAGACTAAAAGCATTCTAGAAGATTTTCCCTTGCTAACCAATCACATTCTTTCTAATATTTATGTCTACCCCTTTGCTGAGTTTTGTGGAAGGTAAGCTGCCAGGAACATCCTGCCTCTTGTCTCTTGTTTCCATTCTCAGGCCTGGCTGAGTCATTTCCTGCTTGTAGTTCAGCATGTCACAGGTACTCAGTTCTAAGGATTGACAGGAACAGCAGTGTCTTCTTCTATGTCTTATTTGCCTTTACTGGATCTGGACTCTAAGGCACCAGGTCTGGTCCATTGGCAGGAACCTGTAAACCCTCATGCTCAGTAGCAGACTTTTTTTTTTTTTTTTTTTTGGTGGGGGGCAGGTACCAGGGATTGAATGCTCCCACTCAACCACTGAGCCACATCCCCAGCCCTCTTTTGTATTTTATTTAGAAACAGATCTCACTGAGTTGCTTAGCACCTAGCTGTTGCTGAGGCTAGCTTTGAACTCTCAATCCCCCTGCCTCAGCCTCCAGAGCTGCTGCGATTACAGACATCCGCCACGATGCCTGGCAGTAGCAGACTATTGATATACACAGGTCCTGTTTTCATAAACTAGGAATCCACACTACTGCTAGAAGAAGCTGCCTCATCTCTAAAAGTGAATCAGTCAGCAAAACAGACACCTTCTGCTTTGGCCAAGAAGCTCACTAGAGAATATACAGATAGATGAATTGTATCTGGCATTACAGGAAGGCATGAAGAGTTAATCGCATAACTTTTTGTATGTTTATTTTAGATCATCATAAAAGTTTTATACTGAGTGACTCAGAACTCAAGTCTTAAAATATATTTTCAAAATAACAACTAAGATTCAAGGACCAGGCAGAGTTGCTATGTCATTGCTACCTGAAATCTCAGCGAAGGTCCTTAAGTGAAGCCTCCTGAGATGGTGACTATGCACAGAAAGGTGCCACCTTCTCTAGGATAATAGTCTTACACTTTTCATGTCCGTCTTAAGAATTCTGGTCAAACAAATGCCAGCTATGAGATTTTGGTCAGCCTTTAAACATTTCTAAACAACCAACTTCCTTATCTGAATAATGTGAATGACTCTACTCATATCTCAAAGGTGATTTTGAGCATTAAATGAGATATGTCCTGAGGTCTGTGACCCATGGGTTAGAAATCCCTGCTTTAAAGAGAGAGCTCCAGAGTTCTTATATAGGTAGCAATGGGACAGATTGACCTTCCAGGGCAACTCCAATGATCAATCTAGTTTTAACTCATGAGAGAATTTAGAGGGTGTTGAAAACCCTCTTTAAGCATGTATTATTTACATACCCAGAAGAAACAACTTTTTTGTTTTGTTTTTTACTGGATGGAAAAATGTGATTTTCCCCTGTTAGGACTAGCCCATTATTCTAATAGTGAGACACAGTTAAGTTAAACTACTTGGAAATAGCTTGATTTTTTTGAAATTTGCTTTTAAACTGGGTTAGGTTGTACCAGAACAATCTTTAGAATAGTGATAGTGTGATATACTAATAAATAAATATTAGTCTTGCACCTTGGTTCCTGGCACAGAGCTCCTAAAAAATCTTGTAATTTTCTGGACCACAGGGGTGCAAGGAGGATCTTTGGTTCTGGTATTTGGGCCTGATTTCTGACAAAGTTTCTAAAATCTTGTGGAATTTCCTGGGTGATAGAGTGTCTTTTGTTCTAGTGAGGTGACTCTTAGTGGGCTTGTGGGTGGGGGCTGGTCACCAGAAGCCATTAGAAACATGGACTTTCATCCCCATCTCCCATTCTCTGCAGAAGGGAGAGGGATTGGAAATAAAGTTAATAACTCATTATGCTTACAAGATGAAGCCTCTGAAACATCCCCAAAATTCAGTGTTTAGAAAGCTTTCAGTTTGGAGAACACATTTGTGTGCCGGAAGGGTGGCACACTTCAGCTCCACAGGGACAGAAGTTTCTGGGCCCAGGACCTGTCAACACCTTATCCTATTTGCCTCTTCATCTGAGTCCCTTATTGTGATCTTCATTATTTAATAAATGGTTTAATGTGTTTTCTAGAACTTCTTGAGCACTCTAGCAAATTATCAAACCCAAGGAAGGGGTTATGGGACAACTTAGGATTTGTTATTGGCATCTGAAGTAGACACAGCCTTGTGGGATATAGTCCTTAGTCTGTGGGGTCTACACCACCTCTGGTCAATGTCAAAACTGAGGTGAACAGTAGGACACTCAGTTGATGTCTGCTGAGAAATGAATTGCTTAGTATAGGAGGAACTGCCACACATTTTGGTGACCAAGTGTTCTGCTTTGGGTGTGAGAATAAAGTAGAAAAAAGGTTTGTTTTATTGCTGCACAAGTAGGACTAACCTTTTTTCAACACTGAACTAACACTCTCTGGAGTATGCTATCTAGCTATTCCGACTGGTGGAACCATGCTATTCCTGGCCCTATGATTACATAAAATCAAAAATGTGATGCAACTAGCCCACGGCCAAACACACTATGTCTGCTAAATAAATGCTATTGAAGGACAACCCAGGACCATTTATAGGGTTAATGCTGGAAGGCCTCTGTGTTAGCTTTGCATAACTATGACCCAAAATATCTGACAAGAATAACTTAAAAGGAGGAAAAGTTTATTTTGGTTCATGATTCTAAAGGTTCAGTTCATGGTCAGCTGAGTCTATTGTTCTGAGCCCAAAGTAAGGCAGAACATCATGGTGGAAGGGCATGGCGGAGAAGCACAGCTCCATTCGCACAGCCAGGAAGCAGAGAAAGTGAAGTAGGAAAGGGCAGCAGGGAAGAACAACCCTTCCAGGGCATACCTCCAGTGACCCACCTTCTCCAGTCACTCCCCACATGCCTACAGTTATCATCCAGTCAGTTGGTTCACACTAGGATGGACCGAGTAAGTTACATCTCTCACATTTCATCTCTGGGTATTCCTGCATTAACACAGGCGCTTTGGGGAGATGCCTTATATCCAAACATCATAGCCGCTCTAATGAGTGCGGCCAGCCAGAGCCTGAACAGTTGATTCTGGTATTCACACACCTGATGTCAAAGATAAAGGCTCCTCTAGTCCATGCTCTGGTGTGTCGCACAGGTTCCTATGTAGTCACACAGGTGTGTGTGTAGCAGGGGAGGCTTCAAGGTCAACAAACAGGAACAGCCTGACCTCAGTGTGTGTCCAGAGTTTCAAGAGCCCTTTCAAGATGCTACAGGGTAGCAGTGGGTCAGGATACTGCACAGGTGATTTCAACAGTTTTGTTGCACATTTAAACATCAGCAGAATACCTGGAGAACACCTAAACTCATGAGCCTATGAACAAAGAAGCAAGGCAGAGTTCAGGCTTATGAATGGGAAAAATTTAAGAACTAAACTCCAAAACTGCACTTAGGCACCTTCATAGTAAATGAGTGAACTTAAATTTGTAAACTGGGCTATATCCTCCTTTCAACAATAGAGGTGTTTTACCTTTCTACATGATTAAAGTTTCTTAATAGAATTTAGACTTAGAAGTGCAAAGTATTTCTATACTAAAAGAGTGAGAGAAAAAAAATATGAAATAGTGATTTGCAGACCTTGGACAAGAGGCCTCACAGTACAGTGTTCTTTGAGGAAGAAACAAAAGGAAATGGAGGTGGCTCTCCAGCTCACAATGATGTATAAGCAACAGACTGAATGCTATATATGACTCAATTTTTGAGCACAGAAGTACACAAAAGCATACACATCTACTTGAGTGTTGAAAACTTCAAAGGTTGAACTCGGCAGCTAGCAAGCTCAAAAATTACTCAAAAAATTTTTGGAACCCTGTCTGTTGAATTGTCTATAGAAACTGCAACACATTGTTTGAATATCATCAAAAGTAAAATAAATATTTATCTTCTGAGTGTACACTTAAGTTACTGGAAGTACTGAGGTTAATCATATTCATATCAGGTCAATATAAGAGGCTAACAAAATGTATAATACTGATTTAGTGGAAAAAAAATGAGAAAGGTGAAAGGGAAAGAGTTTTTAAAGTACCAGAACAATAAAAAGCAGCTATATAAAACTTTTCAGGTTGCTACTGAATTTTATTGATTTGAAGTCACTATTTTCTCTCCTGTTTTATACGTCTTGCATAAAAACATATTTTAAAATCAATATAAAAATGATTTGTTTAGAATCTGATAGTTTTTATTTCTTAGCATTTTCAAGTTGGTGTGTTTCTGAATCAATGAAATATTAGACTTGATAAAGTGTAGTATTTTCAGGATAAAATCCTTCATTAAAATATGTAAGTTTTGATATATTTGTTACCAAATCAATTCTATTGATTAATAGTCACCCTAAAAAATGACAAGTACTATTTTCATATGAAAACATCTGCTTTATTTGAAAATAGTTTCTGGAAAAAGATTGCCTTTCAAAAGGACAGGTAGATTCCCCAACACTAATAATTACAAAATTATGACTCGTATTTACAAATGTTCTTTTATACTGGGGTTTAAGTAGTCTACAACTAAGTACAAGTTACTTTTATTACAAAAAGAAGTTTAAATGTGTGCTATTACAAATGCAAAGCAGTTAAAAGGATATATTGATTGCAGGAAATACTGACCAGTAAGTCACAATAAGAATGTCTTATTAACTCATAATATTACAAAGAAGTTCACTTAGTGAAAAAAATGCCCCAGGATTAATGGCTGTAATAACACACACTCTGGTGAGCACTCTCCAGCAAATCTGAATTTTTTGTGAACATTCCGTTTTCATTCACTATCTCAGGTAGAATCCTCAAGGGAAGCCTTTCTAGTCTAGGGGTGGCTGCACTGACCAGGAATCAGAAAAGTGCGGTCTTGCCTGGCTGTGCCTCTGCTTTGATTAGCTTCTCTCTGGACTCATTTCCTACCTACAGAGGGAAAAGCTTTACCCACATCATGGGAATTGGAATGATTTGGTTCACTGTATGATCTTGAATGAAAAGAAGGCAGGACACAGGGAAGAAAGGGGAATGAAGTGTTAGAGAAGTGAAACACAAAACTTAACAATAGTAGTAAAAAAATGTAATTGGCCTCCATATTTTAAAGTAGAATACTTCATATAAATAATTTTTAAAATCTGTATCAGATACTAGTAACCAAATATTCTGAAAGCGAATTTAATTTCTGAGTACACTAATAAATACCATGTGACCTTGGACTGATCCTTTAGTCAAGGTGTGCCTCGATTTCCTCAGTAGAAGAGGGCTACTATAGGGGCTATGTGTGCATATGTCTATAATACCTATATAAGTATTACCTATTATTATTCAGTGATCTCAGTTCTTTACCATGTTTAGCAAATCTACAGAAAAATAGTGCTTACATAAGTTACTTTGCTTTCCCTCAAATTCCTTCTTACTAAGGTGGTAATAATTAATATTTTATCCTTTGTAAGCATACCTACCATTTAAAACAAGATCCAGGGGAGGGCAACGCTTAACTCAAAGGTTAAGAAGTTCTCAAGGGTGTACTTTTACACATCAACAAAATACTATTCCAAGGTGCCTTCTAAATCTATCTATGGATAAGATGACCCCTGCAGGGGTGGGGATGGTGTGAATCTATAAAGCTCTTTAAATTGCATGCTACATTTTTTGGAGGTGATTTTGTATTCATATGTGTATGTAGTTTTCAGAGAAAATATCACAGTTTCCATCAGATTGATTCCAAAGCATATGAACTAAAAATACTTAAGAATTCTTGCTCGCTAAACTGTCTTTGTGCTTAAGTATTTACAGTGTGTTCTTATCTAAAACATGTTATTCGTGTCCCCGCAAAGTACATTTCTCTCTTTCTCTCCACCCCACCCACCCACAGAACTCAGAAGCAGCTTTGTTCTCGAAGTAACCCTTAGAGGCTCCAAAGCAAAAAGGCTCCTGTATACAGCACTTTTTTCTTTAAGATCTAAGCAGACAGATGTATAGAATGGGTTCTGATTATTGTTAAAACACTCTTAGATTATTCTTCTTCTATTACCTATGCTGATTATTGTTCTTTTTCTTCTTTCTTAAAAGAATATATTTACCATAAGGAGAAAAGTAGACATAAAAATATGAATTACTTAAAATCCTGTCAGTAAAGACAACTACGTATTTTTTCTATTTTTGTTAGTACAAAATATGTAAACATATTACATGTATGTAACATAAATGGAATGTACATATTTCATTTTTTAATAACATAAACATTTCCTCTGATATTAAATGTTCTCCAGAGTTTGGCATTAAAGATGCTTTAGTCATTACATCTCTGCCTCAATTTTAGCAATTCATTACTTCTGTACATTTCCATCTCTGTTAGTTTATCATTATAAATAAAGCTATGATAAATATGCTTATCTATAAGTCATTGAGCATATCTTTGATTATATACTTGGAACAAATTCCTAGAATTTGGATTTTGAAGGCAAAAAATTTTAATAGTTCTTATTCATGACTCTTAGTCATCAATTTAACATTTCTAAATATCATTTGTGTTTTTATTGAAGGAAAAGTCTAATCACATTTCTAATATTTCCAAGCATATAATTTATGATTTTTCAATTATTCAATTTTGAACATATAAAGTCAAAACCAAATCTTCTCAATACACACAGACCCCAACACATGTGCATCCAGAAAGACAAAGTTAGCAATGTGTTATCACTGCTGAGGCAAGAAATAGTTTATTCCATAATTTTTTAAACACTGAACCACAGTATGAAATTACCCATTCTGGCCACCAGGGGTCACCTAAAGTATATGTTTAGCATTCAAGCAATGTCTCCTTATAGCTAGCAGTATATCAATATCTTTTAAATTCAACAGTCATTCACCCTTCTACGTCATTGTTCAGATAAACAAATTTATGATCTAAGATTCTACTGAATCCACTCACTGAAAGTGGGCAAGAAAGAAAGTGAATGACAAAATTATCTTCAGAGAAGCAATTTTCTATCAAGTACTGAGTGAAGACAAAATCAAAATGCAAATATGAGATCCCTTTAGCTCTCAGTGTCCTATATACTTTTCTGTATTTTCAGATTTCATATTTTAGTGATATACTCCTGGAATTTACTAGAATCCATACATTCTTCTCCTTACCTCAAGTGAGATCACTTAAAAATCAGAGGGTTGGTTTGTAAAAGAAAAAGTCCAGGGAGGCCAACCTTCATATGATGACCACTAGGAAGTCTGAAGTCTAATGATTAAGATAAATGTATGTTTAGAAGTCACTGTGAGATCTTTACAAATAATCACTTTCTAATTTGATATTGTTTAATTAGTTAATGCATCTCATTACCTATTAAAGCTTGGCAGAGATCAGTACCAAACAACCCAAGATCTTTATTAAAATATAAAGCATCTCAGTCATACAAAGATTCTCCTTATCCCTGATGTTTCTTCTTCTTCAGTTTCCATTCGCCAACCTCTCACCCTGCTCTTTGGTTTTAAATCTCCATTTTTTTCTGACTGCATTTAGAGTTGAGTTCAATCTCTTTCCCTTACTAAAAAATCCCATTACAATTGTCCATATGCCCATAGAGATGGACTTGAATAAGTCTGTCTTACCATTCCCTAGAAGTGTCCTGAGTAATTTTTTTTCTTTAACGGTTATAGTTCTGTGACTTGGATAGGATGGATGTATCATTTGATCCCTAACCTCTCACTCCTGACCCTAGGTATGCACCTTTGATGCCTTTGTCTTCGCTCTTGGCTGATCCATTTTAAGTCTCAGTGCCTCTGAACCAATGCCCAATGAAGCTGGTAAGGACAGATATTTACACTTAAGATTCTGAATGCATGCTCTAAAGCTGGGTGAGAATCCCAGGCTTTTTTAGAAAGGTACCTCCTGAACTAGAAGATCTTCCTGGCTTTTTGTTTGAAGAGGGGATGATTCATTCCCTGACTCCTGGGCCTGGCTCTGGGCTGAAAAATTCTCCCAGCAGTGGGGATCCTCTTCTGGGCTTTGGGGCTGAATTTTTTTCTCCCTGGCTCTCTATGAGGCCTTTCTGTTCTATCTGATTGTGTCCCTCACATGGGAACTTGAAATCCCTCTTCTCAAATCCCTGCCAACAACATGCTCCTCCAGCTCTCTATCTCCTTCTTGCTGGTATGATTTTACTGAGGATAATTTGAAATGTTAATGTTCTCTTTAGAAAACTTAAGATCTCCCCAAAATGGCTCCTCCAAGATGCCTTCCTTCCTATCAGGTCCCATCCTCCTTTCTCATCTTAACCACCTTTAATTCCCCCTGAGCTTCCTTAAATCCTTAGACACGTCCCACATTGAACTTCTACCTCCTCTACTCCTCTGTACACCCCTGCCAGAATCTTCCTTCCCACTTCAGATCCTCAGTTCTCTGCAGTCGCTTCCAATTTAGGACCCCACCCCATTAGTGAGATCTCAAGGGACTGGGGACACTAAAAGCAACTGCCTGAGGCTGAAAAGGTTAAAGGCTAACTTGAAACAAATTTGATATTTTACTCACTCAAATGAGGCTTTGGACAAATCCAGATCGCTGCTTAATGTCTCCTGGGTCACTTGTCTAAAACTTGATCCATAGCCTCCATAAGAGTATATAGCAAGGCAAATGAAAATCTAAAAATCTGCCCACCAATGTTGCTACACAGTATTGTCTTCTCATTAAGTAGGTATCCTTGGTTTGTTCCATCTGTGAGAAACACAATGCACTTAAAATTTAAAGTGCAGTAAAGAGCAGACTCAGTGAAGAAACCAGTGAATTTTGTATTGTTATCTCTTCCTAATTAATAATTAAGATGGTAGAGTGACAGCTATATGGCCTTTGCATTTTTGTATGTTTGTGCAAGTATGTTCATGTATGTATGCATACTATATATATGTGATATTTTCCTACCCCAGATGGCATTACCAAATATGTTAGTCAGCTTTTAATTGCTATGACCAAAATACCCAAAAAGAACAACACAGAGAAGGAAAAGTTTATTTGGGCTCATGGTTTCAGAGGTTTAGTCCATAGTTGGCTAAGTTCATTGTTCTTGCCCCAAGGTGAGGCAAAACACCATGGCAGAAGGCATGGCAGAGGGAAGCTGCTCCCCTCATGGCAATCAGAAAGAAGAGAGAGAGGGAAGGGGTCACAGGGAAAACGATGCCCCTTCCAGAGCACGCCCCCAGTGGCTCACCTCCAGTAGCCATGCCCACCTGCCCACAGTTACAACCCAGTCAGTTCATTCAAAGTAGGATGGACTGATGAGATTATAGATTCTCACAATCCAATCATTTCATCTCCAAACATTCCTTCATCAACACAAGAGCTTTTGAAGATCACCTCATATATCAAATTAATTTATGACATTCATTGAAGAAATTCTATTCAAATTGACTTAGGGATAAATGAGTACTTATTTAAGTTAAATATTTCCCAAACTTCCAGAAGACAAAAAATGAAACTGTGGTATATATACACAATGGAATATTATTCAGCCATAAAGAATTTGGATAAATCTTTGGTAAATAAGATTATTTAGTGAATGAAATTTACTAATTCAATGAAACAAGAAGGGAGATCAGTGGAGGAAAGGGATCAGGGAGATGGTGGAGGGAAGGGAAAGAAGAAATACTGGGGAATGATAGTGGCCAAACTACATACCATATTGTGTGCATGTACAAATATGTAACAACAAATCCCACCATTATGTACAACTATAAGGCACCAATAAAAATATGACAGAAAAAAGTAAGAAATAAAAAAGGAATGGAGATGTAAAAAGAAAGAAGTTGTTTTCTGAGTTATTAGCATTAAATATAATAATGAGTATATATAATTTTATTTTATCTGGGTTTGTTAATCAAAAATACTATTTTTAAGAATTGGGAAATATCTTGAGGTGATGGCTAGCTTTGTTTTGTATTATAGTATGTCTGCCTGAAAGCAGTTCCCAAACACATAACTTTCAACCTTAGGTTTATGTTAAGTAATAGATATTCATTAAATATCTAAATCATTCCTAAATAAAATAGACTACTGAAACATTCCCTACTAAGTTTAAGTTTGTACATTTTTGTCATCTTATTTTTATATGGTACATGGAGAGGCTAAGTATAATTATTGTCTCTTAATCAACATATTCTTTTTACCACATGGAACACTGTAGTATGAAACTGCATGTAAGGAGCAGATATACAATAGGGTAAATATATATAACAATAATTTATTGTATATTTACAAAAGCTGGAAAGGATTTGAAAGATTTTTACAGTAAGGAAATGACAAGTATTTGAGGAGATATGTTTACCCAATTTAAACATTACACTACAAATACTATGTAATGAAACACCATATTATCCCATTAATATGCAGGATTTTTATGTTTTTTATGTACCAGTTAAAAGAAATTTAATAAAAAAGAAAAGAAACAGCTTATGCCTATAAAATTATGAGATGGCCTGTATGTCTTCTTAGGACTTAAAATTAGCATACTACAGTAAAGCAGTCACATCAATGTTTATAGCAGCTCAATTCACAATAACTAGATTGTGGAACCAACCTAGATGCCCTTCAACAGATGAATGGATAAAGAAACTGTGGTATATATACACAATGGAATATTATTCAGCCATAAAGAATAATAATATTATGGCATTTGCAGATAAATGGATGAAATTGGAGAATAACATGCTAAGTAGAATAACATACTAAGTGAAATAAGTCAAGCCCAAAAAACCAAAGGCTGAATGTTTTCCCTGATAAGTGGATGATGATATATAATGGGGGTGGAGGGGTAGGGGGGTGAGAGAAGAATGGAGGAACTTTAGATTACACAGAGGGAAATGAGAGGGGGTATGAAAAATGGTGGAATGAGACAGACATCATTACCCTATGTACATGTATGATTATACAAATGGCATGAGTCTACATCATGTACAACCATAGAAATGAAATGATGTACACCATCTGTGTACAATGAATCAAAATGCAGTCTGTAAAAAATAAAAATAATAATAATAATAAAAAATGTGAGATGGTGTATTCATAACATTTGCTGCTCTGCTACACAATGTTGGTATCCCAGAGTTTCACAATTGTCTACTTTCTACTTCTCTCTGTAAAAGAAAGGTCACTAATGGTTAAAAATTATGACCAATATATATAAATGAAACTTCTGTAAACCCTAAGGGTGAAAAGAAGCAACTTTGTGTGAAAAGTATGCAAGGTATATAGAATATGCTTTTGTTAAGGGAAAAATAAAGTAATTATATTCTAAGGTAGAATGACTGGTTGTTCCAGATGAGTTAGACAATGTCAGGGAAAAAACAAAGCTGTATGGATATAAGAAACTTGAAAAAGGTTTGTAGAAGTGAACTTATCTCGTGTAGTCAAACTGGCTAGGATTTGAATGGATTTATTTAAAAGTTTTTTTTTCTTTTTTTAAATAAGCCTTAATATGAAAAGTACAATGGTTTGAGCCAGGCACAGTGGCACTCACCCGAAATCCCAGAAGCTCAGGAGGCTGAGGCAGGAGGATCATGAGTTCAAAGCCAGTCTCAGCAATTTAGCAGCAGGCAAGTGCATAAATTTAGAAGTGTATAAAACTGTTCACCCAAGATCAAACAGTATAAGAATTAACTACATGGGACTGAATGAACAGAAAAGGATTAGCTTTTGTTTTAAAACTTTGCTGGTTTTTTTTGTTCTGTATGTCCAGATATAAATAATCCCTTTCCCTTTTCTCTTAAGTTATTTGTATGGGTAAAAATTTAATAGATTATACTTTTGTAATAAAAAATAGAACATTTATCTTTACTCCTTATCTGATCCTTTTAAAATTTGGAAGTTTTTATTGAATGTTCTTATTTCAATGGCAATATAATTATTTTCATAAATTCAATAAAAATCTATTTTCCTTTAAAACAAGACATAATTGAGAAAAAATTGGTTATATTACCAAGGCTTTGACTAGAATGTCCTATTTGAATATAATACGTATAGAATCTGATTTAAGGAACAAAGAGTGACTTGATGGAGTCAATGATTACAAAGCTCTGTAGGAAAAATCAGCCTGGTACTGGCTTTCATGCTCCCAGCCTTGTGGGTGAGAAAGGAAGATCTCTTCTTGGCAAGCCTGGGAAATTCAGGGCATATTTGTGACCTTGTAAAGAATCTTGTAATGAACCCAAATCTATTGGTACAGGAGACAAAGTATGGTGGTGAGTTCTTGGTTTGCCTTTCTAGCCTTGAGAGTCTTTTGAAAAGACTCATGAAAAGTTCCAGCTAAGGAAATTCAGAAAAATTATGTAGCCAATTACCCTTCTTGCTGCCAAATATAATGAGACAAGACTTATTTTGTAAACAAGAACCAAAAGGGAAGTAATTTTTGGAGAGAAATTTTGTTCCAATGTAAAACTATGCCTTGTAGGTTTTCGATTATTTTGCTTTCCTCTAATATCTGGCTACAACTCTCCATCCTCCTGACTTGGCATATAGCACTGAGAACTAAAGCTGCCCTCTTCCCAAAGTCCTACAGTCTAAAACCAGACAACTTGATATTAACTTAAAGGAAGTCTCTACAACAGATAACGTCCGGCAGCCTTTGTGCCTGCTGCTCTGCGGACCAATCTCAAAGTTCTCCACGGCCCATCACCAAGGTATTCCAACTGCAAACCAGTACAGGAATCAGATTGCACTGCCATACTTGCTCCGCCATCTAAAGATGCTTCAAGTTCACATCTAGAAACCTTCTTAAGGAATCACAAACTGCTTCCAACTACTAATCTTTGTTTTTCTTTTATTTTCAAAGAAATTGTCTTCCTTCAGGGCCTCACGTCTCACACCACCCAGCAAACGTCCTCTGCTATGACCAAGTGTCACTCAAAAGTTTTCTTCATAGCACTTATCATTTCTTGTGTAAAGAAATACCAACTTCTCCCCTCTTCCTCCCTTCCTTCTTCTTCTTTATCAGCTGTTCTTCACATAAATCTGTGTACACTGGAAGAAGAGTCATCTACAGAGTCTCCATTCAGGACCCTCTTAATCATAACCACGGTGCAATGGACATCTCCTACCACACTCCACAGAAGCAGTTCAGAAGAATACTGACATCCTGCCAGTCTCTAGTCAGGGTCTTGCCCTGGCCCCCCTCATTCTGGAAATACTAGCAGCTCAGGTCCTGCTGACTCTCCACTACTCCTTCCACCTTCCCCACTGATTACTCTGAGTGCTTAGTTTCTCTTACTCCTTTGCTGCTGCTTTGACTTGTTCACCGATTTCTCTTTCCCACCTCCCACATAGGCATTTTCCAATCTTCGCCTTTTGTTTCTCTCTTTTTGCTCTATACTTTTTTCCCACAATAATTCCAACCAAGAATTTTGGATGGTAGGTGAACTGGTTTGTGAGTGTGGTTTTCCATAGCTTCTACAGTAGATGGAGAAGCTGCTCGTACTGTGGCGTCAGAGTGGCTTAGAGTTTTTATCCTGAATTTTGTAAACTTTCTAAATCTCTCTGAATTTAAGAAAAATTTGTGTCTCAGGATAAAGCAACTGTTTTAATGTCTATATAATACCTGATATTTTATTATAGGCTTTAAACTTAAATGCATACACCATTCATAAAGACCCATATTAGAGGCTCCAAGTAAGAAAACAATTCTAGTACTACTTATAAAAAGGCAAGCAGTGAGCTAAATTATTTCATTGTGACTAACACCTAGGAAAAGGTAAATGTACCAGAATCCACAAAGAGAAATCCCAGAAAAGAAGAAGGGCATGCCCCTCAGTGATTAATTATCTCCAAACTTATAAGCCTCAAGACTCCTGTGGAAACCAAGAGGAATTACACACAACCAACAAACTAATGAGTGTAAAATGAAAACCCATATCACAGGTTATACAAAAGTAGAGCAGAATGGAGAAGACTTGATTGAAGAAGCTAAACACTGTAATTATAAGACAATCCCAAGAATTCCTGGCATAAAAAAGAAAATTATTTTAACAGTTTCTGTTCTCTCATCTTCTCACAGAGGTGGAGAGAACTTCAATAAACATTGAAGGAAGTCAACCCAGTGCCAAAATCTAGGCAGAATCTCCACTCTAGTCAAAGCCAATGGGTCTGTTTTGAAAGGCACTATTGGTGAACCTTTGTGTCATGACTATGAAACAGATTAAGTCCACATCCCTGGAAGGTCCTTTCTCTCTCCTTAATTCTCTTATTCCACACAGAAACACAAGTCTAGAAAACCTAAGGTCACTCCTCTTTAGTAGAATCCTTCTCATGTGGAGAATAAAGTGGAATTGGGGATTAAACTCAGGGTCATTCTACTACTGTGCTACATCCTAGCCCTTTCTGTTTTGAGACAGGGTCTTGCTAACTTACTCAGGCTAGTCTCAAACTTGCAATACCCCTGCCTCAGCCTCCTGCATTGCTGGGATTACAGGGCATGTGCCACTGAGCTCAGCTAGGACCTCTCTTCATAAACTAACTCAAACACTACAAATCCTGGAAACAAACTAAACAGAATTTAGGGCAGGCTCAGTGGAATGTGCAAGGTGTTGGAGCAAGGGTTTGTGGATAGGGTGTGGCAGTAGCACACTGTAATCTGGGGAAAATCTGTCCAAAGTAAAGTGGTCTTCATGAGGGTAGAGGTAAGAAGGGCCCCATTAGCAGTACATCCTAAGGAGTGAAGTTCTTCCCTGTTTAATTCCATGCGGGTGATGTTCTATACTGAATGAAAGCACATTAGAGAATGGAGTTTTACCAGGAGTGTGCACATCCATCTGTCAAAAGCTTAGATCTGAGGAGATTCACCTGTGGGCTTGGACAGAGAGCAGGCGTAGGACAACATGTTCACAACTGTTGGTGTGCTCTGGGTGCAGACAGAGCCCTACTTCAACATGGGGAAGCAGAGAAGTCCAAAACACCACCAAGGAAGGAGGAGAGCACCATCATCCTAAAGACTGAAAAACTGAAGCTCTCACAGAAAGGGGTGCTACAAGAGGAAAATATAGGAAAAAGTACGCATCCATGACAGGAAACACAAAAGAATTACTACCATGAAATGGGTAGAGACTGTAGACTGAGGTGGAAAGGTAAAAAAGCAGGACAAAAAGAGAGGGAAGAAAAGATGACCCAAAACAAACACCCTCCCTCCCATTTAAACTTGTATTGGAAGCTTCAAAGAGCAGAATTAAGAAAAAATAAAAATATGAAGGAGAAACTTCAGAAATTCCCTGAGAATGCAAAAGTAAATGTCAAAGAGAGAAGACTGTGAGGCAGAAGACAATGAATGTTTAATCTCAAAATTATTCTGTTTTTGAGAATAGGTGAAACTTAAGTAAGAGCAATAATTATATAAATAAGTAATAGAAATTGCAGGAAAATTAATTTAAAAACATACAGGTATATTCGGCAATTTTTAAAAAAATTTTAACATCTTACAAGGAACAAGGCAAGAAAAATAAACTCTCCAGAAATAAATCAAAATTAGACTGCCTAATTTTCTCTGCAGCATGAAAAGTCAGAAAACCATGGAGCAATAGGTACAGGATTTGGAGGGGAGAGAGTTGCTACCTAAGAATGTTGTACTATAATTTTATATTGAGTGCCTGTCTTGGGTGAAGTCAATAGTAAAACATGCTTAGATTCACATTAACTATTCTCCTTCCGTGAAGAAAAATCATCTTAAAAAATATCTGGCCAACAAAAAATTAGATACAATTTAGAAGCAAAAAATAGAGAAACTGAGTCTATAAGAATTTGGGGGTTCCAGATGGATTCAGGGTTGGCCACTAGTGTCTGGATCTCCAGGTGAGCCAGGTGGGACGGGCCTTGGCCCAGCTCTGCAGCTTTGCCTCTTTCTTAGCACTGAAACATGAGCTTGCGAGCCACAGTGAACACCCTGCAGCTAACTCTCCTGTCAAGACCCATGTCCCTTAAATGGATGCTTGTCCCAGTTCTCTTCCAGGACTTGCTAATGTTGACCAACTCAACATGGGGACATTATCCCAAGTGATTTGTTAAACCAAAAGTTACATTTCCTCCTTTAAAAACAGAGCACCAAGTATGATCAGGTTAAATACCATATTTAATCCCAGGTATAGACAGAAGATAAAGTAGGGTAAGTGGGTTGAGAATTTGCTTGTTCATACCAATTGTTACCAACTCTTTAAGCCTTTCTCAGATGTAGAGAAATTATAAGACCAAAAGGTGCATGGACTAAGGACCCAAATAAAAGAGTGACTAGAGAGCAAGGAAAAAGAAAAATGAAGACATTTATCACCAGTGTCTTTAAATACAGTTGGGCGGGGGGGCGGGGGGGGGGGAAGAAGTCCTTCCAAATTTGGGTGCAATAAAATCTATCTAAAATATTTGACTGACAACTCTGGTCACATTGGGGGAATGTGAGCCTTGTAGCAACATAGTTCAGTGAAATCCTGGGGAATGGACTTTAAAGCACAAAGTGGTAACGATCTTACAGAGTCAGTTTTAAAAGTTTCAAATTTAATAATGGATTTTTTTATGACTAAAGAAAAGGAGATATAAATAGAGAGGAATAGAAACTGTGGCTTAAAGGAAAAGATAAAAACTTGATACATTTTCTTTATCATAACAGCATTGGTGGCATTCTCTTCTTTGGTATTTACATTTTTCCTTTCTTTAAAATGTATAAATTAAACAGTGACTCCAGTTTAAATTATTTTTCCATATTTTTCCTTTAAATGAAGTTAGTCTTTTTTCTCTTTAAATCACAAAAGTAATATGTACTTGGGTAAAAAATAATACTAATACCCAGAGTCTCAACACTTAATTATAACCACTGCTACTAAATTTTGTGTATATTCTTAAATCAATGTGATAACATTGTGCATTCATAATATACGTACTATTTTAGTAACTTTTTAAAATCATATAGCTAAAACATAATCATTGAAAAAAATCTAAAAACTGCCAATGAATTTTTTAAAAGGTACCATCTTCTAAAATTCAAGCCCCCAGAGAGATGGCCACTATTTACATCTTGGCACATTCTCTATGTCTCTTTTACTCCTACATAGTTATCCCTCAATATCTGTGAGAGATTAGTTTCAGGAGGCCCCCACAGGTACCAAAATCTATGATGCTCTAGCCTTTTACATAAAATGGTGTAGAATTTCCATATAACTTAAATCCTCCTGTATACTTTAAATCATTTCTATATTATTTATAATACCCAATATAAATATAAATGCAATGTGAATAGTTGTTCCATTATATTATATTGTATCATTTATATAATAATGCCATGGGAAAAAAGTCTACACATGTTTAGTACAGACACATTTTTTTCCTGGATATTTTTAACCAAAGTTTGGTTTAATCCACAGGTATGGAATGCACAGTACAGAGGGCTAACTATATATTATGTTTGGTGAAAAGCTGCTTATCCTGAGTTTTTAAAAAATTTGTTGTAATTAGTTATACATGACATATTCCAATTTCTAAGCAAAGATAACAAAAGAGCATTATTAACAGGGACCTACAATGAAAATGTATTTATCTGTTTTCACATAGATAATATTTTCCAATTAAAAAGAGACATCCATGAAGGGGTTTTTAAATATACAGGAAGTTTACACAAACAGTAATTTAGAACTGAAAAATAGAGAAACCACAATCTATAAGAATTTTGTTCATTGGGGTTCATGAGATGCTGATGTTAAGTGTTTTTGCTTTTCTGCTCTCTAGTCACCCTATCTTTTGAGTACAGGATGGGGATTGGAGGAGGGCAGAGGAAAGTTGTGTAATCTACTGGTCTCCCTTGTACCTTCTTTATTCAGCAGAGTAGCAGATGAGAAACTGGAAGAAGGAATCAGTTTAGGAAAACTTCCTCTAGTAAATTTGGTAAGAAAGTCAATGATAACTGGTCATTTGTTATCTGTACAGCAGATAGCAAATTCAGATTGTACATGTTTTATAATCATGAATACAAAGGCAAAATATTGCCTGTTGCAGGACAATTTGCTTGAACTGTCTCCAGGGCCAAGATATCTCATCAGTGGCTTACTTGCACGTAAGGTAATTATAGACACTTGGGGAATGGATCATTTAGAAACATATCTTGACTACAAGTCACTCACACCTATGCTTGTCTACCCTGACAAGTAGATATGGGTGGAATTTGGTGAGAGAGCAGAACTCTCTGAAACTCTTTCAGTTTTCAGTACTGCCTGGTTCATGAATTGCTTTTTGCTCAACTAAACTCTATTGCATTTATTTTGTATAAAGCAATAATTTAAGACAAGGGAGCAAGGCAGTCACTCTATTCTCTATGTCTGCTGGATGAACAAACCAACATACCCAGGCTCCAGCAAAGGGTAGGGGTTGTACATGTGAATTTTCAGTGAATCTCTAAAACCATGTTGGAATTGTTTGATTACTAAAAGACAGAGGATAACTCCCTTTTTCTCCTGTTGAGGTAGAAGTTCAGCCTTCCAGTTTCAAAATCAAAGTTCTGTGTCTACCTCTATGGACACAAAAACCTTGAGTTCTTCCCTTGTGGCATTTGTCACAGGATGTCTAAGAAGTGTTTCTCCATCCTTTCATAAAGACAAAATGAGAGATTTTATACTCCAGATATTATAAAAAGACAACTCTGTGCTAGCAGTTGTTGTTTAAACAATGCTGATACATTTGTTATGATTTAGACATGAGGCATCCCCCAAAAGCTCTGTATTAGCAGGATTATTGAAAGAAGTGAAATGACTGGATTGTGAGAACTGCAATCTAATAAGTTCATCCTAGTTTGAATGGACTGAGTGGTAACTATAGGCAGGTGGGGCATGACAGGAGGACTATGGGCATGTCCCGGAAGGGTTCATATTCTCTACAGCCCCTTCCTCTCTGTCTGCTTCCTGGCCTCCATAAACAGAGCAGTGCTTCTCTGCCATGCCCTCAGCAATGACCTTGCACCAAGAGCAATTGACTCCACTAACCATGGACTAAACCTCTGAAACCAAGCACCTAAATAAACTTTTCCTCCTCTACATTGTTCTTGTCTGGTGTTTTCGTCACAGCAACTAAAAGGTGACTAACAAAAAATTCAGAATATACTATTTAAGCCTTCAAGTTATAACATAATTGACCAGAAAGACCATATAAAAACATTTAACACACACAACCACTGAAATGAAAATTTGTATTCATTTGTGTACAATGAATCAAAATGCAGCCTGTAAAAAAAGATAATAATAATAATAATAATAAAGCTCTAGGAAAAAAGTGTGGAAAAAAAACATTTGACTAGGTTGGAAAAGATTTTGCTTTGTGTGTGTGTGTGTGTGTATGCACACAAATAGTTTAATCTTGATTAATATTAATATACAATAATATCCAAAAACATATATCATAGTCTGGAGAAAAAAGGATTGCTAGAGCTTTCAAAGAGGAAACGTTTCCTACATGTCTAAATAATTAATTTGGTTAATTAATTATTTGGGAATATAGTTAAAGAGTAGGGTTGATAAAGAGATTGAATGATGCCAGATGAAGTTTTAGATACTAAAAGACAGAAATACATGATTTTTCATATGAAAATTAATTTCTTTAATCATTTGTTTTTTATTTTTACAGACTGCATTTTGATTCATTGTACATGAATGGGGTAAAACTTTTCATTTCTATGGTTGTGCACATTGTAGAAATCTTCATACAAATTTATTTTTGCTTTTTGTTTTTTAAAAACTTGCTTTGTATGGTAACAAAACATTTAATACAAATTTGGCTGATGAGAAATAATCTAAATTATATTTTCAGGAATATTGGTAATGGAGACAATGGTAGAAAGTCGAAGAATATAAACATTGCAGAATACACAGTAGCTTCTAGTCAGGATGTATTGAATATTTTGGAACTGCAGAAAGTAAGCAGGTAGAGAACAAAACTTTCCAAAAACTCCAGCTTAATCTTGATAGTATAAACATAAAAGAAAGCACTTTATGCTTTCTAAATTTCTAAATTTCCACAGATCTTTTAGGATTTGGCTACCTGACCTTTAGAAGGTAGAGATAACACAATTTCTACTGGCTGAAGATGAATAGTTCTCCTGATTCTTAATGTGCAAAAAGCAGCAAAATGAAGGTAAATTTAATACCCTTTCAAAAACTGAACTTTCACACGACCCTTCCCCAGACAAGTCGGTCAAGGCTGAAGGTGAACAGAACCGTGCGTCATTCAGTGAATGGAGAGATTCACAGGCAAAGAAAACCCATCTCAGAGTGGGGAGATTTAGTTTTACTAGTATTTCCACAGGATCAATGCACATAAAAATAGTTCACTTTTCCTTTTGTCTACAAACCCGAATAGTTAATGTAGGCCATCATGACCTCCTTTCATGGGTACACTATCCTGAAAAAGGGTTTCCTTTCCTACTACAGCATTTGGCTTCCCTTCTATCCCTATCACATTCACCAACCAAACAATTAAGATGCACAAGTCCTGTGGGGAAAACGCTTTAAAAAACTGAATTCTCTTTCTAAATTAGAAGTATTCCTAAAGGTTTCTTTCTGAGAAACATTTTTTTAAATTTATTTTTAGTGATTTCCACTTCCATTCATGAATCAAATCTTAGTTAAAACTAAGTTGGCCAATAAGAAATCTTTATTACATTATTATTTAATATTTCAAAACAGAATTCACAATTTGCAAGCAAGAGAAAATGAAAACCCAGTACTGTGGAAATTACCTCATCTGATCCTTTCTTTTCTCCTTGTTTGGAAGGCGATCCACTGATTTTCTCATTGACATGCTATAACAATGTTAAAGAAAAAAAAAAAAAGACAATGTTTAATAGAGGAAGGTGATAAAAGATAATAGTGTCTTTAATTCAGAAATGCTAAATGAATAGGCTTTAAGTACAGCATCCTTTAATCTCCCTCCAGAGAATATTAGTAATACACAAACATAGGTGGCTTTTGAAATAGAAGGGATGCTACAGATATTCATTTGGCATCTAGAAAGTCAGTCTGTAATTAGCCAGATGCAGAGCTGATGGTGATGCCAACGCAGCATCTCATCTCGTGGATTTTTGAAGCCCAAATTGCTACAATGGGAGACATCTAGTTCATCATAGAGATGAGATCTCTAAGGGCCATCTTGTGTCTGAAAGCCATACTTAAGCCTCAGCTCATATGAATACAAGTGTCCAATCACCTTCCAGTCACCCACCACTTCCAACAGATCGTGAGAATTCCCTAGAGTTCTTCCATTTGAATATTCACCAATGCAGAATGACAAAAACTGAAGGGGAAAGACCACACATGCAACTTCTATTTGTTATGGCTTTAGAATTTCATTATGTCTAGATTTTTTTTTTTTTTAAATAGGACATTAGGGATGAATGTAAGTCTTTTTATATGGAACTTGAAGCTTTATGAAGCTCACATGTTCATTTGTTTCAGTGATAAAATAAGCCACAGAGTTTATTAAACATTTTTGAGAAATGAAAAATATTTATATATTCCTTAAAAAGCATACAAAGAATTATTTCATTTCTTTCACACTGTGAGAAGTGCAAGACAGTGAGAAACGGGCCAAATACATGAGAAATAAAAGCTCATCATTGGATTCAATCTTGATCATCTTCAGTTAACCAAAAACATAAAATAATATGTTCCCTAAAGTAGAATCACACATGATTATGGAGAAGTAAATTATTTAAATTAAGAAGAGTGACAAAAATAGTGATGGTAATAATGTATATCATTCTACATTATTTACCATGCATTTTCATATACATATTTGATACAAAATAGGTCATATGGTTTTATAAATGAGAAAACTAAGGAAAGTAGCAATTTGGTGTTTTTCAGAAGGGCCCATTTCTAGTAAATGGAAAAAGGTCATAAAACAGTTTTTTTTTTTTAACTTAAAATCTGTTGTTTGCACACTACTATGATAAATGGAATTGGATTACAATATCTTTAATCATATCAACAGATATGCTAGTTTAAAAAAATGGTCAAGGAGACCAGAACACATGATAAAATCCTTCTTTAATAGTTCTTTGTATGAACAACTAGTAATGAATCATTTTGATGGATGAAAATTCTTCCACAAAAGAAAGCCTCATGGATCAGTGGATGAAATCCAATAAAAGCAACTGGGCTGCAATAGTTTGATGAATGAAATTCTCTACATGACTAGTTTTACCTACATGTCCTAGTCAAGGGATTCTTCATCCATAGTTAAGGGCACTCAGTACTGAATAATTATATGTGGGTCATTTAAAAGCCCATGTACAAGCCCAGCATTATGACACTTGCCTGCTGCCCCAGCTATTGGAGAGGCTAAGGTGGGAGGCCATGAGTGCAACACAGTGAGAACCTATCTCAAATGATAACAGTAATAACAGCATTAACAAAACTAAAAGCCCACATAGATACCTGAGGTAGATGGTAAGTGGCAAGTATTAGAAGAATTAGAAAGATTTGCAGAGGCCAGACTTGGAGATGAGGTGGGAAATACTTATGTGGGTTAAAGTAGGAAGGTTGTCTCTGAAGCCAGGTTCCCTACGGAAGCTAATTCAAACTGAACTGGGAAACATTTCTTATAATCAACTTAAAAAAAAAAAAAAAAAAAAGCCTCAGTCAATCACAGCCAATCAAATGGTAAAACAACAATAATGAAAACAACCTAGGGACAAATGTCTAGCTGTAGCCAACAAGTAATTTCTTTATTTCTGTGTTTGGCCTACATAAGCTCACTGCTCATGCTGCTGGAACAGAGCTATCTGAACCTTTTCCAGGTTTGAGTCTAGATGCCCAATTCCTGAATTGCTTCATTGCTCAAATGAACTCTGTTAAATTTATTTTGTCTGAAGTTTTTCTTTTACCATCTCTAAAAGAATCACTCATTCTTTGGATTGATAAGGAGAAATCTACCAAGAGATTTACCAAATCTGTCTCCTTCCAAAACTAGTAATTTTAGAACCATGATATCACATTCAGTTATCTTCATTTCCATATCTCCTTCAGATTAGATAAAGTAACAACAATATCCACAGTTTTACTGACTGTTTACCAATTTTGAGTGCCTTATCTACTTGTCAAGGGTTGTTACTATTTCATTCTTCAAATGAGAAAACATAAAAAGCCAACTCACTCTTATCCAGTACAAGATCCCATGTTCTCTGTATAGTCTCCCTCAACTCTCTGCTTTGTGGCAAATGTATATTGTGGTTTACTGCCCCCCAGTAAGTGTACATATAGCATTTTCACTTTTAAATTTAAATTACAGCAATCTTCTAGGAAAATGTGAGGTAGGACAAAGTTACTAGTAAAGATTGTTTCATACAGACAAGTTTGGCACAGTATATCAAATCTATATGTTACACAATACAATTAAGTCTACTTGCTTATTCTCTGATTAAATAAACATAGTGAGGTGGGAAACAAAAAATAAAAATAAAATATAAGCATATAGATGATTTATTTAAACATTTAAAAATGTTTCCTTATGGTGCTTCAATGGGATTCCATTCATAGTTCTCTTGATTGACCAACATCATTCATTACTTGATTCCAATGGAGTGCTCAAAATTCTCCAAATTTTGTAAGCTTCAAGTAATGATTTGGAGGGCTGTATAAAATGAATGCTTTTAAAAATGTTGAGTTATAATGGCAACTTAAAGATGTAAGCACTGGCATTTTATGATTTCAAAACTTATTTCCTTTTAATAAACATAACTTCTTTTCTTTTGTATTTGTTGTTTTTAGATATACATGATAGTAGGGTGTATTTTGACATATTATACATACATGGGGTGCAACCCACTACAATTTTGATCCTATTCTTGTGGTTGAACATGATGTGGAGATACTCTGGTTGTGTATTCATATTTAATGAACATAGTAAAGTTGTGTCGCATTCATTCTACTGTCTTTCCTATTCCCATCCCCCTTCCCTTCATTCCCCTTTGTCTAATCCAATGAACTTTTCTATTCTTCCCACGCCAACTCCTTATTGTGTGTTAACATCCACCTAGCAGAGAGAATATTCCACCTTTGGTTTGTGGGGACTGGCTTATTTCATTTAGCATGATATTCTCCAGTTCCATCCATTTACTGGCAAATGCCATAATTTCATCTTTCTTTATGTATATACACCACATTTTCTGTATACATTCAACTGTTGAAGGGCATCTAGATTGGTTCCATAACTTGACTATTGTGAATTGAGCTGCTATAAATATTGATGTGGCTGCATAACTGTACTATGTTGATTTTAAATCATTTGGATATATTCCAAGGAGTGGGATAGCTGGATCAAATGGTGATTCTATTCCAAGTTTTCTGAGGAATTTCCATACTGCTTTTCAGAGTTGTTGCACCAATTTGCAGTCCCACCAACAATGTATGAGTGAACCTTTTTCCCCCACATCCTCACCAATATTTATGATTACTTGTATTCTTGATAATTGCCATTTTGACAGGAGTGAGATAGAATCTCAGTGTAGTTTTAATTTGCTTTTCTAATTGCTGGAGATGTTGAGCATTTTTTTTTTCATATTTTTTGACTATTTGTATTGCTTCTTCTGTGAAATGCCTGTTCAGCTTCTTTGCCTATTTATTGATTGGGTTATTTGGTTTTTTGGTGTTAAGTTTTTTGAGTTCTTTGTATGTTCTGGAGATTAATGCTCTATCTAAGGTGCAAGTGGTAAAGACTCTCCCATTTTGTAGGCTCTCTGTTCATGTTCTTGATTGTTTACTTTGGTGAAAATAAACTTTTTAGTTTGATGCCATCCCATTTATTGATTCTTGATTTTACTTCTTGTGTTTTAGGAGTCTTATTGAGGAAATCTGTTCCTGAACCCACATAAGGGAGAGTTTGGCCTACATTTTCTTCTAGTAGGTGCAGGGTCTCTGAATCTAATGCCAAGGTCTTTGATCCACTTTGAGTTTTGTGCACAGTGAGATATAGGAGTTCAATTTCAATCTCCTACATATGGATTTCCAGTTTTCCCAGTACCATTTGTTGAACTTTTTTTTTAACACACAAAACTACAATGACGAATGAAAATCACTTATAAATCAAGTAGCAACTTTTTTTCAAACCTTATGGATTATACTTTTCAAGTTTTTTTTAAAAAGCTTTTTCTTCTTTTTTAAAAATGCTTTGTATTTTAAAAATTTTCAAGCATAGAAAAAAGTTGAAATAATAATATGATGAATGCCCACATTCCCACCAGCTATATTCAACAACTACTAACATTGTTGCTACATTTTCTCATGTTTACAAGCACACACACACACACACACACACACACACACACACACACACACAGTCTAAACCTCTATATGTACCTGTATTTAAAAGTGAATTGCAGATAACCTGATACTTGAATGCTAAATGTTTCAAAGGCTAAGTATCCACTTAAATTGAGCACATTTCCCCATATAAACCTAATATTATTACACTAAGACAATTAAGAATTCCTTAATAACATTCAATTTCCAATAAATAGCAACTGTATACAATATGCATTGCCCTGCTCATTTCTTGGGGATTATTCAATATTCAGCAGTTTGTTAATGTTGAAAAATGAATTAAGTCTTTTCACAGGAAGGTTCAAAGTGCCCAGTTATTGTTTTTGTTTTGATTTCATGGACTAATGGATCACTATGCACAATATTTAGCTGGTGGAATGAAACACATGAGAAAGATGTATATAAAAGCGATCCAGCTCAGGAACCTGCCATGAATTTTCCTAAGAAAGAAGACAGAAAACTCTCCTTACATGACATTACCCATACGTAGCTGGTAGGGGTGGGGAGAGATAAGAGAAGCATGCAGTAGAGAAGTGGTGTAGACTAGAAAAGAGACTGAACCATGAAGTCAATGAATCCCATACGAGGGCAGTGTGGGTATTTCCTTGTGTGGTCTCCTTGGCTTTCCACAGCACTACACTGTGTTGTCTGTTTCTATGGATAAAGAAACTGAGGAACGGAAAGGTGATGTCCTACTTGGTCACACCACTCAGCATTATAGTTTACTATAATTACTATAACCCTGAGATTAGATCACTCTATATCTAGCTTAATGCTAGCTAGGACCATGTGCTTTGCCTCAAGAAAGACTTAGAGCAATCTAGTACTCTAAAATGAAAACAAAATAAACAAGAATAACAAATGGCAAAACTTGCCTATTCTAAAACTGATTGGTTGTATAAATTTAATCAAACACACTTATGCATACTTAAGAATACTTATGAATTCTGTACTACATTATCAGGTAGAGAGAAGGTCAAAGCCAAAGCAGCTGTACAGGGTGCTAGTCCTAAATCAGTAAAGAGCCTCACTGGAGGATATGGACACAGAAGACAGGAAGCCACATGGGGTTGAGATGAAGAACTGGGTGGTATGTACAACGGGAGTTCAGAGGCAGGGGGCAAAGACTGGATGGAAAGTTTCCCTGTCTTCCACTGACAAGAAATAATTCTTCTTGATGTTGTTTTCACCCCTGACATCAGCCAGGAAAGTTGTCCTTTGGCTTCATTCTGGGGGACAGTATTTATATGTTTAAAATTTTCTGCCACAGCAAACCCACAAAACTGTGGGGAAATCAACAAGAACTAGGAGTGGCAAGACTTGAAGCCTGACCTCTCACACAGCGCTGGGCTTCAGTTTTGCAGCTTTTGGGCACCCTCCCTATTGTTATCCAGATACACACACACAGAGCATTTCACAGAATAGGATAAAATCAAACAAACTTCTAAACTTGTAAGAGAAGAAAGAAGACAGAAAGATGGCTCCTGCAAATCTAAGCCAGGATGTGAAAAGTGTAAAATGCTACTGTGTTTATGAAACTGAAAAGTAAAAAGTACCTGGGAATGGATCTATTTTTCTATAATCCCCCAGCTGATTCTAATATGCAGCCAGGATTAGGAACTACTGATTTTGAGGGGAGACTTGTGGACACTGTGACAGGAAGTGGAAGGTTCTGCTCCTCAAACCACCCAACTGAGTCAGTACTCATGGGGAGGTTCCCAGGCTCAGGCAGGTGGGTGCAGCTTTGGGATTCTCCTGGGCAAGTTCTGGTTGCTGAGTGAGGGAGCCCTGTACTCTGTGTTCACACCAGGATTTCCTGTCCAGTTCTGAGCTCTATTAGTAAAACATCATATCTTCCCATCTGTACAGCAGTCTCTACTTTCTGAGTAGAACAAACAGATTAGAACTTTATTGTCTACTTTCTTGCTCACTAATAATTTCATACATGTGTATCTTGCTTTCCCAGCCAGATGGTAAATTATTCTTTTTTTCTCCAAGACACATGGTTTGGCCATGACAAACAATTCTTGATTAAATAATGTATTTCCACAAACCTGTGAACAGTACTGAGAAGTACTTTTGCTCTATTTAGATTAGTAAAGGAGATAAAAAAAGAAGGCTGAGAAAATGACTTGGAAATTAAAGAGACAATGTGTAAATTGGTATTTCCGGCAAACTCCCTTAATAATCTATTCTTTTATGTATTCTACTTATTAAAGCCACATTATACAGCAAACAAGCAGAAGGACCAAGACACATAGCTAGCTGCCTGTGTTTCATAACAGTCTCCCTGGGAGCAGATCCTGGGCCCACCTGCCTTTGGGTGATTTCCTCCCCACACAGCCCCAACCCAATTCTGCTGATGTCCCAGGGGATTTTTGCTTTCTGCCTTTCTCTTAATGGATGGCCTCAAGCTGGGTTTGGCCTTGGGAGGCACTGGCAGGTAGTGGGTGAAGAAGAAACAGAAGGTGGTGGGTGTGTGGAGAGGTGGTACGCCCACTCTCCTGCCTCTAGGGGCCTCTCCAGTACCGGGTACCTCTTCAGGCCAAGCCAGTTGTGGTTCCAGTATCAGCAGGGCAACCTGCACCTCCCTCAGTCCCTCCAGCCAAGAGTTGGCAGCATCTTCCTATCATTTCTAATCTCTGGATCACCTTACTCATCCCTGGTAGTTTCCTAGTCTTTTCTATGATCAGGGCAACCAACTCTCCACAGTCTTTTTTGTCTTTTAGTTGTGATAAACTCTAATAGGACAGAAAAAAACATGGCTTTGGAAGGATATGTAACCTTGGGCAAATAATAAACCTTTCAGTTTCTCCTGACAAAATGGAACTAATAGTACTCATCCCAGGGGCTGGTGTATTTATGAAAGTTGTCAATGTTAAAGGAGACTGACCCAATGTGTAGTTCATTTTAAGAGTACTATGATTATTCCACTCTCTTCTTTTTCCTTGGCATCAATCTGATTGTGAATTATGAGACAGTGAAATGAAGATGAGAAGTAAAGAAAGCTTTGAAGCTTTCATTTTCTAAGACTGTAAGTATCACAGCAGAAGAATTTAGTTTTTTAGTTACAAAGAAAACAGGGTCACTTTCTAAGATTTTGTTGAGTATTTTTTTTTAATATCATGACTATTATATTATTCTCACACATCCATGTTACCCCAGAGAATCTGAACTGCATGGGGGATCTACAGCAAGTTGGTTACAGGTATAAAACTTAAATTTGTAATTCTCATTATTTAAAATATTTTGGAATGGGGTGTGTGTGTGTGTGTGTGTGTGTGTGTGTACAGAAAAAGCAAGATTTTGATGATTATTGATGCCAGTTGGTTTGCAAATTAGAGGGGCAGCTCATCATACTCTTCTCTCTTATTCTGTATATATGTGAAATTTTTCTTAAGAAAAAATCTTGAAAATGTTAGGATCCCCTTATCTCAAGAGAATTTTTTAAAGTCACCCCTAAACAAAATCCTAGCTGTTTTAATACTGAAAATTCCAAACTCATGGAAAGAGCTAATTGAAATGTACGGCTTATTTGTGAAAGAAAGAAAGAAAAAATAAAATCATTTGAGTGACCACTATGAGCTCAGTGTTGTGGGAGTGTAATGTTAAAGAAATGTAAGAAAATTAAAGGCCTAGTTTTTAATATCTGATACCTTTACACTCATCTAAAAATTGTTATCAAATTATAACATTAAAGGAATAACTTTCTTTGTAATACCCATATAAAGAAGATAGTTATTCAGGATTAACTGCATGGCTATAAATGAAATATCTATTTAATTTGAACCCCAAGCATGCTTACTCTTAACATTTTAGTACAGTGTTTATTTCATGACAATGTATTATTTTACTCTCACACCTCCGTATTACATATGGAGATTCCAAAGGACATTAAAACTCTAGTGGACATGCTACAATGGCACTGTAAAAGCACACACTCTGTGTTCAGTAGCATTGATTACTTAACTGCCATTTTAGCTTCTGGGATCTATCTGCCAAAAGATTTTCTGAGTTTTCTCTAGGTTAAAGGATATATCAAGGGCTGGGGATGTGGCTCAGTGCTTACCTAGCATATGTGAGGTCCTAGGTGCTATCCCCAGCAACAAAAACAAAAACAGGAGAATTTAAATTGTTACTTTGTTACCATTATTGTAGTCATTAGGATATAGTTGTGGTTTTATCCACAGAAATGCTAGAGAAGGCCAGACATAGACCATATGCAGGATTTTTGATGTCTATTATATTCTGCACATAAATTGACACATAGTATAGGCAATGAACATCTCTGACCTTCAGCTTTTCACTCGTGTTCACGTGTTCTTGGTGTTCCATAGTAAAATTGAATTACATACATTTTTAGGAAATTTTAGTCATAGACCATTTTTCCTTCTCTTCCATCTGAAGAGGTAATTCTATAAGAAGTATTCACTGGTTAGAGCTGTTTTTTTCCAATTTTCTTAACTGAAAGACATTTGTACCCCCCCCCCCCCAACCCCCCATTTTTTCTTTATGGTAGCTGTAAAGCTTTCTGGGCAAATTTTCATCAAAAGAAAATGAGGCAACTTAAGGAACAGAACTTTGATATCACATTAATAAGATTTCCATCTTAAATATATCCCAAGGGGGAAATAAAGATGGTCTGCCTAGAGATGTCCTGTATCTGAGGAGACAGCTTACTCAGAACTATTTACCCACCCATCTACTTTGGAATCTCAAATGACCACCCACTCTTTCCACCCCCAGAGAGCTACATCATTCTTTAAAAAGCACTTGTATAATATAATTAACTTTCTAGGAAGTATCAACATTGATTAAAGAACAATATTATCAGATGGTTTTAAAAACTGGTATGCAATGGAAAGCAAGCTATTCAGGGATTGCCAGCAGAAAGAGGAAAGTTTCCACTGCCCTAAAGTCTGTGGTCTTTTTGCAGACCCTTGACTTCCTTGCTTCTAAAATTAATTGCATCCAAATGGTTTGTTATGCCAGGGAAGGCCTGTGACACTCTTCCTAGACTGACTGCAATAACAGGGCCTCCCAAATAACTGGGTTCCTTGATCATGCTGTCACTGAGTCCATGGGTCTAATTAGGCTAAGAAACACCTTTAATTAACATAGGCTAATAGAATCAACTTATGACTCAGGAATCTGATTACTGGTATAAGTCACATTTACTCCTCTTCATACTTGATCATTACAGTGCTCATCAGATGTTTCTCAAATGTAGTTTTTAAAAGTGTTATGGGTTTATTTTTACTATAATCACAAAATTCTTTCAAAGATAAGATCAAAGGAGGGTATTCCAAGTGGAAATATATATAGACTAGATGTACAGGTAGCTGCTATTAGAGGAACCCATCTTAGACACACCTTTTAATTATTTTATTTTGCCTAAATTTTGTGAAAGTTATGTCATTTGAAATCTTTTTAAGTATTTAAAGGATCCAAATAAAGATATTTTAATTATAGAATTTACCAAAAGTATGACACTCACACACAATTCATTTTTTGGTATCTGTGGGGGATTGTTTAAAGGACTCTCTCAGATATCAAACTTTGCAGATGCTTAAGTCCTTTACATAAAATTGCAGAATATTTTAATGTTACCTATAAAATCCTCCCATATACTCTCAATCATCTCTAGATTTCTTATGCTACCTAATCTAATGTAAAGGCTATATAAATAGTTTTGATATTGTATTATTTAGGAAATAGTGACATGAAAAATGTTTGTATACATTAAGTTCAAATTTTTTCAAATATTTTTGATCTATGGTTGGTTGACTATGTGGCTATGGAAGGTTGCCTATATACCTTTATCTGTCTCTCCACATGCAAATCTATAAAATCCCTTTATACATGTATTATACATGTTTATTTCATGTATAAAAATGTATATATTATTAAATGTACATACAATACACTGAGTGTACAATGTGTATACATGTTATAAACTGGCTTCATGAATATTTGGGGGAGTTATGGGTAGGCTTTTGGAAAATCTGAATTTCCTCAAGCAATATAGGAAATTATATTTTTAATATCTGTGTATTTTGTTGTGAGAAAACAAAACATGACTTCCATTTGATTCTCAAAATGGCCTGTGATCACCCATGAAACACCATTTAAAAAAGTGTTTAGGAACCCATGGTATAGAGCTTATTATCAAATACTATAGCCACTAGTCATTTATGGCTTTGAACACCTGAAATGTGACGGGTATGGACCGAGATGTGCTGTAAGTGTAAAATATACACTGAATTTTGAAGACTCAATGTGAAAGAGAATTTAAACTATCTCAATGGTTTGCACATTGATTACATGTTGAAATGATATCTGGGATATAGTGGATTAACTAAATATAAAATATGTTAATTATATTAATTAAATATAAAATATATTATTGCCACTAAATTCACCTCTGCTTCTTTTTGCTTTTGTTAACATGGCTACTAGAAAATTTAAAATTTCATATGTGGTTCACACTATATTTGTATTGATTAGCACTGACTTGGGAAAAGTTAAACCTTAGTCACAGGTGTATGTTGCTGATTCTAGGAGGTTTCTACCAGCAATCCAGTTCCCAAACTGGATTCTAAGAAAGGTTTTAGCAAAAATGTCAGACTGTGTCTAAAATATAACAGTGTTAAAGGAACAGGTTTAAATCCAAGTAATAGGTTTTCATCCAAGTAGCCCAGCATGATTTCAGAGAATCATGAGTATGGAATAAGTCTGATGTCAACTCAGAACCCATGCCATGTATATTTGCAGATAATTCACTTGGTACATTTTTGATAAGACTCTTGGGACAACAAATAATGACTCAAAACAAACTTGCTCCTTACACATCAATGAAATTGCCCCTTTGAAAAGCATGGAAAATGTAATAGAAAATATTCATGAAAAAATACCTCAAGGGAAATTTGAATTCCCTATCAGTAAAAGTGTAACTGTATGGCATCTTGATTTATGAATCTGGTTAGGCACCAATCCTCATGTAGTGTATATCACTCCTCTCCTCCAGATACGGAAGGAGGATAAAAAAACAATTGACTTATTACCATTCAAGAACAACTCTGTGTTGTTCTCCACCATGTACTTGGAGGTTAATACTTTGCTTGCCACAAAGTAGAAGCTCATAAGTGCTCATTGTTTGAAAAGTAACGATTTTTAAGTTCCAATACTATCTTTCATGTTCAGAGTGCCTGACAAACTACATCTATGCTTCTCCCAATACCACATGCTGAGAGAGAAGTATCCTAACTAATATTTTGGAATTCTCACCATAAATAAGTGGGTCATAAATATTTTGTGTCTCCCTGTCAACAAAATGTGTGTGTGTGTGTGTGTGTGTGTGTGTGTCCGCCCACGCATGTGTATTTGGAAAGCAATTTAATGTTAAATTATGCTTCCAAGTTTCAAAACATTACAAGTGCCAGCTTGATTGGCTATCACACCTAATCATAGAACAGACATTCAATGCACTACACACATGGAACACTCATCCAAGGTAATAAAGTACACAGCAGCCATCTCTGTGTCTCTCCTTCCCTCCTCTCATCTATTTTGATATCACTTGCTTCTGCATCTTGGGGTTTCGGGTTTTCTTCTTGTCCTTCAGCCCCCCTCCCCACCGCACTTCGTCTTTCGTTGCGATTGAGACTGCATGATTAACAACCTTTACAAATTTTGCGTTTTACTTAAGGGTTGAAAATAAACTCTAGGTTCTCTAGTTATCTGCCTCACAGTTCATTCAGGAATGCGCCTCCAGGGGCGGGATTCCTCCAGCAACAACTCCTGTTCCATTCATCTTGTGAGCACCAGCTGAGCTCGCGGGGCATCTGCTTGCACCGGCTCTCAAGGCTGCGCTTAGGCTCTCATACCCTAGGAGGGTGAGCCTCCAGCCTCTCCCCGATCCTAACCCGAAGGTATGCGACGAGGTCGCACCCGATCCCCACCCTTTCCCAGCCAAACCTCAGACAATATTTCGTCGGTACGCTCACTAGAGCTAAGCAAAGTAAGCACACTCCCTTCCCAGTCCTGCCCAGACACGGCCGCTTCTACTTACCGTCTTGTACCACCAGCTTGCGAATGCCATGGCGACAACCGACTCTTTCCGAGCGGCACCGCGGATTACCCAGTGAGCGGGCGGGGTACACTGCTGGGGGCGCAGGGATCACACTCAGCTTTCTGGGACCTGGCTGACTCTGGGCTAGGTTGGCCTCGCAGCTGCCAGGTGGGCGGGCACCCGGAGTGCCCTTGGGCCCCGCCCCCACCAGCCTGGCCCCACCCCCGACTTGGCTCTGAGCTGGTTAGGGAAGAGGGGTTATTTCTGCAGGAGCCACGCCCTGCGGCCCGGACTTCACGCGGAAGACAGGGTCCTGCTTTCGGATGAAATTACCACACTCACTTTGGGGGTCCTGAATGAACTTTATTCTCCCTTCACTACATCATCATTTCACCCCTGTCTAATAAGCCAACTTTTTTTTTTTTTTTTTTTTTTACGCGCCCCTCTATCCAGTCGGCGCCACGCCCAACGCACTTGACCCTGGCCCCGAAATGTCCAGGCACAGTTCTCCACCTGTCCCACGGCGGGTACTGGTACCCGGAGCCCTTTCCTGGCAGCAGAAGGGGCATATAAGGATCAGACGGGGCGGGCTTGGCAACACCCAAGGCGAACAGCCGCTCGGGGACCAGGTCCCTCTATCCGCCAGTCCTATGTCTGGGACAGGAGCGCCACTCACCTCCTGGGCGTGGCGGGCTGCAGCGGCCCGCCGAGGCCTCGGGGAGGCGGCTGGCTTCTGGCGCGGCTGGGACATGGCGAGGCCGCTGCAGGCTCAGCCTCCGGGAAGGCGCTGCGGGGACTGGAAGGGAGGCTGCAGCGGCGAGCTCTGGCAGGGAGGGGGAGGAGGGAGCGGAGGGGCTGGCGAGCGTGCCCGTGAGGCAGCTTTTCCGACCCAGCCCCAAGCCCGCGCTAGGGCTCCCCCTCGCCCTGCTGGGCCCTCCCCTTCCTGCCCGCTGCAGGCTGCGCCCCTGTTGTAACTGTCCTGAGCTCCTGGCCTGAAACTTAGCACCCTAATCTTTACCTAGTGACCCGTCTGGTGTCCTTAGACTGCAAGGTTCCCCGTGGGTCAGAAAGAGGGGGCGCCGGAGGATGCAATGCTCCTCCTTCGACTTGCCCAGACATATCGTGCAGTTGTGCAACCGGAGAACGGGACCCGGGTGTAGCCAGTCTACCACTCGACCCTCCCCCCTATGAATCTCGAAAGTTAAGACACTTTTTCTGCAAACTCCCTCGGTTTATCTGTGTTTACTAATCTGACCCAAGCCTGGACTGTCTAGATAAGGAAGCAGATCACAAAAATAAATGGATCTGCGTGCATACATGTGTGCACACATCTGTGTATGTGTTAGATCCTTTCACTTTGTTCGGGCGGTTTTCAAAGTTTAATAGTGTTGTATGGACAGGCGGTAGTTGTAATCCAAACCGGAGAACAGTCCCAGATTTAAATCCTTACATTCTTTCTGGAATCTGGTGTGTTTGGGGTGGTGTGGTTTTTTGGTGAGTGTTTTTTTTTTTTTTTTGTTTTGTTTGTGTTTTAATCTGAGGCTAGATTGCTTTTGTCTTGGGCTCATTTTAAGCAGCACTTCCTGGTTTAGGACTGGGCTGGAAGTATTTGACAGGCCCTACTAGAAACGCTCCTCCTGTGGTTGCTGCCAGTTCAAGATTCAGATCTGACAGAAAAACCTGTTATCCGGAAATAGCATGGTCATTTTTGGATTTGGGCCACCACTCTCTGAGGTGTGTTTTAGACAATTGAACAAAGAGGACTCAGGCTGTCTGGAAAGATTTGTCATCTTCCACAAAGTTTTGAAGACTAGAATTCTGGTATCCCTTGGCCCCTTAAATTTTTGGAATTCTTACTTCCCTTCCCTGAGTATAGGTTTGCAGCTTTCTTAGTGTGGGAATGTGGGCAAGGGGGTGGCGGGTGGCAGAGCGGGGGTGGGGGTGGGGTGCATTTTCTTCTTAATTGTTCTACTATTTTGTGTCTAGCATTTCAACAAACAAGCTGCAATGCAGGGATATATACATAAAAATGAAACACCTTGGACATACAGACCATAATTGTCCATTTAGGAAAAATTGGTAACATCAATTACATTGAGAATGGGAGGAAATACAGCATTAACCTGAAAGAATGTCCTTATTGTTGTAACCAATCTATTGCAGTAGTTTAAACAAACACAGAAGCTATAAGGGTAAGTTGATTAACTCTTCCTCACCAGCCTGTACCCCAGAAACCTGAACAATTTTCTTATGAGGGAGATATTTCAGATTCAAGATTTTAGATCCCTGAAGTACATTATTCTAACTCTGGAAGAATGGTTCTCATTAACTTGGTGATGTTAAAATGTGGAGTATTTCTGAGTATTTAAGAACCGAACTTAAGCTAGTTCGTTTTATATTTCTTGAGAGCCTTTTATGTAAAGCACTGTAAAAGGAACAGTAGAGGGAGAGATAGAAAGATTAAAAATACATTTTCTGCCCTTCAGAGACATATGTGTTAATTGAAGTCATATGACTTTTGTAACATGATTGGGTGATATTGAAAAACATGGTATGTGAATTAGTATAAATATGCTTCAGGAGTTTGGGTTTCAAGGATGTTGTCAATTATAGGATGGGAAAGAAGGTTTAAGCAGGGTGGCTATTCAGTAGGATGTGAAAAGAAGGATAGGTAGAAGCTACTCAAGAGATGGGGTGTGGGCTGGAGAGATATAGCTCAGCTGGTAGAGTGCTTGCCTCGCAAGCATTAAGGCCCTGAGTTCAGTAAGATACCCAGTACCGCAAAAGGAAAAAAAAAGAGGTGAGTTGCAATCCACTCTCTGGCTGAAGCAGAGGGCCTGTGTTCAGGAGTAACTAATTCATTAGGCAAACCCATTATTTACTGAACAGCTATGCTACAGGATATTTTAGATATCAAAATCTATAAGAGCCTTCAGGCTTTGCTTAAGAGTCACTAGTACATAAACAGTACTTACTAAATAGTGCATTAATGATTCTAAGTAAAGAAGAATCTCAAAGAAGTTGAAGAAGTATCATCACTTTCTCTGTAGTCAGTGAGGTATTATTAGAACTTTGAAATAATGAAGCAGCTCTTTCTCTCTCTTGCTGTGCACACACACACACACACACATACACATACACATATATGGATTTTACTACATTATTGTCTGCTCATTATAAATACTCATTCCTTTATTTACTCAATTACATTTTCTTGCTATTACAAGGAGGTACTAGAGGCTTCTTATACTCAAGGAATTAATAGTCCAGTTAGAGAGACAAACAAGTAAATCTACAGTCACCATTGCCTACTCATAGATAAGGGCAAAGGTAGCCTGAGGTGTTATTATCAGAATGCTCTAGGATCTCTCACTTAGACAGAGGGGTGGGCTGGAAGGAGGTGTTTCAGGAACCACTCCCTTCCCCCATGTTTGCCCTGAGTGAGTTGAAATTCTGTCCTAGTATTCTTCACATCTTACTTAGTCTTTATCCCCACTGCTGCCATACTTATTCAGAAACACATCACTTTTTTTTTTTTTTTTTTTTTTTTGGAGTTGGGGGTACCAGGGATTAAACTCAGGGGCACTCAACTACTGAGTCACATCCCCAGCCCTATTTTGTATTTCATTTAGAGACAGGGTTTCACTGAGTTGCTTAGCACCTTGTTTTTGCAGAGACTGGCTTTGAACTCACGATCCTCCTGCCTCAGCCTCCTGAGACTCTGGGATTATAGGTGTGCACCACTACACCAGGCAACTTATCAATTCTTATCAAGAAATGTGTACAATGAGAATAGGAAAGACAGAATGGAATCCAGAAAAGGAGGGGCAACTAAAGTCTGAGGAGCTTCAGGGAAAAGAAGGCAACCTGTAGACAAGAGGGTGCCATGGACCAAGGAAAAAGGCCCTTCTAAAAGGAAGGGACTTTCCACAATATGGACCATATAAACATAAAAAATGTAACTCAAAGGTTGAGTCAGACAACATAGGAAGAATAGATAGGTGAGAGTTTCTTGGTAACTCAATGGGTAAAATTGAGAAGGAAGCAGAGTATTTTTACAAGGTACCTAGGATTTGGGTCAGTGCCTTTCACTTTGGGTGGTATTTATCACACTATCCCTTGGAAGAAAACCTCCCCAGAAAACCTGAACCTTCTGACTGACATCCAGTGTTCTCCAATATTACTGAAACTTAACCTGTTCTATTTGCTACCTCCTTTCAGCTGACTTTGCTTCAGTCTCTAGTAATTTTTTTCCTGGATACAGAAAAAAAGAGAAAAATCTAAAAAAAGCAAAGACTAATTAGCAAAATAGGCAAAGCTTTCAGAGCCTTTCCCCCCACATAACATACATGTATCTGAATAGGAGCTTCATGCTTCTGAGTGTTGAATTAACCCAAAGCATAGCTTCAGTGGTGAAATTTTGTGCATAACAGAGTGGAAGGTATGTCATTCAGTTGGAGAATTATTACTAGGCCACAGGGGCCTTGTAGTACTTCTCAGATTACAGTGGGCTTGCTAGAGGTTGCTGATGTGATCGGGGGAGGGAAAATAATTGAAATGGAAGGAATGGAGGGACAAAGCAAGAAGAGGAGAGAATAAATAGTTTTAAATTTTCACTGCTACCAAGTAAGAACTTGAGCACACATACTCCTGTAAAGCAAGAATTTGAGGCACACAGACACCTGTAGCCAAGTCCTCAGGATTTATTGCTCATAATTTATGTCCCACTTCCCTGTAGTAGAACACCTGCTAAACATCTTCACGCCCTGTTCTTTGACATGACAAAATTTCATCCTTCTTATCTTTGTGGACCAAAGAGGACTGAGGTCATATCTCCTTTTCAGGAGTGCTCTTGGGACTGACACTTGTGGAAGGGGAGGAAGGGATGAGCAAGGGGAGAAGCTGAGTTGGGATGCAGATGATTAGATGCCTCGGACAACCTTTTAGGGAGTTATGATGAGATGGCTCTTTAGAGTTGTTTGGGATGGGGATCAGGGAGAGAGGACTATACCTTTGTAAACCTGTACCACCAGTCAATGTATATGGTTTTGGAAGAAGAATGGTCTTAGGGGAGGAAGGTGGCTTTCTGAAGCTGTGGTGTCCCCCAAGGAGTACTGACAGATGAGCTGTCTACTGGTACCACTTCCAGGAACTAGGGCAAAGTCTCTGTTATTTCTGAATATATTGCTCAGTGCTACATAACCCCATAAAACTTTGTAAATAGAATGGCAGGAGTAAGCGTTGCAAAAGCATGCTGTCAAATTACTAGTAGGACATTAAGATTGAAATTATTGCTTACTGCATTAAATTCTCCCCCTTCAAGAAGGGTCACAGATGAATATTTTGATTTGCAGAACAAATGTGCTGTTAATCCGACTATCTAGATGTGGAAACATCAACTTTATAAGTGTAGATTGCTAAGAATGGTTCAAAAGAAAGAATAAATATGATTTCATTTTTCTAGTTTTGTCTGATGATACTAAAACGAAATGAAGACTGCCTCTACAGGCCTGGTAGGCAAGGAGGTATAGGGAGCCTCCTGCTTGCTAGGAAGCCATCGAGGCTCACCACTCCTGTCTTCTGCTTTCTTTGTTAATTTTCTTGAGGTTTACAACTCTCCGTTTTCTGGGGTCTGGGGTTGTGTAAAGAACTCCATTCTGGAGTCAGTACCTACTGCTAGGCCAACAACTAACTAGTGCTATGTGAATCAACCCTCTTCATTGTCTGTAGTTCTGAATGGTTCTCAGTGCCAACAGGATGAGATTTAGATCCCTGGCTGTGGTCTCCCCGAGCTGCAGGATCTGACCTGGGAGATCTGCAGCCTGAGGCCTTCCTGCTGCTATGTTCCAAATCTGGCTGTCAATTTCAAATCCTGGAACTCACCTGGTGCTTCCCTGTTCCTTTGCTCCCTAGTCTTCTCCTGGAATACTTTTCCTTTCCATTGTCAACATCTCATTTTCTAAGTGTGAGGAAAAATAAAGCCAACTCTTTCACATCTCAGTTCTCCAATTTCTGTAAGGCCCACAGTACCCTGTGGGTTTCAGTGTATTTGTCAATCAGATCTGGTCCAGATTCCAATGGCACATGTTTTACAAGATCAGACATTGAAGGTCACTTGTTCAGATTGATAGAGCACAGTGCCATGGTCAAAATAGCCTTCTTACAAAGAAACTTTTTTTTTTTCTTCATAAAACTGTTTTGCTTTATTAGGGTTTTTACTTATACAAATCTTGGACTATACCATTTTGTACTGTTCTAGCTAATATTATATTTTATGATTAGATCAGTTTTCATTGCAGTTTTCATTGGAGGGGGCATGTACCAGGAATTGAACTCAGAGCACTCTACCACTGAGCCACCTCTCCAGCCCTATTTTGTATTTTATTTAGAGATAGGGTCTCACTGAGTGGCTTAGCACCTCACTTTTGCTGAGTCTGGCTTTGGACTCATGATTCTCCTGCCTCAGCCTTGCCAGCCACTGGGATTACAGGTCTGTGCCACTTGGTTTTCATTTTTGAAGTGTTATAGATATATTATTTTCATATTCAAAATAGATATGTTGAGTCTTACCCCCATACCTCAGAATGCAACCTTACTTGGAGATAGGGTTTTTACAGAGGTAATCAAGTTAAGAGGAGCTCATTAGGGTGGACCCTAATCCAAGATGAAAGATGTTCTTATAAAAAGAATTTGGGTACAGACACATATACAGTGAGAATGCCTCACACAGATTAGAGTCATATTGCCATAAACCAAGGAACCACTAGCAGCTAAGGGAGAGTATGAACCAGATCCTTCCCAAGCATCTTCAAAGTGTTGCCTTGCTGACACCTTGATTTTGGACTTTCAGCCTCCAGAACAGTGAGAAAATAAATTCCCGTTGTTCTGAGTCTTCTGGTTTGTAGTTCTTTGTGGGAGCAGCCTAAGAACCCAGGATGGGGAATACTTGGACATAAGTACAAAAGACTCTGGTTCAACATGAATTTCTTCGGTTTTTTCCTATACTTGGAAATGCCTCTATGAATTTGAATTCTGATTTTGACATTTAATCTAGAAAAATAACTTTTTCAGATTAGGTTGTGTTTCCCCACATTGCCAGGAAGAAAGGATACAACATCACTTGTCTCTGTGGACTGATCTACTCTTTGGTTGTATTTCTATTAGGCTTCAGATGTTCCTACTCAAGTTGTTCCTTTTTTGTAGAATGATTTTCCTCTTCTTCTGTTGAGCTGTGTCCCTTAAAAACTTACCTTCAGAGCTTGGTCTTTCTAGACTGACTTTCAGTAAAAGTTCACTCGGCAACACCCGTGAATGCTTTGGAGTATCAAATTTACACTCCTGTCCTCTATGTTTCCTTAATTTTTCTCTTTGCATTTTTAAGTTTCAGCACTTGATTTAGTATATTTTTATATGTATTTTTCATCATATGGTACAATATTTGAAGGGAAGGTTGTTTCAGCAAGGGGTAATGAATGTTATAGTAGGAGTTTATGAGTTTTTATGTTGTACGTCTTCAAGTGAACCTGGTTTCTATGTACACAGGTAAAGCATCCCCCAAATCTGAAATGCCACAAAATCAAAAACTGACATAATGCTACATGTGGGAAATTCTACTTGACCTCATGTAATAGGTCACAACCAAAATACAGGCACTCAAAAAAATTCTGTAAAATTATCTTTTGTCTACAAGCACAAAGTGCATTTGAAAAATAAATGAATTTTGTGTTTAGACTTAGGTCCCTTTCCAAAGATATCTCATGTATATACAAACATTCCAAAATAAGAAACATTTCAAATTCCATATTGGGAAAGGGATATTCTGTGTGTGTGTGTGTGTGGTGTGTGTGTGTGTGTGAGAGAGAGAGAGAGAGAGAGAGAGAGAGAGAAAGAGAAAGACGTTTGCTCATGACCACAAACTAGGCAGGGGTGGAGCCAGGAATTTATGGCAGGTTGGATTGACTCTGAATTCCTGGCTCTGACAGTCATACTTCATAGAGATAATCTACTCAGCCAACTCTGACTAATAGGGCAGGGACTTCATCTATTGCTCATTGATCTATCCTCAGGGCCTAAAAGAGTGTCTAGGGCATGGTAGATGCACAATTCATATTTTTATTGCATGAGTTGACTATAGCACTGTACATGTATGAGTCTGTAAATAGGAATAGAGGCAATCATAGGGAAAGAAATCTTTCTAGTCCCAATGTTAGTTCAAACCATTTTAAATTGCTTGTAGTCAAAGTTTCATTTCTACAGATTCAATCTTATAAAATTTAAAAGATTTAAAGTTGATAGAATGTTCAGTCTTTTGCTTCTTGATTTGTTTATAAAAGCATTTTTTCCATGTCCCATTGACTCCCATTTTAGATCTTGGTTTCTGACAAGGACACTGCATTATTGTTTTTCAGTCACTGTACAATCTCAACCTGAGCATGCCATCCTACCATTGCAGACATTTTGTTTCAATAGGTGTGGTTGAAGTTCTTCTCCCACAAAGAACTTGGCATTGGTCCTTGGTGTTGGGAATGTAACCTATCCCAGGATCTATTGTTTTTCAACTTTTTAAAATATTTGAAGTCAATGGACCTGGTTTCTCACTTTTCTTTCGTTGTTCTGCTGTGTGACCTAGATCAAGTCACCTCTGTCACCTTGGTTTCTACCTTGATCAGTCAGTCTGGGATGAGCAGATAAGTCTGAGCACAGAGTCAAGAGAACTGGATTCTGACTTAATGCTCAGAACCAGTGGTGTGACTTGACCCAATGTGAAATCTCTGGACCGTTTTTAAAATAATAAATGGAAATTATATTCATTCTACAAGCATCACAGATTTATTGTGGGTACTTAAACTGTAGTATACTATTTTCATGTAATATGTTCCTCCTATCCTTGCACCTCTGACTTTTAGTCACAGAGGCAGAGACTAGCCAACACCTGACGGACATAGCAGGTTAGATAATGATGGTGATAGAGTAGCTCAGTTACTGAAAGTTCTTTCAGTGGTAGGCACTATGCCAAATGCTTTATTTGAATATTCTCTTATAATCCTTAGAGCATCATCATAAGTTAGATACTATCATGATCTCTATTTTACAGTTGAAGAAACTGAGTCATAGAGAGGGTGAATTAATTGTAAGTAAGTGGCAGAACCAGGCTTTGTACCCATTTTTCTGCTGTGGTTGAGATGTTTAATGCTGACCAAATATCCACGAACTTCTCCCCATCTCCCACATTCCCTTGTAATTAAATTGGGGTAAACTGGGGCCACGGATCTGACCAATGGGCTGAGAGTGAAAGTGATGTGGTACACTTCCAGGTGGAAGCATAGAAGAGTGGAATTTTTCACATATTCTCCCTTCTCCCACTGTAGGCTTCAGGTTGAAATGATGAGGTTAAAGATGAAATCAGCATGGGTTACTGGAAGCAAGCTGCCTTGGGGAGCCACTGGACCTGCAGTGCACTTTACATGACCTTTATGGGAGTGCCAAAAACTTAAGTTGCAGGAAAGACAGACTCTTTAAAAATGGTGCTGGGAAATTGGATATCCATATTGAAGGATTGAAAATAGATCCTGATATTTCATCAGGCAAAAAAGTCAACTCAAAATGGATCAGAGACCTTGGAATTATATCAGAAACTTTGTAATTGCTAGAAGAGAATGTAGGGGAAATAACCCAACATAAAGACATAAGCAGGAACTTCTGAATAGGACTCCTATTAATGCAGGGAATCAACACATGGGATGGCATTGAGCTAAAAAGCTTCTGCACTGCAAAGGGAACAGCAGAATAAAGAGATCCTGGAGAAGGGAAGAAAATCTGTCAGCTAATCTTCCAATAGAGGATCAATATCTAGAATATATAAAGGACTCAAAAATTCAAAACTAAAAAAAAAAAAAAAAACTCATCCAATGAATGGATAAATGAACTAAACAGACACCTTTCAAAAGAAGTACAAATGGTCAACAATTACATGAAAAAAATGTTCAACATCTCTAGCCATCAAGGAATTACAAATAAAACTACACTGAGATTTCATCTCACTCCAGTTACAATGGCAATAATTAAACATACAAAAAACAATAAAGGCTGGTGAGGATAGTGGGAGAAAGGAACTCTATGGGCTGTTGGTGGAAATATAAACTAGTTTAGCCACTATGGAAATCAGAATGGAGTCAAAAGACTAGGAATGAAACCACCATATGATCCAACTATATCACTCCTTGGTATTGAGTAAAAAATACTGAAGTCAGCATATTATAGTGATAGATGCATACCCCTGTTTTTGCAATACAATTCACATAGCCTAGTTTTGGAAACAGCCTAGCTGTTGGCCAATAGACGAATGGATAAAGAAAATGTGATATACACAGTGAGGTTTTATTCAGTCATAAAGAAGAATGAAATTATTTGTGTGCAGGAAAATGGATGAAACTGGAAAGCATCAAGTTAAATGAAAAAAGATAGACTCAGAGAGTCAAGAGTCATATATTTTCTCTCCTATGTGGAAGCTAGAGAGACAAAAGAAAAAAGAAACAGAAGGGAAAACATCATGGCAGAGAAAGGGAATCAAGGGGTGGGATGATGGCAGGTACAGGGGAATCAAACTGACCAATTTGTTTTGTGTACTTTATGAATACACCATGACAAAACCCATTATTCTATATAATTAGTATGCACCAATACAAAAAGAAATATACCTTTATGGGAGCAGCCATTAAGGTCTTAAAAGTTTGTTGGTTGTTGTAGTATAGCCTCTGTTATTATACTATACTGTCTATTGACCTAAAATATTCAGTTTTTTCATCTACAAATTATAAATTGTGGTTTAGAATTTGAAACTCAAAGTTAACAATTTTCCTCTAACACATTTCTACCTTAAAAACTTCAGTGCAGAGTAAATTTCTGCAATTTTCTTGATTCTCCCCTCTACTCTCTCTACCCATCAGCTGAAATACACTTTCCATGTACACAGTCTTAACTGTATGTATGTGTAGGCATGTGTGTGTGATGTGCATGTGTGTGTGTGTCTGAGCTCAGATGGGGAAAAGAAAGAAAATACTCAAAACAGTCTTTACCACTTCCTAAATATATACCACATCTTTAAGGTGGAGATGCAGAAGGTTTAGGAAACATATTCTCAAGAGAGTAGGAAAAGTAGATATTTAGAATTGTGTTTGAAAATTGATTTTCTGGTTTTTACATTGAAGTATTTATTGACTGGAAAATTTGTGATTCATCTTCCTGCTATTGTCTTTCAGAATTGAACATGGATGATGATGTAGATAGATAATCTGTAAGAATATTCTGAAATTTTTTTCAAGAGGTAAAACACAGGTGTGAGTGAGACTAGAAATAAATGTAGTTTTGGGGGAAAGATAATGGTGATTCAAATCTCCTCATCTCAACTGTCTGAATCAGAAAGTTTGGTTCCCTGGGCTCCTCAACAGCAACATACTCTCTGCATAGGAGAGCATAAACACGTTCCAGTTTCTCTACAACAGTATGCAGAGGATATTCCTTGGCCCTCTGGTACATTTTTATTTGGGACAGAACACCAGTAGTGTGCACAGGGGAGTGTGTGTATCTCTGTGTGTGTGTGTGTGTGTGTGTGTGTGTGTGTGTGGTGTGAACTACCATTAGTAAGTCTTGATCTTTTAAAAATGCCACTACTTAATAATGTCGTATCTGCTTTTTCTATTGTCACTTTTAATAACTTCTACTAAGTAGGTGGTGCATGTCCTGAGTTGATCCTCTAATTTTCTTTTTCTTTTGCACTGTCCTTTTCTTTGTGAGCCTCTTTCTCCTTTGAGATCGAGAAGGGGTCATTGGCTTGCTATGTGGGGTGGAAGAAGGTGCCTGAGGTGCTGACTGCAATCTGTAAAGATTGTCACCCTTTCCCTCTTTTCAGTCCATACTTCATGTTCAAACCCGAGCCTTCAAACTGGCATCAGCCTGGCTCACTCCTGTCAGGTTCCCCTCTGCAGGCTCTCAGATGGACTTCCTCCATTCTCTACAAGTCTGTTTCCATTACTTTGTTCTTACTTTGCATTTTATGAGAACATGTTGATATCTGATGTCTGTAGTTGTCTCCTATCCTATTCCTTTTTTCCTGCTGGATTTATAACATTTATGTTTGGTTTAAATTCATATTGCCTATTTTCATGGAATTTCAGGGAAAGAAGGGATAAAAACACATATTTAATTTGTGTATTAAACTAGAATTTCCCTGTGACGTGGTTTAAAAATAACAGCTCTGCCAAGGTATGTATTTTATAGATAAGGATAACTGAGTCTCTTTTTACAGATAAAAATACTGAATCTCAAAGAGCTTGAGAAAGTTACTGAAGAGCTCACAGCTGAGTTTCAGAGCTGTGATTCAAACCTGTATTTAATTAAGTCTAAAATCCATGTCCTTTCCCAGTGCAATGGCCATATGAGGCAGAGGTGAGAAGACCGAAGTTAAGGGTTGGTTCTAAGAAGATAACTCAAGTCAAGAAAGGTCTCAAACATCCCTAAGTTTCTTCCACTCCTAGTTGAGATATTTGCCTTTACTTTTCTTGATAATTACAAATGGCTTTCTACATGAAGTCTATAATTAGTATATTCATGGTGTAAGAATAGCACAATTTAAGGGGAAACAGAGTCAATGGGCTACAGGATATTTTAAGCAAAGATAATGGATGTAATTTCATTTTAGTCTAAGTACTAAATAGTGCTCAATTAAAACCCTGGGAAGGGACATAAAATAGAAGAACAACTGAGTAATCCATAGCATCTAATTATAAATTCAGCTGCAGATGCAATCAACTTGTGGCACACCCATAAAGAGGAAGCCCTATGGTTAGGTGACTCCTTTATGAAGCCTGCACTTAAATGCCCTATTTCGCACAGCCTCCTGATGCTCAACATCCAATCAAACCCACACAGGGAATGAGATCTGCACCACTGTTTAAGATTCCCATGAACTGCACTATTTACACATGTGCTCATTTTGCCTATATTAAAATGATGCAATGAGAAATATAAGATGTGATTACTGAAGTACCCAGAAAAGATAAGCTGGTGACAGAAATGGTGGCCACAGGGATTACAATAGCAGGAGGCTACTACTGCAGGAGGTTGACTACTGCATTCCTTTGTTTTGTTTTGAGTCTTTATAAAAAATATTATTTACTTATTTGTTATATGTAACAGTAGAATCCACTTTGGCTTAATTATAGAAGTATGGAATATACCTTGTTCTAATTCAGTCCCTGGTACCTCTCCTTCTCCTTCCCTCTCCCCACCCACCTTCCCTCTACTGATCTTTCTGCCATTTACCCATGGTTATTTATATTTTTTAATTACTTTCTTGTGAATGCACATGATGGTGAGATTCTTGGAAAGGGACACGGGAGCTGTGCTCCCTTCCTGTGGGGCAACAGGTTCAGGAGAGGTAACTAGGTAATTTTGAGACCACACCCTCTTACCCCACTTGAGGAGATAGTTTAGCTCCAGCCCAGTGCTGAAGGAACATCTCCCAAAAGACTTAGATGGTCCCCTCTCATGTTGTTCTTTCCTCAGTCATATCTGTAGATCAAGGGCCATGTGGTTCACATTTCAAGGATTGCCTTGGATATATTCTCACAGGCTCCAGGGAGATATGTGCTCTATACCATAGTTATCTTATATCTTGGGGGTTGGGGGCAGTCAGACCACATAGGGAGTCTTGGAATTAGAGCAGAGATTCTAGGCCAACCAATTCAGATCCACCACCTCACGGCAAAGCCAAGTCCAACCTGGTCTGCCATCTCCAGCTGTGGGACAGATGCTTGTCTTTCTGAAACAGCTTGTCTTTGCACCTTCCTGCAAAATAGGAATTGTTGCTGTGAGGATTCATAAAATGCACAAAGAACCCTAGCTTAGAATAGGCAAAAGATAAATTATAAATGAAATATAAATTATTTGAAAACTTTCTTTTTCCTGTTTTCTCTTCAGATATTCACTTAAGTGTTTTGACTTGATATTTAAAAACAAAAACAAAAAACAAAAAAACTAAGCAATATTTTAACTCATTTAGGCAGAGGGGACAAAAAGGATCTGAAGAACCAAATAGCTATCTTCAAATATTCAGAGACCTGAAGAGCAAAAACAACCAACCATTGTTCTTATTCATTATTTTTATTCTTTTTCTAGTGGTAGTTTTGGCCTAGTGTTTATGATTTCTTAAAAATCCTACTTCGTTTCCCCTCTTTAGTTCTTGTCATTTAACTATGCTTTTCCTTCTTCCCCTTTTGCTTTCTTTTTCTCTTGAATCTCTCCTTTTTCTTTATCACTTTAATGTTTAAATTCTCTTTCTTACTTTCCTTCCACTTTCTGTACTTTTCCATTTTCCTTTCTATATCTTTTTCTTAAGAAAACTAAATTGTTGAGAACAAATGTAAGCAAAGAAACCCCAGGTGTGTAGTTTGCAAAGTTATTTTGTATATCAGTTTCAAAAACAAGTTGCTTTTTTCTCCAGTTGTCATGTTTTAATCTGAGAAGCAATATTTTGTCTACCCATAAGAGCTTTCTTTGGTTCAAAAGAATTAAATATCTCACCAATACTTTACACACACACACACACACACACACACACACACACACACACACGTGAAGTTTCACTTGATTTCACTCAGATACTCAGATTATTTCAAAATAATTTAATCAATAACTCATTGTTAATCAGAATTGGGAAAACAGAAGAACAGTTAAGAAGAAAAACAAATTAGGATCAAAATTTTTAGGATTGTTGCAATACATTTGCAAATGGAAGCTAACAGGATTACATGAGCAGAAAACAATTCAAAACCATGTACAGATATGCTAAATTTGAGGAGGGGAGAGACCACAAATTAAATTATGGAAGTTCTGGAAGTTCTTGAAAATTAGATTGAAGAATTTACACTTTTCCTTTCCTTCTTGTTATTGTTTTAGAAATAATTAAGAAAAAACTTGTAAAACAAACTGGAATAAAATTACCCCTAATGGTAACATACAGTTCCTTTCTTAATATATATAGCCTTATCTTTAGCTCTCTAATACACATGCCATATTGTAAATGTATTCTTTTCCTAACATAGGGTACAGAAAATTTTGAAATGTAAATAAATATGGAGTTGAAATGCTTCAAGGCCTATAAAATATCAGAAAAGCAAAAGAAAAATGTGGGTCAGAGTGATTGGCAAGGCCTCATGGAGAGTGAGCTTATGCTGCAACCTAAAGGATGTGCATGATTAGAATATCAGTTTGGTATGAGATGCTCCAGGAAGAACAGCAAGTAGAAAACTGCAGAGAAGAGGAAAAGAGTGTGATCATGAACCACCCAGTGAAGGTCAAGCTGACCTAGTAAAGAGCTGCCTTCCTTGGAGAAGGTGAGATACGGGTGGGAGAGGGTGGCCCAGTCAAAGAGGTTTACATACCTCTTCTTTATCTTCTCTGAGCACCAAACAGGGAGAAATGAGTTTGAATGGTGGCCCAGGTCAAATGGAAATACCTTTCTCATAAAGAAAATTGTTTAAAGTAATGTGTAGTACTGAGAGAAAAAGTGGGATTTTCCATGAAGAAAGCTCTAAAAATGGGCTCAAGCAAGGATGGTACCATGATTACTTGCAATGTATTTGCTTTTTCTTAACTGTCCTTAGTAGCAGGCAATTTAATAATTTATCCTGGACCATTGCTTTTTAAACCATGGATACAGTTAGTCCGGTGTGAAATTTAGTGGGTCATCATCAGTAATTTTAAAAAGAGATTAGAACAAAATAGAAGATGAAATATCATACTGCCCTGCTGTGGTTAACTTTCTTAAGAACCTATAGGTGGAGACCAAGATTTTCAACCCTGAGTCAATTAAAAATAAAGGAAAGACACCAAGCTCAACAGTGTACCAGAACTGAGAGCGGCCTTCCCTTTCTGTGTTCCAGACTGAAATAGATATATGAATAGACAAACACAGCTATGGCATTAAATGATATCTCTCTGAAGTTTTATTTTCTATTGCTTGTTTTGGAATTACTCCCATTTTGTGTTTATACAATAAAATGTATTTCACAGTTTTAATATGCTTTTACTTGATTATAGGTAATGAAGATAAATATTATTTCTAGAAACTTCATGCTGTAATTATTTATAAAATGATTTTTTTTACTAAAGACTGGGGGAGACATTTTCCCCCAGTCTGAGACCTTTCCCCTAAATCATTTTGCATGATGCATGTGTAGTCTGTTTATTCTCTGAATTCGCTTACATTCTTTTAATTGTTAAGTAACAGAAAACCCAATGTGCACAAAAAAAAAAAAAAAAAAAAAATGAGGGAGATTCCTGTCAAGAGCCTAAGACACCTTAAAGCTATGGGGCCTCAGCAGAGAAAAGCCGGTAGCTGAGGTTTGCAAGGAAGCTGGGCCTTGTCCTGGCTGCGTCCCTCATCGCTGCTCTCCCACGCAGGCCTGCTCCTTCTTCCTGTGCATGTTTGTTCTGGTCATCAGTTTCCACAATGAAGTTTACATCCACATAACCCTTCTCACACTCGTTGCCACTTAAAAGATTTTTTTCTGTGTTTCCATCTTAATTTCTTTAACTAGTCCCCACCTCCCAATAAGCAAAGCAAGCCTGTTTGGGTCAGTTCAAGTCAGGTCTACTGTGGTCCCTGGGCTGAGGTGGAAGAGGATGGAATTATGGAGCTTCCCGGAGCTCTGAGATTCTACTCCAGAGAAAGAGGAACTGAGGCATGCTGCACAGACATTCCAAATGATCTCTGGTGCAGGCTGTTAATTCCCCTCTCTAAAAATTAGTGGATTATTATAAATTGAGTCAAAGAAGTCAAGATTGTGCATGCGCCCAAAATGTTTTTAAGTATATTCAAAGAGACACTTTTTCTCAATGAAAGAAACTCTGGCTTGCAGGCCATTGCAGAGCCTTTTGAATAACACATTGTTCTCATGTGAGAGCCTGAAATAGAAATGCAAGGGGGAAAAAAACAAAACAAAACAAAACAAAAATAAAATAAAATAAAAACAAACCCAAACCATTAAATCTGTAATGTGAAGTGATTTGCAACAAGGATGATCAAGATTATTAGAAAATCCAAACAGAGGTGAAGTTAGGCATGCTTTGAAACACAATTTTGCTCTCTGTGTTCACTTTATTTTATGAGTTAAATCTCACCAAACTTCTTGCAGTATTGTGTGGTTTGGGTGTGGTGGTGGAAGTCTAGATGAGTCATATTGATGACCAATAGTGGTTTCTTTTTCTTTATAGTGAAGAAATGTGGTTTGCTTAGCATATCATCCCAGTCTAAATGCCTTCTGGATTTGCTACAAGAAATGGTTATTAATGGACTAAAGACAAGCTGAGAGAGGAAATAAGGGCTAAGTCAGGGACATGTCCATTGCCTAAAGAAAATTTAGTTGACTGTTTTTTGAATGGGAGGGAGTCAATGAAATGTTGAAAATAGGGAGGATGGGATCATTAATTTGAAAACTTCTATATCATAAGACTAGAATAATTTTTATAATAAAAGTTGGTTCCTGAGTGCCACTTTGTCTTGGTACATTCTAGACAAAATAACACATTAAAGAATTAATCTATCTTTATTAAACATTGTAATCAAGCTGTTTGATGTGAAGAGAATTGGATTGCTGAAATTTCTATCTAGAAAATTAACTAAAATGCTTTTACGAGTGGGAGAGGAATGGAAGTTATAGGAAAACAACCAGATTTCAAAGAACACAACTCAATTGTCAGCCCAAACAGTAATTGTGTGACTCAGTGTCCTGTGTTGCTTCTAGGTCCCAGGGGCCATAATGAATATATAATCACCTCAGTAGGAACCCTGTAGGACTTTGGGTTTGATGCACTGATTACCATGCACACATCATCCCAAACTTGTTTTCATTGTTATTCAGAAAATGTAAAGAGTTCTTTCAAATAGCCAGTCATTCTATCAACATAGACACACACACACACACACACACACACACACACACAGAGAGAGAGAGAGAGAGAGAGAGAGAGAGAGAGAGAGAGAGAGAGAGAGAGGGAGAACAACTTTGTATTTCCTCAGGAAATGGAGAAAGCATTAATTCTTGGGGATGAGCTCATCCAGTTGAATTCTGCCTGCCAACTCAGTCAGGGATGTGAGCATGGATCTGGGCCTTTCCAGGGCACTGCTCAGTGGTGGCTCATCCTCTGGGCTGGAGAATGTCTGGAATGCTGGTTAACTGGAGTCAGATCTAGAGCATCCATCAACTGGATGGGAGGTTGCTTCTGACCTGGAATCTAGTCAAAGATACTTTGTTCCTGTCCAGAGAACACTCTGGAGTTTTTCAGTTTAACTAATAATAATAATTTAGTTTAATAATTACAGCTAGCATTTATTGTGTAATTATCATACACAAGGTTCTGTGCTAAGTACTTTAATATATTACACATCCAGTCGTCAGAATAACCCTAGGAAGTAGGTATCCAATTTTATCATCCACAGGTAACAGGTAAGGGAATTGAGGTTTACAGTGGTTAAGTAACCAACTGGAAGATATGCAGTCAGTAAATGCAGAGTGGGATTTGAATGCAGCTGTTTGGACCTGCAGCTTTTATGCTTTGTCTACTATGCAGTATTACCCAAATATGGGGACCCCAGCAATTGGGAGTGAAATTATGGCATTTGCAGGTAAATGGATGGAGCTGGAGAATCTCATGCTAAGCGAAAAAAGCCACCCCCCCAAAAACAAAGGCCAAATGTTTTCTCTGAGAATTGAATGCTGACCCATAATGGGGGTGGGTAGGGAAGAATGAAGGCACTTTGGGTTGGGCAGAGGGGCATCAGGGAACGGAAGAGAGTGTGAGGGTGGGAAGGACAGTGGAATTAGACAGATGTTATTACCCTATATATGTATGATTGCATGACTGGTATGACTCTGCACCATGTACAGACAGAGGAATGAGAAGTTATGCTCCATTTGTGTACAGTGTGTCAAAATGCATTCTGTATAACTGTTATGGTTTGGATGCCAGGTATGCCCCAAAAGCTCACATGTTAGACAATGCAATTAATCCCTGATGGGATTAATAGAAGTGGTAGGGTGTGGTTGGAGGAGGTGTGAATTTGGGGGTGGCCATGGGGTGTATATTTTGTATCTGGAGAGTGGAGTCTCTCACTCTCTTTCTCTCTCTCTCTGCTTCCTGATGATGCAAGTTGCTTCCCTCTGCCACACTCTTCCACTGTGATGTTCTGCCTCACCTTGTGTCCATAGAATGGAGCCAGGCTTCTATGGACTAAGACCTCTGAAACTGTGAGCCCTAAGATAAACCTTTCCTCCTCTATAATTGTGCCGGTCAGATCATTTCGTCACATTATTGAAAAAGCTGACTAAACAATAACTAATTAGAACAAAATTAAAAAAAATAAAAAATAGAATACTTTTAGATTTACAGAAAGGTTGCAAAGATAGTACAGAGAGTTCCCATATATGCTGCACTCAGTTCCCCCCATTATTCACACTATGTGACCATGGCACATCCATCACAACTGATGACCCAACACCAGTATGTTACCATTAACTATACCCTATGCTTTGTTTTGTTATCTTTAGTTTTTCCCTAATTGCCCTTTCTCTGTTATAGGATCCCATTTAGAATACTACATTTTATATCTCATTAGATTCATCTGTCTTGTACTAGTTTTTCAGACTTACCTTGGTTTTGATGACCATGAAAACTTTGAGGAACACTGGTCAGGTATTTTGTAGAATGTCCATTAACTTGGGTTTGCTTGATGATTTTCTAGACTGGGGTTAAAATAGGGTTTTGTGAGGAAGATCTTAGAGATGTACAGTCATTGCCATTGCCTCTTATCAAGGGTGCTGAGTGTGATTTATCTGTAATGATGTTTACCCTGATCGCCTGGCTGATGTGAAATTTGTCAGGTTTCTTCACTGTAAAGTTACTTATTTCCATTTTTCCATATTCCAAGCCTCACCTCCTTGAGGAGGGAGTGGATATATAAATTAGTTGAAGTTCTTGTGTATGGAATATTTGTCTACTTATTTGTTTATTCAATCATTTATTTAACAGTATGAACTTATGGATATTTATTTTATACTTTGGATTTGAACTGATCTATTTGGGCTGCTGCAACAAGATACCATAAACTCCATAAACTTGGTGGCTTCTTTATTGATCACAGTTCTGGAAGTTGGAAGGTCTAAGATCAAGGTGGCAACAGATTTGGTGTCACATCCTCATAGATGGATATCTTCTTATTGTAGCCTCATGTGTTGGAAGTGGCAAGGAATCTTTCAGGAACCTTTTTAGTAGGGGGAATAATCTTATTCAAGCGGTTCTACCCTCAAGACCTAATCATCTTCTACAGGCCTCACCTCCGACTACTTTCAGCTGAGGTTAGAATTTCAACATATGTGTATTTGGAGACATGAATATTTACTCCATTGCACGTCTATAATCTAAAAGCACATTATTTCTGATTGTTTATTTTGTTACTCTAATTAGCTCAGCCTTGGCTATTGCAGCTTGGTCATCTCCTGTTTTCCTTCAATTTATTCCACCATTTTGTTTGATGATTGTCTCTTTACTTGTGCTACCCCAGGATCACCTTGTATATTCTATGTCCAACCCTAGGACCAGCCATTTTCCCAGGAAGAACTTTTTGTTGGAGAATAATAGCCATCCAAGGTCTGCGTGCTGAGTACGCTCTTTGCCACTGTGGTGTCATCACTGCTTCTAGACCCTGTTGGCAGACGGTTAGGAAATAGAAGGTCACTTACCAGGGCAAGTGTGTCCACTGTTAAGAACTCCTCAGAGGTAGGCTGGGCCTTTTTGGTAATAATCTCCCGAAGGACTGTGGTGGGGAGGAGCCCAGATTGAGAAAGGAAGAGAAATGCTCCAGAGGATAAAGAAAAAATCGCAACTTATTTCATGCTTCACTTAGAAAGGAACCCTTGGAATCAGATGGAGCTGATAGAAAATCAGGAGACTCATGAATTTAAGGGGCTCATGAGTAGTGAAAGTTTCCATAGTGTTGACAATGAACAGGAATAGGTTCACTATGAGGATTTTAAGAGTTTATATTTTCCTTACTGGTTGTATCAGAACAAAGTCCTTTGAGCCCATTGATCAGAAAATCAGATTAGGAAACTTCAGCTAGCTGCCTTACCTAACTAACCTAACATGCTCTGGCACAAAGAGTATTTGGCACATGAGTATTTGGGGGAGGCCTAGGGGATCCCCTAAAGGATGTCAAAGGCTTTTCCAAAAGAAGAGAAGTCCAGTAAGGCCACTGCTTACAACTGTGCATTTTGTACTGTACATGAAATCAGTCAGATGAGGAACCCAAACTCCTTTGCCAAACCATGTGCTCTTCCTAAGACTTCATCCAGTTTGAGAAAGTGGTTTTTCCCAGTTGGCCTATCCAGGAGAGGAGCCTTTCTGAAATTTGCATTGAGGCTTTTCAGAAGAGAGTTAGTGACTGAATCCTCCAGTCAACTCTGTCCAAGTTCTAGTCATGCTTATTCTCAAACTATGAATTCAGTATATTAGGCCAACCTATGAATTTTTGAGTTTACTTAGATGGACAGGATATTGTAGGTTTCTTACAGTATCATATTTTACTTAAATACTAGCATTTATTTATATAGTAAGAAATTATTTTGTCAAAATGAATACAACCACTGACTGAAAAATAAAGCTGGTTTTAAAAGGGAAGTTCTTTTGCCTTGATTGGGTTTAATTTATCTTATTTTACTGGGGGGATATCTTTGCCCTAACTCTGAAAGGTTGATAATATGACAGCAATGCAATGTCTTTAGGTTCATTAAGCCTAGCCGATCTTCATCTGTTTAATATAACTTAAAGGTCCTAAAATTCCTTTGATAACTAGTCCTATAATATATCTCCAGGGGAAGTTATTTGCAAAATGTGTCCCAAGAAGTTGACCTCATTTTTGATAGACTGGAATGACTTACAATGGAACACTGAAATGCTGAAAAGTCACATTCTATAAAGTTAGTATAAATTTTTGCTTACATAGGTGCTCTGGAGTTAAACTCTAAGTAGCTGTGTGAATTTTGTGACTGAGTTCACTTGGACAAGCCACCCGACCATCCCTGTCCTTTAGTTTCTCATTGTGAAATAGAACCAATCCTATATGATTTCTACACATATTAACTGAGAAAGTAAATGTGAAGTGTTTGGACTTGCACATGCTATCTGACAAACATTTTTAAAAACTACATTAATAATGGTACCACCGGTACTGGGCCGACCTAAGACACAATTGACCAAGCCTGAGAATTGCTAGATCTTGCCCTGGTGCTAACCCCAAAGCCGAGCCTGCAATCTTTACATAGTCAGAGTAACAGCCATGCACAAATGGAGAAGCACAACAGTTGGAAATTCCAAAGGGGAACTCTGATCTGTATTAGCTCTGACCCCTCCCAGGATTCCACTGAAGCAGATTCCTCTTGAGTGACAAGACAAGTCAATGGAGGGTTGCTCAGGTCCATCAGCCCCTGAGTGAATTAGCACTGGTCCTCTTTCCTACACTTGTGCAAGTGTCTTATGGAGATTATAGCAGCCACATTTGAGCTCCCCCCACCCTGCAACACACCCCCCACTACTGATTACTTTTCATTATAAATTTATACGTGAAAGCATTTCCAAATGTGGTTCAACTTTGCATTTAATATTTCTTTTCACCAGTTTTTTCTTTTACTTTTCTGTTCTCTTTACGTTCTTGCCAATTCCCACAAAGTAGTTTGATATTAGGGGATCAGTAGCAATTATGTAAGGATATCTACAGAATTTTATTATTTATGTTTTGCCAAACAAAAATGGTAGTCATTGTAGAAAAACCATCAGGGCTATGAATGATAGGTACAGAAACTCTTCTGGACACACAAAGGATTAGAGAAAACTTTGGACAGAAATGGGAGATTCCTGTACTTAAACAGACTTTTGAGTCTAAAATTGAAATAATTTCCTTTAATACCCTATAGAAGTGGACAGGCCATTGTGAATACAAGATATTTTCTGCATTTGCAATGACTCCTTTCACTGAGGGCTGCTATATACCTGTCAGGCAGGAGCTTAACAACCTGTGAGACAGGTCGGATTATACACATTATCAGATGAGGAAGCAGTAAGATTGTCATCTAGCTAGCATATGATGAGGTGAAGGTTTAAACAAGGAAATATAACTACTGTAGAGTGCTCACTACATACCAAATTTAATATGGAGTACTTTTTATAATTTCCACACAGCAAACTTATGAACCTGGTCCCATTATTTTCTTATTGAAGACAGGGAAACAGAGTCATAAAGAGATCAAGTTGAGACGTAAGCTTGTCTGACTCTCAAATTCAAGCTTCTTTGACAAGGCTTATACCTAAATAAAATGGAAGTTGATATTTCCAATATTAAACATTAGTTAATGAGAGAAATCAAAGTTTTAGAGAGAAATAGGGAGGAGGGAATTAAAGTAGAGGGAATTAGGCCGTCTAAGTCTATTATGCACCTTATCGAAGAATCTTTAAAATAATCTGAAACAGAAGCAATTTTTTTTTAATCTAAGTACAGACATGAGTCATTTAATGTGTCAAAGAGATAACTGAATGGCAATAACTCAGTTGGAGCAGATAATGGAATTGGCTGTGAGCATCGACTATTTCTAATTTCCACTAAGGCAGAAACAAACACATGAGGCATAGGTTACAATGAGAGAAACTTCAGTACACCAAAGGCAGGATTTTCTGATGTGAAGGTTGCTTTGGAAGTGGCAAGTTACAGATATTACAGTTTCTATGTCTAGAAACTTTAACACACAGCTTTAAATCACTCTTGGATGACTTACTTATTATCCTGCTTCAGTCCAGAGAGATAGAGGCACACCAGTCAAGGTCCAATCCAAGCACTCAATTCTTTAAAACATCCCCAATTCCTAATCAATTTGGAGAGTGATTGACCTGGACTTACCTTCAGTGCTACACAACATTTTTTTCTTTCTAGGCTTTCTCATCTTTCCCCAGGGTGGTGGTGGTGGGAGGGGAGGAGCAGTTTGAATTTGGAAACAAAGAACATAGAAAAATCCTGTAATTTTACTTCTCTATGTGTTCCCATAAAGTTCCAACAAAGATACCTCCCTCAGTAAGGGTATTTTACATTTCTCCCTGTCGAACACCAAGACCCAATGTTTAGGTCTCTGCTTACATCACTCCCTTGGCCCAAAGTACTCTTCTTCTTAGGAAGTCCACACACCTCTGTCTCATATTCTACTCAGTATTCCAGGTCTCACTCAAGTGTGTAAAGCCTCTGATGGTCATCCTCTTGGAATTTCGATGACACTTGGAGTCTGCATCACAGTTTACAGATGAATAACATTGTTTGTGATTCTTTGACCTTACACAGTCTCCATCTGTCCAGCCAGATTGTAAATTTTCTAAGTATAGAAATTTACCCAATGTTTCTCTGAGTCCCCCAAATTGCTGGATCTATAATCAGAATACAAATAATTGTTTGGTTTTAGTCACAAATAGTTTCATGGGCTTATTTCAATCTTGAGGTTTAATAAGCTAATTCAAAAAGAATAAAAGATTGTAGTCCTCATAAAACATACTAGAAAGTGGTCCAAAAAGCAGACTAGGTTGGGAATGACAGATCTCATTTCTGAGGAAGCACTACCTAATGCTTTTTATGTATAGATTTTGGAACAGACATACCCTTGACATTTTTAGGTAGGGGAATTGGGGAAGATTCAATAAATGAGGCTGTTCTTGTCCTCTGTAACCCCAACTCTCTGGTTCTCTATTTTAAAAGAGAAGTCCATTCTACCTAATTTACTTTATCTGAAGTTTAGGCATGGGTAGTGTGTCATTATTGAAAAAAACAAAAACCAAAAAATAAAAAAATAAAAAAAAAAAGGAAGAGGAGGAAAACCAACATATGTGAATGTTTGCCAGGGACTTTATGTACATTATTTCATATGATCCTCACAACAATATTGATTTTAGAAATTGAATTTCATAAAGATTAACTAATGTACCCATTGTAATAAATAAAATTGTCGCTGGCTCTTTGCTGTACAAAATCCGTGGATATTTGTCATCGCCTGCAGCAACAACTTGCACGGGTCTTATGGGTGGTGGAGTGGAAACTGAGGCACTTCTATCTTTCTCTTTAGTGCACTGCTTTCTTGCTTGTTTGTTTATAGAGGATAGAGAAAATGAGGTTTACTTGCTTTGAGAGGAGAGAGAGAGAGAGCTAACTTATCAGAGAGAAAGACGTTGCTTAAGAGAGAAACTTTGAGAGAAAGACAGGCTTTGCTTAGAGCTTAGAGGAAGAGACTTGCTACACCTCAAAGTCCTGCATCCTGTGAACTAAGGGTACGTCCACCCAAGGTGCCCTAGTGATGCATCTCAGTTCTCCGTTCCGCGATCTGCCTTCTGCCGCTGCCCCTACTTGCTGCTGTGCCGCTTTTCCCTACTAGCTGCCATCGCGCGTTTCCTAGCTGCTTTTCCCTACGTGTGTCTTCTTCTACTGCTTTTCTGCTAATGGCTGCTGTCCGTCCCTACTAGCTGCTGTGTTCTTTCTTCTGACTGCTGCCGCCGCTTTTCCCTACTAGCTGCTGCCGTGTGTTTTTCCCTCTGGCTGCTGCCGCGCGTCTAGCTGCTTTTTTGCTAATGGCCGCCGTTCGTGTCTAGCTGCTTCCATGCGTGTCTTCTTCTACTGCTTTTCTGCTAATGGCTGCTGTGTCATGTTTTTCCCTCTGGCTGCTGCCGCGCGTGTGTCTTCTTCTACTGCTTTTCTGCTAATGGCTGCTGTGTCTCTGTCTCGCTCCGCCTATGCTTATATCACCTCCAGGAGGTGGAGAGCAGGGCCACGCCTCTTACGCAAAGATTAGGCGAGATGCTGGGAGCAGGCAATTAGTGCTCGAGAACACATGCGCATACATTGTGTGCGTGGATGAGAAAATCACCTGAGTGTGCTTATGTCAATTAACCTCCTCACTGCCAATGTGATCAGGTGCCATCCCGGCGCTGCCAACATGACCCAGCCCCCAACATAAAATAACAAGGCCACTGATCCCAAAGATAAAGGATAAGCCAGTTGAAAAACATGGTAAGAAACAAGTGGGATTTAAAACCGCTAAAGAAATTGGCACATTGTTCTGAAATCGAAGCATTGTCTTATATCCTAAAAGAAAATTAGAAAGCACATTAGTCAGTCAACACCACCAGCATACACATGGTATAAAATTTGATTTGCTAAAGGAATTTATACTACTAAGCTAGAACTCAGAAACATAATAAGGAAATAAGACATAAATTCTATCTATTTGCAAAAGTGGAGGAGTTAAGATGAGTCATGACTTGTTCTAATTGGTTGGAAAATTAGAGAAAGAATATGCACTAGCTGTCATTAAAAGAAAAGGAATAGGTTTTAATAAAGGGAAGACATGCGGTGCTTTCTTCCAGTAGGATTAGCATAGAGTGCATTTCTTAGTGAAGTCAGTTCTTTCACTATTACCAAGAAGATACCAAAGTCATCATCTCCACCAGATTAACTCCATCCTTGGACTTTGCTACTTCTATGCACTCTGTCAAGGGAGGAAAAGGTGAAGGCCATCCTCTCTGCCCACAAGTAAGGGAAACTGACATTATGCAGATTTGGGTCTTTTGGCACACTGTAGTAGTTATTATAAGGCAGGTACATGCTAGGTACCAAAAAGACATTGAATGAAGTTATTGATTCTTACTTGGGATAGGTGAAGTTCAGGTAAGTTTATATGAGAGAAGACACATATGAAAACTAAATGAAGAGAATAATTCCACTAATTCCACTACAGTAGCATAAAAAAATTCAAAACCCTTAGGAAAACCTTAACCAAAGAGCCTTAAGACTTACTATACTTTTCCACTGGACTGAAAGTAGAAGAAAATGTGAAGGGAAAGATTTGAGGATAAAATGGTCATATTAGAAGACACCTCAGATTATAACCATTGCTACATGTGCAATGTTATTTACCAATGCTGCGTGCATGGTAGATAAGCAGAAACACAAAATAGCAAAAATAATTTTGAAGAACAATGTGGGAGGATTCACACTTCCCAATTTAAAACTTACTACCAAGACAATGTGGTACTGACTGGACTGCTTTAGTAAGCTTTTCAATTACTGTAACCAAAAAAATCTAATAAGAACAGGAGGAAAAACAGGAGGTACAGGAGGAAAAGCTCTTTCAGAGCTCCTGGTTTCAGAGATCTGAGTCCGTAGACAGCTGACTTCATTGCTCTGGGCTGAAGTTGAAATAGAACATCAGAGCAGAAGGGAGTGGCAGAAGAAAGCTTCTCAGGATATGGCAGTCAGGAAGCAGAGAGACCTAACCAGGGAAAAAATATAAACCCCAAGGTTTGCCCCCAGTGAACTACTTCTTCCAACCGTACTGTTCTTGCCTATAGTTACAACCCAGTTAACCCATATCAGTGGATTAGGTTACAACTCTCATAATCTAATCATTTCACTTCTGAATTTTATTGCATTATCTCACATAAGAGCTTTTTTGGGGACATTTCATATCTAAATCATAACACTGGCATGTCAGTAGAAATATAGATTAATTTAATAGAATTATGGTCAATTGATTTTGACAAGTTTACCAGGAAGATTGAATGGGGGAAAGAAATGATATTTTCAAAATAAATGGTATTTTCATGCAAAAGAGTGATTTTGTATCTTTTCTCATCCCATATATGTAAATTAACTGAAAATGGATCAAAGAGCTCATATAGGAGTGAAAAGTATAAAATTCTTAGAAGAAACATAGGTAAAAATCTTTAAGACCTATTGACATGGCTTGGCTGCCAAACCATGCAGTCAGCCTGCTGGTCCCTAATGAGAAATAACAGCAAAGTGACTGAGTGACAGTAGTGTGGAGCCTACCAAGTTCACATATGCCTGAGGTGCAGGGCCTGAGATCTGATGGACCTAAGGTGTACCCTGCCAGGGTACGGTGCCTCTGCAGAAGCCCGTTCCACATAGCACTGCACTCTGGAACCCTGAGCAAGCACTCTTTGTTGAAGGAAATCTGTTGGGAAGCTGCAATTGCAGATGAGTGGAGAGAAAATGGAAATGGGGCAGACCTGAAAGGAAGTAGGACTCAAGAGCTAATCAATAACATTAATACTTTTCTAAACCATAATTAGCATAATTTTGGACCAATGGTGACAGCAATTTTTCAAATCCTAATTAGCATAATTTAAAACCCATAGCATTAATATTTTTTCTAACCCTGATTAGCCTAAGTTTGAACCAATAGCAGTGATCCCAGGGCTATATAGACCCCTGGGCTAGCACACTCATGCAACCCCGCTGTGGTCCCCTTTTGCTGTATGTGACTTCTTTCCTGTTTCTATTCTTCAATAGATCCTACTCTTACACTCACTTATCCTGGTCTCTGGATTTCATTCTTCTAATTCATGACACACAAACCCAGAGGAAAAAATTGGCAGTGAACTGCTGGGGTTTGTTGCAATACTTGAATGCATAGCCTGTCATTAAGAGGTACAACACACTTCTCAGCGGCAGAGGCCTACAGCTTGTGCAGACCCTACCTGCCAGGAGAAGCAGAGAAACTGCAGTTTCACTAGGAATAAGGAATGGTTTGATAATATGACCCCAAAAGCAGAAGGATATATATACACATACATATATATATACACATATATACTTATATATGTGTGTGTATATATATATATATACACATACACATATACATATATAATATCTGATCTGTATATATCTACTATATAGCTAGGTAGTAGATATATGTACTATAAAGATATATAGTAGATATATACATATATTGGTAAATTGGGCTTCATCAAAATTTGAACTCAAAGTGTATGAATGGTCACTGTTAAGAAAATGAACAAGCAACCCACAGAACAAGTAAAATAATCACAAATTATATGCCAGATAAGGACCTAACATCCAAAGTATATAAAGAACTCTACAACTCAGCATCAAAAAGACAAGCAACCCAAATAAAAAATGAACTGTCGTCTTAAATATACATTTCTTCAAAGAAGATAATGGTCAACAAGCACATGAAAAGTTGCTCAATATCAAGTCATCAGAGAATTGCAAATCAAAACCATGATGAATTCATAATTTCATATCCACTAGGAAAGCTATAATAATAATAATTAGAAAAAGACACTAACAACTGTTGTTGAGGAAATGGAGAATTTGGAATATTTATACTTTGTTGGTGGGGATGTAAAATGTTGCGGCCCCTGTGGAAAAGCAGCTTGTCAGTTTCTCAAAAGTTAAACGTAGAATTAGCATACGACCTAACAATTCCACTCTTAAATATATACCTGAGAGAACTGAAATAAGTGGTCACAGAAAAACTTGTATTCAGATGTTTGCAGTAACATTATTCTCATAACCCAAAAGTTGAAAAAATTCAATGTCCATCAAATAATGAATAGATAAAAATGAATATGTCTATACAATGAAACATTATTTTAATAGTACATGTTACAATGTGTACTAGTCTGTTTATTGTCACTGTGACCAAAACACCTGACAAGAACAACATAGAGGAGAAAAAGTTTGTTTTGGGCTTGCAGTTTTAGAAACCTCAGTCCATGGTCTGCAAACTCCATTGTTCTGGGCCTGAGATGAGGCGGAACATCATAATCAAGGCATGTGGTGGAGGAAATCTGTTTTAGCTTATGGCAGTCAGGAAGCAGATAGAGAGAGTACAAGGAACCAGGAACAAAATATGTAATCCCCAAGGAACACTCGCAATGATCCAATTTCTCCAGCCACACCCCACCTGCCCACAGTTGCCACCCACTAATCCATTCATGGTTACAGCTCTCATAATTTCATCACTTCACCTCTGAACATTTTTACATTCACAGGAGCTTTGCAAGGGATGCTTTATATCAAAACATAGTGCAATGCAAAAGAATCTTGAAAACATTATACTAGAAGAAAGAAGACATGAAAGTATAAATGCTGTAGAATTCCATTCATATACAAAGTTCAAAAAAATCCACATCCATAGAGACAGAAAGTACTGTAGATCAGTGGTTGCCAGGGCGTGGGGGTGGAGGAGAAGTAGGACCACCCCCAATAGGTACTAGAGTTCTTTTTTTTTTTTTTTTAAATTGCATTACTCCTTTTTAAAATTTTTTTATTATTATTATTTTTAGTTAGCTTTTAATTTTTTACAGACTGCATTTTGATTCATTATACACAAAGGGGATACATCATTTCATTTCTATGGTTGTGCACAATGTAGATTCATACAATTCGTGTAATCATACATGTACATAGGGTAATGATGTCTGTCTCATTCCACCATTTTTCATACCCCCCCTCCCTCTCATTTCCTTCTACATATTCTATAGTTCCCTTTTGGGGGAAAATTTTTTGAAAATGTTCTGGAATTAGAGAGTTATGATGATTGTAAACATAGTGAATTTACTCAAACTACTGAAACACAGATTTTTAAATGATCAATTTTATGTCATTGAAGTATACTTCAACTTTTAAAAAATGCTGCTAAAAAATTGCTTAAAGTAAGTCTTTAAGAAAAGCAAGGAGGGACTTGTGAATGGGCAGTGGAGAAAAACCCACCTAGTAAATGTCACATGTCCAAAAGCAAAGCCATGGAACTGTTTGTTCAGCTCAAGTCTCTGCACCAGATTATTTTTAAAAATTAAATTATGTAAAGAATCAGTTACAGACCAAAACGCAATGAATTTCTCTTTCCTTTTAAGTTGACATGACTCTTCATTCTCTTGATTATAAAATTTGTTTCTATTTTCCCCTCCGATATTTTGGTTGTCAATTTAAAAGTGACTTAATTGATCAAGGTGCACAGGATGACTGAAATGCTCTTTCTTCTCCTGAGTCTCCCATGGTGACTGCCTTGTTGTCTTTCAGGTCCCACTTAAATGCCTTCTTCCAGAGAGGCATTTCTGGAAATGCCTGACAACGAAGCAGATCCCCACTTGTCACCTTTATTTTCCATCACTGTACTCCATTAGTGTGCTGCACAGACAACTGTATTTGTTTGTTGGATTTTTGCCTCTATCCCTAGACAGTAAACTCTGAGGGCAGGACACTTGATTACTTATTCACTGATACATGTCCAGTGCCTAAAACAGTTTCCCCTAAATATTGCATGAACAAATGACTAATTGAGAGGGTGGGAAGCTGTAAGAGCTAGATCAAGCCTCCTCCAGTTATTGGCCTAGAAGCAGCCTAGAATTGTTGTATCTAGGTCACAATACCCATAGCTTTGCTGTTCTAGGGCTTGGATGTGGTTTAAATATGTGTATGAAAAATTCATAGCACTTACAGAAAAAGAAATTCATCTCTGCCAAGGTCAACACCAAATAAGTGCTATCACACATTGTTCAGTCTGATTATTGAAGGTTGAGCAGAGAGGTATGGGGAAGGCATTCCTCCAAGGTAGCAGAACAATGGATTTTAAAGATGGGAAGTAAACAAATTCATGACATTTGAGTGAAAGGCTCATGGGAGGAGTGATGGAGGATGAGCATGAAAGGAAAGGTTGAGATATAAGTTAGTTTGAAATCAAGTTGGATGGTCTAGAATGCTCCTCCTGTTCAACAATGTGTTAACCATTTGAGAGAAAATCTAAACTTTAATCTAGCAATCATGTCAAGTTGCTCCTGAATTCTATGGCATAAAAAAAGTAATGCCCTAGTTCTTCTTGTCTATCTTTATTTTAGTCATTTAACCACCTACTGTGTTTAATAATGATTATAGGTCCATGTATACCTGTACCATGCTCCCTGCAGAGTATTGAACTCTATATTGATCATCTCAGCTGATCTAATAATAACCCTTTAGGGTAGGTGTTCTTATGTCATCCCTATTTATAGAAAAGTCATTCAGTTACTTAGGATGGTTAAGTAACTAATCCCACATCCTACAACACACTGGTGGATCCAAGATTTGAAAAAGGTCCTTTGGATTCTCATCTTCCTCATTTGGTAATACTGGATCCTGAAATGCTATTTTAATTGTTTTCTATCTATTTTTTTTTAACTTTGGCATGTGGCTGTTGTCTCACAGTTTTTGTTTCCTCTTAGTTGACCTTAGAATGAAGTCTGTATATCTATTTACAATCTCTAAAATAAAACATTCCTGGTTAAAGTATTAGAAAGTGGTATAGAATTGGCTAAAAGTTGTGTAGCAAAGCTGAAGAAGAGTGTTTATATCACACATCCATTTCAGACCCTGCCAGATATTCATTGATTTAGGGGAGTTCCTGCTATATTCAAGTGCTGGATCACAGACATAGAGGGACAGTCCGCCCACAATGATATGCAGCTTCCATTTTAAGTTACATTTAGTGAGAGACGACAACAATCTAGACAATGTGGAGAAGATATTGTCACGAAGAAAGTTTCACATGGAGGGAATGACTGGAAGCAAGGGTTTGTAGAAAGTGTTCAGGGGGATCATTCTGGGGTAGTGATAATGGATTTGGGCTCTGACTCTGATGATGAGCAACCCTGGAAAAATCAGGGGAAACTAGTTCCAGGAAATGGGATATGATTAGGCTTTGAGAAAGGAGTACTTGGATACATTTAAGAAAGACAAAGAACAAGAAGTGAGGCAAAGAGGGCCAGAGAGAGGAAGGAGAAGAATAGGAAGAGATGAGACCAAAGATGGAAGCAGTGTCCAGACTAAGAGTCTGTATAGGCTGAGAGGAATTCAGATTGTATTGTAAGAGCTATGGGAAGCTGTAGGCTAGAGAGGAATTGCCTAAAAATGTTTTGTTCTAATTATCCAGGGGACAGGAAAGAGACCAGGTAATCATTATGGCAGTTTGGCTTTTGGTGGTAGCAATGCTAAGGGGGCAGCCTGATCTGTCCTCTGAAGACTCCTGTCCACCTCTCAGAAGAGCCAGCCCAGGTCCTCATCCAGCTCTCTTCTCCCTTATGTCAGGCCTTGTCTGAGGAGCAGATGTTGTGATGGGATTAGACATGTAAGAGATTTATTGGGTGAACTTATCTGTGAAGGATAAAGGGGGAGAGGCAGGAGGAGGCTGTGGGAGCCTTCAAACTGCATGAAACCCTGACCCCTGCAGGGCACAGGAGTACAGGGCAGTAGTCTCAGACTGCAGGACCTGACTGGATGTCTTAGCCAGGCTCATAGGGAGCCCAGGAATAGGGGTTGTCTGCTGGAGGTGTCCTGCTTGGGCAGGAATTGTCCTGTGTTACTACCTCCTCCATGCTCAGCCAGTGACTGCCAAAGACAGAATAGTGTGGCCTCAGCACAATCGCTGTGGTGCATCAGAATGTGTAGAAGCTGGGACTGTCAGTCACCTCTGCTCCCCAAAGAGTTTCTGCAGGTCTCACTCATTTCACTCTCAGATTGAATCAATCCTCCTGAGCCTAGACTCCAACTCCCACAAGCCTGGGAGCCCAGCTTCTAATGGGCATATCAGATCTTTCAATTTGAGAGCCATTAAGAAACCAAATCTCTTGCTAGTTATCTGCACCATCTACCCCATCCCTTGACATCGTGGTGGGACACTTTAACTCAGCTGTAAACTTTAAAGTGCAGAAGATAACATAAAATTACAATGCATTTCCCAGTGTTTTGAAAAGGAGTGTGATGGCACATGCCTGTAATCCCAGTGGCTCTGGAGGCTGAGGCAGGAGGATCATGAGTTCGAAGCCAGCTTCAACAACTTAGTGAGGCCCTGAGCAACTCAGTGAGACCCTGTCTCTAAATAAAATATTTTTAAAAAGCTGGAGATGTGGCTCAGTGGTTAAGTGCCCCTGGTTTTAATCCTCAGTTACCTGTCCCCCAACAAAAGAAACTAAAATAAAAACAAAATGCAGTTTTAAATAATGTCACTTTTATTTCTAGAATATTTTACATACAATAATAACTTTTGCTTAGGATTGTTATGAAATTTCCTCTTCAAACTTGTTTTTCTTCTTTTTATTAGCTTAGATCGTTTCACTAAGGAGAGACTGGAAGTGCAGAGAGGATGAGGAAATTGCTCAAGTTTGCAGATATGGTGGCAAAACTAGGACCAGAATTCTGTCTGCAAGCTTTCTATATGATTTTCTTGCTAGTTAGTATTTACTGGGAAAATATTACAAGGAAAGATCTTGGACAAAATTTTGGTCTAATCCATTCCTGTAAAGGGGAGATTCATAGTCTACTTTCTGTGTGTGTGTGTGTGCATGAGAGAGAGAGAGAGAGAGAGAGAATAAATCCTTAATTAGAAACATGACTGATGTCACATACTAGACTAACTAGCAGTCCTAAAGAGATTTTTATTTTATTTTGCGACTCTTAAATAGAAAATTGTAATGAAAAGCAGATGATGTTTATGGTATACTGATGGTATACTGATATTCTTCATTGCTACTCACAGAACTATGGATATTAATATGAGTTCAGAGAGCCAGATTTGTACCTCACTCAGCTTCAAATATATACAACAAAATGAGGCAGTTTTACTCAGAATTAATCTTTCTGTCTTAGAGAGACCATGTGTCTGTAAAAATTGCACAGAACAGATAGCAAAGGCATTAGGGTACTTCCTTAAGTCCATGTGTTGCCATGGAAATAGGTAACCAAAATGACACTATGGTTCCTAAAGTCTAGAAACAATCCTTGCACAGAGGAAACAAATATGAAGCCACCCAAAAAGGGAAGGCATCTATTTGTTTATTAAATGATGTTGGTTTAGTTAATAACCCCATGGGAAACCCTTTAGCTTTGTTATTTTATTGAGACCAGTTTATCTTTCTAGCTAATGCAAAAGTAGCATAGAAATATTAAAGATCTTTGTATTAATGACAGCATCCATAAGCAAGAAATGGGTGAACTACTAAGAGATCTCCTAATGTGTGATTGTGCCTCCAGCCACTCATTCCACGCCCATTAAAAATATTACCTTTGAGGGTCATTATATGAGCCATACACATTAATTTTAGGTCATTTAGAAGGTACTGAAAAGAATAAAAGGGAAAACACTTAGAATCCTACCATTCAGTGATAACCGCTATTACAATTCTGCTATAATTTCTTCTAGATCATTATACAAATATATTATAAAACAAATTAGACATGTTATTCCCCAGACTATTCCAAATTTGTTCAATGTCATATGCTTAGTCAGCCAGATGAAACATCCCATTGTCTAACCAAGGGTAATTGCCTCCTTTCCAAAGAAAAACAAAATCCCCAAATATCACAACACAGGGTGAGTCATCATTCCCTTGAATCAATTGTAGTTATTTCCTCATTGTACCCAAAAATATTTGGAGAGAACCCTGACATGGCACATAGATAAAAGACAGGTCCAATTACCATCTAGAAAAATGTGCAGACAGCTTGGGTCCTATTTACATAATATGCAACCAGAAGAATGAGAAGTTATACTCCATTTATGTATGATGTATCAAAATGTCATGTATAACTAATTAGAATAAATAAAATAAAGATACAAAATAATCTGACCAAAAGAACATGTTAGATTTCATTGAAAAATGAATAATTATCATAATCTAATAAAACAGAATTCCTAATATTTCTCCCCTTTTCTTCCAAGGAGGCATGCAAAAATAATGTCAGAGGAAAAAGTAACTTGAGATTTCATGATGCAAACAGGAAAAAAGAGCACAGATATGGTTTCAGGCAGAACCAGATTTAAATAATGACACTGCACTTGATATTAGCAAGACTATGAGTCTTACTTTCCTATTCCGAAAGATGGACATGCAAATGTTCCCTTCGAGTATTTTTGGGAGAATTAAATGGAGTATCTGACTCAAAGTGGGCATGCCACTTAGTAGCTACTATTAGTAGTAGCAGTAGTAGTATTTATTGACTTTGATCTTTGTTCACATCCATGTACTATACTATGAATTTATCAGTGTCAATTAGCTTTAACATTCACATAACTGGTTGTTTTTGAACTGATGGAAAAAATTCTATCATTGTATTTTAGATTCTGTGATATGTCACTAAGATACAGACAGTAGAGGACAGCAAAGAGCGCCAGAATTATAAAAACTATCGAGGTGGGTGGTTGAGAAGGCAAGCACCTGTAGTCTTAGCTACTCAGGAGACTGAGGCAGGAGGATCACTTAAGTCAGGAGTTCAAGGCTGGCCTGGTCAACATAGACTCAATTAAAAAAAATTATTGGGGTAATTAGTTATGATATAATTTATTTGTGGAGGGAAAATAATTTCAATTCCTTGTGAAGCATTCCACTAGATGTAACTGGACATGACTGCTTTAAATACAGAAAACACCAGCACTAAGCACTATATCTCCACCAGGGAGAATGTACTTTAGTCTCTACCATTGCTGAAGTCCCTGTACCCTCTCCTTCTAGAGGGTTCCACAAGGAATGAGTCAATTCATGCCAAATGCTTGTACATTTCAAAACTTTCTTTTCTCTCACAAACAAAGGCCTGCCTTTTCTCTTTTTTTTAGTTTAAAATTAATATATGCCCTGGCTTACTCTGTTTTCAATGTTTACCCTAAACCAGTAGATTCTCTGAGGGCACTTAAGGTTTCCTACTCTTTCCGGTCAATCAGATTCATCTATCTGGGATGCTTTCATCATGGATCTTAGCTTTTGTATTTGTCCAGCCAGCTCTGATACTTATTTCTCATTGCTATTTTTAGCTTAAAGAATCTTTTAGTTTATTGCCTGCACTTCTGAGATTAAAGCTGAATGTTGAGAGATCATGTGTCCATAGAAAAAGAATCAGAATATATTTGGCATCAGGCTCCAGGCTGTGAGCACTGTGCCCATCTCATTCATTTTCAGTCATGTTAGCCCAGAAATCCCAGATCTTATTTGCACATTGCAACTAACCTGAATGATTTACTCCTGGTTGGTCAGGCTAGAAATTATCCCTTAAGATATATTTTACCCTCAGCAACCACTGTAGTCACCACTACATTAGCAATTCTGTCATGAGTTAAAGGTTCATTGGTTATTCCATATTTCCTATGTGAGTCATGATCAATAAATGTTGAAAAAGAAATAGCCTCTGTTCTTAAACATTCCTGACTGCTTTCAAAAGTTAATTTCATTACACAGTGGAGGAACAGCTAAGAAGCTATAAATAGAATCTCAAGAGAATATAAGAATCCTTAAATCACCAGATTTGTGAAAAGTCTATACTATAGGATTTTTAAATCCTAAAACAGAATATCCCTTGAAAATGTGACCAGAGGCCAACAGTTGAGTCCAAACCCCTCCAATCTTCATTCTTTTATTAGTTGCTGTGGGGTGCCTAAATTTCCAGGGGTCATCAGAATGGGAGAAGAGAGAGCTACAGCAATAGTGGTTTTGTTCACATGTCACTCACAAACCAGCCACCAGGGGAAACAACAGAAGCTTTATCCACAACAGGCTCCCCTTGGGTGCATTTTCTAGATGCTTTCTCCATTTCTTCCTTAGTATCTGAACCCAGATTTTAGGCAAGGTTGAAGTTCACTCAGAGGAGAGCATATTTACAAATGTCTTTTGCAACTGGTGGTAACCATGTGATCAAGCTCTGACCTGTGAGATGTAAACCTTAGTGCTGCATGGAACTTTTGAGAAGGCTGCTTATAGGGAACTGGGTCAGTTGGGAGGTATACTTTCTACCCTGTTACTTTTCCCTCCTTGGGGCCTTAAATGATTTGTCACGGTTGACTCTCCAATAGCACCTGGAATCAGGAAGTGACTTTCAAAAAGGACATCAGTACTTGAATGGAGAAGAAAAAAATTAAAGATACTATAATCCATGAGGCCTGGGAAACTGCCAAGTGAGACCTTGTATGTGACAGAGAAATAAACTGTCATCTTGCTTAAATGGTTATAATCTTGTTTTCTTGTACAGCAGTTGAGCTTAGCTGAATGTATACAATCACCAAAGGATCATATTCTGGTGCATGAACTCACTTGAATAGGCTTCAAAGCCTGGCTTAGGAGTCAAAAAAATTAAAATGCAAACACTTTTAAATTTCTTAAAGTACAGGTGACTATTAGCATCTCTTTTCTCAGGGCAGACTAGGAGTTTGAGATATCTGTGGGGAGTTTAAAGGAGACATGGGAGAAAGAAAAACAATATGCAGAAAGGGATAAAAACCAGCTTTCACCTGGGCATGGGGACACATAAATACTTGGGAGGTTGAGGTAGGAGGATCACAAGTTGGAGGCCAGCCTGGGCAACTTAGGGAGATCTTGTTTTAAAATAAGATAAAAATGGCTGAGGGTGTAGCCCCATGGCAGGACACTTGCCTAGCATATGTGAGACCTTGGGTTCCAGTCCTAGTACCATAGTGAAACAAAACAAAACGAATCAAAGCAAAACAATTTTGCCTCTATCACATTCTAACACATTCTATTACCTTCTATCACATTTGGGTTGTCCTCCTGACTCCTGATGATTAATCATGAATTTGGGGCCTGAAACTGTTGCCCTAGAGGCCTAACTGAATGTTGGAGGAAGAAATTTCCTAATGTTACCATCTCTGAACCCTTCAGAGACCCTGACCTTCCAATCCTAATGTAAGCAATGATAGACTGCCAGTTGGCCTACTGCCTGGCTACCTTATGCTGTGCAGTTAGCATGCATCATGTGTAATCTAATCTTTGTACTCCTCCCCCAAATATGTGGGTATCGCTTTCATCTTATAGAAGGGGAAACTGAAGCTCATGAAAGTAAGCTTCCTACTCAAAGTCATACAGACAATGAGATGAGGGACAAGAATTAGAATAGGGTGACCAACTGTCTTAGTTTGATCAGGACTGAGGGGTTTCCTCAGATGCAGGACATTTAATACTAAAATAAAAATATCAGGCAAACCAAAATGGTTGGTCACCCCTGTCTGAGTATGGAGCTCTGTTATACTACTTTAAGCCTCAAGAACCACGAGCTCAGGCATATTTCCCAAAAGACTCTGCAGAGGTAGTTCTTGCGTCCTACTATATTCAGTGTTCACCATCAGCCTGGAAATCTGCTCTGTTTCTAGAGGTGCACCCTGGAGTCAGTCTAGCAGGACCATGTGAATGGGATTGAATTCTCAGCTCTGTCTGCCCATTCTAAGCCAGGATCACTCTTTTTCCCCCTTAACTAATACCTAAAGAACTTTGTCCTGTGTAGGGATCAGAATTGTGTCTTCCCAGGGGCAGATCACTGGACCTTGTCCAAATATGAAAGTGCTGTTCTGTCTGGCTGAAATGCTGTCCAAGTTCTCCTCCCTCCTTTAGACCATGGATATAACTACTGAAACTATTATAATGACCTCTACTTTTTCCTATTAAAATATTTAAAACAATTTTAAAGCCCTATTATTGAAGCCTGCTTAAAAATTTTTATAAAAGGTACAAAATTAGGATGAATAATGTCCAAGTTCTATTTCTTCTTGTCTCAGTTTATCCCTTAATAAATGGTGCCAATGGTATTTTGTGTGTGTTTCCTAATTTAAATTAACCCAAATAATGACCATCTAGGGTGGAGGTTCCTAGTTTTGGATTTCTGAGTAGGACTGAGGGCATGTATGAATTTTCTTGAAGTTGTGTCCCTCTTTTTTCTGTGTTTGCATGTGTGCGTGTGTGTGTGCATGTGTGTATGTGCACATGTGTGCTCTTTTCTGGGAAAGAATCAGTAGCATTTAGTACATTCTAAAATGGTCTGTTATCTAAAGATTGTTCAGAACCACTGTTACAGAATCAGTAAGAATCAATTTGGAAGGTTTTTGTTTTTAATGAAAGGTGTCTTTGTTTTATGAAGTGATTCATAGGAGCAACCTATCCCAGGGGATTAGCCTGTGATTCAGGCTGTATGGCCTTGGTGCAACAGAGGAATAGGGCAGAGAGCCATAAGAAGGTGTGGTCAAGGTGTCAATAAGCAAGTGTGGCTGAAAGCTCCAGTCAGCTGGGGTGGCACACCCTGGAGTGAGAGCTGGAGTCCTCACACCCAGAGAAAAGAGCCATGAGGCAGGATCCCAGTGCAAGGATTTTTCATTCTTTAGTCCAATAACCTGTTTTTGAATGGTTGCTTACTTATTTCTGGTGTTTTCTTAAAAAAACGTAACTTCTCTCATAAATGAACTTATTCAATATGCACTTATTGAATATTGTATTTTTGTGTCTAAAAACTTGTGCATTGGGGCCTAGAGTTCAGTGACTGGTTCATGTCCCAACTCCACATTCTATAGCCTCATGATTTTGGAAGTGGCCTGACCTCCCTAAGCTGCTGTTTTCTCATTTATAAAGCCAAGGGGTTACTAGTACACATCTCACAGATGGCAGTGAAGATTAAATGTAAGCTACACAAAAGTCAATTTGCAACACAGTCTGTTTTCCATCCAGGTGGCAGGCACTGTGGTGGATGGTGGCAATCCAAGAGGCTAGAGTTCCTGGTCTGTGGAAGCTTCCATCAGGAGCCTGGCTGTTCTCTGTCTCTGACTCTGGCAGGACTTCATAGGCAGAAGAAGCTCTCTTAGAAAATATCCCCAGACTAAGATGAAGCTTTAACAACTTGAGGCTGAGGTGTAAACTCTGACACTTGCCCTAATGTAAGTCACTGAGTTTCAGTGACATGGACCCCAGTTCTCTGTCCCTCATTCTCAGCAGGCACTTGAAGTAGGAACCCTTAAATAATAGGGCCACTGGTAAGATCTTGATTCTCTACTCATGGTCACACTCCTCTAGCTTTTCCCCTCAGACTATGGGCTCTGCCTGGGGCCCAGAACAGTGAAGCCAGTGAACTTCCCCCAGTGCCAGTCTCAGCAAAGATGGCTGCACTATGCTTTTCTGTTTCACTAACCCTGATGCCAATGGCACCATGGATGAAGTAGCCTGGGAGATGTCCCCATGCTGCACACATCAATTGGACAGATGGTTACTGTAGGACAAGGGGAGGGGAAGAGGTGGGACCTGCCCAGGAGTTCTATCATTAAACACACTGAAACCCACCTCTGGGGCTTCCCTATGCACAGACTTATGCTGCTGAGTAACTAAAAGGCAACAGAGTGTAATGAACTCATTATCTACCTAATGATGTTGAAGGGTTTTCACCTTACCAAGCTCAGGATGGGAACATTAAGAGGTGATGGATTCTGGTTTTTTAAGTACATTTAAAAAAAAAATTGATTATGGTCACAAAAGTGAAGAGAAATGGATTTCTCCTGTACTGTTGGGGTGTGGATTGCTTTTCATGACTGGAAAAAAAAAAAAAAAAAAAAAAAAAAAAAAAAAAAAAAAAACCTTTCTAATTTTTAATTTCAAATAAGAAAGTAAATGGGAATTGAGAAAGAGGGCTAACCTGGTGTTCCTGGGGACCACAGGGGCCTGGGATAATGATCCACTGGCATCATGCTCTATTTCCCCTGACTCTTTGGATTTTGTTTTAGGCTTATTGCCTGAACAGTTTGCCCTTCCTCCACAGTGAATGAATCATTTCCTCTTTTCATCTCTAGCCAAACATTTCAAATCATGCCTCCATTTCCTGGTTAAAGCCTAAGCTGAACTCACTCTGATGAAAAAGCAACCCATGGAAATCACAACTTTTCTCCTCATTTATAAGCCTCTTGTTGTAAGGTTCTTGAGAAAGGTTGATGGGCACGATACCCTGTCCCAGCTGGATAATTTAGATGAAAACCCATTGTCAATACAAACGCTATCATGGACAGGACTGCATGGAACAGCAGGAGTTGTGGGGCTCTGATTCAAATCCCTGGAACTACCTAACAAATTAGGCGTTTCTTAACAGTCAACATTTCATCCAGGGTGAAGTGATAATTCATTTGAGAAAATAATGAGCCTCTGCTGCCACCTGGTGGAATTCTTACCATTAATCATTGTTAATTAAAAGGCTACTGGCTAGAGAATACCATAGAGTAGTGGTTCTTGAGAGAACTTCTTTGGACCAGCAGTATTGATTACTACCAATTGACCTGTTGTTAGTTATTTTGTGCCTTAGTTTTCTTATTTATAAAATTGGCATATAATATCTAACTCTTGCTTTGTCAGGACGTAAACAGAAAATGAAAGTAACATGAAAAGTAATAATATAAAGCACCTATTATTAAATCTAGCAAAATATGTGCAATTACAAAAAGAAGTTTTGGATTTCATTGAATTGTCTTTGAGAATACCTAAGAGTTCTCAGATCCTACCCCACACCTGTAGGATTAAGATGTACATTCTGATAGACTTATCAGGTTATTTGTATAGACAGTAAAGTTTCAGAGATACTTATCTTGATGTTCTCCCCAGGAAGATAAATGTTTGTTACTCTTATTGTTTTGGGCCTTTGAACATCCATAATTACTTCATTAAAAAAATACCATCATTGAAGACAATCATCACAAAATAGAGATGGATTAGAGGTTAAGAACACTGGGCCAGATGGAACCTGATTTTTATCCCATCCAACTCACTAAATATTGATGACATAAGGTGAATTAATTGATCTTTCTGAACCTTAGTTTTCTTAGCTACAAAATGGAAATAAGAATATCTAACTTATATGATTGTGAGAATTCAAACAGAAAATGTAGGTAGCACAGACAGCAGTTATTAAAAAAATAAGGTACTTAGTATTAAGATTAAACACAGATGTGAAATTATGAAAAGAGTATGAAATTTCACTGAAAGACATTGGAGAGTGCCTCAATGAAGGGAAAGACAAAACTGTATTAAAGGATAAGACCTCTCGATACTGTAAAGCTGTCAATCATCTTTCAATTAATCTTTTTAAATGAAACTCAAATTTCAACCTCAACTCAGTTTGTTTTTGTTGTTGTTGTCATTGTTGAACTTGATGAGCTTATTCTAAGATATGACTGGACAAAAAGGGCTAAGAAGAGCTTAGACAATTCTGGAAGAACAAGATGGGGGTGGGGTGTCACTGTACTAGATATCAAGATGTGCTATAAAACTATGGTAGGTAAGGCAGTATGGAGTTGCACAGGGAATAGAAAGCTGACCAGCAGAACAAAAAAATAAAAGAAGAAATATATGTAGATCGATATATATAGATATATATCTACAGATGTCTGTATATCTACACATATTTTGTATATGTATATATAGATGAGTGTATCTTATCTATTTACTCTATCTATGCAGAATCCTATTCTGCAATAACACCTATACATGTTGATATATATAACTGTATGAGTTTCTGGGGAATTATGCTAAATAAAAAAAGGATAACCTTAAAAAGTTACAAGACTACATGTGCTATGAACTGAATATTTGTGCTACCCCCAAACTGATATGTCAAAACCCTAATCCTTAGTGTGATAGTGTTTGGAGGTGGGGTCTTTGAGAAGTGATGAGATCAAGAGGGTGGAGCCCTCAAGATGGATTAGTGCTATCATAAGAAGAGACAGGAGAGAGCTTACTTCCTTTCTCTGCTCTTCACCAGGAGAGGAAATAGCAAGAAGGTGACCATTGGCAAAGTAGGAAGAAGATCCACGCCAGAAATGAACCCTGCTGGTGTCCTGATCTCAGATTTGCCATCTTCTAAAACTGTAAGAAATACATTTTTGTTGTTTGAGTCAAAAGAGTGCATGCATCTATATTTACACTGAAAATTAAGATAGGCATATAAACAATGAACATGAGTTTAGGGAAGCAGTTACTTCATTTTTATTAATATATTTTTTTATTTGTCCTAATTAGTTATACATGACAGTAGAATGTATTTTGACACATCATACATAAATGAACTATAACTTTTCATTTGTCTGGTTGTACATGATGTAGAGTTACGCAGGTCATGTAATCATATATGCACATAGGGTAATAATGTCTAATTCATTCTACTATCATTCCTACCCCCATGCCCACTCCCCTCCTTATATTCCCCTCTGTCTAGTCCAAAATATCTCTATTTCCCCCACCTTATTGTGAATTAGCATCTGTATATCAGAGAAAACATTCAGTCTTTGGTTCTTTGGGATTGGTTTATTTCGCTTAGCATGATGTTCTCCAGTTCCATTCATTTACCTGAAAATGCCATAATTTCATTCCTCTTTAAGGCTGAGAAATACTCCATTGTGTATATATACAACTGTTTCTTTATCCAATCATTGTTGAAGGGCACCTAGGTTGGTTCCACAGTTTAGCTATTGTGAATTGAGCTGCTATAAACATTGATGTGGCTCTGTCACTGTAGTATGCTGATTTTAAGTCCTTTGGGCATAAACCAAGGAATGGGATAACTGGGTCAAATGGTGGTTCCATTCTAAGTTTTCTTAGGAAACTCCATACTGCTTTCCAGAGTGGTTGCACTAATTTGCAGTCCCACCAGCAATGTATGAGTGTACCCTTTCCTCACATCCTCACCAACATTTACTGTTGTTTATATTACTGATGATTGCCATTCTAACTGGAATGAGATGGAATCTCAGTGAGTTTGATTTGCATTTCTCTAATTGCTAGAGATGTTGAACACTCTTTCATATATTTGTTGATCAATCGTATTTCTTCTGTGAAGCATCCATTCAGTTACTTTGCCTATTTACTGATTGGTTTGTTCTTTTGGTATAAGGTTTTTGAGTTCCTTATATATCCTGGAGATTAATGCTCTGAGATGTGTGTGGTAAAGATTTTTTCCCATTCCCTAGGCTCTCTCTTCATGTTATTGATTGTTTTCTTTGCTGTGAAGAAGCTTTTTAGTTTGAATCTATTCCATTTGCTGATTCTTGATTTTATATCTTGTGCTTTAGGGGTCTTGTAAAGGAAGTCAGTTCTTAAGCCAACATGGTAGAGATTTGGGTCTACTTTTTCTTATATTAGGCATAGCAGGGGTCTCTGTTCTAGTGCCTAAGTCTTTCATCCACATTGAGTTGATTTTTGTGCAGGGTGAGAGGTAGGGGTTTAATTTCATTTTGCTGCAAATGGATTCTAGCACCATTTGTTGAAGAGGCTATCTTTTTTCTAATGCATGGTTTTGGTGCTTTTGTCTAGAATGAGATAACTGTAGTTATGTGGGATTTCTCTGTGCTTCTATTCTGTACATTGGTCTACAAATCTGTTTTTGTGCCAATGCTATGCTGTTTTTGTTACTAAGGCTCTGTAGTATAGTTTAAGATCTGGTATTGTGATGCCTCCTGCTTCATTTTTCATTTTTCTTGTCAAAGATTGCTTTGGCTATTCTGGGTCTCTTTCTCTTTTTTAAGTTGTAGATGGAACAATACATTTATTTTTTATTTATTTTTATATGGTACTGAGGATTGAATCTAGTGCCTCACACGTGCTAGGCAAGTGCTCTACTACTGAGCCCCCGGGATCTCTTATTTTTCCAAATGAATTTCATGATTGCCTTTTCTATTTCTATGAAGACTGTCTTTGGGATTTTAATAGGAATTGCATTAAATCTGTAAACTCTTTTGGTAATATGGCCATTTTAACAATGTTAATTCTGCTTATCCAAGAGCATGGGAGATCTTTCCATCTTCTAAGGTCTTCTTTAGTTTCTTTCTTTAGTGTTCTGTAGTTTTCACTGTAGAGGTCTTTCACTTCTTTTGTTAGATTGATTCCTCAGTTTTGTTTTTTTTGTTTTTGTTTTTTTTAGGCTATTGTGAATGGGGTTGTTTTCCTAATTTCTCTTTCAGTGGATTCATCACTGATGTTTAGGAATGCATTTGATTCATGGGTGTTAATTTTATATCTTAGCACTTATTTCTGAAAATGGAAAGATGACATTCAACTAAGAATACAGAGGGTTTCAACAAAGTCTGTAGTGTTTAGTAATTTGATGTCAGTGTTGGATACATTTAAAAATAATATTACCTGGAATTGTTATTTGCTTTAGATACTTTAGAAAGAAAGAAAATATCATGGGTGATTTGTGCATATTTTCATATGTCCTTTATTATTAAGGAGGATGAAATCCTTTTAAATAAATTATTCCCTCTTAATCAGTGAGGTAACTGATGTTAAATAATTACCTCTAGGAGGAAATTCTTAAAAACTGGCATTTCACCCTAAAAGAGCTCATATATAAGCTTCAATATACTTAATCAACATTTCCACAGAGTGAATTATTCAGCTGATGATTTTTTTTTTTTCTTTAACAGAAAGCAGCTTACAGAGAGGGGATCCAAGAAGAAGAACACCTGGCCCTTAAAGTATCTGAAATGAGGAAGAAGAAGAAGAAAGAGAAAAAAGAGGAGGAAGAGAAAGAGGTGAAAGAAGAGGAGGAGAATTATTCCAGATAGGAGAGTCAACTGCATAATTATATGATACTGCTACGTCTACAAATGTATTTCATACATAAAAGTGATAGTTATGATCTTCAAGCCAGTCCCTCATGACTTCTAACATTGTATCCTAGAGATACTTCTAGCATTTAATGTATTTGAAACTCCTCTTGGAATTACCTTGAATGTATGTGTATCAACTTACTATGATAGGGAAGTTAATTGGGGGTGAGCTTGATTTTCGAGAAGTGCTAAGAACTGTGATCAGTTTAGATGATATGACTTTTGGTCAATAACTAGATAGACCACATAGTAGTGCTTCCCTTTGGTTTGCAAACTACAAAATGATGTTGTGTGGCACACTGGCTCAAGATGGAGGCTATTTACGTCCAGTGGTGGTTGCCCTGGGGGTCTGGCTGCTATGACCTCTGCCACTCTCCCCAAGATCTAATGGGTATGGTATTTATGCATACTCATAAATAGTGTCCACACACAACTTTGCTTCAGGTACTTTTCAGGTTGAAGGGCTCTTTATAGTGCAATAGTGTAACAAATCTTCCTGTACATCCTATAAAATGACTGAATTTGTAACAGAACCTAGCTGGATGTACTGTTCCCTCTATCTGCGAATTTAGATTTGCTTGCAATTAAGTGTGAGGTCACATGCTTGTTTTGACCAATGGAATGTGGGAACTACTTCCTGCCCTGGTAATAGACCTGCTTGTGCAATAGTCAGTGTGCTTAGTCAATGTGCTGTCAAGCATTCTGAGATGGCAGCATTGCACAATGGAAGGAGATTTAATCTCTGAGTCACTATCTGGAACAGAGCTTCCAGGAAAAGCCCCTGACCTGCATTGGACTATGTTGTGAGAAATAAACTTTTGTAGTATTAACCTAATGGGAGTTTGGCATAGTTTGTCATGCCACATAGCCTAGTACATTCTGACTAATACAGAAGCAATTCCAAAAAACAAGTTCCAAATAAACCCACAGCCTTTCTTTGTTTCCACAGTGAAAGGCAACATTCATTGTCAATTATATTGGCACTGGTGGTTATATTTTATTTTATTTATTTAAAAATTTTTTTACTTGTAGATGGACACAATATCTTTATTTTATTTATTTATTTTTATGAGGTGCTGAGGATTGAATCCAGGGCCTTACAGATGCTAGGCAAGCGCTCTAACACTGAGGTACAACTGCAGCCAAAAGTGGTTATATTTTAAATGTGGTATTGTTGCTTTACAGATATATGTTGTGGTATTGTATGACAAAATACTTGCATGCTGAGAACTTCAGTACTAATGAAAGAGCTGGACCCAGGAGTAGAGTGCTTAAAAGGAGGAAAGGGTAGAGCATTTTAGGTATGAAGGAAGTGTAAGCCCATGACAAATGCACTCTGACAGGAAAGAAAAAGCAACTCATTAAAAGAATAGAAAGAAAAGTGAGTCCCTCCCTCTCTTTTATGCCCAAACAAAGCACTTAAGAATAGCTAGTTCTTGCAATCAACTTCTGGTTTTGAAAGATACAAATTCCATTTCATGCTTACCGGGTTCAAAAATCTGCAAGTATTTCAAATTATCCTGGAAAGCAAAGTGATTTCTGGAAGTCACAATACCAATGCCTAAAGTTTACTGAGCATAGTTATATATGCTCATGTTTCAGGGCAGGAGTTCGTGCTTTAAATGCAGGATAAGCAGCACTGGCATTCTTGGAAACCTGTTGAAAATGCAGCATCTCAGACTCTACCTCAGACATATTGGACAGTATCTGTATTTCATAAGATCCTTAGTGATTCTCATACATGTTAAGTTTTGAAAAGCACTATGTAAAATACTTTATCTCAAATTGTACAGCGATCTTATGATTCTACCTCATTTCTTCAAAATTTGCAAGTTTTTCATTCCACATAAAAGCAAAAAAGAAGCCAGACATATGACCAATCACAGTGACTTGAGAGGCTGAGGCTGGTGGATCACAAGTTCAAAGCCAGTCTTGGCAATTTAGGGAGACCCTGTCTCAAAATAAAAAAAATAAAAAGGACTATGTATATAGCTCAATGGTACAGTGCCCCTGGGTTCAATCCTCAGTACCACAAAACATAACAAAACAAGCAACAACAACAAAACCTTCTGTGAAGTCACAATATCAACAAATAGAATTTATTTATTTGGAACTGAAGATTGAACTCAGGCATGCTTTACCACTTAGTCACATCCCACATCCTTTTTACTTTTTATGTTGAGACAAGTTCTCACTAAGTTGCTTAGGGCCTCACTAAATTCCTGAGGTTAGCTTTGAATTTGCAATCCTCCTGCCTCAGCCTCCAGAGCAACTGGGATAATAGCATTTATTAAGTATTTAATGTGTTTGACAAAAAAGTATGAGGCATACACAGGTATTACTATTAACTTCATTTTTATAGATAAGGAAACAAGTGTGTTAGAAGTTAAGCCTAAGGAAAGAGCTAGTAAGTACCAGAGACTGGATTCATCCTGTGGGGGCAGAATCCACAGTCTGCTCAGCACTCCTGGACTAGTGGTTTCTCCATGTGCCGTAAAGAGCACTGCAGTCAGACCAATGTGCCTGGAAAGGAACCTTACTTGGGAAGGCTGAACCTTACTTGACACACCTGGAAAAGTGATTATGAAAAGAAACTCTTGCAAAGGAGAATACATACATATTTAAACATACGAAAGAATACCCATTCATACCCAGGGGGATATATGAATATGTAAAAATCTAATTTTAAGTGTTATCTGGGAGCTGTAGCAAGTGTCAAAAGGATGCTATTCTATTTTCTTTTGAAGGAGAATATGATTTGGAAATTCCCTCAGTTTATTGGGCCTAGAAGACAAGAATTAGAAAAATATTTAACATGATTACGATTGTGAACGAAATGAAAAGTGCTGTGGAGTTTACTTATTGCTAACCATTTTATTGTTGGGGACATCTGCTTCAATACTTTAATACAGTAATTCTAAAATGTTTAGTGTGCATCAGATTCATCTAGGGGCTTTTGAAAACACAGAAGGATGGTCCATATTCCCAGAATTTCTGATTCAGTAGAGTGGTATTTAATATTTTTCATTGGAACTTTATTGCGATCCCTAATTTTGTCAAATGCTGAATCTATTCTCAGTAGGGTTGAGTGTTACATTTTATGTCAAAAACAATGGAATATAAAACCTGCCAAGGTGAATACTGATCATGCCGAATATCAGGCAGCTAAGAACCAGTGTTGTGCATGTGCATGTGCACGTGTGCACGCATGCACACACATACACACACACACACACACTCATACAGCTGAGCTGCAGTAAAATGAAAGAAAAGCTATTTTCCAATAGCAAGTATCTAGCAAGAAGAAATTGTGTAATACCCTTTAGAAAAGAAGTAAAATTTCCTTATCAAGATAACTATGCTGATAAAGATGCTAAATTTAATGTGAATTAATAGCAATAATTGATGCAGAAAGACCATCTTACTAACAATATTGCAAGAAATAAAAATTCTAATGGAACTGCTAATGGGACAAACACAATGTGGGGCATAGCAGCTCATCAACAAAACCTGGCTCATGGAAGAAAAAATATGGTTAGGAAAAGAACTTTGACAATTCCTGGCTATGGACAAAACTCTCTCTGTTCTTTATTGAGGATGTATTTCAAATTAATGTCAGAAATTCATGATCATTTGGTCAAATTATATTGTCACATTGTGTATTTTGTGTGCATGTACAAATATGTAACCACAAATCCCATCAGTATGTGCAACTATAATGTACCAGTAAAAAAAATGTGGGGGTAAAAAGAAACAACACTTTTCCATCATCCCAAAAAAATTCACTGATCATGTTGAATTAAAATAGGATGGGTCACATAGAAATTGACTGGCTTACTATATCTCACCATAGTGACCATCTTTTCTCCCAGATAAAAATAAAGTGAGAATTGCTAATGTTCATCTCAGTGACTTTCATTTCTCTGTACTTTAATGGTTGACAAGACTGCTTCAGAAGGACACATTCTTTGAATAGAATAAATGTCATTAAACACCTCATCTTTCCTTTTTATTTTGAACTTAAGGAAGTACCTTATTGGCATGCTAGTCTTGATGTGATTTAGCATATTTTTCAAGTTAGAGTGGTATTGACATCCCAGGGTGGTCCTGTGCTACTGCATGCTTCCCCTCCATTTATGGGGGACTGCCCTGGCCACAGGGTGGGCATATGATGCAAACTAGGTGACTATAAATAGTTCCTTTTTTCCCTGACCCAAGTGATTGGTTCACAAATTCAGGGAAATCAGATTTCTTTCTCAGATTTTTCAAACTGAGCAGAGAAGAAGGGAACTTTTCTCAGTCGTCATGCTATGTACAATTCTGAGCTGCCAGTAGCCATGGTCCTAGCCCAGTGGTAGGTGAGACTGAATCCAGCATCTACAGAGAAGCAGAGAAAGAGAAGTCAGTGATATCCCTGGTTCCAGCATCCCTAGATATGCTTAGGTTATGTAAGCCATTTCCCCCAACTTTCTTTTCTCTTAATTTGGATTTCTGTCTTTTGTAACCAAAAAAAGTTCCAATAAATATGTGATCTGTTTTGCACTGATTTCAAAATTTAAATGTCTGAAGGCTATTGTATTTCTTTTAATGTCCAGAATCACCAGTATTTAGAGAACATGTACCACAATGTCATTCAACGCACTTCAATTGTATTTATCTGTTTCTGGTCCTCGGACACATGAACCGCTTTCTTCTTCAAGGCCCTTGAATTTTCTGATCCCACCACCTAGAAGGATTGTCTCCAGCTATTTTGGTACATGAAACATTTCTGGTATTTAAATCTTACTCGATGCCACTTTCTCAGAAAGGTTTTCCCTGACCATCTTAAACAAAGTCGTCTTTTCCAATAAGTTCATCTGTGTCCCTGTTTGTTTGCTTTACAATATTTACCTAATAGGAATTTATCTTTTTTATTTGCTTGCTATCTGTCTTCCTCTATAGAATATAAACTTTATAGGGACTAGCTTGTCATAGCAGATAGCTACACACTTATAAAATGTTAGATTAAAATGTCATTGCAAAAACTATGTATAAATATTAACAACATAAAATAAGTCATACATACTTTTTTATTTGTTCCTTTTAGATATACATGACAGTAGAGTATATTTTGATATATTGCACATGTCTAGCATGTTTCAGCTGTTCTTACCCATTTTTTGCTCCCTCAAAGAGTCTGGAACTAGAGCACTCCTTTGAGTATTCTCAAGTACATACTAGAGGAATCCCACCTGACTGACAGGCACATTCTCCTATTCAAAGATAGTCAGTCAGACCATGTGGGCTGTCCCAGAGAAAGGTCCTTGACATACAGGTGAGTTTGAAATTATACCCCAGTTGTACCACTCTGAATTCAAAAAGAGCCAGAAAACCTTGGTTGAATGAATCATTTACTGCAGTTTTTTGTTCAGACACTAGATGGCAAGTGACTATGCTCTTGGTTAGAAACATGAATAATTAGCATTGTAGTACTTATCAAATGCTGGATAACTTTCTCTGTTGACACTAAATATACAGGGGTTTTGATCATTTGACAGGATGACAAGATATACGATAAGGGCTTTGGCCCTAGTATATGAAAAGTAAGATGTATTCTGAAATTTTATTTTCAGATTCATAAAGAAAATGTGCAATACAGGAACATTAAAAAAATCTAATCTAGTAGAGAGATTAATGTCAGCACCGGGGTACCACCAGGAGAGAGATATCATTATATAATGAAGCTGAAATCACTACTTTCACAGCAATAACAGCTTTGTACATTTTGGATTAATAATCTAATTTAGTAAATAATTGATTGCATCTTTCCTTTCTCTTCTCAGCTTAAAGAAACTCCAGGGACATTGAAAAGAATTCCTTTCAAACATAAACTGATCTGAAAATCTATTGTTTCCCTAGTAACCTTGTATACAGAGTCCTGGGGGATAGAGAGCCTTTAATTTCTGCTAAGATTCTGGAGATAGTAACCAATTAAGGGACACCTACAAAAGCAGATTGTGTAAGCATTTCTCTTTATTAGAAAAAAAAAATAAAATGCTTAAGCCTCCTAATGTTAAATAAACAAAATAGATTACAAAATGTGATCAATGCAATACATTCTAATAAATACATTTTCTTTTGTTTTGTGGTCTTTAAACAGTTGTGGTAAGGCAAGTAATAGCTAGATTGTGGCAGAGGCACTCAGGGAAGAAGAGATGGTAAGAGGAAGAGTAAGGGAAGGAGAGAGGTTGAAAGAGTGGGCAAGACATTCATCTTAAAAAAAAACAGAAAAAGGAAAGGGAAGAGATATAAACAAGGGAGTCAAATGAAAGAAAGATGGGCGTGGGGGTGAAAGGTAGGTACATAAAATAGAAGACATGCAGAAGGAACAGAGAGGGAGACCAAAATTAAGAGAAGCAGGAGCTGGTTCTGATTTGTCCTCCTTGGTAATTATTTCTTTAGAATTGCTTAATTTTCAGACTTCAGAATAAATGCATCTGTTATCTAAATGTTAATCATTGATTTAATCAGTTGTTTTCTGCTCTTTCGCAACTCTAATACTTAAGACTTAGAAGCTTTTATTTAAATACATGTAAGTGAGCTTCTTTCAGGTTGCAAGGAACAGACACAGGCTCAGGTTTACTTAGAGGATCAGGGTGTGTGGAATGGATATGCAGAGGAGGAAGGAAAATAGGAAACACCAACAGAAGAAAAACAGGCTTTTGGAAGATCATTAGCTGAGAACACATTTGTAACCACCAGGTGTCCTGTCACTGGGTTAACTAGAGAAATCTGATGTTCTTCCTTTGGTTTTCCTCCATTACCTTTACTTTACTTTTCAACCTCTGCTTCCGTTACTTCTCCTTTCATGGCTGGTTTTCTCTGTCTCTGGGTTCAATTTTCCTAAGATGGAGAGTCTGCACTTGATCAGTCTTCATCCATATGGTGTATCCTCACTAGACAGAGCTCCTATCTAAGGCTCCCTCAGAGAGAGTTTGGCTGGCCATGGGTTAGGTGCCCTTCATGACCACAACAGTCCTCATCACAGGGGAAGGACATGTGGTACCAGGCATATGTGAACCTTCTGCATTGGACTGTGTATGTGTGCCAGGCACCTAGAAAGGGAGAGAATAAAACTACATTCCACCCTTAGCCCATCGGGCACACCATTCTTTTCCTTACTAGACATCTGACTTCCATAATACCTGACTAAACTACCACATGTGTAGTCACTAACTCAAAGTCAATCCTAGCCAAAACTCCCAGAAGAAGTGATACAAAACACTTCAAACGTGCCATTTAAAGTCAATACACTTAGAGGTTTTGGTTTTTGTTTTTGTTTTTATTTTTTATTTTTTGGTTTTGTTTTTGAGCCTAAACCAGTGAAACAAGAATATGGGGTATTTTGGTAGAGGGAAGGGAAAATGTGGGAATTGAATACATTCTTCAAGGAATAAGGAAAAGAAGGGAAGGGAAAATGATTTTTATCTGCTGTGAAAGGTGGAGAGGTCTATAGGCTATGATGAATCTGGATGTAATTCTGTGTTCCAAGTGGGTGAAACACAGAAAACAAATGGGGTGGTGTTCCATCCCCTGCAAACATTTCTGAACCTGTTATGTGATGATCTGACTTCAAGGCATCAGAATTTGAGGGACTAGGGTGCACTAAAGCAGAACAGATGTACTGGTATCCATGGTAGCCCAAGGATTGGAGACCCTGGAAAGGCAGATGGAGCAGAAAGGTGTTTTATGGACACTATGTAAGACTTTCAGGTTCTCATTAGGCTTCTAGAGAAACAGCCCCAATACTGCCTAAGATGAATTTCCAGTATTAAAGCTTGCTTAAATGTATGCTTGGTTTCATTTTCATATTATTTTTCCTTTTTGATTAAGGAAAAATAAATAGATATTTCTTTTATTTTTGAGGTTAGAGACTGAAAATCATAACACCTACGCTACTGGGGACCAATAGTAAATGAAATCAGTCTAAGGGCATATTGGCACATGAATAACCAGTCCCTCCATCTTTCTTGACTTAAATAAAGATAGACTTGATCAAAGATGATTTTTATATTGTGAATTTGTCTGACAGTTGAAAAATTTCTAAAAAAATAATCATACACTTAAAGTCTCACAAAATTATCATTTCATTAGTCATATATTTAGTCATCCCTCAGTATCCATGGGGTTTAGCTCCTGGACCCCCCAGGAGATACCAAAATCCACAAAAATTTAAGTCCCTTATATAAAATGGCATAGTGTTTCCTTATAATCTATGCACACCTTCCCCTATACTTTAAATCATCTCTATGTTACTTATAATACCTGAGGCAATGTAAATGCTATAATGGTACTACACTGTAATTTTAGGAAGTAATAAGGGGGAAATGTGTACTTGTTCAATACACTTCCAATTTAAATATATATGTTTTCAGTTCATTGAACCTGTAGATATCAAACACGTGGATGAAGAGGATAAGACATATATACATGCAATGGAGTGGGGACAGGAGACAGTTTTATTGTAAGGAATTGGCTCATGTGATTATGGAAGTGGACAGTGTACCTCCAGTTTGAAAGATGATATGCTCAAGACCCAAGAAGAGTCAAATGTTTTATTTTGAGTACAATGACAAGAAACAAAGCAAAGCAAATAAACAGTCAGGCAAGAGGAGGTCCCTCTCACTTGAGGGAGGATCAGTTTTCCTGTTCTATTCAGGCTTTCATCTGATTGAATGAGGGCCACCCACATTAAGGATGGAAATTTACTTTAATCAGTCTATTGATTCAAATACTATTCCAATCCAGAGACATCCAGAATGTTTGACCAAATGTCTGGGCACTTCATGGTCCAGTCAAGTTAGCCTATAAAAATTAACTATCACAGAGATCATCTTTAATTTTTCTCACAGATAAAACAGAGGTAGGACAGTGTTTATTGGTTTGTCCTGTGACATCCAGTCCATGTGATCCAACTCAGAGATCTCAGACAGGAAGAAGGGAAGTAGAGCCAGGCTGTTATTTGTCTTTCCAAAGAAATCAAGACTATAACAGGAGAAAGAGCATCTGAGGAATGAGTCTGCTTTCCCCAGTGCTCAGATGAGTGGGATGTGACAATCTTTCCTGGTCCCGGTCACAGTTGAGGCTGGGAAAGGGAACTGGCTAGCCAGTGGTCAGATTTGAGGGTCCTATTTCACCTCAGATGGACAGAAGTCTATTGCAGAAAGACAAAAGAGGTTCCCCTGCATTGGGAAGAGAAGAAAATTGATAGCAAAGATGGAGTGCTTCCTTCAGGCTGACTGTAAGATCTTATTAGGCACAGGAACCAGAGCTTATTTATAGAATAACACTACAGATTGTTATATCTGGGTAGCAAGTCCAGCCTATTCTCATCTGGCAGGTTATACAAGTTCCCTTTACAACAAACCCTCATATAATTAGTCTCTGCGTGTTGAAATTCTGGGGGATGTGCAGGGCCATATTGACCCTGAGGGAAAGCAGAGGTGGAGCTCAGTAAACTTCACTGAGAACATCCCCCTTCTGTTGCGGAATTTTCTTCCCTCGTTCCTCTCTCCAGAGGCTCACTGGGGGTGACTCACGAGGTGCTGAGCCACGTAGCCACTCCGATCTCTACTTTACCAATCTAAGGAGATATCTACTTAGTAATATTAGAATGAAGACTGAATAAAATAGCACATATAAATGTCCATGCAAAAAAGGAGACCCTTGATAATTATTTGATAGGAAATAAGGAAGGAAGAAAGAAGGCAGTGACTTACATGCTACTGGGTACATGGGAAGACAAGTCACTAGATGGAAAGTTTATCTGGGAGTAGGATGTGAGGAGGGTGAGTCAGAGCACACTAATGAAGGGGTGTGATGTTGGCAGGTGCAGGCTGTCTCTGCTGCTGCTGACGTCATTCTAAAGAGATATAGGACTAACTCGGGTTGGTGGTAATTAGAGGATCTCCCTAGGCACTTTATGTGGCTGGGATGGTAGCCTTCGTGTCCTGCCTGAGACCAATTCCAGTTTGTATAATTACATCCTAACAGCAGGCCCTCAGCCAAATGCTTTTATAAAAAATAACATTTTCTCCATTGTACAGTTTGAATTAGTATTTCACATAGATGAGGGAGGAAAAGGCTCCCCAGTAGACAATCTAATCTTTTCTTTCTCAGAGCAAATGAATGAATTCCTGGGAATACTGTAGCACTAGGTAAGCCTTGAGAATGCATGAAAAATTAAAAGGTGTTCTGGAAGTATTTTTTTAATGTTCCTGATATGATCTTCATAAAACTGGTGTATATGAGGTCTCAGAATGGTGCCATCCTGAACATCACTGTCCATTATGGACTAAATTGTGTCCCCCCCCCACTCCAGATTCATTACCCTTAATATAAAATTATTTTTTAAAAATAAAATTATTTGGAAACAGTGCCTCTAAGGAAATAGTTAAGGTAAAATGAAGCTATAAACGACAGGACTGGTATCCTCATAAGAGGAGGAGGAGACAACAGCATGCGCAGAGGAAAAGCCACGTGGGGATATGTTAAGACAGTGACTGTCTACAAGCCTGGAAGTGAGCCCTCACCAGAAACTAACCCTGCCTGCACATTCATCTTATATTCCAGCTTCCAGAATGTGAGAGCAAACCTGGTGGCCCCTGAGAACTCTTTACATGATGCTGTGGGCTGAATTCAGTTGAACCTTAAGGGCTTATTTGAAGGTACCTTGCATGTTCCATACTTAACAGAGAAGAAAGCATGCCACAGAAAGCTCTATCACGCTTGGCTACATTTGTGGGGTTTTTTAGTTTTTTGTTTTTTTGGGAGGTGGGCAGTATAGCCATAGTGATCACAAAGAGCTTTGCTGTTTAGTCCACATTTCTTACCATCTGTATTAGTTTCCTGTTGCTACTGTAACAAATGACTTACACTTAGTGACTCAAAACTGCACAAATTTGTTCTGTTCCAGTTCTGGAGGCCAGAAGCCAAAACTTAGTCTAAGATGTTGTTCCTTCTTGAGGTTCTGAGAGGAAAACGTATTTCCTTTCTTTGTCCAGTTTTTAGTAGCTGCCTGTATTCCTCGGTTTGTGGTTGCTTCCATATTACTCCAATCTCTGTTCCCATCATCAGATCACCTTCTCCTCTGACTCTGACACTTCTTGCCTCCCTCTTGTAAGGACCACTGTGATTGCATTGGTCCTACCTGAATAATTCAGGATAACCTGTCCATTTCATTTGATATGTTCCTTTGGCCATACAAGATAAGATTCACAGGTTCTGGGAATTAGGACATGAATTACTTGGAGGTGGTCATTATTCAGCCTACCACACTGCCCCTCCCTGTATCCCATGCTCTCAGACAAAAACCCCTTGTGGACACCACTCTCGAGGACAATGTTGAATAGAAGTGGTGAAAGAGGACATCCCTGTCTTGTTCCTGTTTTTAAAGGGAATGGTTTCAGTTTTTCTCCATTGAGAATGAGGTTGGCCACGGGCTTAGCATAAATAGCCTTTACAATGTTCAGGTATGTTCCTACTATCCCTATTTTTTCTAGTGTTTTGAGCATAAAGGGATGTTGTATTTTGTCGAACGCTTTTTCTGTGTCAATTGAAATAATCATATGATTCTTATCCTTAAGTCTATTGACATGATGGATTACGTTTATTGATTTATGAATGTTGAACCATCCTTGCATTCCAGGGATGAACTCCGCTTGATCGTGGTGCACAATTTTCTTAATATGTTTTTGGATATGGTTTGCCAATATTTTGTTAAGGATCTTTGCATCTATATTCATCAAAGATATTGGTCTAAAATTTTCTTTCCTTGATGTGTCTTTGCCTGGTTTGGGTATGAGGGTGATATTAGCTTCATAGAATGAGTTTGGTAGGGTACCCTCCTTTTCTATTTCCTGGAATACTTTGAGAAGTATTGGAATGAGTTCTTCATTGAAGGTCTTGTAGAACTCGGCTGAGAATCTGTTTGGCCCTGGGCTTTTCTTGGATGGTAGATTTTTAATGGCTTCTTCTATTTCATTGCTTGATATTGATCTGTTTAAATTGTATATGTCCTCCTGGTTCAGTTTGGGAGGAGCATATGTCTCTAGAAATTTGTCAATGTCTTCGGTAGTTTCTATTTTGTTGGAATACAGATTTTTAAAGTAGTTTCTCATTATGTTCTGTATCTCAGTGGTGTCTGTTGTGATTTTTCCTTTTGCATCATGTATTTTAGTAATTTGAGACTTCTCTCTCCTTCTCTTTGTTAGTGTGGCTAAGGGTTTGTCTATTTTGTTTACTTTCTCAAAGAACCAACTTTTTGTTTTGTCAATTTTTTAATTGTTTCTTTTGTTTCAATTTCATTGATTTCAGCTCTGATTTTAATTATTTCCTGTCTTCTACTACTTTTGCTGTTATTCTGTTCTTCTTTTTCTAGGGCTTTGAGCTGTAATGTTAGGTCATTTAGTTGTTGACTTTTCATTCTTTCCTGGAATGCGTTCCATGCAATGAATTTTCCTCTTAGTACTGCTTTTATAGTGTCCCAGAGATTTTGATGTTGTATCATCATTCTCATTGACCTCTAAGAATTTTTTTATCTCCTCCCTGATATTTTTTGTTATCCATGTTTTATTCAATAGCATATTATTTAGTCTTCAGGTGTTGGAGTAATTTCTGTTTTTTATTTTGTCATTGATTTCTATTCTCAGTCCATTATGATCTGATAGAACACAAGGCAGTATCTCTATTTTTTTGCATTTCCTAAGAGCTGCTTTGTGGCATAACATATGGTCTATTTTCGAGAAGGTTCCATGTGCTGCTGAGAAGAAAGTGAATCTGCTCGTTGATGGATGGAATATTCTATATATGTCTATTAAGTCTAGGTTATTGATTGTGTTATTGAGTTCTATGGTTTCTTTGGTTGGATATTGTTTGGAAGATCTATCTAGTGGTGACAGCGGTGTATTAAAGTCACCCAGAATTATTGTGTTGTGGTCTATGTGATTCCTGAAATTGAGAAGGATTTGTTTGATGTACAGGGATGCACCATTGTTTGGGTCATAAATATTTACTATCGTTATGTCTTCCTGATTTATGGTTCCCTTAAGCAGTATGAAATGTCCTTCTTTATCCCTTCTGACTAACTTTGGCTTGAAGTCCACTTTATCTGATATAAAGATGGAAACCCCCGCTTTTTTACTGAGTCCATGTGCGTGGTAGGTTTTTTCCCATCCTTTCACCTTTAGTCTGTGGATGTCTTTTTCTGTGAGATGAGTCTCTTGCAGGCAGCATATTGTTGGGTCTTTCTTTTTAATCCATTCTGCCAGTCTATGTCTTTTGATTGATGAGTTTAGGCCATTAACATTCAGGGTTATTATTGAGAAATGATTTGTATTCCCAGTCATTTGGCTTAGTTTTGGTTTTTAAGTTGGCTTGGTTTCTCCTTTGAGTGGTTTTTCTCTAAGGTAGTTCCTCCCTTTGCTGACCTCCATTGTTGTTTTTCATTTCCTCCTCATGGAATATTTTGTTGAGAACATTCTGTAGTGCAGGCTTTCTATTTGTAAATTCTTTTAACTTTTGTTTATCATGGAAGGATTTTATTTCATCTTCAAATCAATCTGAAGGTTAGTTTTGCTGGGTATAGGATTCTTGGTTGGCAACCATGTTCTTTCAGAGCTTGAAATATGTTGGTCCAGGCCCTTCTAGCTTTTAGGGTCTGGGTTGAGAAGTCTGCTGCTATCCGTATTGGTCTCCCCCTATATGTAATCTGATGCTTTTCTGTCACGGCCTTCAAAATCCTATCTTTAGCCAGCCACTGAGTTGTCAACCAACTGAGACAAGGGAAATAGACAGATAGTTGTTGGGACTAATGACACGTTAAGTAACTCAGGCTGACTCCTTACTCCCTGGCGAGTGAGCAAGATCAAGGCCTCAAAGGCGGTTTCAATAGTTAATGACAGTGAATCGGACCACCATCAGGGATTGGTTAACAACAGTTCCGCGAACGTGATCAGCTCGTGCTTGCCATATAGTCCAATGGGACTCTCGCCTGCATGAACCCCCTGCCTCGCTGACCTTTAAGCTGATTGGTTCCTGCCTAGCCCCCACTCTACATAAAAGCTGTGTGACTTCCTCAATAAATGAGTTCCTGCTGTGATGGGTCTCCCTGACGTGTCTGATTGTCCTCGGCCCAGAGTGGGCGGTCAGTTGGTCCTACCTATCCGGGTCTGACCTTGTTGGGGAGTGTCTCCTTCCCTTGTCACTGGTTGAGAAGGGCAAGGGGGCTTAAGACCCCAACATCTGGTGCCCTACGTCAGGCCCCTCAAGGCTGATCCACAGCCAAAGCGAAGAGGCAGTTTCGAAACCGAAAGTACCGGCAGATCGGGCCAAGCGAGTTCCGAGGTAAGGCATCCCTGAAAAGATGGAGCAAACACACCACACATGGTGACCCTGCGCTCTCAGCTCTTAGACTCATGCTGAAGAGTAGGGGCCTTGAGTGGTCTGATACACAGGTGGAAAAAGCCTGGGACACCTTTACTTGGGTGGCCCGTTGGCTTCCTGCCGCTAATCTTTTTGACTGGGCCACATGGGATCATGTAGAACAACTTGTTAAGAAGAGGGAAATCAATTTAGGGGAGGGTACCCCATTGGGAGTCTGCCCTACATTATTCACCCTTAAGGCCTGCTTCTCTCCAGGACCTCCCAAAGGGGGATCCAAGTTTCTCCCCAAAGAGCCGCAGCCTAAAGAACTGCCGGTGTTGTGCCCAGCGGCTCGAGACCCCACAAAGACCACCAGAGACCACAATGCAAGCAACAAAGAGTCATTTATTAGCAAGCTCGAGCCTGGTCCTCCACGCACTCGGTAACCGGTGACGCTAAGAGGCCCTGAGCCCTTGTTCAGCAGGCTTTTTATAATGAAAGGCAAATGGTTTTACAGTGTTCTTTTTAATTGGTTAACATTTGAACAGCTAAACATTAGTCCTCCTCAGGTTGGGTCCTGCCAATCTATTTGATTCTCATTGGGTCCCACCAGAACTGAATGGTCCTAGAGGAAGAAGGGAGGAGGGGAGGGGTGAACTATGCAGGAGATGAGTCGGGGTTAGGCCCCCCTGTCCTTGATTGATAAAGTTTCTAGGCAGCCGCACATTCCTCAGACAAATATCTCTTAACAACCTTGATAAGCACGGGGGCCTAGCAGTCCTGTTTGCGCTGTATTGGCTCTTGAGGGTGCAGTCGCTACTGCCTGCATCCTGGTGATTAAGACAGTTAGCTGCTCAGATATCACCCTGTTCTCAACATTCCCCCCTTCAGTTGTTCATAATGAGGAATCATGCTCATTCGGGCGTTGCACATATTCATCTTCTGGGGCCAGTATTCTCTCGTATTGTTGTCTCAGCACTATTAGTTGGATCGTGCTTACATGGTCCTTAACAAAATCTATTAACTTACTTAAAATGCAGGGTACAAAAGTTAAAATAAGCAAAAGCAGAGCTAAGGGGCCTACTAGGGTAGCAAGCCAAGGGGACCTATTGGACCATGCTACAAATCAGTTTTCTTGGGCCTCCCTTTTTCGCTTTCTCTTGGCGAGACCCTCTCTGACCATTAGCCATGGATTCCCTCACTACTCCAGAATGATTAGCATAAAACCAACATTCTTCTCCCAGGGTTGCACATAGACCTCCTTGCTTACAGTCTTTAAAGGCAGGTAAATTTGGTAATCAATGAGCTCTGGAGATCCTTGACATTCCATTCTTCCAGGGGCAGTCTCCAACTTCCAGAGGCAGATGGCTTCATGGCTTCATTTCCTAGAATTGACCCGATTCCCTATTTCTACACTAACTACCTGTCCTTAATTCTGGCTTCATTCCCCCCCTTTAGCTTTAGGAACTCCTAACTGCTGTGAGGAAAAGGGGGCACCAATCGTTCTGGCTGCTTTGAAGCTGAAAGGGGGCAGCGAGGGGCAAGCAGTTTGGAGTTTCTTTTTTAAAAAATTGGGTCAATCAAGGGGTCCAAGGTAGAAGACTGGTTGGGGAAGAGCAGGTTGTAAAGTCATCTGGGGGTGGGTGCTTCTATGATAGAAGAACAAAATGACATGAGTACTGAAATGAGATTAGTACCAAGTAAATGTTGCAGCATCTGAAACATGCCACTGAGTATCATGAAAATGACAGAAGTTAATCTCTCACCAGGAGGTGGAAGAACTGATAAATTGTTCTCATAACTAGGCCTAGCAAAGGCTGGAGAGGACAAGGCTTTTATTTGGGGACTTTAACATTGTCCAGGTTATCAGGAATGTAAACACAACATTTAACTCTTAATGTCATAGATGTCCCCAGAAAATATAGTTAAGCTACTTAATGTCATCTGATTTTTGTAAAATATCCCTTTATTGGTATAACCTGTGTTTAGTAGAGATCTCTATACTTCTGTTACTTAGGGCTAGATAATCATACTAGCAAACATAGATTAAGTCTACCTGTGTAGCTTAGGAAGATCTGCAGGCCTTAAACTGACTAAAAAACTTCTGACTCTGGCAGTTTCTCTTGATAGTTATCAGGCACATTTGCTGAAGAATCTTTCTTTCATTTGTAGCTTCCAGTCTTTATTCTAGTGGGCTAATATAAGTGTACATCTTAAGTTACATTTAACTATTATTTCTTTTAAATGTCCAAGAATGGCTGTATTTTGGTTTTAACTGTTTTGCTGGGTGTCTAAGATCAAGCTGGTCAAATTGACCTTGTTCCTGTCTTGTTAAAGAGTCAGCTGAGTTCCCACAGGGGTCACTTGTAGAGAACTTAAGAGCAGCTTCTTAGCTCCACCAGTGCCATTGGTTAGGCAGGGTCTTCTCGATGACGTGGCTTTCCTTGAAAGCATCAGGGATGTCTCCCTTTTTCCATGACCCTCCTCTGCAGCAGATGCACTGAGTGATTTTTTTATCCTCTAGTCTCAACAATCTCCTTGATCAGGAGGTTGTGTGACCCAGAGTCGCAACACTCCTTAGAGAAGTCCTCTTATTCCCTGGGTTCAGGCTGACTTTGAGGGCAAGATACTGTTGTTTTTTTCTTAGCCTCTGTATTTAATTCCAATTTTTAAGTTTGATCTTAATCATCCAGCAAGCCAGTCTCACCAGTCATAAAGTAAGAGTACTGGGCTTTAACTTTAATGTTTACAACTTTACAGTTATTTACCCTTTTATCTAACTGGAGTCTGTATTAGTACTGGAAGTTACCACTATCTGTTCTATAGGTGATGGCTTATTATCACAAGTTACCTAGGTTGTATGTTCTGGAAGCAGCTACTTCTGCAAAAAAGTAACAGGCAACAGTTTTACAAAATGAAATTAGCAAGAGTAAAAACATATTCAGCTTGTATAATAGCTATCTTGAATTTTGACTAAGAACCACATTATATCCCCTATTTGAGATCATAGTACTTTTACAACAAAAACCAATCTTTTGACTATAACTTTAAATAAGCTGAAGTCTGACTTATTTTGGAGTCACTCTAACATGCAGCAGGGTGAGGCAGAGCCTTATCTCAGGTAAGGCTGGGCTCTTCACAAATCTTAAGTGTTCTAATTTTGATGTTGATCTTTGCTTCTTCCTTAAATATCATTAAGTAGTTTACATGTACTGTTTCCTGAGTCTATATAAACTTTATAATTAACACAATTTAACATAGTATCTAAAACATGAATCAAAGAAAGGCTGAGAGAGCTTTTAACTTTCCTTTTGTGTGGCAAAATGCTTTCACCTTCTATGATATGAACCTTTAAACAAATCAGGCTGTCACTAACTCTTAGATATACATTTACATTTAAATTTTTATCTCAGTGAAATAAGTAACCAATTTTACATATATCTTATTGATAATGGGTCCCATAATAGAATATTAAATGATAAAAATAAATCCCCAATAAAATGTACTCCTTAAGTTTAAAATTACCATTACAGACAAGTTTATTCTGGAGAATAGCAGAGCTTGATAAATTCCCTGCTTTAAAAACTTGTATACCTGGAAAATATGAACACATTTAATATACAACTAGTGACCATTTCACAATTACCTTGACACTTTTATCTTACCAAATTTAGCTTTTAAAGAAAAATGTAGACTCTGTAACATAGTACAATACTCTAACAGTTGTTTAACCATCATTGTATACACCCCAATTTTTAAGACTAATTGTTCTAAAGAATAAAACTTAATAGACATAAAGTTAAGAGTAAATTAGTGTTTCAAATCCTTGTCATTTTACCATATAGATTAAACTTCGGTTCATATCAGAACATTACTATTTCACCTCAGGAAAAACCTTAAATAGCTTTAGCTGTCTCCCATACATACAACCAACTTAGTTACACACAAACTTGTTGAAACTTGCCCTTTACTTTCTTAGCACTTACTTAGACCTTCATGTATTTCATCACATAAACACTTTTTTTACCCAGAAACATTTCCTTTTCCCTTTTACTAAATATATTTCCATACCCAGAACCTTTTATTTTCTCTTTCCTTTCTATCGACACCTTTTTGTTCACATTCTGAAACAACTCTCATGAAATTTCTGAATTTAGATAAATTACTCCATTTTAACAAGATAAAATGCTTTGTTGTTTATAGTACTCTAACTGAAACACAGTGAGAGGGGAGATGGTAACTCTAATTCCAAACCTAAGAGCTCCTTGGAGCTTTGCAGAACTGGATGGGGAGCAGGGGGAAGTGGTAAGGGAGCAGATGGAACGCTCACCCTCCGGGTTGGGGTTTTACCTGTTAGGACATAACTCTTAATAACCTTGTTTTTAGTAATGACACAAAGCAATTTTAAACACTTTTTAATTTACCAACCTATGAAAACACCAATAATGTTTAAGTATGTTACTCCAGGGAATTTAAGGACTTAAGAGTACTTAATGTTATTTAACAATTAGCATTTTAACCTTGCAAATTAATCAGATGTTGCTAACAAACACATTTGAGTAGTCCCCTACATGTTAAATTTAATTCACTTATTCTGCAAAAACCAAGATATCAGACAAATGTCCTGAACAGTATTTGCTGTCTCTTTCCTGTTGAAGAAAAGTCCTAGAAACAATTGATATTAGACATTGTTTAACATCAACATTTCATTAGTTTGACCACCTAGAGACTTGCAAATTATTTCTAAAGACATTTTACTTTTTTTTTTTGGATTGGAATGAGTAAATTAATTAATAAAAAAATACTTAAGTTACATATTATCAACATACTCCAGAATCCATTGGCACCAACATTCTCCTTGGGGGGGATATTCAGTGTAAGAGTCCAGCTTACCAACTTGCTCTTTAGTTGAATTCATTCTGCTTTTTAAATCTTCTATTACGATTTTTATTTTTCTAATCATGGACATTTTATTTTCAGAGTCTATAATTTTCATTTCAAAATCACTATTGGGTTCTTCCTATTCTGACTCTGCCACTATTTTGGTTCTGCCTGTTCTTGTTTCCTAATTTCCACTTCTTGTTACATGGACACACCTCATTTCCTCCCTCTCTCAGAGGATTCTGAATGTGCTTTTCTGGTTACTCTGGAGATCCATTTACAGAGTAGATGAAGGAGACTCTGGGGAGACAGCAGGGATAATTCCCTGCTTTCGTCTCATGCTCTGTGGAAAGGCATGCCAATAGGGGAGGGGAAGCTGGCAAAGAAATACATGAATATAATACAACAAAAAGTAAATATTATGCCTTAGAGCCACTAGGCCACATAAGAGGTGGACAGCAAAGGGGGGCTGCTTGAAGCAGTGTAATCAGAGGAGACGTCTTTCTGGAGGTGACATTGGAAGAGACCTGAGTAGGTGGGGGACAAGACACAAAACTGTCTGAGGAGAGAACACTCCAGCAGAGTGCAGAGCCTGGGCAAAGGCCCTGGGTGGGAATGTTCTGTACACTCAAGGAGTACTAAGGGGATCAGTGTGGTCGGGGGTCAGGGTGGAGTGAGCCAGAGAGATGAGAGGAGTTGGGGGTAGCCCAGCTATGGGGTCAGAACGTGCAGCTCGTTGTAGGGTTTGGAGGAAGGGAGTGATACCGTCCGATTTATGTATTAAAAGATCCCCTGGCTACTAGGAAGAAAGCAGCCTGAAAGGGGTCTGGTGTGAGCCAGGGGCTCCCAGGTGTGTGGGTCATCCAGAAAGCATCTGTCAGGGGTCTGCACTGGGGCAGGGAGGGAAATGCTTGGTCTTGGGGTCCGTTGACCCCACAAGGGTTAGGTTAGTGACGAGAGGGTGGAAAGGAAGGATGCCACCGGTGTGTCGGGGGTACTCATGGAGCTGAAGAAGGCAGCCGAGCAGCCAGCCCGAGGGGAAGGAAAGGCTTGGTTTTGGATGCTGGGAACGTGGCATGGCCGTGAGCCACCCAGGCCGTGGAGTCATGGAGTGGCTGGGGAATTACTGGGGTATAAAAGGCATTTCAGTTCACAGGACTGGATGAGTTCACTCTGGGGGTGACTTTTCTTAGCGAAGAGGGGTGGTTTGAGGCTAGCCTTCCGGTCTATGGTTGTGAGAGGTCAAGAAGCAAAAGAAGGTGAAGGCAAAGCCAGTGGGGTGTGGAAAACCAGGCCGGCCGGTGTTCCAGAAGCTGGAGTAGAAAGTACCCGACAGGGTGGTCCACGATGTCAAGCCTGTGGAGGAGATGAGGACTGTACCTGGCTGTTGGGCGTGGCAGCGTGGCCTCCTCCGAGGCCCAGGACAGGAGGGCATGCTGGGGACTAGGAGTGACGTCCCCACCCGTTTGGGTTCCTTGAGAACTAGAGGAGAGGAGGCAGAATCAGCATTTAAGGAATTTCCCTATAAGGAGGAGCTGGGAAATGGGGCCGTGGTTTGCATTAGGTAGACTGATGCTGACTAGCTGCTGTGACAAGCAAACCCGAGGTGTCTACCAGCTCGACCCCGTAGAGGTTTAGTTTATGTAATCAGTTGGTCATTTTTGTGGATTGAGACCAGGGCATTCTACCAGTGAGTCACATCCCCAGTCCTTTTTTACTTTGAGATGGGCACATGCCAAGTGGCCTGGGCTGTTATTAAACTTGAGGTCCTCCTGACTCAGCCTCCCGAGCTGACTGCAGTGGGCACCAGCATGCCCAGCTAGAAGTTTAGTTCTTGGTGGTGTAAAGTCCCAAGGTGTGTGGCTGCTCTGTGGCAGCCTTCTTCAAGAGGTGTCTGGGACCAGGCTCTCCCATCTTTGGTGCTCCTGCACATCCAGCCTTGGAGGGGCACGGAGGATGGTGAGTCACCTGCATCAGGACCTTCTTAGCCTCGAGGTGACTGACGTTCGTTGGGTTCCCACTCCACTGGTGAGAGCTAGTCTCAAGGCTGCACCTTGATGGCAGACCGCGGAGGAGGACATGGTTCCAGGTGGGGACGCTGCCTTCAGGGCTCACGCTGTCCTGCGGTGCTTTGTTCTCAGTAGGACACCGCAACTAGCTCGTGTGCCCAGGGAGGTGCCGGTGAGCAAGGGAAACCTTGACCCCTGAGAGGGAACGGGGCCAGGAGCAGGATGGAGGGCTTGGCCTGGTGGTAGAGAGCCGGCAGACGGGCGTGTGGACGTAGAGGGGTCTCCTTCCATCGTGTGGCCTCAGGAGGACAAGGAAGCTGGTGACAGGAGGCAAGTGGGGAGTGGGAGTCATTGCAGGCTTGAGGACAGAGGACAGCGGAGAGGGGAAGGCCGGGGAGGGACAGCCTCGAGGTCCCCCTCGAGGTCTGTGACCATCCCCCCACCCTGGGTATGTTTCTCCAGCCAAGCTTGGGGGGCAAGCTGGGCAGCCCGGAGTGGAGGGGGCCTGCCCTGCCATTGCGGGGGGGGGGGGGGGGGGGGGGGGGGGCAGGGAGCAGCTGCACATGCGCATAGGCCCAGCGCTGCTGACCACTGACCTAGTCCCTGAGGAGGTGCCGCTGGGGTGGGGTGAGCCTGGGTTTCAGAGTAGAGTCATTACAGCCCAGCTTTGGAGAGGCTGCAGCTGCAGAGTGGTAGCTATTGGCCTTTTCTTTTTTTTTTTTATTTATTTTACTTTTTTTTATTTTTATTGTAAACAAATGGGATACATATTGTTTCTATTTGTACGTGGAGTAACAGCATACCATTTGCATATTCATAAATTTACATAGAGTAATGATGTTTGATTCATTCCATTATTTTTTCCTTCCCCCCACCCCTCCCACCTCTCTTTTCCCTCTATACAGTTCCTCCTTCATTCTTGTCCCACTCCCACCCCCCATTATGTGTCATCATCCGCTTATCAGTGAGATCATTCCTCTTTTGGATTTTTGAGATTGGCTTATCTCACTTAACATGATATTCTCCAATTTCATCCATTTGCCTGCAAATGCCATAATTTTATTATTCTTTATAGCTGAGTAATATTCCATTGTATATATATACCACAGTTTCTTTATCCATTCATCAATTGAAGGGCATCTAGGTTGGTTCCACAATCTGGCTATTGTGAATTGAGCAGCTATGAACATTGATGTGGCTGTATCTCTGTAGTGTGCTGATTTTAAGTCCTTTGGGTATAGGCCGAGGAGTGGGATAGCTGGGTCAAATGGTAGGTCCATTCCAAGTTTTCTAAGGAATCTCCACACTGCTTTCCAGAGTGGCTGCACTAATTTGCAGTCCCACCAGCAATGTATAAGTGTACCTTTTTTCCCCACATCCTCTCCAACACCTATTGTTGCTTGTGTTCTTGATAATCGCCATTCTAATTGGGGTGAGATGGAATCTTAGTGTAGTTTTGATTTGCATTTCTCTTATTACTAAAGATGTTGAACATTTTTTCATATATCTGTTGATTGCTTGTACATCTTCTTCTGCTTGTACATCTTCTTCTTCAGTTTTGATACAGACAAAACATGACATCAGACACAAAAACAAATAACACAAAATCAAAGGCCTTGTAATGTTTATCTCCATTGCAATGTAACAGATGTTTAAAAATAACTCTAGAGTTGGATAAAAATAGAACTGATAAAAAAAATCATTAACCTGGTATGTAGGATCAAAATTATGAGCTCAGAAATACAGCATTAAAGAAAAACAAAACAAAACAAGAATCCTAGAAAATGAGTTAGTTCTGTGTAGCAGCCCAGGAGTTTAAAATGGACATCTCTTCCCGCCCCCCCCCCCTCAGGTTACTTCCCCCTCTCCCGCTGAGACTGCTACTGTTTACATTCCAATGCAGGCTTCAGCAAGGCCAGGCAGGGAGAAGCGGGGTATTGCCCAGAACTTTTTAACCCCTTTTTTTTTTCTGGTTGAGAAATCAGGTTACATTTGAATGCAGAAAATCACAAAACATTATTCCCCACTACTTTTGGGGAATGGAGCTTCTGAGCTCTCTGCCTAGGGGGATTGAAGTAAACAAATCTCTTAGGAACAAGGAGAAGGACTGTAAAGTACCCTGCAATGAGTATCCCTAAGCCTAACATTGGACTAACACAATAAAGAATTTAATATGAGACAAGAGTAAAGACTGTATGGTACAATACACAGACAGACATATAACGCGCTAGATCAAAATTGGCTAGTTGGTATTTTGTTGACAAAAGCAAAAGCCCAGATGTGACAGAGTCACCCAGATGCAACACAAAGGTTGCCAGATGTAGCACAAAGGCTGCCCAGATGCAACAGAGTCGCCCAGATGCAACACAAATGTTGCCCAGATGCAACACAAAGATTGCCCAGATGCAGCACAAAGGCTGTCCAGATGTGACAGAGTCACCCAGATGGGTCAGGGGACGTCTCCTGAGACCCTGCTGGGGTCCTATAGTGCATCTGCCAGGACTTTACCAGCCCAGAACCAGAACCTGCAGGCAATCCAGACAGAAATACGGCAATGCCTTACTCACCAGCCAATGATGTCACTTATGACTCTATGATCAGGTGTCTGGGTGGGCTTGGAGTATCCCGGATGAGGCCCCATATGTTGTGCCCAGCAGCTTGAGACCCCACAAAGACCACCAGAGACCATGATCAATGCAAGCAACAAAGAGTCATTTATTAGCAAGCTCGAGCCTGGTCCTCCGCGCACTCAGTAACTGGTGACACTAAGAGGCCCTGAGCCCTTGTTCAGCAGGATTTTTATAATGAAAGGCAAACGGTTTTACAGTGTTCTTTTTAATTGGTTAACATTTGAACAGCTAAACATTAGTCCTCCTCAGGTTGGGTCCTGCCAATCTATTTGATTCTCATTGGGTCCCACCAGAACTGAATGGTCCTAGAGGAGGAAGGGAGGAGGGGAGGGGTGAACTATGCAGGAGATGAGTTGGGGTTAAGTCCCCCTGTCCTTGATTGATAAGGTTTCTAGGCAGCTGCACATTCCTCAGACAAATATCTCTTAACAACCTTGATAAGCAGGGGGCCCAGCAGTCCTGTTTGCGCTGTATTGGCTCTTGAGGGTGCAGTTGCAACTGCCTGCATCCTGGTGATTAAGACAGTTAGCTGCTCAGATATCACCCTGTTCTCAACACCGGACCCTGTTCTCAACGCCAGCTCCTCCCGTTGCATCTCCTTCCAGAAACTTGCCACATAGTAAACAACATTGGGAGACATTTAATAAGGAGCCCAACATCTCCATCTGCTCCTCCCAAGGTTGAGGAACCACAAGGGCAGCCAGCCTCTACACATAGGGAGGGCCCACTAGTGCCCGGGGGAGGCTCATTGCTGCCATCTTGTATTCTGGGGCCACATCAGACTCCAATGAAAGCCCTCGCCCTCCTCCTTCTGGATGGTGGGAAATCTTCCCAGTGGCCATTTTATGATACTGGGCAAGAACTCATAGACTCTAACCTCCCCACTCCCTGTATGGCCTTCCCGGTAAATGTTAAAATGTTAGTTTGGGAAGGAATGACTACCGATCACAAATTGGCCTGTGCAGGGATGAAAGATTGCTCCATGGGAAGGTGGATTGTGGCTACCAAAGATGTTGGCACACAGCTTCCGCAAGTGAGCAGGCAGATGGAAAGGGATTCCTTATCTTCAAGTCTCTTCTTTCTTGCGCTTCTCTGCTCTTCCTGCAAACTCTCGAACACCTCCTTCTTCTCCCCCTCTTAATTCCTCCTCCTCCTCCAACTTCACCCCACCCAGCCTACCTAGTCCTCCTGCCATGAGGTCCCACGTACGCCGGCGTGGAGGGACTAACCAGCCCAACCATCAGTGGCATTTCCTAGTAAGGAGTATGGTATAGCAGCCCCAGTCACCAGAAGTATTGGGAGATAATTGTTTCACAATTTTCTGCGTCCAAACCTGAATTGATTACTAACCAGGAACAAGGGTTAAAATGCCCTAGGCATCAAGTTTCTGCTAGAACATTTTGGTCCCTTTCAGATCCAGATCTCAGTCAAGGCTTACATTGAAATGTAAATAGAGAAAGCCTGAAGGCACAGTAGGAGATCCGTCTCAAACCCAAGAGAAAAAAAAAAAGAAAAAAAAAAAAGAAAAGAGCAAAAATTCTTGCCTGAACTCCAGCAAAAGTAAATTTTATGGTGCTTTACTAAAGTAATTAACGGCCATATCATTTTTCCAGGACTCTTGTTTTTTTTGAATTCTACATTTTTTTTTTTGAGCTCATGACTTTTTTCAGTTCTATTTTTTAATTCAACTAGAGTTTTTGAACATCTGTTACATTGCAATGGAGATTCACCTATAAAGTTACAAGGCCTTTGATTTTGTGTTATTTGTATGTTGTGCTGTCTGATGTCATGTTTTGTCTGTAACAAAATTGAGCGCTCCTAAAATTAAAATTTTAAAAATGGATCCAAATATTTTTAATTCACGTGATTGCAAAAGGTTCAATTTAAATTGGGTAAACTAATAGAAGTAAAATGTCTTTAAAATTAACTCACAAGTCTCTAGGTGTTCAAGCTAATAAAATGTTGATGTTTATATAATGTCTAACATCAATTTTTCTAGGACTTTTCTTCCACAGGAAAGAGACGGCAAATACTGTTCAGGACACTTGTCTGAATTCTTGGTTTTTACAAAATAAGTGAATTAGCGTTAACATGTATGGGATTACTCAAATGTGTTTGTAGAGACATCTGATTAATCTACAAAGTTAAAATGCTAATTGTTAAATAACATTGAGTACTCTTAACTCCTTAAATTCCATGGGGTAACATACTTAAACATTATTGGTGTTTTCATAGGTTGGTAAATAAAAGGGTTTAAATTGTTTTGTGTCACTAAAAACAAGGTTACTAAGAGTTATGTCCTAATAGGTACAATTCTATATACTAAGGGTAGCAAAAGTTTCAACTGTGTTTCAATTAGAGTACTATAAATAACAAAATATTTAATCTTGTTAAAATAGAGTAATTTATCTAAATTCAGAAATTTCATAAGAGTTGTTTCAGAATGTAAACAAAAAGGGGTCAATAGGAAAGAGAAAATAAAAGGTTCTGGGCATGGAAATATATTTAGTAAAAGGGAAAAGGAAGTGTTTCTGGGTAAGAAAGTACTTGTGTGATGAAATACATGAGGGTCTAAGTAAGTGCTAAGAAAGTCTATGTAAGTAAAGGACAAATTTCAATAAGTTTGCATGTAACTAAGTTGGTTGTATGTATGTGAAACAGTTAAAGCTATTTAAGGTTTTTCCTAAGGTGAAATACTAATGTTCTAATATAAACCAAAGTTTAATCTATATGGTAAAATGACAAGGATTTCTTAGAAACACTAATTTACTCTTAACTTTATGTCTATTAAGTTTTATTCTTTAGAACAATTAGTCTTAAAAATTGGGGTATACAGTTATGGTTAAACAACTGTTAGAGTATTGTACTATGTTAAAGAGTCTAAATTTTTCTTTAAAAAACTAAATTTGATATGATAAAAGTGTCAAGGTAATTGTGAAATGGTCACTCTTTGTATATTAAATGTGTTCATATTTTCCAGGTATACAAGTTTTTAGAGCAGGGAATTTATCAAGCTGCTATTCTCCAGATTAAACTTGTGTGTAATGGTAATTTTAAACTTATAAAGAGTAAATTTTATTGGGGATTTATTTCTATCATTTAATGTTCTATTATAGGACCTGTTATCAATAGGGTATATGTAAAATTTGTTACTTTTTACACCGAGAAAATTTTAAGTGTAAATGTATTTCTAAAGGTTAGAGCCTGATTTGTTTAAAGGTTAATATTGTGAAACAAAAACATTTTGCCACACAAAAGGAAAGTTAAAAGCCCTCTCAGTCATTCTTTAATTCATGTTTTAGATATAATGTTAAATTGTGTTAACTAATGTTCATATAGACTCAGGAGTCAATATATATAAACTGCTTAAAATGACATTTAAAAAGAGTGTAATGCGCAGTAGCAAAAATGGGACAGCAGTGATTGAGATTGGGGTCTCTGACCTCATGACTTTGGACAGTGGACTTCCTTGAGAGCTACACAGAGCTCCTAACATTGCACTTTGCAGCTTTACCATCTTATATCTACAGGCTCAACTTGATTCCTTGGCTGCTGTCATCCTGCAAAATCGTCATGGTTTGGATCTTCTAACGGCGAAGGAAGGAGGGCATTGCCTGTTCCTTGGTGAAGAGTGCTGTTTCTACGCCAACTGCTCTGGCATTGTACAAGATTAAATCAAAAACCTACAAGAAGATCTGGAACATCATAGGAACGAGCTTCATTCGAATTTCCTCTAGACTGGGTTACTTGGGTGGCTCCCCTACCTCCTCCCACTTAGGGGATTGCTAATCACCATTATCCTTGTGTTCACCTTTGGGCCTTGCATAATCAATAAGCTTATCCATTTGCTGAAAAGCCAGGCTAAGTCTGTGCAGCTCATGGTGGTCTGACAGCATTATACTGCCCTTCATAATGATGATTGGGGAGCCCTATAGGATCATGGATCACTTGTATCAGGACACTGGAGTCTAAGTGTCTCTCCCTCAAGCACTGCTCCTCCTGAGGGGCCCGCCTGAAATGCTAAGGTGGTAGTAAAAGATGGGTAAGATTCATGGGGAGCTCATACCGACCTAAGACAGGAAATGAGGGCTAGAGCCTCATTGACCAATGACGGGTAAGGATGTTGCTCTGCTGTGGCCAACCTAAGACAGGCACACCTTCGAGTAAGGAGGACCCCCAAACTGCTAGGATGATGGTCCATGACGGGTAAGACCCTCCCAGGGGCAACCTAAGACAGACACACCCTTAATATAAAACAAAAAAGGGGGATGTGTTGGGACTAATGACACATTAACTCAGGCTGACTCCTTACTCCCTGGCGAGTGAGCAAGATCAAGGCCTCAAAGGCAGTTTCAATAGTTAATGACGATGAATCGGACCACCATCAGGGATTGGTTAACAACAGTTCTGCGAACGGATCAGCTCCTGCTTGCCATATAGTCCAATGGGACTCTCACCTGCGTGAACCCCCCTGCCTTGCTGACCTTTAAGCTGATTGGTTCCCGCCTAGCCCCCACCCTACATAAAAGCTGTGACTTCCTCAATAAACGAGTTCCTGCTATGACTGGTCTCCCTGACGCGTCTGATTGTCCTCGGCCCAGAGGGCTGGGAGTGGGCGATCAGTCGGCCCTACCTATCCCGGTCTGACCTTGTTGGGGAGTGTCCCCTTCCCTTGTTGCTGGTCGAGAAGGGCAAGGGGGCTTAAGACCCCAACAGATAGTTGATTATCAAATAAAAGGAAATAAGTAGATAGGTATTACACGTCACAGGTTTCTAACAACTCTGGGGTAGGGAAAGGATCACTCTAACAAAAGCAATAAATTCCCTTGATGGTTCTTTTTCTGCATCTTGGTCTTTGCCTACCTTTAAGTCATATAGGCTTGAGAGAAAGGAAAACTAAAATCTACAAAGGGGCAAGACACCCCAGGTCCACAAGCAGCAACTCTGTGTCCCTTCCTCTTTGGGGTAGTCTCTTTCTCATCTCATAAAAATATTTACTTTTTGCTCTTGCCTGGCATTCCTCGGGTGTTTTATCTTCAACACCAGGGGAACAAAGACCAGATCTGACTTTAAAGACTCATATCACAACCATATATCTAACTGTTCATCCTTCCATCCTCCTTTTTTCATCCATCCATTCCACAAATCACTCAGTAATCTGTCCATCCATCTACCTATCCATCCATTCACCTACCCACTCAATCAGGAAAACAAATAATTGACCAACATTAAGTGAAAAATTCCTAGGTGTTAATTTCTATACTAGATGCTGGATATCAAAAATTAAATAAGGTCTAGTCCCTGTTCTCACTTAAGATAGTTCATAGACTAGGAGAAGTGCTTATAGAATAGAGTTTTGACATGTGCTGGAACAAGGTATTCATCATGGCCCTCGGTTCACTGTGCTTTATGTCGTTATAAGGAGATCAGGGTAGGGCCCTGGTTCAGCTTGGCTCATGCCCTTATGAGGAGATCAGGGAGAGGCCCCTGGTTCAGACTACCTTGTATCCTTATAAGGAGAAGACCACAAGCTTTGATTCAATGTGACTTGCTTCGCTGTTTGATTATCTTCCTTCCTATTTAGTTTGTGATCGTAATGAAACCTTTCAATTCCCTTACCTCTCATTTGGGGTGTGCTCTACTAGGATTTCTTTGTTGTTCCCCTGGGGGTTCCATTTAACATGAGAAGGAGATGCCATTCTGATGTAAATCTAAAGCAACCTGATTTCAGTAGTGTTCAGAGGCAACTACTGTACTTCTAAGACCCTGCCCCTCACTTACTGATGCTACAGTGTTACATAAGGTATTTATTTTACACCACAGAATAAAATTAGGGGGTTTTGATACTTTGTTCTCCTACATCTTATAGAAAACAAAAGTAACACTAGCTTTTATAATTTGTCACAAATTAGATTTACCAAGAATCTTTCTGTCTCCACCCAGATCTGAGTTCCTATCTAATGTCCCTTAGGGCAACCTGAAGGACTCCCCTTATACAGGGCACATCTAGTGGGGACCAACTCCCTGGGCTCTTGTTTATCCTATGTTGTGTTTGAATGTGTGTATCCCTCCAAAATTCCTGTTGATAGTTCAGCATAAATGTAACAGGATTGAGAGTTGGTGAGTCCAGGAAGGCCAGACCCCAAGGATGGGATGTACACATTAATAGAGCTTCTCCAGCAAGTGCAATGACCTGGTTTAGTTCTGAGAATCATGCGTGGGTTTGGCACATGTGCGCACACACACATACACACACACACAGAAGTCCATTTGTCAAACTGGGCACAGTGATGTATTGGTGTGTTTTATTAGCTCTTTTACCTCTGTGACCTAAATATCCAACAAGAACAACTTGGAGGGGAAAAAAGTTCTCTAGGTCTCAGTTCCTAGATGGTTGATTCCATTGCTCTGCCCAAGGTGAGGTAGTCCACCATGTGGCAAGGGCCCAGAGGAGGAAAGCTGCTGGGTTTCAGGCAGCAGTGAAGTGGAAACTTTGAGTGTAGATACGATGAGGTCTTTCAAAGACACAAAGCGATTACAGATTTTCAGACTCAAAAGGAAAAGAGCACTGAAGTATCCTACAAATTTTAATTTCTAGACAAGTACACATCAGTCTCCATAATCTACTTAATAAAAAAAACTTTCCAGAGTCCTCTCTTATTCTTATTATGAAAGTGGGGAAGGTCCTGGAGGTCCCAGAGTGAGATGACCCCTGGGGGTTATGCCCAGGTGTGGCTGAGTCATTTCTTGCTCTGACCTCACAAGGAGCCATTGTGAGGGAATCTCAAACCACGGGTATATAAGATAGTGGCCTCAGCTGGGTTTTTTGTCCATAAGTACAGGAAGCTCTTGGTGGTGACCTGTCGGACTCCCAGATAGTTAGAGCGTTTTGTGGTGGTTGGCGGTTGGTGGCTGGTGGCTGGTGGTTGGTGGTTGTGGTCTTTGGGTATTGAGTTTTTTGATTTGGTTTATTTTTTCCCCTTTTATTTTGTTTTGCTTTTGTATTTGGGGATTTTGTTTTGTTTTTTGTTTTTGTTTGTTATTTTTTTTTTAGCTAGTAGCTAGCATCCTGGTTCCGGTTTAGGATGAGCTGCGAGAGTAGCCAGAGCAGTATAGAGCTGCGGGGGCAGAGCTCTTGGTGTGAGCCTGCCTTCGAGGACCATTACACGGTCCTGAAGAACATTAGGGCAGGGGGCTTCGCCCAGGTGAAACTTGCCCGCCATTTCCTCACTGGGACAGAGGTTGCGGTGAAGGTCTTGGCCAAAGGGGCCTCAAACTTCCTCTTCCTATCTGAACCAGATATGATGGCAGGCTTGGACCACCCGAATGTGATCCACCTCTTCCAGGTCTTCCAGACCAAGGACTACATGTACCTGGTCATGGAGCACGCAGGTGGGGGAGAGCTCTGGGACCTCATCCCGGAAACTGGTGGCATGCAGGAGGAGGAGGCCCGCCCACTGTTCAGGCAGATCGTGCGGGCTGTGCAGCACTGCCACAGGAACGGGATCGTGCACCTGGACCTGAAGCCGGACAACGTGGTGGTGGATACCAGTGGCAAGGCCAAGCTCATAGACTTTGGCCTGAGCACCAGATTCACGCCTGGGAGGAAGCTCAACAGGTTCTGGGGCACTCTCTTCTACGTTGCCCCTGAAATCGTCTGTGAGAAGTTATTTGAGGGCCCCCCGGCAGACGTCTGGAGCCTAGGGGTCCTCCTCTACGCTATGCTCACAGGCAGATGCCCGTTTGCGGCAAGCACCGACAGAGAGGTGAAGGGGCTCATCAGGCGGGGCACCTACCACATTCCCCAGCACGTCTCCAAGGACGCCCAGAGCCTCATCCGGGACATACTCACCATCAACCCCAGGCAGAGGCCCACCATAGACCAGGTATTGGGGCACCCATGGCTGACCCAGGGCGAGGAAGCTTCAGTCAGTCCTCCTTGTGAGGTGCTCCCCAAACTCCCTGATCCCGAAATTCTGACAAAAATGGTCCGCCTGGGTTTTGACCACTACCACACCTGGGTGTCTGTGGTGAGTCGCAAATTCAACCACGCGATGGCGACCTATCGCATCCTGGAGAGCCAGAGAGGCCAGGGGGAGGCCTGTGCACTCCAGGTGAAGCCGGAGCAGCGCCCTGGCCCCGCGGAGCCCTGCCCCAAGAAGCTGCCCAGTGAGCCTGCCCTTCCCTTGCCCTGTGAGCAGCAGCAGCCCCAGCACAAGGCTGCTGCAAGTGCCAGCGTGCCCGCCCTCCCTCTCTGCTTCCTTCACGAGGACACACCCACTGCCAGCCTCACCTCCCAGCATGACCCTGTGCCCAGCCGCTCCTCCTCCCAAGGACCCTCCACTGGCCAAGCCTGGGACAGCAGCCGGGGTTGGAAGAGGGTGAGGAGGAGGATCGCCAAATGCCTCAGTCACCTCTGCTGCATCCCCTGCTTCCGTGGGCCACTGTCCAGAAAGAGAGTGGCTCCACTGGAAATGCCCAGTCCAGACTGACAGAACCGACGGACAGCCAGGAGACCCTGCGCTGTGCGGATGCCGCCTTCATGCTGGGCCAGCGAGTGAAGTGTGTCCACTGGTTCAGGCTTCTCCGCACGGATTCCCGAGCCCGCCTTTGCATCCACCCGAAGACCCCTGCGCCCCCACCTGCGAAATTGTATAATGAAATTGATGTTTCAAAGATTAAAAAAAAATCCTATCTTTATTTTGAATGTTAGGCATTTTCATTATAATGTGCCTTGGTGTGGATCTGTTGTGATTCTGTGCATTTGGTGTTCTGTAAGCCTCTTGTATTTGATTTTCCATTTCATTCTTCAGGTTTGGGAAATTTTCTGCTATTAGTTCATTGAATAGTTTGTTCATTCCTTTGGTTTGTATCTCTGTGCCTTCCTCAATCCCAATAATTCTTAAATTTGGTCTTTTCATGATGTCCCACAGTTCTTGGAGATTCTGTTCATGATTTACCATCTTCTCTGTTTGGGCAACTTTATTTTCAAGATTAAATATTTTGTTTTCATTGTCTGAGGTTCTGTCTTCCAAGTGGTCTAGTCTGTTGGTGATGCTTTCCATTGAGTTTTTTATTTGGTTTATTCTTCATTTCAAAGATTTCCGGTTTTTTTTTGTTGTTGTTGTTTTTTTTTTTTTTTTTTTTGAGAATCTCTATCTCTTTGTTGAAATGATCTTTTGCTTCCTGTAGGTGCTCTTTCAGCTTATTGGTATTATCATTCATTGCCTGCATTTGCTCTCTTATCTTGTCCTTTGTTTCGCGAATCATCTTAATCATGTATAATCTGAAGTCCTTTTCTGACATTTCTTCTAACATACTGTCATTGGATTCTATTAACATAGAATCTAGATTTCTTTGGATCATTTTCTTCCCTTGTTTTTTCATGTTGTTCATGTATCTTCCCCTCTAGCAGTGCAGATCTGGGGTATTGCAGATTTCCCCCTATAGGCTTATAGTGGCCCTACAGGTTTCCAAAACCCTTTCTTTAAGGGGAGATCAATATTAGCAGTGCCCAAATCAGACACTATGCAATCCTAGACCAAATAGCCCCTATGGGGACAATAACAAAATTGTCATAGTAAACAGAATGAGTTCAAATATTATCTTCAGTAAAACAAACAGGTTTGCAATAAGGTCTGCAGTTTCTAATGGAGGACAAAGAGGATGTAGATGGATGTAGAATGTGGCTGTTAATGGAATAAGAAAAGAATATACAGAAGTTCTAGAAAATAGAAAGAGTGAGAGTGTAATCAAAAGAAATCGGATGTTAGCATGCAAAAAAGGGAGAAAGACTGAGGGAACAGGTAAACAAAAGGAAAAGAGAGCAAGAAAAGTAAAGAAATAAAAACTTAAATTTTTTTAAAAAGGAGAAAAAAAATCTACAGTATTACAGTCATATAGTAATGAAACCTCCCAGTGTTCAGTAGCCTGATGCATGAGAGGTATCTGACAATGAGCTTCAAGCCTCTAACAGATGTCTCAGGATGGGATTTGCCCCACCCAAAGATCAGAGCTATGGCTTTCAGGATTGTCCAAGATGGCCACCCTGGCTTTGAAATGTGTTGGCAAATGGGGAGCTGCAGCTCAGGGTGTGGACGTGGTCAGCTGGAGGTCCTGGAGGCGGGATGCGGTTGGTCAGGCAGGGGTCCTGGAGGTCGGGTGTGTTTGGTGTGGTTGTGGTATCCTGGAGGCCGGGTGCAGTCAGTCAGTCTGGGGTCCCAGTGATAGGGCGCAGTCAGTTGGTCTGGGGGCCCTGGCAGCAGGGAGCAGTCAGTTGAAGTGAAGGCCCCAGAGGCAGGGAGTGATCGGTTGGGCTGAGGTATCCTGGAGACGGGGCTCAGTCAGTCCAGCCAGAGGTCCTACGGGGCCTGGCTATTGTCTCAAAATGGCGGCAGTCACGTGTAATCAAACCTGCAGGTACTGTAACAGTGAATTTCCAGGCGACAGCAGGCAGCTGGTGCTCCACTGGCGGTTGGCGATCAGTTTGCTGACTGTTGTCGGTCGGATCAGGAGGTGAACCTCATGCATTGGGTGATGGATAGGTGTAAGGCAGGCGAAGGACAGGCGAGAGGCAGGCAAATGGCGGATGATAGGCGCCTGATAGTGAGCAATCTGCCATGGACACCACTCTCATTTGCAACTCTCTGTGGGCTAATGATGTTCCTTCTAAATGAACTGTCTCTCCTCTTCGAACACCACAGACTTATGCTACCTCCTCTAGGAAGCCTTCACTCGATTTTCAACTCAGTCTGGCTTCTTATATTACTTGCAATAGAAACTCCATTGTCTGATTCTAATGTTATGTAGAATTCAACTCTATTTTGTTCAATGTATATTTGTCTTCTTTCTGTAACTGAAATATAAATTTCCTAAGTTTTGCACATTTTCCATTGCCGCTTGCTGCCGCTTGTCGCTTGCTGCCAACCAGCGGGACAAAGGACACATACTCTTCAGAAGTTCATGAAGCAGCTTCTCGCTTTATTCAGATAGCACTCTCAATATATAATCAGTCTCATGCATATGCAATTGTAACCAGATATGTCCATTCAATCCTATTAAAGGTCAAGCGATCACAGAGCTCATGTAAGATGTATCTGTCCACGAACTAGGTGGCTGAACTAATTATCATACAGCCAATGGTAAACGCTTCCTGTTTTTCTCAAGGTGCGTTCAGCACGCCATTTGGCTCTCTGCCAGTCGCCATCTTTGGATGCATGTGGTGTAACCCTGGGCCCCGGGTCTCGCCCGCCACATTCCATGCTTTCTTCTTCTCTGTGCCCCTGAAATAATTTCTTTGGATGGAGGAAGGAGAACATTCTAAAGAATGCATATGGAAGGAGTTATGTGCAGGTGGAGTCTCCCCGCTGGCTTTAGTGCCAGTTGAAATCCAACAGTATTCCTGTATTTTCCTTCCAATCACCTGGCTTTCCCCAGATGCTGCTCGGAGTACCCAATTGGTTGCTGCTGTGGCCAGCTCAATGAGCAAATTTCCCACTATCTTTCTTGGTTCATATCTTGGAGAGAGACTTCTCCTATCCATGGCTCAGGGCCAAAGAAGTTGTGTTGTCTCTCTCTCTCTGATTCCCAACAATAGACAACTCCTGATTAGGTTTTAGGGCATGACTGTTGCAGTGACTATTGCCTTTGCTTATCTAGCTTATCATCCACACCTGCATACCCTGTAGGAGGAGCAAAGATGATCCCATGGTTGTATTTGGCTTTGTTGGTTGGTGCAACCATTGTACAGGTACCCTGCACATAACTGACACTGCTATATGGGTCTGCAGCACCTCACCACTGCCAGGAGCCATTTGTTCATCCTGTTCTACTTAGTCATGAGGAAGACCATCTAGGAATAACTAAGTTCTTCTATAAGTTGATCCATGAGATCAAAAGCAATGACCTGCATAAATTTCCTGTGGGCAACCAGAGCCAGGAGAGGACCCAGGAACTGGCTTCAAAAGATGGTGCTGCCTACATGCTGAAGTAGAATGTGCCCTCATGGAAACTCTGGTCAATGCAGATGTCAATGTTCAGGAGCTATTCCATATGTGACTGAGAATAAGCCCACCACCTGCCTCCAGGGTTCCTAGAAAAAAAAAAAAAAAAAAAAAAAAAAAAAAAAAAAAAAACAGAGATCCAAGAACCCTGAGAAGCTGCTTGGCAAGTGCACTGTAATGTGAGCCCTGGGATTTAGGACCCCACCTTCCTATCCTGTCATATGCAGAAAATATGGAATATTCCCAGTATAATGTGTCAGCTGTATATTGTAGATTTTAGTGCTTCGATCCAGACTGTAGTAAGTAGATTAACAAATATACTTGTTAAATTTTATTTTTCCCAGCCAAGTGAATATACATTGTTAAAACATTGACATTTGAGGAGGAGGAGAAAAAAAAAAAATAAAGGAATACCATGCATTTACAATAAGACCTTTCATAAAAAATTTAATAAAAGAAAATGTTCTTAAAAGAATGCAATATTAAAATGAAAGCTGCCGCAGCTCTCTTTGTAATATTATTGTGTATGGTTTTTAAACATTTCAAGTACTGTAAATGCATAATCATATCATTCCATTGTATATTTAATCATTAAAATGTGGGGTTTTTACAACAAAAGCCTCGACAAATTGCTGTGAGGCAGAGGTACTAAATAAGATTTTTAAAAATGTGTTTTTCCTTTGCTGAACTCACCTCCACTGCTCCTTGCAGTTTCTGGGTCAATCCCAAATGAGTGCCTGAGCGCATCAGTATCTTTCTCAGTTTTTGTCCCTCCTCCTTCCGCCATTGGCCCTGGTTGTAGGTCACCCCCTGCCTGACCCAATTGCCCTCCCTGAGTTGGGTCCCACCTCCCTGCTGGGTTGCTCTTCCCTGGGACCTAGAGCTCTGCTGCAAATTCCAGATTGCCTGGTGACTGAGGCCCAGGTTGTTGCACTTAACTTCTATGAACAATTTCAGTTTTGATAGTCATTTGGGGACTCAGGCCACTGCACATAGAACCTTCCTACCTCAGCTTGAGCTACTGAGGTCATCACTAGAGGAATTGTGCTTTTATCTTCTGGGATAGACACCCACTTCTGCAGATAGGGCAATGTGCATGTCCCCTGGCAGCCCTGTCCCTCTGCACTTTTTACCCTGTATGTTGGAAGCACCTAGGACTTACAAATGGCTTCCACATACAGTGTGAATCTTCCACAATGCCTAACACAGACCTAATAGGTGTTCAAAACCAGTGCTAGTTGAAAAATTGGTTTTATTCTTCATACTCTATACTGACTCATTAAAGACAAAATATACTTTGTTAGAGACATATAATGGAAGAAGAGCCTCTTAATTTCTCTCCTTTCTGGACACATTAAAATTAATTTCAATTGTCCTTTGAAATCCACTTTTTTTGGGGGGGTTGGGGGAGCTTCCTATATGTAAGCACTAGGAGTAACGATATAAAGAACAGTCTCTGCCTTTAAATGCTAAACTACTATTTAATGTAGTACACAGACAACTCAAACAGACATTTCAACCACAGCCAGCTACATAATTTGGGGTTTATTGCAAAATGAAAAGGTGAAATTTCTTGCTAAGAAAGCAGAAAAAAAGGCAGGGGGAAGTTCAGTAGTAGAGTACTCGTCTAACATGCATGAGGCCCTGACACTACAAAAACGAAAAAAACAACAACAAAATAAAACAGTATACAGAGGTGCCACTAAAGCTCAAAACCTTTTTCTTTCATCTGCAAGCTCTCTGGACTTAGCATGGCAAAACTTTTAATTATTGTCATGAATTTTTTCATTTATCTTTATTTTGTGCAATACCAGTTGTAATTCAAATCTGACAGCATTTAACTTGTGCAGAATCATTGAAAGTACATAATTGTAATATATATATTTATATATATAGAGATATTTTACTAGAACAGTAGAAATCATGCATCAGGGTAACTTGGCTGTTTCTATTCTATTTCCTGATACGAGTTCATTCTGCCAACATGCTCTACCTTTAGCTGACAGATGAAAAAGGAATAACTGAAAGCAAAGGAACCATGGGTTGCCCTGTCTTTCCCTTTCATCTTATGTTTTCAGGATAAGTGGTTGGCTAATGCTGAAAACAATAAGCGTATGAAGAGAAAAATAGAGTTTCTCGTTCATTTATGTGTCTTACAGCATTGTTGCCTTCCTTCTGTATTCAAAGAAAATTCCATTTGGAGTGGAAAGCATGCTCTTGGGGCTGTAAATGCTTCTGCTTCCTCAGTAATAGATGTAGCACCTTGTACTCCTTTTGAGTCTTCCTGAACTCCCACTATTCGTGGGTCCTGAAAAGCTGCATTGCAAAATTTTTAGGCAAATGGAGCAGTAAACAATGGCCAGCACCCATTGCCTTATTTCAGGTGCTATCATAGAAGATAACCAGCCTTCTTCTTGTTGGATTTTCACATGGCAGAAAAGAGAACAAGAGAGGTCTCTTGTGTCCCATTTATAAGAATGCTAATGTCATTCGTGAGGGCTCTACCTTTATGATCTAGTTTCCTCCCGGAGGTTCCACCTCCTGATATCATCACACTGGGGGTAAGGTTTCATCATATGAATTTTGCACATATATTGCATATATCTCCTCTGATTGTGTGCATACTTCAATGTCCTATTGAACTTCACTTACAAAACACAAATTCAAAGATAAGCTCATTAAGAATTTCACAATGGTATCAGCAGAGCATTAAATAAGATGTGAGCCCTTCAGAGTACAGGGCTCAACATAACTGCACAGGTGGCATGTCCACAAAGCTGGTCCTAGTGACTACACCCATGGGAAATTCCATAAAAAAGACATGCTCGGGTTTCATGCTGATACCTCACTAGAAGGTGGAAGAGAGGAGGAATTTCTGCAGGAGGTGATACTGGAGCTGAAACTTCAAGGATGAGAAAGAGTTTGTCAAGCGAGTGAAGGAGGAGAGGAGTTTAACAGCAGGGGCAGAAGCACAGAGATACCACAAAGCATTGCCAATTGGGGGACTACATCAGTTTGGTGTGGTGAAGTTCAGATGGGTGTGGGGCAGCAATGGAAGTTAAGGTTTAAGAAAATTAAGGGGATGTAAGTGCCAAATGAATCAATTTAAATTATTCAGAAAGCCACATCATTGGCACAAAATAAGAAGAAAATTACTTAAAAGGATTTGTGTTCTCAAAAGGGTCTCTCTGATAGTTATGCAGTGATGAGTTTCAAAGAAGATTATGGCAAATGAAACCAATCTGAAGCCACTGCTAAGCTAAAAAAAAAAAAAAAAAAAAAAAAAGCTAGCATGCAGGGGGCAGGGGATTCTTTAATTTTCTTCCTTTAAAAAAATGTTAATTGATGAAGGCATAGCTGTATTAATGAATGAGAGTTAAAGTGTTAAATGAAAACTAAAAAGCACTATGCCACTTACAGCAATGACAATTGCTAAAGGGTTAGGTTCTTAAATCAATTTCTGAGCCATTTTCTTTTAAGTACTGGTCAAAATCTGGCAGATATAACTAAGAGAAATGAAATGTCTTATTGCATTTTATTTTTTGAGATGCTGGGGATTAGACCCAGGACCTTGCACATACTTGGTGTTATGGTTTAGATATTAAATGTCCCCCAAAAGCACATACCTGAAACAATGCAAGAAATTTCAGAGATGAAGTAAACAGGTTATAAGAGGTCTAACCTAATTGTTATATTAATCCCCCAATAGAGATTAATTTTTGGTAACTGTAGGCAAGTACTACCTCCACCTGTGACTGGAGGAGGTGGGACCCTGGGGTCTTGTCTTTGGGGTTTGTATTTTGTCTTCTTTAAGCAGAGCTCTCTCTCTGCTTCCTACTGCCATGCTCCCAGCAGTTTTCCTCTGTCTTCTGCCCTGATGTCCTGCCTCAACTAAAACCCTGAGGAATGGAGCCAGCTATCTATGGATTGAGACCTCTGAGACCTCTGAAACCCCTAAATAAACTTTTCCTTCTCTAATTGTTCTTATCAGGTCCTTTGGTCACAGCAGTTAAAGAGCAGAATAAAACACCAGGCCAGTGAGAGAAACGTCTTTTCTAATTTGGTCTGTATTCTCTTATTCTCGTAGTATTTGGGTTTGCTGATCCCTTCTAGATTCTGTTCTGTTTTTGTCCTACACTTGTCTGCAGTGTAGCATCTTTATTAAGGTCTTCAAAACATGATAAAGGAACCACCAGTCTTTTGTTAGATAAATCTTGCAAAGTTTAGACTTTGATAAGCACAGAATACTTATCAATAATATTGCTTTTCTCTAATGTGCTTTGCTAATGTGTCTGCTACTAACAACTTATTTAGTATTTTGGGACTTTTCTATTTCATAAGTGCTACTGACTCTACTTCTTTCCTCTCCTCTCCTCTTCACCATTCTTGCTTCCCTTCCTCCTCCTCTACTTCCTCCTCCTCCTTGTTTTTGTCCTCTCTCCGAAACACACACACACACCAAGAGCTCTATGATTGGTAGACACAATGTTTGGTATCTTCTGTGCCTTTAGAGGGGAGCATATCATGCTCCTGTTATTTGGGAAGAGAACCTTTGCCTATTGGGAGAAATCTGGAAGATTCCTCATTGCAGAACAGGGACTGTTCAGGGTTCATGTAACACTGTCAAGCAATCTTTCTGTTGTCATTCCTGAGTGTTTGCTGAAAATCTGTGTGCATAGTCTTGGCTATGCTAGTGTGTCTTTTTAAAATTTTAATTATTTATGTATTTTATCAATTAACATTATTTTAAATAACCAATAAATCTGATAGCAAGAGTTTTGAAAAAGATCTGCCAGTCAGGAAGTTTCTTCCCAAATCAGTTGGTTGTTGTGTAAGTCTTCCTTACTTAACATTTTAAGGAGTCAAAGAAGCAAGTTTTCATTCTCTCACTGATTTTCTTACTTTGATTTTCTACTTTTATTTACTTTTCCCATTTTGATGGGTCCTTCCCCATAAAATATTCCTCCATTAAATGGAATTAATCATAACAATGATTTGTTATCTTTTACATTTTGGTACACGTAGAAAATAATGATATCTACACAGAACACTGGAGTTAATGGACAAGGCACGTGCAGCTGGAAGAAGCTGCTCTGGGAGCTCTGATCAAGTCAATCCACACTCATCTGCTCTGAAGGTTGAGAGAGGAGTTGTATGCACCTGTAACCCATTGGTAGTACAACAGCTTACCTTAGCACATAGATTGCAAATGCTGTAACAATCTTTAGCCTTATCAAACTAGATCAATGCTCTTTAAATTTAAAGTTGCTTATGCATGGCCTGGGGAATCTCACTAAAACTACATATTCCGATTCAGTAAGTGTGAGATTTTGCATTTCTGACAAGCTCCCAGATGGTACCAGTGTGGTCCATGGACCCACACTTCATATAATAAGGAACTGGATGATTCATTAATATAGCTTGCTCTAGAAAAATCATAGTATGCAGATCATAGAAAATTTTCTTACTTTAATACTAGGAACAGTATAAAACAGCCTCTTTCAAATTGCAGGTAAAGTCAAACACTCATTTGCCTAAACCTGTCTTTGTTCAGCTTTACACATTAGATATATTAGAAATTTTGCATTGTTCTTGATAACCCACAAAAGTCTCTTTAAAGTGATTATAACTCATTTATAAGCAACACTCGCCTGGAGTGCAGGAAACTACTAAATTTGATTTTCTTGTAATCAAAAAAAAAAAAAAAAAAAAACCTCATGAAAGAGAGGTGATAGCTGATTATTTAGCAAGGCTTTGTGCTAGATTGAACATATTCAAAGAAAGGCATAATTACATTCAAAACTATTATGTTCCCCAAGTTCTTGATGTAGAGAAGTTATACTATTAAAAGAACCACTTGACCTTAAACAAAATATCCTTTTCTCCTCATATTGGGACTAAAACTTTTTGCTCTAGAAATTGTTATTGTTTCTTTCCAATTGTTGGCAATGGTAGACTCAGAGAGTACTGGTGACAAGTTCCATTTCCAAATGGAAACATATTTAAAAGCAAATGTAAAAATGACTTTCAGATAAGGTTGAAAGTGGAGTTGTAATTTCTTTGAAAGAGGCAATTAATTTCTAAGATTCAAAATATTTTGCAAATAAACCTTTAAAAATTTTTATTTTTATGCAAATCAGTTTTTGAAGAAGAGAAAGCATTGGCATGTATAAGATTAAAACATAAACACATCTCTATTTAAATTCAAACAATGGAAATTTTTACAAAAATATTTATGAAATATCAAATACTTTCCTTGAATCTTTTTGAAAAGTTTGATAAACGTGAATTTATTCTATTAATACTTATGAGCATTGGTTAAAACTTTTGAACATAAGTAGTACAGAGTGAATTTGACTTTATTTAGAAATCTGCTATCTTTAGAGTAATATAAATTAAATTGTTTTATTTTCTGAATAAACATATCTTTAGGAGAAACAATAGATGAAGTAATAATTTTGAAAAGCTGGAAATAAAAATGTTATCTAACTTCATAATATAGGGAAGAAAAAAGAATATATGGAAAGATAATTTAGTGATTCTGGAGGCCTAAAAATTAGTAGACATTTGAATTAAATATATTCTAAAAGTTAACTGCAGAATTCCATTACCAAGTTATGACAGCCTCTCTCCTAAACAGAGCAAAATTAAGTGGGTGGGACTTTCTCTAGATGAAGTAAACAGTTACTAAATTTCACATAATGCCTTTCTCTGAAGATTGCATGGACATATCACAGAACAAAATGCTTTGACTATGGATGAGTAGTTTTATGACCAATAACTTGTAGTACATGGTGTTTTACATTAGAGAAAAGGGCAGTCAGTTTTCATGCTTCAGAGTGAAAATTGATTACTCTCTTGGGGTCTAATCATAAATCATTTTTCTGACTATCTTACTGCAATTTCATATATTTGGCAAAAGGCAGCTTTTTAAATCTGTATTTGAAGAATTAGACTAAGACCCTTGTAGCTATGAGATGAAAAAGACTGGTGAGCTGATAGTTCTATGAGGAAAGTGTAAATTTAAAATGGGTTATCACATAAAAGCTGAGCACTGTGGTGCACACCCGTAATCCCAGTGATTCAGGAGGCTGAGGCAGGAGGATTGTGAATTCAAAGCCAGTTTCAGCATCTTAGCAAGACCCTAAGCAATTTAGTGAGACTCCGTCTCAAAATAAAATATAAAAAAGTGCTGGGGATGGGGCTCAGTGGTTAAGTACCACTGGGTTCAATCCCTGGTACTGGGGAAAAAAAAGTTATAACATCCATTTTAATTTCTTAGATTCTGGTTTATAAAAGAAATAATAACACTCTAGAAGATATTATTTCCCTTGAAATGATTATAGTCCAGGTAGTTACATATACGGAGTAACTCAATTGTGGAGTGATAGCTGGAATTCCAATAAAAATAACAAAAAATCTGAACTACCTCAGCAACCTCAATGAACAGGCACTGTGATGGACACTTTGTACGTTAGGAATAAATATTTGTAAGAAAGACCACTTTTCCTAAAAATAGTCCTTCTGAAAGAGCTAAGCAGAGCTTCCAATATTCCTTATTTAAATACTATACATAATTGAACATAATCTCAACAGTATAGTGAGTTCGTCACTCTTTGATGTTTCTTAGTCAGCATTTCCTCTCCATGTGAATATAAATGAGCATTTCTTGAAGTTAAAATCTTTTCAAATGTGTCTGCGGAACTAAAATTGACAATAACTTCACCATTTATCATGCTTAATTGTGTTCCATATTTCACTTCCTACTCATCTTTCTGCTTAAAAAACAATCATTTTCCTTCTGTGTCCCAACAACTCGCTCCTCACAAAGATCAAATTCAAAATATTTACCAACTTACATTTGTAAAGACCCATCAAAATCCTATCGGTCCTCCAATACTTACCAGCATGACTAAGCTGCATTTGTCAGGAAATCTCCATCCATTTTCCCCAACTAACCACTTTCAATCCTAACTCTTTACCTCTTGGAAGTTAAAGTGCATTATTATATTGGTGTGTAGGATTTGCACTTTGGACACATGCTATAGACTCAGGGACTGTGGCTCCAGCAGCTATAATGGGTTGCTTTAAATAATGTTATTTTTACTTTTCATAGCAAAGAACCATTGAATAAGCCTTTCTAGCTGATGTCATAAACTGAGAATGAGAGGTAATATTTTCTGAAAGCCAAACTCTATTGCTTAAATAACCAAAGCAATTACAGAAATAAGACTATGTTCAGAATATCTGAGGCAGTGAAATGCTGTAGAAAGAGTGTAGGTTTTAATCTCTAATAGGTTTGGGTTTGAAGGCAGTTTTCCTACTTGGGTGATCTCAAGTATGTTATTTAGTCTAATTTACCTCTACTCCCTCATCTGTGATATTGAAATAAAAATACCGCATGGAATTTATTTGAACTGTAAATAGGAATAACATATGTAGAAAGCTTAACAGAGTGACTGGCTGACACCTAGGAAGTGCCTAATAAATAGCAGCTATTATCATTTCTCTCAAAGCTTTCTCAATAACCTCTGATTTACTCATGAAAGGTATGTAATTCATACTGAAATGTCTGCTTTGCATTAGCAGTTCGTTGGTCTTGTTTGTAGGGTCAGATCTCTCACTGATGTGCTTGCCTTTAGTAAATGGTTGATTTTAGGAATTGTAGTCTGCTGCCAAATAGTTGCTAGATTCTCAACTTACTCTGATGAGCTCTATTCCTCACCACACTGTAGCTGCAGCAAGACCTTCCTTCTGACTCTGCTAGGCACCTGGATTCTAACATTGAACTCCACGATAGATGTGGTTTCTCTTCTGTCCTGGGGCTAGAATTTTTCTTTATCAAAAAAAATTATGCTCATTTATATTATGAAATTTCTTTTCAATCACTAACTACAAAAATCCTATACCACTGATACAACTCATTGAAAAGATTCTTTTTCTGAACCTTTAAAATCCATTTAAACAAAAAGGAATTTTAAACCACACATAAAAAGTTATTTATAGCCAGAGGGGAAAAAAAGTCTATTTTCAAGAATTTAGTGACCTTACACTTATTGGCCCTTTAATAGCCAATGATAGCACCACATGGTAGCTGTGTGACCATGGGGAAAATAAGTAGCTCTATTGAATGTTAGTTTCCTAATCTGTAAAATGGGACAATAAAGGCACCTACTTTTTTGGAAGCTGGTGAAAAATAAATGAGACAATGTTTGCACAGTGCCTAGAGTAGTGCCTGACACCTGGGTTTCAATATATGTTAGCTATTTTTTTTTAGAAGACATTTTATTATAGGTTGAGTATTTTTAAAAGTTAAACAGTGTTGTTAATGGATAATCCCAGATGTTTCTGTACTTCACATCTCAGGAGTTAGTTACTAATGATGCAATCTTTGGGCAATGAAGATGAGAAATCTTCTGTTCTTCACTTTCTTCTATTGCTTTTCAAGAAAAGTAGCTTGACTATGATTTATATTTCTGAAATATTAAATGTCCCAAATTTTAAAATATGTGTTTGTGTTTCTGGGTGGTTTCTAGTCCTTGGCAGATTTTTATGGGATACTTGGATGATTGGAGAGCTCTCTCAATGTCCTTACTCTTAGCCCCTGATGCTTTTGCCAGAAAAGCAAGCTGGGTGAATATTCATAACAGACCAGATTGACTTCTTTCTTTCTTTCTTTCTTTCTTTTTCTTTCTCTCTCTTTTTTTAAAATAATTTTAACCTTTATTTTATTTATCTATTTTTTTTTTTTTTTTTTATGTGGTGCTGAGGATTGAATCCAGTGCCTCACCCCTGCTAGGCAAGCATTTAACCACTGAGCTACAGCTCCAGACCAGGTATTTCTTTCATTCTGTAAATATTTTGCTTTTCTGTCTCTGCAACCCCCACCCAATCCCACATTGTTATGTTGTGATCATAAGTCAGTTACACTCAACAGTTAAACTGAATAGTTTTAGCATAGACGGGATCTTAAGGAGGGAGTGCAAATGTTGGAAGGAGGAGAGGCAACTTGTATTCCACGCACAAGAGTTTGGACATTAGTCTGTAGGTTATAGGAAGTTATTTAAGGGTCTTGAGCAGCAGAGTAAAAGGGAATATTATGCTGCATATAGGATGCCTAGAGGTAGTAAAACTGGAAGCAGAAAAGTCACCTGGGACTGATCCAATCAAGACATGATAAAAGGTTTCATCTGAGGCAGTGGGAGAAGGAACTGAAAGGGGCTGAAGATAAATATAAACTATAAGATAAAAATGATAATATATAAGATAAATGATAAATCAAGGCATAGGTTTATTAGATATAATGAGGTCTAGGAATCACCTAATAAAGATAAGAGTTTATATGCTGCACACCTTACGTGTCTATACTATGTAGGCATAACAGTATGCATATATCTCTGCTCTAGTTAATAAATTATTTTCTCTCAGTTTCGAACCCACCTGTGATGCTAGGGCTAGGACTCAGTAAACCACATTTCTGCTTTGCCCCCTGGTTTCATACAAGGCTCTGCCAATCAGCAGAGGGAAACAGTAAACCCTGAAAAAGGAGACGGGACCCAGTCCTTCCTTTCTGCTTTCAGTGCCTGCAGCATCACCTAGGCAATGCATCCTGGTGGCTCAGGATGGTTCCAGTTTCTAGTTGTTTCCCTCCCTTGCAGAAGCAACCTCTTCATACACTGCAGAAACACTAGCATCAGTCAGCCAGTGCCTCCTCCTGGGAGACTGGAGTGTAAGCTCCTAAGGGCTTCTCCAAATGTTAGGGTTCCAAAGATCCTAACTTCTTCCCTGCATTTCCCCAGTCTTAGAGACGGAAAGCTCCTTCTTGCACTCACTTGCTTCATGATCCCTCTTGACCTTTTTAGTCTTTCAATACCCATTTAACCAACTTCTGATGTGACATTTTGTCTGTTAAATAACTGGAGTGACTTTGTTTTGTTTTCCTGACTAATATAATAACATCTTTGTGGAATCGTTTGTTTCTTTGTTCCACCAAGTTTAGACCTTCCACATGGTCTTATATATTTACACAATATAAGAATGAAAACATTGAATTTGTGTTACCATCTAGAGGATATTAGAATTCCATGCCTATAAAAATAATGAAGAAAATAGAAGTTGGCATCCTATTATTAACTTTAACAGCTCTGCCTGAAACAACTATGATATAAGGAACATCATAGAAGACAGAGTAGGACTTACAGCTGATAGCCTTCATTTCTATTCACTTCCTCTTCCATCACTTGCTTTTTGGTGCCTTGGTTCTTCTTTGGGATAGCTCATAGGATTTCCTGAAGAATAAAATAATAATGCAAAATTCTTTTGACATATTTGACGTAAGTGGATGCATATATATATTCTCTTATCCTTTTAGCTTTATTCTTTAGTTTTTTGTTTGATACTTGCAGTTTCATGGTAAATTTCTGTGAAAAATTACATAAAAATAAAAACAGTGGTGGTACTAACATTTCTGAAATACTCATCAGATGTTAGACACAATGTTAAACATTTCACATAATGTCCTCACTAGATTCCTGTGGTGTCAATGCCATTATTATTCCCATTTTACAAAAAGTGAAACTGAGACAGAACTTAGAAAGTGTGTCCATGTTAAACTTTACCTTAAAGATCGTGGACCTAGAATTTGAAACTGAGTGCTCAAACTCCAGACCTGGTGCTGGAAAGTTTCCTACTTTGTTTAAATTTTCAAAACATTTTTGCAATAGAAAAAGAATTGTTTTGAGAGTCTTGTCATCCGAACAGAAACTATCAAGTAAGTCATCACATTCAACTTTATCATCAAATTAGACTCAAATTCCTCTTCTATTACCAACTTTCCCACACTCAACAACAGGACAGTAAAAATAAGAATGAGGGAAGAACATTATCAGGGTTTGACAAAAATAATATGGATTCAAAGTGGAATAAAAAAACTTTAAGAAGAGATGATCTGAAGGACATGAGAATAATTAAAGATTTGGAAAATTTATGGACTAAACATTCTAATAGTAATTTCTCACACTGTTCATTTTACCCTTGCTCTTGTATCTTTCCCTAACTTGTGATTTGTGGGTAGTGACTGCCAACTATTTTAGCATAATTTCCTTTTTCCAAATTAAATTGCAAATAATAAAATCATGACTCATAGAACAGGTGAAACCGTATTTTCTGTATGAGCTGATTTTATGCACTGACATTCATAATGTTTTCTAAATAGCAGATCAACAAAAGTGTATATTAATGTTTTGTTGGTTTCTACTGTGTTAAAATTCAGGATGTATTACATTTGAATGTGTTATCTGGTGAGTTGTTAATTAGTTTTAAAAATAATCATTTAAACATATTTTAAACACATGTAACCAATGATTGCTGCGCCTCAGAAGCACCTCTGAGAAGTGTCAGTCTGTGAGCCATTAGTGCAGGGAAATACAGGCATCCAGCTGCACCTCCCCTCACGTCCCAGCACATAATGAGATGCCATTCTCCCTTCCCTGAGTACATTTATGCCGGCCCACGCTCCTGGCAAAGGAGCAGGCATCAGGCTCCATTGATCTTAGACACACAGAGAGTCACTTATCCATATGCTCAGGGTGTTTGACGCCGTGTCCCTGCCCAGTCACAAATTAGTCACTTTCTGCTAGTGACTGTGAATATAAAGGGGGCATTTTCTGAAATATGGATCTTATCTGAACAATTACAGATGAGAAACCAAAAACCTTTTTTTTTTTCATTTATGATGTATCTAAAGGAAATAGCTTTGGTTTGTGGCCTCTATACATGCTAATGAAAATATTCTACACTTAGACCTACTCCCAAAGCCTCAATTCCAAAATGAGGAGAGCAGATAAAAAAGTGGAAGGCTTGCCTCCTTTTTTCTTTCTCCTTTTTTCATTGTAAAAGGATTGTTGTGCCCAATTTATAGAATTGCAGAATTGAGAGTCAGAAAGAAACTTAGAAATAATGCATGCTGATATCTAGCCTCTACAAGAATTCAAAAAATAGCACTTCTCATGGCCTTTTATTGAAGGTTCTAGTGAAAGGAGCTTACTAGTTCATCATTCCATCCTTGGAACACAGGAATTTATGGAAAGTTTTCCTTTAAATCTCCCTTATATTGCATATCCACAATTTAGTTGTTCATTAGTTGATGGGCATTGATGTTTCCAAGCTTTTGTACAACAAATGATGTTTCAGTAAGCATCTTTTTAAAGTACATCCACAATTTTAGGTTTATTTTATTAAGGGAGATTCCCATCAATCAGGTTACTGAATCCAAAGTACATGTGTGAATTTGAAAACATTTTAATAGAAAATGCAGAATGACTTTTCAAAAAGGTTGTTAAAATTCTATCCCACCAGTAGTTGACAGTGCCTATTTTCCCATTATTTTTATCAAATTTTTAAACTTTTGCCAATCCACTGACTGAAGAAAGATATCTCATTGTGGTTTTAATTTTCATGCCAAGATCATTGTTGAGGTTAAACGTCTTTTCATGTGTTCATTATCTGTTTGTTCTTCTGTGATTTTATTATTGTTTTTAAACTATTTGCCTACTTTTCTTTCAATACTTTACATTTTCAGTCTGAAAAGGATTTTAGATGATTTAGGGTTGACCTTTCTATTGCTACTCATGGAACTTGGTTTCCATCTTAGTCTTTTGGGATTGCTACAGCAAAGTGCCATGAAATGGGTGGCTTCAAAACAACCTAAGTTATTTTTCATAGTTCGGAAGGCTGGAAAATGTAAAATCAAAGTGCTGGTGGATTCCACGTCTGGTGAAGGCCTTGCTTTCTTGTCTCTTGGTGGAAGAGACAACAGAGCTTCCTAAAGTCTCCTAAATAAGGACACTGATCCCATTCTTGAGGGCTTCACTATCACAACTTAATTTCCTTCCAAAAGGCCAGTGCCTAGTACCATCACCTGAATAGTTAGAATTTCAAAATGAATTTTAGGGAAACATAGTCATTGGCAATTTCTAACTTCTAAATATCCAGTCTTACCTTTTCCAAACAAATTCACTTCTCAATGATTCTCTTCAGATGTAATGTTTTCTCATAAATTAATGTCTTACCCTAAAAATAATTAGTACAGTACAGGGTCTTATTGACCAAGGGAACCAGAATCACTTGGAGCTGATTAGAATTTTGAGCCCTACTTCAGAAAATGCTAAATCAAAATCTTAAATTTTACAAGATACCCAGTTAATCTCATGCACATTAGAATTTTAGAAATACTGTGGTAGAATATAAAGGGCTTTAAAATCTTGTAGTCAGTTTCAATATTTATATTAACGTTGCCAAATCATTTTAGATCATGGTACCTAAGTATTCTATTTTGTTTTTGAGTAAACTCTCATTAAATTCTTTGTCTAGTTTATTATTGAACATTTTGTACCTAAATGCAAGATTTTTCCATTATCTTCATTAAATTTCATGGTATTTATTTCAGTTAATGATTCGGATTCATGATATTCTCTTTGAATAGTAAATCTGCATTTTAATGTAAAGACTCATCTAGATTTGGGGGAAACTAATCAAAAACTTTGAATAAAGTTGTACGGTAAAGTTTCTAGTAAGTACCTTTATACTCAGTTTCTTTTTCTTACATTAAATCCAGTTAGGATGAATAGTAAGATAAACTTTAAGGGGAAAGAGAAGAAAGGCGATATAATAATGTACATTTAGCTGAAGGTAGTTTTCTAAGTGAGAACAATCTGTTGCTGTTCCCTTATCCATACCATCTGCTTTATGACAGATCCAGGCATCAAGTCCCAGGAGAAATGTAAGGTTATACTGCTGTCCCAGGGGAAACTTAGGGTTATGCTGCTGTCCCAAAACAGTGATAACCATAGCCCTTACAATGACTAAACTCACTGAGCAGTACTTGAGAATCAAAGTCAGTTCCTCTTTGAGAAATACACCCAACTTCCAGTTTGGACAAGATGATGTGAACTTGTTCCTCTTTGTTCATCTCACTAAATAAAAGTAACTATAAGCCCTGGAAATTAGCAAAGAGATGGCCAAATGAGAACTATGAATGGTAGAAAGAATCAGGTAAACTTGTTTGGGACCCTAGGCAAGAGGAACAGCAGAGTGGCTGAGAATTTTGTGAGTTCTATTCCTTAGAAGATGGCAACCCCAACATATTTCCTGACCTTCAGCCTAGCAACAGAAAGCAGCCCAGATAGACTCATTCCTTCCCTCGGTGAAAACGTGTCCTTCTTTTGAAAGAGGAGTTGGCAAAGATCTTCTGCCATTCTGTGGGCTCTCTCTTCATTCTTTTAATCATTTCCTTTACTGGGCAGAAGCTTTCAAATTTGATGCCATCCCACTTACTGATTCTTGGGGTTTTATTTCTTGAGCTTTAGCAGTCTTATTAAGGAAGTTGGTACCTGTGTCAATATGTCGGAGTGTTGATTCTATGTTTTTTTCTAGCAGTTGTGGTGTTTATGGTCTAACTCCTAGGTCTTTGATCCACTTTGAGTTGATTTTTGTGAAGGGTAAAAGATAAGTAATTTCAATCTTCTACATATTGATATCCAGTTTTTCCAGTACCACTTACTAAAGAGGCTATCTTTTCTCTAATGTTTGTTTTGGCACCTTTGCTAAGGATCAGATTACTGTATCTGTGGCTTTTTCCCTGAATCTTCTATTCTATTCCATTGGTTTTTCTCTAGTTTTAACTTAAAAATTTTTTTTAATTTGTTCTAATTAGTTGTACATGACAGTACAATGCATTTATACATTTTGATAAATCATACAAAAATGGAGTATAATTTCTCATTTTTCTGATTGTACCTATTGTAGGATCATACTGTACATGAGGTAATAATGTCTGTTTCACTCTACTATCCTTGTTACCCCCAAACACATGTCCATTTTTTTTACCTTAATACCATGCTATTTTTGTTACTTTAGCTCTGTAGTATAATTTGAAATCAGGTATTGCAATGCTCCGGGATTGCTTTGGCTATTCTGGGTCTTTTACTCTTCTATATGAATTTTAGGGCTGTTTCTTCTAGTTCTGTGAAAAATATCAATGATATTTTGATGGGGATTACATTGATTCTATAAATCACTTGGAATTATGGCCATTTGGACAATATTAATTCTGCCTACCCAAGAACATGGGTGGTCTTTCCATCTTCTGAGGTCTTCTTAAATTTCTTTTCTCAGTGTTCTGTAATTTTCACTGTAGAGGTCTTTCATTTCCTTGGTTAGATTTATTCCCAAGGTTGGTTGGTTTGAGGCTATTGTGAATGGAACTGTTTTCCTCATTTATTTTTCAGCAGATTTGTTATTGGAGTATAGGAAAGCTATTGATTTTTGTATGTTGATCTGTATCCCACTACATTGTTGAATTCATTATCTTTTTTTTTTTTTTTTTTTTTTTTTTGGAGAGGGTCTTCTAAGTACAGGGTCATGACATCAGCAAACAGAGATAATTTGTCTTCTTTTTCAATTTGTAGCCCTTTAATTTCCTTCTCTTACCTGATTGCTCTGGCTAGCATTTTAAAAACTATGTGAAATAGGAGTGATGAGAGTGGTTATTCTTGTCTTGTTTCTTATTTTAGAGGAAATGCTTTTCAGTTTTTTTCTGTTCAGTTTTTTTTTTTCTGATATCAGCTTTGAATTTGTCATATATAACCTTCATGATGTTGAGGTAAGTTCTTTCTATCCTAGTTTCTTCAGTATTTTAAAATAAATGGGTGCTGAATTTTGTTGAAGACCTTTTTTGCTTCTGCTAAGATGATCATGTGATTTTTTAAAAATTCCATTTATGTGGTGCATTACATTTATTGATTTTACATTTATTGATTTACATATTTTGAACAAAACTTGTATCCTTGGGGTGAAACCCATCTTCTTATAAAGAACTATAAGTCTTAATACCCCAAACCCAAATAACCAATCAATAAGTGAAAAAATTAAGTAAACAGACATTTCCCAAAAGAAGAAATACAAGTTGCCAACAATATATGAAAAACAATCTTAGTAGTCAGGGAAATACAAGTCAGAACTACATTCCAATTAGAATGGCAATCATCAAGAGTACAAATCACAAGGTATGCTGGTAGGAATGTGAGGGAAAAGGGACACTCAAGCATTTTTAGTGAGACTGAAAATTAGTATGACCACTTTTGGAAGCAATATGGAGATTCCTCAACAAACTAGAAATGGAACCACAATAAGACCCAGGTATTCCAATCCTTGGTATTTATCCAAAAGAACTAAAATCGCCATATTAGATTGAAAAGGCACATCAGTGTGTACAAAAGTTCAATTCACAATAGCCAAGTCATGGAACCATTCCAGGCACCTGTCAATTGATGGATGAATAAAGAAAATGTCGCAATGTAGTTTTATTCAGCCATACACAAGAATGAAATCATCTACTTCAACAGATGAATGGATAAAGAAAATGTGGTATATATACACAATGGAATATTACTCAGCTATAAAGAAGAATGAAATTACAGCATCTGTGGGTAAATGAATGGAACTGGAGACTATCATCCTAAGTAAAATAAGCCAATTCCCCCAAACCAAAGGCCAAATGTTCTCTCTGATACATGGATGAATATGGGCAGGTGGGGTGGGGAAGAATAGAAGTTCATTGGATTAGACAAAGAGGAATGAAGGGAAGGGGGGATGTGAATAGGAAAGATGGTAGAATGAATCAAGCATAACTTTCCTATGTTTATGTGAACACATGACCAGTGTAGCTCTGCATCATTTACAATCATAAGAATGGGATCCTAAGTTATATTCCATGAATGTATAATATGTCAAAATACACTCTACTGTCATATGGATCTAAAAAGAACAAATAAAAATGTTGGAAAAGTTAAAGAACTTTAAAAGAAATATTTAGAAAGAAAATAAAAGATGAAATTGCACCATAAAAAAAAAGAAAAAAAAGTAAATCATGTCATTTGCTGGTAAATGGATAGAGAACATACACTGGAGAACATCATCCTTAGTGAAAAAAGCCAGAATCAGAAAGTCAAGGGTTTTCTCTCATATGTGGAAATGAGAGAAATAAGGAATTTTTGAATAAAAGGGATCTCATGAAAAATGGAGGGGAGAACACTGGAATAGAGGGAGGGGATCAGGGAGTTAAGAGGAGGGGAAAGGGGAGGAAGTACAGGATGAGATTGACTAAATTAAGCTGTTTGCATGTATGAATATATCACAATGAATTCCACTCTTATGTACAGATATGAAGCACCAATTTCAAAAACAATAATTAAATAGAAGAAAGACATAGAACAGAGGAGGGAGGAGAAGGGAGGATAAAGGGAACTACTGGACATTAAAATGGAGCAAATTATGTACATTTATGAATATGTCAAAATGAACCCAACTATTTTGTATAAGTACAATGTACTAATAAAAACATTAAAAATAAAGAGTGTCCTTCTTAAGCTATTGATTTTGTATGTTGTTTCTCTCTGAATCAGACTGACACCAAAGACAAAAACGAATAGATGTAGTACCTTTGCTAACAGTAAGTGCCTGGGAAGAGACCTCTTTTCCTGCCAGGAGGACACTGCTCTCTTTTGCAAAAATTCCCAAGACTGATAGGAAGACGTGGCATGAAGGATGCAACTTTAACAAGTGGCTCAACCAGGAGGCTGGAGCATTTTTGATCCCTCTGACCCTGTTTGTGGGCACCAGTGCAGGTTTGGGCATCTGCGGGAGAATTCTGCCCCGAGTGCCCATCTAAGGAACTTCTGCCTCCATGTGCTTCAGATTCTTTTCCTCACTGGCAGACACTGGGGTAGGCAGGCAGATCTGGCAAGAATTATACAGCCACACAAATGTTTGTCTCAAAAAGTGTCTTTGTCTTTGGAACTTGAGATCTTCTTCTTCCATAGAGAGACACCAGACACCTGGTCTAGGGAAATCCCTTCTACCTTCTTCAGACAGTATCATCAAGAAACAGTGGGAGTCCCAGTGGTACCAGATAAACCTAGGAAACCAAATAACAGCACAGAGGCTCTGAAAATTCAGCTGTTGCTTGAAACACAGCCTATTGGGGAAAAGGAAGGAAGGAAGGAAGGAAGGAAGGAAGGAAGGAAGGAAGGAAGGAAGGGAGGGAGGGAGGGAGGGAGGGAGGGAGGGAGGGAGGGAGGGAGGGAGGGAGGAAAGAAAAAGGCCAGGAACTATATACCAAACCTAAACAAGTTCAATGGCTGTTAAAATAGGAGATTACAATAAGATCTACAGTTTCTTAATAAAAACAAAATGTCCCAAAATTGTGTGTCATACCAAGAGCTAAAACAATCACAATTTCAGTGGGAAAAGATAATCCAATTAATACCAAGGTTAGGCTGGGTGTTAGATGTTGAAATTATCTGACATGGATTTTAAAGCAGCTGTCATGGAATGTTTTAATAATAAACTTCAATTTCCCTACATATAAATGAAAAAGGGAAAAATCTTAGTGAATAAATAAAGAAAATGGAATTTAAACAATTTAAAGTAACCTGCAGGATGGAGGGGGATGGAGAAAGAAAAAAAAAAACACAAATAGAAAACAATAAAATTAAAACCTTACATGCTACCATCAAGAACTACCTTAACTATACATCAGCTAAATATACCAATCAAAAGAAGAAATTGTCAGAGCATGTTTTAGTTATATGCTACTCACAAGGAACTTGCTTCAAATTCAGTGATAGAAGTTGTAGAGGAAAGCATGACAAAAGATTATCACAAAAACATTAACAGAAAGTTAGGATTAACTATTCTAATATCTGATAAATTATACATCAGAGCCAGGAAAATTGTTAAAGACAAACAGGAACATGACATCAGAATAAAAGGATCAATCCACCAGGAAGGCATAGTAATCTTAAATGAAATATCTAGCAGCAGAGCCTCAAAAAACACAAAGTAAGAACCAAAAGACTGAAAGGAGAAGTAGTGATACACACAATTTTAGTTAAGGACATCTGTACCCTGCTTCTCACCAACTGATAGGACTACTAGAAAGAGAATTAGCAAGGATATAGTATGTCTGAACAACATAATTGGCAAACAAGTTCTAAACCGATATATGTAGACATTCCACCCAACAGAAGAATACATTCTCTTCAAGTGAACACAGAACATACCCCAAGATAGACTATAAGCCAATCCCAAAAAGCCAAAGGCTGAATGTTCTCCCTGATAAGTGGATGATGATATATAATGGGAGTGGGTGGGGGGTGGGATGAAGGAAGAATGGAGGAACTTTAGATTATGTAGAGGGAAATGAAAGGGGCGGGATATGAAGAATGGTGGAATGAGACAGACATCATTACCCTATGACATGTATGATTACACGAATGGTATGAATCTACATTGTGTACAACCATAGAAACGAAATGATGTACCCTATTTGTGTACAATGAGTCAAAATGCAGTCTGTAAATATAAAAAAAAAAAAAAGACAGTGAAATTGAAGGATTTGAGATCATGTGGAGTATGTTCTCTGAACATAATGGAATCAAACTAGAAATCAAATACAGAAAATAGGAAAAAAAATCTCTAAACATATCAAAATTAAACAACCCCTGGATCAAAGAGGGAGTCTCAAAGGAAACTAAAAATATACTGAAGTGAATGAAAATAAATACAACATATCAAATGAAAATATAATATCAAAATTATGTTGTGCTGAGAGGGAAATGTATAATAATAAATGCTTACATCAAAAACAAGGAAAGATTTCAAAACTGATTTGTTTGTATGTCATTAAACTAGGAAAATAAGATAAAAAGAAATTGCAGACAAGCAGAAGGAAGAAAACAATCATCAGAGTAGAATTAAATTAAATTTAAACCCAGGAAATAATAGAGAAAAATCAATGGGAAAAAAAAAAGCTAATTCTTATAAAAATAATGAAATTGATAAACTTCCACCAAAATTGACAAGAATAATAAAAAATTAAAAAAACACAAGTTATCAATACCATGAATGAAATAAAGTACATCATTACAAATCTTACAATCATTAAAAATAACAATAGAATACTGTGAACTTTATTATCATAAATTTAGCAATTTAGAAGAAATTAATCAGTTTCTTAGAAAGGTGACACAATTCAACCAAGATTAAATAGGTAATGTGAAAAGGTCTATGACAATTTTAAAAATCAAGTGCATAATAAAAAAATTATGAAAAAGAAATCTCCAGGACCACATGGCTAAACTGGAGAATTCTACTGAATACAGTAAGAATTAACTCCAATTTTACACCACTCCTTCCCAAAAATAGAAGAAGGACCACTTTCCAACTCATTTTATCAGGACAATATTACTTCACCACCCAAACCAAACTAAAGCAATAAATAACAACAACAACAACAACAAAACAATGAAAGAAAACACAGAAACAGACCTGTATCTCTCATGAATTTAGACCTCCCCCCAAAAACTCACCTCAATGAAACACTAGCAAATTATTTAAAGAATTATATATCACCATGAAGTTGGGTTTATTCTGGGTGTACTTGTTGGTTCACCATTCTAAAATTCAACAAGTTTGATTACAATTAAGAAAAACTATATGATTGTATCAATTGGCATAGAAAAATTATTTGGAAAAAATCCAACACTCACTCAGAATAAAAATTTTCAGTAGAGACTAGCTTTAGTCAGAATGGCTAAACGTGACCCCAAGAAACCAAAGGGCAAGATGTCTGCTTATGCCTTCTTTGTGCAAACTTGCAGGGAAGAACACAAGAAGAAAAATCCAGAAGTCTCTGTCAATTTTGCAGAATTTTCCAAGAAGTGCTCTGAGAGGTGGAAGACAATGTCTGGGAAGGAGAAATCTAAATTTGATGAAATGGCAAAGGCGGATAAAGTGTGCTATGATCGGGAAATGAAGGATTATGGACCAGCTAAGGGAGACAAGAAGAAAAAGAACCCTAATGCCCCCAAAAGACTACCATCTGGATTCTTCCTGGTCTGTTCGGAATTCCGCCCCAAGATCAAGTCCACAAATCCTGGTATATCCATTGGATATGTGGCCAAAAAAGCTGCGCGAGATGTGGAATAACTTAAGTGACAGCAAAAAGCAGCCATACATCACTAAAGCTGCAAAGCTGACGGAGAAATATGAGAAGGATGTTGCTGACTATAAGTCTAAAGGAAAGTTTGATGGCGCAAAGGGTCCTGCTAAAGTTGCCCGGGAAAAAGTGGAAGAGGAAGATGAAGAAGAGGAGGAGGAAGAAGAGGAGGAGGAGGAGGATGAATAAAAAACTTTATCCGTCTCCTTAAATACCTTAGAGTAGTGGAGCGCCGTGATTGACACATCTCATTTGAGATGTGTCTGTTTCTCTCATTACATGAAGTGGCCCTGGGTGTCCAGAGCACCCTGAAACTGTATCAAAGTTGTACATATTTCCAAACATTTTTAAAATGAAAAGGCACTCTCGTGTTCTCACTCTGTGCACTTTGTTGTTGGTGTGACAAGGCATTTGAAGATGTTTCTGGCATTTTTTAAAAATTTGTAAGATGGTGTTAACTATATGGTTATTGGCTGGAAATCCTCAGTTATTGAATGTACATATCTATAGTCTGTAAAAAGAACAAAACAACCAAGAAAAACTCTTGATGATCCTTGCTGGTGTTGAGGCTGTGGGGGAAGATGCCTTTTGGAGGGGCCATAGCTCAGGGCATGCACTGTGAGGCTGGACCTGTTGACCCTGCAGTGGGCATCCATTTAGCTTCAGGTTGTCTTGTTTTTGTATATAGTGATATGGCATTCTGTTGCCTTTCTTAGTTGTGGAAAAAGGGGGGTCAGCTGGCATGAGAAGTGTTTGAATTTTTTTAAGTTAAGTACAGTAGATTTTAAACTTTGTTTTCAAACAAACTGTAGTACTCTTCATTGTCAGCAAAGCAAAGAGCCACCGCATCAATGAAAGTTCAAGAACCTTCTGTACTTAAATACAATTTCCAATGTTATGCTATTTTTTGTATGTTTAGAATGCTAAAATATTTTTGAAGTTAAATAAACAGTATTACATTAAAAAAACTTTCAGTAAGTTAGAATTGAAAGGAATTGTAGCATGTTGATAAGCAGGGCCTACAAAGATTCTACAGCTAAGAGTAATGGTCATGGATTGACTACTTTCCCTCCCCTTGGATCAACAGCAAGGATGTCCACTGTTATGACTCTTACTCAGCACATTACTACAACCTCTGGCCACCGTGATAAGTTGAGGAAAAGAAATAAAAACTTACAGATTGAAAAGGAATAAATAAAACTTAGTGTGTCGATGACATGGTTGTCTACATAGAAAAATCCCAAGAAATGTACACAATTTTTTAAAAATGCCTTCTAAAAAACTAATAAGCTAGTTCAACATGGCTAGAGCATAACAAGATTAAGATGCAAGTCTCAATCTCATTTTTATATACCAACAATAACAGGTAGAACTAAAATGTGAAGTGCAATGCCATAGCAATTTCTCTAAAAAAGAAAATATTTAAGTATATACTTAATATGTATGTATAGGAGCTGTATCCTGAGAATCAAAAAATGTTTATAAATAAATAAATAAACCTGAATAAACACAGACACCTACCATGTTCCTACACTGGAAGGCTCAACAGAGCAAACATTTCCAATTCTTTCCAAATTGATCTACAGGCTTAATGTAACCTCTAGCAAAATCTCAGCAAGTTTTTTTAACTAACTTATGACATAGCTTATATTCTATGATGTGTTTGGAAAAGCAAGAGCAATATATATATATATATATTACATAGATGTGTGTGCATATATATATGTGTATTTTAAATATATTTATATACATGAAATATATCACATATATCAATGGAATCTAATAGAGAACCCATAAATTGACCCACAGAAATATGCTGGCATAGTTTTTGATGAAAGTACACAATTCATTGGACATCTATAGGCATAAAGAAGAACTTGAAGCTAAATCTCACACTTTATATGAAAGTTAAGAAAAAATGGATCATGGATAGGAATTTAGAATGTAAAATTATTAAACTTTCGGGAAACAAACAACAGAAAATGTGGGAATTTGGGGACAGGCACAAAACTCTTGACAAAAAATATAATCTATCAAAAGAAAAATGAATACACTGGACCTCATAAAAATGAAAACTATTGCTACATGAAAGCCCATGTTAAAAAGATGAAAAGACAAGTTACAAAATGAGAAAAGTATTTGCAAACCACATATTCAATAAACAACTAGTACCAAGATTATCTAAAGAATTGTCAAAAGTTAACAGAACAGAATCTATCAGTTCAATAAGAAAATGGGCAAATGGTCAGTGTGGAGGTACACACCTGAAATCCCAGCTACTTGAAAGGCTGAGGCAGAAGGATGGAGGTCAGCCTGGGCAACTTAGTGAGAGCCCATCTCAGGGGGGGAAAAAAGGCCAGGGAGACAGAATGTGTGTGGGTCCTGGGTTCAATCCCCAAACCATAATAAACAACAAACAAACAAACAAACAAAAACAAACAATGAAAATCACAAAGAAAAAAAGAAAAGAAAATGGGAAAATGTATGAAGGTTTGATAACAAATTTGTATAAATACAATGGAATACTATTTGGCAATCAAGAGAATAAAATACTCAAGTATAAATCATGAAAGTCCTCAAAAACATCGTGATGATTAACAGAGGCCAGAAACAAATAGTACAGACAGCATGATTCCATTTATATGATGCTCTAGAATAGGCAAGCATTTTTTGCCATAATGGAAATCAGAAGTTGCTTGAGGAATTTGTGGGTGGGATTGTTTGAGAGAGGTGTAAGGGAACTTTCTAAGTTTATTTAAATATTGTCTATCTTATTGGGGTAGGTTATGTGGGTATATTTATTTGTCAACTTGTGCCAAACTCTACGTTTATGATTTGTGCACTTCATTTTGTATAAATATACCTCAATAAAAAGCACTTAAAAGCAAAACACCAAACAAGAAAAAATTAATTTTCAAGGTAACTGAAGAGACCTTAAAGTTCAATTTCTTGTCCTTCTGAGGACTCCCATACAGACATGGTAGAAAACCATCTGGTTCTTACCCGGTTGAGTCATTCCACACAGGGCACAATCCAAGGGCAAAACCATAAAAGGTAAGAAAGAAAACCACTTTATGAGACAGACTCAGCACCACAGCAGTTACCTGCATCATGGGTCGCTCCCCATTGTCCTTCAGCTTTACAGCGTCTGTCCTTCTCTCCAATTAATCATCAAGCAACCTGTTCCTGTCAACACTCAACTCCCTGCCTGGTTTATTTCTATTGTGCCCTGAACATATTTGTTATTCATTTAGCCTTCCTTCCTTTTGTTTTACCAAGTCCCACCAGGCTGTGCAGGGTGCCATGAGCCATACCCGCTAGGACTGCAGACACTGTAGGCAGAGTTGCCTTCAGTTCTGACAGGCTCACAGCTGTTCTGCTTTTCTGGTATGCCTGAGGAAAGAGAAAGACCATCCAAGTTGCAGAAACCGGCAGGAAACAAGCTTTATTTTTAGCCAAGGGACCCATAAAAGCCTTGTTTTGATACTTAAGTCAGAAATAATTGGAGGAGGTAGGAGAAAGAAGGGAAAACCAGGAGATTCCAAGCACAACACGACAGTATTATTGAATAGTTTTCCTTAAAATCCCTCTCCAGGATTGCAGCTTCAAAGGATATTAAACCAGCCAGACCTATAGTTTTTGTATAAACTTACTGTGTATCTGTCTTTTGGGCAAATTAATTAATGAGGTTCTCTGAGCTTCAGTTCCTACATCTGTCCATCTAGAAAGCAGCAGGTACCTAAAAGGATTGGCACTGAATTTAAAAAATGTTGAGTATTTGTAAATCATTTATCATTGCTGGCACATGCTATGTGTCCATTCATGCATTCATTCATTCCATTCATAATTCATTTATTAACAAATTCAATATTAATATACCAACGTATATTGAATACATAGTATATGTTAAGCACTGTTTTAAGATGCATCAGTAAACAAAACAAAGTTTCCACTGTTGTGTAATTTGCATTCTATTTGGGAAGTCAGGAAACAAACAAGTAAGTGAATAAGTATGTAATATCATGACAAGACTAAGACCTATGATAGAAAGTAAGGCAGTGTAGGGTGGATATAGAAAATGACATAGGTGCTACTTTTTATCAAAATCCCCTTCCAGGAAGATTACAGTTAAATAGAGACCTGACTGATGTGAGAGAGCAATCCAATGGAAATTGGGACTCTTACCCTTTATTCTCCCTAGAGTGATTATTGAAACAGAAAACTTACCAAGCCTACTGGCCCCATTCAGGTAGCTATGACCACACTTAGGTGAAAGGACTTAGATAAAAATATATGTGTATTTACTAAGAGTTGCATGAAACAGGCATTCTTCCCTCATGTACATATATGACTGCATGACCAATGTGCTCCTGCAATATGTATAATTGAAAAAATGAGAGATTATGTATGATCTATCAAAATGTATAAATGTATTATTCATGTATAACTAATTAGAACAAATAAAATTTAAAAATTAAAAACATGTTTCTTTATCAGTTATTTCTCCCATAGTTCCCATCAATAATTATATGATATATTTTCAGAATGAATAGTATTGCTATACCAAATTTTTTTAACAGATATTCAGAGTATGTTTGTGTGAAGAAGTGAAGAGCAGTTCCTACCCTTTTTCTGGTTCAAATGGAAACATATTAATGAGCAGAGAGTTAAGCCTCCAGCAGTGATTTTTTTTCATTTAGTTTTTTTAAAGCTGATATATTAAAAAATAAAAAGTATGTATTAAAAGTATACCATGTCACATTTAAAAAATTATTTGTTCTAATTTGTTGTATATGACAGTGGACTGCATTTATACATTTTGATAGATCATACATAAATGGAATTTTTCTGATAATGATAATAAATGATAATAATATTTATAATAATAATAATTAATGATAATAAATGATAATTTTTCTGATTATACATATTTTAGGATCACATCAGTCATCACATTTTGATACATGTATACACTGCAACATGTTTAAATTAGGTTAAATATAGTTATCTCCTCAAATGGTTCTCATTTCTTCTAGCTTTTTGAAATGTACAGAATATTATTGTCACCTATAGTCATTGTTCTGTGTAATAGCAAACCAGAACTACTTGCTCCTATTGAACTATAAATTTAGCATCAAATAAGTAGATGTGATGGACTGACAGATCTGACTCCATGAGAATGTTATAGGCCAGACTCTAAGGGAAATGACTAAACAGACTCCATTTTGCTCTGAGACTCCATTTTATGTAGGAAATAAGCTTCTCCCATGGGAACACCTGCCTCTGTGCCCATCATCAGTTACTTGGTGTGACATGTTTAATAATATACAATGGCAACTCCTATGTAGTAAAGAATTGCTCTCTTTTGATTCCTATTGCTCCTAACAATGTAACATGTGAACAGTGATTGTGTGGATGTTAGTAACCATTCTTTAGTTTGTACCTAGGTAAGGGTCATTTTGACCCACTTCCCCCTCTGTCAATGATCTCATGATGTTAACGTGTAATTTTGAATCATAGCAACAGACACTTATGATTAATGTAATTTGTGGTATAAGAACCCCTACAACCCTGTGGTCAGGGCTGTTCTCCCAATAGCCATTTTTTGGGGGCATTGTGTGAGACAGTCAGCCAGCCGGCTTAATAAAGACTCTCAAATTTGGACTTCTCAGTGGTGATCGGTCTGTTCTTAAGTTGTGCCCCATAACAGTGGGCTCCTGTTTCATAAGACTCTTGCACCCCCTCTTCATTGCCTATCTCTTCTTCCCAAGTGAAGAATCCTCCAAAGCATGGAGCCAGAATTACATTCAGATTTGAATACTTCAGACACATCTCTTAGTTTGGACACATTACAAAGGATACTTTTGAATCATTGAACCATATCCCAGTGGCAAACATTCAATATCAGAGGTCAAGAAAGCTTTGACAGTTCACCAGAATGAAGTCCTTCTGCTTACATCTTGCTCTTTTGTACACACACAAACACAAACACATACACACACACACACACACACACACACACACACACACACACACACACCTGATTTTGCCCAGCCAGATGCCATCATGCTGCTGAAAGGTCTCAAATTAATAACACTATTCAAATTTATGGGGGATCATCAGACACTCCTAATAAAAATTAATTTAACACTGATTTTTTTGTTTGTTTGTTTTGTTTTGTGACAGTTTTAGTCTAAGGGTCCACCTGGTTCACTCCTCTGCTTAACCAGGAAATTATACCTTTTGTTTGTAGTTCAAATAAACTTGGGTCACCTTGTGTTCAGTTGCAGCATTATATTGTATTCAAAAGAAATCCCATTCAAGATTTTTCTCTAAGTAGTGAACACAAATTCAAAATTTTCCTGAAAAACTGGATGTGGTTGTGCTCCTGTAGTTCCTTACTAGGGAGGCTAAGGTAGGAGAATCACTTGAACCCAGGTTTCAAGACCAGTCTGGGTAACACAGTGAGATCCCATCTCAAAAAATAAAAACAAAACACAAACAAAAAATAAAACAAGACTAATTAATTAAACTAAGTAAATCTTTATTGACATTGCTTGAATAAATACTGAAAGGGAAGAAACTTATTTTAAGTACACTATACATGTTCTAAGGCTCCTCTTTATCTTCCTTATATTTTCATTGTGTTAATTACGGAGAGGGTTCTGTTACAGTTTGAATTTTAAATGTTCCTCAAAGGCTTATTATGCAAGTTTGTTCACCGGAGTGATGCTATTGGAAGGTGGTAGAAGTTTTAGTGGTGAGGCCTCATAAGAGGTTTTCAGCTCACCAGGGGTATACTCTTGAAGGGAATAGTGGCCCCTTCCTCTTCTTCTCTTTTCCTTCCCTACCATGAAGTAAATAGTTTGCTCTGCTGTACTCTCCCCACCATGATGCACTGCCTCCCCACAGACCTCGTAGCAAAGAGGTCAACTAATCATGGACTGAAACCTCTAAAACCATGAGCCAAATGACCTTTTTCTTTTTATAAGTTGATTATCTTAGGTATCTGTTATAGTAATGGAGAGCTGACTAACATAAGCTCCTCTCAAATATCCTTTTTCTTTTCCCTTTTGTTATAGCTTGGACCTGGAATGTCCCACAAAAGGTCATGTGATAAAAACAAGGTCACCAGTGCCGCCAGGTTCAGAGGAGTTTTGAGAAAATAATTGGATTGTGAGAGCTCTGAAGTTGGCAGTGAATTAATTCGTTGATAGCTGAAGGGAATAATAGGAGGTGGGACTTAGTTACATGAAGTTTGGCTGTGCTCTGGAAGAGTTCATCTGGTCACTTGCCTCTCTCTTCTCAGCTGCCATGAGCTGAGCAGCTTTCCACTGCCAAGATCTTCAGCCATGATTTTCTGATTCCCCTCAGGCCCAGGGCAATGAAGTTTCTGACCATGGACTGAAACTCTGAAGCCAGGGATGCCAAATAAACTTCTCCTCCGCTAACTTGTTCTTAGCAGGTATTTTGGTCACAGTGGTACAAATCTGACTAACACATACCCCTTTCCCATCTCTAACTTTGTGGGCTTTCCTCCATCACTTCCTGCTACTCCTTAATTTCACCTTTATAATTATCTTTCTTGGAATTTCAAGATCCTCCTGATTTAAATTAATCTATCCCGTCCCCATTCTTCAAATTTAGTCACTCTTCTCCTTACCTTGATCTCTATAACAGGAATCTAGGCTAGAGTTCCATGATCAGTGAATGTTTCCTTCTTCACCTGTTGTAGTGTAAGAGATTGGCAGTACAAACACGCTATTATTTTTCTTTCCTTTTTTTTTCTTTGAACTTCTTTTTGCCCATCTGTGGAGAACCAAGGTATACAGTGGCAAACAAGATGTAAGTCCTCTTCAAAAGCATATTAAGGATTATATAATAGTCTTGGAGGCAGACAGATAAGTTCATAAACTTGTGGTTTTCAACCACTGTGCTGTGACAATTTCATAAGCAAGCTTACTGATTTTAGACCAGGAATTTTTTTTGTTATATCTGAGGATACAACCTGTCACTGTGATATTAGTCAGATAGAATTAGACTGAGAAGGTCTTAGACTGAGAAATGTGATTGAGAGCCAGGTGCCACCTGCTCTATACAAAGGAAACAGGTGAGACATAATATTGAGCTGGAGCCAAGTTGGATGTCTGGTTTACTGACTCATAGGAGAATTTGCTCTGTGCACATAGAAGAGGGTAGGCAGGCAAAAAAGTAGCTCCACCCAAACAGTAAAAGAGTGCTGAGGGATAGCCGAATGAAGAATGAAATAACCATGGGTGCTTTTATAGGCACCATGAGCTATTATACTGGATCAGTAGTTGCGTTGTCACTATGGATGACTTGTTTAGTGCTGTTTTGAGACCTTTAGCCCCTTCAAGTGAGACCTTGCTAAACTCTGGTACTTCTAAGTTAGCAATAAAAAGTTGAGAATGACAAAGAAGGAAATTAAAGACTGATGTGGAAATTGACAAGACATAATAATAGGTCAGGGAAGGAGGACCTGTAAAAGAATCTGGAATGGGATGAAGAATGCCATGGGCAACAGATGCAAAGGATTAGGGCTTATAGGAGCAGCAGATGGGACTGGTCTCTGGGTCTCAGAAACAATGCTTTCAGTGGTTTCCAGAAGACTGTCATGTACACATACATATACACGTACACACATAAACAATTTCTAGGCTGGGGTGCAACTCAGTGTTAGAGAGCTTACCTATCAAGCGAGAGGCCCTGGGCTCTAAATCACCTTTGTAGCAGGAAACAGATGTAAGAGTTGGGAGGTCTCTGTTGCTGTTTATTCAAGAGCTGAAACATTGGGAGTGTTTTTGAATGTCTATTTCGGCAGGGAGTATTTCATAAAGTGAAGTTTGTTTCTGTTGATTTGGCACCTAGAAACCTTCAGGGAGTTTCTTCCACTCATTATCCTAAAATGTGTAACAGCAGCAGCTGAGGAGGTGGCAGCCATGGGCTTCTGTTCAGAAAGCAGCAGTGTCCGGAGGAGATCTGATCTGAACAGAGGGTAGCTGCTGCTCTGCAACAGCCCACTCTTCTATTTTTGGTTCTGACACAACAGCAAAGACCATTTCTATGCTGATTTCTCACACTTATGTTATTCCTTTTCCCTAAACTTCCATTACTTCTTTTACTCGTTTTCTCTGATGATTTAATATACAGGCATAGATTTAGTTATTAGAGCTGGTTGTGGAAGCTGTCTTCTGCTATTCCTTTACATACTCCTTTATCCAACAAGCCAAAGAAAGTAAACATTCCCATAAAGTAGAATAAATATGCACAGAAAAAGGGGACACTTTTTTCTCTTGGTAACTGGGAGCAAAACAATGACAAAATATTCCTAAACTCCTTCAGTATTAAAGATAAAACCAACTACCTTAACTTATGTCTCTTAATAGTAACAAGCAGATGAAAGAACACCTATGTTCTTTCCATGATGCATGATGCCTTGTGAGATGCTGAAGGAAGGGTAAAGCCATCTACCAACTTTCTGGTGTGGATTAAGACTTAACTTGGCATCAGATATATGCTTGCCCTAACACAAGGCTCTCCCTCAGTACCCATAAAAGATGTTTTCAACCTTTGTCCAGTCGAAAAGTACTCTTTATTTCAAAAGAAATTTTAATCCATATTTCCTGAAGTCTAAACCAAAAGAGCAAATAAAAGTAAAACTGCTCTGATTAGGGAAAATGACAGTCACGGCCTCCTCTATAGTTTTATTCTCCTCCCTGGGACTCTGAAAGTCTAACAAAGCAGTTTGATAGAAGGCCTAAATCCTTAGGTCATTCTAAGATGTCTTCATTGTCTGGTTCTGAACTACCCTGCTGATACTACCTCCTTTCTACCTTCAGGACACTACAAACTAAAGGTCCACATGAAAACTTATGGTTCTTTGTATCTCCCCTGGCCTAATGTCCCCACTGGTGTTTATTGAATTAATGCATTATTGCCTGACTGACTGTAAACGAACTATGAGACTGTGTGCATAAAAGAGAAGAATGTGATGTTAAGCCTGTTCTGAAGGGGTGAACAATTCAAACGACAGAGAAAACAACAGGTTAAAAAAATGTTAAGTAGTCAACTGGGTAGAAGGTTCTGTTTATAAAAGCAACAGTTATTCAGAGCACACCATGAAGCAAATGGCCTTTGCCTATTCTCCAAGGATGAGCTAGGATTGATTGGGTATGTTGCAAGAAGGGTTTTCCTTTTCCTGGCAAGACAGGGAGATAGAAATTAGTAATGCCTTTTTGTGGCCTGGGAAGAGACAGTCTGGCAGGAATGAAGGACTAGCATTCAGAGAAACAAGAATACAATGGATGGATATGCTGGGACAAAACTGTGGAGGGCATTACAAATCAGGTAGGAGAGTTATGTGTAACTTGATTCATAATGGGTAACCATTATCTACTCCTAACCATGAGAGTGACGTAGTGAATGTGCTCAATTAAGATCATGAAGAGAAGAAAAACATGATTTCAGTCAGAGACTAAGAACATTAGTCTGGCAGTGTTATGCTGACGAAAGAGTGTTGCTAGAAGGCTGCTTTAATAATGAATGAACTCTCTTCTTTCCTGCTAATAAGGAGATGCAGAAGCCTACACTCAAATGCAAAAACTCCCACATAAATTGCAGCAAATGCTGATACCGGCCCTCATGATCCTTCTTGTACAGATGAAAGCAACCCAAGTTGGGCTTAAAACAAGTTCACATGTTTGCAAATGAGTATGTTTTAAAAGAAAAAACAACTGAAACAAAGCATTTTCAGTGTTGTACAAACCCAATGACAGTGTCTTGATTAGCTCTATTTTCAAACTTGTATATATTTGTGTATTCAAACTTGTGGTAATTTTTTATTTTATTAACTTTAATTTTTAAAACTTGTATCCCAAAGTGCTAGTTTCTGAACATTTCTTGGCAGCAGCAGGGGTTATGCCAGGTGCAGATCACATGCATTTATAAGTTGCAAACCCATTCCACCTTTCCTTTAACTTTAGACTCCATGACTTGAGAATAATCTTTCTCTGTTACACTCCACAGTTCCATGCACAGTGCTCTGAATATAATGACCATTGACCAATGACCATTAAGTGCATATTGTATGTCATGGAGGTCTCATGACCTACTTTCTGTGGGTCTCCTCTGTCTTGGCTAAGATTTCGAGCTTTCTTGCTTAACACCCTCTGGTTTATCCCTTTTGATGAAGAGGCAGAAGCTTCTGGCTGTTTTCCCATCATTGGTGATGGATTAGCATCACCCTATCATGTCTTTTTAGTAATTTTTCCCTTCCTGTTTTGCTTTTGGGGCTCATCTGCTTCATTGCCATTTTAATTTGGAAAAGAAGGGATGACATTAAAGGAACAATGGAATCAACAAGTCTAATATATGATTCGAATTCCTAAAGTGATTTCTCCAAGGCAGAATTTGCACATAGAAATTCACATTCATTAAGCTAAAGACAGAGCGTGTCAAGCCAGCTGCAGGTTTAATAGAGAGGTCAGAACCTTTTCTCTCTGTCATTCCTACTGAAGACATCATTAGAGCTACAGTAAAATAAGAGAATGTCACAGAATGTCAGCCCAGTCATAGTGCAACTGTTCTTTTTTCATTAGTGACTCAGCTGGTTGCTATGGCAACCTCACTCTAGTATCAGGGATACTAGAGCTGATGCTTCTCTGCCTCTATTTTCAGTTAGGATAAATTGTGCTCCCACCTCATGGGCTCCTGCCATGATATTTATATCTGGGTCATGATAATAAAGCCAGCTGGAAATATGTCTGCTGAAATTCTATCCAGGCAGAGAGGCTTCCCATTAAAAGGGAGAGTGAATATAGGATTTCTAGATTGATTTGAGCACCAATTACTTTGTGGGAGGGCAGGTATTCCCTTCTGCCCTGTCCATCTCATGGGGAGATTGCAGTTTTCTCATGGACTTGTTCTGCACACACTCTAGCCTGACTGGTTGGTTCAGAAAAATTAGGCAACCTATTTTCAGTGTCTCATACCCAACTTACCCATAGTCCACCTACTTAAATACTTCCTTGGAGTGAGCTCCATACCACTTCATTTATTCTCTCATTCATTTAGTTGCAAAGTGATTATAGTCAGTCAAGCATCATGTTAAACAGCACATTTAGCTGCTGGTTTGTACTCTCACCATTTACCATCTAACTTGTGGAAGGATCAAATTTATACAGGCCTTCTTTGAAGGAAAGAAGAAGGGAGTGTAAATAAATAATTATAAATCATGTGGTGTGTGCTTTACTTAATTTTATTTTTAATTAAAAGATAATTACATATATTTATGGGGTACAATGTGATGTTTTGATGTATGTGACAATGTAGGACAATCAAATTAGCTAATGAGTGTATCTATCTCCTTAAATAGTTAACCATTTCATTGTGGTAACATTTAAAATCCTTTCTGTATGATGAATGTTTTAATAGTTAAGAGGAAGGAGGGGAGTTAGTTGGGTTGTTTGGTAGATATTTCTCAAAATAGGTGACATTTAGATTAGAGTGTTAATGGATGTGTTCTTACTTGAATTCCCCAATGATTCAGAGCTGGTGTTAGCTCAAAGGACTTTTGTTGTAGTGTTATCTGGTTGAAAGTCTGTTTGCTTTTTAAATGTGTATTAATCTTCTAATTGAAAACATTTTTCTAGCTATCAGGATGGGCTTATGCTTAAAAAAGGAAAAATCTGGAAAACAAAATAAGATGCCTGGTCTGGAAAATTGTTTCTGAAAACATACCTAAGTAAAAAAATCAATTGGAAGATTTTGTTGTCTGTTAACCTTTTCCCTGGAACTGATATGTTGTGAGAGGCATCTATTGTGTTTCCAAAGCAAGCAAACAGAAAGATACTGAAGAAAAGTGCTCCATGAACCTTACAGTTGGTAGGGAGTCGGAGCATCCCTCCCTGCACCTATTTCCTATAAAACAATGGTATTTGGTGACCCTGGAGGATTAAGAAAAATTGTTCTCTTTCCTGAATATCAACCATTGTTCAGAAGTAGAGGTAAAAACTTAATGAGATGATTGTATAGATAACAGTGCTCTCTATGAAATGTGTCATAGCTCAGAAATTCAAGCAGCACTTTCTAAGATGACTGTTCTCTACAGACTTCTGACAACAGTCTTGCTGACATGATCAGCAAAACACAAGAAACAGATGTGTCACTCTTATCTCCAGATCAGATGGGACACTGATGTCTGCATAGGCTCAAGTGACCTTACCAATGTCCTCTGCCAAGAACTTTGAATGAAGATAGCATAATTGGTCAGGAGAGGCTCCTTGCAAATCTGTTCTCCTCAAAATCCAATTAACAGTGGAATTCAGCAACTGCAACAGAGAACTGATGTTTTGATAGAATTAAATCCCTAAAAATTCTTTTATAAAGCATACTTACATTTTTGTATAGGTAGTCCATGTAATGTGGTACAAAATTCAAAATACATCTTAAGGTAGACATAATGACAAGTACATTTCACTCCAAGTCAATAATTTATGTCCTTGGGAAAAAAAACATCATTCCAAGTTTCTTGTGTCTCCTTCCAGGAAATCTCAAGCTTATGAGTACACTTATGATAATGTTGGAATACTAGGCACACTTTTAAGCACTTCAGTTTTTTTTTCACTTAAAATATTTTTGGACATGTGGAAGGAGGAAAATATCTTTCCTTCTACACAGTTGGGGTTCACCACTGCCCTATGAAAAAAGATAAATTAACAAGGAAAAATTAGAAATGGGTTTAATATAATCTTCATGTAACATGGGAGTCTTCATAAAGATATCAGGATCCAAGTATTGGTAATCAACTGGGGTCAACTTAGCAAAACCTTGTTAAGATTTTCCTGGGGGTCTTTATGTCTTCTGAGATAAGAAAACTTCTGTCCTTTACCTATAGGCAGGGTACTTCCTACATGTGGCTCTTCTGACTTGCTTCAGGGTAGTATGGGAGAAGGTCAGAGTGACCTTCCTGGTTTTGGGAATATTTCAAATTTCCTCAACTTAAAATATTTAGGGTATTGACTTCAAAACCCCATCAGACATTATTCTGCATTCCAAATGAGCTGCCTCATTTTAAAAAATGACAAATGAACCTCATAGTCTTTCATTGAATTTAACCAATTCCATTTTTTTGGCAATTGAGAGCAGTTTCAACCTTTTGTAACACAAACAATAGTACAAAAGGATCATTAGACATATGTCATTGCACATCTATGCAAGTACATTTATAGTAAAATTTGTAGAAGTGTAGGTTCTGAGAGTATGTGTATATGTAAATTTGATAACTTTGCAAAATTGCTTATGATTAAGGTTGTATCATTCTTTACTCCCACACAATATATGTGACATTTCTTGTTTCCCTACATCCTTATTATCACAATTTGTTATCCAATTTTTTCTTAGTGCTCAGTTTGAAAGGCCGTGATACATATTACATTGTAATTTTAATTTGTATTTTACTTATTATGAGAGATTGAGCACTTACCATACATTGAAGAGGAACATTCATTGTTTTATGCAGTGAAACATTTTGTTAATGTGATTTTGATAATTGAATAATTTATTGCTCTCTTATTCATTTATCTGTGGTATGAGTTGCAAATATTTTTTCCATTTGCCATTTATTTTTTGAGTTTTCATACTTTTACCTTGTGGCCTTTTTTTTAGTGTAGGAAATTTTTCATCTATAGGTTATAAATTTTCTATTATAATTCAAAAGATGTTTCCACTCTGATATTTAGTATGTGCACACACACGTATCCTCCTTTTGTATTTTTGTATTTTAAGATTTTCCCATTTATTTATTTTGATCCACCTAGAATCTTATTTTAAGAAGTAAAGTAAATGTCTAGCTTAATTTATTTTTTGCAACTCTCTTTTTCAATTTTTTTCAAAACCAGTTTTAGAATAATCCATTTTCCCCCACTTATTTTAAATGACTGATTTATTATATGCCAAATACCAGAATGTGCTTGGATCCATATTGGTGGTGTGCTCTATTCCATGTGTGTGTTCATGTGCTAGCATCATAGAATTTTACCATCTATATTTGTACCAGTAAATTAAGACCAATTGACTTATAGCTCTAATCTACCCTTTGTTGTCCTGTTAGCAATATTGGAGCTGGCTCTGGTAAGCTAATAAGTTCTTCCTTTCCAGAAGAGTGTGCTAGAAAGGTCATCTTCAATAAATGAGGAGGAAGGGGCTGTAATTTTCTTGCAGTAGTTGGTAGCATGTAGGTCACTCATGATGCTCACTTTCAAACTTGCTGTGTCTTGCTTGTGGCGCCTTGCTGGCCAGCTCAGCTTGCCAATATTGCAGCAGAGCTCCTGCTCATCTGCCCGACTCCTTACCTGCCTACCCTGCTCTCCATGAACCAACTCTGGTCTGAAAAAAACTCAGGGCCACTGCAGAGATACACTAAAATTTGAATTTTTTGGTTAAATTTAATTTAGATTTAACTAATTACACTATTTAATTTTTATAGTTATTTAAAGATGTTTCTGAAATTCAAATTGAACTAAGGATATTTATTTGTTTTGCTTAAATCTGGCAGCCCTACCCAGAAGATACTCCCTTTACTGAAGCACAGAGAAATAAATTTTAGGAGTAACTGCATCCTTGAAAACTCTATGCTCCCATTTGTAGATGACATAAGGCCATAGGGGATTCTGCCATTGAAATGAGTGCCCTAATTTCAGTGAGAATAATGAGAACCCAGAATTGCAGTGTCCAATGTCAGTTCTTGACCAAAGACAAAGAAGGTACATAGACAACAAAGGACTGCAGGAAAGTACTGGTGACTGAAATGATTTGTTCTGCAGAAACCCTGGTGACAACTAATTGATCATGGTATCTCTAGGAACAATACAGATGGCCCATCTACTAGCATATTGGTTGATATGTACATAACATAGAAAACCTCAATCTATGGTTGTCAAAATATTGATATTAATTACCACGGTAGAGAATCATATCCTTCTTTCAGTTTTCAGAACTAATGTCAATTTGCAGACACTAGATCTCTTAACTGAAGGGGAATCTGTATTTCATTGCCTCATTGAGGATTGGAAGTACATAATATAAATATTTTTCCAAGTCTTTTCCAGAGAACTTATTTAATCATGTACTGGAGAAAAAGAAATACTCATATCTTTGGGGCATTACTAGATGTTCACTCTGCCTTGTCTAATTTCTGGAGAATTGAAATGCCATTGTGGTCCATCAGTCAAAGTAGGGGGCTTATGGTTGCAGTTCGTAGTTGGAATCCTTTTAAGACTTGCTGATTTTCTCAACCACTTGAGATATTACTCAGTTTTGAGCACCATGAGTCAGTATTGCTACATTTTAAAAAGGGTGATATTTTGACATTTCAGGTGATCATCTTCATAGATATTTTTATGAGAAAATACAAATAAGATAGAACAGAATCTGAATTTGATTTAACTGCAAATGCTAGTTGTTGATCTGACAAAATCATTAAACTTCTATTGTTTATTTCATACAATATTCAGAAGATGTGCTGTTACAATATTGACCAAGTATAAAGAGCTTCCCTTTATGTGACATGATAGCAGCAGAACCATTAAAAACAGTACTTTTATGAGTCATTTGATATTGATGTTTGATCCTCACTTCCTGAGATTTTTTTTTTTTTACAAAACACAATGCAATAACCTGGTATTTCTATAACTAAGGTTATGATACAGAGATAGTATTCCAAAAGTCATTCCACTTATGGCCAGAAGACTATGTAGTTGAGGGAATTATGGGAAGTCTTATGAATGATGGACAATACAGTATTTCAATGTTATATTTTTTGTTCCTTTTGAATTTAAGAGACCAAGGTTATAAAAAAAAATTAAGGTTTAAGTTAGTCCATAACTATTTGATAGCAACTTAATATCTCTTAATTTTCCCACTGATTTTGACTATATTATCAATTCAGAAATTCAAGTAATTCTATAAAATTTCATAAGCTTGTCCAACACTTTTTAAGGCAATTCGTTATTTACTTTACTATTCCAGTGCTTATTGTAATTAATCTATATGCTTTTAAATGATTTTTCAAAGTAAGTTGGTTTTAGAAAGAACTCCATACATTATCTGTCTTAACTTAGGAATATAGAAGAATTCTCCTTATATAAATAGGCATGATATAAGTATTACATCCTTATATCCCTGTACAGTTTCATGTCTGTATCAATTACAGCTCACTGGCCTGTTTTCCTAGATGTTTAAAATAAATTGGTACTTTTATCTGTTCAAACTGTTCATGACTAGATCCTGATGTTGCTCTAGATAACATGCAGGTAATTGAAAGAAAGTCACTCAATAGAAGGCTTGGAAGACACTGGGTGACTCTGGTTTGTCTAAAGAATTTTTAGTTTGCTGTTTAACCAGTGTTTGCCTTGTGTATAGGTTGTATGACCTGACTGAGGTTTTTGGGTGGGTAAGGGAGGAAGTGGAGACATACTGCCTACTAGAGGAATCGAGAAGAAGGAAGTCAAGTTGGAGGTAGAAGTATGAACCAAGGGACTCAGCTACAGTCTGATTACTCTTGGAAGGAGTGCTTCCAAAACAAAGGAAGAAAAATTTTTTCTCCTTTTGTTATTACTCTTTCACTTTCCTTCTGCTTCCAGGATGGCAGAGTCCATTGGTAACACAGAGGAAAGTGAAATGAGATGGATGACCTCTTTGGAAAGGAAATGTTGAGTCATTTGTCACAAGTGTTTAAAAAAACATGAAATTTTTCCTACTCTTCCTGTGCTGCTCGCAGAAACATAATAACTGAAGTGTTTTAATAACAAGTTTTCATCTTAAGGTCATCAATAGCTCATCATACACATATGTGACTCCAGCAATAGAAATGAGATAGCTTTTTCAATCATAGCACAACTGATGGGGACTATTGGAAAGTTTAAGTAGGGGCAGGAAGGCTTGCATATTGTTTCAACACAATGAACATGTGTTTTGTTGTTTTTATATACCAAAAGATATAGTTTTTAAAAATATTTTCATATTTTTTATTCCATCATCTATAGGTAATGACTTTTAACTTTTTCTAAGATGAAAGAATTATTTATTTTGCCTTATACTGTATCTCTTTCCCATTTCTACCTCCCTCCCACTTTCTGCCTTCTGTACTTGCCTTACTGGATGGACATGGTTATAATATTTACTACTTGTTCTGCAACAACAGTTAGACTTATAAGTTGATTCTAAAAATTGCATATTAAAGAAGTGCTTACATTATTGTAACTTTGTAAATATTGTTCACTAAAGAGAAAATAATGCCTCTTGTGGATATTTTTCTTTTATACTTCATCAAAACAATTTTTTAAAGGTTAATTGCAGTGAAGAATCTGATATCTTATCATTGCCGTTTTCATACTTTGTTACATTAAAATCTATTGATCTATCTCATGCTTTGAATAGCTTTTGCTTATGTATGATTTAGTAACACTATGCATTGGTTATTTAGAAAATGTTGCACTAAAATGTATTGATCCATCTCATACTATGAATAGCTTTTTGCTTGTATATGATTTTGTAACCTCATGCATTGGTTATTTAAAAAATGTTAGTTCATTGTGTAACATGATCTTTACATTTAATTTTACAATATCAGAAGATAATATTTGATAATTTTATCATTGATCTCATCAGGAAAGTCTTTAAGTAGTGAAAATCTGTCAGCTCATTCTGGTGACGACAAATTCAAAATTCTAATTTCTGCTTGAAAGTGTATGATTTATTATTAGCAATAAATTACTGTCAGTTGTTTTTCATTGACATAACAAGCTTATTTAATTCATTTTAGGAAATATCTGCTAAAACTCCAAGTTTGAATAACTATAATATATTGAATAGCAAAAACATCTTCATTCAACTCACTTCTTGCTTTGACAAAAAATATTAAAAAGACATGTACTCAAGGGTCAAGATTAATAAAATCAATAATTTTTACTATGTCAGTAATGAGATTCTTAAATGAAATGTGCCATTTTTTTTAAACAGTGCATGGTAGAAAATAATTCTTTGCCTACTGGTAATGCTTGGTACCCCACACTGACTGAAAGAGTGTTAGCTATTGTAACCACCAGTGCCTATCCATTGTCAGTGCATAATGTGGCATTGGAAAAGTCATATTATGCCATTATTACTTGAAAAGTAGTTTTGATCTCCCACATTCTTTGTTAATTCACAAATTTTTACATTAAAATGCTTGCTAGGAATAGACATTATTTATACTCAGAAATCTCTATAAGGTAGAGAATGTAGGCAACCAGTTTTTATAGAGGAGACTGTAACAGAAATTTGTGGTATGTGTAACAGAAATTCAGAAGGCAAGGATGAGTATGGAGGAATAGCAACAATTCTGCATACTTTCTTGCACTCAGTTACCCTGTTTCAGCCCTGAGTCTTATTTCTCTCCTCTCACACCTGGCATATCCCAGGCTACTCCAGGATTCTGCAGTGCAGCCTAGGGCTCTACTGAAGTCTGTTTTCCCTGTGTGTTCTCTGAGCTGTGTCTCCCTCTATCACAGTTACCTCCATATGCTTTCTGTCTCCTGAAATTGTTGACACAAAAGCCACTGATCTTGGTTCTTTTCCTGGTGACGTTGTTGTGGTGGTTTTATGTCTTCTGAAAATCTTTATTTGCCTTCATTTCTGTAGTCTTGGAATAGAAAGGGGAGAAATACATGTGTTCCATCATTTCACATTCTTAGCCAGTAATTCTCTCCCCTCCCCCTTGGCTTCTCTGATAAGCTATTCCTCCAGTTTTCCTCTTTCTAAGTTGACTTTTTTTGTGGGTCTTTCTTCTGTACTGAAGAATTTTTCTTTTCTCTGTACTCTCTTGCTGGGCAATTCTGTCCACTATATTGTCTTAAACTGTTTATCAACATCCTCATAGTTCTTACTTCATATCTCCTTTCTGACCTTATTTCTGGACTCGAGACTCTCCAGTTGCCTACTTGAAATCTTTACTCCAGTTCAGTGTCAGTTTCCAGTACCCTCCTTCAATTTATCTCTCTTATGCAGAATCTCAGTGAAGAACAATTCCTGTCGGCAGGGCCATTCCCATGTCTGGTTTTCCCTGCTTATTTACTTGCATGGCTTCTCATGCTTCTCATCCTTTGACCTCTGTTTGCGAGTCTACCCCTCAGAGACACCTTCCATGATCCGCTTGCATAAATAGCACATGCCATTCTGTCCTCAGCACTATTATCACCCTTGTAGAACTTTCCAAATTTAAAAGTATTCATTTTGTTTATTTTTCTCTTTCTCATTAAATAGTGAGGCATACTGCAAGTGGAAACAGTACAATTGTATTTACCACTGCTGCTCCAACACAAGCATAGGCTTGACTCATAGAAGCTCTCAAATACCTGTAGAATGGATAAATATGGTTTAAAATGAATGCTAAAATCTCAAAAAAGTATTTTTAAGCAGCCAAATATTGCCTTAAATAGATCTGAAAAATACTATAACAATCTGTTTCATTGCTTAATTTTTAAAGCACAATAGAAACCTGAAAACAGGGATCAATTAAAGCCTAAAAGTTTTGTTTGTCAATTATACCTCAATAAAGTTGGTAAACAAATAAAGGAGGAAGAAAAACCCTGATAGCTCTGATGCTGACAAGCAGTTTGTTCTAGAAAACAACACAATAGACAGACATTATTTCCTGAAGGAACTCAACTGCCTATAAATATATCACTCCAAATGAAAGTTTCTCTGAATCTTTTGTTGTTATCCTTACTTGACTCAACTTTATGAAATTAACATGATTTGTTTGATAAGGGCCACAAATATTCAGTTCAAAATGAACTGTGAATCATGACACCACCTGACAACACAGGAATAATAAAGAGGCAAGACTTTCTTGCTAAGCCCAGACAGCTTTCTCTATTTCACTCCTTTAAACCTGCCAAATAAAATGTCACCAAATAGATCAGGCGAATGGAGAGGATCTCAATGTCAGGAGCAGCTGCATTCATCAGGTATATGTCATTTGTCCTGCTACAGATTCTTGGCTTCATTCCCAAGATCCACACCTTCAAGGAAGAAACAGAGACACACAATGGGTTGTGTAGAGAACTAAAACTCAACTCAAGAGCTGACACTGTGAGATGTTACTCATGACTTTGGGTATGGTGCTTTGTCCAACCTAATCTTCATCAAAGAGCCTTTTCTTACCTTGGAGTACTACAAATAATTTCTTGGGTCAGCAGTATACATGCTGTTAGCTAATATCATAAATGTCATAATTCTTGATTTTAATAGAAAAATCTTAGAAATTGTCATTTTAGGCAAATTTGGAAGTATAATACATATTTGATGAAATGATAAAAGCTGTTTCTGAATAGTAATATGATCTTGTCTTATCACATCCAAGAGAAAACAACTGTTAGGGGAGAGCATCTGTCTTTGTCCCCACATCTTGTGAAACACGTGGACCATGTGCAATATTCTCCTGCAGGCTGTTTCTCTCCCCGGGGGCATGTTGTTCACAGGAAATCAGACTTGTAATACTTTCCTCTGGTCTCGGGGGAGGTATAAATGAAAACAGGCGGGGCCTGGTGGAAGGCCGTGTTAATGGTTGCCTAGAGAGGTGAGGGTGGACAGAACCCCAGGTGGGGAGGAAGTTGCACTAATTAATTTGATCTGACTGTACAGCTTCCTTTGCCTCCTCAGCCCAGGATGACACCTGCCTCCCTCTGTGTGTTCTGACTAAGCTTAAAAATGCTTTATTTCGAGTGAGTCTGAGGCAGTTTGAGTTTGGAAGTTAGACCATCTAGATTTGAATACCATGTCTGCCAGTTTCTGGCTGTGTGACTTTAGCAAGTTATTTAACCTCTTTAAATTTGAATAGTCTCATGTAAAAATGAGCATCTAATTGGAAATCTGTGTGTGTGTGTGTGTGCATGTGCATGCACACATGTGTATTGAATGAGAAAGTTTAAGTGGGCAGGAACACAGTCACTATTACCACAGGCCCTGAACCTGAAAGGTAGATCTCTTGAGACCAAAGTCAGGGTGCTGAGAAATATGGGGTCAAGTTTTGCGTGTTAAGAACTTTTTGCAAACAACATAAATTATTAATTGTAAGAGGGCAGTAAGGGGTTCAGAACATGTCACCTGAAATATGCCACTTTGGCAAAGTGGACACAGTCATTATTTTGAGCTAAAAGAAGTTGAGAACCAGCCCATGCAGAAAAAGCTCTAATTCTCAACTACCTTAAGTAAAGTATAAATCTTGTCCACCTTTTTGCAAAGGAAATGTGTATTTATAAAGGAAATTTTCATTAGTATAAAGATATCTGAACAAGGAAGAGGGCTGTTCAGAGACAAATTTTCTCACTGGAGAGACTTCCATCTGCATAATCAAGCAAACTTTATTCACTATGCATTTCATTTTCCTTTCCATAATTTTCCACCCTCTATCACCCATAGTCCCAAATCTGTATTCCCCTCTCGCTCTCTAGTGCAGGATGAAATATGTCTCCATCATCTGGCTGTTCCCTGGAGTCTCATGTGTTTCTGTGTTCCCGTGTGCACCCATGTAATTAATACTGCTCTTCTGTTAATCTTCCTAAAGTCAATTTAATTCTTACCCCAAATAACCTAAAAGGATAGAAATAAGCATATTTCCCTCCCTAGATGACATCGACAATTCTGAAAAAACTAGTTCATCAAGATCCCTGCCTTTTTCCCAATGATATGGTCATTGCAGAGGGAAATATTTCAATGACTTTGGACAAGTTTCTAATAGCAAAAGCAAAGCATCTCTGAGAATAATGTGGTTGCCAAAATTTGCTATTTGAAACAGTTATGAGAGCACTAATGTAGGCATCCGCAACCTATGGCATGTGGGACAAATATGAGACACAGGACCAGTTTTTGTTGTCAGTGTGATCAATTGCCAGCCCTCCTCCCTCTTCCTTCCACCCCAGTACCAAAGATCTCTCTCTGAAGAACTATAACTAGACAGTAGAAGCAGCAGCTGTTGCCGGCCCCATGTTGGCAGTTAGGTTTATCCACCTTGGGGAGAAAATGTTGGTATGCCAGTTTTCATATTGCTAACCTTTGTAGCAAATCCCAATAAAGCTAAGTGGCATTTACAGTTTATTTTGTTCTTTGGTTCTCCATGCTTTTCTTTAGCTTAACTCAATGGTAACCAGGTCTAACATTATTCTTATTTAACCAGAAACACCAGATTGCAGTTCACTGGCAAAAATGAAGACCTCTAAAGGTATTTAATCATATACATGACATTTAAGTAGGGACATGGAAAGAATGTAAAGAAGCCTGATTGTCAACAGCCTTTTAGAAAATGCTTCATGAATTTTTAACCACAAGAGGGCAGGAACTTGTCTTTATGGGTCAGTTGAAGGATGGTTCTTCATAACCCTCTGGTTTCATTTGAAGTTCAGAGAAAAGAACATTCTCCACTAAATCATCAATATCACTGGCTGTAACACTTTGGGTTTCCCTTGGAGGCTTGGTATATAAATCTGTAACCAGATTCAGATACAGGGAAAATCATGGTGAGTTCCAAGACACAATAATTCCCACTCCCACTACACAGTCAAGGAGAGAGCTCTTCCCTGGTCTGATATTTGAGGAATTAAAAAGAAAAATCCTGGCATACAAATTGCCACAGTCATGATGAGATCATAGACAAAGGGTCTATAATGATGCCTGGTTCTGTGAGACGTAGCCTATCTGTGGTCCATGTCACAGAACAGACAGTACTGGCATTTAAGGGCTCTGTAGCCCCCAGATAACCATGCAGTATTAAATCCACATGGGAAAACAGAACACTGATGAACAAGGAGGCAAGATGAGGAATTAAGATGTCATCAATCTCGTTTCTTCAGCAATCAATCTTGTTCCTACTTACTTCTATCCTTGACCCTAGGAACAACAAGCTGCAAAGAATATCACACAGGGTAAAAACCATGGGATCAAGCTCTACTTCCAGTTCCAGTGTTCAGAACAGAAATAAATGTGAACCACCAACACAAGATCTATGTATTTATGTCTGTATGTATACATCCTGGAGATTGAAACCAGGGGCAATTAGTCACTTGGCTACATCCCCAATCCTTTTTACTTTTTTGTTTTTCTAATTTTGAGACAGGGTTTTACTAAATTCATGAGACTGGCCTTAAAATTGTGATCCTTCTACCTCAGCTTCCCAAGTAGCTGGGATTAATCATATGCCGCCTTGCCTGGCATGGATTTAAAAAAACATTGTATTTGAAAAGTAAGATTCCCCATAAGCTTATACTTACTTGTAGTGGCAGGAAATTCATAGTTTCTCATTTGGGGGCACCACCTCTACTTCTCTAGGGTTAAATTGTAGTCTCTGTTGATTTGTGAATCCAGAATATAGGAAAGTACACCACAGTGTTTGGTTCATCCTGATCATGCTTTCTTGGAAATAGGCAGCTTTGGTACAGGGAATGTCTCCAAGGTTGGGATATACTTCTGGGTCCATCTTCCATGCCTACAACACATGATTATTCCCATATAGGACGTTTGTGTCTCAGAGTGCTGTGAACAAGCATGGCACTAATCTTCATTCTTTGCTAGATGATCAAAGTCCTCCTCTCCTCAGCTTCAAGAAAACACCAAAGCCTCTTTACTTCTCAAATTGATACAGTCCTGCTTTTCCCAAATTTTGGAGTCCTATCACTTTGCAGATTCTTTGCTGCCATTGCTTTCCTGAGCTTATGCCACCAAACAAAACTTGAGGCTGGGTTTACCTGCAAGTTATCCAGCAACTTCTGCTTTTAGCCCTCACAACAGAGTCTGTTAGACATAGGAGCAAAAGGTGGGTGGCCATTTCAGTGTGAGGAAGGGAAATGCATCCACCGCAGTGAGAATAAAGCATGAATCCTCCATACACTGTCCTGTCCCACATCAGTGCAGGTAGCACAAGCAATTCAACCATCTTCTCTGATTCCACGTATCAGCTTTGAATCCATAAAATGGTTTATATAAGAAATCCACATCATGCTAAGTGAAATAAGCCAGCCCCCCAAAACCAAAGGCCACATGTTCTCTCTGATATTCGGATACTGACTCACAATGGGGAGGGTGTGGGGTGGAGGTTCACCAGATTGGGGGGATGGGAGGAATGGAGGGGGAATGGGAATGGGAAGGATGAAAGACAATGAATGGAACATAACTTTCCTATGTTATGTTCATATAGAGTATATGACAAAGCTATGTCAATGCTTGGGGTTTTCCGGTGGCATTAGCAGCTAAGGAAGGTGACATAGTTGCCCTTTGACCAGATAGACCAAGCATCTTCACCAGCAGGTACTGGCACAAATGAGAGGAGGGGCCAGGAGAAACATGGTGTATGCTGCATGGATGCTGTGAGGACTTATTTTGAAACATTTCAATCATTTCTTAGTATCCTTTGAAAATAGCTGAGGATGGAATAGAACATTTTGCAAAAGGTTTGAGGTCCTATAATATTAAGTGGGGATCAAAGTTAAAAAACAGTTTATTCCTATTTATATGACCTCTTTTTACCCTGAGGTTCATGTGGCCTGGGGAAAACATAGGTTACATTTTCTTTAAGTCTCTTTGCAGATGATTATTACTACTTTTCATTGTGCAACAACAATCTCTTTTCCAATATATGGACTTGAGATGGGCTAAAATTCATTTTTTAACAATCACCTACAGGTATTTTAAATTGAAATTTGCCTTCAAGAAACTGTTATATATATAGACTGTGTAAGAGGTAATAACTAGATGATGGTACTGACAGAGTGTTCTACTAGAAATGGGGGATCACACTCTAAGGACAAAAATATTTTTTATTTAAAATGTAACAAAAATGAAGAGTTGGGTAGCCAGCCAATAAAACAAGTGTGGTTATGTAGATGAGGCACTGAAAAATAAAGATTTCTAATTTGAATTAAAAATAAGACCCTGAATCCTACCTTCTGTAGGGATTTCAAATAAACTGAGGTTTGAAGTCTCTCTGGCCATCCTATATAGTACTCTGTATGGAGGTGCACAAATCTATTCACTCATAAATCAATCATATCAAACTTTACTTGATCATCTGCTATGTTCTAGCAGCTAAGATATGTGACATATGAAAGTAGAGAAAATGCAAAGATGAGTAAAATATAATACTTTTACTTAAAGAATTCAAAGTCCATGGGGTGAGTTGGGAGAAAGATAGACACACTTAAATAAGTCATGATAATATGATAAATAAGTCTAGGCAATTATATGGATATAAAAGTCCCATGGGAAGCATGTGACATGTAGTGCTATGTGACCTTTGAGTTGGGTCACTGGAGGTGTAGAGGGTTTCATATCTTTCCTCAGATATCATGCGGTTCATGGTCAACACCCCTATAACAAAGAATAGAATAACAAAAGGAAAGCTTATTGTTTAATCTCCAGATGTTGGAATAGTTTCTGTGTTTTACTCTTTCATTTATTTCTAACTTCAATCCATTATGATCTGATAGAATAGATGCTAGTGTCTCTATCTTCTTGTATTTGCTAACATTAGCTTTGTGGCATAATATATGGTCTATTTTAGAGAAGGATCCATGTGCTGCTGAGAAGAAAGTGTATTCACTCTTGGTTGGATGGTATATTCTATAAATGTCCGTTAAGTCTAAATTATTGATTGTGTTGTTGAGATCTATGGTTTCTTTGTTCAATTTTTGTCTGGAAGATCTGTCCAGTGGTGAGAGCGGCGTGTTAAAATCACCTAGTATTATTGTGTTGTGGTCTATTTGGTTTCTGAAATTGAGAAGGATTTGTTTGACATACATAGATGAGCCACTGTTTGGGGCATAGATGTTTATGATTGTTATATCTTGCTGATTTATGCTTCCCTTAAGCAGTATGAAATGACCTTCTTTATCCCTTCTGACTAACTTTGGCTTGAAGTCCACATTATCGGAAATGAGGATGGATACTCCAGCTTTTTTGCTGAGTCCATGTGCATGGTATGTTTTTCCCCATCCTTTCACCTTTAATCTATGGGTATCTTTTTCTATGAGGTGAGTCTCTTGCAGGCAACATATTGTTGGATCTTTCTTTTTAATCCAGTCTGCCAGTCTATGTCTTTTGATTGATGAATTCAGGCCATTAACATTCAGGGTTATTATAGAGAAATGATTTGGTTTCCCGGTCATTTGGTTCATTTTTAAAATTTTGTTTATTTATTTGTTTGACACAACTTGTTTCCTCCTTTATTTGACAATTCCTTTAGGATAATTCCTCCCTTTGCTGATTTGCTTCTTTGTTTTTCATCTCTTCCTCATGGAATATTTTGTTGAGAATGTTCTGTAATGCTGGCTTTCTTTTTGTAAATTCTTTTAGCTTTTGTTTATCATGGAAGGATTTTATTTCATCGTCAAATTTGAAGGTAAGTTTTGCTGGGTATAAGATTCTTGGTTGGCATCCATTTTCTTTCAGGGCTTGAAAAATGTTGTTCCAGGACCTTCTAGCTTTTAGGGTCTGGATTGAAAAATCTGCTGATATGTGTATTGGTTTCCCCCTGAATGTAATTTGGTTCTTTTCTCTCACAGCCTTTAAAATTCTGTCTTTATTTTGTATGTTAGGTATTTTCATTATAATGTGCCTTGGTGTGGGTCTGTTGTAATTTTGTGTATTTGGAGTCCTGTAAGCCTCTTGAACTTGATTTTCCATTTCATTCTTCAGATTTGGGAAATTTTCTGATATTATTTCATTGAATAGGTTGTTCATTCCTTTGGCTTGTTTCTCTAGACCTTCCTCAATCCCAATAATTCTTAAATTTGGCCTTTTCATGATATCCCATAGTTCTTGGAGATTCTGTTCATGATTTCTTACCATCTTCTCTGTTTGTTCAACTTTGTTTTCAAGGTTAAATATTTTGTCTTCAATGTCTGAGGTTCTGTCTTCCAGGTGTTCTATCCTATTGGATATGCTTTCTATGGAGTTCTTAATTTGGTTTAATGTTTCCTTCATGTCAAGGATTTCTGTTTGGTTTTTTTTCAATACCTCTAACTCTTTATTGAAATGATCTTTTGCTTCCTGTATTTGCTCTTTTAACTGTCGATTGGTGCGATCATTCAATGCTTGCATTTGCTCTTTCATCTCATCGTTTGCTTCTCTGATCATTTTAATTATGTACATTCTGAACTCCTTTTCTGTCATTTCTTCTGCCATGCTGTCATTGGGTTTTATTGATGTAACATCTAGATTTGTTTGCAGCATTTTCTTTCCTTGTTTTCTCATATTGTTCAGATATCAGTGGACCGCTGAGATATTGCAGATTTCCTCTGTTGATTTACAATGTCCCTGAAGATTTCTATATTTATCCCCTCTTAGCCTTCAGTAGGCTGAAGTCTTGGAGGAAGTTGATAATGCGGTGCTCCACAAGGAATCTGCCTCTCTAGGAGTGGTGGCCTTCAGGTGGGGTATATTCCCTGCTAATGGGCAGAGGTGCCTCCACTTGTTGACCAATGGTCATCCAAAGGGGACCTAGGCTGTGGGCTGAGGCAAGGCCTGTTTGGGCCTGTGTCTCTGGTTTTACCGTCCTTGTGGGGAAACCTCACCAGGCAGGGAAGACTCACCCAGTGGGGAGGTCTCGCTGGTCAGTTTCCTCCTAGAGGTTCCCCTCAATTTACAGCTACTGCCTGGGCTGGGCTGCCTTCCTCTGCAAAGTTTCCAGGGGCCCGGCCCTACCTCCTGGGCCTGGGAGCCTCACCCTTCGCAGATGAATCTCCTTAGGCTGCCCCTCCTCAGAGAATTTGCCCACAGGCCTGGAACCTTCGCTCCGCCCTAAGCCTGTCTCTGTGCGGCTCTTCCACCCAGAAGCCTCCTAGATCCTGGGACCCTGTTCTGCACCTAATCGCCTGGCTGCGTGGCCCCTCCTCTGAGCAGCCACCTGTGGCCCCGAACAATCGCTCTGAGTCCCAGAGACCCGCCACAGGCCTCTTCCTCCAGACAGCCGCCCAGTATGCCGGTGCGGTCACTAGGAGTCCAAGAAACTCACTTCGTGCCTCCTCCTCCCACCAACCGCCCGTAGCCCGGGGCAATCAATCACTCCGAGTCGAAGTGACCCTGCCCGTTCCTCCTCCTCCTCCAGATAACCCCCCGGGTGTTCAGGAGCAGTCCCTCTGAGTGGCTCTGAATCCACGTGACCCGCTGCACGGGTCCTCTGGGCACCGCCCGGAGCTCAGCTGCGGCCACTCAAGACCAAGTGTCCCACCACGCTTCTCCTCCAGGCAGCCCCCCTGTGTTCAGGAGCTGTCACTTTAAGACCAAACAACTCACCACTCGCCTTCTCCTCTGAGCAGCCGCCTGGAGCCCTAATGCCGTCACTGCGAGTCCAAAGGACCCGCCGCGCTCCTTCTCCTCCTTCTCCTACTCCTCCGGGCAGGCCCCGGGGTTAGAAGTGGTCAGAGTCCAAACAGCTCGCCACACAGCCCCTTCTCTGGCAACCGCCTGTAGCTCTGGTGTAGTCACCCGAATCCAAGCGGCCGCTCCTCTTCCTCCTCGTCCTCAGGGCAGGCCCCGGTGTTCAGAAGCGTCGTTCTGATTCCAAACAGCTCGCCGGGCAGCTTCTCCTCTGGCAACCGCCTGTAGCTCTGGTGCAGTCTCTCCGAATCCAAGTGGCCACGCTCCTCTCCTCCTCCTCAGGGCAGGCCCCGGTGTCCTGAGTCCACACAGTTCTCCTCGCCACTCTTCCCCTGGGCAGCCACCGGAGCCCCAGTGGCTGCTCCGAGTCCCAGCGCTGTGCCGAGCGGCCTCCTTTACGGCGCTCCCAGCTATCCGAGTTCACTGCTCCAGCGGGGGGAGGGGCGTCTCGCCGGCAGTTCTACTTCACAAAGTTTCCTGCGTTCCGGGACCCCCGTCCCATCCGGGATGCCCCCCCCAGGGGGTGAGAGTCACCCGGCTGCTTTGAGTTGGTCCCAAGCGTCTCAATATCTCCTCTTTTGAATCCTGAGTCCTGGAGCAACATGAAATGCAGCCACCCTCTAGGCCGCCATCTTGAAAACCTCAGGAAAGCTTAATGAATTTAATTAATCAAAGTTTTCCTTGACATGGGGATTTCAGTAGTGAAGATCCAAAGACCCAGGGAAAACTATTTTTATACTTAGGATGGATGAAAACTGGACAGCTATGCAGAAATGTGACTGGACAAAAGGGTGTGATCTAATGGTAAGATGCTGAGTAGAGGTAAGGCAGCAGGAAACTCAGCAAGTTTTCTCTGTTCAGAATTTTCCTGGCTTCTCTATAGAACATTCCTTCTTCCTAGCTATGAGGCAGGACCCCTTTGGAGTGAGGATCTTCAAGAGAGAAATGACAAGGGAGAGAGTCACCTCTCTGGATTTTATAGCTTGGTTTTGTAGGAAAGAGATTTTAATGTCTATGCTGCATCTTTAGTCAGGGGTATTCTAATTTCTATGAATTGCTTCAGGAGGAGAAAGACTGGCAGAGACAGGAAGACAAGAGGAAGTCAGAGAGATCTTTTTTCTGAGGGAATCCAATCTCTTTAGGTCAAAATACTCAGCATACCAAAGTGCCATTCTTTGAGGTATGGTGTTCTGAGCTCCAACATCATGAACAAATAAATTAGACTTTATTAAAGGTATACAAGTTGGGTAGAGCATTTAACAGCAAACCTTGAGAAGTTATAGAGGACATTATTTTGGCAGCATAATAAATAGTTGAGTGTGGCTAGAGAAAAAGAAATAAAACCAAGGACTGGGGAAGGCAAAGCCAGAAGGAGAGGTGGGGGTCAGCCTGTGTGACATTCTAAGGAATATAGACAACTTAAGGCCTTTAGTAGTGGTAACTCTTCAAAGAATTTAAAGCATCAGAGTGACATGATCAAATTTGCTTAGTCGGACAGTTTTCTATTAACACTTACTAAATACATATTCAGTGTTGTATAATACAGTTGGAAGGATAGGAAGAGCAGGGCTCAGGAAGCTGCAGTTCCATGGCAGAATCAACCAATGTTCTCTATATAATTTTTCAAGGTTTGCTGTAAAATTCTCTACCTGACTTGTGTAGCTTTAATGAAGTCTTGATTGTTCATGACATTGGAGATCAGAACATGGAACTATATGCTGGGAGCATGGTCTACATAGGATGTGTTGGGTTTGGCTCAGCCTGAAAAATTCAAAAGAGGTTCGAAAAAGATCTCAGTTGAATCTTGATAAACTAATGTGGATCTCCCACTAGAACTGAGTCTCACAGGCTTTTAGAAGTGTTCCTGGTTCATTGTAAACACTATTATTTGTTAGATATGTTATAAAAGTTAAAGCAAAGACAATCTGTTTTGTTTAGTGTCTGCAACAGCACATAGTAGGTGGATTCTCTAATGCTATAACAATGAAGAGATGACAAAAGTGGATGAATTTGAGTGTTTAGGATGTGAAATAACTAGAATGTGGACATTTATTGAATGAGAATTGCAAGAGGGAGAAGGGTCAGGATGCAGCAGATTATTTTTCTGGGTTATTCAGAAGGACACACAAAGCAAGGTGACTTGCTTTAGGACTCTGAGTTGAAGTTTCTCTGACACATCTGCATATATCTGTTCAGTGGCCTGTAGGTAAACAAATCTACCCTGAGGTAGAGAGCAAAGAATATGTGAAAAGATGGCAGACTGAGCACATTTCTGATTCTCCTTCTCCCACCTCCAGAACAGAAATAAATACAGAGTGAACAAATGAAACTCAGTGCTGAAAAGCAGGGTAGGAGACTCTCATTGTTATGGTTAAGATAGGAGGTGTCCTCCAAAAGCTCATGTGTGAGACAGTGCAAGTAAGTTTAGATCTGAAATGATTCGGTTCTGAAAGCCTTAACCTAATCAGTGCATTAGTCCACTGACATGGATTAACTTGGTGGTTAACTATAAGCAGGTGTGGCTGGAGGAGATGGGTCACTGAGACTGTGATTTTGAGGTTTATATTTTATCCCTGGTGAGTGGGGCTTTCTCTGCTTCTTGATTGTCATGTCCTGAGCTGCTTTCCTCTGCCACATTCATCCACCATGATGTTCTCTGTCATCTCAGACCAACAACAATGGAAGTGGGCTGTCCATGGACTGAGACTTCTGAAACTATGAGCACCAAATAAACTTTTCTTCCTTTAAAATTGTTCTTGTTGGGTCTTTTGGTCACAGCAGCAGAAAAACTGTCTAAAATATTTAGGGACTAGACATCATGACAAATCTGAAAGATAAAGGCAGATGGATTGAACTGAAGAAAAAAAAATCAGAACCAGTTTGTAACTCAAAGTAGGAATAATTTTGAAGGAGCCTCAGGTATGGAAACAGCAGGGATAGAGATTATAAGTGGATCCTGAGTATCAGAGTGACTGTCAGACATCATAGGAACAGCCAAGTGGTCAGGCCACTTTTTCAAAATAAGATTTAAGAACAAAAAGATTCATAAAACATGGTGAGATAAAACATTGTTTTAAAAGAAAAAAATAAGTACTAAAATGTATGATGAAGTAAGGTGTATAGAATACTAAATAATTATGCCATGAAATTCTACACACTTGCTAAATAGAGGTAGGTTACCTGTTTTACTGTGAAATTTCCATCAAAGGGAGAAAGGAAACAGAATTACCTTTACATAACTTATAGCATTCTGCTTTCCATTCTGGTTTAGACAAGCCTAGCTTGAAATACTGCTCATGTCCAGAGAAGCCATCGAGTTAGATGTGATGGAGGAAGTGAAGTACCAGGTATTGTATGTCTGTCTGCTCAGTGCCAGGCACTACACTTGTATTTTCTAGCTCAATATTTATAACAACTTAGTCCTATTCTGGACTGAATCCAATGAGCTTTGCAGTGCCCTTTACTTTTCCTTTAAAAAAAAAAAAAAGATCATGTATACCCTGCTGTATGCTGAGTACTGATTAGTACAAAATCAGTTGAATCTCTGTGTATCAATAATTTATAATGAAATCTTCCACAGATTTGATTTAAATAATATCTAATATTATTGATGTAGCCATTCTTTAAGATTACAATAAATTTGTTGATGCCTATCACTCCTCAGGAAAGGTTTGTTGACCCAATACAAAGCTTCTTGGAATCCTGAGAACCCCTCATACAAAGCTTTGTGCTCAGTGGAACAGCTTGGTCATTGGATGCTGTCCACAGGTGCTCTGTGAGGACGTAAGAGTTTATAGGGAGGATCCAGCATTATTCTAAATGTGTCTAACCCTTGAGTCAATTCACCTGCCAGCTGGAAGGTACATTTCAGGGAGAATTGCATTCAGATATGTGTACACTGAAGTAGAAAAGGAGTGCAGTTAGGGTACTGTGCCTTTCAAGTGTGCCTCTATGACCTCCAAGATATCTCATAAGCTAAGTGAAGCACTTTAATTTCTTTCTTTTTAGCTAGCTAGTATGAAATCTGTTTTCGTCAGCTAAGACTCTCAATCATGTAGCATCTGCAGAGGCGCAAGAGATCAGAGTATGAGTTTCATTTTGACAGTAACCTATAATTAAATACTAGCTAAAATGTATTTGTGTACTAGAAATAATATTTTTACCCTAGTGTTACTATTCATTACTATCTCTATTTCCTCGTTTATATTTGAAGCACCCCAGAGACAAGAACTTGATCTTCTTGTGAGAGTGTAGAACTGGAGAATATGGGCTTTGCCATTAGACTGCCTGATTTGATTCCTGGCTTTACTGTTGCAATGTATTTAACTTCTTTGTGCCTCAATTTCTTTGTTGGTAGGATGGGTATAATATTTGCATTTCTTTATGAGAGTTGTTCAGTTTCAAATAATATAATATTCTTAATATGTTATCACAGCCTCTGCAATGTGATAAGCACTTGATGAAGACTGGTTATGATCATAACCCTATAGAACTTGATATAACAAAGGTGACAGATGGGGGTTGGGATTGTGGCTCAGTGGTAGAGCACTCACCTAGCATGTGTGAGGCCCTGGGTTTGATCCTCAGTACCACATAAAAATAAAATAAAAATATTGTGTCCATCTACAACTAAAACATTATTTTTTTAAAAAGCGACAGATGGCTAACATGAATAAAGAACTGAAAGACTAGGTGGGAATCACCTTCGACACTGCAACATTTTAGTAGCTGATGTAGCACACCATTGAACCCTCCCCTCTGAATTTTGGGGTTTTGCTGAACACTTTTCTTGCTCACATATGGAGCAATGGTGAGCATAGATAGATTTCAGTGTACTTGTTTTAGTATCCCCCCAATCTTCTTACACAACTCATCTCCAGTCACACAATGCCAGCTCCATTTATATATCCTCCTTCCTAGATCTCCTCCATATCTGATTTCACATGAAAATAATCACAAGCAGAGTGTTTATGCAAGTATCCATGGTGACAATCCATTCTCTGGTCTCCACGGTGACACTTGCAAACACTTATAACCTCTCAAATTCATTTTGTTTGTTTATTTGAAATGTCTAACTGATTTGATTTATCAGTCTAATTCATGCATAACAACACAAATATATTTCTTTCCAAGAATAAAAAGGAAGAAGAGACAGGAGAGAGAATGAAGTTAAATAATATTTAAAGCAGGTTTTAACTGGAAATAATTCTCTAAAAAATTTGTTGGAAAACCAAAACTAAAACCAATTTTTAAAATTTCAAACCTTAAATATTTAAGGAATGCATAATTAATTCTTAAACACATATGCAAATTGTCTTCTAGAAGTAAAACAACTACACTCTTGGTATAAACAAAACAAAACAAAAACCCCAAAGATGAATGGGCAAGCATTTCTGGGTTAGTAATCATAAGACCTGAAGTCTAGAACTAATTTTAGTAAACTCAACCATCCCAATGAAGCAATGGTGAGCTTGCTTAGCACATGAGATTTGCAGTGTTAAAACCAGGACAGAGGTGGGGAATCAGAAATGACTGGTCACCACATTACGCAAACTTGAAGCAGTCAGCTGACACTTCTGTGCTTGTCTTCTTCATGTCATTCAGGGGCTGAAAGAAGCCATTGCTTCAAATGTTTTATAATCCTACAAAGAGGGACAGAACATTCTCCCCAGGAACATCCTTGTTCATGGTGGTATGTCGTACTCACTTCCCAAATATAAATACACATTGGAAGTAAAAGTGTATTTTTTGTAAAGCTAGCTATGCTTTGATATAAATGAGTCAAGCAATCTGTCAAGTCACGGATTCCAGCCAACTGACTTAATCATATATGTTCTTTTTCATTGTTCTCCACTATTTTCACCAAATAAGGAAAAAAATTTGTATGTGTGTAGGGGTAAAAATGAGTGGAATTTAAAAAATTTGTCTTTTAGGACACATCATTTTGACATTACAAAATATCTCAAAGCACCATTAAGAAACTCACTGATGTATAGACTTCTGCACCCTCCCAAGTTCTGCATGAGAAATGAGAATGGATATTAGAAGATGCATCATATCTCTCTTTGTTCCAAAGCAAGAGAAAACACAACATGCCAAAAATATAAGGAATCATTCCAAACAAGTCTTACTTTAAAAAGTTTTGCATAGATGGTTAACCATTTATTCAACAGTTTGGGGGATCAGTTGAACTGAGTGAAGATATTTTGAACTGAACAACTTATTGGTTTTTCCATTTCAGTTCATAGCATTTGTATGTCCCTTGAAACAATTTCTTGTTGAAGAAAAATAATTACTTTCATAGGAACTATCTCTCTCCCTTCCTCCTCCTCTCTCTCTCTCACACACGCACACACAAATGATTGCTTTTGTGCCCTGAAATAAATGACCACCACGTAAGGAGATTTTTTTTTTTCCTTTATAGATGATTCTTTTGCAATTTAATGACTTTGAATCAAAACATCAGTGATATGATTGGATTTATATTGTTTGTTTATCTACCTGTTTAGTGCTTTTATCTGTCTAGTTACTTATCTCTACAGGGATTTTAAAAAGTATTATTGCACAACAGAATTGAAGAATATTATTTATAAAACAACTGTTATATAAATACTAAAGGAAGAAAACCTTAATTATAAGGATTTTTCTTAGAAATCCTTTAGACTCATCCAACTTTGTTTATTCTCACACTATTTTCCCCAAAATTCAAAAAACTGGATGTTACTGGGTTCTTTTTCATTTTTGTGAAGTTTGTTCATTGTTTATTCTTTTCTCTAACTGAATGAGGTCATCTTCCACCTTCAATTTCTCTATTTCTTCCCTTTATTGCTTTTGAAAGGAAGGGATCATCTTTTGGAACAAGCAAACACTGCAGATATGTTACGTAAGAAGTGATCTTCATTAGCAAGAGAGGTTTCTTTGTCTTACAGATGCTGCACACTGGGGAGTTTAAGGATCCATCTTTGTTTTCTTGGGCTAGAAACAGACACAAGTCTTGCTGACTTTAATCACTAGGGGCAACCTGGTGCCCCCAAAGAAAGGGCAGAGAGTGGCAAAGGGAAAAAGAACTTTCCATGTACATCCCTGTTCAATTCTGTTTATTCTGAAGGAAAACCTCCTTGGGGATAACAAATAAACCTTTCACAAATGTACATGCTTATAATCACTTAGGAGTAAATTTGGACTCATTCTTGGAGTATGTCTCCCAAATGTGGTAGAGACCTTGGAGAACTGCAGTACAGAAACTGGCTGTGTCACAAGCCAAGATCACTCAATCACTGCAGAAGAACTATGTTCAGATCCAACCTGAGTCTTGGGACACTTGATGTATCTTCTTATGAAGGGAGAAACCTCACGGGATGGAAGTGATCTAACGTGGAAATTCATGGTGTGGGGCTCTAAGACCAGAGAATACATACCTTGATAGAGATCTGGAACACTGCTTTAATGTGAGGCTTATCAATGGTTTCGGGAGAGGTTTCCTACAAAAGGTATTTGGGGAGTGGAAACTGGATCCTTGTGTGGTCCATACAGACTTCAAAGAAGGTTGAAGTGGACAGAATGGAAATATACAAGTGGAATGCTAAAACCTTTGGAAGACCTTGTCACCATCAAATCTGGTTGCCCTCCTCCAGCACACACATCCCAGGACCCCCGTACAAGAAATCAGTGAAGATTGCTCTTCAGAGCAGCAGGTCTTAGAAAGCATGAGGTGGTGTTGAAGGTCAGAGGAAGAACTTGAAACATCAGTTGAACACATTTAAGAAATACAGAAGGAATGGACTGTTTTGAGAGCAGAATACAAGGAAGACTGATGAGGTTTGATGATCTCGCCCTTTACTTGGCCCATGGGGCAAAAACTGAGCTGTTCACATTGTATGGTCTGACTCCCAAAGTGGGTCTTTGACAGAGATATCACGTCAAGGAGGCATACACTTAGCCAGTGAAAACAAAATTGACAAATATTCAAGTTTTTGCTTCTGGAATAAGATCCTTTGAAGGTTCAAACCTGGTTGGCAGAAGTCATAAAAGGCCAGGATTATCTGGTGTAACTCAAATGTTGAGAAGCCTTAGCATCCTGGTGGTTTCTCTTTACTGTCTTTCTGAATTCTGAAGGAATTCAGATATCATGTTCAGTTGGGAGAAACAAGATTCACTCCTTGGGGAAAATGCAGTGACTTCAACAATCAGAAAAGAGCTCCAATCAGAAATTAGAAACCAGTCTACAAATTTGCAAGACATTATATACAGGAAGTTCTTGCACAGATGATGAAAGGCTGAGACGCTTACCGGGACCCCTGGAGGAAACCTGTGGATTAGCAGCTGAAGAAAGCCCTACCACCACTAGGTAGAGATGATGGGAGGAGGTAGTGGTGGTGGTGGAACCCACCAACAGGGACCATTTTTGCAGAAGGTGGTCTCTTGGTAATAAGGTTATTATAGGTGTAGTTAGTTCAGATGCAGTCATAAGGTAGGTCTTTAATCTGAGAAGGTGTCATTATAAAAGAGAAAAGACACTCACCTCCACAAAGTAAGGAACCTGTGTGAGGACTGAAGTATAGATTGGACTGATGGAGCTGCAAACCAAGGAACCACATGACTGGCCTGGGAGAAGGGAGGCTTCCCAGTGAAAGCCAACCATTCACCCATGCCAGACTCCCTCCTGAAGCACAGATAAAGGGGAAAAAATACTCTCTGGCTTACCATCCTCCTGCCCTGCTAGTACTTAATCCATTAGCTGAAACTTGCTAGAAAACAGAAGCCAAGGAAGCCTGGAAAAATCATTCCTTAAAATACAGAGTGAGATTGAAAAGGGCAGGAGTGGGACTGGGAGAAAACAAATTTTACTTTCACCATGGATTAAACCAATTGGAAGTTTGATTTTTTCTCTCTCACACACATACACAAAAAAGAGTCTGGAAGTCACTGTCCTTTGCTGATACTGTGGTTCCAACATTTACCAGGAAGCCAAACTTCTATTTCTATATCACCATTCTCAGGGTGTAGCTTCCACAGTCAGCTCACTTCATTGTCCAAGTGACTGTTGTTCCAATTCTTGAATTTTTCCAGCAAGTAGAAAATAGGGCATATGCCAGGACCAAAATGATTCTCCAGAAGTCTTGCCCATGGCTACCAACCTATGTTTAATTGGCTATTTCTGTTGATAGCCTAAGCTTAAAAATGTTTCATCTAGGTGAATAACCCTGGGTTCCTTCTTTAGAGGAAAGGGAAGATGGAATACTGGGAAAGTCATAGACAGTCTCTATCACAGAAAAGAGAAAGGTTGACCTTTAAGAATTAACATTAACAGAAAAGGGTGACTGGGCATTTTATCAAACACAAATGTAGTCTTATGATACAGAGAGATCCTAGGCAGAGGAAAGAGAATGCAGAGTGCCAGGGTAGTTTTATGTGGAGGTGGTGGGTGATTTCTATTTATATAGCTTTGTTGGAGTTTGAATAGAAACCTGAAGAAAGTATGGACTTTGAGTGTAGTTTGATCAACTATAAGCGAGGTTGTGTTCTCTCTCTAGTAATAGATACCCTTCTAGCTATCTGGGGATATAAAATAAATATTGTTTATTTCTTCATCTACTTATTTCAGCAAATACCCAGGACACAGGTAAGAAGAGTCAGAACCATGCCTGCTCTCATCAAGTTTGTATACCTTTTGCAGATCTTCATCTCTGGCCCAGAACTCACCAACAAATAATGTGTGAGCACATATATGATTTATTGGCCCCACAGAATGTTATCAAGGGCAGGATTTTTGCAGTGATAGTTATTAGGTATTGATCTGTGTTCCTAAAAAAATGTCCTTAAACCTGGAATAAGATCCTCTGAAGGTTCAAACCTGGTTGGCTGAAGTCATAAAATGCCTCCGAATGTGACCTTATTTGGCAATAGGGTTGCTGTAGGTATAGCCTGTTAATATGAGGTCGTATGGAGCAGAGTGGTCAATTTATCCAATATAACTGGTGTCCTTGTAAAGAAAAGAGAAGACATAGTCACTCAACCTGTTGGGACTAATGACACGTTAACTAACTCAAGCTGACTCCTTACTCTCTGGCGAGTGAGCAAGATCAAGTCCTCAAAGGCGGTTTCAATAGTTAATGATGATGAATCGGACCACCATCAGGGATTGGTTAACAACAGTTCCGGAATGTGATCAGCTCCTGCTTGCCATATAGTCCTACAGGACTCTCACCTGTGTGAACCCCCCCCCCATGCCTTGCTGACCTTTAAGCTGATTGGTTCCCGCCTAGCCCCCACCCTACATAAAAGCTGTGTGACTTCCTCAATAAACGAGTTCCTGCTGTGACTGGTCTCCCTGACACGTCTGATTGTCCTCCACCCGGAGGGCTGTGAGCGGGCGGTCAGTCGGCCTTACCTATCCCCGTCTGGCCTTATTGGGGAGTGTCCCCTTCCCTTTCCGCTGGTCGAGAAGAGCAAGGGGGCTTAAGACCCCGACATCAACCCACTAAGGAAAATGCCACATGTGGACTGAGGTAGAGACTGGGCTGACACAGCTGCAAATCGAGGCACAGCAAGTCTGGCAGGTCTCCACCAGATGCCAGGAAAGGGTGAGGAAAACTGAACCCATAGTCTCAGAAAGTTCAGTCTGGCGGGTATCTTGACTTGGGGCTTCTTGCCTCTAGAACTGTGACAGCTATGTTTCTGTTGTTTTAAGCCACCTGGTTTGTGGTATTTTGTTATGGCAGTTCTAGGAAAATAATAGCTAGTTTTAAAAAATTAGAACTTTCTTTATTAAAAAAAAAACAAACAGATTTTGTTTCCCTTGAAGATAGAGATTTGGCAAACTTGAACATAAATCTTACATGACAGCAATTGTGGAGCTCTGTAAATATTATATTCTCCAGTTATATCAATTGACTAATTTACTTTCTGTGGCTCTTCTAGGATTTTAAAATTTATATATACTCATTGCCTTCAGCTTTGTTTTTGCTTCTGGCTGCAGCCTTTCCCTATGGACTTGACCAGGGAATTCTGTGTTGGCAAAAGATAAGAGGTCTTTATCCAAATCTCATATACTTCCCTACTTATTTTATTAATTTTACTAGCCCCACATTCTCTTCCTTGCTTTATTTTTCCCTGTAGCTTCTTTCTTTCTTTCTTTCTTTCTTTCTTTCTTTCTTTCTTTCTTTCTTTCTTTCTTTCTTTCTTTCTTTCTTTCTTTCTTTCTTTCTTTCTTTTTCTATCTTTCTATCATTTAAACATATATACTTTTTATAGTCTATCTACTCCTGTTTGATTACAAGTCCCCAGGGTCAGATGTCTGCCTGTTTTGCTGACCGGACTGTTCACTGTATCCCCAATGCCTAGAACAGTGCCTCACCGATGAATAACAAATTATGGGATGCAAAAGTTTTACTAAATCCCAGAAGCCAACGTATTCAACCCTCATGCTTCTAACTCTCAAGGAAACTAACCAGGCTGAGAGGGGACCTAATGTATGAAGGCTGTATACCCAGTCAGTCACTGAGCCAGTCAGGATTGGGATCCAGGTCTCCTGTACCCAGCACAGTGACTGTTCTGTGATCTCAGGTTGTCACCTCTCTCCTATAGTCACAGTGTTTGGCTCTGAGTATCAAAGAATCAAAATGGTAATAGAGAAATGTTGGTTTTTATATATTCCATATTAATTACTTATCTGCTAAATGTTTTCAGAACAAAACTGAAAATAAAAATCTTAGTTTATGTTCCTGGTGTCTGAAAATATGACAGATTTGCTGCTTCTTTCATGATTAGTTGTACTAAGGATTTAATTGTTACAGTTTAGTAAATACATCCCCCCCCCCCTTCAACTTTGGAAGAGAACATGACTGACTTCTTTTTTATTTTTAAAAATTTTTTACATTGAAATCTTTTTATTCATTTAAGGTTGTTTTGCTGTTGTTGTTTGGGTTTGTATGTTTGTGTGAGTGTGTGTGTGTGAGGAATTGAACCCAGGGGTGCTTAACCACTGAGCCGCATCCCCAGCCCTTTTTATTTTTTATTTGGAGGCAGGGTCTCACTAAGTTTCTCAGGGTCTTGCTAAGGTGCTGAGACTATCTTTCAACTTATGATCCTCCTGCCTCAACCTTCCCAGTTGTTGGGATTTCAGGTGTACGCTACCACACCCATCTGATTTCTTGATAGTTGTTATTTTGTGTCTCTTGTTAATGAAGTAGGGAAAGAAAACTACTTGTTGCACGCACAAGTTTTGAAATATAATATAATGCTAGAAAGTCAAATGGTAGTTTTTCATTAGTTAACCCATCTAACTTTTACAGAAAATTTTTGCCTTGTTATTGAAAAAAGAGAATACCAAGTCACAAAGAAGCTTCCACATGTTCACCACTATCATTTATTTTAGAAAAATATAATGAGGTGCAACTATATGCCATATCTCTCTGATAACGAAGATCAGATCAGGTAGCTCTTTTATAGAGTTCATATTTTAGAGTCACATTTTCTAAAGTTGCCTAATGATGGAAGTCGCCACATGGATGATGGAAACTTGTAAAACATCAGATTTCTCATTTCCATCCAAGATCTACAGAATTAGAATCACAAGGAAAGACTTGAGAGTAGTATGTTTAACAATTATTGAAGTTCATTTTTATTAGGTAAATATCAGAAACAGGTTTAGTAGGAAAGATTTACATTAACCAAGTATTTACATTAATACAGGTAAAGCTGCAAAATAAGTACCATAGAAAATGGTATTGACTGTTTCTTCAATATGTATTTATAGAGCATCTAATGATGCCGAATACAATTGGCACAGTGGCCTATAATCCTACAGACTCAGCAGGCTGAGGGAGGGGGATCACAAGTCCAAGCCCAGCCTGGGCAACTTAGTGAGAACCTGTCTCTAATAATGATGATAATTATTATGACGATAATAGTAATAATGATAATAATTCCAAATAACTGCTCCAGGAGGTTGAGATACAGCAATAAAGAAAACAAATTCAGATCTCTGCCCTCATCATGGAGCATTCATTTTAGTGGGGAAAAGTTGATGAATAAATATTCAAATGAGATGGTTTCAAATGGTTTTCAGTGATAATTTCTTTGGAGATGCCTTTTGTGTGTGTGTGCATACTTGCTGGTTAATGAGACTAGAAGGAAAAGGAATGAGGTTGGATGTGAAGTTATTTGCTTTCCTGTCACTCTGAGGGCCAAGCTTCAAGGGATGAGGAAGAAGTTCTCAGAGAAGTCTAAGATGATTACAAAACAAAAGTCTTGATCTGCCCTCCTCTGGGCCCAATCTGGAAAGATGGCATGCACCTCAGAGAAGCCCAAAGTTGGCACTGAGCCAGTCTATCCACCTAGGCATTTGGGAGTACAATAAAATCGGCTAAGAAAAGTGCTCGTATTCAACATCCTAAGTGTTCCAGTGATTCTCCAGGAATAGCAGGAAGAAATAGTTGAAGGTACCAGCAAGTGAACTCAAGAGGACAGAAAGGGACATGGTGGAAGAGGCAATATGACTAGCTGAGAGCCACAACATGGATCATTCAAGCCAGGAGTGTATTAGAAAACAGATCCAGGCCTCAGTGCAGCAGCATCACCAACAAAAACTGAGATAAGAAGCAGAGACTAGGGCTGAGGCTGGGGCTCAATGGTAGAGTGCTTGCCTAGCACAGGTGAGGCACTGGGTTCAATCTTCAGCACCATATATAAATAAATATATAAATTTAAAAAATAAAGGTTAAATTCTTTTTAAAAAATTGTTAAAAAAGAAAGAAAGGGACAAGAAGAAACCATTAGGTCTCCACCATGATGGATCAACCTGTTTCAAATATATAAATTATAGACCCTTCAGAGGAAGACCCAGAGAACATCATGATAGTTACACTTCATACCACTCCTGCCCCAAGAGACTATATTAGCCACTCTTCACCAGGCACCTTCTTGGAAAACAGGAGAGACTGTTTTAAGCTGGAAGGACTTTTTAAAATTATGAATATTTTCAAACACACAAGAATGGTGTGGTATCATGAATCCCCACATGTCCATTACTCACATTCTAAATTTTTATCATTCTTGTCTCTTCTATAACCGACTCCCTCTTTCTTGATGAAATATTTTACAGAAAATTGTAGACATTGTGTCACTTTGCTCCTACAGACATATATATATATATATATATAATGAAGGAAATTTCGAACATTACCACAAAGCTATTATTACACTTTAAACAATTGATAATCATTTTATGGATTAGTTAATATAAGTGTCTGTTTGTCTCAAATTGACTTTTTGCAGTTGACTTGTTTGAATGGGGAAATCAACATGGTGCATTTGGTTGTTATGTCTCTTAAATGTCTTTTAATCTAAAGCAATCCCCCCACAATCATCCACAGTAGGAACTTAAGAACAAACAAGATCAGTTGGAAAAATAAATCAGGTTACCCTATTTTGCTCACTTGGGTCTGGGTGTGTACATTCTGATCCCATGAAAACAATAAGAATCTTTAATAGTCATGGGGAGTCTCACTGAGCTGGAAAGTTATTTTAGGAAAAATTCCTCCACGAATCACATTTATTGAAAAGCAACTAGAAGCTATCAGGAAAGACTCTCATTCAAGAAATATTTTTATGCAATACTTCCAAAGGCCATTGGATGGACATTCCCTTCAATTTTTCAGCTACCTTCCTATAAATCCTACATAGCTCATTATCAATGGCACCTCCTCTGACTCACAGACTATTAAAGCTTATTGAGAAATAACTTGGACTTCCCAGAAGACTAATTTACGTCAGAAGGCAAAGGGATAATCACAGCCATAAATCTTAAACCTATCCATGAGTACAGCTGGTTTTAAAAAAATAAGTTCAATAGTATATATTATTTCCAACCAAAGAGGATTTTAATTTTTTTTCTTCTTAATAATCCAGTATCTTAAAAGTCATCCTACTTTATTGCTATTTCTTTCCTGCTTCTGCACAGGATAATACCGTATAAGTCACGGCTGAAGGACCAAAGTTCATCGTTAGCTTCCCTTCATTATGTTTTACAGGTTGTTGCAACACTGTAGAATACATAGTGCAAAGGAAAACATAAAAATTTAGACAATGGTACAAATGTATACAGAGAGATTTCTCACATGAAAAAACATTATCAGACCTCATTGTATAAATTCCCATTTTTAGAGATTGAATTCATTCCCTCTTACTGGCTTATTGGTTAATTGCAACAAAAGTGCCTTTGGGAATGACTCCTAAAAATGGCAATTAAAATGATCTCCTGAAGGGCAAACTCTTCCCATAGCCAAACCAGCTGATTCCCCTCCATGTTCACATTATATTCCTCTGGTCAAAGACGGATTATTTATAGCAGAGGCACTAGAGCGCAAAGCATGCTGCTTACCTTTTGTTGTCAAGGTAACAACTTAGATTTTTTTTCTCCCTTTCCATTGAAAGGTCAGATTTCTTATGATATGAGTCACAGAGCTCAGGGGGATTTTAAAAATTGAGATGGCACTTTTTCAAAGACGAAGTAAAAACCAAAGTTTTATTACTATCCAGACAATTTAAAATTGGATTTAAACTACCAGGTAGTTTACAATAATTAACCCTGACATCTTCCTTGGTTGTGCTGCAAAGAAGTGTGGACCAATCAGGTTGTCACTGCTTGCTGAGGTCTGTTCCTAGGATTGCAAACCTCTTGGCTACTTGCTGGGTCGGTTCTTTGTCAACCATAATAGTTATTTCTCTTTCACATGAGGCTTGATGAAAATTGTTTTAAATTATTTTTTCTGTAAATTTCAGCTTCAGAAACTTAAAAATTAACAATGGGAATATTTGGGGGTTCATTTTGAGGGGGAATTTTATACCTATGATAATGGTAGCACTTTCTTGTCACCTGATACCACTGGAAATTCATATATTAACTAATTTCATTCTGAGGTAGAAAATGTTACTTCCCCAAATTCCTTTTTAAAAGCAAGGATGATGAGAGACAGATTAAGTAAGCAACTTAGTCCAAGTCACACTCCTAAACTTAGCAAAGACAATTTGATCCTGATACTTAGGTAATACCTAAGTCTACACTCTTAGCCACTGTGCCATGGTTCCTCTTTACAAGCTCATGGCTCCAGGTAAGATGCAAAAAGAACCTAAAGTGTTACTCCTCTCAGGGAAAGATGGAGGACTGTGCTTTCCTTGGATCCTACTCCCCAAATGCTACTCTCACCCTGAACTTCCAGGAAGGCTGTCTGTGGACTTTTAAGATACCTTTCCAAGCGGCATTCTCCTGATCACATATCTAGGAGAAGAGAGTTGAATAAAATTCCAGAAAACCATCTTTTGGGCTCTCCCAAATTCAACTTGTGCCTCAAATCCTGATAAATCGAGGATGCTTGAGTCCTACCACTTGCTTAACTTATAATAAATAACTACTGCTTGTTAAACACATTACTCTTCACAGTATCTCTGTGAGAGGTAACCAATCCAATTATCAAGGAACTGAGGGTCAGACAGGACAGAAAGAAATTCCCTGACATCACACAATGAGGAAGAGGTAGAGTCCGGATTAGAATCCCTGTCTGTCTTGCTTCAAAGTCTACTCTTTGAAGAATGGAGGAACTTTGGATTGTGTAGAGGAAAATGGGGCAGGAGGGGATGAGGGAAGGAAAGATAGTGGACTGAGACAGACATTATTACCCTATGTACATGTCTAATTACATGAGTGGTATGAATCTACATTGTGTACAACCATAGAAATGAAAATGTCATACCCCATTTGTGTACAATGAATCAAAATGCAGTCTATAAAAAGAAAAAGAAAAAAAAAACAGTCTACTCTTTGCACAGTATAATTTTCTGTTATTTGCTTATTTTTTATCTTTTTTAATTTTTTAAACAATAAGTCAAGAATATAGACAGTTTAGTACCTCAACCCAACCCTGTTCTAAAAGCTCTAAAAACAGTTTTGAAAATTGAGTTGTATAACGTCAGGACTCTGAAATGGATTTTCTCCTTTGAATAGCCCATAAATGATAATCATGAAGGAAAAAGGAATTTTTTAAAAAATAGTCTTGGGCAAAAACAAGATTTAAAATAACTGCATCGATGACTTTTCACAGTTAGTGGAAGGCCCAGATCATTCTTGACAATAATCTTTGGGTCACAACCTTACAATGTAGGACTGAGGAAGACAGGGCACCTTGAGAAATTTCAAGAGCACTCTCCAGGTAAAGAAAAGAGTGACAGTCCCATCATTCTTCCCTTAAGTCAAACAGAACCACTGTTATCTGCAGCATCTACAGTCTCTCATAGTCAGAGAGGGATCAAGAGCACTAAGGAGTTTCAGCTAAATCTATTCTTTTGGCATTCCCCATATAGCTACACAACACATTCATTCCAATTTATAAGATTGTTTAGATCCTAAGAATGTCTGACTCATGTATTTGAGATCTGCATAAGCACATATAAGATTAAATTAGACACACCAGCTTTGTACATCAAAGCAAAAATTGTTGTAAAGCGGTGAATTATTACAGAGATTTGGATGAACCATGGTTTCAGTCATAGGGCCCTTAAGCAGAGTACATCTAATTAAAGACTGACATAGCAAAGGGTGGAACAAAAGGACAGAGTTTAGCTTCTTTTCTGATCCCAAGGATCTAGAATCCACCATTACTTCAAGGTCAAGAAAATCCTGGTCTTTCACTTTCCAGGTATGATTCAAGGCTGTGGCAAGGAACCCAGGGAAGCTCACCAAGTGTCCTGTCGATGAAGCATCTACATATAGCTTCCATCTGGCCAGGGGCAGGAGGATCCCTCTGTACCTGTTCCTTTAGGAGGAGCCTCAGCTGCATCCTCTTGGCCTAAGAAATCTGCAAGAGGCAACTTCAGCCTCTGATCACAGAAGCAGGACACAGAGAGGGGAGAGAGGCGAATTGACAGCCAATGCCTTTCTTTTGTCAGCACAGTTCTGAGGACAGCCCCTTTCCTGGGCAGAAGACTAAGCAGGAATTTGAAAATATTCCTTTCCCTTAGCTCTTTTGCTTATATTCCCTATGACTTTGTTTCTAAAATCTTTGTTAAATGATGCTTATATTTTTTATTTATTCATCTATATTGGGTGATTTCATAGCAAAAATGACTTTGAAAATGGGAAGTATTGTTTTCCTTAAGAATTTGAAGTTTGGCAATTATTTAAGAAAAGTTAAACATACACTCGTCATATGATCTAGCAATTCTACTCCTTAGCATTTACTCGAGGGAAATGAAAAGAGATGTCCACAAAAAGACTTACATTCAAGTGTTCTAGCAAAGACATCATAGTCAAACTAATGTCATAATCCAAATGTCCATCAATTGGTAAATGTATAAACAAATCTGATGTCAACAATGAACAAAGGACAAAACACTGATCCGTGCAACAGATGGATGACCCACAAAAGCATGCTAAGTGAAAGAAGCAAGACACAAAAGCAACATTTTGTGTTGTTCTATTTATGTGAAACTTCTAGAAAAGGTGTACCCTCAGCATCAGAAAGCACATCAGTTGTTGCTTGTGAAGAAGTAGAAGCAGCGAATTTTTTCTGAAAGTGGATCATGGTAGTGTCTGCACAACTGCATACATTTATCAAATCTTGTCAAAGTAGACATTTAAGTGGGTGATTTTAATGAATAAATTTTACAACAATCAAGTTATTAAAAGGGGGAAGAGGAATAAGCTGTTCGGGCAGCGATCTTTATGAATACAAAAATACATATGAGGTGAAAGAAAATAAAGTGCTCTAAGCACAAACTATTCTTGGGATATGATTGAAATTTTGAAATCCGCTTATGAAGAAATTAATATTTGCTCAAACACAGCTATCATCTGACATTTCAAACCAGTTCCTGTGTGGGTTGAAATATGCAAGCATATCCGTGTCACCTCTTCTTGGAATTCTCTGGAGGACTCTTCTGACAAGATCAGAGGATAAACTGCCTTCGTGCATGGGAAATGCGAAAAGAGACAAACAATAACTGTGCTGAACGGGATGTGCTAGGGAAGGCCTTTTGGAGAAGCTGATGGGGCCAGACGGAGTGGGGGAGAGGATGGAGAGTGATGGCTGGGGCTGGCAGCGAAGCTTTAGTTCTGTTCCTCACAACTGGTGTGCCGAGAAGGCTGATGGATGAAAGCAGCAGATCATGTGTCATGGGTCCTGCAATGAATGATGGTCAGCTGGCCCTCAAAGAAATCAGGCTATGGTCAAGGTGGCATTTTTAATAAAAGCAGACAGCGGCCTCCTGCCCCACATGTCAGCCTCCCTGCAGCCTTGAGAATCACTCCTCTCTCTGTGGGAAAGCCTGCTGGAGGCATATTGGCTGGCAAGATGAGGTTTCTTTTTCTATATTCTTCTTCTTTTAAAAAAAGCAGCTTGAAGCTCATTAATGTCAGGAATGTGAGTGAGGCCCTCTCATGAAATATGAAAGGTAGGGTGCAGGGCAGGAGAAGAAAAGTCAAGCATTGTGGAAGTATTGGAAAAGGTGGGATGAAAGCACAGTGTAGGGACAGGTGTGAGCCCTGTCATTTGGGCTGCCACGCTTGGGGCTTCTATTCCCTCAAGTGAGACTATCAGAAGGACTCCACATTTTTCAGTAGAGCAGTATGACATTAAGCGGACGGTTCCTGAGCACTGGCACCCCAACTGCGGGGTCTCTGCAGGTGGGTTTTATGCTGTGCTCTTTGGTTGCTGGAATATAAATCCCACATGAATGGTGCAGCAGCAGCAGGTTTTGTGAGAGCAAAGAGGATTATGTGAGTCGGGGGAACTGCTTTCTCCCCTTTCTTCTTCTTCTTTTTTTTTTTTTTTTTCTTTTTCTTTCAAATGGAGGCATTTGCCTACCCAGAAAAATGAAAACAGATCTTCAGAAAGAAAAAAGAAAGTGAGCAAGAATACAAACAGACAACTCAGACAAGGACATATAAATGAGAGTCAGTATATGAAAAACTTAAAACCCCCGATTACCTAGTTTCATATTTCTGATGGATAAAAATTTAAAGTTGTTCCAGTACTCAGAGAGCAGGGAGAGGGCTCTCTGATATGTTGCTTGCGTGATTGTGAACTACAACAGTCTTTTAAGAAAGCAATTAGGAACTAGCTTTCAAAGCTAAAAAAAAAAAAAAAAAAGGCCACCATACTTCCCTATTAGTAATTTACTTTACAGAAGTGAGAAGCATGTTGAATCCAGAAAATCTGAAAACAACCCCCAAACCATGAATCAGAGAAAGACGAAGAATTATGGTACATTTGTATTATAGAGAATGTCATGCAGATATTAAAAGGAATGAGTTGGAACCATTTTTATTAAATTGGAAAAAAAATTTTTCACGGCCTGTTAACTGTGCAAAAATTTATACCTAATGTAAATCAGTTAGAAAAGAGAAAAGAAGTTCCCATCCTCCCTCAAAAATCCCCACACCTACAGAGTAATTATGTTTGGTTAGATAGAGAGACAGACAGACAGATAGACAGAGGTACTAGGTAATTAGGTAAACTTGATTTCTTATGGGAAGGGAGGATAGCAAAATTATTATTTTTTCTTTTCAATACTTTACAAGTATTGTCTACTTGTAACAATTAATGTACTTTACTTTTTTACTTTTGTATAATATGAAATTTATTGAAACACAGCATACTTTTATTATTTTTACAATGCTGCATCTTTTATTTCAATAAAACCAATTGTGGACTTAATGATTCATTGAGGTTAGTAATTAGTAGATGAAATAGATCTTGGTGTTTCATGCTACCTTTTTACAAACTGGTATCAGGAGTGCCTGTAATAAATACTGATGACAATATCAGTATAACATTTGGCAAAAGAAATGCAAAGCTGTCTAAATCAAGCATTTTTTTCATATTAAATACAATGTGAATGAATTTTATGTTTTCCCAATTCATTCAACTACATTTCTATTATTTCTTTAGAATTATATGCTCGAATTAATGTTTCAAACTCTAGATAATTGTTTAAAGCAAATAATTCCTTAATAAATTGAGTTTCTAATTTGAGTAAATCCTATGACCTCTCTATTTTAGGATTATGATATCAGAGGTAATTATAAAATGCTGAATCTAGAGGAGCAGGTAACAAAAGAAATCACTGAATACAAGCATGTTGACAGGCATGCAGTATTTAAAAGTCCAATAGAGGTTACCCTACTTTAGGAAAAATATGCTATGTTGTAACTATGTGCAATATTCAAAAAAGTTCTTTTTAATCACAATGATATTTACATTTTATCAACTTATTTAAATGACAGTTGCTTAAATGGTTAAAGTTGTCTAAATGGAAGCATACACCAGACACTTAAAAATTGCATTCCAAGAATGTTTTAAATGTCTTTTACTGTGGATACTATGGCAGACCTCACTAGATCTATTCAATAGTGCTCAGCTTTGTTCTGCTTGTTTATCATCTAGCAGTGCACTAAGAAAAAAACAATACAGAATGCTGAAGTCACCTTTCTTTTTTATTTTTTAATTTTTAAAATTTGTTTTAATTAGTTATACATGACAGTAGAATGTACTTTGATACATTTTATATAATGGAATATAATTTTGCATTCTTCTGGTCATATGTGATGTAGAATCCCACCAGTCGTATAGTTATATATATACATGGGGTAATAACATTTAATTCATTCTACTACCCTTCCTACCCCCATCCCCTCCTTTCACTCCCCTCTACCTAAATCTAAAGTACCTCTATTTTTTTTATCTAGCTTCCTGCTCCCAATGTGAATTTAGCATCTGCATATCAGAGAAAACATTTGGCTTTTGGTTTTGGGAGATTGACTTATTTCACTTAGCATGATATCCTCCAGCTCTCTCCATTTACCACCAAATGCCTTAATTCCATTCTTCTTTAAGGCTGAGTAATATTCCATCATATATATATATATATATATATATATATCACATTTTTTTATCATTCATCTGTTGAAGGTCACCTAAGTTGGCTCAATAGTTTAGCTATTATGAATTGAGCTACTGTAAACATTGATGTGGCTGCATCACAGTAATATGCTGATTTTAAATCCTTTGGGTATAAACTAAGAAGTGGGGTAGCTGCGTCAAATGGTGGTTCCATTCCAAGTTTTCTGAGGAATCTCCATACTGCTTTCCACAGTGGTTGTACCAATTTGCAGTCCCACCCTTCAGCAATTTATGAGTGTACCTTTTTCTCCACATCCTCACCAACATTTTATTGTTGTTTGTATAAAAAGAAGATACAAAGACAAACCCACATAAATCAGTTATCTCATACTAGACAAAGGCACTAAAAACATTCACTGGAGAAAATAAAGCCTATTCAATAAATGGTGCTGGGAAAATTGGAAATCCACATGTAACAAAATGAAATTAAACCCCTATCTCTCACTCTGCACCAAACTCAATCAAAGTGGATCAAAGACTTAGGCACTAGAATAGAGGAGACTCTGTGCCTAATAGAAGAAAAAGTAGACCCAAATCTTTGCCATGTTGGCTTAGGATCTGACTTCCTTAACAAGACTCCTAAAGTGCTAGTAGTGAAATCAAGAATCAATAAATGGAATGGATTCAAACTAATAAGCTTTTTCAGCAATGGAAACAGTCAATTATGTGAAGGAAGAATCAACAGAATGGGCAAAAATCTTTACCTCATGCACATCTGATAGAGCATTAATCCCCAGGATATATACAGAACTCATAAAGCTTAACACCAAAATAAACCCAATAACCCAATCAATAAATGGGCTAAGGAACTGAACAGACACTTCTCAGAAGAAATACAATCAATTGAAAAATATATGAAAAAATGTTCAACATCTTTAGCAATTAGAGAAATGCAAATCAAAACTACTCTAAGATTTCATTGTACCCAGGTCAGAATGGCAATTATCAAGAATACATTACTTTTTAATTTAGGAAAGGAAATATTCTAAGTCTGGATAGCAATGTGAGCGAAGGCAAGAGGGATAAAGAGGAGGCAGAGCCCTGGGTTTGAAGTACAGGGTTTGTGTTATGGATACTATGGGAGAAAAGGTTAGCAATATACAGGGTAATACTATTAGATTGTACCTGCTAATAGTGTTTTTACCACCAATGTTTCAAATACTCATTATTTTTTTATTTTTTATTTTTTGGGCCACTGGGGATTGAACTCAGGGGCACTCCACCATTGAGCCGCATCCCCGCCCTATTTTGTATTTTATTTAGAGAAAGGATCTCCCTGAGTTGCGTAGCACCTCGCTTTTGCTGAGGCTGGCTTTGAACTCATGATCCTCCTGCCTTAGCCTCCAGAATCACTAGGATTACAGGTGTGTGCCAACATACCTGATACTCATTATTTTTACATAAAAATACTATAACAGTTTTTTAATAAAGCAATCAACAACTAAGTGAGGTATACTACCATTTCCTTTCCCGGTGGTATATTTCTCAATTTCTTTTTGAATATTAAACTGAGTGGTGGGTTTAGAAGTGGTTTTATTGTATTACCAATATCTATACTTACATATTTTAAAAGTTCTAGTACTCATTTGATGTGTACAGCAATAAGATGAATTTTCTTCTGGACAATTTTTTTTTTTCATTTATTTTAGAGGCTATTGTGAATTAAGTACTTTTACACCTTTAGTTCAATTACCCTATTATGATTATAGGTTACTATTTTTATACCTAGTAATTTTTTTGTCTTAAAGTAAATTTTGCCAGATATTAATGTTGTTCACATGTATTCTTTAAACTGATATTTAATTGGTATGACAAAATTATGTCTGCTTATTTTTAAGTAAGTTTCTGGTTGTTTATAAATAAGAGGATTTAAAAATCTATACTTCTAATCTATGTCTTTTAAGTGAAATGTTTAGTCCATGTACATTTATTATATAACTGACATTTTTAAGTTTGAGTTTTTACCATGTTATTTTGGACTGCATATTTGTCCCAGGTCCATTCATTCATAACTCTTTCCCTGTTTGATTTCTCTAGTGTCTGACCTGTTGCCTTTTATCTGTGCACAGCCTCTTTGCCTGAAAAGGGTTGATACCTAAGCCAGGAAGTCTATCTGACTTTAATTTTATTTTTATTTGCACTTGGTACTACACCCTTCAGTCCACATAACCTAGTTCTACAATGATCAGGAGTCATCCAGCTACTCAGAAAAAAATCGTGCTTACATAAACCATTTATTTGTTGCCTCACTTTGGGAAACAGGATCACCATTGCCATAGGTGATGTTTATTATACAGTCCCACTATCTTTGTGTAATAATACTGAATAGGTTTCCAAAATCAGAACTTCTGTGAAGATACTTGTGGTATATGGAGTTTGTTCCCATTCCATCAACAGCTCTTTCCTTCTTCCTTGTTAAAAGAACCTCAATTTTTTATTAGAGCATTAAAATTATACATAGTATTTAAGTTCATTTTTGACAAATTTGTACATGCAAGTAATCTTATTTGTACATGCAAGTAATCCATTTTCCCTGCCTTTTCCTCCCTCTCTCCCACTATTCTCCCTCCTCTACTCTACTAAACTTCCCTTCTTCTGCATATACATAAAGATTAAATTCCCTCTGGTACTTTTATATATAATTATAACATGATTTTGTTAAATCCATTTCATTTATCTTCCCTTTTCACTTTTTTCCTCCCTCACTCTTGCTCTTCTATTCCATGGATCTTTCCCCTCCCAGTCATGTTTTTTTCCTTTAGCTTGCTCTAGCTTCCACATGTGAGAGAAAACATTTAACTCTTGATTTTCTGAGTCTGATTTATTTCACTTAGCTTGATTTTCTTCATTTCCACCCACTTACTGACAATTGCCATTATTTCATTCTTCTTTTTGGTTGAGTAAGACTTTAGTGTGTATATATAGCACATTTTCCTAATTCATTCATCTATTTAAAGACATCTGTGTTGATTCTGTAATTTATGAATGCTAGTTTTATCTGGACATTAGGAGGTACAGTGCACAAGGAAGTTGATCCAGCCTCAGGAGACAAATTGTAGCTAGGAATTGTCATCTCATTCTCCTATTGGGTGATTACTTTCAAATTTTGGACTTTGTTCTAACCAATTCTATATAAAAAAAAGTCTGGGTGATTCTTAGAAAAAATTTTCTCTGAGGAAAGGGCTACATGAGGAGAAACTGACTGTTAGGTTTCTTGATAAAACTGTGTACACAGACTGAAGCCACCATCCTGTGACTATAGAGGGCACGCCTGATGGTGAGAGTGTGCTGAGGAGCAGGGAGATGGGAAAAGCCTAGGTTAATGATGTGAATTGTGGAGCAAGTACATCCAGATCAAGACGTTGTTTATACCCATTGTTGACAAGCATTTCTCTACATACAACACAAAAACAAAGTGGGGGTTGAAATTATTACAATCATTTTATTATATAGTTAAAGTGATTACATAAGGAGAAGTGAAATATTCATAAACAGAGTTTCTTTTAATACTCATTTTACCTAATTCTTCCACACTACGGAACTGGTTAAAAAGGGTTAGTAGTAATAATTAAGAAGAATATTTCTGGTTTGATTCTCTTCCCCTTGCTGTTCCATGTATTTCTTGCCACTGTGTTCTTATGTCAGGACTCTTAATATTACTTACAGAAAAAAATAGATAAATCTCTGCCGGAGCTCTTGTGATATTTCATATTTCATTTTAAGTTCAATACATTTTCCAAGTTATGGGTAAGGAGTGGTCTTTAATACATACTGAAAATTACCTATTGCAAGTTACTATTAGCCTTCTACTATAATGCTACAAAATAACTCAATATCCTTTAAGAAACCTTAAGCTCCTTTCTTGTTATCTGGGTCATGGTTTACCTTTGTTACTTGGACTTATTCTTCTAGTCCCTCTCTGTGCTCAACCTCTATGGTATGAGTGATTAAAAGAAGTTAAGGAACTGGTGAAGAGGAGGATGAGGTATATTTTCTATTTTAAGGCTTTTCTTGATTAATTTCAATGCATTCCCTAATTGCAAACAAGCAAAAAGCAAGCAAACAAAAAATAGACGCTCTGCTGCTGCTGAGGCTTCCTGTATAACAAACACCATTAAATTTCCTTCCTACCATGTTTCCAGTCTGGGAAATATGATGTTTGGGTTGATGGAGGTACACATTGGTTTAGAATTTCTAAAGGACATGGCTACATTTGAGTTTATTTTTGCAGCTTGCCCCATATCCAACTGGAAGTTACAGTTTAGTTAGTGATGAAATTGAACCCACTTCCTCTAATCTTTTCTGGAAAGAGGCAAGATGGCTGGTAGAACTAGATTATAGGACATAGGAAAACTTCACTGTACTTCCTACTTGGAAGGGATCAGTACTTTTAGGCTAAGGAGGTACAAAATTGTCAAAAGTTCAATCTTGAGAAATAAAAATTGTACATAAATATGGAAATTTCAAAGTAAAAATTTAATCAGATTTAGGTATTTTTATATATGGACAGATGTAACTTCCTAAGGTAACTATTTTCTCCATAGTTCTAAAAATAAATTGGCTTTGTATAGCACTATTTCTATCTCTAATTTAGAAAGAACATTTTGGTATATAGAAAATAAAATCACATATAGTTTTTATGTGTAGCTTTGATGTATTGATCTTTTAAAGCATTTCTTGATGATTTTTTTTTTTTCTAAAAATAATGCCATCAGTATGTGACATACGGATTTTTAAGAGCGTTTTCCCCATCCTCAAATCAATTGTCCTGTTATTTTGAACTCTAGCCTGCATCATACTACTTCACTGAAACGCTTGGGGGCATCTCTATTGCTACACTCCTGTAATTAATCATTTCCTTTTCTGTTGATCTGACATGAGGTCTCTCATTAGCCTGATATCTAGTCTCTCTTCTCAGCTCATATTCTTTAGTTTTATCTTCTTCCCTATGTGTTCTCCATTGAAATTTATTTTCATTCTTCAGTTATTCATTAAACAGTGACATGAGGGTAGGAGAGAATGTAATTGGCTGGCTGGAGTCTTGATCAAGAGAAGACAGTGAACATCTTTATTTCTAAGGAGATTAAAAAAAAAAAAAAAGAGCACATAAAAAAGAACTTTCCAAAGATTCCAGTGACCAGGAGGAGAGCTTTTCCTATAAGCAAAAATCCTCGGTGACAGTTTTCCTATGGACTAACATATAGAGCAAAAATAGATTACAGAGGCTAACTTACTTGGATACAAATCAGGTTTTGTACCTCATTGATTTTTAGAAAAGAACGTCTTATTATGGAAAATTAAAAGCATATACAAAGTTAGAATATTAAATATGAAATAAAATGAAAAGTAATGAAATGGACTCATGACTCAACTTAAACAATTACCACTTTCCAAAGATTTCTGTATTTTTTCCTACATAAAGAGATTTCCCTGAAACTTCATTAATCAAGATTTAAGAGTGTCAAAGCCTCCCTCGAAAAAGAGTAGATCGTTATTTTGAAGATCCCTTCCCAAAGTGCTTTGTGAAAAAGTGAATCATTGTATTCGAGCATTACTTACATAAAGAAAAGTTCACAGGTCAAATACGTGGCTCAATGATACTTTTAAACCTGGACTGACTGAGAATTTTAGGTAGGGATAAACAAAGCATGGACAGGACAGGAAAGGTAAAAGAAAGCATGCAAAATTATGTTTGACAACCACACCAGCCCTAACACTTGGTCCTCTGTGGTTTCTGGGTCCTCTGTCCTCATTGTAGATTTGTGTAGTGTATGTGTGTGTGTGTGTGTGTGTGTGTGTGTGTTTATAATATATAATTTTGGAAAACAGTGAGTTACCACTAGGAGAACATTTCCTTTGTAATCAATGAGGATGTACTCTCTGTGTTTATGAACTGTTCAATGTGCACCTTTGTAAGTGGTAACCCTAGTGCCCTTATGAGTTACTTTACCTATAAAAGAAGAGTCTTCTTCAACTTCAGAAGAGCCTCACCTAAGTTATCCCAGTTATTTTCTGATCTGCCTCAAACTAAATTAAGCAGAACAGAAATAATTGTGCCATTGAGTACCCGCCGAAACCTAGATCTACAACAGCAAAGCCAAAACAATATTTTGTAATAGTTCTCTCAAAGTCTTTTGTTTTGCTACTGAGTCTATCCAAGCAACTTTGAATAACTGAGCATGTACCAAGGGAACTAAAGGGATTCTCTGAATCCAGTTACTGAGAACGGTCTTGTTCTTTTGAGCTACAAAGGTGGCTGGATTTGATGTTGAATCTGATTCTTCATCCTATGTTCCTTTTTGGAGTCCTTGATGTTTATCTCTAAAGTTCTCAGTCTATGCCATTCCCATTCATTTTAGAAGTTCTAATAGAGTTGAATCTCAAAATGGTATGGTTAGGGTCTTATTCTTATTTCTTGCCAAAGAAATGCAATTTATATATAAATGATTTATTAAGCTTTCTAGTGCCAGGATGTTGGGGGAGCCTTTGTCAGTCATAGAAAGTTCTGTTATATCCTTCCTCCAAGAACATGGTCACAAATTACTCACTGTGCATTTATTTACTGTGAACAGCCAGGTATTAGTTATTCCATGAAGAGGAGATCTTCTCTAAGGGACCTATTGTTTTCATTTAGGCAAAAACTATGTGGAAGTTTCTTTGTACTGAAAAAAATTGCATCTCACAAGGCATACTGAAGTTCATAAAACATTTAGTAAAGTGCTTTGTGTACATCCAGCATTCAAAAATGACAGTTATATTTAGGCTATTAGTAATTTTAGGCCTTTTAAATTTGTTCTAATTTGTTGTACATGACAGTAGAATGCATTTATACATTTTAATAGATCATACATAAATTGAGTATAAATTCTCAGTTTTCTAGTTGGACATGTTATAGGATCACATTGGTCATGCAGCCATACATATACATGAGGTAACAATGTCTGTTTCGCTCTACTATCCTTTCTACCTCCATAACCCTTCCCCTTCCTTCTCTTCCCTCTACCTGATATAAAGTAACTATATCATAGGATGCAATAGAATTTTAAAAATGGGGGAAGTTTCATCAACATACATTGTACAAATACCCAGTGTATTACATGTTACTTTTTAAAAATCCTAGACACCATTAAATGTTAGTGATGATTTCTTACTGTTCAGAATAAAACAAACAAGTTCTATTTCTTACAGAACACTCAATTCTCAGGAAAAGGGATTGATATCTTCTAGATGTTTTATACTTCCTTCAGCTCTGTGTCAGACTATTAAGTTAAGGACAATCCTCTACAAAACACACTGAATTAGCAAACAAATATATTTCTCTAAGGAATTGTTTTTTCCTCACACACTTGGTTCTGTTATGAAGCATAAAGTTCCTTAATAATTACAGTAAACAGTGATATTTGTATCCTTGTGTCCAATACTATTAAAATTTTATGAGTTAGTCATGTGTTATAAATTTCTATGAGTAAAATTACATAATAGAAAAAAGAGGTTATTAAGGGTTAATGGAATCCTAGAGGAAAATCTCACACAGGTGCATTTGCACTGTTTGTTGCTAATAAATAATGTTATATATCCCAACCTTATGCTTAACATTATGTTTGGTGCTGTTTCCTGATGTCATTCCAATTTACAGCAATGGAAAAAAACAAATTGAGTTTCATTTTCATGCTTTCACAAATCACACTCTAGAATCAAATTTTCAATTTTCTTTTGTCTATGTACTTTCTTCAAGAGGATGTTTACATTAAGATTTGAAAAAAAGTTTGAGTTAAGGCAGGAATGTTATGAGGAGTGACCATTAGGCTATCTAGAGTCTTTTGAAGTGGCTTAAACTTAGAAGGTTTCCTTTATCCTCAGTCTAGGAGTCTTTTGTTGTGATTGAGTTCATATTTGTGAATGTATCTGTCTCATGGATCACTTACTTTAACCCAAGCTCTTGAGAGAATAATACCAGAAAACCAAATGGTTAATATATTAATTTGCAATGACACTATAACTGATTTGGGAATGGAAAACTTGTTGGCAGATTCATATGTGCCTCTAAATGATGCTCAAAACATATGGAATTGGGTAGGAAATAGTGATTAATAGTCATTGCATTTTAAATGCTATTATGCCATGACTGTAAAATGTACCCTTTTTATATATTTCAGATATTTATACTCTCTAAACTTTAGTAAAAGTCTCAGGAATATGCCCATGATTTTACTGTTTCAGAATAGATCATAGTTGTGTGGTAAACAAGTATGGCATTGGCATTCTGGTGGTTGACTGAGAGATTTGAATCTCATACAGAACTGTTCCATATTTTATGGGATATTTAACATTGCTGAACCTTACTGTAGATTATAATGATGATTCCCAACTGTTATAACAGGGAACAGTACTCTCATCTATTTCTCTGGACATGAATATCTTGGTTGAGATTTGCAGGTTGGTCTTAGGTAAAAGGGTGTGTCTCTTCCTTCTGCACACAGCATGTCCACTCCTTGGTTGACATCTATTTGACCTGTGTGTCTCTTTCCTTATAGAATTTCTTAGAGGTCCATGTCATTGATATGATAAAATGCCTAGGGACCTCTCATAAGAGTTGTTGGGTGGCCAGTTGGAACCCATGAAGAAGACTCCAAGGAGCAGACTCCATGGGTGAGTTTTGGTTCATATTTTGAAGTGGCAGACTGGACCCAAGGAGATACTACACAGAACTCCAGGAAATATACAGATAAAGGAACTACTTTTGAAAATAGTGATGGAGTGCAGGAAACAGGTTGAAGGGAAACTGACTTCTTATCTTCTTGGCACTCCCTGCGGTAGCCCAGAAGATAATGATATGGAACCCTAGGGCTCTGAGGAATGCCATTTAAAAAATTCTAGTTGTTTAGGTTCATGCATGGTTTGGGCATGCTTTAAGGGAATAATAAGACACTAGTAATACAATGTGCCTCAGTCTGAAGTGTGCTCTCAGGAGTTTAGTCCATAAATTTGGGGGTTCAGGCCTGGATACCTTTTTATCAGAGGCATGAATTCCTCCCCTCCTAGAACTGTGTATCTGGACTGCACATTGCCATTGTAGGACCCTAAACTCCCTCTGGTGCTCAAATGCACCTCCTCCTGCCCCAGCCCATGCCCATTTTTGTATGGAAGTGCCTTTAGTTGTGTCTCTTTTAATTTTGGACACATTGTCAGCTCTTAGGGTCATTCATTTTTCATATCTCTGTCCCAATCTACTCTGTTCTTATTTTATTGTTTAACTTTTTAATGGCAATCTTATTTATTTTTATATCTCTAGAATTCCAGAGACACACTGCTGTGGTCCAAAGACCATCCATCTTACTTCTGCAGTTGTCTCTAGGTCATATCAGAGGGGGAAATGTAACACAATCTGAGAGAGCAAAAGGAAATCCTGACTTTCAGTTGCAGTATGCTCTGTGTATATTCTCAGTAATTGGTAAGATGAATAGTTCATGATGAGGATGCTTCTCATCAATCTTGAGTGGTCTATTTTAAATTTAGAAAGGAGAATTTTTGACTGGGTTGGAACTAAAGAAGATGCACTCTCTCTGAGCCCTCTCCCTTCTTCCATTGAATAGCTTCCTGAGAGTTCACCACACTTGGGATGGACACAAATAAACTAAGCAGCTGGTAATACCATACCAAAAAAAATTCAGCAATATCTTAAATGAGTTCTAAGGCTAGCTTGAGACAAAGCATTCTTTTCTTCAATAACCCCAGTTTTGAATTGCTAGGATTAGGGTGTCTCTTCTCTCCTCTCTCCTTGTAATCTCATATTTGGTACCAATGCACTCCTTACTCTCTTCTTTAGGGCTTCAAATAAGTTCTCTGATAATTTTTAACTTTTGTTCTCACTTTCTTAATTTTAACAAAAAGAAAAAAACTTTGAGCTGATTATGTTCACAAAACCACAAGCATTAACAAGTCGAGCAAGAAATTATGAAGATGGTAGTCATTTTCTAGAACCCGGGACATTACTCCCCTAGGCACTTATCTTTCTTTCTACACTTCAGGAAAGAGAAATTGAGAATTGGTCAACTTGGGCAACATCAACTTGTGAGTGTTTGTGTTGATATTGTGTTGAAAAGCGCTCATCAGTCCAAGCCTTACCCTTTGATCCATGAGCCCAGGTAAACCCATGCTCTATTCTCAGTGACTCTGACCATCCTTTTCAACATGAGGCAGTTGTTCCAGGGGACCACAGAACTGCATTTCCCTTTTCTCAATTTCTCTGTTCCATGCACTTCACACAAGAAGTGAGTTAAAAAAGTGGTCAAAGTCCTGCCCAGGACTTCACTCTAATTTGCTTACTTCAACCTTTGCCTTCTAGATAGTTTTGCATTTGAATATTGGATATGAGTGTAAGCATTAATAAAAGTGTAATTTATTCTGTTTGGCTATTGTCCTTTGTATGGAGTTCCCACAGGTATTTTCATTAAAAGCACAGAATGAGAAAAGAGGAGTGTGGGAAGCATTGGTAGCATTGGTAGAGCAGGAATAGCAAAAGTCTAGATCTGAGGGGATAACAGTGATGAGTCCCCAGCTCTACCATCATATCATGAACATATCAGAGTTGATTTGTCAACTCCAGAGTGTAGTGGGGGTTCAAGATATTCTCTGATCAAAAGGAAAAATTCTCCTTTATTCCTCCAAAACCAAAGAGTTTAGAAAGAAGAATTTAGAAAACTGAAATGAGCCAAAAAAGGTAAACTCATCCATAGACACTAAGAATCATGAATGGTGGAAAAGTCCAGACTTATAATTAATTAATATCAATTTACCATCTGTTCCAGATTTACTAACCCATCTGGTGTCTGCTTTCATCTAGTATCAACACATCTTCCAGATGCCTCTGCTGAGGGCAATTATTAAAGTTCGTATTTGATTTTATAACAGATGTAGAAGGGCAAAGTATATATTGTTTCATCACATTGAAGTTGCTATAGTTTTCACTTTTCTGACAACTCTGATCCATTCATATGAAAACTGGGCTGAAGGTGTACCTAAGAGTGACAGAGTGTGTTGGGGAAACTTAACAGTCCTGATGGTGAGCCCAGTCATTGGTGACGGTAACCGGGAACATCAGAGAGGAGGAGGACCAGAGAAATTCAGTGCTGTCCTCAGAAGCACAGAGTTGTAGAAATGTAAAAAAGAGTCCTCAAAATCACACAGTCATACCTACTGACTTACCCAGCACTACGGCAACTCAGGTGTTGTCCTACGTCCTGAAACATGGAGCACAGGAAAATAGATGTAGCACCTTGAATTAATTGTTAGTAAGACTTGGATATTCCTGAAATAAAACCCAGTGTGGAGTTTCATACAGGCGGCCCAGAGGCGTATGGTGCAGAGGAAACCCAGCACAGGTGTGATGCTAGGCATCATGAGAAGTGAAGCAGATGCTGATCCAGTACACACTGCCTGGTTTGTCCACTACTTTACTTCTCCATGGTCAGTATCTATTCTTATTGGATGATTGGTTTCTTCAGTTGTTAAAGATTTTGACAATAAACTCTGTATTAAAAATAAGTCTTCTTTTAGCCTTTGCTCATGCTTTAGGTTCCTCTCAGTTTTCCACATGTACAGTTGATATGGGCCACCAGTTATAAATTCATTGCAGTAAACTTGAAATTAGTGGCAGCTTACTGAACCAACTGCTATTAACTCAGTCTGTTATTTAACTCAATGAATCAATAACATGAATTTGGTCAGTAGAATCTAACTTGTTTATATTTTATTGGGGAAATTTACAGCTTCTTAACTTGACCCACAGTTTCTCTTATGCTATTTCTTTAAATATTCCTATTTATAACAGTTTCTACTTATTATCAAACAACAAATAAGTGCCAGATGATATACTAAACTCATCTTTTATATTGACAAGTTATAAAATTGATTACAATATTCCCATTTTATAAGCCAAGACAGATGTGTATTTCCTAAGAAGTAGTGAAAGAGTTGGTCCCAGCTCTATCTGACCTCCAATATGGGACTTTAAATGATTCCCTATTGAATAATAAACATGATTAGCAGGACTTCCCCATCTCCACTTCTTTTTGAGCTATGCCCTACTTCTCTTTAGTACTTAACATTTTGTATTCATTAGACTGTTGTTCAGATTGGACGCCTACATTCACACCATGAAAAGGAGGAAATTTTCTCTCTCATAATAGCTGTGAAGATAAATGACATTTATCCCTATGACCAGACAGGAACACATTAATTATCAGAACAGAGTGGGTAGTGAACTCCTAGTATCATCAATAAAGAGGGGCTCTTTCTTCACCAAAATCTTTTGCTACATATTGCAAAATCTGTAAATTTATGGGAGTGTGGGGACAGGGAAACCTCCCAGGGATATCTATAAATCAAGTCATTAAAGTCTCTAGGTGCTGCCAAACCAAGAGACACGAGGTTAATTTCTGGAAGTGGAGAGAGTAGGAGACAATTCTCATTGATTAAGCCCATATTATATGCTGGACTCTATGGAGAAATTAGGTTCACTGCTTTATGTAATTAGGTGGTTTAAATTTATTTCATGCTCTCCTTGTAACCAAACTTGCAACTCTGCTTTCATGACAACTAATCATGTGTTAGCCTGTGCCAACCTTTGTGGATTCTATTGTGTCTCATTTCCTTTCTCTTCTTCTCCAGTACTAGCAGGATTGTATTTGAAAGATCATATTGACAGATTGCTTCCAGGGGATATTTTTAGTGCTATGGATAAGAAAATCTCCAGCAAAGGTCAGATCTTTCACTGTTTTAATTAAATTGCTGTGGAAAAAGATTATATCATAAGGATGGCCAGCCAACTAACTCTGCAGCAATTTACACAAAGGCATTATTAGTCTCCCTCATTTCCATGCCTGTGTAAGAGTGACGTGGGGCACCAGGGCCAGGGTTTAATTTAAAATGAGACTTGATAATTACTTAGAGTTTTTTCTAAGTTGTCAAGGGATATTTAATAATGTTTTGTAGATCCACAGTGATTATAATTATTACATTTTATTGGTATAATATTTCATTACTTCCCCTTTAGATGTGACTAGGTGAGTTTTAACCAATAGTGTCTTGGCATTAGTTATTTAAAGTCTCTGACTTAACTCCTTTTGTGACTTCCAGAAAATATATGTCTCCAATGAAAGTTTCAAAAGCATTTTTTTTCACTTACTTTTTCATGTATTCTCCAGAGGAAAAAATTGCCTGAGTTCATTTTTGAAACCAAATATCTTACAAAAATTTCAGAAAATATGCTTTGTTCTGCAGGAGAAAAAGAATGTTAAAGTCTGTTCATGAAATGTTATGGCTATGACTAGGCTGAAATATTGCTGCTTTGTAAATGAATACAAACACTTTCACTTATGATACATCTGCTTCTTACTGAGTAGCTTCACAGATGACTCAGCTCAACCTGCCTCTTAGACTAAGTGAATGGGCAATAACAAATTTTTAAATTAGTTTTCTTGGGTTACAAATTAGATATCAAAATATTTATTTAAAATGCCAGAAAATATTCTCAAACTGCTTTTAAGGGATGTGAAAGAAGAAGACTCTTAGAATTATATCATGTGGCTACTTGCTGTCTTATAGATTTACAGTGTGATTTATTAAGCAAAGGCAGAAGTTGTGCTGGATGTAACAAATATAGCCTGGACAGCAAGACTATGTGAACACAGAGCTGGGGTTAGTGATGGCTACTGTGTCTTTCTCCCTAGGAATTGCTTTTCTACTAGACTAATGTCTTCCTAAAGTACATAGGAGGGGAAGAGAAAGGAAAGGAGAGGGTGGGAGAGGAGAAAGAGAGAGAGAGAGAGAGAGAAAGAGAGAGAGAGAGAGAAAGAGAGAGAGAGAGAAAGAGAGAGAGAGAAATAAAAATCTGCTTGTCTTATTCTGCCTAGAAAAAGGGTGAGATGGACCCTGACATCCTGTGCTGCTTCTCCTGCTCACATTCCTTATGTCTGATTGAGAACCTTTCTCTCTACATGCCAATTTAACTGTAACCTCCCTCCTGAGAAGACCATGAAAGGCATCCATTAGCTCCAGTGACTGCAGCTTCCGTGACCATCTTGTTCTTTGAGTAGCAGTTGTGGTCTAAACTCTGACCCACTTTAACGTCTGAACTACCGCTTTAATTCTTTCTTCCTCTTCATGCCCCAAATACTTGCGTTACTTCCTCTGTCTCCACTTGCTCACCATCCTCTCTAATCTGTTCTTTCATGTGGCTTATGCTTGTTCAATTTTACTGAAGCTGCTTTCAAAACATCACTGTGGGACCACAATACCTGCTTCCCTCCTACCTCTTACTACTCCACCTTGTCTCCTGTATAGACTCCTTCTCCTCTACTTATTTCTTCAAGGTTACTGTTCTTAGAATTCATTCCTGAAGTATTCCCTCAGTTTTTCTGGGTACTTTTATTCTCCTCCCCACAACTTCAATTCCTATTAAATGTCAATAATTTCCATTTCTCCATCTCCAGTGCAGCCTATTCACTGGAGTACCAGACTCAATACAATAGCCTACAAAAAAAGTCCACTTGGTACATTGCAAGCACTAGAGAGTTAATGTGTCCAGGGTTGAATTCATTCTTGTTGTCTCAACCCCAATCATCCAAACATATTCTCCCTATGTTCCTTATCCATAATGATTCAAAACAGATTGCTATGATTCAACCTTTACTCCACTATACTTACCTTTTGTATTTAATTTTTTCTTTGCATATCCATTGTACCATCAGAGTCTAGGCCACCAATTTTCCTACCTGGACTCCCCCAACAGTTTCCTAATTGTTCTAATACCTGCTTTCCTTCATTGAAACCCATGCTCCCCTCTCAACCATAATAATATTACTGCAAATTCCCTCACTTTGTCTCATTAAAACTATTAATGTTACTGATGTCACCAAAACCATTAATCATTAATGACTCCCCAAAACTCATGGAGGAACATTGGATTGTGTAGAGGGAAATGAGGAGTAGGGAGATAGCTGGGGGAAGGAAAGATAATAGAATGAAACAAACATCATTATATATATATATATATATATATATATATATATATGATTACACAAATGGTGCGACTCTACATTGTGTATGATTACACAGTGTGACTCTACATCATGTACAACCAGAGAAATGCAAAGTTGTACCCCATTTGTGTACAATGAATTTAAAAAAATTTTAAAAAGATGAGAATGTAAACTCTGTAACATGACTCTAAATCACTTAGTTGTTTTTGTCACTTTTAACATCTACAGTCACTTCTCTTCATAAACCTAGAAGTTCTTCACCCCACAATTCTTCTGAAATGCTCTCTTCCCTCAACTTGGGTGACCCCTGTGTGCCTGGAGTGCTCTTGCCATCCTGCTTTGTCTGGTACACTGTTGCTCTTCCTTTAGACCTCAGCTGTGTTTTACTTCTTATAATTTGCTTTTCCCCTCCCCTCTATAGACTTTGATGTAAAAGTCAGCTTTTACATCAGTGACCAAAATACTGACAAGCACAACTTGGAGGAGGAAAAGTTTTTTGGGGGTTCGTGGTTTCAGAAATCTCAGTTCATAGATGGTCAACTCCATTGTTCTGGGCCCAAGGTGAGGCAGCATGTCATGGTAAAAGGGCATGGCAGAGGGAAGCTACTCCCCTTATGACAGCAAAGAAGGAGAAAGAGAGAGAGAAAGCACAAAGTGAGGGAAAGTGGGGGAAGGAGGCATCAGAAAGATGCACCCTTCCAGGTCAAGCCCCCAGTGACCCCACCTCCTCCAGTCATGCCTCACCTGCCTACAGTTGCCACCCAGTTAGTCCATTCAAACTAGGATGAACTGATTAGGTCACAGCTCTCATGCTCTAATCATTTTACCTCAGGATATTCCTGAATTCCTGCAAACCATAATGGGGTGTATCTACCCTTTGAGGTATCTGGCAAATGGTAGTTTGTCTTAGTTCATTTTGCATTGCATAACAGAATAGACTGGGAAATTTATAAGAAATTCGCCACACTTTTAAAGGCTGAGAAGTTTAATATGAAGGTGCTGATAACTGACAAGGGACTTCAGGCTTCATCATCCCATGGCAGAAGGTGGAAGGGTAAGAAAATGCCAGGGAGACCCAAACGCATTCTTTTCTCAAGAACCCACACAGGCACATCAGTGTTTCTAACAGCACAATTCACAATAATCAAATTATGGAACCAGCCCAGGTGCCCATCAACAGATGAACAGGTTAAGTAAATGTGGTATAAATACAGAATGGAGTTTTATTCAGCCATAAAGAAGAATAAAATTATGATATTTGCCACTAAGTGGATGGAACTGAAGAACATCATGCTAAGTGAAATAAGGCAGACTTGGAAGGTCAAGGGTCAAATGTTTTCTCTCCTATGCAGAATCTAGAGCAAAATATGGGGGGGGGGGGGAGGCATGGGAGAATCCCATGAAAATAAAAGGGAGATCAGTGGAAGATTGAGGGGAAGGAGGAGGGATAGGAAAAGGGAGGAACTGCAGAATGAAAATGATCAAACTATGTTATATACATATATGAATATATCACAGTGAATTCCATCTTCATATCTATTTATAAAGCACTAATAAAAAACAATAGATAAATAGAAGGAAGACCAATAAAGTATAGAAAAAGGATTAGGTGGAGGAAGGAGAGGAGGGAAAGAGAAAGTACTGAGGGCTGAAATGGAGCAAATTATATTCCATGTGTGTATGATTATGCCAGAATGGACCCCATTATTACTTATAACTATAATGCACTAATAAAAACATTTTTAAAAGAAAAAAATGAATCCACTCCTGAGATTATTTACTTATTCCCATAATGATGGCATTAATATGTTCATGACTTAGTCACCTCTTAAAAGTCCCACATCTCTGTACTGTTGCATTAGTAATTAAGTTTCTATCATATGAACTCTGGGTGACACATTCAAACCATAGAAGTTACCCCTAGCCCCCAAATCTATGTCTTTCTGACATTCACCAATTTCATCCTAGCAGCCCCGGATGCTGCATAGCTTAACTTGTTCCTACATAGCTCAAAACATCTAAAGTCCAGAATCTCATCTAAATCAGATGTGAGATTCAATGCATGATTCATCCTGAGGCAAACTTCCTTCCAGCTGTGAGCATGTGAAATTTAACCAGTTATCTACTTCCCACAATGGTGAAATAAGCATAGTATAGACATTCTCATTGAATAAGGAAGAACAAGAAAGAAGGAAAGGTTAAATGATCCCAACTAAATCCAAAACCCACCAAGGAAAACAATATTAAAATCTTAAGGCACCAGAATAATCTCCTTTAACTCCAAGTCCCACATCCTGGGCACACTGGGGTGAGAGTTGGGCTCCCAAGCCATAGGCAGCCCAACCACTAAGGATTTGCTGGGCTAAGCCCATGCAGCAGCTCTTTTTGGTTGAAGTCTTATGTCTACATCTTTCCCAGGCTGGAGTTGCAAGCTGGTGGTCCTATAGTTCTGGGGTCTCAGGACCTGTCCCACTCCCATGCCCCCTCAGGCATTGACCTTCTGGGGGCTCTCTGAAGTGTCTCTGCTCCTGTGACAAGTCTTTGCCTGGGTTCCTAGGCTGTCTGTGTCATCCCTAGATTTCATCCTTTGGTATCTAGGTGAAGGCTACCATGGACCCACAACTCTTGTATTCTGTGACTGTGCAGAGTTAGCACCATATGAACAAAGAAGAATTACCTTAATTCTTCTTAAGAATTAAGAGTTAGCACCATATGAACAAAGAAGAATTACCTTAATTCTTCTTTCATGGCAATCCAGACTTATTCTATTCTCCTGCTCTATTCTGCCAGCATCTCTGTATCATCCCCTTTCAAAGCAACTTCCATATTTTCAGGTATTTGCTATAGCTCAGATCCACTTTTTTGTATCAGCTTTCTGTCACAATTAGATTTGCACTGCTATAACAAAATTACGCAGACTGGGTAATTTATAAAGAAAATACATTTAATTTTCACAGTTCTGGAGGCTAAGAAGTCCAACATGAGGGTCTGCTTGCTATGTCATCCCATGACAGAAAGCAGAGGGGCAAAAGAACATGAAAGAGAGAGACAGAGATGGAGATGGTGAGATAGAGAAAGTTCAAACTTATCCTTTTCTTATACTTTCATGAAGAAACGAAACCCACGCTATTGACATAATCCATTCCTGAAGGTAGAACACTCAAGACCTAATCCCTCTTAAGGGTCCTGCCTCTCCATAATGTAGCATTGAGGATTAAGTTTGCAACATGTGAATTTAGTGGAACACATTCCCTCCATAGCACAGCTACTCACTATATATTTTAAAGTAACTAAATACACTTCAAAGGCTAGCTTCACAGCAGCATTCTCCCAAAGTATCTACTTCTAAGGAATTCCGCTGAACGATTGTTGATGAATCAATTGTTCATTAATTTAACCAAAAGGATAATCAAACCCAGAACAGCCAGTAATATGAGTCCTTTTGCCAACAATGATCTCAGTTTTCAGTGAACTTCAGAGACAAGTCTTCACATCACTTGGGAAGAGGCTACTCTAGGAAGATGCCAGAAAATGGTTTCTAGATGGACATCTCCTCCTAGGTGACTTGTGAACGTGGGTTGAGCTTTGTCAGTCCTTGTGCTGCTTTATGTGGTTCCTTCTGTGTTCAAATCCTATTGTTTTGATTTTTACTGTTCTGATTCTTTAATTACACCCAATTAATGCCTTATTTCACTTCTCACTTCCTTTATTACTATCACCAATCACATCTTATGACCACTTCATGTGTTCAATTGAGTAAATCAGTAATCTTGTGAAGAAGTCATTACCCTACATATTTTACAAGACGAGTTAATGATTGTGTAGATATTCAGGGGCCAAGCTGAGTTTTGAACTTCATTATTGGCAATAATTTTGTTGTTTCCAGAGGATGCAGAGTCTTCCTGTACATCTTTGTCAGCTGTTAGGCTCATGGCATGTAGTAGTAACCAGTGAGTGCCTTTCATGGGATAAATGCTGATAAAAACATTATGATTTTGGCAACAAGACAGGATACTCTTTTTACTTTATGTTAATCCATCTTAATGTGGTTTTTTTACTTGATGTGGTTTATTACTGTGTATAGATGTATTAGTCACCATTTGCAACCATAGTCAAATAATTAACAGCAAAACTCTCAAGCAACTAGTAGCAAAAAGATAGGAAGTTTTACATGACCAACAGTAAAGCCATTGAACTTTCCTTACAGAAATGGGATGGCACAGAAAACCAAGAATGGATTGAGACAAGATGACTAGAAACAAATAAATTGACAATTTGCACTTTGCGTCTAAAGCCTATAATTTATTCAGATGTGCATTTTGGACCAAATGTATATCATTTCAATTGATGTGGAATATTTAAGATACATGAATCTGATATTAGGTAAAAGAAACACTAAATGTACTTACTTCTTTATTCTCTTAGATTTTTGCAAGAATTAAATGAATATTTTTATTACTTGCAAATACTATTGTTTAAGGACTTTCTTAAAATAGATAATATACTCATTTATTTAGAGATGAAGCCATTGGGGTATTAATGCTAAGTTTTGACAAAGCAGAAACTCATAAAAGTGGTGAACTTTCAAAACTATTAATGACTCAATTCTACTAAGAAGAAGAGCAAAATATCTGCCTCAAGTAATCAATTATCTGGAACATATACTTATATCTTTGCTTAAGAAGTGCTTAAATCATCAGGGCAAGTCAGGAGCACGAAAATGGGTATGTGAAAATTTTGGTATGTGTCTCTGGGTATCAGCAGTTTTCATGTCCCTGTCTTCTGGCCTAGTTATCATCTCCCAGCCTCTGTATCTGTAGGTGTCTCCTTACCAATGTTTGCTTGATGAGGAAAATCAGCAAGCCTTTCTACCCTCCCACTTTCTGATCCCTTCTGATGCCCTTGATCCTCATTTTAGAACCCTTGATTATATGTTCCAACCTGGCACTTGTAACCTGAATAATTTAGTCGAATTGGTGAGAGAAAATAAATTTTCTCACCTGCAAAAGAAATGATGGGATAATGTTGACTAGGAAAGAAAGACATACATATTTTTGTGATAAAATCTCTTAAAATAGCCCAGCTTGTATCCCTGACCTAAGAGCACTGGGTATTGAAGCACTATGGGTCAAAATATAATGGTGACTATTGTTAAGAGTAATTTCTGATAATAACTGAAAAAAAACTGTGAAAGCAGATGTTGAATTAGCCCAAGAAGTAATGATTTTGTTAAGAAAGCTTAACAAAGGCACTAGTTAACCTAGGTTGATAGATCAATTAGGAAAATAGAAAAGAATAAATGAGCAGAACTAACACAGGAGAGTGCAGAGACCCTCAAATCTTGTGTGGCACATTTATTCTATATTAATCTCTATTTCTCTCTACCCATCTTTCTCTCTATATATATTTCCTGATGAAATCCCATTAAACTGGCAAAGGAAGCATCCTACCTAGTTCAAGGAAGTCCTATAAATTATCAGCAGACTTGGTTCATCTTTAGGCCTTATGAAACATAAAATGTAGTCTTTTGGGTTTGCTAGACTGTGGAAACTTGTGGGGGTTTGGCCCATTGATCTTCCATTAGTTATTATATCAACAACTCTGAATGAAAAGAGAAATGATGTTTATCTGAGCTATTTTAATTAAAAAGACTTTGGGAATGGACTTTTTAAAAGTCATTTACACGTCATGACTGGTGTTGAAAGTGCTTCCTGCTACAGTAAGGCAAGAACTGTTAGTTCATACTGAGTTGACACGTTTAACTATGACGTAAATACGCAGGAGGATGTGTTAGGGTGTGTGTGTGTGTGTGTGTGTGTGTGTGTGTGTGTGTGTTTGAGAAAATAAGAAAAACAAAGGTCTCAGGTTTCAGGATTATCTTCCTTTCTATTAGAAACTAAAATACTTTGCTAAGAACAAGAACTGTCTCAAGGGATATTCACATGACTACCCTTTCAGGATAAGTATAAAAAGAAGGGGCTAAGAAAGTGAATATTGTTAAAATGTGCATATGATTTTTCTTGACTTTTACATAGTCTTGACTTTTACATTAGTCATGCAAATGAGCATAAACATAGGAAAAATAAATTTGGTGCCATCTAAAAATACTCAGAAAGCCCTAGATATGAAAAAATTTTTTAAAATAAATTTTAATTAAACAGTTGCTTCTTAAATTTACTCACCTTAACCTCCTAAGTTGGAATATGTACCCAAAACAGTAGCTTCTTTTTTCCCCCCCCTATGGTTGAAGTCACTTATAAAGTCACTTATAAAATTCCTACCAGCAGGAAAAGGATTTGCCAATCACTAGCATTTTAATTGCTTCTATTTAAAATGGTCTCTTAAGGTAGAATAGCTAATAAAGAAGGGCCTAAGTGATCTCTTTTGAGATCACTTTTCTCAACAGAGCCCTGGGAAAGGGAAACTGTCCCTATTACAACTGGAGACCCTATAGGACAACTAGAGATCCATGACTGTCCTCTGACTCCTCCCTTCTCTGCTGTAGTGTGGTTATTCTTTCCTTGTATTGGTGACTCTTGAGCTGCAACCAGTTCAGTCTAGCCATTCAAAAAGGTGAGCCGCTACCTGCTGTCGGAGGCATGGTCCCAGTCCCGGAACCATTGCTTTGTAATCCCTTTTGCAGCCTCTATTCCACCCCCAGAGTTTTGCCAATCCATATTTCTTCACTGGAGAGTGTGAGACTTCCAGGTCCCCTGCTTGTCACAATGAGTGCTATGAGTTCAAAAGTCATCTGTGTGCTCATCAGGGCAAGGCCAACCCTACTGCAAACTTTTACCACACGGGCTCCACCAGGCAACAGCTGGTGGTCAGCCTATTCATCCTACTTCCCAGCATTCCATTGCTATTTACAGGAACCACGCTGGTTCTGAAAGCTGCTAAAATGTCAATATCAAAGTTATTTTCTCATGATTTGGTGTAAGATGGAAAGGACAATATCCAGATACTTTTATTGTTTAAAAGTAATAAAGGTATCCCTGAAATCAAAGCTGGGACTTAATAATCTTAGTGGGATTTAGAGACTTCAGGTCCTCAGGTGCAGAGGGAAAAAAAGTATCATGGTAATAAATCTTTATTAATTCATTTAAAATGAGGATGCTGCCACAGGAAAGAGGGAGGTGTGATCCCAGGTTGTATGCCCACCAGCCCACTCAGTCCTGATACTTTAGGCCTTCTTAGAATGGCATGTGGGGCCACCCTGACAGAATCTTCACTGGCCAGAAAAATGCATGGCTCACTCTGGGCACAGGGGCAGAGGATGGGGTACTGACCATTGTGCCATTGTGGGGATTAAATGCCTACTGCTCTGGGCCCAGGAGCACCAGAGAAAGGACAAAAGAACAGTCAAGGCCCCTCCCTTCTTTTTCTCACCCAACAACAGTTCTATCTATTTTTTAAAATCAGACACAGGAAGGCAAAATATTATAGTTATTGGTCTCATTCCACAAGGCAGTCTGGGGGCACTCCCGGCAAGAGGACTTCCTTTTCTATCAATGTTGACACCACCATTTGACCCAGTTATTACACTCCTTGGTGTATATCCAAAGGACTTAAAATCAGCATACTACAGAGATGCAGTGACATCAATGTTTACCACAGCTCAATTCACAATAGCTAAACTATAGAACCAGCCTAGGTGTCCTTCAACAGATGAATGGATAAAGAAAAAAAATATATGAATATGATGGAATACTACTCTGTTTTAAAGAAGAATGAAATTATGACATTTGCTGGTAAATGGATTGAGTTGGAGAATATCATGCTAAGTGAAATAAGATAAACCCCCAAAACCAAAGGCTGAATGTTTTCTCTCATATGTGGATGCTAATTCGCCAGAAGGGGAGGGAGAGCTAAGGAAGAATAGAGTTACTTTAGATTAGAGAGAGGGGAGTGAAGGAAGGGGAAGGTGTATGGGGGTAGGAAGGATAATAGAGTGAAACAGACATTATTGCCTCATGTACATATATGACTACATAACTGAAGTGATCCTACAACATGTACAATTAGAAAAATGAGAAATTATACTCCATTTATGTATGATCTGTCAAAATGTATAAATGCATTCTACTGTCATATATAAGAGCAAATTAAAAAGTTGTTGATACCATCTCCTGATTCAAAGACATTCCCCAGAGATATCCCAGGAAGTGTCTCATAGAGTCCACTTTCTTTCTATGAATTTATTTTATACCTTGAAACCAGACCAATCTGTCTAAATAGAATGCCTGAGACTGGGTCATTTATAAAGAAATTATTTCTTACCATTCTGACTGGGAAGTCCAAAGTGGTCAGAGTTCTCTTCCTGGTGGAGACTGCAGAATCCTGGGGTGACACAGGACATTAGAGGTGGTAGGTAAGGGCACATAGAAGAGACAAAAGCAAACTAGTTTTTATAAGTGAAGAACTCTTGACATAAATTATTAATCCATGAATAGTTTAATCCTTTCATGATGACCTAATTAGCTCTTAAAGGTCCCACATCTTATTACCTCACAAGGGGGATTAAATTTCAACACAAGTTTTTGTGGGGACAGTCAACCCATAACACTATCCTTCCTGTTTTGACCCTGACTCAAAGGCCTCCCTAAACACCAACTTCCCCCCCACCACGCTCATACTGACCTCAGAATAGACTTGCCCATTTCTGCTCTCTCTGGTTGCACAGTCTCTGAAGCCTCTTTCTAGGACTGGGGGAGTTTCTTGGTAAGAGAATGAGTCACCTCTCAAGTACAAAAGTGAAAAATGCCAAATATTCAAGTTTATTTACAGATAGAACTTAGGCACATGACAGGGACTCCACTCATCAGACCCTCTCATACAGGCTTTGAATTGAGAGGTGACACAAGCTGCTGTGGACATGTATCTAAGAGAAAGGAGAATATTTGGTGTTATGATTTAGATATGGTGTCCCCCAAAAACTCATGTGCGAAACAATGTAAGAGGCTCAGAGGAGAAATGATCGGGTTGTAAGAGTCTTAACCCAATCAGTGATTTAATCCCATTAGGTATTATCTGAGTGGTAACTGAAGTGGTAGGGAGGAGGTGGGAATTGCGATGTGGCTTTGGGTATGTATTTGTATTTGTAGAATCTCTCTCTCTCTGCTTCCTGATCATCATGTAAGCTGCTTGCACACTCTTCCACCATGATGTTCAGTCTTACCTTGAGTTCCAAGGAATGGAGCTGGCCTTTTATGGATTGAGATATCTGAAACCATGACCCCCTAAATAAACTTTTCCTCTTTTACAGTTGTTCTTGTTGGGTCTTTTAGTCACATCAGCGAGAAAGCTGACTAAAATAACTGGATACCAAGACCCTCAAGAAAGAAGGCTGTGGAATACCATGGAAGCAAAGGTTGGAGTTATGTTGCCACAAGCCAAGGAACATCTAGGACCTGTAGACACTGGAAACAATGAGGAAGCACTCTTTCCTAAAGCCTTCAGAGGGAGCTTTGTACTGCTAATCCCATGATTTCAAGTTTAGTCTCAAGAACCAAGACGGTATGCATTTCTCTTGTTTCAAAGCATATCCAGTTAGTGGTAATTGTTATGGCAGCCCTAGGAATTTAACATAGTGACCATGGCTGCATTGTTTTGATTTAACTAAGGCTAATGTTACAGTTTCCAATCTTAGTATATTCCTCAAAGTGGGTTATGCCTAGAGCCACAATGTTGGGTAGATGTGAGCCAGAAGACATATGGGTCTGCTTTGTGAGCTAACAATTGTCTGTTTCCATATTCTGTCTCTTTACAATGACATTAACTTGTAAGAACTCCAAATTTGAAGATGGAAAACAGATTTCATCTTGCTTGACTAAAGAGTTGTCCTGCAAAGGATTCTAAAATTGCATAGGAGGCATTTATTCCATTTATTTAGGAATTATTAATTGAATGCTTACTATGTGACATATCAGGTATTATTCTGGTCCTGGGAATAGATCAATACACAAAAAAGCTAACTCATTTAACCAAACAACCAATCGTTCCCATGGAGCTGACATTGGAAAGGATATTGTGTTCAATCAAATATGTCTTCCATAAACACAGGTGGGAGGAACTGCAGCAGTTTGCCATATATTTTCTGCTCTTCCAAACTGGATCTAGTCATAGCATTGAGTTTTCAGAAAGCTCCATGCTTGTGTATATCTCTTCTTTGGAACTCATATAAACAATTTGTTCCATTCATATCTGCTGACAGTTCCTTCTTATTGTATTGAAAGAACATGGGAATGGTAGACCTCAGTTTTTTAACTGATTGTTTCATTGCTGCATCAAATATGGCAAAAGTCCAATTGAAGAGTTCATTCTTCTCTCTGAATCAGAATTTCAAGAAATTCAAAGTATATAGTGGTAAAGCAAAGATTTCATTTTCTATTAGAGTAAACACAAGAGGTTGGAAGATGTTAAAGATAACTTTGAAACGATAGCTGTGGATAATTGTCTAGAATGAGACTGGTATGAGATTAGTTGTGTCTTTAGCTGTACTTCTACAAAATAGCAGGAAAAATATATATGTTCCCTTGAGCTCACACAAATTGACCCTAAATTTTGGTAAAAATCAGGAATGAGTAGAAACATGCTATGCAGAAAATCAGTTTTTCAGATTAATAGAGTTCTCGGTGTCTGTGAAAACCCTAAATTCTTCACTCTATATGTAACAGACATTTTTATAACAAAATGACAGTCATCTTATTCCATGTTACACCACACCCTCTGATCATACCTAAGGAAACTTTTCAGATAGTTCAGGTAAAATTTCTTTTCATTTTTTCATTTTAGTCTTTTGTATTGGTTTTTTTTGTGTTTTTTTTTTGTTGTTGTTGTTGTTGTTTTTTTTTTTTTAGTTATACATGACAGTGGAATACTTTTTGATATAATTATACAAGCATGGAATACATCTTATGCTAATTAGGAAACAATTCTTATGGATTTACATGATAGTGGTTGTAATTTGATTGTAAAAACATGAAATGGAACATAATTTTGGCTGGAGATTGAAGACACTTGGGAGTATTATAGTAATCCAGGAGGGACACTTCAGTTTAAGATGAAATAAGAATTTTCTTTTTGGGTACCAGGGATTGAACCCAGGGGCACTTAGCCACTGAGCCACATCTCAGCCCTTTTTATTTTTTATTTTTAGACAGGGTCTAAGTTGCTGAAGCCTCACTAAATTGCTGAGGCTGACTTTGAATTTGTGATCCTCCTCCCTCAGCTTCCTGAGTCACTGAGATTATAGATGTGCACCACCTGCCTAGCCAGCTAAGAATTTTCTGATAAACATTATGGTAAATATTTTGTTCTCTTTCAGCTGGTATTTGAAGAATATGACTGTGGAAGTTATTGATTTAATCTGTGAGTCTATCTAATCCAGCTGCAGGGTTATTGTAAGGGATGTCCTATCTCAGTGACTTCAAACCCCACCCCCTCTTTCTCTCTCTTTCAGTACTAGGAGTTTAGAGTCTGTTTTAATCAGATTTTTTGCTGCTGTGACTAAAGGAGGCAGAGTTTATTTAAAGGCTTACTGTTTCAGAAGTCTCAATCAATAGACAGCCTGTTCTTCAGGGCTTCAGGAGAGACAGGAACAACATGGCAGAAGAGTGTGGCCAAGGGAAGGAAGCACCTGACAAGGTAATCAGGAAGCAGAGAGAGTTCACTCATCAGATACAAATATATACCCAAAGCCACACCCCAATTCCCACCGCCTGCAGCCACACCCTACCACTTCGGTTACCACTCAGTTAATCCCTATCAGGGGATTAAATCACTGATTGGGTGAGGACTCTTACAACCCAATCATTTCTCCTCTGAGCCTTGTTGGATTGTCTCACATGTGAGCTTTTGAGGGACACCTCATATTCAAACCGTAACGGAATCAAACCCAGGATCTTGTGCATGCTAGGCAAATGCTCCACACTGAGCTACATCTCCAACCCTCAAAACCCTTCTCTACTCTGTAATACATTTTTGTGAGAAGGGGCCCTGAGGTCAGTTTAACCAATGAAACTCAAGCACTGAATCTCATTAAGTTGCTGGCAGTATGAAACTATTAGGTCAAACAATTTGCAACATCTGCATACATCAGACTTCTGGTTAGTTTTTCAAAAATGCATATTATTTCCTTTGGCTATGTAGATGAGTGACTCAAAGTAAGCATGAAGGTCATTAGCAGGCTCCCAATACATCTTGCGACTCTCTCAAAAGGCATGTCCCTTCTTAGTTCTTCAATGTGAAAGATATGCAAACCCATAACTTCTCACATAGGACCTAAGGGTATTTACAATGAAATTACTGGGTGAGCTATTAGAGTTACTTAAATTTGATATTCATATAATACATTAGCACACAAACCAAGCATATTGAAGTCTTAAATTCAGTATTCTATTTTGAAGACCAGCTGACACAGAACACTATGCAATGTGGTTAATGGTAAAATATTTTATGCATCTATATAATTTGAATGCCAGGAATCTGGTGTAGATATGATTTTCAGATGCTGCTCTTGCCTTTCCATCCTAATTTATTATTATTTTTGCTACGAAATTACCTGCTTATTTATTGTGATGGTTTTTTAAATTCTATGGTACATGGTGATGCATAAGCACATAAATAATATTTATGACCCATAATTCCATAATATTTGTAATGTAACACAGTTTCAATGTGAAACATCCATTTTACTCTTTCTAAAATCAGAGTATTCACTTTCTCTCTGTGTGTGCATGTGCATATTTGCTTAAATAGTGATAACTCCTTATTTTGGCCTACTTTTTATTCTAAGTAATAGAAAACGGGTAGGGTAGGTGGGCATGGGGTTTTGGGTCCTGTCAAATAGGCTCCCACCAAAAAAGTCTGAAATATAATGAGGTAGAACAAGGTAGATATAACGTTGACTCATTTAAAAGGGCAGCATAGTTTATATTTTAATTCATACATGTTTATTACAATTTTTTAAATTATTTTTTATTTTTACAGACTGCATTTTGATTCATTCTACACAAATGGGGTGGTACATCTTTTTGTTTCTTTGTTTTGCATAATGTAGAATCATACAATTCATGTAATCATACATGTACATAGGGTTATGGTGTCTGTCTCATTCCACCATTTTTCATAACACCCTTTCTCTCATTTCCCTCTACATAATCCAAAGTTCCTCCATTCTTCTCTCACCCCCCAAATCCCTTACCCCATTATATATCATCATCATTATCAGGGAAAACATTCAGCCTTTGGTTTTTTGGTATCTTTTAAAAGAATTTTTTAGTTGTAGATGGACACACTTTATTTATTTATTTATTTATTTATTTATTTATTTATTTATTTATTTATTTATTATGTGATGCTAAGGATTAAACCCAGTTCCTCACTTGTGCTAAGTAAGCACTTTACTACTGAGTCACAACCCCAGCCCCAATTTTAAAGTATCTTAAGAATGTATTCTTCCGAAATGTACTTGCCTCTTTACCATCTATTATAGGTAGGATGCTACTTTATAGATATTTTCAAAAGACCATATATCATTGCCAACCTAGAAAATAAATCAGATATAAGCCATGTACATATGTATATGTGTGTGCCATTTATACATAATCTTTTAAGAATATTTTTAGATGTTGATGAATGTTTATTTTATTCATTTGTTTACATGTGGTGCCAAGAATCAAACCCAGTGCCTCACACATGCTAGGCAAGTGCTCTACTGCTGAGCCACAACTCCAGTCCTATACATACATCTTGATAGTTGCTTTTCAATGTATTCTCTTTTCCTCATTGGAATAAAACAAAAGGACTTCCATCTCAGTTGGAACTCATCAACCCAAGAAATGATCCAACTGGAATAACATGAAAAAGTTTTCTCAAGGTGTCACTAGTCTTTAAAATTTCTAGACAACAGAAAAAAAAATCACCTTGGCAGTTGCATCTTTATTGGAGGAAAGAGACAATTTTGTAGTTTACTTTGGAGTCAAGAGCAGAGCTTGAGCTTTTTCACACACTATCCCACTGCACAAAACAGCATGCTCTGTGTATTTTGACAGGCTTTTTTTTAACATCAAGACTCTCAAATTAAAGTTGTACATGTTACATGATGATATTGAGAACAAACACTTGTTCTTGTGGGAGTGCATTTGATCACGCTGTTGTACTTTACCATCTATTTAGAAATTTTAAATCTCTCAGTGGTTGAGCTGCCATAAAAATTACTTTTAGACAAAATACTCATGAGTGAATCACAGGTATGTTTTCCACATTACCTACTACCTATTTTCAGTATTTGAGCAAGAGAAAGTGTTATTCTGTAATGGATTCTAAACACAAATGCCTTTTTTAACCTGCAATCTATTTATTGAAGTCAGTAGTGGGGAGAAATTTGTTGACAGAATATAAGTTCATGTATAAGTGAAGCATAGATTATTTTTAGTTTAACTGTAGCTCAGAGATAACTATTCTAAAAGAGATTCCTATTTATCTTTTTTTTCTCCAGGTAGTTAGCCTTAGAATGCCAATAAAAGGATGAAACTTTCTACCTTTCTCCTCCATGTTGCCCAGATTGCAGGGGAGGATGTTTCATTTTAGGCAGCTTACTAATAATGCCCAAGACCAATAAACACACAAACACAATTGCCCCTTTTACATCCACATTCCTAATTTTCTTCATGGTCTGTCTCAAAAATTACCTCTGATCTCACTTTTACTCTTGAAACCTTCAGCGTTTTTATCACAGACATTGCTCAGTAACTCGTAGAAAATGGTGGTATAAAAAGAGTGACTTATTACCCTACTTGTTATGCTTTTTTGCATATATGTTGTCATCACAATGTAATCAGATAAAGTAGGCATACCCTGAGATCAATGCTTATTGGACTGTGGTTCCCCAAGTCCTACATGGGTCTGCATATAATTCAGATGAATCAAGATTCTAATGGATGGAACCAATGTAATCTGTATTTTAACCACCATTCCAGGTGATTCTTTTGAACATTATTTTAAGAACTTCTTCTCTAGGTCATTGTATATTTCATCTAAATGCATAAATTCAACAGATACTATTGTTTAATAGGAAGAAAACTGGTATTTATGAAGGACTTAACACAGTATATATCATTTAAATTGCACACAAGTATTTTTTAAAATGTTATTCACATAGGGTTTGTCCTCTATATTATGATGCAGCTTGTACAACTATAATTTGAGTCTAAATGTTAAAAACCACCTGTCAAAATATACATAGCATGCTATATTTTGTGCAATGGGTTGGTGTGTAAAAAAGAGGACTTGGAGAATCAGGTGGACTAATGTCCAGGATTCAATCTACTGTCCATACCACCTTTAAAAAGATGGATTTTATTTATTTATTTATGTATTTTTGTTTTTTATTTATACAGACTGCATTTTGATTCATTTAAAAAAATTGTATTAGTTGTCAATGAACCTTTATTTGTTGATTTGTTTGTGATACTGAGAATCCAACCCAGTGCCTCATGTGTGCCAGGCAAGCACTCTACCACTGAGTCACAACCTCAGCCCCAAGTACAGAAAGTTTTCACCCAGCCATTTTGATCCTGTGGACATTAGGCCCTAAGAATTTGTTGACCACGATGTTTAGAGGTAGAAACATTTATACCAGAATTACACTTACCTGATTGTACACTCCTAGGTTTATACCCAAAGGAGTTAAAATCAGCGTACTACAGTAACATAGCCACATCAATGTTTTAGAAGCTCAATTTACAATAGTTAGATTGTGGAACCAACCTAGATGCCCCTCAACAGGTGAATGGACTTTTAAATAAGTGGTACTGAGAAAATTAAAGTCTTTTTGGAAAAATACAAAATTAGATCCATACACAAAAATGAATTTCAAGAGAGGTTTAGGAAATTAAAAGTAAAAAATTAAACCATCAAATACTAGAAAAACATGGGTGAATTTATTTTAATTACATTGTGGGGGAAGTCTGTCTCAAAATCCAGAGAAAATAAAATAAATAATTAATAAATTTGACAATTAAAAACAGCAACAACAAATATTTGTGTATGGTTAAAAAAAAAAAAAAAACACCATAATCAAAGTCACAAGATAACTGATGAACTAAGAGGATACATTTCAACCTATATCACAGGCCAAAGACTAACATTCCTAATGTACAAAGAACTATTAAAACCTGGGGAACAAAGATCTAAAAGCTATTCGGAAATGGAAAAAAGGCATGAAACAGTTCACAGACATAAAGTTATAAACTATTCCTTAAGCATATTCCTTAAAGGCTCAAAACCTTTAATAATTAGAATAATAAAATTTAAGACATTGAGATGACACTTCTTGTCTATTAGAGAAGCAACTATTAAAATGTATGACAGCAAATTCTTTTAACTAGTTTGTAGGGAATCAGTGTAACACATAGTTGCTGTAAATGAAAACTGGTACAATCATTCTAGGACAATTTAGCTATTTCTAGCAAAGCTATGTATGCATTTACTTCTTTTAAAAATATTTTTTTAGTCATCAATGGATCTTTTATTTTATTTATTTTGGTGAGTATCAAACCCAGGGCCTCACACATGCCAGGCAAGTGCTCTACCACTAAGTCACAAGTCCAGCCCCTGCATTTGCTTTTGATCAGGCAATTCCACTCCTAGAAATATATACCTCCACCAATACAAACATACATGCATAATGTTATTCATTGTTGCACTGTTTGTATTGAAAAATATTACAGATGAAAATCTCTATACAAAGAAGAGTAGTTCAATATATTGTGGATTACAATGCAGCAGTAATAATACAGACCAGGAAGATGTTTGTGAATTGATATAAAGTGGCTTCCAGGATATCATTTAGCTTAAAAAATAAAGCAAAAAAATTTATCTACAGTAAGCTATCTTTTTAAAATAATGGATATAGGTCAAAATACATTTATCTAGTCATTTATGTAAAAAAAAAAATCCAGGAAGGATAAAATAGAGAGTGATAACGTAGTTTATCCACAAACGATAGAAATGAATAGCAGGATTGGGAGAATTAAAAAATGAAGTGAGTACCACTTTGCATACAATTCTACTTGTAGAACCATTGTCTTTGCTCTAATTTGGATCTTGAGTATCCTTTGGAGGTCCAGATGATGAAGTCTTGGTGCCCAGCTGGGATATTGGGAGCTGGTGGGGCTTTAAGAAGTGGGGCTTCGTGGGAAGTCATTAGGTCCTTATGTGTTGCGGGGAGTGTGACCTGAAGGAGATAGTGGGACTCAAGTACTTTCCTCTTCTTCTCTTTGACCATGAGATGACTGGTTTTATTGTACCACATGCTTGCTGCCCAATGTGGGACCTCACCACAAGCCCAAAAGCAACAAGGCCCAATCATGGATTAAAACCTCTAAAACTGTGAACAAAAGTAAACTTTTTCCTTTCATAAGTTGATTATCTCAGGTATGTATTACAGTCATGGAAAACTGACCAAGAGTCATGTTTAATATCCATTTTATTTTATTTCAAAATTTTATTGTATTTCAAATTTTTAAAAATTAAATTCATCTAAAAAGTGAACTTAACCCTAATGTAATACAAACAGTAACAAGTGAACATAACTGAATATAAATCAACAATGTAATCACACTGAAGAGGTTTTGGGAAAGACAAGAACAAACCTAAATACCTCTGAGAAACAGTATTTTCACAGTAACTCTAAGGATGAGGACAAAAAGAACTGTACACCAACAGTACTCTAGTTAGTAAATTTGTTTTTCACAGGGTTATGTGTTAGAAATTCTAAAACTATATTTGTACTTTACAGCTGAGAAAACAAGTAAATATATTGTGGGTAATGAGATGCAGATGTCTCTTTTTGAAGAAAGGAATTACAAACAAGGAGAGGAAGAAGGCTAGAAGGAGTGTGGGGTTGGACTGGAATTGGAGATGGCAGTTATAAACTCATGGATACACATATACACACACACACACAGATGGATGGATATAGAAATACAGATGCACACATATGTGTGAGTGAGTTTACCTCTTCCTAAATTTCCTAGCTCCATTCAGTATAAAGGCCTACAAGCAATGAGAATTCAGTTAACAATGAATACCTTAGTACCTGGATCCTGAAAATATTCAATCTCCATCATGATTGAAAGAAAAAAAAAATACATACAAGCTGAGATAAAATGAAATATCCTAAATTGGAAAAAGAGTATGTCTAAATACCTACAACATTATATTGTGCTCAGTAGTAAAAATATTGAAGTTTGCCTTTGAAGACAGGATGCCCATTAACGTTAGCCATGGATAGTTAATGGCCATTAACGCTTCCATTTCTCATTGCACTGGATGCCCTAGCTCATGCTGGAAGGCAAAAGAAAAGGAGAAAAGAGTGAAAATTGAAAATGAAAAGCTAAAATTATTATTATTTATGGATGCATGTTTTATACAATAAAAACTCTAAATGAATATGCAGTTATCTTATTAGAATTAAAAATCACTGAGAAAGTTTGCAGGATAAAAATCAATATGCAAAAATGAATTTTATTTATAAACAACCATATAAAAAGATTATAAATAAATAGAGCATTTACAATATTATAAAACATCACCTACATAGAAAAAATATGCAAAAACATATACTTGACATCTACAGATAAAATAATAAAACTTGATGAGAAAAAAACAATTAAATAAATAATTGACCTAAAAAAATAATTGATACTGTATTGACAGACCAGAAGACTCAATGTTATAAAGAAGCAAATTCTTCCCATACTATTCTATAAATCCAATGCAATCCTCACCAAAACCCTAGCAGGATTTGTGTTATAACATGAAAATCTGTTTCTAAAATTTAAATGAAACAGTAAAGGGTGGGAAAGAACTACACCACTCCTGAAAAAGTTGAGAAACTTGGATATTGGGCATTCATATTGCTATAAGTGTACAACTGACAATGTTTGCTTCTTGACCTATATAATCTCTGCCCAGCTATTTACAAATAACATGAAGATATTCATTTATGCTTATTCACTTTTTGGAATAGGTAATTTTTATGGTTATGTTTTACAATAAATGGGGTATTTGAAAAAGAAAATTAAAAAATTGTTCCTTGTAGCTTCTCTTGTGCTGGGCTACCTCATATAAAGGGTAAGTGTGCAGAGTCAAGACCCAGACACCGGAAGTTGGGTGGAAGCAGGTTTGTGGTGAGCAGCCTGAAAACTCATTTATTGTGGGAACTGCTATACATTTTATAGGTTTCGTGCCCAATCACAATGTGCCACGGGGGATCAGACCAGCAGGTTTCTGTACGGGTTCCCTTGGTAACACTGAGTCAACCTGAGGCAGTTGTTTACTTTCCTAGGTGGCCAAAGTCGAACACTCCTCCCTGCAAGTTTTCCTTACACACTTGAGACGTTCACTCTGCCAGCCAATAACTAGGATTTCTCCTAGCAGTTCCTTTTTTCTGTCTTTCTAAGATTCATTCATGAGTATTAAGCATTTGGTCTGCAAATGGCTCAAAGCCATGCAATATGTTATTTGCTCAGTGGTATTTTGGCTAAATGCTCCTTGACCTGACTAGAATTAGCTGAGGAAATTTCAAGTACACTGACATTTTATGTAAGAATGGGCTGTGGATAACTCAGAACTTTCACTAAAAGTTTCTTTTTTATATCTATATTAGGTCTGGCCCTTGAATTCAATTTCAAAACTACTCATTTAAAAAGAAATTTAGTAGTTGTAGATGGACAGCATGACTTTATTGTATTTGTTTATTTTTGTGTGGTACTAAGGACTGAACCCAGTGCCTCGCACGTGCCAGGCGAGCACTTTGCCACTGAGCTACAGTCCTAGCCCCAATAACTGCTCTTTATATGAAGCCTTATTCAAATACATTAGGGACAGAAAATACTGTTATTTTTTCATTGAAAAAAAGAACTCCTAAATGATAATGCAAGTGAAACACCCTCGAAAAAGTTTGACCGTAATTACTTATTTCAAAAGGGAGATAAGTTTATTAAAAAGCTAGGTAGCATGTTGCTTTTGCTAGAACGATTTCTGTAGCACTTTTTCAATGTCGATAAAAATGTGTTCACATTTATCCTAGGTATCATTAAAAAAAGCAAAAAAATCAAAACTTTAGATCTAGTCCTTCTAGAAAATGTATAATACATGTTTTTCAAAGTATTTTGGTAGCTTGTACTCTCTTTCATTTTATCCTCTTAAATCACAATGATGTTCCTTGCTTCTAGCTTCTCCAGATTTTTCTTCTTATCTTCTACTTTTTCCTTCCGATTCTATCAACCTGTGTCTTCAAATCAAAATACAGTGGTTAAAAAGACAAGAGTTTCGAAAAACAAATAAAAGATGTAGGCAAAATGAAAATCAAGTGATAATAGAAGAAAAAATAAAGATAAAGGAAACCTGGAGACGTGGAGAGTTAGGTTTTGTACAAGTGAAGGAAGAAGAATCAAAAAGAAGGATGAAGGAGAGTGAAAGGTATCCATGGGATAAGTCAGAGTAATGTGATCTATGCTTGTTCATCCAAGTGAGACTGACAAAGGCACTTAGATAGTCCTGTAACACAAATTAATATCCATCCCAAGGGATTGAATCACAGAAACAGTCATTTTCTCTAAAAGGAGGATTCCTATTTATAGTATGTATGTATGTATGTGTGTGTATACATGCTTTCAGAATAGCAGACTAATAAGATCCAGAAATCAAGTTGGAGTTTCAGAGCCCAGAGTCAGGAAACCAGAAAGGACCTGTGATTTTCCAAAAACATGGTTCCTTCAAGGAGCAGTGTGCTCTGAAGGTTACTTTGGGAATTTTAAATGGCCTAGGATGATGACCTTTTCTAAATCAAAAAGCAACCAGTACACAGGATTTGTTTTCACTTGAAAAGGACACTTGACATTTCCTGAAACTATTCTAAACCTCCTCTAATATTTTACTGTGCACCATCAATGTATGAGAAAAAAGGCTGAGTTTCAAATTACAAATGATCTAGAGAAGAATATTGGTTATCAAGAGTAATTTTAGGGGATTCAAGATGGCGGACTAGACGGTGGCTGCGTTTCATGTTGCTCCAGGACTCAGGACTCAAGAAGAGGAGATATAGAGAGACTTGGGACCAACTCAAAGCAGCCAGGTGAGTTTCTCCCATTGGGGAGGCGTACTGGACGGGGGGTAGCCCCGAACGTAGGGAACTTTGTGAAGTAGAGCTGCCGGCGAGACACCCCTCCCCCTGCTGGAGCAGTGAACGCGGACAACTGGGAGCATCGGAGAGGTGGCTGCTCAGCACAGCGCTTGGACTCGGCGCAACCCACCCGAGCTCTGGGAGGCTGCCCAAAGGAGAGGGTGCGCGGTGAGCTGATTGGACTGAAAGCAACCACCCCTGAACACAGAGGGCTGCCCAGAGGAGAAGGAGAAATATGGGCTCAGCACGTTGCTTGGACTTGGAGCAGCTGCGCCAGGGCTCCAGGCGGCTATCCGGTGGAGCAGTGTGGTGAGTGGTTTGGACCCAGAGCATCCGCTCCTAAACACAGGGGGGTTGTCTGGAGAAGGAGGAGGAGTGCGGCGGGGTGCTTGGGCTCAAAGTGACTGTACCAGGGCTACAGGTGGCAGTCGGGACGAGGAGGTGCACAGTGAGTTCCTGGGACTCGTGACGAGCACACCAGATCTCTGGGTGACTGCCTGGTGGAGAAGGAGGTGCGTGGTGGGTCACTTGGACTTAGAGCGACCGCACGGAACACCAGGTGGCTGCCGGAGAAAAGGCATGTGGCGGGTTACTGGGACTCGGAGCGACTGTAAGGGGCTCCAGGTGGCTGCTCAGAGGAAGTGCCGCATAGCCAGGTGAAAAGTGCAGAGCAGGGTCCCAGGGCCTAGGCGGCTTCTTGGTGGAAGAGCCACACAGACAAACTGAGGGGCGGAGCAAAGGCTCCAGGACTGCAGACAGCTTCTCTGAGGAGAGGCAGCCTAAGGAGATTCGTCTGTGAAGGGCGAGGCTTCCAGGCCCAGGAGGTAGGTCCGGGTCCCTGGGAACATTGCAGAAGAAGGCTGCCCAGCCCAGGCGGTAGTTGTGAATTGAACGGAACCTCTGGGAGGGGAACCGACCAGCGAGACCTCCCCACCGGGTGAGTCCTCCCTGTCAGGTGAGGTTCTCCCAAAAGGACCATAAAATCAGAAACACAGGCCCAAACAGGCCTTGCCTCAGCCCGCAGCCTACTTCCCCTTTGGATGACCATTCGTCAGCAAGTGAAGGTACCTCTGCCCACTAGCAGGGAATATATTCCACCGGAAGACCACCACCCCTAGGGAGTCAGCTTCCTTGTGGAGCACCGCATTATCAACTTCCTCTAAGACTTCAGGCTACTGAAGGCTAAGAGGGGATGTACTAGAAATCTTCAGGGACATTATAAGTCAATAGAGGAAATCTGCAATATCACAGCGGTCAACTGATACCTGAACAATATGAGGAAACAAGGAAAGAAAATGCTGCAAACAAATCTAGATGTTACATCAATGAAACCCAACGACAGCATGGCAGAAGAAATGACAGAAAGGGAGTTCAGAATGTACATAATTAAAATGATCAGGGAAGCAAATGATGAGATGCAAGAGCAAATGCAGGCACTGAATGATCGCACCAATCGACAGTTAAAAGAGCAAACACAGGAAGCAAAAGATCATTTCAATAAAGAGTTAGAGATATTGAAAAAAAAAACAAACAGAAATCCTTGAAATGAAGGAAACAATAAACCAAATTAAGAACTCCATAGAAAGCATATCCAATAGGATAGAACACCTGTAAGACAGAACCTCAGATATAGAAGACAAAATATTTAACCTTGAAAACAAAGTGGACCAAACAGAGAAGATGGTAAGAAATTATGAACAGAATCTCCAAGAACTATGGGATATCATGAAAAGGCCAAATTTAAGAATTATTGGGATTGAGGAAGGCTTAGAGAAACAGGCCAAAGGAATGAACAATCTATTCAATGAAATACTATCAGAAAATTTCCCAAATCTGAAGAATGAAATGGAAGATCAAGTACAAGAGGCTTATAGGACTCCAAATATACAAAATTACAACAGACCCACACCAAGGCACATTATAATAAAAATACCTAACATACAAAATAAAGACAGAATTTTAAAAGCCGCAAGAGAGAGGAATCAAATTACATTCAGGGGGAAACCAATACGGATATCAGCAGATTTTTCAATCCAGACCCTAAAAGCTACAAGGGCCTGGAACAACATTTTTCAAGCCCTGAAAGAAAATGGATGCCAACCAAAAATCTTATACCCTCAAAACTTACCTTCAAATTTGATGATGAAATAAAATCCTTCCATGATAAACAAAAACTAAAAGAATTTACAAAAAGAAAGCCAGCATTACAGAACATTCTCAGCAAAATATTCCATGAGGAAGAGATGAAAAACAAAGAAGCAAATCAGCAATGGGAGGAACTATCCTAAAGGAATTGTCAAATAAAGGAAGAACCAAGTAGTGTCAAAATAAATAAATAAATAAATAAAATGAACCAAATGACCGAGAATACTAATCATATCTCAATAATAACCCTGAATATTAATGGCCTGAACTCATCAATCAAAAGACATAGACTGGCAGATTGGATCAAAAAGAAAGATCCAACAATATGTTGCCTGCAAGAGACTCACTTCATAGAAAGAGATACCCATAGACTAAAGGTGAAAGGATGGGGAAAAACATACGATGCACATGGACTCAGCAAAAAAGCTGGGATATCCATCCTCATTTCAGATAATGTGGACTTCAAGTCAAAACTAGTCAGAAGGGATAAAGAAGGACATTACATACTGCTTAAGGGAACCATAAATCACAAGACATAACAATCATAAACATCTATGCCCCAAACAGTGGCTCATCCATGTATGTCAAACAAATCCTTCTCAATTTCAGAAACCAAATAGACCATAACACAATAATACTAGGTGATTTTAACACACCTCTCTCACCACTGGACAGATCTTCCAAACAAAAATTGAACAAAGAAACCATAGATCTCAATAACACAATCAATGATTTAGACTTAACGGACATTTATAGAATATACCATCCAACCAAGAGCGAATACACTTTCTTCTCAGCAGCACATGGATCCTTCTCTAAAATAGACCATATATTATGTCACAAAGGTAATGTAAGCAAATACAAGAAGATAGAGACACTACCTTGTATTCTATCAGATCATAATGGATTGAAATTAGAAATAAATGAAAGAGTAAAAAAACAGAAGCTACTCCAACACCTGGAGATTAAACAATATGCTATTGTATGATGAATGGATAACAGAAGATATTAGGAAGGAAATTAAAAAATTCTTAGAGGTAAATGAGAACAAAGAAACATCATATCAAAATCTTTGGGACACTATGAAAGCAGTACTTAGAGGGAAATTTATTTCATGGAGCGCATTCAATAAAAGAAGTAAAAATCAACAAATAAACAACCTAACACTACAGCTCAAAGCCCTAGAAAAAGAACAGACCAACACCAAAAGTAGTAGAAGACAGGAAATAGTTAAACTCAGAGCTGAAATCAATGAAATTGAAACAAAAGAAACAATACAAAAAATTGACAAAATAAATAGTTGGTTCTTTGAAAAAATAAACAAAATTGATAAACCCTTAGCCACTCTAACAAAGAGAAGAAGAGAGAAAACCCAAATCACTAAAATTCGGAATGAACAAGGAAATATCACAACGACATGATTGAAATACAAAACATAATTAGAAGCTATTTTGAAAATCTATATTCCAACAAAATAGAAAATTTCGAAGATATCAACAGGTTTCTAGAGACATATGAATTGCCTAAATTGAACGAGGAGGACATACACAATTTAAATAGAACAATTTCAAGTAATGAAGTAGAAGAGGTCATCAAAAGCCTACCAACAAAGAAAAGTCCAGGACCAGATGGGCTCTCAGCCGAATTCTACAAAACCTTTAAAGAAGAGCTCATTCCAATACTTCTCAAAGTATTCCATGAAATAGAAGAGGAGGGAACCCTCCCAAACTCATTCTATGAAGCCAATGTCACCCTGATACCCAAACCAGACAGAGACAAATCGAGGAAAGAAAATTTCAGACGGATATCATTAATGAACATTGACGCAAAAATTCTCAATAAAATTTTAGCAAATCGCATACAAAAATATATTAAAAAGATAGTGCATCACGATCAAGTGGGTTTTATCCCAGGGATGCAAGGTTGGTTCAACATCCGGTAATCAATAAATGTAATTCACCATATCAATAGACTTAAAGTCAAGAATCACATGATTATTTCAATAGATGCAGAAAAAGCATTTGATAAAATACAGCACCCCTTCATGCTCAAAACATTAGAAAAAATAGGGATAGTGGGAACATTCCTTAACATTGTAAAGGCCATCTATGCTAAGCCCATGGCTAATATCATTCTAAATGGTGAAAAACTGAAAGCATTCCCCCTAAAAACTGGAACAAGACAGGGATGCCCTCTTTCACCACTCCTATTCAATATCGTTCTTGAGACTCTAGCCAGAGCAATTAGACAGACCAAGGAAATTAAGGGAATACGAATAGGAAAAGAAGAACTCAAACTGTCCCTATATGCGAATGATATGATTATATACTTAGAGGAACCAGGAAATTCCACCAGAAAACTGTTAGAACTCATAAGTGAATTCAGTAAAGTGGCAGGTTACAAGATCAATGCTCATAAATCCAATGCATTTTTATACATAAGTGATGAATCCTCAGAAAGAGAAGTTATGAAAACTACCCCATTCACGATAGCATCGAAAAAAATAAAATACTTGGGAATCAATCTCACAAAAGAGGTGAAAGACCTCTACAATGAGAACTACAGAACACTGAAGAAAGTAATTAAAGAAAACCTTAGAAGATGGAAAGATCTCCCATGTTCTTGGATAGGCCGAATTAATATTGTCAAAATGGCCATACTACCAAAAGTGCTATACAGATTCAATGCAATTCCAATTAAAATCCCAATGATGTACCTTACAGAAATAGAGCAAGCAATTATGAAATTCATCTGGAAGAATAAGAAACCCAGAATAGCTAAAGCAATCCTTCGCAGGAAAAATGAAGCAGGGGTATCGCAATACCGGAACTTCAACTTTATTACAAAGCAATAGTAACAAAGATGGCATGATATTGGTACCAAAATAGACAGGTAGATCAATGGTACAGAATAGAGGACATGGACACAAACCCAAATAAATACAACTTTCTAATACTAGACAAAGGTGCCAAAAATATGCAATGGAGAAAAGATAGCCTCTTCAACAAATGGTGCTGGGAGAATTGGAAATCCATATGCAACAGAATGAAACTAAACCCATATCTCTCACCCTGCACAAAACTCAAATCAAAATGGATTAAGGACCTTGGAATCAGACCAGAGACTCTGCAGATTATAGAAAAAAAAGTAGGTCCCGATCTTCAACATGTCGGCCTAGGACCAGACTTCCTCAACAGGACTCCCATAGCACAAGAAATAAAAGCAAGAATCAATAACTGGGATAGATTCAAACTAAAAAGCTTTCTCTCAGCAAAGGAATGTGAGAAAGAGCCTACAGAGTGGGAGAATACACTACAGTAATGTGAAGAAAGAGCCTACAGAGTGGGAGAATATCTTTGCCAATCATACTTCAGATAGAGCACTAATCTCCAGAATCTATAAAGAACTCAAAAAACTCTACACCAAGAATACAAATAATCCAATTGACAAATGGGCTAAGGAAATGAACAGACACTTCACAGAAGAAGATGTACAAGCAATCAACAAACATATGAAAAAATGTTCAACATCTCTAGTAATAAGAGAAATGCAAATCAAAACCACCCTAAGATTCCATCTCACCCCAATTAGAATGGCGATTATCAAAAATACGAGCAACAGGTGTTGGCGAGGATGTGGGGAGAAAGGTACACTCATACATTTCTGGTGGGGCTGCAAATTAGTGCAGCCACTCTGGAAAGCAGTGTGGAGATTTTTAGAAAAATTGGAATGGAACCACCATTTAACCCAGCTATCCCACTCCTTGGTCTATACCCAAAGGACTTAAAATCAGCATACTACAGAGATACAGCCACATCAATGTTCATAGCTGCTCAATTCACAAAGCCAGACTATGGAACCAACCTAGATGTCCTTCAATTGATGAGTGGATAAAGAAACCGTGGTATATATATACAATGGAATATTACTCTGCCATAAAGAACGATAAAATTATGGCATTTGCAGGCAGATGGATGAAATTGGAGACCATCATGCTAAGTGAGATAAGCCAATCTCAAAAAATTAAAGGACGAATGATCTCGCTGGTAAGTGGATGATGACACATAAGGGGGAGGGTGGGGGGAGTTAGGGTTAGGGTTAGGGTTAGGGTTAGAGTTAGGGAGTGGGACAAAAATGGAGGAAGAAAGGTCTGTTTAGAGGGAAAAAATAATAGAATGAATCAAACAACATTACCATATGTAAAATTATGATTATACAAATGGTATGCCTTTAACCTATGTACAAACAGACAAACAACATGTATCCCATTTGTTTACAATAAAAAAAAGAAAAAAATAAAAAATAAAAAAATTTTAAAAAAGAAAGAAAAAAAAAAGAGTAATTTTATCTCTGTGAATGAAATTATCCACTTCCATAGTCATCAAGCTCCTATGTAGCATCCACCTTGGAACATCATCCACCTGCCCTAGAAATGGAATATTCATAAACACTATGGATATGGTTTATCATAAAATACCTATGCTATCAGAATATTGGACTGGGAGATATAATATGGGAGAATTTCATGCAACCTTTTCAAATTCATATTGATAAATTGATGTCTAAGAATGAGAATTTTAAAAAAAGACAATGATGAATATGTGTTGATTGTTTTCCATGTGCCACAAATTTTAGTATCTTAACATATTCAATAAAGGTCTCATAATAACACAATGGGGTAGTACTACTAATATTCCCATTTTACATTTTAGAGCTAGGATTCTTATCTGTAAAAAAGGATGTTATTTAGGCAAATAATACTCCATGCTTTTAGTCATTTGAGACTGTAGATAAATGATTTATACAAGATCCCTATGATATTTAATGTCTAGTACTGGGCTAAAGTGCCACAAGTACAATGGTAGACAAAATACAGAGGATTCCCTGACCTTATGGAACTTACAGTTAGGGGTCAAATGCAATTGACTAATGAAGTGATAATGTAAAATCTTTTGAGTGCATTGTACAATAAGTACATGAATTCTATGATAAGCAAATGAAAGCCATAACTAACCTGGTTGAGAAGAGTAGGGGCTAGAGAACAGAATTGGGTAGAGTTTTGTTGTTGTTGTTTTCTTTTTCTTTTTCTTTTTTAACAGAGTAGGAATCCAGATGCCCTGATTCCCAGATCAGGAGTTTTTTCAAGACCTCATGTTCTGCAGCTCCATTGTACCTCCTTTGGGAAAAGGCCTTATCAGCCGTAATTAATGTCATCTACCTGTGATGCTGTTTGATCATTATGCAGTGTGTGTTGGTTATGCTTCAGAATGTGGAATGCTTATCTACTTAAGGTGGGATTTAAACACTTGATAGACATACACACACCACTTCACTCTGGTGTACACACATAATACAAAACTTGACTTTGCAAAGCATATATTATGCCCATGATAAGCACTAAATATCACCTATGTTAAGAGATAGTCACTGGATGATGCTTGAGAGGGTGAAATTACTACCAAATTAAAATAAGATGTATATTCTTAGTTTTATTTAGTCTGAACCCCCAAATATATGAATTGGGTGGTAAAACTAGATGAAAGACCCAGTCCATTTCTACCTTACTAGGCAATACTGGAGAGTCAACTCAGAATCATTCTAACTATTTCTAACTAGGGCTACATTTTAAAAGATGGCCAATAATAGGGTTTATGAAGATGTAGAGGAATTGGAACACTCATACCTTTCTGATGGAAATGAAAAATGGCTCAGTCACCTTGGAAACAGTTCTGGGAAATTCCCCAAAAAGTGAAAAATAGAAATGCTTTATGATCCAGAAATTTCATTGCTATATCCAAGACATTTAAAATGTATGCCTATACGAAAACTTGTATATGGATATTTGTAGTAGCATTATTCATAATAGTCAAAAAGTAGAAACAATTCAGATGTCCATTAACTAATGAATGTAAGATATTCATTCAATGGAAAATTATTCAGTGAAAAACGGACTGAAGTAATGATACATGCTACAATATGAAGGAAACATGAAAATATTACACTAAGAAAAGAAGCTAGACACAAAGATCACATACTATATGGATCCATTTGTGTGGAGTTTCCACAATGGACAAAATCATGGAGCTAGGAACAGAAAGCAGATTATTGTTGCCTAAGGCTGGGGAAAGGGAGAAAGAGATTGCTAATGGGCATGAGGATTTGTAGGGGGAGTGATGAAATGCTTTAAATTAGGTAGTCACTATAGTCACAAAACTATGTGACTATATGTGAGTTATTAAAAATAAAGCTATTATCTAACAATTGTGTACAGACATATAGTCTATACAGAAATCATGAATATGGTTAATATTTTCAAACATTTCTGACAACTTAAAGTATAAAATCAAGAAAAATGTGAGCCTAAAAACACTTTTACCATAAATACTCAAGTTCTTCATGCTAGTATAACTTTTTCCATCTCATTGTCTCTGTTCTCTATTTCAATTTGGATACACAAACAGATATATTGAATGCTATTCTCAATTCTAAAGCAGTTCTTTGGAGTTTTCTTTCTTTACTAATCATATTCTCCTTGCAATTCTTCTGTCTCTATTTTCTCCATGTCCTCATGCAACTTTTCCCATTCTTTTGTGATTCCCATAAGATCCTTCTGGGTTATGTCATTAAAACATTTGTCAAACTACAATTAATATGCACAACATCTAAACTCCAAAACTGTAAACATGCCCCTCCCCCCATCAAAGCCTCTTCTAGTTCTGTGACATCAGGGCTACTTGTCAGTGTTTTCATCTCCTAGCTGTCCACTTGTGTGTTTTCTACTCCTTTTGGCTGGATGGGCCTGGAATTGTTAATCAAACAAAAGCAACCCAGTTGCTAAGCCTGCAAAGATCAAGCGATTCACGGACTACTTCCTGTTTGCGCTGCATGGTGTGGGCAGAGGGGAGGGCAAGGACTCACTCTGCTTACGTCTGTTTAAACAGACGATGAGAGAGGCTGTTTGTGTCTCACTTACCCAGACACACTCACTCAGAACTGCTTTCTGGATCCATCTGTGGTAAAATCTGAAAATGTGCTACGCACAATTACACAAGCAAACACAATGTCCCAAGACAAATATGCCCTATTAGTAAGCAGGCCAGAATTGAAGTAAAAGCAGGTGTTTCCTATATTGGATCTGATTGCCTACATGTGTGGCTACTCTGAAATTATTTCTTAATTACTCTGAACGGCTAGCTCCAGCAGAGAGGGAGAGAGAAAACTCCATAGGAGTTCTGAGGGCTCCCTGGTCCTCTGCAGAATTAAAACTTAAGGAGCTGAATCCTGCAATTAATTTTTTTAAGGAGCTATCATGGCCCCTTTTTCCTAAGCAATAAAATTATATATTCTAATGTACACTGCTGATTTTCTTCTCTTCATATTATTTCTGAAGGATCACAGGATTTATTAATCAAATGACCCCTAGATAGGGACCTGGATTCACTTCATGCCACATATTTTAATGTTCCTGACTTTATGATCAATGTTACATTATGCAATCATAAGAGAAATGAATAACATAAAAAGGGATGTAATCTCCTTAGTAGAAGCAGGCATCCTTCCATGTTTGCATTGCCAAGACTGGACCACCCTAACCAGTCCTGGGAAGCAGACATTTATTTCTGGAAAGTAGAAAAGACCAATGGTCTAATTTATTTCTCAACCCCAGTCTTTTCCATGGACAAAGCAAAATGGACAGTGCTTAATTAAGACTATAAATAACACAGGAAGACTCACCTTATTCTTGGCATCACATTAGGCACCAAATTGTGAAGAAAAAAATACAAATTTTTGCTAACTTCAAAGCACATTCAAGGACATTAAGATGAATTTTGGTTCTTAGAATGCATAATTAAAGGTGAGAAATAATTTAAAATATATGCTTAATGCCAAAAATTGGCATACATTAATGTTGCAACTGTGTCTTCTCAGTAGGGTGAGATGTGAGGAATGACCTGGATGAGGATGGTGTATGAAGATAGGGAAACCTAGAAACTTAATAGATTATTGAAACAATAGAAACAATACTAAAAAAAAAAAAAAAAAGGTAATTCTGAAAATTCTCATATCCGTAAAGAGTTCAAATCAAAGAATTACAGAGCAGACTAGCTCCTAGTTTGTATAACCAGTTAGAACTAACTCTAAAGCCCCATGCTCTTTATAGTACAATATTACCCCTTTTCTGATATTATGTCCATTCTTATTTCTTTGTGCTATAACAGTGTTTCTCTTATTAAATGCTGATGATGACAAACAACAAGATTTGTTAACCTGGCAAAAGCCAAACATTGGCAACTATGAGTTTATCCATCTCCCTGATCCTTAAATTTTACTGATCCTTGAAATCCCAAGGTCTAATAAACATTTCTCAAAATCTCAGTTTCCATAAGGGTCACATAATATTCTAAACTTCATGGGTCATATGTGTGTCATTTGCCACTACCCAAATCTGCCAGCATAGTACAAAAACAGCCAGAAATAACACAAAAAAAAAACAAATAAATGTGGTCAAATTTCAATAAAATTTTATTTATGGACACTGAAATATAAATATATTTTCCTGGGTTACAAAATATTATTATTCTCCCAATGTTTTCCAACTATTTAGGAAAGTAATAACCATTCTTAGATCTGAGACCAAACAAAAATTGGTGACTGGATAGATCCGGCCCTTGGGCCATGGTTTGCTGACCCCCATCCTAGAATGACAACAAACTGGGAAAGTCATTAGCCTATGAAAATAGGAAGTGACAAGGCTTATCTGAAAAATTTCTTTCATGAAAATATACATCATACTTTCATTAATTTTCCAAAGCAAAAATCACAAACACAAAAAGGGTAAAATGTATTAAGTTTTAAAACCCAACTACAAGTTGTACAAAAGAGTTATAAACCCAGCACATAAAAACTATAACTGCCTGCCAATGCAACTCTGGTCAAGTGTGAGTTCCAACAGAGTTGCTTTACAGGGAGTGGTGGCTTCCAAGTGAAGGAGTGTGACAATCCATATTGAATTCAGGGAGACAAGGGCCATCTGTTATCTTAAGAAACAAAAAACAAAAAACTTGATCAAAAAGGAAGGGAAATGAGTCAGAAATTTGAGAGTGTTCACTTGTATTAAGTTGTGTAGGTAGGAATACTAATATTGAGTTCACCAGCAATGAACAATTCGAAGGACTGGATTTAGGCACAAGAATAACTAAAGGTCAAGCAATAACATAGAAGATAGGTCTGGAAGCTAAAAGTTTGTATCTTACTATGGATGCCAGAGGTTGAAAGTTACTTTTTGGGAGTGTGTCTACTATGAACATGTTTTGTTTGGAATCTTTCAAAATCCAATTTGTCTTGAAAAATCAAAAGATCTGGCAACACAAGTCCAGCAATTCCTGGACTAGTGAGTACCCAAGAATGAGAGTACCCAAGTTTTCCAGTTCCAAACTCTTCCTATTGAATTATTTATTTCTCTCTCATTTCATTCATTTTTGCTATTGCCCTACAGAGTATATCTGAGATACATTTCAGATTCTCAAAGCCATTGTGCTCTCCTTTGCCTCCAAGCCTTAACACACACACACACACATGTCCACTAAAGCCTGGCATGTCCTGTTTATCGTTCAGGGATAATATTTAATGTACCTACATGGAGACAGTGCTTAGTATTGTTCTGGGTCCTAGAAAGTCCAATCCAGTCCTCTTAGAACTTTCGTTCCAATGATGGCTGAATAAACACATAACTAAGTAGTTTGCAAGAAAGTGCCAAGCGTGATGGAGAAAAGCAAAGCAGGGTAAGGAGCTGAACAACACAGGGAGGGGATGCTGCTACATTCTGTAAAGTGCATAGGGCAGACTGTGGGGACAAAGTGACATCTGAGTAGAGACCTGAAGGCAGCAAGGAAGCAAGTCACATGGACATCAGGGATAAGACTATGCTATGTAGAAAAAAGCAAGGACAAAGGCCTTGAGGTAGGTGTGTTGTTGTTTGAGGAGGCCAGGATGGCTGAAGCAATGTAGGTGAGGCAGAACTCAGCAAGACAGAGAATGAGGCCAGATCTAGGACCCTGAAGATTAATGGAAGAACTTTACTCAGAACACTGTTGGAGAGTTTTGAATAGAGAGGGACATGATCCAACTCATTTTTAAAGGGGATCATGCTGGCCATTATGTTGAAGGTGGACTGTGGCAGGTAGCCAATTTATAGGAAAAAATGAGGTGAATTTGATGCTATTTTGCTTCTTTAAGTAAAATCTATATTGACTTGGGCTTTAGAAACAGCAGTGGATATAAATCAAAAAGGAGAGATCTGAGAATCCATCAGACCTGAGGATTGATCTGTTGTGAGGAACGATGGAGACAGAAAAATCAAGGGGAGTAGTAATAAGCTCTGGGTGGTAGCTCATAACTGCTGTCCATCTCTCTAAATCTTCCATGACACAGAAGTTCAAGGAGGACAAGAACCTGTACATATTATTTACAATTTCATCCCTGGTGCTGGGTATGGGTTACACATTCAACTTTTTAAGTAAATTAATGAATGAAATAAGTAAGGCATATTAAGGAGAGATTTGGAAACAAAGATGAATTTGGAAGATGGAACTCAAAGCAATGGTCTTTGCTTTCATTGGAAAAGTTGAACGTTAAGCCATTTGAGTTACAAATGGTGGGAAGGGATGCTGGGAGTTATTATAGGTCATTATATACTTTTAACAGATTTTGCCTCTAGGAAAACCTGTAAAGAAAATCAAGATTTTCCTAAGAGCTTGGATCACAAAATGGAAATTCAGATATGTATGTTTAACTCAGTAAATATTGACTCATAAATTATTTTTAAAATTGAGCTAGTTTCCTGCTGACTGCAAAGTTAGCATTCATATAGAAATTTAGATTGTAGTATTTATATTGGATCACAGAATTCATATAGAAATTTAGATCTCTATCTTCTCTTGAAAAAAAATAAAGTCAAGGTGTAGCCATACTGGCTTCTTATTTCTTCATGGCAAATGTTGGTTGGACCTAAATCCCATCTACCATCTTTAGGAAGCCTGTGTTGCTCCTTCTCCAGGTCAACAAGTTTCCCATTCTTCCCTGTCATACTCCAAACAGCAAGAATGAAGGAGGTTCCCTTCTGTCTCCTTATGCTCAGCCCTTTTTCCTCATATATGTTTTCTTTTTTGGACCCATTGTGGTTTTTTCTTTTTATCATCACCTGTGTCTCCTGAGTGAGCTCCTTCTCCATTCTCCCCTCATGAGCTCACCTTTTCCAATCTTCAGGAACCCAGAGGCATCATTCTGCCTTCTTTGCTCTAGCATAGTTGAAGACCTACTGTGCCAGATACTAGAGATAGGGTGGTCTTTGAGTAGACCCACTGTTTGCTATCAGGGACCATAAGTATAAAAGAAGAGACAGGAAAAGGGAACAAACCAATACAAATAATTTTAAGCTATGCTAAAAGCCATGGAGAAAAAGAATACATAACAAGACAAATTAAAATGGAGGGAAGATGGAATTTCAAATAACTTGTTCAAAGGAGGCCTCTGTGGGGGTGGGGGGGGGGGCACGGTGGTAGTGAAGCTGCGTAAAAACCCAGGGAGGAGAGTGATGTGGGTAGAGGCACTGAAAGGACAGAGGCTTGGCATTGTGGAAGCACTAATGAAAGGAGGTCCACCTGCCTGGGAGTCCCTGAGCCAGGGGAGGGAGTATGAGATGGTCTTGGAAGAGAAGTGAGCAAGAGTCAAACTCTGCAAGGTACTGAGGGCCATGGCAAGAGTTTCTGACTCATGGCCAGGATAATCATCAAAACTCACCACCAAGAAAGAATCAGAAATGCCTCTCTGGTGGAGCATAACTCACTGGTGGAAGTTAATATGTTGTCTTTCTTGATGGAGGTTTGATTTTTTATTTTAATGAGAATCAAAACTTTAAAAGACGAACATTCTCTGCCAAAATTAAACATGTCATCAGAATGCATGGAGGTCTGAACATAAAGACCTCCATGGTTTCTGAATGAAATATTTGGGCAGAATAGTCTCTACCTTGCAAAATAATTCAAAACAGGATTGAATTCAAATCAAAAAATTAATGTGCTTTAAAATAGGGTTGGTGTATTATTTACATGTTGGTAAGGTGAGATATTTACCTCATTTGTTCAGAAATCAATTGTTTAGAAACCTTGACTATGTGGGCCATGCCTGGGAAGGAAGTATAGAACATAGTTCTCAGTAGCTAAAGTAGATATCATAAAGCCCATGTATTATGCTTATGCTGCATGGATCATGTCATAGAAGAGTTTTCCCCTGCCTCTCCAGGGAACTTCATTTTCCAGAAATTTTAAATGAAGTTGCCAAAATCAGGTATCTTGAGAATGAACCATAATGACAACTGATGATCTTGCAATAAGGGTAGAGAAAGGTAAACAAAGTATTGTCAAGAGTTTGGACAGTTGTTGGGTGCCTTGGTGCTCACCTATAATCCCAGCAGCTTGGGAATCTGAAGCAGGGAATCATGAGTTCAAGGCCAACTTCAGCAACTTAGTAAGGCTCTAAGCAATTTAGTAAGACCTTGTCTCTTACAGTCCCTGTTAACAATGAAGGACTTGGGATATGGCTCTGTGGTTGAGCACCCCTGGGTTCAATCCCTAGTACAAAAAAAAAAAAAAAAAAATTAGACAGTTAATTCACCTGAGGCCATTTGGCATGGGTAAATAATTTCATGAGACTCCCTAGCACCCTAGATGTTAGGAGTTGTATAAATTGAGCTCTATTTGTTCATTTTCATAGTGACAACCTGATGCATAAAGGTAGTGTCAAGTCATGTTGTAAGGTCTGTTTTAGAACTTGGGGAAGGCAAAAGACATTACGAAAAGATTTCTTTCAGGAATGATTATATAAATCAGTTTCAGGAGCTGAAGTGACAGCCTTCATTAAGTCAATTAGTAAATTTTCAGGGACTGCTTATCCCTTATTCCACCCTCTGGGAATAGACATAGGAGTGTTCCCACATACAAGGTGTGTAAGGCTAGATAATGGGACAAAATAACCAAGCTTTGGATTTGGATTTGCTTCATGAGGAGCATACATTCTCAGCCAACACTGGGCAAGAGGGTTCTTATAATTCTTTATTTGCATTATAAAGAGAAATGTTGTACAAGAGGCATGGCCCTCCTTCGTTTTTGCAACTAAATAGCAAATGTATTACCTGCTTATTCTTGTTTAATCATCTCGAATGAAACTCTTAATTACTGGAACGATGATGTCAAGGTTTATTATCTTTATCTTGTTAGAAACAACTTGGTCTTATTTCCAAAGGTTATTTATAGTTTGCCTGGAATGAAAAAGCACTCATTGACCATTGTTTTTTATGACAGCATCTAATTACTGAGAATGAGACTTACATCAGTAAATTCTGGTTCACAATTTCTGCTCTGCAGAAAAGAATCTTTTACTTCATTCATTCTTCACAGAAGCAATAAGAGACAACCTTTCCCTTCAGTTGAGCAGGGTCCATCTGCTCCAGGAGAGAATGCAGGATAGGCTGCCTGGACCCTGCCTATTCCTTTTTGGTAGTATCTCAAGTCATTCATTCACCTTCCAGGTTTGACTTTCTTGCCATATCTTAGTATTATTATTCAATATGTATCATTGATATATGTCTGCACTATTATTTTTTTAAAATATTTTAATTGACTCACTTTTTATCTTAAATTACCTTAGAAAAGTTTATATCACTATCACAAATGAAAAATTAGTACCAGTTGTCACTAATAGAAGATACCAAAAAAATAAATGCTCTGTTGCTTGCTTGCCAAAGGCTCTGAGCCAAATGCTCCCCTTTATTTTATTGGCAAAAGAGGTAGCAGCAGTTTTAAAAGCTCACACACGCCAAACTGAGCCATTCTCCTTGATGGTTATTTTTATCAGAAAGATAGAAAAGGCACTGCATTGCTCTTTGAGACAATATTATTTAATAAGGGGTCGATGTACCACCTAAAATCATTTCAATTGTCACTGGTGAAACACTTAGGAAACAGTAATTTTAAAAAGAAACAATCTCTGTTCAATGTGATTTATCTGGGAAGGAGACTGGATCTTGCAAGGTTTTGTAGGTCCCGTTAGGTTCAGCACAGGGCTGGTTGCTGGATAGACAGTTCTTGATGGCCAACCTGATGTCTATCACCACAACTGCACCCCTGCCTCTGGCAGTCGGCCACAAAATTGCTTCTTTTGTTTAGCAGGATTAGGGCAAGGTGAGATGACTGAACCCCTGGAAAATAAAATCAAACTGCTGGGACTATTAACAGTCAATACTAACACCTCTTTCGTGTTATAATGACCTAAAAGTAGCAGTATCACTTTTTCCCCCCAATATTGGGGATTGAACCTATGTACATGCTAGGCAAGTGCTCTATTACTGAGCTACAGCCCCAGCTACTTTTTTTTTATTTTGACAGGTTCTCACTAAGTTGCCCAGACTGGCCTCAATCTTGGGATCCTCCTGCCTGAGCCTTCCAAGCAGCTGGAATTATAGGTGAGTGTCAAAATGCTTGGTTGCAATGTAGCATTTTTAAAGGGATTAACTTTGAATATAGGTTCAAATCCAGGCTAAGAAACTCCCTAGGTTCAGATCTTGAACAGGTTATTTAATCTCTTTGGCTTTGGTTTTCTCGTCTGTAATCTATTCTGATAATTCCTTTCCCATGGCATGTTATCAAGATTAATGAAGTCACAGTGATATAGCTGCCACATAGTAGGATCTCAATAATTTGAAGCTATCTTATACTATAGTTGAGGAAGAAATAAATATATATACATATATATAATATATAATATATATATGGAGAGAGAAAATGAATTAGAGAATTAAACAGTCAAAAATCATTTCTATGAATACATACTAGAAATCTTGAGGAAATTATTCAAAATCCTGTTCACTGGGACTAACCAAAGCCAGTTTAAATTCTGCTTTCATTATTTTATTTATTTATTTTTTGTGAGTATGTCACCACATTGCCACTCCTTTTATTTAGGTAACTGTACATAAATAATGACCTAAATAAGTAGCTTGAGTCATCTAGCGAATTCCTGTATTCTCTTTTTTTTGCAGTGTGGCTGAAGCACTAGACAGAAGGAGTAACACCCTACTTTATTCATCTTTGTCTCTGGAATGTTCTACATAATGGAGGATTATTTTTATGTTTAAAGTTTTTACTTTATGTCAAAGCATTTCTTTTGATCAGATCAAAGTGCCAAAAGTGTTGAATGAGTCTAGTTACCCAAAAAAGTCAATGGATCATGTTCCATGCATACTGGAAACATTCACACACAGGCTCAGCTAAACACTACCCACCCAGAGCAGCCTAATCTGTCATCCTCTTAGGAAAACCACACTGAATCTCCTTAACAGTGCTTTTCTGTGATGCCCAGTGTGCTCCTATGGTGACCTTGATATATTATTTTGATATAACTAGAAATTGCCATTTTCCTTTTTATATTGCTCCAGTCTTAATTTCATAGAAATTTTGTTCCCTTAAGATGCACAATTTCCTAGAAGCATTATATTAAATGTCACCACACATTGGTGAAATAGGCATAGAGGCAAAATGAAAATAATCCAAAAAATAATTTCCAATGCCAGTTAAAAATCTGCTTTTATACTTCCTTAGTTAAAATTAATAACTCTTCCTAAGTCAATGCCAAAGGAATTCAAAATTCATATGCACATAGTCATATAAATTGACAGAAAAAAAATATTCAGTTGGAATTATTCCTCAGCTTGGGGATCAAACCCAGGGCCTCATGCATGCTAGGCAAGAGATCTACCACAGAACTTCACCCCTAGTTCTCCATTGGTATTATCGGATAGCTATTTATGCTCTGTTTTGAAACTCAAAAATTTAACATCTTTTTATCTTACCTTTCAGGTCAATTTTTCCATAAGGAATTTTCCTTAATTGAAGTAAATGAAAAAATTTCCCCTTTAAAAGAGGGTTATTCTTGTTCATTTGATGAAGTCGTTCCTCAGCTACTTGGAATTTCTATGACAAGACTTTATTTTTAAAAAGTCACCAATTTACTCATGTCCTTCATCATTCATTCATTCTACAGACACTTATTAAAAACTGAATAGTGCTTATCACTAGGTTAGATTCTTAAAGGCAGTACGGAGGTGGTAGGTGGTACCAAAAATATGTAAGCCTAGCTGTCTGCCTTTCAGGGGGCTACAATTTATGTGATTATATAGAGTAAAAATAAGCAATTAAACATGTTCTGTAGGAGTAAATGGTAGATATTCCTGAGTCCTGCAAGGAAAAAACAAACTGGAAGTATTAGAAGACAGATCAGATTGTGGTGGATGGGCAGGATATAATCATATGAAGATGGTACAGAAGGAGGGCATTCCAGGAGGGCAGAGTTTTCTTATATGAACTCATTCAATTTAGTCTGATTCATCATTTATTGAGCAACTATTAAGTTTAGATACCTGAGGGGCTATGGTTGTAGCTCAGTGGTGGAGAACTTTCCTAGAACGTGGTGAGGCACTGGGTTCAATCTTTAGCACCACATAAAAATAAAATAAAGGTATTGTGTCCATGTATCACTAAAATTATTTTTTTTAAATGTTTTGATACCAAACTCAGAAATAAAAATATTGGTATGAAATAATCCCTGACAAAACAAAAGACCTGATCAAGAGGTCTAGCATCCAAAAAACCAGAAATCTCAAACAGGGAAGATAGGAATGTTGATGGTGAATGTATTAGTCTGTTTTCTGTTACCATAAAGAAATACCTGAAGCTGGATAACTCATAAATAAAAGAGGTCTATTTACCTCACAGTTTTAGAGGTTCAAGGGCATGGCATTGACTCACTGTGGTGAGGAACTTATGGTGGATTGGCAGTGGTGTGTGTGCATCAGAGGGTGAAATAGAAAGCCAGAAAGCAGGGAGGAACCCATCTTGCTCTCATAAACATGGCTCCCTCTCTCAAAGACAACCAAGGTTCTAGGAGAACTACCTTGATCTCTTCCAAAAGCAGCACACTCAGCAAGAGATAGCAATATCCCATTAGACTCCACCTCAGGTAACACTGCCACTCTGGGACCAAGTTTCCCACATGTGAACCACAAACCACATGCAACCATGGCAGCAAGGAAATAAAGATCCAGATTGTTCTGCAGATTTCCTAAAAGCCATTCTCTGGGTAAACAAGAGTTCTGTGCATATTACAGAAATTTCACAACGCTGGAGGTTTGTTTTTAAAAATTGTAAAATCCTCCGAAAAAAAAAAAATCAAAGAAGATGGTTTTGAGCATATTAACAAAATCTCTGTTAGCCATAAGGTATTAGAGAAATGTATACGAATACCCAGGGGAAATTATATTTATAATATGGTATTATACATTCATACAAATTCTCAGTTAGATATGAGGGTGAATTTAAAGCATTTTCAGACATGCGCCCTTTCTCAGGAATTTACTAAGAGAAGGGCTCCATAAAGACAAAAGACAATACCAAGAGGGCAGAAGATTTGGGATCCAGCATGTGGGTTCTAACTTAGGAGAATGGTGAAGAGAATCCCTAATGATTGGTGAACAGTTCTTTCCACAAGAGAATCTTGTCCAGACAGTCCAAGCTGGAAGGTCTAGAGAATGACCCCAGGAAGATGGCACAATGCATTATGTGACACATTTGAACATAACAAGAAGATATTCAAGAAGTGGGCAAAAATTTAGAGATGAACTGGTGATAATTTTATAAACAACAAAGCAAAGAACACAAATTATTCAGTATAGCAAAGTATACACAATGAGAAAAGCAATCAGAGTAGACAATGTGTTTTAGGGATGAACTAACTTTATATGGCCTAATCATGTAATCACTGAATGTATGTCTAAAATGAATTGTGATGTATATACGAAGGGACAGAAGTCATTGTGAGTGGAAGGGGTGCAGGGATGGTTAAGGAGAGCTGGATGCCTTCAGGCCACATAATGGCTAAAACTGAAAAATATCAAGATAAAGGAAAATCCCAATGGTTCAGAAGGCTGAGGCAGGAGGATTACAAATTCAAAACCAGCCTCAGCAACTTAGTGAGGCCCAAAGTAACTTAGCAAAACCCTGTCTCAAAATAACAAATATAGGGCTGGAGTTGTGGCTCAGTAATAGAGTGCTTGCCTAGCATGTGTGGGGCACTGGATTCAATTTTTAGCACCACATATAAATAAATAAAATAAAGGTCTATTGACAACTAATTTTTTTTTAGTTAAAAAAAATTAAAAATAGAGAAAGTGTAGGGATGTGACTCAGTGGTTAAGTGTCCCTAGGTTAAATTCCCAGTAACAAGAAGAAGAAGAACAACAACAACAACAAAAAAAAAACAAAACCCAATATTACTGAGAGGTAAAATATTGAATGTCAAGAAAGTGGAAAAGTTTTCTTGAAGGAACTGGAAATCAGATACACTGGGGAAGGCAGGGAACTGTTGTTTGATCTAAAGCACGTATATGACTTGATCCAGATAAAGCACCAAATATTTTGAAAGATAACGTTTTTCTTCACAGTTTATCTGAGGAGTCTAAGTTTAGGAAATGTTTGCCAATGATCCAATTAAGTAGCAAACAGAAATGCCTTTAAAGATATCATGCTAAAGAATCAATAAATGGGATGAACTCAAACTAAAAAGCTTTTTCTCAGAAAAGGATACCACCAATAATGTGAAAAGAGAACATACAGAGGGGAAGAAAATCTTTTCCACACACATTTCAGATAGAGTACTTA